>NC_140590.1:237549329-238973704 GCF_964204655.1 Triturus cristatus
AGTCTGCTTGTTAGGAGTGCATGGGTGACGGTCCTTCTGGATTTGGGGAGATCCATTTGAAGGTCTTGCGAAGGATGTAGAGGGTGTTGAAGCAGGTGGAGGTGACGGCGTTGATCTGGCGGGTCATGGTGAGGGGGGGGGGGGGGGAAGTAGAGTATGATGCCGAGGTTCCGTGCGTGGTCCGGTGGGGGTGGGGGGTTGCCGAGGGCGGTGGGCCACCAGGTGTTGTCCCAAGCTGAGGTGGTGAGTCCGAGGATGAGGATTTCAGTCTTTTTCGAGTTGTGTGTCAGACAGCTGATGCTCATCTAGGATGCAACGTCTTTCATTCCTTTATGAAAGCAGAGTTTGGTGGTGTCGGGTTCCTTCATGAGGGAGAGGATGAGCTGGGGGTCATCAGTGTAGGATACTATGCTGAGTCCATGCTGACGGACGATGGCGGCAAGGGGGGATGAGCTTTGTGGTACTCTGCAGTTGATCTATGTGGGTTCGGAGAGGAAGGGTGGGAGTATGATCCTTTGGGTTCTGCCGGCGAGGAAGGAGCAGAGCCAGTCGAGGGCGGTTCCCTGAATGCCGACGTCGTGGAGTCTGGCTGCGAGAGTGTAGTGGGAGACGTTGTCGAAGGCTGCGGAGAGGTCTAGTAGGAGGAGTGCTGCGGTGTGGCCTTGGTCGAGGAGCGTGCAAATGTAATCTGTGGCGGCCAGGAGTACGGTCTCAGTGCTGTGGTTGCTGAAGAATCCAGATGGCGTTCTCTTCGATGAAGTTTGTCAACTGGGCATTGACGATCTTCTGGGTGACTTTGGCCGCAAAGGGGAGAAGAGAGATGGGCCAGTAGTTTTTCATGTCCGTCGGATCTGCCGTGGGTTTCTTGAGGAGGGGCTTGACTTCTGCGCGTTTACAGTCATCGGGAATGTGCCAGATTCGAAGGTGGAGTTGATGGTATGTCGTAGCTCGGATGCCATGGAAGATGTGTGGCGGGCAGGGGTCCGTGGGGGCTCATGAGTGCGTGCTCTTCATGGTCATGGCGGCATCTTCAGTGCAGACCGGGGTCTAGGCGGTGGTGGTAGGCTGGCTGTAGTCGCTGGAGGAAGGAGTTGTTTCTGGAGTCTGTTCGCTGAAATTGTCGTAGAGGGCCTTGATCTTTAGATGGAAGCAGGAGTCTAGCTTGTTGCATAGGTTCTGGGAGGGTGTGACGTCCGTGGCTTCGCTGAGGGTGGGGTTTGGTGAATTGCTGGATGATGCTGGATAGTTGTTTTGAGTTGCTGGAGTTGGCAAGGATTTTGTGCCGGATGAAGGTCTTTTTTGTGGATCTGATGAGTTGGTGGTATTCGGTCATGGCGTTCTTGTAGGTGGTCTAGTCTTCAGTGGTTTTGCTGTACCTCCATCGTTTTTTGAGAGGTCAGCAGGTGCGTCTGGATTTTTGTAGTACGGTGGTGAACCACGTGGACTTCACGGGGTGCTGTCTGATGAGGTTTCGGAGGAGGGCAAGCTTGTCTGCGCAGTTGATGATCCACCGGTGTAGTTCTTTGGCTGCAAAGTTGGTGTCGGTCGAGGCGGGAGGGGTATAAGTGTTGAGGGTGGGGTTGAGTTGTTCCTCTGTGACCTTGCTCCAGTTCGTTCGCTGTGGGCGTGGAGTGGGTTTGTGTGCGGTAGTATTGTTGAAAGAGAAGTGTACGCAGTGGTGGTCCATCCAGAAGGGCAACGTTGTGTCGCTGAAGCACATATTGTTCCCTTCTGCGAAGATGGGGTCAAGGGTGTGTCCTGCGTTGTGGGTGGGGGTGATGATGAGCTGTTTCAGTCGGATGTTGGAGAGGTAGTCCAGGAGGGCGGCGGATTTGGGGTAGCTGGGGTTGTCATGGTGGAACTTCAGGTCTCCGATGAGTAAGTAGTCAATGGAGGCGATGGCATGGGGCACGACGAGGTCGGTTATGGTTGTGGTAAACAAGGTTTAAGGTCTGGGGGTCTGTAGGAGAGGGTACCGCTCAGCGTTGTTCTAGGGCTGGTCTGGATCTGGTAGTGTTCGATGGTGGAAGGGGAGTCGCTCAGTGCTGGAGGTGGAGAGGAGGTGGGAGCTCCTGTGTGCGATGGCGAGTCATCCTCCCGGGCGGTCCTTCCTCTGGATCTTGTATCCGTCAGGGATGACGGTGGCAATGTCGGGGGCGGAGGAAGCATTGGTCCAGGTTTCCGTGAAGAAGGCGTCTAGTGAGAGGGTGTCGAGGAGTTCACAGATCTCTCTGGCATGTCTGTACAGTGAGCGCACGTTGAGGAGGATGCACCTCAGGGCTTCGGCGGTGCTGGCTTCCGGCGCAGGTGGCCATGGGGATCCGAAGGATGGTGAAGGAATGTTGGCAAGAGAACTGGCTGTGGGTGGTGTTCGGCATCGACAGCTGGCAGTTGTTGTTCCTTCCGGGGTTAAGTGTAAGAAGGGGAGCTGAGTCATGGCGGTGGGTGGTCGAAGAACCAGGGTCCCTGGCGCAGGTCACGGTCAGGATGCGGTCAGGCGCAGACGAGCTTGCATTTGGCGGTCCAGTGGCGCGCACGCTGCGTAGCCGCGCTGCTGCTGCCATTAAATAGGGAAAGGGGGAGGGAAGGGCAGCTGGGAGGCGGAAGCGGGAACCGGCAGGAGGGAGGGGGGAGGGGCAGCAGAGGCAAAAAATGGGCACCGAGGGCACAACAGGAAAGGGGGCAAAATAAAATTAAAAACAAAAAATAAAACACAAAGGGACAGAAAAAGGGCAAAACATGAAGACAGACAACAGCGAACCAGCAGAAGAGCAAGGGTCGCCCACTGGACCATCAGGGATGAGGCATAGGCAGGAGCCTGAGGGAGGAGGAGGGACTCGAACACCTACCTAGCAAAGACGTGAAAGGGGCAGCGGCCCAACAGCGGAGCTGCAAGGGCTGGGAGGTAGGCCTCTGACCAGGAGGTCAGAGGTCTTGCCATTGTGCCCAACCTAGGTTGACATCACTTACACCTCATCCAACCCTGAGTGGGTCGTCCCATACAATGAGGGCGCAAGGGGTGTGGTACGCTGAAGGCCGGGCAGTTATATATGGATGTTCCCTGCCCCGTAGTGAGAAGCCCCTCTTTTGTAATGGTCTCTTAACACGGGCTACTCCTGGGGTGTTGCCGATTCTCGTGTGGGACTTCAGGCCTCGGAGCATGTCCTCACTGTCAAGGCAGTGTAGACGTGCATGCGCCTTTCTACACAGACTGGGAGGAGGCGTGTTCTTAGACATGGGCCAGTCTACCATCGCAGACTGAGGACTGCACACTTGTGGGTGTGCTACCGGCCCTCATGCTGTTTCAAATACGTGTCCCACCTGCTGGTGCAGGCTTGAGGATGCGCCTTGGCACCTATGGAGTTTTGGATAGGTGTCCGGCCTGTCATCGCGGGCTGGTGAGTGCATACCTGCATCCCCAGTGTTATAACACCAGGGTCAGGCCTGCCTGTTGCAGACCTGTGTCTATGCCCTTGCACCCATGGTGAAAGTGGCAAGGTGCCTGGTCCGCCATCGCAGGCTGGTTGTGAACAATTGCACTCGTAAGTAGGCAACTCGTGTTCCGCTGGTCTGGGCAGGGTGGTGTGCGCGCACTCGCACCTAATGTGCTAGGGCCAGGTTAAGCCCAGGTGCCTGGCCTGTCATTGCAGGGCGGCATGGGTGTCTATAGTGATTAAACTCATGCACAGCCTGCCATTGTAGGCCACTGTATGTGCGCACCCACACCGATGGTGCCCATCATTGCGTGTGCCGCCTGCCATCTCAGGCTTGTACATCTGCTTAGTTTAACCAGTGCCCAGTCTGCCAGTGCAGACTTGGGCAGACACACATGAACACATGATGGTGCTGGGGACTATGTGTCCAGCCTGGCATTGCAGGTCTGTGTGCGCACTAGCGCCCAAGTAGTGAGGAATACAGGTGTGTGTTTTCACTACCTATGAGGCTTGCTTTTCCCACAGGTTAACATGGGGCAGTAGTTGAAATTACTTTGAGCTGCAATAGTAGATTGCAGGAAAGCAGACTCATGAGGTTTCCTATCAATGGATTCCCTCTGTCAATCCCTTTCCAGTGGGAAAGGGGTTTTTGGTATTACCTGCTTAGAAATGCCCCTTTTAGAATACAGACATTTCTATGCTCTAAAAGTCTTGTGTGCCATAGTGCCTGGCTCCAGTGGGCACCAGGGACCGGGGAAGCACATTTCTGCATTCCCCAGCAACAGCTATAAACTATGGGCATATCATTAGAATGGCAGACTTCTGCCAGTTGGGGGCCGGATCGGATAAATGGGAGTAGTTTTGAGACTTGGCCTGTAGTGGCTGGATCATGGCCCCACTAAAGATTAAGAGCTGCATTCCAGGGCCCCATAGCAAACAGACCTACAATTTAGGGGAGACATCTATGGTTTAAAGGGAAACCCCTTAACCCATTCCCAACTTCAAAGACACATGACAGTATAACTACGGGTGCCATCCTTCAGCAAAGGGTGAGATACGCTTGTAGGGACACAGGACCGGAGAACAAGGACTGCGTGGTGCACATTGCAAGGCCTCCTGTTTTCCTTGAGATCTCAGGGACATCAAAGATCTCCTGCGAGGGACCTACACCATCTATCTATGACATCTGGAGAGCAGTTTCTCCTCATGTGCTCACATCGGCTACTGAATCCCAACTGATAACCCGGGCTGAGCATGGAAATAAGACATGTGAATAGAGGCCAGATTGTCTAATGCAGAGCCCCAGAAATCAGGCCTGTGGTACCTGTACGGCTGAGACCCAGACCCCAATAAATGTCTTGTTGATAGTGAGTGAATTCACTGGTTGTGGGACCCGGCGTGGCCAGTTTCATCGATTGTGCCCCATCTCTCTCATGCGACGCGCAGACTGCATGCTCATTGCAAGAGGTGGTAGATTCACAGGGTGTGACCCTCGGAGGTGGGGTGTACCCGTAGTAGTGCCTCATTCTACCCTACGTGGCTCTACTGAACTTGCACCTGTGAGTGTGTGACCGGAATTACCTGTGTTACCCATCTCAACGTGTACCGGTCATTGTGCCTCGTTTTCAGGGAGGTACGGAATTGGCAACTGTTTTTGAGACCTGAAGTGTCTGATGTAATCTGTACCAACACGTACCAGATGCTGTGCCCGGATTGGCTGGGCACGAACATGACCAATGTGTACCTGTCAGGATGCCACCTCCTACCAACAGGCTTCCCTGTGTCACTCCCCATTCATCAGTTGCTCCCCTTTTGATCCTCTCTGCAGGGGACCAACTGCCCTCTCCACTCCTGGCCCCTTCCAAATACCTCTTGGCAGTAGCAAGAGAGATTGCCAGGGTTGAAGAAACGTTTCCGAGCCAGTTAGCAAGGGGTTAAGAGACTGCATGACTCCACCATGTTTTGAGACCTGTGGGTGAACTTACAGAGTGGCTGTTCAACTCCCCTAGTTTAGGTCTACCTCCCAATTAAAACTTGCTACATATCCCCACCTGCTTCCCCAGGATCGAGACTAAGTGTGACTTTGGCCGCGTGTGGCCTAGTATTTGGGGCTGATTATCTCAGAACCATGCAGTATGTGGAATACATGACATAGGCAAGAGCAGTTTCATATCATAACAACATCAGATCACAATAGGCCCCCAGTATAACCATGCCACATGCCGTTATTAAAGTCTTACAATATAGTTGGCTTTGTGTGCTGTCACAGGGGGGTGATCTTGTTTCAGCAGCTCTGGCCTGTGCCCTGCTTACCACTGCTTGCCTGGGTCATGCGGCTCAGATATTATGTGGATCAACACCACTCAATGTGGCATGGCATCAGCACACGCCTAGAGGCTTCTATCCCCTAGCAGCACAGGATTAAATGAGTCATGGAGGACGGAACTTTTTCCGTGCCCGGGTGATCGCGACAGATTCACCGTCAGCTGCTAGTTTATTGGCGAGTGGAAACAGCAGATTTGCTATATTTGGATATGTGTTTGTTTGCGTTTGCATGCGCGCAAATGTTTAAGTGCACCTAAGAGTAAGCATGTGTGTTAAGTGCTCCTAACTGTAAGCATGTGAGCACATCCTTGTCAATCTGTGTGTGTGATAAATGTATGGGAGTAGGGGTACATAATGTGGATATCTTGTGCACTCTGCATTATGGTGACCACCCCTGAAATAATGAGGACACTGGCCTACAATGGGTATCAAAGTGCCTCATTCGCATAATGGGGACTATGCCTCCCATAATGGCTCTGGAATATTGTCTTCATCTTTGGCATAGTGTAGACATACTGGAATTAGTGCACCCTTGGCATTATTGTGGTCACTAATCTGGCATTAAAGTGGTTGTGATATATTGGACCACCTTGGTATTCTGGTTGCCAACTCTGACAAAGTGATGACATCTCTGGTTCAGTATGGCTGAGTGCACAATCTTAGGTTTTTATGGATTTACATTTTAATATACTTTTGACTTTCATCTACTGCTCACCGTGCCATAACAGTAGATAATTTCTAAGCTCATCGGACATATAGCACACACAGGTTTCACTTTCTCATTATAGGTAAAAATAGCCAATGTTCATAAGCCTTCAATGACAAATTTAGGGCACTTTTTCAATATCAGTTAAGAAGGTATTTAGAATTCAGTGTTGTACACCTGTATATACAATTAGAAACACTGGCAGTTTAGTTCGGAGTTTCAGGTTTGTGGCAGCACTTGGTCAAAAATATCTTCAATGATCTCAGGTCTATGAGAAAAAAAATGTTTCGGCTTATCAATCAGGGAAGGGTAGAAAGCCATTTCCAAATAATACAAAGTCCATCATTCTTTACCAAGAAAGATAACTTACAAATAGAGGACGTTCACGGTTGTTGCCAATCTACATCAGAATGGGCATCCAGCAAATTCACCCCAATTGGCAGATTCATAACTTGCTTCTGCAATAACAAAAAATATGCAATTTGTGGCATTTATAGTGCACTTCCTCTGCCACAAAAGCTCTCAATGGCTCTCCCAAAAGAAAGATTGTAAGAAACACGTTCTCACTCTCCAGTTACTTCACAGAGCACTAAAACTGTGTACGTTATTTTAAAAACTAAGCAGACTTTCCAGAATTTTCCTTCCTTTGTATTTATGAACAGGCAGGCAGAGCAGGATGTTAGTGCACAGGAGACTTTTAGTGACCCAGAAGTCATTTGTATCAGATAGGGTCAATGACACCAGTAACGCAGTTACTCCATAGCCCACCCCGGTTGTGCCCAGTCCACACTCATGGGGACCTGGCACCAGAGAGCACTGGAGTCTCCTTATCCATACCTTTGAACTAGCCAGTACATGGGAGCCCCACAGCGAATTTCACAACCAAATGCACGCTGGTACCATTATAACTACAGAATAACTCCGCCTCCACCCCACCAAGCCCCACCAGCCTAAGTTTTCCGAGACCAATGAAGAGTCCATTAAATAGTCTTGTACTTTGTTTCTAATGGGGACAGGAGTATCATTTCTTATTACGGAAAACGTTGTCCTAAACACAACTCTTCATTAATACGATGTCTCTTAACAAGTGTATTGATGTACAAGGGATACATGCAGGACTAATGCAAGGATGTTTAGCATGTTGGGCCAAATAGCATTTTGAAATTGGAGCACTTCCTGCACTTTGTCCCCAGCATTGGCAAAGTCATCAGGGATGATTTTCATGGGATACATTTGTGTATTGTAAAATTCAAGTAATAAATAAAGTTGGTAAGACTCCAAATAGTAAGATTGCAGGTTAAGTTTATTCCATTAAAGTGATCCCATCCATCCAGCAGGAGATATCGGGTGCAACTGACATACAACTGCAGATGCATCTCTACACTAGGCTCTATTACCATGGTGCACCTTTAAATGTAAGCAGCATCTCTGGTATGATAGATACAACTATGAAATAAGAAACTTTAAGTAACTTCAAGATATTACACACCTTCCTCCTATATACAAAACTAAATAAAGAAATTGAATAAAACAATATACACCAAAACATATTACATGAGAAAATCGTTGAACCTTAAGGGCAACTTGGACAACCTCTGGGTTTCTCATGGCACCTCCAATGCCACTTAACAGTAGGTTTAGGTTGAGAAACATCAGGAGAGCATTTATCTTCATTGTCACACAACTTACTATTCTTTATGATCACCACTCTGTTGAGATTCCAAATGCGCGAATCCTCGGTTTTGATAGAATTGGTCAATACTTTGTGGGGTTTCTGAAACAAAGTGGAAATTTTCCTACCAGCAGGAGCTCTGATCACTAAATCACCCACCTTGACAGAAGTAACCTTCACCGCTTTTCTTAGATCATAGTTCCTTTTACGTGCCTTTATTTTTTCATTTTCTTTGACCTTCCAATCACTAACAGACGCCTTTACACCTCTTTTAGATTCTGTGTCATTAATCCAGAAAGGCGCAACTAGAGTACTAGCACATCTTCCTTTAAGTAATTCAAAAGGTGTACGACCAGTTGTACATGGGGTGTAACTGTAAATTTCAACTTTCCTGATGACTTCCTTTTTCCAATCTAAACAATTTTGTTTAGCTAAATCAATGGTCTCCTTTAAAACACGGTTGAAGCGTTCCACCATACCATTGCTCTCTGGGTGATATAGAGCACATCTCTTGTGTTTGATGGAACACTCAAAGAAAAACTCCTCAATTTCACTGGAGACCAATTGTGAACCATTATCAGTCAATATGGAACCAGGCAGCCCTTCTCTTCCAAAAACCTCCTTGAGGAACTCTATCACATGCATGGTATCAATGCATTTAGTGATTTTTACTTCTGGCCACCTGGAAAGAAGATCAATTAGCACAAAGACATAACTTTCACAACCATTTCCACAAATTGGCCCAAAGATATCAAAGGCCAACCCTTCCCATGGTTTCTTCGGCCTTTCTCTAATTATCATGGGTTGGACTCTAGGTTTCTGACATTTTTCACTCATGCAACAAGGTATGCATCCCTCACTAGTCTCTCAACCTGCAAGTCCATTCCTGGCCACCAATAAGTAAGTCTTAATCTCTCCTTAGTCTTGGACATTCCAAGATGACCCTCATGTGCCATCTCAAGGAGTTCTTTGCGAAGTGAAACTGGTGGAATTAATCTGGTTCCCCTAAAAATAAGGCATTCACACTCAGCTAATTCATCCTTTACAAACCAATATTTTTCACAGTTCCCTTTGACCTTCTTGGCCCATCCATTCTGGAGTAAACAGTTTACCTCAAGAAATTCTTTATCTTTTGCACATTCTTCTCGCCATTTATTTTCCTTTATTCCACCAACCTCAATGGTACGAACCCATTCATTGATATGATCTTCCTCAGCTTCACCTTTATCATCACTTTGTGCCACTAATCTTGACAAAGTGTCAGCAACACTATTCCTAGCACCAGGCAAATACTCAACTTTAAAATTGTAACCCTGAAGTCCTACAACCCATTTGGAAATCCTTCCCGAAATGGCATCTATACTTTTTTGTTAAATACTTGACACAGGGGTTTGTGATCCGTCAGCACCTCAAATTTCACACCCCACAGCAAGTTCTTGAGCTTCTTTATGGCCCAGTGGACAGCTAGGGCCTCTCTTTCAGTCACAGAATATCTCAGTTCTGCACCTCTGAGGCCGCGTGGCAAGAACAAAATGACATTCTCTGTATCACCATCCTTCTGTTATAACACACCCCCCAAACCTTTCATGCTGGCATCAGTAATGAGGACAGTTCTTTTAGTGGGATCTAAACTTTTCAACTTGGGAGTTTTCTTGAGCATTTTCTTAACTGCCAGAAATTCCTTTTCACACTCATCTGACCATACAAAATTGACACCCTTGCATAACAATTTCCGCATGTTCACACATACCAGCAAAGTTCTTCATAAATTTGTTATAGTATTCTGACAGTCCAAGAAATTACATTAGTTCCTCCTTGTTGGATGGCATTTACAAGTTCGGCTTTGGGCTGAACACCCTGACCTGAAATTGTGTGTCCCAGATAGTCTATTGATGACTTTTTGAAATTGCAGTTATCAACCCTTACAGTTAAATTGTATTCCTTAAATTTCTTGAAGACTTCCTTGAGTATCAAATCATGTTCCTCATCATTTCTCCCATAAACTAACACATCATCTTGATACATTTTTACCCCTGAACTCCTTTCAATAACTTTTCCAAAGCTCTCTTAAAGACAGATGCGGCAGACACCAGACCAAATGGTAATCTAACAAACCTGTAAGTTCCAAATGGAGTGATGAATGCTGTCAGGTCTTTAGATTGGTCTTTCAGTTTTATCTGATGATAAGCTGATTTTAAATCAACAGTAGAAAAGACACTAGCACCTTGTAAAAGCATTAACAAGTCAGATATTTTTGGTAAGGGATATTTATCTATGATGACTTGTTTGTTCAATTCTCTCAAGTCAATGCATAAGCGCAGACTACCATTAGATTTCCATGCGGCTACGACTGTGCCAACCATCTAGCCCCTTCTACTTCTTCAATGAGGCCTTCTTTTTAAAAATGTTCCAGTTCTCCTTTCATCTCATCTCTCACTGAAAGTGGGACACTGCGAAATTTAGAAGCCACTGGTATTGCTCTAGGAATTAATATTATATTGTGGGTATACCCTCGTAAGCACCCCAACTCATCCTTAAAAACATCTGGAAACTCTGTCTTTAAGACAGTGGTGAAGTCATCATCACAATTTTGAACCAAAACATCATTACTTTTAAAATCTTCTCTCAAAATAATAGGAGGATCACTATTGGGGTCTAGCATTACTCCAAGATCCCTCTGATGAAACTGAGGATGCGGTCACCTTTATGTGAAACGTATATTTTCCCCGTGGCATATCTCCCTTCGTACTCTATCAACCCAGTAAAGTACTCTAAAAGTTTTATGGGTTTACCCCCATAAGCATAAGGTCTTTTATCAGCTTTGAGTAGTTTTACAGTGTTAACAAGTTTACTCATGAAGTATTGTCTTGAAATTATGGTAATTTTTGCCCCTGAATCAAACAAAGCTTTGCTACCCTCTTTTATTACATCCAAAGGGCCTTTCTTACTATTATCTGATATTTGGGAAACAACTTGACCGCAATGGCAATCAGATTCATTCTCACTATCACTACTGCTGTTGTCTGCACGAACAGCAAGAACCTTCCCTTTGTTCTTCTTGACATTGCAAACCGAAGTGAACTGTCCAACCTTTTTGCAAATGTTACAATTCGACTTGAGACCAGGGCATTTTTTATCATTAGCCAAATGCTTTTCACTCCCACACCTGTAATACTTGAGTCTTACATCTCTCATGTTCTTTCTCTGTTCCTTTTTCATACTACTTTTCTTAAACTCGTTTGCTTTTGAGTTAAATTTTACTAACTGAATAGAGTGGTCTTTGTTCTCGCGTTTAGTAATAATATCCACACATTTCAAAGAATGTTCAATTTGTTTAGCAATGGATATTACCTCCTCAAGAGTGAGTTCATCTTTTTGCCAAAGGTCACTTCTGACCTTCTCAACATTGCATCCCAGCATGAATTGGTCCCTTATTCTTTCTTCAACAAGGGCACCAAATTTGCATGAGGACGCTAGCTTCCTAAGGGCAGTAACATAGTTTTCCACAGACCCTCCCTCATTTTGTGCCCTTCTACCAAAATGATACCGTTAGAGAATGGTGCTCACTTTAGGTAAATAGTGTCTGTCAAGTTTCAAAATACAAATTTCATATTCATTTAGAGCCTGATCATCTACATCGGGCAGATGGTCAAACACCTCTTGTCCCTCAGAGCCGAGACAATGGAGGAGAAGAGCTGTCCGCCTTTCAGCACTAAGGTTAGTACCACAAACTTTAGCATCTCTCTCAAAAACTTTTTTCCACTTTTGCTATTTGATCGGAGGATCTCCAGGTGTGGATAGAAAAAAAAAAAGGGAGGGGGAGGGGGCAGTTGCTACGTTCTGCATGTTCAAATACGTTAAAAAATGAATAAAATGAAGAGGGATTCACTATATACGCCTAATGTGAAAGGAGCAATGAAATTGACATTCAAAACAACTTTGTTAGCAAAATCATAAACTACAATACATGCTAAAAACTTTCTAATCCAAGGAAATGACTGAATCACGAATATAAATAACAATGGTTTGGTTGTAGTGCTGAAAAAGAAAATTTTAAAGCAAGTCATAAAATTAAATACCACTAGATGGCACTGTAGCATCAGAAATGACAAAGTTACTTGTTCAAATTCACAGCGAAGGTTGTTCAAGTTCCAGCGAAGAAAACACAGAGATCGGAGTACTTGTGAGAGAAACTTCAAGTATTAGGCCACGCTCCTAAGAAACTCCAAGGACGGAGCGGTCAAATGTCTCCTCGAAACAAATATAACCTCTTGCCAAAATCGAAACAAGATGGAGTCCACATTACGTTACGCACGCATTAACGTTGCGTAGGGAAACGTGATGACAGAGAACGACCCTTGAAGAAGAAGTTCGAAAGATGGAACCACCTGATGGCTGTCCTGCATAGAATCTTCCGATGGCTGCGCTGCCTGAAATCTTCGGGTGCCTTGGTTACAGGTAAGCAACAAAGTCGGGTGGTTGGGATTTGACAAATTACGAACCTTGAAATGCTCGTTGCTTTTCAAAAGATGCTGAGAGATGTTGAATTGCATTTCGTGAGGGGATTTCATTATTTGTAGAAAGCACACAGTAACAACAAAATACGCAGCGTCACCTGCTGAGTGTCATTGCAGAAACTAGAAACACACTCCAAAATCTCTCACCGAAGCTGCTGTAGAAATGAAATCACAACGCAGCCTGCTAACAGCCACTGTAGAGGCGAGAAACACACTCCACAATTACACACGGTGGGTCATGAAGAACCTCACGCAGGAGGGTGAAAAGTACTTCTGAATGATTGCAGAAGTTCAGAAGCGATTGATGGCAGAGTCAATGAACAAGTTCACTCATTTGATTCTTAACTTTGAGGGTTTACAGTCAGAAGCGCTATGACCATGAATTATCAGCGCTGTATGGAGATAAGTTTAGAAGAATGATAATCCACTAATTTTCAGGCATATATGTCCATGAATTATCACCCTAAGATAATGCCAAAAATTTCAGAGCTCATAGAGTAAAGGTATAAGTACTAGAGCCCGCACCGAAATCTCCCAACCTCCATACTTTCAAAGAATATGAGTGAAAGTGAGTTGTGTGGCGAATGCTCTAATGTTAAACTGCACACAGTGACCTTAAAACCATGCAGAGATGGTAATAGGTATATGTGGGATGAGCTTTAGTTATATTTCTTAGTCAAGAAGAATAAAAGTATTCACTTAAGATAAGTACCAGTCTTTGTGTAATCCACAGCAGAATCAGATAGAACAATAACAAAAATGTTGTCTGATGTGGCACAAAAATGTTGTCTGATGTAGAGATCACAATCCTGTTGCATGAGTCCATCCCAAGTGCGTCGCCAGTGTAAAATTCAAGTAATAGATAAAGTTGGTAAGACTCCAAGTAGTAAGATTGCAGGTTAAGTTTATTCCAGTAAAGTGATCCCATCCATCCAGCAGGAGATATCAGGTGCAACTGACATTCAACTGCAGATGCATCTCTACACTAGGTTCTATTACCATGGTGCACCTTTAAATGTAAGCAGCATCTCTGTTATGATAGATACAACTATGAAATAAGAAACTTTAAGTAACTTCAAGATATTACATGTATGCAACGCTTGTAAACAGCATCTGTGAATGCCAGTGTTTACATGCTTCGGCACATTATAGTCACTGCCTTTGCCAATGTTTATTTTAAAAACTACAATCAATTACTAGCCCCAAACAAAAGCGGATTAGCTTTTACCTGGTGGAAAAGCCTTTAGGATACACCATGGCTACTTTTACATCAAGGAAGCTTTCAGTTAATTTCACTCTTGGAACATTGACTCAGCAGAACTTAAAATCACCTGGGATGAATTCAACGCTCACGTGAAGCCAAATCATGTGCTTTTCAACAGGCAAGTGAAAAGAAGTAACGCGAGAGGATGGTCGTTCTCCATGAGGAGCTCAGCGCTTTCAGGGTATCGATCCTTTCCAATGGATCCGGCAAGCTGCTGAAGTATCAAGAATGAGTAACAGTTTAAAATTAATTAAAATAATTACGTTCAGTGGCGTGGGGTAGACTAGGGAGGATTGGGTAAATTGAAGTGGGGCAGACTGGAGTGGAGTCAATAAAATGGAGTGGAGTGGGGTAGGTTAGTTGGATTATAGTAGGGTAGAATGAAATGGAGTGGGGGTTGATTAGGGTGTTTTTGACTGGGGTATATTGGGGTGGAGTTGGGTAGATTGGTGGAGTGCGGTAGACTGGAGTGGTGAGGGGGAAGACTGGGATAGGGCAGGAAAGATTGGAGCGGAGTAGCTTAAAGTAGGGTAGATTGAATTGGGGTAGATTAGATTGAAGTGGAGTAGATGGGGTGATGTGGGGCAGTGTGGAGTGAGATATATGATGGTAGATTAGAGCAGATTTTGGTAGACTGGAGAGCGGACAATTGAAGTGGAGTGGAGCAAGGTAGATTGGAGTAGGATAGATTGGGTGTATTATGGTACAGTAGATTGGAATTAAGTGGGGTAGTTTAGAGTGGGGTAGACTGGACTGAAGTAGGATAGAGTGGTGTGGGGTAGGTTTCATTAGTGTGTGGTAGACTGGATTAGGGTGGGGTAGATAAGAGTGGAGTAGAGTGGGGTAGATTTGAGTGGGGCAGACTGGAGTAGGGTGGGTTGGATTGGACTGGGGTATATTTGGGTAGCAAGTAGTAAATTGGAGTTAAGTGGAGTGGGGTAGATTGAGTGGATAGGTGTTGGACTTGGCCCTTTTTGCAGGGTCATCCCTAAACTTTTTGCCTTCCTCCTGTATTTTTTCTGACCTGTTGTTGGCTGTTTTATGACTCTGGGCACCTTACCACTGCTAATCAGTGCTAAGGTGCATATGCTCTCCCTATGGTAAAATGTATACATTGATTGGTGTCCATGTTTGGCTTATTTGGTTTACTATCAGCCCCTAGTACAGTGCACCAGGAGTGCCAGGGCTTTCAAATACAAATGCTGCTGGTGGGCTTGCAGCACTGGTTGTGCCACCCACAGAAGCGGCCTAGTAAAATGTGTCTAAGGTCTGCCACTGCAGAACCTGCGTGCAGTCTGGTACTGTCGCGCTGATTGCGCAAGTGCACCTACTTGCCAGTCCCCAAACCTTCACTTAACTACATATTAGTCACCCCTCTGGTAGGCCCAAGGGCAGGGTGCATTGTAGGTATAAGGTAGGACATGCCCTGATGTGTGTGGCATGTCCTAATAGTAAATTACAGCCATTTTCGTTTTTCACTATTGAAGGCTACCCGCTCTCCATAGGCCAGAATGGGCTGCTGGAATTACTACACGCTGTAATCCCAGTGGACTCAGAGAGCATGGTAGAAAGTCAAGTTTAGTATGCCTGAACTCAGAATAATAAAATACTTCTTTTAGTAAAGTTTATTTTAATATCCTGTGTTTGTAAATACTACTTTTAGAAAGTTAGTATTTACTGACCTGGCCATTTCAGTCCGCCTCTGCTTTGTGTGTGTGTGTGCTGCCTAGTTTCAGAGGGGAGCAGGGCTGGGGAAATCCAGGAGACAGGCTGGCTGCCAGGTGGTGGGTAGAGAGATTACACCAGGATGGGTGGGAGGAGTACACCTTGACTCTGAATAGACCTGTGCTCTGCCACCACAATGCCGGCTCCGCCCCCTGTGGAGCAGCTGATATCTCTGCCCTGCTGCTGAAAGGAAAGAGCAGAGTCGCCACAACAAAGTGCTCCAAAACCGGACTGAGCCAGGCCCAGGCCCCCTGGCGACAAAGAACAAAAGAATTGCTGTATAAAAGAAGGAGCCCTGCTCCTAAGAAATCAGATCCTGTTTGCGCCAAGAAGAAACTCTGCCTGAAGAGAAGAACCTGGGAAAGCTGCATGGAGGAGTACTGTCTCCAAGCCTGAGAGACTGGCCTGTGGTGGGTGCCTTGCTGCTGGAAGGAGAGGAAAAGACTGAAGAAAAGACTTTTATTCACCTTGTGCTTTACAAACAATCTCCAAGGGCTTGCTTGTGAACTTGCCCCCTGAACTGCGCCCCAGGAACAGTGGGCGCTACCTTTCCCTGGAAGAAGAGGAAGCTGCTGTGGGTGACCCTGCAACGCTGACCCCAGAGAACCTGTGTGCCCCCATCTCGCTGAGCACCGCGACTTCTGGCTGCCCGGGCTGCTGTGAGCACCGTGAAGACCAGCCCGCCTGGCCTGACCAAAGCAAACAACTGCCCCTCGAGTCGTAGTTCGCAACGTGAAGGGAGACTACCTGCGTCCAAGCGCCGAGCCTCTGCGACCCTGAGCCGCCGAGACCACTGTGAGGACCCAAGGTGCACTGTTCGCCGATCCTGGTGTCTGCCGACAGCGCAACGCGCTGAGAATCACCCCCGAGCTGCCCCTCCTGCTCCTGACCTCTGTGGTGTGCTGAGATGTCCCCGAGCGCCCCCCGAAGCCTCATCGTCCACTGAAGAGCCGGGACTGCAACGCGACGCGGGACGCCCTTTGCGGGACTGCTGAGGCCGCCACAAACTCCCTACAAAGATCCAAGGTACTGTGAACTGAAAGCGCCCTCGTACGAACCGTACTTGCCTTTGTACGGTCCGTACCAGCGCTGGCGTCGCGCTACGCTATTCACAGGTGAAGCGTGAGCTTTGGTACGGGTCGCACCAGCTGTACGAAGCCTCCCAGCGAAGGTACGGTCCGTACCGTTGAAAATATATAGACGTTGCTCACGCGGGAAGCGTGAGGTTTGGCAAGAGGCGTACCGGACTTGTACGACGTGTACCTACGAGGGTACGGTCCGTACGGCTTAAGTCCTAGTACGCGTGCTCACACGAGAAACGTGAGAAACGGCACGACGCATCTAAAAACTCGTACGAAGCGCACCGACGGCCCTACGAAGCGCACAGACCTCAAAGAAGCGTATTTTGAACCAAGAATTGCCATTTTAAGAGGATTGTAGTGAAGTAGAATGGGTAGACTGGAGTGGGGTAGATTAAAGTGGGACGGATTGGAGTGGGTAGATTGGGTGGAGTGGGGTTGAGTAGATTGGGTAGATAGGAGCGGAGTAGTTTGGAGTGGGGTAGTGTGGAGTAGGGTGAGGGTAGTGGTGTGAGTGGCGTAGACTGGAGTGGCGTGGCATGTTGTTGAGTGGCGTGGAGTGGTGTGGCATAGTGACAAAGAGTGGAGTCGAGTAGCATATTGTGCAGTATGCATGGTGTAGTAGCGCACTGCCATTACAGACAACACATGTTCAATTGAAATGACCATTACATCTGTAATTAAATACTGTTTCACTGCACACAAATGATAATGTGTGCAAATGTCGTCACCTAGTGTATTGATCGGATTCAAATATTTGTTCCCACTGTACTTCAGAATTACAAAAAAAGTTGTCATTTGTACTAATTACATTATATTCTGAAACATTAATGCAATTCATTTTTTGTGCTAGAAATGAACAGAAAAAGCATCCTACACTCTCTCCTCTAACATTGATCCTCAACAGGATTGTCACAAACTCTCTTACTTTGAAGTCTGTGAGAAAGAAAAGTAAACACAAATCTCCCTTGGAAGAGAGAGCTTGACATTTGAACCCTGCCTTTGAATGCACAGCAAATGTGACAAGATATAAAAAAGGCTGTTTTACAGAAAAACAAGTTTGTGGCAGAATACAGTAGACATGGTTTGGTCAACGGGAGGAACAAACGCATGCTGGGCAGCCTTAAGCAAATAAAGCCAGCAAATAGAAAGTCAGAAAATGTGAGTTACAAACCACAAAGCCAATGGTAAGTAACAGGCAGAACAAATTCCTGGGTCAGCTTTCTCTATGTCCCCAGGAAGTCTTTAGCAAACCAGACAGGTAGGCTTTGACATAAAAATAAACAAGTGAAGAAACAGTACTCTTTGAACTCAAGGAGTCATTTTACTATCACTCAGCACATCCTGATGGGACTGAATGGGCAAGAATACGCCCATAGGACTTTTACCCAGGGTACCACCTACTTACTAAAATGCATATGCTTATGTTCATCGTTAAAACAGTGGCACTCTCAGTAGTTCGTCTAAATGTGAAGAAGACCTTTGAATAAATGGGGCCGATCAAACAGTCGGTATGCACAACAGTGGGCATGCCACTCCACCCTACCCTTGAGCAGGACCGGCCCACTCTCCCTTTTCTCTATGTAGGCTGCTGCATGCAGCAGCCTACATAGAGAAAATGGCCCAGGTGGGGCGCGCTCAGATTCGCCTCGCCAGTTCTGATTGGTGGAGGGGAGGGAGGGCGGCTGCGTTTCCCGATGACATAAGAAGAGCTGCAGGCAGCCGGTATTCTGCTGGTGTGAATTCGGCGGCCGCGCCAAGTAATGCTGAAAAAAAAGGATTCCCGGGGCTCTCGCCAGGAGGCACGCACCAGCCATTTCTTCGGTAACGCTGCCTAAAACAGTGAATTACTAACCAGGAAGTGGGGAGATGTGGCCTAAGGGCCGCAGCTGCTTGGTTGAAAGATGTGGTGGAGAGAGTGGAACAACCTTGTGACCAACCGATGCACTGTTCAGTTTGCAAGAATTATGCTCCGCTCCTGGGACTAGGTAAATAGCAATCTGTTTGTTTCTATTTTTCCCCTCCTATTTCTTACCGGTATTGGTAAGGACACCTTGGTCCTGAATAATCAAATATTTACCGATTACAATGAAAGTCACTGTATGAAGGATAGTAATATGTTTAGATCGGTTTCAGTTACATTGTTAGAGTCCTGGGAAATGGACTTTGGCCTTAGAGCATGAGTGGTTAGGCACCAACGTCAGCCGCGGTGGAAGCAAGCAGCTCCCGCTTTGCGCCTGAGCCTTTGGATTTGGGAAGACAAGATACCAGATGGTGCTCCCCTACTGCGGAGGCAGCCCTGTGTGGAGGAGACCTAGTGAAGCTTGCAGGCTATGGGAGTGCCTGTTACGGTGCTCTGTTCTCGGGTGGCAAGGAGGTGATTTACCTGACTACTAACCTTGACTTTCGCCACAGCCCGTAATTCCTGAGGTGCGTGACTCAGAAGGACCCAGAGGCCTACCCTGGTGAGGAGGGAGAGACTGGGCTGTGAGGTGATTTGGTTTGGTTTTTCGCCTTAGAGGTTTTCGCCACCCAATCTTTGGCCCTAATGGAGACCTGAGGCGACATATAGCTCATCTTTCTTAGGCAATAAGGTCAGGCGGCCAACGCCAATGTCTAATATCGATAGTAAAATAAGTTTTGTCTAAGTCTATGTTCCCGACTCTAAGGGAAATCTAATCATCGGGAGGGGCACAGGAAGTCCGGGCCCATTTTCTTTCAAACAGCTTAGGAGTTTTAAAAAATCTCCTGGATAACCCTAACCTCAGTAAAACACCCGCTAACGGTCTGGCACTGTGAGCCAAATGATTGTGGGACCATGAGATCCGGTCGCCTGCGTGGAGTAATAATTAGAAAGAACTACGGTATCATCATGTGAATGGAAATTAAATCTCTGACCTTCATTTGTTGTTGTCTATGCTTTGATGGAAGGAAAACAAGCATTTGATTTCTGCTGAACTGTGAAGCGCCCAATGGGGGTTTCTCCTAGTACAAGGTAGGCCACTTTAAAATGTTGGCAATTGCTTTGTCTGCAGGGAGCGCCAATGACATTCGTGAGCTAATTATCTTTAACTTGCATTTTCAAGAGCAGCCTATGTGCTGCTAAATGAAGTGTAACATGTGCATCTGGCGATTGTATTCAACCCTATTCTTTTAAAATAATACAGTCAGGCTAAATGGATGGCACGGGTGGAAGCAGGAATGAAGCACGATATGGGACAGTTTTAAATGTGTTTAATTATTTCAAGTCTACATATCCTACCTACTTTTATAAATATTCTTGCTTTCTGAAATGTGGTTTAACCTGCACCATTTGGTCCTTTTTTTTTGTTCTTCAAAATTTCCTTGGCGTGAGGGTCCTGCAGTTCCCCTTTAGTCAAGCAGGCTCGCTACGACAAAAAACACATTTAGACCCTTTTTTTACACCCCACCACTCTCAAATGTCACCAGCCACCACTGGTGTATACAATTGAAAAAAATAGAGTTTGGCCAGGTGGGCAACAGAAAAGAAAAGCACAACAGCAATGAGGAGCAAGCTGCCCAGGTGCCTTAAATTTTTATTTTTTTAAAGTAATAAAATGAAAAGAAGAACGGAAGGCACCCGGGCGCAAAAGGTAAAGCGTGGCATAAATAATACAATTATAAGGATTTAGTTGAAAGAAAAATAAGAACGTGCAGCCCCTATAGTTATAACGTGCCGTGCTGACAAAACATTTAGATGAAAAGGTGCAAGCAAAGCGGCACAGATGCAGGAAAGCATGTTGTGCCTCCAGTCGGAGAAAACATTAAAGAAATTAGTACTTACAAACCTAAAAAGTCATACTGTGTAACAACTGAAGTAAAAGGGCCAGTCCTCATGGGAGGATACAAATGAAGACAAGGTGGTACTAAGGAGGAACTAACAGGCCTTTTAACAAATCAGAAGCCAGCATTTACGAAGGACAATGACACAAGCCAAAGGCAAATATGGACGGGGCTTCTATTCTATACGCCAACAGCACATGCGGTGCCCAGGCTCGACCTAAAAACGATAACTTTTAATAAATGCCACTCAATCATTAACTGAATCTGAAAGGTGAAAGGTGAAACGCTTTTACATGCTAAAAAAGACAGGTTTTTTTTTCAATTTTGAAGAGATCATAATTTTTTTATAATTGTTTAGTGCAGGGATCACATGCCAAACGGGTCAATGGCTCGGCTTAGGTTGCTTGAGCCAAGCCAGATCACTTGGTTGGCGGTTCTCCCTGTTCACTTCTTGGCTCGCCCACCTCCAATCTCAGAAGTGATGATGGTCTCATTTTACAAAGGCAGTAGTGTTTTGTATTCTTTGCAGATCAGTTAGGTGGCATTCCGGACAGTCTCCATGTAGGCCACCACCCTTTTCCACCCAGAAGATAATCTGGGCTCCTGCATGTACCTTATGGGACTCTGAGTAGGAAGCGTAGAAACGCGCACAGTAGACAGGAGCTTAGACAGTTTTTCATGAGACCATCAAATTGTGTCCACCTCAAAGACGATGCCCAGATCAGATGCCACCTGCAAACTTCAAGGGGACACACAGGAGGGGAGACGTGGAGTAAGGGGGCGAGAATAGGTTGAAGGCTACTAGTAGCCACCAGCAAAAATCTGAGTAAGATAACTCAGCATTTCAACATTAATATTAACAAGGATGTGGCCTCAACAAGGAATGAGCACTTCTGAAAAAGGTGAAATAAAGAAGGGCTTAAAAACCACATTTGAGGCTGAGCCAAAACATGACTGGAGCCAGGTCCAAATCAGGTGGAAAGAGTCCGTCGATGAAGGCCAGGCACGTATTTCAGCCATAAAAACAGGACATAAAAGTAATGACAAGGAACCGGTGCTGGCATAAAACAAAGCTCCTGGGCCAAGTAATGACTATGGGCACATTCTGAAAGTCTGTGCACAAGTGGCGTTTCAGGGACTTTTCTCATGTATGCAGGCGAGTGATTTCACAGCATGGTTAGGGTGTAACAGCACATCCCGTACTACCCTTCGGTTCAGGCATGGTCGAGAGGGGTCTGAAGGTCAATCGAACCCAGGAGAGGAGCATCCAATCCTTCAGTCCATCTTCGCTTTGCTTCCACAGAAGGGGGTACTTCACCCTTGGTGGGTAGGACTTCTACCAGAGGCTCTTGACTGAGGAAGGCCAGGACAGAGGGTAGGGACCAGAGAGAAAGTCAACATGCAAAACAAAATTAAGGGGCCCTGCAGAGATTTACAGAAACTTCACACATCGCAGCTGGGGTGGGGAGGAGAAAGGTCAACACTGCTCGAGCATCTCACAATACACAGCAACTAGCCCACCTGCAGCTGGGTGCCCAGGGAGAGAGGGCACACAGAGGCCTGTGGAGTGAGGGTAGCGTGTCCTTCAAGGTTTCCATCCCTGGGGAGAAACGATGCTCCTCTTCAAGTCACTGCAGGGCACCTCAGAAGTACTTGCACACCGCAGCTTTGACTTCAAATCATTTGAACAGACAAGGGTCGGGTACTTCCTGGCCGGCGAGGGCACTTGTATAATCTCCTCGCTTTCAGAGCAGATCGCAGGAAATCTGGTGTTTGTTAGAGCACAGAAAAGATACGATTGGGGTTGAATTAGTGTAACCAAAAGACAGTTTCAACACACAATGTTTACTTTAAAAAAAACTTTTAAAACTCAAAAACGCTGGCTTAGAGAAGTCTTGGCCCACCAGCCCATTCACTGAAGTACAAGATTTTAGATGCTGGTGTAAGAACAAGATACAGTGCAAGAGAGACAGTGGCTGAAGTGAGCTGACTAAGTGCCCGTGCTGGAGTGGGCGGAACCAACATGAGAATGACAACTGAACAGACCAATGGACGAAGAAGGCTGACAAAGTCCCGCTATGCATGCATGTATGCATGTATATTTTATTATTGTATGAGGGCAATATTAAAGTTAAAACTACTGCCTACACTTGACTGAAGGCGGCAAGGGACCCATCTAATGGATGCGCGAGTAAACAGTGAAAACCGTGTTCACTGTGTTCCATGTCATATTTGGGCTTTGCAGCGCTTGCTTTTATGAAACCTCCAAAAAGAAAGTCAACCACAAACTTAGGCAGGAAATGCAAAAGGAAAGCCGCCACATGATATAACCTCCCACATAAGAGCGCTTGGTGAAGCACATGGGCACCTAAGCTCGCAGCGCTACGTTCGGGCAAGGGACCTGGCTTGAAACCATGATGGGGCCAACAGAAAGCAGCTAGAAGCGAACGCCGCCGCCATCAGAGACAGAGAAGCAAACGAGGCACAGTTGAGACGCACTCTGCATCATATATGAAAGAGCACATGAAAGGAAAGGGCCGCGCTAAGAATAGGCCGAAGTGTGTCCATGAGGCGCTGCGGCCACTCCAGGAAGGAAGCGGCTGGGAGCTTCGGACAAAGGCTCGGGCCAAGAGTTATTAATAACCGATGCTTTGAAGCTGTACCGTCCTTCGGATCCGAGGCAGGGTCCTGGAACAACTGCCTTCAAGCCCGGGGCTGCCGGTGACCTGGTCTACCAATGCAGTACAGTAACCAGCGCCACTAACCTAAAACAAGCGCTACATGTGAAGCCATTTGGACTTGGCAGGCTGATGACAGTTCTATTAAAAAAACATTCATATAAAAAAAGCATACTGCAAGCATAGATACACAGATAAAAAGAGAAGCATGCCGCCATCCAAACATTACAGCTGTAAGCGTGCCATTAATCATTCAAAGAAAAAGTAAGTATACCTTTGTATTACGGTAACCCGAAGACCGTGTTTAAACACAAAAGGATCACTTAAAGAAAAAGAAAAAAAATACAACATAAAAAATAAAAATGCATGGCTGTAGAGGAAGCTCGCCACGCCAGCTGTTTCTGCATTTGCATTCTTTGCACAATGCCTCTGTTGGCACACCTTCTCCGTCCCTAGTAAATGCGAGGTCTGTTCCACCGGTGGTGTGTTTATTTACCCAGCCCGTGGCGCGTGTAGCAACTCATGGCCGCCCGTGCTGATGGAGGAGAAGTGTGTTTACCTCTCTTCTGCAGGGGGCGGCTCTGAGCGGAGGAGGGGGAGCCTGCTGCGCAGTGTGCAGAATGGGGAGATGTGAGTGGCGCGCGCCTGCTCGCCCCGGGGCCGCGGCGTCAGCGGCAGGTGGGGGGGCGGGACCTCCCACAGGCAGGGAGGGCTTCCCTTCGTGCCCGCACCGTTCTCGGGTTTGCTCGGGGTTGCGGGGGCGAGAGACACGGATGTGCACAGAAGGTGCAAGCGGGACACCGAAATAGGCTGCAGAAAAGTCTCACCCACAAGTTGGAACTCGTTCCTGCATCTACGGAAAATCGGCATGAGTTTTTTGTTTTTCTTATTATAAATGTTTGGGACACAGCCGTGCCAATGTGCAACGTCTCTTAGGGCTTCTCTGATGGAAACTGCAGATTACAACGGCTTGGTGGGAAGAGAGCCTCACAGAATGGGCAGGGCCTAAGGGAGACAGGGCGTGTACTAACCCCATTTCCAAAGAAGCCTGACAGAAAACCAACAACTATAGATCTCGCAAGCACGGGGCCCAAGGGAGACATGGCGTGCACCAACCCCACTTCCAAGGAAGCCTGACAGGAAACCAACGACTATAGATCTCGCAAGCGAGCAACGCATGCGCTGCGTCGCAGGCGAGACCTAAAAAGCATCAAACCTATTTGTAGACACTGACACGATGAGCCTCTCCTAAAATTGTTCAGTATACCAATTCAGGCGAGTCGTCAGTAACATTAACATAAACACATGATCGCCCACCTTCCCTTCCACTTAACGTTACATTTGAAAAACTATTCTCATGAAAACAGACACTTGAAAAAAAAAATTGGATACCCAATACCCTGAATACAATTACTTGGTGCATCTATATATATTTTTCCACACAAAGCAAACTCCATTATCGTGACCCCCACATAGATGCGGTTGTACGGGTGGATAGGAAATTACAACACTTAATACGGACAAACAAAAACAAGCATTGGCATAGCCAATAGGTCTCGCTTTTGGGACCTTATAAGTATTTAGTTATGCAACTGTTGCATGGCTAAACACTTATAAGGTCCCAAAAGCGAGACCTATTGGCTATGCCAATGCTGGTTTATTTTTAGAGGGAGAGTACCGGCACTTCTCAAGAGAAATGCTATACTTTTAATTGGAGAGTACTAGCACTTCTCAGAAACAAGCAGGTACTCTGGTACAGAGTACCTGCACTTCTATTTTTCCATTTCAATCACTGGGTAGCTGTGAGGGTTAAGGCACGGCACAGTGGCATAGCCAGTAGGTCTCACCTTTGGGACCGGTTTAGTTAACCAGCACAATATACTTGGTGCAACAACATCAAATGTTGCATGGCTAAACCCATAAGGTTCCAAAGGCGAGACATATTGGCTATGCCAAATGAGGAAATATGAATTTTATGATCAGTTATGTCCCCTATCTTAGACCCCAACGGCTCCATGTGCATGCTACAAGTACATGTATGTTCCCTCCAGTTCCAGTTATGAAGACGCAAATACATGTGCGTCCACCGTCAACATGTCCTCTTTCTGATCCGCCATGAATGAGTCGGATATTCCGTTCCTAAGTATGAAAGGCCACCGACTTTATGTGGGTCACTTTCCACATTTTACAGATTCAGGCGAGTAGGCCCTGAATTCTGCCCTCAAGCCTTTTCCTGCCTTCTGCCTCTGAAAGCTCCAGTCCGAGCCCGCATCTGTATCCATGAACTTTGTCCTACTCCCTGCGCGGCTAACGGTGCCTGATCCGGCCTGTTGCCTGCCAAAAACTGTATTTCACCTTCAAGATTATCTGCTCTGCTCCTCATCCGATGCATTCCTGTCTAGTAGTTTAGGTAAACATTCTTCCAGCTACCGAGCAAAGGGCCAGGCCTCACTGTCCTCATGCAAGTAATTCATAGCCCTGTTACTATGGAAGATTCCTGCCCCCTCGCATCTCATGTAGACACTTAGACGCTTGTACACGCACTAACAGTCAGTATAGAATAGATTCTGTCCGAGAGACCTTTCCTTTTGGATAATACAGTTCTTTAAACATAAGATATTAGATATGATTTGGGATTAGGTTGACATGACCCCCCAGACTTCTGTCTCCACATATAGAGCTAAATGTCAAGTCCCCTTCACCCTCTAGTTGCACGTCCATCACACGTCATGCGGCTGCGCACGCATCTCTGCCAAGTATTTCTGCTGACATTGCAGGATTCTCTTATGGATCCACCCACTTGTGACATCATGTTTAATGACGTTTTTAGTTTACGCCTATGTTTACGCCTTTTTTCATTACGTATGTGTATTATTATCTGTATTATCAGCTGTTACGCCTCCTGCATCTGTCTTAATGTAATGCTTTTCATATAAATACCTTTACTTGTCAATAATGTATTGCCTTCCTTCCTGAACCCTCGTGGTGATGGAATTTGATGCCTATGGTTCGAACCATAATTCCTTTGGAGAGGAATAAAGCCTTTCAGAACCTCTAATACCACGGATTCTGCCTCTTATTTTGACTGAGTTATTCTTACTAGACTTTACCGCATAAAAAATAGTACAGGTAATTAAATATTTACCACATAAATTGGCGCCCGAACAGGGACACTTTCTCATCTCACGCGCCGGAGGTGCGTTGCAGGCCCGGTCTCCTGCCACAGCTGGACAGACAACAACGCGTACCCGCAGGATTTCCTGTATCTCCCTCCGGCCAAGCGGGGGTGACTGAGGCTGCGATCAACACCCAGACGAGGCGGTGAGAAGTGCGAAGTATCCCGACCAGAGCCTAGCTGAGAGAGCAAGATCCGAGGTATACAGAGGCCCACCAGGTTCCGAAGTTCCGAGTCGAGTCGAGTCCAGTCCGGTCCAGTTCAGTTCAGTTCAGTTCCGAGGCCTTCCGTTCCGTGCTACCCGGTGAGTACCGTCGCCGGGGAGGCATTTAGACGTGCACATAGGTTGTGCCGGTCAAGACGGGTTTGGGTACACAAATCCGGTCTGCACTGTTTCAGCAGTGTATCTGTACTGTTTAGCAGTATATCTAGTAATGTTTTGCATATAATTAAGTATTATCTAGTGTTAGTATTATGTCAGTAACTAGTTTTCTATTAGTTATTATCGTTCGTTAAACTGTTAAATGTTAAATGTTTTAATACGTTCTACATATTGTGGTATGAATGATTGTTCATTATTGTGTTTATTGTATTAAGAGTGTTCAAAATTAAGTAATAAGGTCTAAAAATGCCGCTCTTTTCAAAATTAAGACAGATCAAAACCAGAAAAGGGGTACTCGAAGAAGCTGTTCCCATTCCACCTAGGGACACTCCAGGGTACTTTATGTATCATAAGCATGGCCTAGATGCCGTATTATTTCTTGATTTATGGGTGGAATACACCAAAGATTTACCAGAAAGTCAGAGATGGCCCACAGCTGGGACGCAGATTGCATCATGAGAGTAGAAGAAGAATTATGGAAAAATAAAGCTAGACAGTCACAGAAAGATGCCATTGAATTATGGCGTAAAGAATCATATAGACGTACAGAAAAAGCGCTCAGACAGGAAGAGAAAAGTAGGGAGAATTCGAATAAAGCCCGAGAAAATATATTAATTGAGGAAGGTACCCGAGTAAAAACAGAACAAGTAGACAGACAACGAAACACTCTTATGAATGGTATGTATCCTCTTCTGGCCGAAGGGTTACCTCAGGCCACCCCGGAAATACCGAAAGACTTGACACCTCCATTACTCCCGATAAAAGCACATCCCAAAACAGCAAAAGATGTTTTCCTTTCTTCCTATTTAGATGATGTAGCTCCTGAATATGCTAATGTTCCGCCACACACATCGCCTACCGATGGTACTCAACGCCAAGATCATCCGTCTGTATCCCCGCAACAACAAACTCCTACGCACATTCCCACAGGTCCATCTGCTTCTACTGCTTTCCCTACATCTGCAGTTTCTATCTTACATCCAACAAATCCTTTCGTGCTTAGCACCTCAGACGGTGCGATAGGAGGTACGACAGAAATTTTTGCCACGCCACCCCGAGGAAATAAACTATCCCTTAGAGATTTAGCATACGAACGTACACCCCAACTAGCAACTTCCGACATGTTTAAAGAGCATCTAGTGGATTGTAGATATGATCCTGTGCCCGGTAGACGGGACGGTATGCTGCTGTCATCACTACGTATACGACGAGCTTCAAGGTATTTAGCGACGCTACCAGGAATGATGGCACATTTAGACAATATATATCACTTTGTCCAATCAGGGCGAGGCCCTGAAAGTATTGACGAAGCCATGGAATACCAGAAAGTGGATGTACAGAGACAACTGTTACGCTTCTTCATAAACTGTGTGATCAGAAACCAAGACAGGCCTGAGGTAGAGCAGAAGGAAATACAAGTACTTACCAGATGGGGTCAGAATATATCAGAAGGGAAACATGATAAACAGACATGTATAGTAGTTATGTGCCGAAAGATCCGCAAAGAAGTAGAACGAATACATACAGAAAGATTAGGAACAGATCAACGTGAATCAGAGGGAGAGGAGGACGAAGAATCAGAAATGCCCACAGGACACTTAGAAACGATGGCTTATGTAGGTAAAGGAAGACCTTTTAATAATACCAGATGCTTTAATGATCCGATACATCCGATACGTCCAGAATGTAACAGAAATTTTCAAACCCCTATGTTAAATACAAGGTCTCCTGAACACCTATTCCAAGCTGCTGATAAATTACTCCGAGACCGAAGGGGGTACCACATGCTCGATTCCATGGATGAACAAGAATTGGCCAGGTCAGCAGTACAATGGGCTGACAGTCCCGGCCAATACAGTGAAGATGCACTAGCACACACGTTTCTGAACCTTACCCCATACGAACAGCGTTTAGCTGGTATATACATGATTCAACACCTCCTTATATTATATAAAAGCCAACACTCCGATCCTGGACCCCTACCTGACATATTGACAGAATTACTCACGAATAAATGGAGAGGTTCAGGTACTGATCTAATTAAAGAAATTCTAGAATTTCGAAACCAGTATATAGTTTTCATATGCCCAGAACATGTTCCAGTTCCCACTATGGGAAGAAAAATGTATCACATAGATAGACAGAATCCCTTACGCGAAGTACACCCAATCAGAGGTGAAGATAATATCTTTAAACGCGTGTTTGTGTACACGCCTATAACTAAAATTGAATTATTAGAAATGAAGAAAGTAGTACCCAGCCATGACAAGGATCCAGCAGGTTTCCACCGTGAGATAAAAGACATGTTACTCATGGGAGAGTATACCTACCCCGACATTATGAAAATATTAAAAGTGTTAATGCCTGCCGGTGTTTACGAGAAACTAAAAGAAAAGGAATGGGAGGTGGGAGACCAAAAGATAGATTGGACAGCATTAGAAAACGAAGAAAAGGCCCGAGCTGCAGGATCAGGGCTTGGGGAAAAGACTACAGCACTACCAGGATTACTAGTGCAAGTACTGCCACGTTTATTAACTACGAAAAAAGAGGACTGGGGTGCAATCTCAGCCTGTAAACAAAAGCAAGATGAAGACACTAGTGATTTCTATTCCCGATTTGAAAAATGTTTTGGTATTAACAGTGGCATAAAAGCAAGTAGCGAGTCATATCCACATCTGTTTGTGACGAAATTAGTTGAAAATTCCCTACCGCAAGTTAAGAATAGAGTATTAAAATTCGAGAGTACCTGGCAAGGTAACACCCCGTCACAGATGTTACAGATGTTACAATATCACCACAATAGAATTAGAGAAGAACAAGAACATGAACAAAGACGTATGAAAGACACGAAAATGAAAATGCTTGTTGCTCAGTCAGTTCCAGCTGATGGTCATAAAAAGGGTGATTCCGCAGGTCCGACGAAAGGGACATGCAACTATTGTAAACAACAAGGTCATTATATACACGATTGTGCAGTTCTGAAACATAATATCGCCACGGGTAAAACCCAGGAAAGACCACGTCCACCTAGACAGGATCAGAATCAACAACAAATCCCTCAGCATGCACAATCTAGGCCAGCTCCACAACAGACCGTAGCAACCCCACAAGCGCAGCCTATTGCTGCAACACAAGCAACGACACAACAGATGTACCAGTATGCACAGAATGATTATCCCGATTATCAGCGATACACATGAAATAGCCTAGAGAGGGAAGTTGGCTTACCCCTTATCGAGGTTCCTGTAGATCAAGAGGGACCTTATGTACATAGTGAACTACTAGGGGAAGACAGAAAGTTTTTACTTGATACAGGGGCAAGCAGAACAACTATACGACGCAGTGAAGTTCCAGGGGCACCCCTCTCAGGCTCACAGAATATTTCCCTTGGATTTTCAGGAAAACCTATTATTAATGAAGTATCGCAACCCCTTCCACTTACGGTTGGTCCATTGACACGAACTACAGATTTATTGCTTACTAAATCATGTCCAGAAAACTTGTTAGGTATAAAAACATTGAAAGCTCTAGGAGCTATAATATGTTGTTCTCCGGAAGGAGTACGATTATTTTTACGTGACTTCAAAGGTCACTACGTGTCCAGAGACATGGATCACCGATTGCAGAATTTACCTACACATTTATGGGCACAAGGCCCCACTGATGTTGGTTGCATGAACATTACACCATATCGAGTCACACTAAAAACAGGAGTGGTACTACCACGAATGCGACAATACAAGTTACCACCAGATGCTGTTGTGGCTTTGCTGCAAATCATTGACGAGCTCATTGCACAAGGAGTGGTTGTAGAAACAGACTCCAATGTATGTAATTCCCCGATAATTCCGATTCTTAAAAGAACGGATCCAAAAGCACCACCAGTATATCGATTAGTTATTGATCTGCGCGAATTAAATAAATGTATTGTACCACAATACCCTGTGGTCCCAGATATCTCTTCATTATTGACAGCTATTGATTCAGAAGCAACGTTCTTTACTGTAATTGATCTCAAGAATGCTTTCTTTAGCGTCCCAATAGATCCGGAAAGTCAATATTTGTTCGGATTCAGTTTAAATGGACGAAGTTTTAAATTCACACGCGCACCTCAAGGATTCACAGAAAGCCCCAGCATCTATAGCCAAGCACTGAAACGAGAACTTGACAGTATCCACATGCCAGTTAACACTGCCCTGCTTCAATATGTCGATGATCTGCTGATCACCGCCCGAAGCGAACCTGAATGTGAAAAAGCGTCACTGACGGTTTTACAATTTCTGGCCGACAAGGGGCACAAGGTGTCCCCTTCTAAGCTGCAATTCTGTGTCCAGCAAGTTGTTTACCTTGGGCACTTGCTGTCCAAGGAGGGAAGACAGCTTACACCCGACCGCATCCAGTTAATTGCTAACATGCCACCACCCAAGACACAAAAGGAGGTGCGGGCTTTTATAGGCCTCACCTCATACTGTAGGCAGTGGATCCCTCAATATGCATTTCTAGCAAAACCACTCATTCAGTTGACAACACAGGAGGCAGCCACATCGACTGTCCTCCCTTGGACTCAAGAACATATGCAAACCTTTGAAAGCTTAAAGAAAGCTTTATGTCAAGCACCTGTTTTAGCAACACCATGTTACAGTAAGCCTTTTACACTCTTTGTTACAGAACGCGAAGGTACTGCCTTGGCAGTACTCACTCAGGAACAAGCAGGATCACACAAACCATGTGCTTATTTTTCTAGTACATTAGATCCCGTAGCTCAGGCTCTTCCTGCGTGCCTGAAATCAGTGGCAGCAACAGCTTTAGCAATCAGACAAAGCGATGCCATAGTGTTAGGACATCAATTGACAGTACAAGTACCACACGCAGTAGAGGTCCTCTTGAACCGCACACAAACACAACACTTGACTATAGCAAGACTCACCGGTTATGAATTAACATTGTTTCAGCCACACATAGAAATCAGACGATGTAATACATTAAATCCTGCCACACTTTTGCCAGTAAACGGAACAGATCCATTAGCACATGATTGTATTGAAGTCATTACTATCACGACGAAACCCAGACAAGACTTGACAGATATCCCTTTATCAGATCCGGACCTGACATTGTATGTAGATGGTTCATGTATGAGAACAAGTACAGGAGAGTTAGTGGCCGCTTACGCAGTCACAACAGACACTGAAGTCGTTGAAACAAATTGTATTAACACTTTGTCAGCTCAAGCAGCAGAGCTCATCGCTCTGACACAAGCCTGTATTCAAGCCAAAAATAATAAAGTCAACATATACACAGATTCACGTTATGCATTCGGAGTCGTCCATGACTTCGGCGTACTGTGGCGAGAGAGAGGTTATTTAACTTCTCACGGTGCCCACATCCAACACGGACCCCTCATTCAAGCTTTATTAGACGCAATTCATCTACCTACTGCAATATCGATTATGAAATGCAAGGCCCATACGAAAGTTACCGATATCATTTCTCAGGGTAACGACCTAGCTGACAGAACAGCTAAACAGACTGCTCAGACCCAGACTCATACAACTGACACGACGAAGACAATAGTTCCGACACCAATACATTGCATGACAGTTAAGGATCCCGCCCTTGATGTAATTGACATACAGACACATGCTACACCAGAAGAAATAAAGAAATGGACTGAATTAGGAGGGATCCAAACGGATCAAGGATGGATGACGAAGGGAAAATCTATATGGTTTCTTCCCGACTCCATGGTTCAAGTCATCATTAACACAATACATAGTCCAGCGCACCTAGGAGAAAAAGCTATGCTAGACAGCATTCAACACATTTGGTTCAACAAACACTTGCGAGCAGCAGCCAAACAGAAAGTACGTACCTGTATGATATGTTGTCAGTTTAATCCAGGTAAAAGCATTCCCGTAGAGCAGGGTGGATTTCAACATCCCGATCACGCTTTTGAAGTCCTCCAGATGGATTATATCCAGATGGAACGATGTCGAGGATTCAAATATGTTCTCGTAGTTGTCTGTGCTCTTTCCCGTTGGACAGAAGCCTACCCGGTTTCAGATTACACTGCCCCGACTACTGCCAAACAGTTAGTTCGAGAATTCTTCCCACGATACGGTTTACCACGTGTTGTATACTCAGATAACGGCCAGCCATTCTCATCCGAACTAATGAAACACGTTTCACTTCTGTTAGGTTACCAATGGAAATTCCACTGAGTCCGACATCCCGAGGCAGCAGGTCTCGTGGAACGCCATAATCAAACTCTGAAAATTAGATTGTCCAAAATATGTAGAGAAAAAGGTGTCGATTGGATAGTAGCCTTACCAGTTGCGCTCTTTTACATGAGAATGGTAGCACATTCTCGAACAGGGCTATCCCCGTATGAGGTGATCTTCGGTAGACCACCAAATATGTGGGGGACGCCTATACCTCGTAAAATCACTGATGTCGACTGTAATATGCTGACAGATTACCTGGCTTCCTTGATGTCTGCACTACAATCTTGTCGTTCACAGGTAGCTGCAGCTTTTCCCGATAACACTGAGGTGAAGCCCCATGACGTGGTTCCAGGTGACCTGGTTCTTGTGAGGAATTTTGACCGGAAGACCCAGCTGGAGCCCAGGTGGAAGTCGCCCAAACTCGTCCTGCTGACTACAAGGACAGCCGTGAAGATTGAGGGACGTAAAGGGTGGTTACACTCGAGTCATATCAAGAAATTTTATGGACTACCGTCCGATGTGAACACTCAGCCCTGTATTCCCTCACAGACAGACTCAAAGCTCCCCTTGGTTGAAAGGTCGGAGAACGAACTCTATAAACTGAAACTAAGGTCTAGCAAGTCAGACAATTTGATTGTTTAAGTCCTCTCCAAGGTGAATCGGTTGAATTTGTCTCTGACATGTATCCTCTAGACCGAAATAGAGAGAGAAATAGACAGATACAGCTTAAAAAACATGCGTACTGTAAATCGCTTCGTAGTCACTGCACAGTGACAGTATTAATTTTGTTTTTCCTAAGTCTTCTGATCATCATTTCTAGTGTATTGCTACATATGTATTACCCTATTTCTAAGCGTGCTTATAATGCTACTGCTGAACATTCTTTTAGTGAACTACCTCCGCATGAGTTGTCTTATAGATTTGCGCTGCGCAACAACACATTCATTAGTATGCTACATCATTCCCATCAGACCAGCAATGCTACCAATTGTTGGATCTGTGGCCGACTCCCTCCCTATCAGAAATATAAGGGAGTTTTGCCTCTCTTTCCGTACCCGTTCACACACAATGGCTCCTGTGGAGCATGGTTTATTTTGATTAATTCCCTAGATTCAAATTCAGTAGTTTACCAAGACAACTGGGTATGGGGAAACCTGAACCTAGTTTTGCTTAAAGTCTGCTACCCTAACAAGGAGGGACTTCCCAAAAGAACAGGAACTGATCTAGAAAATGAAGTATATGGATTAGGTAACTTTACACTTAACCTCATGATTCTGAATGTTGAATCCGAAGCTACACCAATCTTGCCCGCTATGTCAGTATTTCCAGTCAAAGGAGAATTATGTGTAAGAAAGAATGGTTCCATACACATGGGCCATAGTAAATGCACCACTGTAATAAAATTCAGTGATCAAGGCAAGTCTACATTTAGAGCTTCCCGTCATTCCTACTTCATATGTGGCCAGACTGCATATATACGTTTACCTCTAGATTGGGATGGTACCTGTTACATAGCATTCCTTCTGCCACCTGTTTTCCTAGCCCCTCCTGATTATCACAGAAATACCCATTTAGTACACAATAGACCACAGAGAGATCTCCCGATTGTCGATTCCACTGAAACGGCATGGGAGCAATACACAGATTTCAATAAAGGTTTTTTTTCCCTATATAGGTACAGTCACTAATAGTAAACTGATACGTAGATTAACTAGAACCCTTGAAGCAGTAGTGAACGAGACTACTTCCGCCTTAGGCAATTTAACAGAAGAGCAGTCTGCTATGAGGATTGTTGTGCTTCAAAATCGTCTTGTCCTTGACGTCATCCTGGCCGATAGGGGCGGAGCTTGTAGGGTCATCGGATCAAGTTGCTGTGTTTTCATACCAGAAAACTCGCCGTCAGTATATAAAGCCATAACTCGCCTACATAAGATTATAAGCCAGATACACCAGAGTCCAGGCACCTGGACTTGGTCCGGTTGGTTCTGGAGCGTGTTGTCAGTCTGGGGATGGAGGATCCTATCCTTCCTGGGTATTGGCTTCCTCATACTATTCAGTTGCTGCTTATGTCTACAATGTGGGCCAGCGATTTGTGGTCTGTGTGCCACATCGTGTATCCCGCATCCAAGTTTTCGTTCAAGATCCCGGAAGAAGAAAGAAGAACAAATGATGCTATATGAACAGATTGATGGATTGATGAAGATCGATATCTCCCGAGGGTCCGTAGGGGACAAGGAGGGAATGAGGAAATATGAATTTTATGATCAGTTATGTCCCCTATCTTAGACCCCAACGGCTCCATGTGCATGCTACAAGTACATGTATGTTCCCTCCAGTTCCAGTTATGAAGACGCAAATACATGTGCGTCCACCGTCAACATGTCCTCTTTCTGATCCGCCATGAATGAGTCGGATATTCCGTTCCTAAGTATGAAAGGCCACCGACTTTATGTGGGTCACTTTCCACATTTTACAGATTCAGGCGAGTAGGCCCTGAATTCTGCCCTCAAGCCTTTTCCTGCCTTCTGCCTCTGAAAGCTCCAGTCCGAGCCCGCATCTGTATCCATGAACTTTGTCCTACTCCCTGCGCGGCTAACGGTGCCTGATCCGGCCTGTTGCCTGCCAAAAACTGTATTTCACCTTCAAGATTATCTGCTCTGCTCCTCATCCGATGCATTCCTGTCTAGTAGTTTAGGTAAACATTCTTCCAGCTACTGAGCAAAGGGCCAGGCCTCACTGTCCTCATGCAAGTAATTCATAGCCCTGTTACTATGGAAGATTCCTGCCCCCTCGCATCTCATGTAGACACTTAGACGCTTGTACACGCACTAACAGTCAGTATAGAATAGATTCTGTCCGAGAGACCTTTCCTTTTGGATAATACAGTTCTTTAAACATAAGATATTAGATATGATTTGGGATTAGGTTGACATGACCCCCCAGACTTCTGTCTCCACATGTAGAGCTAAATGTCAAGTCCCCTTCACCCTCTAGTTGCACGTCAATCACACGTCATGCGGCTGCGCACGCATCTCTGCCAAGTATTTCTGCTGACATTGCAGGATTCTCTTATGGATCCACCCACTTGTGACATCATGTTTAATGACGTTTTTAGTTTACGCCTATGTTTACGCCTTTTTTCATTACGTATGTGTATTATTATCTGTATTATCAGCTGTTACGCCTCCTGCATCTGTCTTAATGTAATGCTTTTCATATAAATACCTTTACTTGTCAATAATGTATTGCCTTCCTTCCTGAACCCTCGTGGTGATGGAATTTGATGCCTATGGTTCGAACCATAATTCCTTTGTAGAGGAATAAAGCCTTTCAGAACCTCTAATACCACGGATTCTGCCTCTTATTTTGACTGAGTTATTCTTACTAGACTTTACCGCATAAAAAATAGTACAGGTAATTAAATATTTACCACACAATGCTTGTTTATCTTGAAATACTCAATCACACCATCAGTGCTCAAGCATAAAAGACCTTGCATATCTTTTTCTCACTACGTTACACGTTGCATATTCTGTTAGCCACTACGTGAAAACTGCTAGTGGATCAGACGTCTATTTTTGCAATTTCCTAAAGACATTCTGCTCAAATTCACTCTCCCAGGAGAGTAAGTTATCCAGTTGATGTAAGTGCACTGGGCTATGCATAAGACTATGCTTCTGAAACCAAAAATGAGGAATTTTCTTTCTAGGCTTAGAGCCAGCATGGACTCCGAGAAGAAAGAGCCTTGCTTGGTACCCCCTCTCTCCCCAATGCAGAACCATGAATCCACAGACCGGAGATGTTTGTGATTGCCCTTGATGGAACTCGCAACCTAGTACTGTGCCAACTTCAACCTGACCTGCTATCTAATTCATCCTGACGTAAAATTCAGTGTGAGCAGGAGCCTAAGCCTTCGGCTCCTGATGTACGGGGGAGGGGACTCACCATTCAGGGGACCCCTATTCAGCCAAAGGACGTTCTAATACATCTTTAAGATACGGAAGTCTAGGGAGCCCCTCACTTAATTCTGTAGGGTGGGAGGCGTAATTTTGCGTTGGGTCACTTAGTTTGAGCCTGCTGAAAGACCGCCTTATTGCAGTGAGTGGGTCTATGGTCGCACCGGTCAGGCTGCCCTCTGGGAAGAAAGAAGCCATTGCATCTGGTGATAGCGCCAATGGATGGATTGACAGCTTCCTTGAGGGTCACTCGAGCGGCCCTTGAGCTGGGGTGGGAGGGAGTGTGCTGTGGCGTTGGCTAGTATGGGGGAGGGGTCGTCAACCCATCCTAAAACTGCATCCGCGCAGCCCTGACGCCTCTCACGCTGACTGAACAGAACCGAAATACTGTAAACTCCAGCTTATTAGGAGAGGGAAATAAAAGGTTAATGAAGGTTAATTCCATCGACAATAATCACGGAGTAAACAATGAGCAATTGAGTGAACAGGCGCAGGAGCACCGAGCGCAGTCCCAGAGAGGGCTCAGATTTACAACCAGCTGCTTGGGAAGAGAGCGAGTGAAGGAAGGGGGAGCCGGCTGAGGGCGAGAGAGGCAAAGATGGGCAGTGCAAGGCTGCAATAAAGCGTGGGGTGATGAAAGACATGGAGCGGAGAGAGAGGCAAAGAGCAACACAGAGAGAGAGAGAGGAAGAAGGGAGAGAAACTTAGGAAAGAAGAGCTGGTAGATCAGGTCAAAGATAAAGAGCAGAGCGAGACAGCAGCGCAATAGGGGCTGGGGCATAAACAGTAGCATACTAAGGGCTTGATTTATTTAAGAGTTTTACTCATTCATTCTGTCTCTATTGGGAAATGCGATTGTTGGTACAATGTGGCCTGTGGAGAGATATAGACGGTGAGCGACGTGTAAAGTTGGAAGGAGATGTGGGGAATGAGATGCAAACGAGAGAAACATGTAGGCAGAGATAGAATGCAAGAGGGAGCGGGTGAATGGGTTGAAAAAGAGAGAGCACAGAAGAGGGATTGAAAAAATTTGGGGAGTGCGAGAAAGAGAGACAGCTAGTAAGAAGGGGCAATGTAAAATTGTAAGAGAGAGGGGTGCTCGAGATGCACACAGTGCGAGAGAGAGAAGGGCAAAGAGAGGCAGACAATAGGAAACAACATAGAGGTGAGCAGAGAGATAAAGGTATAGGTTGAGAAAACAAGAGAGGGGGAAACAATAAGAGGTAGGGAGAAATAGGGCTAAAGAGAGCCAAGAAAAGGGAGCACTGGCCACAGGAAACAGAAAAAACAAGACAAGCCCGGCGGAGCGTGGCGCGCGCGCTTGGCGGGGGAGCGCATTCCACGGGGGAGCGGACCCTTTGAAGTAGGATGCCAAACGGATTGCATGGCGGCACGATGCACGTGATTGTGTGTGTGCTCGCCATGCAATCCACTTTTGGGAGCCCCTTACTATAGTCTCGCATAGCGATCGCTTACGCGACAGCTAGGCGAGACATAAAAAGGACCCCCAGGGCCGGATGCCGTTGAAGTGTGTTTTTTTAATCACACAAATGGAGGTACATGGACCCAATGCATTTTGCCTCATCTTTCTTAAGGCTTGATCACGGATGGGCAGACCACACTTTACAAAACAGTGCTTTTCAAAATGTGACTGTGTAGGCATAGAAAACACATTACCTTTCAGTCTCCTTTTTTAATGACGGATGGCGTATCAACGTTTCATCAATCTAATTTATTCTATTGATATCCAATTTGATATTGTGCAAAATAACCATAAAACATTTCATACGCTTTACCATTACTCCCATCATTACTAAGACTGTGATGTTAATTGAGCACCATACCACAGTACATAATAACCATTTGGGCTTGTATTCAGTTCATCCTATATTCTGTCATTCATTTATACTTCAGCAAATTTCTTTGGACTCATGTTAATGTCCAACATCTTACCCATGTAAGAGTAAACATTTCCTCAAAGTGTAAATAGTCCGATCATGCCCGAATAGGCTTGCAATGTAAATGATGGGAAAGGAACATATTTTGCAAATAAAACTAAATAAGATTATCGCAAGGTATTTTCCTCTCGCCCTTAGCGCATTGATATACTGTGTATTCTTGTCATAATTAATATAATTATAAAAACAGAATTTCATCCTAGGTACCAGAGAACATAGCATCAGATATATTTTACCACAATTCAAACAAGTAAATGAGTTGCTAGCTCCTCCCTCATATTGAATACTTGGTTAGCAGGTTTCCAAATTTAAAATGTACACGGACTCAAGTTTGCATACTCTGTGACATCTATCTTCCTCACTTTGATGAATGGCATGGGTACTCGCAAGCATTTTCCCAGGGGCCAAACAGTAAGATACTTAGTTAGCCGGAGGGCTGCATTTATGCCAAAAGGGTGGTAGCAGAGGTTGAAGGGGTGTAACATGGGATTCGTGGAACAGAAGCATTAACTCGAATATGTGGAAAGCGTATCATGGAGTTATTTTGAGGGCTTCATTCCATAATATCCTCTAAATGAAGCCTGTGTTTTTTTTGAAGAATCAGAGATTTGACTATACTGCATTATGCTGTATATGAGTTGCCATCCTTCTATCTCATCGTGCTGTAAGCATTCTCTGCTTGCTATCACCTTGGGAGAGTCAAGTGTAAAAAGGAAATAACATGGGTAATGAATTGGATTGCAATAGACATGCACAATGGGAAATCAGAAAAACTGGGATAAATCCTGGCCTCCCCACTTTACCAAACTGTGCGATTCTAGGAAGCTGTTTTATTTCACTTTCACTCCATAATAGAACTAAGGGCAGGCGAAGCTGGCGTAGTGCCTCTACACGGAGTTCCACGGAGTTTAAAAAAAACTCAGTGGAACTCAGCTCCGATTCCTCCCCCCCCTCCCAAATTAATTAAAAATTAAGTAAGAAGGCACTTAACAGAGTGGCTGCCTCCTCCTCCTCTGCTTGGCCGCTCTCCTTCCTGCTCCTCACCGTCCTTCTTCTATGAAAAAACTCCTACGTTGTACGTCTTGCGCATACGTAGGGTTTTTTTCATAGAAGAACGGCAAGGAGCAGGAAGGAGAGCAGCCAGGCAGAGGAGGAGGCAGCAGGTAAGTGGCTTGTTTTTGGCTAACTCCGCTCTGCCATGGAGTCAGAGTTTTGGCTAAACTCCGCGCTTGCAACGGAGCGCGGAGTAGGCAAACCTCCACAAACTCCACTGGCAGAGTGGAGTTACCTGCCCGGGGTTAGTTAGAACTGGCATCCTTGGCACGTTTTCCCCCTAACTTCTTGCCTTCAGGCATCAATTTTGCGGACTTCGTTTTTGCTGGCCTTAGGACTTTAACACTAATTGGCAATGGCAAAGTGCTTGTGCTCTCTCTTTGAAACACAGTAGAATTGGCTTATACGGACTTGGCATTATATTTACTTGCAAGTCCCTAGTAAAACGGCACTACCTGTGACCTGGGCCTGCAAGTTAAATGCTATAAATGAGTCTACAGCACGGATTGTGCCACCCAATTAGGTAGCACTTTAAACACGTTTCAGGCCTGCCATTGTAGACTGTAGGTGCAGTTTTAGACTGCCATTTCGACCTGGCAAACTAAACTGTTTGCCAGGCCCAAGCCTTCCTTTTTAATACATATATGTCACCCCTACGGTAGAGCCTGGACAGACGATAGGGCAGGGTGCAATGTATTTAAAAAGTAGGGTATGTACTTTTAAGTTTAACATGTCCTGGTAGTGAAAAACGTACATTATTTTTTTTACTAATGTGACAGGACAGGTCGTCCCTGAACTGGAAAACAAGCAACCTCAGACCGGTTTTGCCCTAGTTAGGGCTCTTCAGCCAGGTGTAGCTTGGTTCAAGTGGCACAGTGATCCCGTGAACCACGTCTCGGAATACCCGGCACAAATAGAGCATCAATGCAAAAACAACAAGGCTGATTTGCATATAGCTTGGTCCAAACTGAGGTGGCATGGTGGGTGAAAAACAATGCATTGGGATAGGGCCTGTGTGAATGCAAGTGGCTGAAATTAATTCAGGCATTCCACTCATCACCTTGCCGTTGCAGTTTCCGCCCTAAGTGTAATGCGTATGCCCAGAGGTACATACCGGGTCCTGCTTTGCTTATGTTCCGGTTCAGGGAGGACGTGATGGCAGTTCGGGCTGAATGCAGCAGGGTCAAGGCTGAGTTGCATATGGAGGAGTCAAAAACGATCGATTGGGATGCGGCCTCAACTGATTGGCAGTGGCTGAGATTTATTCAATCATTCCATCTATCACTTTGTTCTTAAAGTTGCAACTTTAATTGTAAAAACAGAAAAGGGTTTGGCCCTTAATCAGTAAGGCGGGACCAATAAACTATGAACAAACAAAAAATGCCAATACTGATGCTCATTCAAACATCACGCTTGTGCCAGAAACCAATAAATCTATACAGTCCAGTCTGAAGAATTAGTTTATTTTTCTTTCAATTATTATTATCTTTTCATATTGTTGTTTTGAAGAAGAACTCCTTTTTCAAAAATTGCAATATATACAAATACAATGATAAACATGCACTGAAGACACCACTACATTTAACAAACAAGTGCAAACAAATGTGACAAATATACAGTGCAAATCACTATAAAATTATAGACAAATACAGTACATTTTAAAGCTATGGTTCCATCAGGTTAATAGACCACACTTTTTTACATGTACAGTGCCTCTGATCATTATTTTAATTCAGAGGCCAACGCCAAATGGTGGACCTACTGTGCTCACTTGATATTTCAAATATTATATGCACCAAAACTCTGGTAAGCAGCAGGTGGTCATCCCATTCTAGTGGGCACCTACTTGGTCAGAAATGAGATCAGTCGACGCATTTCGAACTCACTGAGATTAATTATCGGGTTCCCCTCAGGACATAGAGCACCAAGCTCAATCTCTTTTAGATCAGACTTCAATCTCCTTATTCACCAGCCGGTGAATCAAGTAGCCGAATGCAACGTGTATGTAGTTGGCAGTGTGTTCATGCTCACATTTTCTTTTTATTTAAAGTTGTTCGCCTAAGAGTCTCCGTGTCTATGGTGGAGATCCTGGCTGCCTCTCCTGGGTGAGGCCCGCCTGTCCCGCGCAGTACTCCGGGCTGCAGACACAGGAGGGGTTTAGTTCCGGTCCGATAATTAATATCAGTGGGTTCGAAACGAGTCGACTGATCTAATTTCTGACCAAATAGGTGCCCACTAGGATGGGATGACCACTTGCTGCTTACCAGAGTTTTGGTGCATATAATATTTGAAATATTAAGTGAGCACAGTAGGTCCACCATTTGGCGTTGGCCTCTGAATTATAACCAAAATAGCGACATTCGAAAATAATGATCAGAGGCACTGTACATGTAAAAAAGTGAGGTCTATTAACCTGATGGAACCAGCGCTTTCAAATGTACTGTAGGTGTCTATAGAACTGTAAAGTGATTTGAACTGTATATTTGTTTGCACTAGTTTGTTAAATGTAGTGGCGTCTTCAGTGTATGTTTATCATTGTATTTGTATATATTACAATTTTTGAAAAAGGAGTTTATCTTCAAAACAAAAGTATGAAAAGATAATACTTGAAAGAAAAAGAAAAAAATATTCTTCAGACCAGACTGTTTAGATCTTCTGGACTCTGGCACAAACGTCATATTTAAATGAGGATCAGTATTGGCATTTGTGTTTGTTCATCACTTTAAGCCCCTTCGCTGCTAGGCCTTCCCCCCCCCCCCCCCCCCTCCCCCATGCTAAGCCGTTTTTTGGCTATTTGGGGTAGTTCGCGCTTAGGCCCCTGTAACTTTTTGACCACATAAGGTACCCACGCCAAATTTGCGTCCTTTTCTTCCAACGTCATGGGGATTCTAAAGGTACCCAGGGTTTGTGGATTCCCCTGGAGGGGACCAAGAAATTAGCCAAAATACAGGTAGATTTTGGTTTTTGGGGGAAAAAAAATGGGGGAAAAGTGTTTCAAATGAAGGCGTTCAGATTTTTTCCCTGCAAATGGTATCAAAAAAGAGTGTGTGGGTCTGAAATCACAATTTTCCCAGCTTTTAGGAAATGAAAGACTTTTGTCAGAACACCAAAATCTTTTACACAGTTTTGGCATTTTTCTGGGACATAGCCTATTTTTGCAATTTTTTGTGCTTTCAACCTCCTTCCAGTTAATGGTAGAAATGGGTATGAAAGCAATAATGGATCCTGGAAAGCTATACATTTTAGAGAAGTAGACAAAATTATGAATTCAGCAAGGGGTCATTTGTGTAGTTCCTTCAAGGTTTTGTTATAGAAACTAACAGTTAAATATAGAAGAAATTGAATATTAGTTGAAAAAAACAGCCATTTGTGTCTACGTTTTCACCTGTAACTTCTTCTAATTATGACAGCTCTTTCAAAGCAATATACCTTTACATCCGCTGGACCTTACTAGTTGTGGGGATATATAGGACTTGTAGGTTCACCAAGAACCCAACGTATCCAGAGCCAAAAAATGAGCAGCAACTTACAGTGGTTTTTTATTATTAAGTACTGGGTATATAGCAATTATTCTGGGAAAATGTATACATGGAAAAATCAGTATGAAAGACACCTATGTATTCCTGAAATGGGAACAAAATATAGAATTTAGAAACCGTAGATATTTGCACATTTACGAAATTGGGAATACTCATACTAGCATGACAATTATCGGTCATTTTTCAAAATGACTTTTTTACACAATGTCTTTCATTTGGAAGGCAGTAATGCATTGAAAGTCAATAGGTAAGAACAGTTGCTCTACAAATCTGAATTACCCTAAGTCTCCCGATAAAAATGGTACCTCACTTGTGTGGGTAGGCCAAGTGCCAACGACAGTAAACGGCTCAAAACACACCACATTTTCACAATGAAAAATGACCCTTTTTTTGCAAAGTGCCTAGCTGTAGTTTTTTAACCCTAGCTCTGCCGGCACCTAGTGAAACCTAGCAAACCTATACATTTTTTTTTTTAAATAGTCCCCAGGGGAATCCAGGATGGGGTGACTTGACTGGCTCTCACCAGGTTCTGTTACCCAGAATCCCTTGCAAACCTAAACAATTGTCCCAAAAAAAACACATTTTCCTCACATTTCTGTGGTGGAAAGTTCTGGAATCTGCGTGGATCCACAAAATTCCACCCACCCCGTGTTCCCCAAAGTCTTCCGAGAAAAATGGTACCTCACTTGTGTGGGTAGGCCTAGTGCCTGTGACATGAAACGGCGCAAAACGCAACATGGCCACACACATTTTCACAGTGAAAAATGGCCCTTTTTTTGCAAAGCGCCTAGCTGTAGTTTTTTAACCCCAGCTCTGCCGGCACCTAGGGAAACCTAGCAAACCTATACATTTTTGAAAACTAGACACTCAAGGGAATCCAGGATGGGGTGACTCGACTGGTTCTCACCAGGTTCTGTTACCCAGAATCCCTTGCAAACCTACAAATTTTTCAAAAAAAACACATTTTCCTCACATTTCTGTGGTGGAAAGTTCTGGAATCTGCGTGGATCCACAAAATTCCACCCACCCCGCTTTCCCCAAAGTGTTTCGAGAAGAATGTTACCTTACTTGCGTGGGTGGGTGGGTCAAGTACCCGTGACAGGCAAGGGCCCAAAACCTACTGAGGCAACATCGAAATTACCTATCACAAACCAACCGGTTTTGCATGGGGGGTCCCATGAGTTTTTGTTCCCTGGGCTCGACAGCCATCTAGAGAAACCTACCAAACCCACACATTTCTGGAAACTAGACACCCTGGGGCGTCCAGCAAGGTATGACTTGCGCGGGTCCACAAACATTTTCCTACCCAGAATCCCCTGCAATCCTCAAATTTCACTAAAAAAAAAAAATCACTTTTTTTCTCACATTTCTGTGTGGGAAAGTTCTGGAATCTACGTGGATCCACAAATTTCTTCCCACCCAGCATTCTCCCATGTCTCCCGATAAAAATGGTACCTCACTTGTGTGTGTGGGTCAAGGACCCGCGACAGGCAAGGGCCCAAAACCTATCGAGGCGACATCAAAATTACCGATCACAAAACAACCTGTTTTTGCAAGGGGGGGTCCCATGAGTTTTTAGCCCGGGGCTCGGTGGCCATCTAGGGAAAACTACCAAACCCCACATTTCTGGAAACTAGACACCCGGGGGAGTACAGTGAGGTATGGCTTGCGTGGGTTCCCCAACATTTTCCTACCCAGAATCCCCTGTAAACCTCAAATTTCACTGAAAAAAAACCACTTTTTTCTCAAATTTCTGTGTGGGAAAGTTCTGGAATCTGCATGGATCCACAAATTTCCTACCACTCAGCATTCCCCCAGGTCTCCCGATAAAACTGGTACTTCACTTTTGTGGGTAGGTATAGTGGTTGCAACAGGAAATGGCCCAAATTGTACTGTTGAGACTTCTAAATTACCTATAACAAAACTACCTGGTTTGGGGGGGGGGGGGGGGGGAGGGGCACCTGGGGTTTTGGCCCTGGGCTCACCGCCGTCTAGGGAAGCCTACCAAACCCACACATTTCTGAAAACTAGACACCCTGGGGAGTCCAATGAGGTATGGCTTGCATGGATCCCCCAACGTTTCCCTACCCAGAATCCTCTCCAAACCTCGAAAAAAGTAATTTTGATGTTGCCTCAATAGGTTGTGGGCCCTTGCCTGTCACGGGTACTTGGCCCACCCTCACAAGTGAGTTACCATTTTTCTCGGAAGACTTTGGGGAATACGTCCTTGGAGGAATTTTGTGGATCCACATAAATGTGAGGAAAAAGTGGTTTTTGGACATGTTTTGAGGTTTACAAGGGATTCTGGGTAACAGAACCTGGTGAGAGCCAGACAAGTCACCCCATCCTGGATTCCCCTGGGTGTCTAGTTTTCAAAAATGTATAGGTGTGCTAGGTTTTTTTAGGTGCCAACAGAGCTAGGGTTCAAAATCTACAGCTAGGCACTTTGCAAACAAAGGGTCCGTTTTCACTATGAAAATGTGGGGAGTCCATGTTGTGTTTTGGACCGTTCCCTGTCGCGGGAACAAGGCCTACCCACACAAGTGACGTACCATTTTTCGCAGTAGACTTTGGGTAATGCGGAGTGGGTGGAATTATGTGGATCCACGCAGATCCCAGAACTTTCCATCACAGAATTGTGAGGAAAAAGTGTTTTTTAACTAAGTTTGAGGTTTGCAAGGGATTCTGGGTAACAGAGCCTGGTGAGAGGCACACAAGTCACCCCATCCTGGATTCCCCTTGGTATCTAGTTTTAAAAAATTTACAGGTTTGCTAGGTTTCGCTATGTGCCGGCTGCGCTAGGGCCCAAAATCCACAAGTAGGCACATTGCTAAAAACACTGCCTAGTGGGCTTTCTGCCACCCTGGGGGGGCAGAATGACTGTGGCTATTTTTTTGGGTGGTGGGGGCAGCCCCCACGCATAAAAAAAGCCAGCGTGATCGCTGGCGACTATTGGGGTTTCTGCCCCCCCCCGGGGGCAGATCAGGGGCTACAACCCCCATCTGCCCCCCGGGGGGGCGGGGCAGAAAGACTGTGGCTTTTTATGGGGGGGGGGAGAGGTGGGCATTGGCATGCCCATTCTGGGCTGACCTCACTCCTGAATTTAAAAAAATAATATTAATCCTGAGGCCTAGTGGGTTTTCTGCCCCCCATGGGGGCCAGATAAGGGGCTATTGCCCCAATATGCCTCCGGGGAAGGGCAGAAAGGCTGTGGTAAATGTTTTGGGGGACGGGGGCATTATTAGGCAGCCCCGACCCCTACATTATTTTTTAAAAATGTTTTTAAATCCCTGGTTTCTAGTGAGCTATCTGCCCCCATCTGCCCCCTGGGGGGCAGAAAGACTGACATTTCTCTGGAGGGGGGTGGGGGCATTGTCATGCCCTTTTTGGGCAGCCCACACCACAACATAAATTTAAAAAAAAATCCCTGGTTTCTAGTACGCTTTCTGCCCCCCCCCCCCCCCCCCCCACGGGGGCATATTGGGGGCTACTGCCATTTCTCTGGTGACTGACATTTCTCTGGTGGAGGGGGCATTGGCATACCCTTTTTGGGCAGCCCCCACCCCAACGTCAATACAAAAAATCCCTGGTGTCTAGTGGGCTTTCTGCCCCCCTGGGAACACAAGAGCACCGGTGCTCATGACGGAACCATTCCGTCATACGCACCGAAAGGGTTAATAAGTTGGCATTTTCCTGCCTTAGTCATTCGGTGCCTGCAGCCTGTCTCTGGGTCACATGACTGGGTGTACTGGACAGTTGGGCTTTGTGTATTCCTCCTCGACAGCCACACACAATAGGGAGCTTAGGTGTGCCTGGATGGGCCAATACTGGAAGGATAGGAGGGAGGAGCTGGGCACAGCCCCACTTACATTTGAATAGGCTGTGTCCTGCCTTCACACAAGAGACTGCATACCGCCTGTAGTTCACAGCGTTCTAAATACCACTGACATGGCCGAACAGCGGGCTCATCAGGGTCACGCCACACACTTCCCCAGGATATTCAGAAGATCACGCGCACTGGGGACCGGATTCCTGAGTCGGTCCATTACTGGGACGACCTCATTATGTCTTTCTTACTGGAAGGTACTCTAGAAACACTTTGAACCTCATTTGTGCTTAGCCTTGAAAAGGTCGAGAGGACGAAACACATGTCGGCTGTTCTGGTTTGGACAAATACTGTTTGAAATCTTTATTCCGAAGTAAAAACGTTGTTGAAGAACTCGACTCATTTGGATTGGATCCGATTATTTCTTCATAATTTTATCAAGAATGGACTTATTGTGATAAGCTGGATTGTGTGTGCTGGAGTGCATTAGGACTTTGTGGATACAGCCTGTAGTTAATCTGGAGCCAGGGCGAGGGAGGCAGGGAACCTGTGTACTTTAAAGGTAAGCCTCTAGAAGCTTCTTCGATTTCAAAGAAACATCTTGGTATAAATATAGGAACTCAGTGACCAATTTTTCAGTACACTTTTGGACCTGTGAATACTCTGTCAGGAAGGACTGCTGTGCTGCTGAAAGGGCTTCTACTTTGCTGGATTGCTGCTCTGAAGGACTGCTGCCCTCTTGCCTGGGCGAGAAGGACTGGCCCTGCATCTGTTGAACCCAGGACCCTAGAGTGTCTCCAAGGGCTAGTTGGCTGGCATCCTGACTTTAGCCTCAAGGACAGAAGGGGCCAACAACCTCAACCCCAACACCTGGACTCTGCCATCTGGAAGTTCCACCCCAGTCCTGGACCCTTGAGAGTGAGCCCAAGGTGTTAAGCCAGCCTCTGTGGATACAGCAGAACAGACATCTCTGCTGCGCGGCGCAACCCAGAGCAGGACTGACACATTGTCACCGCTTTCTGGGTCTTCTCCATCGCAAAACCTGCATAGCATCACAGCCGCAGACTCATTGGAGCTGCCACTGTACGATGCATCTTTGGCCTAGGCCCTAGCATCCCTTGCCAACGGCAGCCTCAGCGATGACACCAGACTCCACGTCACAGCCTTGCAGCTCCTTCGAACCAATGGATCACCCCGGCTTCACGACACATCCTTAATGCTGGGCTTCGCATCACAAACCCTTGACGGACCTTGCATTGCAGCATCCTAGAACCAACGCATCACTCCAGCTGTGCGATGCATCTTTGACACAGACACTCGCAGCGTTCTGCAAACCAGGACTGAAGGTACTTTGTTCAGCGGGCCAAACTGAGTCTTTGTAGCCAGCCCGTGCTCATTTGCGGTTGGCCTGAACTTGGGACTGTTTCCCAGTCTGGGAAAACCAGATATCCACAGTTGGCACTTTGTGCTTTTTGGCGCTATTTTCACTCACATTTTGAAACATGCATATCTTCGGTTGTACCGATTTGATTTTTGTCATTTCGGTCTTCTTTAACTTATTAAAAATCTCTATATTTTTCTATTCTGGTGTGGGATTTTTGTGTGTGGTGTTTTCACTTTATTACTGTTTGAAGTGTTGCACAAACACTTTACACATTACCTGTATGTTAAACCTGACTGCTCTGTGCCAGGCTACCAGAAGGCTGAGCACAGGTTAAGGGTCGGCATGTGCCTAACCCTGTGGAGCATTGTGGTTGCTGCTTGACCAGGGTGTCGCACTCCAGTCAACCAGTAACCCAAGTTCTTACAGGCCTCTTTATTCATTATCACAGAAGAGCACATTCAAGTAAATTAATTCAGAACGAGCACTGTACAAAGGTTCTCTTGTGTTTGAGTTAATAAATGATGTTGTCCATGTACAACAACCACCCAGGCCACACAGAGTCAAGGGCTCACTATTTGATGTGAGGAGGCATGAACATTTCTATGTTCATTTTTGAAAACTATCAATTAAAAAAAATATTTTTCAGTGCACTGACATAATCTGATGTACTAGGTTGAAACGCTTCTGTACCTTATGGAGATACAGCCACGGAAAAAAATCCCTCATTTTTACAAGTTTGTTGCAAGAGGTCTTTAAAAATTAATGCGTTTCTAAATTTAAGTGGTGTAGGACACCTTATTTGTTGCTTTTCTCTAATTCTGTTCGCCTGTGAATAAATGTGTTTCCGTTTATGGAACAGCTTTCTGAATGTTAGTGCTCTCTCAAGTAAACAGCAGCCCAGTACTGCTGTTCCCCAGGGGGCCGCATGTGAAAGGCAGCAGGGTTGCAATAAGCCCCTGTGCCCTACTTTGAGTTATCACTGCTGTAGCGTGACTTGAGTCTGAAAAAATGCACCTCACATCAATCACTTGCATGTTGGTTGTGGAAAAGTTATGCAAGGAGGTATTTTGGATCATTATTATTCATAGCACAGATATGATCTAATAAACACTCCTTTACTTGTGATGTGGTGCTATAAGTGTATCTGCATTGACAGGGACACTCAATACAATAGATTATCCGATTTATTTCTTGATTTTGTACGGTTTATTGCTAAAAGAGATAGGATAACCTGTCAGAGAAGAGCTATATTTGCACGCCTTGCTATTTCGAAATGAGTAGAAACCAAAAAGGTTTTTCTCCCCCCATGCACCGGCTTTGAGATTGTAAGTGGCTCCCACGAATCATATCTCTGAAATATTTGCTTCTTCTATATACGCAACACTGGGGGTATGGCAATCAGATCTATTATAATGTCCTCTTTTTTCTGAGTCGCCAGTTATTCGCGATAATGTCACTAATTTCTTTTGACTGGTTGTTATATATGCGCAATTATTCTGATTGTATTCCTTTCTTCCTCTTTTTGCCGCCTCTACAGCTACGTCTAGGGGCTCTTTCTGTTTATACAACAAATCATCCCTCCTAAGAATATGTCATCAGGGCTGCAATCGAGTTTAAATTCCAAGTTCTCCATATGGAAAATTCCATTTGGTTTGACTGAGGGGTTTGCGTCGGGTATGTAACACAGTATTTCCTGCTCTTGCCTTCTAAACAAAGACATGGTCCATTTACCTCCGTATGACCTTGATTCTCAGATCTGAAAAATCTACTGTTTTCTTGCTATACGCCAAAGTGAACATAAGTTTCAGATCACTGGCTTTCGCTATACTCACAAAATCATATGGTTTCTCAACTGTACTACTCCAAATGATGAACAAAATGTCTAAATAAGAAAGACATACAATTACATACTGGAGATATGCTTTCATTTTGAGATCCATGGACACCTGTTCCTCATGTCATCCCATCAAAAGACTCGTGAAGCTGGTGGCGAAAATGGAGCACAACCCTCCCTTGGATTGGTTTATACTGTTTTTGATCACATAAGAAAACATTCTCATCCAAACAAAATGTTATCGTAGGTATTAACATGTTATGCTCCAAAAGATTAAAGGATCTAGCCATCAGAAAATACTCACAGGCCTTCTTTATGTTTTATACTTGCGTATAAAGATTGGACATCAAGCGTCACTACTGTGTACAATAGATCACAAGAACTATTGTTAATCTTTTTTTTTTAATCTGTACTTTCCCGTAGATATGATTGCAAAGTTTCCACAAACTAAGGCAGAAAATTGTCAATACAGATGTGTATACCTTCAAGTTTTGAAAAGCAGATTTGTAAAATAGCACCATCCGTGAACAAGGCTCCTGAGGATGAATCAAAACACGCCGGGTCCTAAGGGGAGCAGAGTGTTGTGAAAATATATATATATCACACACACACACACCTTAAATGTAATGAGAGGTAGAAAATGTTTTTTAGGTGTTGCCTATAGACAGCTTTTAGTCATCTGTATTTGAAAGACTGTTGTGGATAATGCCAACAGTCACTGTGGAGTTAGGGAGAGCACACTGGTTGGCTTTCTTGTTAATCTCATTTGCTTGTATCTTATTCTGTGGCTTTCATTCCTTCTCTTGTGTTTACTCCTCCACTTGAGCATTGCTTCTTTACCATCCATTTGATTGGATGACATGCATTCTTCCACTGTTCCAAATCTTGGAACAACGCTTTCCTTTTTTCTTTCAGCGCTAAACGGAAGTGCATGTGTTTTCTTGCTCTCTCCCGTCTGCTGCTTCCCCACTAACAAATCAGCCCTCCACATTCTCAGAGTTACTCTATTCTTACGCCCACCCACTGGTACCTTCTACCATTCCGCTGTCTTTTTAAAAAAATTTGAACACCACCGACCCATATTCTATTACTTCCCACCCACTCACTTATCACTTGTTGCCATTTACCTGACAACTTGCTTCACTTTTCCTCCCCTAAATATTATGTTTTATGTTTTTTATTACCTACCCCCCGCCCCTCTTTGGTGGTCCCACTAGCTGCAATTTCCTGTTAGGCCACTCCTTTAAATAATTTAAAAAAACACTAACATATCCCCACAAAAACAAAAAAGGCCACCACGTAAAGACACATTCAGGTATCCGTATTATCACACTGGGGCCACTGTAGATTCAAGATGCATATGTGACGCATGCACACGTATTATAAACAACAGAAATTTTTAAGGGGGGGTCCAAGGGAAAAAATATTTACCGACCCTCTGGTTTCAAATCCCTTTACCTTATATGCAATAACAACAAACAAAAACCAGGGTCAAAATAGAGGAGCCTAGACCTTATACATAAGCATCTTAAGAAATCAGGAAAAAACCAAAAAGTGAACAATATCGTCAGTAATGAATCCCATCAGCCACTAAAAGTAGCGTACATCATCATTTGGGATTCAACCATACATTCCCCTCCAGTTCACAAGGGCTGTGTAATGTATGAACAAAGAAGAAGAATTAAATTCTAATCTTCAGGTCTTTCATGATGTCGCTAACACACGTTTAAGTAGCGTCCATGGTGTTAAGCAGTGCAGAAATCAAAATCAGTGAGTGCAAATATTAAAAACATCTACAGGGTCAGAACAAACATTTTATTAATAACTGACCAAGTGATGAGACTAAAAAACAGTGCAAGAGCAGTTTGAAAAAATAACTGCCAGTGTCCTAGATGCGGTCTACATGTTTCAGCCTTATGATTGAAAGACAATCAGGCTTTCGTCAGGACCAGAATAACCATGCTACTGCTGTATTGTGTGTAATCCAAAAATTGAAATGGAAATATACAAAACCTACTTGAATGCAGGTTCTGAAACACTCCCAAATATACGTGGAGTAATTCTCAAATCCTGAAAACAATAATAATGAGAATTATAATAGAAATAACAATAGTGTTCACAAGCATTTTCCACAACAATATCTTAAAAATAGATGCTTACAAGGCTCCATTGAATCAACATTATTATCATTCATTTAGCCATAATAGACCAATCTGTAGCGTGATGCGCTAAATTTAAAAAAAATGTGTTCAAGAAATTTTAAAGAAATTTTCAAAGGGCGCTTACCCCTCAGCGTAGGGGGTCTCTCCTCACCCCACCTGGCATCCGCTCAGATAAATGAGGCCCCGCTCTGTATCGAAACAAACGGGTATAACATATTGTTTGCAAAACATTGTCTGCTATAAATGCTATTGGTGTATTATGGCTAAATGAATGATAATAATGTTGATTCAATGGAGCCTTGTAAGCATCTATTTTTAAGATATTGTTGTGGAAAATGCTTGTGAACACTATTGTTATTTCTATTATAATTCTCATTATTATTGTTTTCAGGATTTGAGAATTACTCCACGTATATTTGGGAGTGTTTCAAGTAGGTTTTGTATATTTTCATTTCAATTTTTGGATTACACACAATACAGCAGTAGCATGGTTATTCTGGTCCTGACGAATGCCTGATTGTCTTTCAATCATAAGGCTGAACATGTAGACCGCATCTAGGACACTGGCAGTTATTTTTTCAAACTGCTCTTGCACTGTTTTTTAGTCTCATCACTTGGTCAGTTATTAATAAAATGTTTGTTCTGACCCTGTAGATGTTTTTAATATTTGCACTCACTGATTTTGATTTCTGCACTGCTTAACACCATCGACCCTACTTAAACGTGTTAGCGACATCATGAAAGACCTGAAGATTAGAATTTAATTCTTCTTCTTTGTTCATACATTACACAGCCCTCGTGAACTGGAGGGGAATGTATGGTTGAATCCTAAATGATGATGTACGCTACTTTTAGTGGCTGATGGGATTCATTACTGACGATATTGTTCACTTTTTGGTTTTTTCCTGATTTCTTAAGATGCTTATGTATAAGGTCTAGGCTCCTCTATTTTGACCCTGGTTTTTGTTTGTTGTTATTGCATGCACACGTATACCTCATCATCATCATGCTTTCTTTGTCAGCAATATTTTATCTCTTGCTAAATAGCATCTGCAAAGGCAATGCAATGTATTCTCAGGTTACTGCCGACTCTCCTGGCCTGGCAAACCGAATGATTTTCTAAGAGTATCAACATCACAATGGCCACATTAAACAATTACCAAAACAAATTATAAAATTGGTCTTGGTTTTAACACAGAGTTTGCCCCTCAAGTAACAACTCTTCAAGGAGACACACGCAAAGTGCAGCATGACTTCAGGCATACAAGTTCTGGTACTGTGTTTGATTTCTGTATAAACATTCTACCAGAAAAGAACACTTCCATATCTTACAACTTCCCTAGTTCTCCTGAGTTTTATCTGTTTGTCTGACAAAACATTTCATGAGGTAGCAAAAGGGCCAGTGCCTGGCGTGCGTGGCTCAAATATCTAGGCTCTGCAGATTAACCCTTGGATTTTCGATAATATTTCAAGAGATAGTTGGAAGAAATTTGCTTGGGGTGCGGTGGGGTGTACAGGTTGGTCCAAGGGGATTTCCTATTCCAGGAGAATTGATTTACGTTGTTTAGTAAAAAATTATTTTTTCCCTTGCTCTCCTGCATTTCTTTAAAGTTTGCCTTTCTAAAAACTACTTATGATAGATATAAATATTATAAACATGGGAGTAATTATCTCATTGGAGAGCCTGATTTGGGCATTAGTAACATGGACACATCTCAGTAATTTATGCAAGGTGCTCCCAGATTAATGTGGCGATACAGAGTCTGTGTTCCTCTATCGTTGCACTATATTAAAACCAGATTCTCAAATTTGTTTTCTCAATAGCAATGGAGTTCTTTGAGGAGTCAAATGGGTCAGCATGCTATTGGTATGTGGCTGCTGTTCTGATAGTCATTTTAATCTTGGATTGTAAAACCTGTGTTGGGGGATAACATGTGGAAGGAGGATAAACATCTGGGTCAGAAATCCATTTAATACACAGCTATAATCTTTTAACTAGAAAGATACCACCCTTCTAATGTGTGGAGATGCATGACTCAGGTAACACATCTAATCACTACTGGGGAAGCAATGTGTGCATTTGAAGATAAAATCATACATTTTATACAAATTAGGTGACATTTCCTATACATTTAGATGTAACTGCTAACTAAATTATTTAAAGAATAATATGCATCGTAATTAGTATTTTCTACTGTGAGTACTTTGCATTCTAGCACATGGACACCGAAATTAAGAATTTGGAAAAATTGAATTCTGAGCAAACAAGTGAGGGCCACATGAAGCTAGGTGGCCCCTTAACAATTTTTATCTTTTCATTATATTCATCTGATCTTTATGAGGAAGTACCTGAAGATATTATGGGCATATTGCTATGGAGGACATGATGTCACCCTGCTATTCCATGTGGTTGACCCCATTCTAAGCAGATCTGCAGAGAACGCTCTGAACACCCAACAGCAAATTGTAACAAAATACTATACAAAAGCAGTTTATTAAAATAATAATAAAATTATAAAATATAGGTAATTCCAGGATCCCTTCATAAATCTAAAACAATAGTATACAGCAGATTGCTGGGGGAAAAAAAAAGTGGTTATAAGAAAATGTCTGATATTACGGTAGAATACTAACATTTTCTGAAAAAGCCCATAGGATTAAAAACATCCAAGATCCAAATACAATAAAACACGTCTGCTATGGGTGATATTTACTTCTTAATGGACTCTTAAGTCTTGCCTCGCATAAATGGTTCATCTGAAGAACAGAAAGAAAGCCAGAAAGAGGACACAGCGGGTGAAAAACATCTGGATTGCAATACAGGAAGTAATATGTAATGATCAAATCCACATTTTTACATTCTGTGAGGCCCAGGGGTTTGAAAGTGTATGAAAAAATGTCTAAGACGCAAGGAGGTGGAGATGTACATGCTTCTGATGAAATACTTAAAGGATTTTGACAACCACTTTGCACCCAAAATATGCATTGGCAGATAAGATTTTTTAGAAGGAAACAAGACGCTAATGAAATTGTGAATGAGTATGTTTCAGTTTTAAGAAAATTAGCGAGCGATTGTAAATTTGATCATTTACAGGAACAACTCATTAGAGATACCAAAAATCCAGCTATACAGGAAAGGCTATGGATAAATGGAGATGCTAAGCTAAAGGATATTTTAGCTATAGTAAGAATGGTGGCGCCGTCCAGCCGCAGTGCTAGAGCATTAAAAAGTAAATGTAAGGAGTTTTCGGAGGAGGAAGTTACTAAAGTTAGAGCCAAGTCTTTTTTATTAAATTAAAAAAGAAGGTGTAATAAGTCAAGAGTTCCTGAAAAAGAAAGTGAATTTAAAGTGATATCATTGTGACAGCAGATCACATCTTGCATCCAGTAAATTTAGCCCTGCACTCAAACAAAAGTATGTGGCATTGTGGGGCATTTTGCTAAAGTTTGTAAGAAAAAGAAGGGTGGCTAGGTTAAGTGTGTGGGTGATTGTAGCTCCAGTGATGAGCAAGGAAAGGTAAAATGACTTACTATTTAGATGAAAACGAAGATAATTTCGAGTCCGAGGAGTTGTTAATTTTGAATGTTACTGACAGTAGTATAGGAGGGAAGGAAAAAACACTAATGTTTCATGACGATTGGAGGTGCAAATGTTTGCAGACTCTGGTTCTCCCTATACCATTGTCAATGAAAATATATGGAGAACAAAGTTTGTAAGGTCGTTAGGAGAGAAATGGTTGCATACAGATATTCACCCAGAAGGGTTTTCTGGAGAAAAAATAAGATATTATTGGGTATAGACCTTTAGTTTTCAGATTCAAGAATAGTGAGTCTTGTGGGAAGCTTATAATATCTAAGAAAAGGCCCTCTTGGGTTGGAAAGACCAGGCAGAGCAAAATATAATTTTAAACTTCATCCTCCTTGCCAAATTGCAATGATCAAATCTGCAACCTTTGATTTGATATATCCTTTATTAAGATTGAAATACCAGCTTACGGAGTGAAGGTAGGACGCAGCCTTGCCAGCTCCGGTTCCTTAAATCTGCTGGTCCTAACTCCCGTAGGATCTAGAACACGGCAGAGGCAAGGACTAACAGTAAAATACAAACAATAACATTACAATACAGGTGCAATATATATTAGGGATCCGTGCATATGCGCGTCTAAGTAAAACTTATCCATGCACAAACATACATTTAATAAATGAAACAACAAAATATTTGCATTCTTTGGTATAATATAAACAATAAGGGAAATATGCCACTCTTGAAAGATCGCTACGAAAATCTGATGTAGTATATATTAGACAATCCTGTACAGAGACACGGAAAACAGCATTAAAACGTATTGCTATAGCCTAATGCTATTTGATTCCTATAACACGGAGAGATCATGAATAATCCGTTCATGCTCCCTCCTTGAGAAATGAAATTAAGGTTTTGAATCTAACAGAACTAAACCTTAGGAGACAGACAGTAGGTGTTAATACAGAGTTGTTGATGAAATCAAATAAGGATGATCAATATAAGAAGGCAGGTATTTCTGGGAGTGAAGAGAGGAACACGGAACAGATTAAATACCCAAAGGCTCCAACCACCCGACCTAAACAGCCTTACGAAAGAAATTCAAATACAGTCGAGAAAAAAACAAACAGCATTTCAAGAATAAAAAAAAAAACAGCGTGTCTAGTCAGTGCTAACATCGGTCATTTTTAAGCTCTTATCCATTTACAATTCACAAGCTGTCCATGAAGCGGTCACAATAATAGCGCTCATTCTTCGTTGAATTAGATCTTGCCACCTGCAGGTAGTTATCATAAATGAAAACACACTGGTATTTGCTGCAGGCACATTCAAAATATAAGATATTCACACAAACACTAGAGACCATACCATGCAAGTTACACCCAGATCTAACGACAGGTCTATTGACACTATCTTCCTGTGGCATAATTTAACCACTTATACACTACTTACAAAAAACCTCCCGTGAACTCAGTCTAATGTTCGTCGTCCATTGTTGATTTTTAACGGAATGTCATTTAGTCTTCATTTTAAACTTCCAGGTCACTTAGAATCCAATCCTACAGCTGAACATATTCTGGGCGTCATCTGGGACTATGAAGTACTGCTAATGTGTAAACTGACACAGGATTGGTTTATTGGAACACCTCTACCAATCACAGTGCGCTAGACAGAATTCTGAGGCTCCGATTGGCTGTGGAGGTCCATACGTGCAATTGTCATAGCTATGAGTTAGACACACACGAACTATTGCAGTCGCTGTTGGGCTGAACAGGTTAGTGAATATAGGCTGCTGCTCACGGTAGGGTGACTAACCGTCTGTAAATTTCACGGACTGCCCGTTATTTGGGCCCCTTGTCCGTGAGCATTTCTTTCACGGACGCCTGTTGTCCGTAATTTTGGGGATGGCACGAAGCTGTGCTGTCCCCCTGTGACCATCGGAGCCAGCTCGCACTTCTCTGAGGTCGCAGCAGCCCCTCCCCTGACCAAGCTCCGTCTTTGTACAGGCCCATTGTCATTCTGATGTGGCTGATTATCACCTAAAGAATGACAATGGGCCAAAGGTGTAGGCACCAGGGTCAGATAAGTGTTTCATGGTCCTCTCTAACTCGCAGATCAGCACAGGACAGAATAACACACAAAGAAATAAAGCAAGAATAATCACTGTGGTGCAGCTGTGTGTGTAGGGGATGGAGGGGGGTGAAGAGGGGCAGAGGGTTCTGAAGTAGCCAGAAGCGGTTACAGAAAGAGAAATCATGATAATGGTAAATCAAAAAGAAGCACAAGGCAAAGGGAGTGAGAAAGTGAAGTAAGTATAGAATGCAAATGATGAAAGAAAGCTGGATAGAGAGAAAGATCTAGATTTAACAATGGAAGGAAGGACAAGAGGATGATCAAATGGAAAAAAAGAAACAAAATTAATGTTAATGTGGAATATGGAAATGTGAAAAGAAAATGAAATCGAAATAAAGCTTGGAATGGAAAAGAAAATGAAATATGAATTTAAAGAATCGAAAGAGTATGAGAGACGGAATGAAAGGATGCACAGGCAGAAAGATGGAAAGAAAAATAAATGGAGGATGTAAAGAAGAAAGTAGAGAACAAAGGTGGATAGAAAGAAGGACATAAGGAAATAAAGAAAATGAAAAGACGGAAAGAATAAAAGACGACTGTCAATTTAGGTAAAGGCAGTTTTTGACCAATTTTCTTTCCTGCTGTAAAAAGCGTAATTTTGCATTCTTTTTGCAAATTTTCATCAGTGAAACAATTTTCACCGACTTCAAAAGGAAAGAACAGGATAGCTCACTTTGCTACTTTATTTTGTGCCATATATGGCGGGGGTATTTTATTTTTCTGGTACTCCCTTGCAATGGGCCCTTGTGTAGTTACAGCATGTGGCGTGCCGTCCTCTGCATAGGCCTTAGGGCACAGCATGCTGCTTTTGTGAAGGATCTGTGCTGGAGGACTAAGTTACATTTTGAAAGACTTCTGAGTGCTTTGCATGCCTGCAATTTTCGGGCCATAACAAAAATGTCTATGTAACTCTGCTGATTAATGTATCTCTTGGAGGGATCTGAGTTTTCACTAATCCCGGTTTTGACTCATCATAAAGAATCATAGAGGCATAATGCGCCTCTTGTAAAGCACAACGTGTAACATGCAGAGCAAAGTATTCATTTGTATAATAATGGTAAAGACAACCCCAACCACTATGTTAGGGAAGAGGTGTGGGGCAGTGGCCAGGGCAGCTCACGACGGAACACGGGGTCACATGGTTCGATCCCCGGTGCCGGCGGCAGGTTAACCCAGCACCATGTGACTCTGGACAATAGCTTGCTTAATCTTCCCGATGGGCCCCAGCGCTGGGACACCTCTCCGGAGGTGGCTGTGTGCGCTTTACAAATGCTGGCATTTCATTTTTATTTCATATGTTATGTGTTATATCCTCAGATAGTATTTCGGGGTCACTGGAATTATGCGATTGTGCGGCTTCAACAGTTTTCGCATGATTATGGATTTGCCACATGTGCTACATAATCCATCATTAGCTGAATATATCTCTAGATTCTAATTTGAAAACAGTGTCTACCTCAAATGGTAAAAAAATAACTATAAAGGCAGTGACGTGTTGCAAAGGCCCTTTGTAAAGGTTGACTGGTCACCTTCCTTTGCATATTACTATATTTGGGTGTTATACAGGTACTAATGAGGTGCAACCTATGACCAGAACGTGTTCAAATGTGCATAAATTCCCTTTTCTTGCCAAATAATTTAGTCAACCCTGCAGCATAATTTGGTCCTCCCTGCTGCATAATTCCAGTGTCCCTGCATATAGTAGCTACCAAGTATGTAAGCCATGTGACTCCTACACCTTGTAGCCCTCCTTGTCTTAAGTAACATATCCTATATATTGATTTACATACTTATGAGTCATTGTCTCTGAACAATAAGTGTGTGAGCTAAAGCGCTCAACACCCTACATTGGGCTGAGCAGCACTGTAAAATAAATGACATACACATGAGTGAGGGTCTATATAGAGATGAGGAGCACCATGGGAGGTTGATAGTGAGGGAATCTGTGCAGAGGGAGGTCTTTGGTGAAGGGGTGTAAAGAAGGCTGAAGGCCTCTGCATCCCCTGCAGTGCGGGTGGGACAACACTTCAAAGGAACCCCAAACTGTAAACAAAATATCATATGAAATACCACAAAAAGACCTGCACAGTTGCTCAAAGCTGTGCACATACCAAAACGGTGAGGTGCTCGATTCGCTCAACTTAATATAAACTTATTTTGACGTGTACTTATTTTGGTTGTCTATCTACTTACTTATACACTATTGTACGACCTCCCCTGATGTGTCAGAAAACGTACCTTTTGTCCCAAATTTCTCTCCTGAATTTTGACCTTCTGTCCTTAATTTTGACCCTTTGTCCTGAATTTTTACACTCACTGTCCTGAATTTGCACCTATGCCAGTTGGTCATCCTAGCTCTGGGTGAGAGTGAAGGGAGAGTGGTAACACAAAGTAGAGCGTAGTGAGTGTAAGTACGGTTGTACCCTGTCACGGCCTGTTTGTTTATTCTTTTTTATGTTACCCATATATTACCTGAATGTATAGGAGCGCATTACTTAAGAAATACATAAATAAGGCATTTAGATTACATTACCCAAAGTCAAAAGACAAACAGCATTAAAGTAAGGTATACATTACAGCAACCATACATATTGAGTAACAGGATGTAAACATGTTTGACAGTGCCCAATTAAATTGAGGGATAGAGGTAATCTTCAAGCCACGCAGGTGTAGTATGGGCAAATACATTAACTAAAATGTATCCAAAAAAGAAGGACTTAAGAATTAAAGATAGCCTATGTAGCGCCCTCCCCAGCCTGGGTACTTGCCAACAATCGCGCGACACACAAAGCTTGGTATTGAACGTCTTTACTCCTCGGCATGTAACTGTTAACTGAAAATTCTACATCATGAATTCTATTACCCACACCCAAGCACTTATGTCACTGTACTACGGAGTCCATTAGGGACCAAAAGGATCCTGTCATTTCCATCTCATAAGACAATATCAACCTTGTTTTTCCTTTTTCTGCCTGACAATGACTTGATCTCCTCTTTTAAACAAGGTGCTTCAAGCACAGTGGTGTCTGTCTGCATAGGTCTTCGTGTTGCATTTGTGAGATGAGTCAGTGCGAAGTTTATCAATGTCAATAGATTTCTCAATGGTCCTTTGTGGTAACTTGGTTCCTAAGGCTCTCCCAAACATTAAAGGGTCAGGCCTTTTACCCATGTTAGAATGGGGAGTTGACCTGTATGCACAAAGTGTAGATTGAAGAACTGATTTGAGTTCAAGCTTTTCCAGGGCATCGGGCTGCACAATCTTCTTGAGGGTGTGAATAAATCTCTCGACAACCATTCACCTGAGGCCAAAGAGGTGTGCTTTTCTGATGCTTGACATTTAGATGAGTGATCAAATCTTTAAATTCTTAACTATTGAAAGTTGGGCCATTGTCAGATTTCAAAATCGAAGGAACACCACACGTTGCAAAAATACTTTCTAATTTCTCAATCACTCTGTCATGAGTAGTTGACAGATCTTCCACAAGGGGAACACTGGAATATTCATCATCAATCACTAGTAGATGATGTCCATTGATAAGGGGTCCAAAGAAATCAATTGCAGTCTTCTCCCATGCATGCTTTGGATCAGACATATTTAATGGATGTGGGGTTGTTCTGGATGACAAGCTGTTGCACAAGTGACATGCTCATAACTCTTTCATCAAGACAAGGGAACCACACTCTGTCCAGTAGAGCTCGTTTAGTAGCAACAACTCCTTGATGTCGCTCATGGGCAAGTACAATAACTTGTTGTTTCAGACATGACAATTCTCAACCCTCATAAGATGATGTCTTCTGGGGTAACTGAAAGTTCTTCCTGCACAATTTTGAATTTCTGGAATTTAAGGTCATCATGAAGAGGTCGAGTATCTTTTCAACTGTGTAATAATGTCTTTGAGTATTACCATGTCTCAGTGCTCATGGCAACAATGATTTGTTCCACTGATATTGCAGCAGGTGTACTAGATTTCATGATGAAGTAACATAGGCATTAGCCGCTTTAGAAATAGTACCTGTTGAAAAACAAGGAATTATTTGGTTGGCCTGCACTAACAGTAGGTCTACATTTGTCCTTCACTGGGAACCAAACACCCCATTGTAGCGCTTGACTCTCAGAAGGTGGCGTTGCAGAGCAGTCTAAGGCTTACTCAAGGGAGGTGGTGTGGGCTAGTAATCACCATTTACAAGTACGCAGAAATAACACTCAATAATTGATTGTCCAGTCTATACTTTTCCTTATAAAAAGGAAGAGTATATTTATTACACGCACACACTACTCAATACTATGCATCAATTTACAAATATACATAAGCTGTTGGATTTGCTTTGTATAACATACTCACCCCTCTCGAAATGGGGGCGGGGGAGTCTAGTACCACCTGTCCCATGTATGCACATCATCTTGCCCTCAAATGCAGTGGGTTGACCATAACCTGGAGTGAGGACCCTTCCCACTAGCACCTTCCCAGTGGCGTCCCACTCCATTATTCCACCAAGCATTTATAATGGGAACACCTGCCATAGTGACACATAAACCAGACTGAGCATCTCATACTGACCATACAGTGTACAGACTTGACTCACAGTGGCGGACAGTTTGGGTTGCTGTTCAACTAACGTAGCAAGAATATATGTGCACCCTAGCAGGAATGCCAAGCACTTTGCTTATGATTTTTTAACGCACCACCTGTGCAATTACACTTTTCCACCTCTAGGGGGTATCACTTCAGTGGCAATCCATGCCTAACCTTGCACCCTCCAGTGCAGTCCTAAGCTTCAGCTGCAGAAAAAAAGGTCCAGCATTGGATAGGAATACAAAACATGGATAACGCTTGAGGGTTTCTTTCCTTAGATGTCGCCCAGAGACTGAGGATGGAGACTTCCCATTTTCGTGCCGGGGGAGTCTGCATTGCTCCTACAGCTTCCCCTGCACCTTTTCCAACGCATGGGGGTGACCCACCTCCTCCGGGGGTCACCACGCGCCAAAACAAGCAGCCTTCCCTATGCCTTGTAAGGCATTATGGAAGGCTTCACGCTCAGCACATGAATGTTAAAGCAGCGTCTCTCCCCCGCTGCTCCGGAGAGAGCCGCGCTGCCGTTGCTGGCAGCCTCTCGCCGCATCTGCGCGTCATTGGGGGCCACCCGGACTCCTTCCACACAGTTGAGTGGAAGAGCAGCTTGTGGAGCCCACCCACGGCTGCTCCTGCCGGCTCCCCGTCTGGCTAGCACCATCGTCTGCTGCCAAGGGAGCCGGCGCTTCAATTCTGGTCTGCCCGCTCCTACCGGCAGACACGGAGGCTGCCGCTGGTCAGGTGGGGCCTTGAGGGAGTGCAACGGCACTCCCGCGTTGCACTCTTCCCCTCCTGCCACAGGTGAGTGCGGCGGCACTCCCCCCTCCTCTCGGCGGTCACGGGGTTGGGGGTCCTAGGCCCCAATAGGTCTTCACGGGGAGCATGACGGCGCTCCCCGACTTGGTCTTCTCTCGCTGCGGAGGAGTGCGACGGCACTCCCCCGCCTTACTGCAGACACCGGGGCCCGGAGTTGGGGGGCCTGCTCCCAGAGTTCTTCACGGGGAGCGTAACGGCCCCGACTTTGTCTTCGGTGGGGCCCGGAGTTGTGGTCCTGAGCTGCTGGAATTACTTCACGGGGAGCACGAGCGCGCCCCCCGGTATTATCTTCCCCGGGGAAGCCTGGGCCCCGTAGGCACCATTTCACAGCCTCCAGTCCCTGGGAACAGACCCACCGCAGGGGCACATCCAAGAACAGCAGCGGATGCCCACGCGCTTCGTCGTCAATCTCAGCAAAAGGTCGCCTACCTTCTGGGGGGAATATCTCGGCCCCTGTAAGGACGATTGTGACAGTCTTGGCCTCCTCTTGCTCCTGGTGGCCAGCCCTAGCCACCTGGAGCCCTCTTCATCACTCTTCTGGCCTCCAGGAGGGGGGCTCGGCAAGGAGCTGTCTTCACTGGCTCTCCTGGGCCTCTCTTCTTGCGCAGAGGCCCAGGCTTCTCCTCACTGGCCCTGGACTCCCTCAAAGGCACAGTCCAGAGTCATAGGACAGTCAGGGGGTTTCACCTTCCAACTGCCCAGGGCGCCAGGCTCCAGCACCAGTCTTCCTCAGCAAGACCGCACCCCAGAGAGAGCTCCTGTTCCTGTGCTAGACTTTTAAAAAGAATTTGGAGGGAGCTGGCAGGAAGGAACTTCTGCCCTATCCTGCAGCGACACATCAATTCTCCGCCCCTACTCCCTCCTTCCTGCATGGGCCTCTGGGATACTTCAAAATGGTGTCGTCCAAGGATCTCATGCCACATGGTCTCTGAAAAGACCCCTTACCCCCTTGCTGACTTCATGGCCTGGGCACGGAGCAGGCCTTGTGCCTGGCACTGTGTGACAGCTGCTAATGGATAAACTGCAGTTCCACCCCATCCCTCCCTCCTGGAGGGAAGACCTTTGCCCTTGGAATGCTTGCAGCGAAGAGCTAGGCCTCTGATGCTACAGGTAGTGAGGAAGGTAATTAACCTGGCAGGCTCACACCCAGCCAGGCTCTGGTTATGAGCGTAGTCAGAAGAATATGACATTTCTGGATGACCCATAAGCAGTACAGATATGGCTTTTGACTCAGCAGAATACGTCTTTTCACACAACTTATAGTGTACTTTGGTGCGTGTCTGGAATTTGTAGGTCATAGGGAAGTGAAACTACCCCACGGGGTCTTCATAGAAGCGTAATGGAGTTCTCCTACAGTAAAGCACACTAACTTCCCCTTACACGTGTCTCCCCATATTATAAAGCCTATTCCATGCCACCACCAAACTCTGCATAATTCCTGCCACACCATTCTATCTGTACCCGCTCCTGGGCTACTCACAACAGGAATCTCCCCCGTGCCGCCCTTACACGGGTGCACTTGGGTGTGTACATGTGTCTACATGTAACCAGTCCGATGTCCCTTACCCTGGCTACAGCGCAACCGCCTTCTTTCAAAAGGTGGACGCCGGTGAAATCCACATGCAGTCTGTTTCATCATGAGTTCCGTGTGGCTGAGTCCCCGCTTATGAGGCTCTTCCATGGTAAAAGTTCAAAAATACGCAGAGGTAGCGGAATCTTTCCGCGGCTTCTACGAGGCGCTGTATGCTGAGGAGCCCTCCTCGCCGCGGGATGCCGAAGGCTATTTGGAGTCAGTGACCCTTCCGGTGCTGGATCCTGCACAGGCGGACAACCTGGAGCGAGATATCGATGTTGAAGAAGTGATTTCCTCTATCTTGACAATACCAAACGGGTGACGCATGTTCTGGAGAAGGCCTCGCGGATCCCGGGGGAGCGGATGTTGCTGTCCGTTGATGCGGAGAAGGCCTTCGACAGAGTTCACTGGCCGTATCTCGAGCTGGTTCTCAAGAAATTGGGAATCGGTGATAAGTTCCGCACCATGGTATTCAACTGTTACAAGCATCCTTCAGCGTCGGTGCGGGTCAACGGGTGTAGCTCCGGTGGATTTGCTATCAAACGCGGCATGAGGCAGGGCTGCCCCCTCTCGCCGCTTTTGTTTGCCCTCTACATGGAGCCGTTTGCTCAGAGGATTCGCAACAACCCGGATGCTATTGGGGTCCAGATGGGCCAGTATGTCCACACGGTTAGTCTCTATGCGGACGATGTCCTGTTGACCTTGGACGACCCTAGGAGGTCGCTGCCTGCTTGCCTCCAGGAACTGGACGCCTTTGCACGTGTGGCCGGCTTCAAAATGAATATGAGCAAGTCGGTGGCGTTAGACGTGTCCCTGGCTGCGGATACCAGGAGGGACCTTCAGCGACTCTTCCCCATGCAGTGGTCCTCGTCCACGGTGCCATACCTGGGGATTCTGCTGGCGCCCACATTGCCGGAGATGGTTACGGCCAATTACACCTCCCTCAGCAGGAAGATCAAGGAGGAGCTTGGCCACTGGAGCAAGGGCCTACTGTCCTGGCTGGGGCGCATCGCGGCGGTTAAGATGACGGTGTTGCCCCAGATACTGTATCTTTTTCGGGCCCTACCTCTCCAGCCCCCGGTGGGCTGGATACGACAAATGCAGGCTGACATCTCCCGCTTTGTCTGGCAGGGCCGCAAGCCACGGATGAAGAGGGTCCTCTCCACGCTTGCTCCGGAGGCGGGGGGTCTCGGTATCCCGGACCTCCGTAAGTACTTTCAAGCGGCGCAGCTGCGATATCTGGTGGAGTGGAGCAGGTGGGAGTCCGACAAACACTGGCTCTTTCAAGACCAGGCAGTGGCGGGCCGCACCTTACAAGAGGTTCCATTCTTGCGCCGCGCGCATCGCCCCCCTAACCTTTACGCCTCTTTTGTTACGCGGGTCCCCCTGAGGGTGTGGGGTGCAGTCTGTGAGGCTCGGGGCCTCACCACCTTCCCTTCGCCGTTCACACCCATAGTGGGCAACCCGGACTTCTCCCCAGGGATGGAGCCGGGAGCTTTTACCCATTGGGTGCATGCGGGCTGCAGGGTGCTCTTCCAGATCTATGGACCGGAGGGCGTGATTCCTTTTCAGCAACTTCGCCAGGAATTCGGCCTGACGGAGCTGGACAGATTGCACTACATGCAGGTTCGGCATTGGGCCCTCCAGCCCCAGGTGCGTGACACCGCTGCTCGTCAAATTACACCGTATGAGAGGTGGCTGGCTACCCGGACCTCCGACGCTAAGCTAATTACCGATCTGTACAAGTACCTACAACCCCCGCCGTTTCACTATTATAACCCGGGGAGGGAGCGCTGGCACAGAGAACTGGGTTGGACGCTCAGCCACAAGGAATGGGACAAAAATGCGTATCGGGCGCGGCACTCTGCATATCATACGGGCCTTACGGAGACCTTTACTAAGGTGTCCACTTATTGGTACTACACCCCGGAGAGACTGTATGAAATGCATAAACACACTGACAAGGGGTGCTGGCGGGGCTGCGGGCAGGAGGGTACCCTCTCACACATTCTTTGGGATTGCCCCGTGCTGACCGCTTACTGGAAGGAAGTTTTGGACGAGGTGGATAAGCACTTTGGGATAGAGCTGCCGCGCTTCCCGGCGTATGTCCTGCTGGGCCTCCCCAATGACCTAATGTACCCACTGAAGTCCCGCAGGGGTAGGCAGATCGCGATTGCGCTGGGGTCTGCGGTCCAGAACATCCTTATCCACTGGCGCACCACCACTGTCCCCTCCATTACGGGTTGGTTGCATAGGCTCTGGCATGTGCTGGGAATGGAGAAGTTGTCGCTTACGGTGGCGGGGGAGATAGACCAATATGAAGAGCTGTGGCAACCCTTTCTAGCGCTGCTGTCCACCGAATTCCGGGAGCTCACCTGTCCGAGGTATCTTAGGCTTCTTAGGCTGACGCCGCCGGTGATCCCGGCGGACTAGATCACATGTGAGACGGGGTCCTCGGGGGGGGGGGGGTGCGGGGCTTTTTGGGCGGATAAATCTGGCGCGGGACCATAGGACGGGGGGGTTGGGGGTATTGTTTTTTTTTCCCTCCTTTCTTTACTGGGGGGATGAGGGATGGGGGGGGGGTGGATTGTGCTTTGTTGAGTTGCTGCTGGCTTTCATTGCTCAGATTTGGGGTGTTGGATATGCACGCAGGGATCCCACAGATTGCATTTCTTGCCTTTCATTTACTGTGCTTTTCCTCTGGACCACCGAGCTATCCTTCGCCAACCTTCGCCAACCCTCTTGAGTTGCACCTTTTTCTTTTATTGTATTATATGTACCCTAACCTCCTATCCCCCTCCCCCATGGTTTGTTTTGTTTCAACAAAAACGTTTTAAACATGAAAGTTCAAAAATTAGGTGCTCAAAAAGCAAAAAATCCGGGCAGCTCAGATGGTCAGAACCACCTTCTAACACGCCGCGCCCAGCTGATTCCTACAGGGAAGAAATAGCCACTATGCATGGGTATTCTTGCCCTAGTCAGCGATAACCAGTTATAAGGGGTTCTGACTAGACCCCCCTTCTCACCAGTTATCCGCTCAGTCCACCTACTCCTTCCAGTCATGAGACCTCCACCCGTTACAGGGATCCCAGACTGCCCTAGGAATCTTCCTGGCTCTAGGTTAGCTGCATCTAGGGCACTCACAGTTTACATGGACTGAGCCTAACTAGGCCTACCATTGCCCTTGGTCATGCTACACTATGCCGACCACCTCTCTGGACAAGGGCACAGTGCCTCAGCACTGATGCCGTCACCTGGGATAAATCTAATCCCTAATCCCCGGGGTCACTAGCTCATCCCCTTTCTGGAGATTATTCCACCCAGTACCCTTTTTAGGTATTGTCTGTATTTACTGCTCTTGCTCTCCCCATTCAATCCTGCTCTCTCTCACAAGCCTTTCCTCATTTCCTATCTCTAACATGCGGTCCCCGTCTACCTCGCGCCCTCTCCCCTCTTTGTGCCCGTTCCCTTTCTCGCGTTGCCACCTCTTCCATCATTGTACCTCACTGTCCCTGTCTTTTTCGCGCCCCCTCCCTTCCAGATCTGTGTCGCTGTCTCTCCTTCCCTGTCAGGCCTCTCCTTTCCTCTCTCGCGTCGCCACCTCTTCCATCATTGTACCTCGCTGTCCCTGTCTTTTACGCGCCCCCTCCCTTCCAGATCTCTGTTTTGCTGTCTCTCTTTCCCTGTCAGGCTTTTCCTTTCCTCCCGGGGTCTGACATTTGAGGCTCGCTAACGAGCACCTCTGCAGTCCAGCTCTCACTGATCCCTCGGAGGCTGCCGGGTGTATGGGATCCTTTCCCTGCAAATAATTAATTTAGCTACGTATTGCGTAAGACCCTAAAAGGCTTTCTGCTGGTAGCGTGCTGCTCGGCGGCCATTAATATTACATCAGGGCCGGTGCTGTTGCTGTAGTGCAGTTTCATTAAAAATGTGATCTGTGGCTTTAAACATGCAGCTTTCCATGGTGTCAGGAGCGTCTCTTCTCTTGGCCAAATCTTCGGGAGAGAGGCGTGGCTACCACTGCCGAGCCAGTGTAGTGTGAAGCGTCCATTGCCCAATAGGTGTGCTACCAGGTCTGTGCCTAGTTTATGCATTCACTCCCATTGAGACTACGCCTCCCGGTGTCCAGCCTCCTCCTTGGTTCGTTCTCTTCCCCACGTTCCCAGTCATCTCCTTGCTCTCCTCCTTTGAAAAGCACTGTCCCTCTCCGTAATGCTTTCTGTCTAACCTCTACCTCCTTTCCCTTTCAGCAATATCCTCACAACCATCATTTATAGGTAAGTCTCAAGCTATTAGATTTCCTTCTGTGGGTGCTGGTCCAATGCAGTAGATAAAAATGATTCTGTATCCTCTATTGGTCATATTATAGTTATCATACTTTTGCATTTGTTGAAATGTGCTGTAAAATGCCATTGATTATTGAGCTGCATTTGTTTTGTGTGATGCTAGTTTAGGGTGGTGAATATATTCATCGTCCCAATTAGGGTGATCACTAGGAGGTTATTATAGTGTTACATTTTGGCCTCATTGTGAGCAAGTATGGCAGAGCATATTGAACCTGTCTCCGAACACAGTACTAAGGGCCATATGTAGGTAAGTTAAATTTACCGATTCATAAATTCCGAATTTTACCGAATCGGTATTTAGAAATCGGTATTTCGTATGTACCTAAATAGTCGGTAAATATTACAGATTCGGTAAAATTCGGAAAATGGTTACCGATTCCACAAAACCGACCGGTATTCCAGAATCGGTATTTCAGAATCGGTATTTACCGAATCGGTATTTACGGAATTTACCGATTCGGCGTTTCAAAAACACATCAATTGAGGATACAGCCAATCATGTGCAACCAACACCCCTCCCAACCAGGAAGTGGCCACACCCAGGCAGGTGCACACAATCAGAACCCTCTGAAGAGGCTGGGAGTGCTGAGGAGTGCAACAGAGCCAGTGCCTGAACATTGTTAACTGATCCTGCACAATGGCCAGCCAGGACACAGATGGAGGTGAAAGGAAGAGGAAGAGGAAAATAAAATTCAGCCTGAAGGAACTGCAGGTACTTGTGGAGGAGGTGGTGAAGCAGCACAATAAGCTTTTTGGAATGCAGTCCCTGCAAGTTGCTGATTCTGAAAAAAGAAGGATCTGGCAAGGAATCCAGTCGCAGGTAAATGCCATTGGAGTGACCCCCCGGGACATTGATGTGCTGAAGAAGCGGTGGTATGACATCCGGATCATCACCAAGAGGAAGATGGCTGATTTGAAAAAACAGGCCAGCCAGACAGGAGGAGGAAGGAACAGGGCACCTGCCCTCACAGAACTTGTCAGGTTGCAGAACTCCTCAGGATCTGGGTGATGATATAGAGGTCCACCTCCAGATCTCCCCGGACTCCAACCAAAAGGTTACAGAGCCCAGAGGTGATCAGGCGAGGGAAGGATGGGGGAAAGGGTCAGCAGGGATAAGGCTCTGAAATGACAAAACACAACACAACAGTACAACCAAAACAGTCTACTCTCTTTCGGTCTGACTAATACGGGAGGTTACAAAAGGTAGGGAGAGCAATGGACCTCACTTCTGGTGATTTGAACCACAGACCCCTGCTACGGTTGAGTTTTCCCCTCTCAGTAGGGTATGTATCAAAAGAGAAGTATTAATCGGCTTCCACGGTGAAGGCACCGCCGCCTGGAACCCCTAAGTTGTAGCGCTCCTTCACCTGGTGAGAATCAACACGCTAGGTCTTGGTGGGGTCTTGTCCCTAGCCTAGTGTGCCTCAATACAGCCCAATGTCTCGCTCTCTCTATGACCGTTGAAGGCGCTCTGCCAGCGCGGTGATACTTTGTATGCTTCACTGAGCACCTAGTCTTGCTGCTAGCGCTGTCTGACTAAGTAAGCTCCTCCGAGCCTGGACAAACGATAGGTAAGCTCCTCCGAGCCTGGACAAACGATAGGTAAGCTCCTCCGAGCCTGGACAACCGATAGGTAAGCTCCCCCGAGCCTGAATTTACCTTTCGCTCCTTCGAGCGTGGACACATCAAGGGCTGGCTCCTCCGAGCCTAAAGAAGGTCAATAGCGCATTCACTGCGCGGATTTGCAAAGTCGACCGCTCGCTCCTCCGAGCGTGATCAAAAAAACCTCAGTTACTGAATGCGGAGCCCAAAATTCTCGCTAAGGTACTCGCCAATCGGCTGGTCGGTGTGGTGGGAGATCTGGTTCATCAGGACCAGTCTGGCTTCATTCCCCATCGCAATACAGCCCTTAATCTGCGGCGTTTGCATGGGGTGCTTGCGCGCGTCCCATTCATAAGGGAACCGGCCATTTTGGCGTCCTTAGACGCCACCATGGCGTTTGATACGCTTGAGTGGCCATACATCTGGGCGATGCTTGCTAAGTTCGGGTTCGGCCCAGGATTCATCAGTTGGGTCAAATTGCTGTATGCGGGCCCATTGGCACAGGTGGTCGTGAACGGAAGAGTATCGGCCCCGTTCGAGCTGGGCCGGGGCACGCGGCAGGGCTGTCCCCTGTCGCCGCTTCTTTTTGCGCTTGCCTTGGAACCCCTGGCGGAGTGGCTGCGGTGGGAGCCTTCCATCCGTGGTCTCCGTTGGACCCCGAGTATGAGGATCGCGTATCCCTATACGCTGATGACATCCTTCTGTACCTAGCCTCCCCACGCAAATCACTTATAGTCCTAGTTGATGTTTTACACTCGTTTGGTCGTAACTCCGGTCTCGTCATCAATTGGGCTAAATCGTGTGTGTATGTTCTCTCTGGGGAGGCTCCTATTCTCCCGCGGGGCTGTCCGATCCAGATCGCCCCGCAGGGATTTCGGTACCTGGGTGTCTTCATTACTCTGGACCCGGAGGCCCGGTATGAACGGAATCTGCTTCCCCCCCCTCCAGCGTCTGCGGGTAGATGTTGCACGCTGGCGGCGCCTGCCGCTTTCGCCGCTTGGCCGGGCGGCATTGTTCAAGATGATGTCTCTGCCGCGTTTTCTGTACGCTTTGCAGAACACTATGGACTTGGTCCCGGCGCGCTACTTCCGTGAGGTGGAGAGTCTGCAACGCCGCCTGTTCTGGGACTGGAGGCCGCGCATTGCTCTGGCTAAGCTGACGCTCCCATGGTTTGACGGGGGCTCGCCCTCCCGGATATTAAACGGTACTATTGGGCCTCCCAGCTCGCTGCCATTAACCACGGCCTCTACGGGCCCGCCTTAAACCCGGCTTTTGAAATGGACAAGATGCTCCTGCCAGGTGGCGACTACAATCGAGCGCTCTATTCTAGCGCGCCCGACGCTCGTCTGACGGGCCCCAGGCGTGTCATGGTGCAAGTCTGGCACGCGGCCAATGCAGCTATGGGGTGGAAGGACCGTTTGACCCGGGCATCACCACTATACGCGTCTGAGCGGTTAGGTTCCCTGTGGACCTCTAAGGGCTTTGAGAAGTGGGACATAATAGGTATCAGTAAAGTGGGGGATCTTTGGACGAGAGGACGATTTAAAACGTTCGATATGCTGCAGACGGAATTTCAGTTGCAGGGCAGTGAATACTTCCGGTATTTGCAGGTCCGTCATGCGCTGGGTTCCGTCTTCACGGACGTTGCCTCCATCCCGGAATATTCCCCCCTGGAAGATAGAGTGCTGGATGGGCACGTCCCGGACAGCACGATCTCACTTATATACAAAAAGCTGATAAACGACCGCTCGGGCCTGTTGACTGCCCTTCGTGCGGCTTGGGTTGCCGACGGGCTGGAGTTGGACGACGAGGACTGGACCTCCGCGGTGGCCTCCCCGAAGGAGGTGGCCATACCGGCTCGCCTTCGCTTCGTCCAGCTCAAGATACTCCACCGGGTCTACATGACGGGGCCAAAGCTTCTGCGTATGGGCTATGCCGGAGATGGGTTATGTAAGCGTGGGTGTGGTGCTTTGGGGACTTTTTTGCATATTTTGTGGGAGTGCCCGGAGGTAGAGGGGTTCTGGCGTGGTGTACATGAGGTGCTGCGTCTGGTTACGCATGTGGCGCTGTTGCCTGAAGCGAGAAGATACCTGTTGAATGTGTGGGAACCGACTGATTACTCAGCGCCGCAGACGTGGTGGGTGACTCTGGGATATATGGTAGCCAAGCGTGATATTGCTCAACTGTGGGGATCCCAGAGGCCCCCGACGGTCTCGGCCTGGAAAGAACACATGGACTGGTGCATGTTTCGCGAAAAAGTGGTGTATGTGGCGAGGGGTAAGCCTGGGACATGGGTGAAAGTATGGGGCCCCTGGAACGCCTACCGAGGGGGTATCTGCGCGCCACCGCTGCTGCCTGATCCCTCGCCAGCCCCATCCCCTTAGCTGACTCATTCCCCCGCTGCCGGGCATTGGGTTCCCCCAGTCCTCGCTTTGCTCACTTCCCCCTCTTCACACTTCTGTGTATAGTTGGGATCCCCCCTCTTGGGGAGCACGTGCTGCTATTTTTGATTGTGGGTTGCCTTGTGGGTGTGGTTTTAATTTTTTGTTGTTCTTACTTTAAAATGAAACCGCATAATGGGGCCTGGATGATGTGGTTTTCGACATTGTTATCTATTGAGAAACGCTCCTCCTGTAATACCACGTGTTCCATGAATATATGTTGTATGTTCCTACTATTGCTAGCGGCCGGCCGGAAGGTTGTGGGCCCATACTTGTATACTTTTAAGACCTGTAATAAACGGTTTCAAAAAAAAAAAAAAAAAAAACCTCAGTTACGCTCCTCCGAGCCTGAAACCTCCATGCGCTCTTCCAGCGCGGTTAACTAAGGCTCGTCCGAGCCTATGCGTGAGTCTAGAAGGGGAAGGCGGGTATCGAGGTCTGCCAGGTGCAGACCGTAGTGGGCTCAGCCGAGCTCCGCCACCTCTCACCTGCTTCCTCGTTGTTCGCCGCTACTCCCAGCCACTCCCCGCCTGGACGCCGAGGGACGGGGAAGGTGGAGTCTTCGGGTTCTTCTCCTTCTGTGCTGCAAATACCACTTCCCGTCGGGACGCCGAGCTCTGAACGACGAAAAGGGATTCTCCGATTCAAAATAACGCACGTCTTCTGCCGTGCGTGACGTCCTTATATAGACACCCATTTCCTGGTTCCAGGGTTGCTGGGACTCGTAGTTTTAGACGCTAGGTAGGCGCCTCAGCACCCGATTCCTCACAGTAGGTCCCCTCCCCAAGCGCCTCCTAGAGCCAGGCTTCTCCGGATGTCGCTCATACAACCTCTTCACCGCCGCCGGGGCGTGCATCGCGTCAGAGGGCTCCCATGAATCTTCTTCAGCCGAGTAGCCTTTCCAGGACACCAGGAACCATAACTTGCCCCTCCGATAGCGGGCGTCGCGGATGCTTCTCACCTCGTATTCCAATCCCCCATCCACCCATACCGGTGGCGGGGCTCTCCTCGAGGCAGCCATCGCAGGCTTCAGCAAACTGCAATGAAACACGGGGTAAATCCGCAAGGAACCCGGCAGTTTGAGTTTGTAAGCCACCGGATTTATCCTCCGCACTATTTGGTAAGGGCCAATGAACCGCTGGTGGAATACACTACGCAGCTTAAATCTTGTGTATCGGGTGGACAGCCAAACGCGATCGCCCACTTCATACGCAGGACCAGATCTCCTTTTCCGATCCTCCCACATCTTATACTTCCTTTTAGCCGCCCTCAAAGCCTCTTGAGTTTGCTTGTGAAGGATATGCAATTCCCGCAGCCTGGCATGGACTGCCGGTTGATTACCCAAGTCCTCTGGCAGGGATACCGGTAGAGTTTTCGCTTCATATCCGTAATTGGCCTTAAAGGAGGAAACCCCAATCGAGCTATGCCATGCCCCATTGTAGGCCAGTTCGGCCATCCACAGCATTGACACCCAGGACTCCTGTGAGTGTGACACGTAACACCTCAGATACTGTTTTAATGTTTGATTTAGGCGCTCGGTCTGCCCATCTGTCTGTGGGTGAAAGCTGGTGGAAGTAGCGGATTCGATACGTTGCGCCTTACACCAGGTTTTCCAGAAGCTGGCGATTAATTGGGGACCCCAGTCTGACACAATCACTCCTGGCAAACCGTGAAGTCGTACCAGGTTAGTCAATAACAGCTGTGCGGTTTGTCCCGCCGTAGGTAGGTTGTGGCATGGTATAAAATGACCCATCTTGGTCAGGCTCTCAACCACAACTAGGATCGCGGAATTTCCGCTGTCCCCCGGCAGTCCTGTAATAAAGTCCACGCTAATGTTCTGCCATGGTTGTTGTGGTATGGGCAACGGGAGCAATTTCCCTTTTCTTTTCCCTCTGTCGCTCTTGTTCCTGGCGCACACTTCACAGGCCATAACCCATAGGCGGATATCTTTATGCATTTTGTCCCACCAAAAATGCCCAGACACTGTCTTCGTTGTCTTTCGGATTCCTGGATGCCCTGCCAAGGGGGAGTCATGACACCATTGCAAGGCCTTGATTCTAAGTGCCTTCGTTGGGATGAACAGCCGTTGTCCGTGAAAAGGAAGCCCTCCCTTAAGGCTCCGTTCCGAAGTTGTGCTGATCCAATCCTTCCACTTCTCTGCTGAGCGGTTAGCTCTTATTTCATCCAAAAACTCCTCTGCTCTCACGACACATCACCTTAGCCGGGTTGATGATTGCTAGCGGCGCCGGTGTTACACTCCCTTCTGTTGTGTTCTGTCTAGATAAGGCATCTGCCTTCCTGTTTTCCGTGCCTGGTCTGAATGTAATGCTGAAGTCGAATTCAGCGAAAAAGAGCGTCCATCTCATTTGTCTCGGCGTTAAATGACGCGCAGTCTTCATATACAACAAATTCCGATGATCGGAGTATACTAGTACCGGATGTTGTGCCCCCCACAGGTAATGACGCCACTCTTGGAACGCCTTCTTTATTGACAAGAGTTCTTTTTCGGCAATCGTGTAGTTACGCTCTGCGCTGTCCAATTTTTTCGATAGATAAGCTACTGGGTGCAGCCGACCTGTGTCTTTATCTCTTTGGGACAGCACTGCCCCGATAGCTTCTTCTGACGCGTCCGCCTCCGCGATAAACTGAACATCTGTCTGTGGATGTCGCAAAATCGGAGCCGAAGTAAACTTGGATTTTAGCACTTCGAATGCATTCGTGGCGTCCTTCGTCCACTGGAATGGGACTCCTTTACGTAGCAGTCGTGTTATGGGTACCGCTATTAAGGAAAAATCTTGTATAAACCTGCGGTAATAGTTCGAAAATCCTAAACACTGTACCTCTCGAACAGAATGTGGAATAGGCCAGTCACGGATCGCCTGAATCTTTCTTTCCGACATACACAACCCTTCTGGCTTCAGTATTACTCACAGAAATTCCACCGTGGTTACCCCAAACTCGCACTTGCTGAGTTTGCAATACAATAGATTGGCCCTCAATTTTTCCAAAACCAACCTAACATGCCTGGTGTGCTCTCCCACCTCTGTGGAGTAAATCAAAATATCATCCATGTAGACCACTACAAAGATGTCCATATACTCTCTTAGTACTTCATTTAAAAAAAACTGGAATGCCGCAGGGGCATTACAGAGACCAAATACTCATATAGACCAAACCGAGTCTTAAAGGCCGTTTTCCACTCATCCCCCTGTCTGACACGTACTAAATGGTAAGCCCCCCGAAGGTCTAGTCGCGTGTATACTACGGCCTCGCGTACTTGATCCAGCAGGACACTGATTAGTGGCAACGGGTACCTGTTTCTCACCGTGTTTTTATTCAGCATTCTATAATCGCAACACTCTCTCAATTCCCCGTTCGCTTTTGCTATAAAAAAGAGCGGAGAGGCCGCAGGGGAACGGGAAGGTCTAATGAATCCCAGGGCAAGATACTTATCTAGATACTCCCTTAGATGATGTGTCTCAGGGTCAGATAATGCATATACCCTACAAGATGGGATGATCGCCCCTTCTACCAGGTCTATACGGCAATCAAACGGTCTATGCGGGGGGAGCTGTTCCGCCTGAGTTTTATTAAAAACATCAGCATACCCCTCATATACCTTCGGTAACTCTACGTCTTTTTCGGCGGCCGTAGCCAGGTGGAAGGGACCTGCTAGAGCCAGAGCCTGTGAGTGAGGCGTTTGCAAGCATTGTTCGGCACACCCCCTGGACAAAAAGCGTACAGTCTTGTCCCGCCCATTCACCGTGGGATTGTGGCGTACAAACCAAGGCATCCCCAAAATCACTTCGTATTGTGGAGCGGCTATGATGTTAAACTCGATTACTTCCTGGTGTTGTTGGTTCCCATCCCTTAGTGTCATTTTCAAGTCCCCAGTGTGGAGAGTGATTCTTCCGGATTTCAGTGGTTCGCCGTCCACAGCCAACACCTCCTCTGGGGAGTCCCTCGGCACTGCTTCAATTGATAGTAAACTAACCAGTCCGCTATCAATGAAGTTCCCTGTTGCGCCTGAATCCAACATTACTATTACCTGGTTCTCTTGCTCCCCCACTTCCAAACCCGCTGGTAACACTATGTGGGCTTCGGTGGCAGTAGACCTAGTATTGGCAAGAGAAGGTATCCTCCACACCGTATTCTCGGGTAGCAAAGGCGAGGCAAGCTCTGAAGGGCTTGTTTCCTTTACTAGGGTGGATACGGCGGCTTTCTTGCCTCTATATTGCACCACAGGGGTTCTAGGCTTGGTCGGGCATTCACGGACAAAATGCCCCCTTTTTCCACAGTACATACAGAGCCCCAAAGTGCGTCAGCTTTCTCTTTCAGCCTTGGATAAAGGGGGCCTCACGGCTCCCACCTCCATAGGTTCGTTAGCCGACGAAACAGGGTTGGGTTCTCTCCGTGTGTACAGAACTGTCGCTCCGCTCCCCTTATATCTATCTCCCCCTCTTTCAGCCAAGCGACCGTCTAATCGCAATACCAAATTCATCAGCGCCGCGCAGGTTGTGGGTTGGGGGTCTATCTGCGCCACTACATCCTTTAAATCGTCGCAAAGCCCTTGATAAAACAAGGACATTCGTTTTTCTTCCGGCCAAGCTGCTTCTGCAACTAACCGATTAAATGAAGTGAGGTATGACACCAAGTCACTCTTTCCTTGTCTCAACGAAAGCAGCTCCTTGTCTGTACTGAAGGTGGTCGTTCGTCTATCGAACACTTCTTCAAACGTGGCTCGGAAGGTGTCCCAGTCAGACAGGACCGCATCGTTGTTCCTGACCAAAGGGACCGCCCATGAAGCCGCGTCTCCCACCAAGTACGAGATGGCAAAAGCCACTCGGGAATGATTCGTGGGAAAAGACGAAGGTTTACAAGAAAAATGTAACAACACCTGAGTGAGGAAGATCTGAATCTTTTGCGGGTCTCCCGCATATCTCTCTGGGCTAGCCAAAGGGATAGGCGGTGGTACAGTCACTTGTATCTGCTGCCCCATAGGAGACGCCTCATCAAAGGGATTACGGGTTAATCTATCTACCCTATCTCTCAAGGCTGCCGTCTCCAAACGCGATGCCACCAGTTCCTGCTGGACCAAAGCTAAAGCCTGTACTACGTCCTCTAAGGAGGCCATACTCTATACCCTCCCCCGGACCGGGAGGAGCACCTAACGTGGGTGCGTTATTCTGTCAGGTTGCAGAACTCCTCAGGATCCGGGTGATGATATAGAGGTCCACCTCCAGATCTCCCCGGACTCCAACCAAAAGGTTACAGAGCCCAGAGGTGATCAGGCGAGGGAAGGATGGGGGAAAGGGTCAGCAGGGATAAGGCTCTGAAATGACAAAACACAACACAACAGTACAACCAAAACAGTCTACTCTCTTTCAGTCTGACTAATACAGGAGGTTACAAAAGGTAGGGAGAGCAATGGACCTCACTTCTGGTGATTTGAACCACAGACCCCTGCTACGGTTTCGTTATCCCCTCTCAGTAGGGTATGTATCAAAAGAGAAGTATTAATCGGCTTCCACGGTGAAGGCACCGCCGCCTGGAGCCCCTAAGTTGTAGCGCTCCTTCACCTGGTGAGAATCAACACGCTAGGTCTTGGTGGGGTCTTGTCCCTAGCCTAGTGTGCCTCAATACAGCCCAATGTCTCGCTCTCTCTATGACCGTTGAAGGCGCTCTTCCAGCGTGGTGATACTTTGTATGCTTCACTGAGCACCTAGTCTTGCTGCTAGTGCTGTCTGACTAAGTAAGCTCCTCCGAGCCTGGACAAACGATAGGTAAGCTCCTCCGAGCCTGGACAAACGATAGGTAAGCTCCTCCGAGCCTGGACAACCAATAGGTAAGCTCCCCCGAGCCTGAATTTACCTTTCGCTCCTTCGAGCGTGGACACATCAAGGGCTGGCTCCTCCGAGCCTAAAGAAGGTCAATAGCGCATTCACTGCGCGGATTTGCAAAGTCGACCGCTCGCTCCTCCGAGCGCGATCAAAAAACCCTCAGTTACGCTCCTCCGAGCCTGAAACCTCCATGCGCTCTTCCAGCGCGGTTAACTAAGGCTCGTCCGAGCCTATGCGTGAGTCTAGAAGGGGAAGGCGGGTATCGAGGTCTGCCAGGTGCAGACCGTAGTGGGCTCAGCCGAGCTCCGCCACCTCTCACCTGCTTCCTCGTTGTTCGCTGCTACTCCCAGCCACTCCCCGCCTGGACGCCGAGCTCCGAGGGACGGGGAAGGTGGAGTCTTCGGGTTCTTCTCCTTCTGTGCTGCAAATACCACTTCCCGCCGGGACGCCGAGCTCCGAACGACGAAAAGGGATTCTCCGATTCAAAATAACGCACGTCTTCTGCCGTGCGTGACGTCCTTATATAGACGCTCATTTCCTGGTTCCATGGTTGCTGGGACTCGTAGTTTTAGACGCTAGGTAGGCGCCTCAGGTCCCGATTCCTCACAGAACTTGAGCAGCTCGTGGAGTCAACGATAGAGCCTGAAATGGTCGTTGGGATTGGGGATGCAGACAGCTCAGCCAGAGCTGCTACCAAAAAAGGTAAGAAGCATGCGCAGCATTGTGCCCCCCCTTCCCCTATCCCAAATCCCCAATTGGGCAATGTGATTCCCACTCCAGTACAGGTTTTTGTGCAGACCAGCAATGCATTATGGGTGATGTAGTCAGGGAAACCCCTATCATGAAAGGAATCGCACCCAACAACAAGGCATGTGACACACATTTGCGATAATCAGGCACAGGACAATGAGATAGTGTTGCAGAAATGTATTATGATGTGAGCAATGCAGGGCTGCAGGTACACTGAGCTAATGTAAAGTTTCTGTCCACAGGCGACACATCGCGCAGGACTGCTCAGGAGAAGGGAGAGAGGGCACCCCGGAAGCACATCACTGAGAAGGCCACCACAAGTGCAGGGCACACAGCACCACCAATGCCAGCCTCACCACCACAGCCAGCCACGCCACCACAGCCAGCATCGCCACTACTGCTAGCCTCACCAGCATCAACACCACCTGCAGTGGTGAGACCCAGAAGGCGTGCCGTTGCCAGACTGCATGTGTCCGAGTCCTCCTCAGAAGACTCGAGGGGGGATGAATCAACCACTGTGCCACTGGATGATAGCAATGCTGGTGTGCTGTCCACGATTGAGGGAGCACACACAGGTGCCAGATGCCGCCGCAGGGCTCGTGAGAGCAGTCCACCTCCACAGGATGAGAGCCATGGTGTCTTCGGAGGGCTGGAGGCAACCATGGTGAAGGTGCAGCGCCTACAAGGCAAGGCAATACAGTCGGTACAACGACAAATGAAGGGCCTCAATGATAAAATGAGCAACATTGACAGGGGCCTTTCCTCAATGGCTGAGGGCATGAGGGAGATGGCTGCGGGCATGCGGGACATGTCTGAGTCTGTGATGCTGCTGTGCAGTAACATGGAGGAGGACAGAGCAACACGGCGAAGGGAGAGGCAGAAAATGGAGCACCATACGAGGGCAGTGAACCGACTAGCTACTGCCACTTCTCTGCTCTGCAGGCGCTCCTTGGCCATGCAGGAGGGGCTTGCGCACTGCAGCACTGATGTTTCTAGGGGGCTGGTTAAGGTGAGCACTGCTCTTGAGGTGCTGCTAACGAGCCAGTCTGCCAATACTGGTGCTGTGGATGTTGTGGACAGCGAGGACACGACTAGTCGGAGCAGCATTACCCCCCCTGTCACAGACACACGGAGGAGCAGCAGACGGCATGGGGCTGCCACTGGTCCCACAGCCAGTGAGGACAGTCAGTCACTGGCATCCCACACTGTAGTGCGTGGCCGCAGACGCTGATGCAGCCCACACTGCCAGGACAGAGTTGGGTGAAGTAACCCATGACTTCCTATAATGGATGTCACCAATTTGAAAGCCCAGTTTGGCCGTTTGTGTTGTGGCGTAGTGCCCACATATTAAAACTACGTCATTGCATCCAACAACTGGCTGTGTCTCCTTACTTACTTAGAAATAGTTGCATGTGATCTCTGCCCGTCTCTCTCTCCCATCTGTTGCTGCTGGCACTCCTGCTGCGTTGGGCTCTGGCTGTGCAAAATCATCATCATCCTCCTCAAAATCTGTTATTTTCACTTCTGTACCTTTCTTTGTGGCAAGGTTGTGCAGCATTGCACAAGTAGCAATGATCTTGCAGCAGATGATGGGTGTGTACTGGCGTGCGCCTCCGCTCTTGTGGAGGCAGCGGAGCCTGCTTTTCAGTAGTCCAAACGTGCGCTCCACCACGTTGTGTGTTGATTTGTGTGCCACATTGTATTGTCTCTCACTCAGGGTTGATGGGTGTAGGTAGGGAGTGAGGATAAATGACTGCACGGCATATGCACTATCGCCTAGGTGAGAAAGAGGGTGCCATTAGTCACATACACCAATGCACATTCATCTGCGGTAAGTATAAGGGAGTGTCACAGTGATTTACCTAGCAGGTATCCTTCTCCAAATTCTCCCGCAACCAGGCGTGTGTAGATCCCACTGTTCTGGAAGATGTAGGAGTCGTGGGTGCTCCCAGGAAATTTGGCTACGATGTCAGTAATTATGTTGGCAGCATCGCAGATTACCTGCACATTTACGGAGTGGGTGGACTTTCTGTTCCTGTAGATATACTCAGTGGCTGCTGGTGGGTAGATTGGAATGTGTGTGCCGTCGATGCAGCCTATGACATGCGGGAACTGTGCCATCTGGTAGAAGTCTGTCTTGGTTTTCAGCAGTTCAGCCTGGGTGTTTGGGAAGCTAATGTAGTGTTGCATTCTCTGCATCATGGCATCCAGGAACTTCCTGAAGAAACGGGACAGGCAACTCTGGGATACCCCGCCTACCGCAGCTATCACCCCCTGGTAACTGCCAGATGCCAATGGAGGCTACACAGCACCTGCACATGTGGTGGTATGGCGTGCGCCCTTGTTGTTGGATGGTCCAGGAGTGGGTGCAAGACCCTTATCAGGTCCATGATGGTTTGGGGGTGTAGCTTGTACCTTTCATGTATCTCAGCCTCAGTCTGTTGGAAGAGTGTGATGCGCTGTCTGTAAATGCGCTCCTCCCGTCCCCAAATCCTCATAGCTGCTGCCTGTAGACATAGGCGCCTTGCAATCACATAGAGAGCCGCCATGGTGATCACGCTGTTGCATTTTTTGATTGCTTATATGCACTGTAGCTGATTACCACCTGCTTTCACTCAGTGTTAAATACCGACTCTTAAATACCGAATTTCATGCAATTCGGTAATACCGAATTTACCTACATCTCTTTTCTCTTTTTACCATTTCCTATTTAACGATTCGGTAAATAAGAATTCGGTAATTCCGATTCGGTAATTTAGAATTCGGTAAAGATGAATCGGTATTTACCGATTCATAATTACCGAATCCTGCTTTTTGGCCTCTTACATCTCAATCGCCTAAATACCGGTCGGTAACGTGATATTTACCGAATTTCGGCCGTTACTGACCGGTATTTAGCTACCTACAAATGGCCCTAAGTCTTTATTGCAAATTTGTAGTGCATAACCCCTGTTGAATTGATTATCTCCAGGCAGTAAGTAATTCCAATATTACTGTGCAATTGGTTGGCATCAGAAGTTCCTCAACGACCATTTTTAGTTCTACCATGCCAGCATACCTGTTTACATACCTATTGTTAGCAATACCTTAAAATGTACACCCAAAGGATTTTACCTCTTACCTCGTGCTATTGACAGTTTGATGTATCATTCAAGTCCTTATTGTGTGCATTCATTGGAAAGCATGGAGGACTATTTTACTTCTCAAACGTACACTGAGTGTTCAGACGTTAAATTACTTATCTTACACACGCATTGTACACAGAGAGCAATTATTTTTTGTTTTTTCACTACACCAAGCTATATTTATATTTTAGTTAGGACATGGATGCCTGTTTGTCCATGTGTTTCTTCCTTCCCCATTGTTCTTCCCCCGTCTTTCCTGTTGATTTTCCATGTATGTTAATTTCACATTGATTTTCTTTGTATGATTTTTCCCATTGTCTCTCCACCTGTCTCTTTTCTGTTGCTTTTCCTGGACTATGTTTTCCCATCCAAAAAGATGTGCCAAAGCTAAAGGATCTGACGTTATTGAGCAAACGTGGGCCTTCATTAATGTTGTTTCGATGATGAAGAGCTATACATCCATACCAAGTGGCTTTCAGTTTGCTTGTTGGCTTTGTCACTTACTTGACAAAAACCAAATGTTATATTTTTAGCGTTTTTGTAGCTCATGGAGTTGCGGTTCCTTGGTGTGTTGTGCGACTTCCATTATGGATGTTGTTAGGAGAAACAACCACCAGCTCCGTGATCTGTTATAAGTTCATTGTTGAGAAATCCTGTTGAGTGGAACCACTTACTCCATATGAGATGTAAGAGGGCAAAAGAATCGATAGGGTTGGCCCAACAGTCCACCAGCGCTCTGGCACACCTTGAAGCCCTGATCCCTTGTGGTGAGCGGGCGAAGGAGTCTTTTTTTTCCATTACATTAGAAGTTTTTTGCCTACTGCTTTAAAGGGGCACTCCAGTGAATCATGTCACAATAAACCTCAAAACCTTTGGTGACATCATTAAACATAGAAACGGTCTCTAGACTGCCCGTTGTTGTGATTGTTGGAGATGCACAACTGTTTTGTGTTTTCTGCACTGGGTGGCCCCTTTAAGACCGGTTTAATCAAAAGTATACGGTTCACAATATTTTTGAGCATTCTTTTTTTAGCAGCAGAGTTGGCAGGAGGTTATTTCTTTCCTTCAACGCCAGCTAAGCTTGTCTGAAACTGAAGCTCCAGGGCGAGGTTGTTCTAAGAAAGCTTGTTTTGATTTGAGTTCTGTTGAAGTACTTACATTCCTTCTGTCTGCTTCGCCAGTTTCTTAAAGGAGACACAATCCCTTCTGTAACAGCCAAACAACACACCCTGCTGCGTTCTCACAGTCGTCTGCAATATTTAAACCCTTCCATGCATCCCCAGGTTAGCCTGGATAAACGGGTTTCCTGCTGTACGTGCACACAAAATTTGTGAGGGACTTGTCTATTGTTCTGCAATCTTATTTGACTAATGCTTTTACTAAAAAGTGTTGCCCGTGGAGTCTGGGCAAGCAGCCACCTATGTCTTTCATCCGAAATAAAGACATAGCAGCCTTCCGCATCACAGGATCTCAGGCATGGTGGTTTGGAGGGATGGTTCAACCCCTCTGCTAGCAGTGGGCTTCCGGACTGTCTCTCCTTGCCAAACACTTATGATCAAAGAGTCTGTTGATAAACACGTCAGGCTGTACTGACTGGTGGATGTGCTTTCTTAAAATGTCAATTTCGTACGTAAGAATAGGTGGGGGAGAGTATGTGGCCTTACAGCTAGAGTGGTCGATCACGACGCTAGGAAACCGGGTTAGAGTCTTGGCAGGGACGCTCAACATCCTGTGATTCTGGGCAAATTACTTATTCTCCCGGAGCCTAACAAAACAAGCATTAAAAATGCAATAGGTCTCGCCTTTCATTAACTTAAAGCCATTCACTTTGCTATAGAATACCATTAGCAAAGCAAATGGCTTTAACTTAATCAAAGGCGAGACCAATTGCATTTTCAATGCTTGTTCTCTTGGTCTGTTAAACCCCTTCCTTGTTCTCCGTTGCGAGAACAGGGCCTATGCACCCTTTCCTTCGAGAGACGCGCTTTCCCTCTAGAGTACCCTCAGAGAGCCCGTGAGCCCTGAGTCAGCTACACCCAGGCCCACCTTGGTCTCCCTGCAGCACCTTGGGAGACCGTCCAGCGACCCTCATGATCTCTGGGTGGCCTGCACCACCACCCTCTGAAGCACAGGGTCCCTTCACTTAAGATGGGACCCACCCGTCTTCAGGCTGGTACTACCAGGCAGAAGTCCACCACCTGCATCGAGCTAAGGGAACACCCCGTGCTCCCGGGTTCTGGGGTCCAAACCCCCAGAACCTACCTGACTGGTCACCGGCCAGGCATCGTCCCAGCCACCACCTCAGGTTCACAACACAAGCTCCAGAATGAGATTGTGTTGATTCTTTGGGTAACCACCTGACATCTCAGGGTCCAGCACTAAACCTTCACCTGGAATCCAGGGTGTCCATCACCCCCTCTCAGATATCCACTGGCTCAGTTACCTAGCCCACCTAGAGTACCTAGGGGCTACCACTACACATCCTAGCTCGAGAGCCACCCTCCTTTGGGGCCACCCACTACAATGGTCCACCCCTGGGTTGCTCACCCTCCCCACCAGTTAACCCGGGGGGCCTGCTGAACACACAACTCTCCCGCACCCTCCTCCCACCGTGGAAAAAGTTTCTTGGGGTCCCCCACCCAGGGGAACCCCTGGGGTGTCACTACCCGGGGTTAAGAAACCTCCTGCCCCACCCTTCCAGTGGTTTTGGCCTGCCCCAATGGCAAGAAAAATTTCAGCGGGAGAAGGCTAGCTGGGGCCCCTCCCGTGGAAACCTACCCTGCCCTTAAAAAGCGCGGGAATTTCCCAGGACCCCCTACTTCTCCTGTCCCCCCCCCCACCCCCAAGTCCGATCCACCCCAAACTGTGATGTTGGTATCAGTTGCTGTCCCTATACCTCTTAAGAAGACACCCTCCTCATGCAGGTGTAGTGTGTGTATTCTTGGGGTAAAAGATGGCTTAGAACACTTGCACCATCCTGCCATCACATTATAATCAACATAACGCAGTCATAACAATACAATTTAACATTTAAACCATAATATCTTCACATGACATATATGTGCGGGGGGCTTTCCTTTCCCATACTTTTAGTTCACATAACCAAACCTTTGAACCCCTCTCAGAGCCTTGTGCTCTATCATTTGCTCTTTACTGCCTAGGTAATGTGTGGCAAAACTAGACTTATCAAATGCTATAAATGCGTACCAGAATGGGATACTATGTATCCCCCGCTGCCGCAATGTTGGAAAACGAGGCATTATTTGTGAGGCCTGTACAAACAATATGTCTACAGAGGGTAACGTTGCAGAGCAGCCTAAGGCTTACTCAAGGGAGGTGGTGTGGGCTAGTAATCGCCATTTACAAGTCATCAGAAATAACACTCAATAATTGATTGTCCCGTCTATACTTTTCTTTATTAAAATGAAGAGTATATTTATTACACGCACACACTACTCAATACAATGCATTAATTTACAATTATATATAAGCTGTTGTAATTACTTTGTGGCTTTACAGAACATTCCCACCCTTCCCTAAGTGGGGAGGGGGGGCGAGTACCACCACTCCCATGTATGCACATCATCTTGCCCCCAAATGCAGGTGGTTGACCTTAACCTGGAGTGAGGACCCTTCCCACTGGCATCATCCCAGTGGCAGCCCACTCCATTATCTCACCAAGCATTTATAATGGGAACATCTGTCATAGTGACACATAACCCTGACTGAGCATCTCATACTGACCATACAGTATACACCCTTGAATCACAGTGGCGGACAGATTGGTTTGCTGTTCAACTAACGCAGTAGCAAGAATACATGTCTAAGCATCCCTTAGAATGACAGGTACTTATCATATCCTTATGACAGTTATAATGCAATGCAATTAAAGCTCCTAAAAGGCCTCACAGTTATAATCACAGGATTAAGCATCTACAACCGGACCCCTAGCAGGAATTGCTAGCAACATAACCCCACTTTGCTTATGATTTCACAAATCACATGACTTCCAGTCACCTCGGGGGAGTGCAACGGCACTCCACCCTCCTTCCTCCTGCCACAGGGGAGTGCGGCGGCACTCCCCCCTCCTCTCGGCGGTCACCGGGGCCCGAAGTTGCGGGTCCCGAGCCTCAAGGAGGTCTTCATGGGGAGCGCAATCGCGCTCCCCAACTTCATCTTCTCTAATTGCGGGGGAGTGCAACGGCACTCCCCTCCCCCCCTCCTTACTGCAGACAATGGGGCCTAGAGTTGGGGGTCCCAGGCCCCTGGAATTCTTTCTCTTCATTAGGGACCAGGTTAGGCTCCTGACACCCCCTGGGGCACATTCACGGGGAGCGTGACGGCGCTCCCCGACTTTAATTTGTGAGGGCCCAGGAGAAGCCTGGGCTCTGTAGGCACCTTTTTGGGGGCGCTCCCGGCCTCTCCTTCCTCTGGGGGGAAGCCCCTGGGACCTGACCCATCCCGGGGGCACATCCGAGACCTGCGACGAACTTCGTCCCGCGGTCTCAGCAAAAGATTAAAGGTCGTCTACCTTCTGGATGACATTTCTCTGCCCCCTTGCGGCCGAGTTTCACAATTTTGGTATCTTCTTGCTCCTGGTGGCCAGTCCTAGCACCCTGGAGCACTCTTCACTACACTTCTGGCCTCCAGGAGGGTGGTTCGGCAAGGAGCTGTCTTCACTGGCTCTCTGCGCCAGCCTTTCACCTGGCTCTCCTTCTGGGCCGCTCTTCTTGCGCAGAGGCCCAGGCTTCTCCTCACTGGCCCTGGACTCCCTCAAAGGCACAGTCCATAGTCATAGGACAGTCAGGGGGTTTCTCCTTCCGACTGCCCAGGGCGCCAGGCTCCAGCACCAGTCTTCCTCAGCAAGACCGCACCCCTGTTCCTGTGCTAGACTTTTAAAAAGAATTTGGAGGGAGCTGGCCGGAAGGACCTTCTGCCCTATCCTGCAGCGACACATCGCCTCTCTGCCCCTGCTCCCTCCTTGCTGCACAGGCCTCTGGGATTCTTCAAAATGGCATCGTCCAGGGGTCTCATTCCACATGGTCTCTGAAAAGCCCCCTTCCGCCCTTGCTGACTTCATGGCATGGTCCCGGAGTAGGCCTGGTGCCTTGCACTGAGTGACAGCTGCTGATGGATAACCTGCAGCTTCACCCCCATCCCTCCCTCCTGGAGAGAAGACCTTCTCCCTTGGAATGCTTGCAGTGAAGGGCTAGGCCTCTGATACTACAGTTTGAGGAGGAAGGTAATTAATCCAGCCTGGCAGGGTCACACCCGGCCAGGCTCTGGTTATGAGCTGAGTCAGAGGAATATGACATTTTTGGATGACCCATAAGCAGTACAGATATGGCTTTGGACTCAGCAGAATACTTCTTTTCACACAACTTATAGTGGACTTGGGTGCATGTCTGGAATTTGTAGGTCCTAGGGAAGTGAAACTACCCCATGGGGTCTCTGTCTTCATAGGAGAGTAATGGAGTGTTCCTACAGTGAAAACAGTAAAGAACACTGACTTTCCCTTACATGTATCTCCCCCACATTAGAAAGCCTATTGCATGTCACTACCCGACTCTGCATAATTCCTGCCACACCATTCTATCTGTACCAGCTACTGGGCTGCGCACGACCGGAATCTCCCCTGCGCAATCCTTACACGGGTGCACAGGCGTGTGCACACGTGTCTACATGTAACCAGTCCGATGCCCCTTACCCTGGCTGCAGCGCAGCGGCCTTCTTTCACAAGGCGGACACCGGTGAAATCCACATGCAGTCTGTTTCATCATGAGTTCCCTGTGGGTGGGTCCCCGCTTATGAGGCTCTCCCACTGTCAGAACCACCTTCTAACAGTACCATACCACAGTATTTGTTCACGTAAGAAGTAGTCAGCAGAGTTTTGATCTTTTCCTGAACGATGCAATAATCATATAATCATTCTGTAGCAATCGCACGCCCCACCTCTCAATGCGAGGGAGCATCTTAGCTTTGGGGTTGCCGAAAATGGTGAGTAATGCTTGGTGGTCGGTGACAACTGTGAAATGCTTTCCTTACAGGAACAAATGAAAATGCTCACAAGCCCACACCACAACAAGGCTTTCTTTTTCAGGTTGCAATAGGCACATTCTGTCAATGACAAACTTAGGCTAGCATAATCCACAATGTATCTTGAAGCATTGGGATGTCCAATGTGCGGGGCAAGGATGGCAACCAATCCCACTTGGCTTGCATCAACAACAACCTTCCTCTGCAAATTCAGATCAAAGTATGCCGTTTCAGTGGTGTTCTCAATTGCATCGAAATGGAACATTTTGTTTCGTTAATTCTCTCAATGGGGAACTTAAGTTGCAAAGTGACATATATACCTTGAACAGTAACTGGCCACACTAAGGAAAGTTGGCAGCATAGTTGCATCTTGTGAAGGAGAAGGGGGTGACAAGGCTTGTACTTTATTTGGATCTGGAGTCATTCCCCCATCAGAAAAGATATGCCTAAAGAACTTGAGTTTAGTTTTATGAAACTCACACTTTGCCACATTTAAAGTGAGACCGGCATTGGCAAGCATACAACACACTTGCTTTGTCATCTTCCTTTTGTGTTACCCCAAACACAAGTATGTCATCACTGTAATTGACAGTATTTGTGACTGTCTATATTATGTGACGAATGACATCCTGAAAGACTTCTGCAGCTGCTAACACTCCGGAACGTTGCCTTTTAGATCTAAATAAATCAACATGAGTTGAAAAGGAAGTAATGTACCTGCAGTTTTCTTCTATTTAAAGTTTTTGATACCCTTTGTTTAAATCTATGCTAGAAAATACTTTCGCTCCATTCAGCTGCATAATCATGTCAGCAATGTGTGGACCTCGATGTTCCTTTTCAATTGCCTTCTTTGCTTGGCACATATCAACGCAGATGCACACAACTCCTTTACTGTCCTTCTTTGGCAGTACCACAATGGGTGATATCCATAGCCTCAGACCAGTGAATCACTCAATGATGTTGCGCTTTGATAGCGTCTCAAGTTCTTCCTCAACAGCCTCTTGTAAATTAAATGCAATTTGACGATGTTATTGAGCAAAAAGACGGATGTCCCCATTTATGTGAAGTTGCAATTTCATGGTCTTAAGTCTTCCCAGTCCATGAAACAAGGATGGAAATGGTTCTGTATCTCATGATAAGCATTAACATTGTAGTTTACAGAAATCAGCCCCATGTCAGCAGCAGTACTGAAACATAAGTAAACATGCATTCGATTAAGTGTTTTGCAGGACATGAATTGTTGCTTGTACTTTTGTTTTTTTATGCTTCACAGTTGCTACGAATGAACCTTGACTTTGCAGTGGCTTTCAAGTAGCCCACATATACACTTTGATTCTTGACAGGGTTAAACGGGGCACTGGAGACAGTTCATTGTAATTTTCTGTTGGCATATTTATAGACGCGCCAATGTCTATGATAAAAGATATGGAGCACCCATTCATTCTCAGTGTGATTTTGGCACAGTGTCCAAATGAATTTCGCACTTTCATTTGACCCTTCTACAACCAGCATTCTTCCTTGCAAGAAGCTAATCCTACATGCGCTTGTTGTCAAGCGGTCAACATTGACATCGCACAGCCATCTTCCTCACTGTTCCTTGACAAATGACGGTGATTAACTTCTAAACAAGGAATATTATGACAATCGATGTAGTTCAGCTTCTACTTGTTTCACCTGATGTTGCCGCTTGCCATTGTGGGCATGGTTGGAACCTCTCTGGAATTGTATGACATCCATTTTGTTTTCTCCATGCGTTTTCTAGCATTTACCCTGAATTATCAGTTTGCTATTGGACACTGGTTCAATTCACTCACTACTGCTACAGGCAACATAGCACGTTTTTGTGACATGACTGATGGAGGCCCATTCCTCATGGCATTCATGCATGTGACATTCTTGTGGCATTCTGCATAACACCCATACACAGGCATGGGTGTAGGAGGCACTAGATGTCTGGGGTTGGTGATACAGGGCCATTCTTTGGGACTTTTCATTGACCCTATACAAATTGCCCTTAGTTTGTGAGACACATGCTCCAATTAATGTTTACAGTTGCAGAGGTATGAAGTGAAATAATGGTAAAGGAGGGCATTTAGTCACAGTTTGCAAATATGCTTTGATGTGATTTACATTCTGCAAAGTAATCATATCAGATGTTAAAAAAACATGTTTATGAACCTTGCACCTTCATGCCCCAAGCAAACAAGGGTGGGAGGAAATAAAGGAAGCATAAACAAAGTATTCTTCGTGATATTCCTTAAACTCAAAATTCAGCTGGACTAATTTGAAACCATTCATTCATGCCGCAGACATCTATGAAAAAAGTTATGATCTTTAGTTTGAAAATCCAATATTTTATTGTGCCAATCAGTGTAGAGGACCAATTCTTTTTCAATTGTCTGTATGTCAACTAACGCAATAACTTTTTATGTATGACGCGTATGGGAACATGGTTCAGTATTTTCTGGGACAAAGTTGACACATATTTAGTTGGTGGAGGCCAGTAAAGCTTCCCCTAGCCTCACAAGAAGATACTGGAATAACTAAGAGAATCTGTAGCAGCTCCTTGACCTGCAAAAAGAAAGCTCTCTCTGTCTTAAGCATATTTCGAGTATGTCTGTCAATTCTGGGATTGATGAGTACTAGAAAATTCTTGATAATATAGTTACTTGCAATGAGAGGATCAAAGGTTACATTTTTCAGTATTGAGCAATAGTTCAAAACTATTCAGCCTCCCATTCCCCACCCCAAACCCCCCTAGGATTTTGCGGCTTTGGGTGGAACATTTTGAGGCCCAAAACCTCAAGATTTGCAGTATTTTTGAGGGAGGCAAAAAATGTGCTTGCCACAAAAATGCCACAATGCCTGTGCTCTTTCACTGCTGCAGACTGTACTATGTTGCTAGCTGTAACCTTGCAGAGTCTCCAGCAGCACAGTGCCTCGGATAGGAGGATATCTGATGCCAAAGAGACTAGATTACGGTATGAAACCTGTTCTTTCTGGCATCAGACAACCTGTGTTCCTTGCAGTGTGTAAGGCAGCAGGGACGGGGTGTGGGGCATGGGACAGGGCAACGGCAGGTTAGGGGGCTTTAAAAAAATGCTTAATAAAAAAAGGAAGATAAACACATTTATAACAACAACCCATTAATTGACCTTATAGCACAATGGTACCGCTACATAGATGACGTCTGGTGCATTTGGAAGGGGAATGAGGCAGTTTTGATTGAATTTCATGAGTGGCTAAACAACCGGGCCCAGACATAAAAAATTCTGTTTGTTGCACAACACCAACAATCTTGCGTATCTGGGTGTGGAGGTCAGAGCATCCCCGACCGGAATAATCACCACTTTGCACTCTAAAGTAACAGTTAAGAACAATGGTCTACATTATAGAAGTTACCACCCCAGGAATCTGAAAGATAACTGTAGTAATGGTGTATCTCTTTAAGTGGTGTTCCATGAATGGAATTCTACTATGTAATAGGAATGTTTTAATATGAACAGTAGTTGGTGATTCATTGCTACTGGCTTTCTCTTTAGAGCTGCATCTGTCTTGTTATGCTTAGCTTTCAAGAATAAATCTGCACTTCAACTATCCAGCATCATCCCTTACTTTTACTCACTTATTGCCTTGCCTACGAACTCACTACACATTTTTGGCGACGATTGTGGGATCCAAATACATTTTTTTTTCGTAATAAGGGTATTTTTTTTAACCTCTGGCGCACCACCCGATCAAAAATCTCAAGAGAATCTATCCACCGCTTACTACAACAGGCAATATTGAGGTGAGAAAAAGCTACTGAGAATATCGATGCACCCTGCTGTCTTTGGCAAACAACGAGAAACGAACAACTAGAAAATGAGGCTTTGACGACTTGCTCTTCCGATGCAGTGAGAAATATCGCTGTGGGAAAGCGTTTACATATGGGACAGCTTTCGGTGAGCATTATTCATATAGTCGCTGCTTGCGAGGCGTTAATGTAACTCGCGCGCGCACCTAACTTACAGTCGAATGCTGCCTTCATTGCACTTGCCTTTTCCGCACTCCATTCAAATGTCGCCATCACAGCAACTTGGTGAACGCCTATGACGTGTGGTCAGGAGCGAGACCACGCGACGTCACCACGCTTCAGCATGCACGGCGGACATTTTGTTGTTAGCGTCCCCATGGCAACGCGTTAGCGAGTCAAACGCTGCGCTCGGATTCACAAGGAAATTTCTACATACGCTACAACTTACTCAGTGCGCGGATTTGGGGGATCAACAGAGCGTACTGTATATCTTATCTTTCTGCACTGATGGGAGCAAGGTCGTCTAAGGTAGATTGCTGTTGAAAATAATTGCCATTTTGCTTTATTTTTAAAAAAAAGGGGAAAAGAGAGTGCAAGGTTTTGATTTTTGCAGTTTGGCACATGTAAACGTTCTGTCAGCTCTAAATAAAAAGAAGGAAGTACAGCTGGGCATATCAAGACAATTGTTATATACATGTGCATTCATCGTTTACTGGAAGATAAAGTACTGAAGCAAATTTTTATTTGCCATTTGCGTGAAGTAAAAGTACTGATCATTTATTTTTAATGGTGCATGACATTCTTTTGTTCAAGGAAGAAGTGGTGACACTCAAGCTAAATCCACATTTTTGTATCACATCTGGTGTATTTTGACTTTATTGGATTTCCCTACATATATATATATAGATTTTCTTTTGTTTTTGCTTTCATTTGTCGGCCATGCCTACCAACGTCTCAGCCACGAACTCAAGGGACAACACAACCGGAGATGGAAATTTTTCAAATCCACACATCAAGTCACCGAAGGAATTTTTATCGACCCCCGGTGAACCGGTAGTAGCATGGTTGGACTGGAAGGAGTATTTCCTCAACTACATTGCGAATTTAGAAGACATAAGCGGAATTTTCTCTCCTGAAAGAAAAACAAGAATGTTATTGTACTCTTTAGGTCCTGAGGGTTTACGGGTATTTAACGAAATGCATAAACAGGATAGGACGGAGGGAGATATAGATGTATTTAAATCGACTATTTTGGATCTTTATGATAATTTTTCCCCCTCAGTGTGTATTGCCGTCACCAGACATTCTTTTTTCCACAGGAAACAAGACAAACATGAAACGATAGAGGAGTATGTATCCGCGTTAAAAAAGCTAGCAAGCAAGTGCAGATTTGCACAGCTGCATGATGAGTTCATTCGTGACCAGGTAGTCATGTACACTAAGAATAAAACTCTACAAGATAAGTTATGGGTAGAAGGAGAAAGTTGTCTTAAAGACATCATCGCTATGGTCAAGAAAGCTGAACTCTCAGAACGCTGTGCCAAAGCTACACTATCGCAAGATAAGATAAGTACAGAGGAAGTTGTAGGGAAAGTTATTGGGAAAAAAGTAATGTACAAGAATCACAAAAGTACAAGGTATGATAAAAACAAACCAGAATACACGGAAAGTCAGACAGTGTAGAAACAAAGAGATTTAACAACCTGATTTGTTATAGATGTGGTAGTTACTCACACCCTTCATCATATGAGAAATGTCCAGCCAAGTCGGCTAAGTGTTTAGAATGTGGTTTGATCGGACACTTCTCTAGAGTGTGTAGACCCAAACACAAGAAGAATTCCAAAGGGAAAGTAAAATGCATACAAGAAGGGGATGATGGGAGTTCTTCTACGGCTAGTAAAACTGAAGTGCTGGTGAACTGTGTCCAAAAAAGGAAGGTAGTACTAAAGGAAAGGAAAGGAAGGGTAGAAAGGAGGCGTACCTCATCATGAAGTTCAACACAGTAATGAGGGGATTAAATGAAATGATGGAAATCAACAGACTTTAAATACAGACAAAAAATGTGAATTCGCTTCTTTGTTACCTTGATTCACGAACCAAGTATAACAATATCATGCATTTCCAAAAAGAGAAAACAACCCACTTGTTTTTCACAAACCTGGAACGTCACGAATCAAGTACTACAACATCCATCATGCATTTCCAAAGAGAATACAATCCACTCGTTTTTCACAAGCCTAATCGTCAATTGACTAAACATCCTTGGCTCCTTCAGATCCGGTTAATCATTTCATAACCGAGTAGCCACGAGACAGAAGCAGGAACGCCGTATTACAAATTGATTTCTACAAACGATTGAAGGCAAGTTCAATGGTACGCGGTCCAAAGTGCAAAAAGCCACCAATTCAACGACGGATTGGTACGCTGAGTAAAGGTCTTACATTTGAAAAAATAAAGCGCGTAATCAACATGCTTCTAACAAACAATTTGTCTAACAAACGGCTCATCACTTTTTAGGCGTTTAACTTAACTACGATTGTACAAAGGATGAAGAATACCCAATTTTGAAGCAAAAGGCGAGTGAAATCATTGTTTCTGTCATCCATTGCCCTACCTAAATTAACTTTAAATGCATACATTAACATTCGGTAAATTCCTGTTTTTAGGAACTAGTTTTTTCTAAATTATCTATTGTGGCCACACCTTACAATTGAGAACTCGACATTGACATCATTAGAGGTACGCTGTAATTTACAATAAAGTGTAGTGTATTGATAGGGTTTATTCAGAATCACAACTCCTTAACAAACATTTGTTTATTTTACATTTCACAGACATGACCAACTCCAGGTCCTCAGAAGAACCCCTGAATCAAGTGGGGTTTGGTACATGTTGACTGATCGAGGCCATTGGGGAAAGAATATTCAAATTTATAATTGATATTGTTTGAGAGAGATTTTTAATAAGGAATAACTCTCTCCTTGATAACGTCTTAAGCTTGCTACACAGAGAGGCAGGATACACTAAACATCATAGAAAAGGAACTATCTGCCTAGTGTGAACATGGGAATACAGGACAGGTCAAAGGAAGTACACCCCTTGTTTTTGTCACATATATGACTATGTCAGTTTGTTAATGTATGTTGTAAATTTGTCAATATAGGTTTTTGATTGATTTCTTGCATATAAATGTATGTCAACGTAGGTCTATATTTTGTGTTTCACTTCTAAGTGTTGCCCTTCAACAATGACATGATAATGTTACAAACTTTTCTAAAAAGGTTAAAGAAAAGTGAAATAAATCACTAGGGCGAAAGAAACGATAACTTTGATACCTTCATTTTTTAAGTAAATGACAAAGGTTGCAACTAGATACTGTGTTCGAACAAAATGTAATAAAAAGGAGACATGGGGGAGGTAAAGGGTTAACATGAGACATGGGGGCTAAGGGAGGAGGTGAGTTATGTGAAGGGTGGGGGGGCAGGAGTGCCTCTCACAGGCCTGTAGAGTCCACAGGGGACACTCAAACGAGTGAGGTGGGCTGCAAGCTAATTGCACAGGAGGGGGCTCTGTGCATTTCAAAGGCAGGCACCAAAGGAAGTTAACACTTCTGCTAACCTGTTGCTCACCCTCCTTCTATTGGCTCAGCAGCAGTACAGAGCCTGTCAAGAGAATGCCAACCCCTTGTTTTCTTTTTTAAAACTAATTTTACTAGCACTTTTGCTCAATTTTATTTATTCCAAATCTCAATATCCTGGGGGATCTGACCATTGTCTGTTAAAAGCAACAGTTCAAGTATTTCATAGGTTTGGATACCCTCTTGCCAAAATGTTGTAGACGTCTGCGGTTGAATCTTTATTCTTTTAAGCCTTTTAAAAAAAATCATAACTCCGGTTTTACTAATCAGATTTTGTTATTTTGGTGTCACATAATTTATTAAAATGTACTCTATTTTTCTAAATTGGTGTGGGATTTTTCTTGTGTTGTGATTTCACTTTATTACCGTTTGTGTGCTAGATAAATACTTTACACATTGCCTCTAAGTTAAGCCTGACTGCTTTTTGTGCCAAATTACTCGGGGTTAAACGCAGGTTAACACAGGTTAATTTAGTGACGGTTTGTGGTTCACCCTGACAAGGATAGTGGTTGTGCCTGAACAGGGCTTCCACCTCCCCTCAACTATGGCTCAGCTTTTGCACAAGGGAAGAAAACACGTTTGCTACTCTGTCCCTGTAGTCAGCCGGTGGAAATCCTGAAACCACCTTCTTTGAAAATGCAGAAGGCTCCTTTTCATAGTTTGTGAATGTGTTATTTGATTTGTTGTCTTGAAGACTGGTGGTTAATAAAAAAGAACTGTTGGTGTGCTTGTCTGTAGCAGTTACAACTTCACAAAATGTTACTGGAGCTCAATCACTTGGTATTTCTAAATAGGGTGATCGCCTAGTATGGATGTAAATTCTGGACAAAGAGTGTAAGCATTCAAGGTAAAGGGTCAACAATTAGGGCAAAAATTCAGAACAGAAGGTCAAACAAAATTCAGGACAAAAATTTGGGACAAAAGATACATTTTACAAACACATGAGAGAAGGTCGCACAATAGTGCATAAGTGGACAAAGAGACACCCAAAACAAGTACAATTCGAAATCCTTTTAGGTTAAAAAGTAGTTGGTACATTATTCTGGGTCCATTAGACCCCCAACTCAAGAAGGACAACAACCGTTTTTTTAATTGACCTAATGCTCACTCTAGCCTGCAAGCTATTACTAAACAACTGGAAACACTTTAAAGCGATCTCTTTCTCTATGTGTCAAGAGTCGCTAACTTTTCTCAGGGGTGCCGATAACATTGCACTTCAGCTATCCCCGTGGAGAGCGTCGCGTTGTTCAATATGGAACGCGCTAGACGCAAGAGCCTTTATCCACAAGCCTCCATGCTCTCTTCTCTAAGAAAGCTACCTCTCCTTCAGCAAGCTCCTTTCACAACAGATAGAATACACTTCTGCCAGTATTATACCAATACCCAAGGTCAAACTCACTGCCATCTTCCCTCATTCATGTGAGACAATCACTTTTTATTCACACCTGGGCACACCTTACATATACACTGGATCCCTTCTAGAAATATAACATTGTTTAATCACATTGGTGCAACCTGTTTCAAGGGCATAAGTATTTAAATAAGAATAAGACCCTCAGTGTTTCGTAGACGTCAAAGCATATTAATCATATTGCATCTTTTGTTCGATCGCATCAAAACTGTTTTACATGTATGAATATCGCTGATGTATGACTCACTTGGAAATGTAAAGTCCTTTTACAAATTCACTGTAATACTTATGCCTAATTGTTTCTGTATCTACTTACACGCAAAGAAGTGATCTATATCAGTTGCTTAATTGAATAATGATTCATCTTATGCACAGCCTTTCCCTCTCCCCCTCAATTTAACCCGCCTCTCTCACTGTATATTTATTTATTTTACCACTGTCTGTCTCTGGTTGCAAAGTTTAATAAAATATATTGAACTAAAAAGAAAGTAGTAAAGCACACAAAGCTAAATTTCATCACCAATATAAATGACAGTTATCAGAGGATTTTGGCCCTTATTATTAATGCTAGTACATGGAGTGTACTTTTTATCAGAACCCAGAATTCTGAATTTCTTTGTCCCCAACAAAATTATGGAAATGTGCAGACAAATGATTCTTGTTGACCTGGATCTGCAATTTGGCATTAAGAAGCTTAATATCAGACAAGGTACACTTCAGTTGCGGAAAAAAACCCTCGCAACAGCTGCATTGCTGCCTGGCAATCAACGGATAAATGGCGTGAGTTTTTTATGTAGGGAACATCGCATGGCAATTTAGAGAAAACATTTGGCCATTTCTTTACACATGATAAGTTGGTGCAGGCCACAGCTCACTAAGCGGAAACAATTAGACTGAATTTATTTAATAGGTATTCCAGGTCCAAATGACAGGTAAGGTTAACCACATCAGCAGCCTTGCAGAGCTAGTGAAAGATGAACATTTCCGTTCTGAAAAGTTTCAGCGCTCCGTTCTTCATCTCATCTCCTTGTGTTTCCTTTGTTCGCCCAAAGTTGGCAAGGTATGCTTGACGTGGGTCCCTTGCTCACTTTGCGACTGGATTCAAGCTGGCCTGGCTGATGAGGGGTGTTACCGGTTCAGGTAAGAACTGGCTTGGCAGTTCGAGCTGGACTGTTCCCATGAGGCACAGGGTCAAGACTGATTTGCATATAGCTGGTTATCCAGTATTAGGGTATCTTTCATAGATTCACATGCCTGAATCATTCCCCGTCGTCGGGAATGGGAGTCACCGGTAAATAACAAAGTAATGTCCAGAAGACATAAGACATAGGCCTCAGAGGCCTTAGCTTAGTAAGCTATCCACGTCCTTATGTAAAAAGGACCAAATTTTGGCCAGAGCCAATCAGCTAACACCACCCTCTAGAACCTTCCTGGTAGGAGCTCTAGTCCCTCAGATTTTCTACCGCACGTCGTGCTAAGGGAGTCTCCACTGAGCTCTGCTCATTTCTTTGGATTTGACAGCATTTCTTCTCAACATTCTGGATTTTCAGCATGGCTGATACACCTAAGAAGGGTTTATTCAGGCCCTGCGCCTCTTGTGGAAAAAAGAGGCTACATATCGACGACCAACACAAGGACTGCTTGTATTGTCTCTATCCCAGTCACAGTTCTAAGGACTGCAAGGTATGTCGGACTTTCTCATCTAAGACCTTGAAAGACCGAGAGGGGCGCCTTTTAATCTGGCTGCAAAGGCTAAAGGACAAGGAGGATGTGGCCTCTGAGGAGAGTGAGAGTTCTTCAGTTGCGTCTCACTCCTCATCTAAAAGACCAAGGGTGGCATCGCCGGGCCCTTCGTCGCAGCCACCTCAAAAGAAGACGCAGAAAAAGTCTTCAGAGGTCCAGGATTCGCCTGTTCCAGGGAGCTCGTCTCCTAAGGTGATGCCCCACACCTTCAAAAAGCCTATTGCCACCTCGTCGACGACAACAATGTCGACAGTAGCGTCGACGAGAAAATCTCCTTCGACAGCGATTTCAGTTACATCGTCGACGACGACTCTATCGACGATGACATCCCATTCCATGTCCTCGACGACGACAACTCCATCGTCGACGGCAGGCAAGTCAATCCCGTCGACGTTAGCCATAAAAAAGGCGTCGTCGAGTAAGCTGTCGACGGGAGCGTCGACGACGACGACACCGTCGACGAGAGCTTCATCATCGTCGACGACAACATCGTCGACGAAGACACCGTCGACGACGAAGACACCGTCGACGAGAATATCACCGACGACGCCGTCGTCGACGTCATCGTCGACGTCATCGTCGACGAGGAGACCGTCTTCATCATCCTCGTCGTTGACGACGACCCCGACGACGATCCCGTCGACGGCATTGATACCTGTAACGTCGGTTACAGCTATACCATCGAGCCCCTTGAGGAGTATGGACACGGACGACCAGAGTACATTTGTGCATGTACAAATAACCAAGCGTGCATTGACTCCGGCCCTCACTTCGCCCAGTAAGGTCTCAACCTTGCCTCCCACTCGCCTCTTTGAAGAGGAGGATTCGGACGACGCTAGTCTCTTTCCTGCGGCGACTAGTCCATCACAACTCCATGTGAAGTACCAGGATGTCTCGGATTACGAAGACAATCCCCAGGATTATGAGGAGGTTCCTCATCGAGAATACATGCCGCCTCCACCTTCCATGGTGTGTCTACCGGCAACCTTGGTCACAGACCTTCAGCTCTTAATAACGGACTATAAGCAGCGTTTTCCGACTCCGGCACCTCCACCGATGCCTGCGGGGCCTTCCAAGGAGGAGGCTACACGGCCACGACCGCCTCCACTGCGTTTGGAGAGGACGGCACCTCCGCCTCGGCCCGCCACGGACGACGAGGAGGAGGAGGAGGAGGAGGAACCTGAGGAAGGAGAACTCCAGGACGTTCAATCCCAACAAGATGAATGGGACGATTACATCCTTCCGGCTCCTGTTTCGCCTGTCCCTACCACAGCCGACTCACCGCCCGACGACATCGGCGGTTTCCACAACATCATTGAAAGGGCGGCCCAGCGCTTCCAGATCCCGATGCCTTCGCATCAACAGGACTGTTTCTTATATGACTTTAAGGAACCCTTCAAGAAGACCGTCCGGGCAATTCCGATAATAGATTATATTTGGGACCAGGGCATAAAGATAATGCAGAACCCTTCATCAATGCCACCGGTTCTACCACGCCTGGACAAGAAGTATAAAGCTCCGGACACTGCTCCGGTTTGTCTTACAGGCCATCCAAAGCCGGACTCGGTTATCACTCAGGCTGCGCAGAGGAGGTCAAACAACCCAGCTGCGCTGTTGACAGCTCCGCCGGATAAAGAAGGGCGACGTATGGATAACATAGGGAAACGTTTCTCCTCTATGTCAGCCTTGACAGTGCGTGCCTCCAACGCTACTGCACTATTGGGACGGTACAACCGACAAATGTGGGCGGACATTGCCCCATATCTAGCGGATTTGCCTTCTGACTTAAAAGAAGAGGCAAAGAAGATTCTGTTGGAGGGTGAGCGATCTGCCACGGAACTGATAGACTGTGCAATGGATATTGCTTCCACAGGCTTTAGACAGCTGGCTGGTGCGGCTGCTCTCCGGCGCCAGGGTTGGCTCAAGGCAACTTCTTTCAGGCCGGAGGTCCAGACAAAAGTCCTGGACATGCCTTATGATGGCCAGTTTCTATTCGGTTCTCTTATTGACGAGGCATTGCAAGGTATCAAAAAAGATACAGACACTGCCAGAGCCCTGGGGTCTCTGCAATCTCGGAACCCTTCCTTTCGTGGGTCAAGAGGAAGAGGCCAGACTTCCTCCAGAGGAGACTTTCAACAGCGTTCCTCTTTCTCCTCTTCCCAGCAGTACCGTCCACAATCTCAGCAGCGACAACAGTCGTCTTACCACAAAACTTCCTTTCGTAACAGAGGAGGAAGACAAAAAGGTGCCGCGCGGCGGCAATGACTTCCAGATGCAGCCGGGCTCAAACTTGTCTCCACCCTACAAGATTGGCGGAAAAATCTCCCATTTTCTCAAAAATTGGCAAACGATAACTACGGACCGATGGGTCCTTCAATTAATACAATTCGGCCATTCCCTGGAATTCACACAAATTCCTCCTCAAACTCCTCCCCGCCAAAGGGCTCACAAAAACCTACGCCCATTACTCCAAGAAATAAAGATTATGCTTCTAAAGGGAGCTATAGAAAAAGTTCCCCTCAGCCAACGAGGGAGAGGGTTCTACTCCCATTTCTTTCTCATCCGAAAGAAAGAGAAGAAATGGAGACCCATATTGGACCTCAGAAATCTCAACAAATTTCTGAAAAAACAGTCGTTTCGAATGATTACCATACAGGAGGTTTTGCATTTACTCAACGCAAACGACTACATGGTGTCGGTGGACCTTCAAGACGCCTATTTTCATGTCCCAATACACCGCAACCACAAGAAGTTCCTGCGTTTCATGGTGGCGGGCAGGCATTACCAGTTTCGGGTTCTGCCATTTGGGCTCAAATCGGCGCCACGCATTTTCACCAAATGCCTAGCACCAGTGGCGGCGTACCTACGCCGGTTCCACCACCAAGTCTTCCCGTATTTAGACGACTGGCTTATCAAGTCCCCATCACAAGAAGGCGTGATAAGTTCTTCCAACGCTTGTCTGACACTCTTCGAGTCACTGGGGCTCACTCTCAACCACGACAAATCTGTCCTGCAACCATCCCAATGCATGCAATTTTTGGGAGCCACACTAGACACCATCCACAGGAAAGCATTCCCGTCACAGGAACGCCAGGACAAACTTCAATCTCTGGCACTCCAGGTAATGACAAGAAAGACACTCTCGGTGCGCCTCTTCAAATCCCTCCTCGGGATGATGTCCTCCTGCATTCTTTTAATCCCACATTGCCGCTTGCGGATGCGACCCCTACAAGAGGCTCTGTCGAACCAGTGGATCCAGTGTACAGGGTCTTTCGACGACGTCATCCAAGTAACCCCGGCGATCAAACAGGCTCTGCAATGGTGGGTTTGCCCCAAGAACCTTTCGCAAGGCTTGCCTTTCTTGCTTCCTGCTACTCCTCATATAATCACCACGGACGCTTCCTTAGAAGGCTGGGGAGCTTTCCTTCAGGAGCTACAGATAAGCGGAAAGTGGTCCCTTTCGGAAAAAATGCTTCATATCAACCTTTTAGAGCTCCGAGCAGTCTACCTAGCTCTAGTGGCTTTCCTCCCGAGGATAAAGAACTCAGTAGTGCTTGTCCGGACAGACAACACCACGACAATGCACTACCTGAACAAGCAGGGAGGGACTCGTTCACTGACACTTTCGCGCGAATCGCAGAAAATCTGGAACTGGCTGCTCCGCCACAACATCTCTCTCCGAGCAGATTATGTTCCAGGCACCCACAATGTGTTGGCAGATTATCTAAGCAGGAGGCAGGCAGCGTGCCACGAGTGGGAGCTGGATCAGCAGGTCCTCAACAATATCTTCGCCCAATGGGGCACACCTCAGCTGGACCTATTCGCCACCCAACGCAACGCCAAATGCCAATACTTTGCAAGCTGGCATCCCCAACCAGGATCCCTGGGGAATGCCTTTTCGATAGCATGGTGCAACGTCTTTGCATACGCCTTTCCGCCATTTCCCCTGATCCCCAGGGTACTACGGAAGATGAAGGCGGAGCCTTGCACTTTGATATTGGTAGCCCCAGCTTGGCCACGCCAACACTGGTTCTCGGAACTTCACCTCCTCTCCCAGGAACCTCCGATCAGGCTGAAAACGTTTCCATCTCTTCTGACGCTCAGCGATCAGCAGATTCAACATCCGGATCTAGCCTCTCTCAGGTTATCAGCTTGGCTCCTGAGTTCAGAGAGTTTCGGGGCCTAGACATTCCTCCAGACTGCAGGCGAATTCTAGCTCGGGCTCGAGCAGATAGTACCAACAAGACCTATTCACTCAAGTGGAAAAGATTCTGTATCTGGTGTAAGACGAATAAGTTGCATCCTTTCTCTTCCACCCCAGGACAAGTCTTACCCTACCTTTTACATCTAGCAGAATCTGGTCTTGCTCATGCCTCCATTAAAGTTCACCTAGCTGCAATCTCACGTTTCAGAAGATCTTCTTCCGGCCCCTCTTTATGGTCTCATAGACTCATCAAGCAATTCATGAAAGGACTGTTTCGCACATTCCCTCCAGTAAAGCCTGTTCCACCGGCCTGGCACCTTAACATAGTTCTAGCTCAACTAATGAAGCACCCGTTTGAGCCCATCCACAGAGCTGACCTTAAATTTGTTTCCTGGAAGGTGGCACTTCTACTAGCTCTTACCTCGGCAAGGCGAGTGGGAGAGCTCCAAGCATTCTCTATCCAGGACCCATTCCTGCAATTCAAAAAGGATAGAGTCCTTCTCCGCACAAATCCAGCTTTCATCCCCAAGGTTCCATCTCACTTCCACCTCAACGAACCTATTGTTTTACAATCATTCTTCCCAAATCCACAAACAGTGGCGGAACGAACTCTACATTCACTAGACATTCAACGTTGCTTGAAATTTTACATTGAGAGAACGAAATCTTTTCGAAAATCAAATCAGCTATTCATAGCCTACAGCAGACCTCGACGAGGGCTTCCGCTCACAAAACAGAGCATTTCCCGCTGGATTTCTTCGGCCATTTCTTTCTGTCACCAACAGGCAGGACGTACGTTGAGAACAACGGTCCGTGCCCACTCCACAAGGGCCATGTCTACTTCCATGGCTCTTTTTGCTGGGGTGCCCATTGTGGACATTTGTAGAGCGGCCACATGGAAGACGCCGCATACCTTCACCAAGCATTACTGCCTGGATGCGGAGATCATGAAGGATGCGTCAGTGGGTCAAGCGGTACTACGTCATCTTTTTAAATAGAGGTGAGCCCTTTCTTTCATCCCACCATCCTCAGTTTATGCACATTTCGCACTATAATGTATGCTTTACTTATTCATTGCTTTACGGTAGCACTGTTGTTTATCTCGGATAGATGTGGTTATCTAATACCTGTATGTTATCCATATCTTTCGAAATGTGCTTTATTCACTGCTTGCTACTCTGATTCAGGCATGTGAATCTATGAAAGATACCCTAATACTGGATAAGGAACGCGTTACTTACCTGTAACTGCGGTTATCCAGTATTGGTATCTTTCATAGATTCACATGCAACCCACCCGCCTCCCCTGGAAGGGCTCTCTCGGATCTCTCAGTATACAGCTGCTTAGCACTGTGCTCACGAAAATCTGAGGGACTAGAGCTCCTACCAGGAAGGTTCTAGAGGGTGGTGTTAGCTGATTGGCTCTGGCCAAAATTTGGTCCTTTTTACATAAGGACGTGGATAGCTTACTAAGCTAAGGCCTCTGAGGCCTATGACTGTCTTATGTCTTCTGGACATTACTTTGTTATTTACCGGTGACTCCCATTCCCGACGACGGGGAATGATTCAGGCATGTGAATCTATGAAAGATACCAATACTGGATAACCGCAGTTACAGGTAAGTAACGCGTTCCGTCTGAACTGAGATGGCGAAGTGAGCTAAAGAATGATGATTGATTCAACCCAGATCTGTGACTGGGGGTGAGTGTCTGAAAAGTTTCAGCGCTCTGTTCATCATCTCCTTGTGTTTGCTTTGTTCGCCCTACGTTAGCAGGGTATGCCCAGACATGGGTCCCTTGCTCACTTTGCCACTGGATTCAAGCTAGCCTGGCTGATGAGGGGTGTTACCCTGCAACCGGTTCCAGGATGCTTGTTTCTGGTTCAGTGAAGACCTGGCTTGGCAGTTCGGGCTGGACTGTTCCCATGAGGCACAGAGTCAAGACTGATTTACATATAGCTGTGTCTGAACTGAAGTGGCGAAGTGAGCTAAAGAATGATGATGGATTCAACCCAGATCTGTGACTGGGGGTGAGTGTCTGAAAAGTTTCAGCGCTCCGTCCATCATCTCCTTGTGTTTGCTTCATTTCCATTAATCAGCATGGTTCTAATGCTAACAAATAATGGCTTAACGAAATGTCCCCCAAAATGTGCCTGTTACTTCAGCTGCTGTCTAGAACGGTTTCAGGGTTGGTTTGTCAAGCTTGGCCGAGAAAAAAGGGGGGAGTGTCCCAAAACGTGTGTTCCCTATTTTAATTCCCACAGGACCTTTGAACAAGCCTACAGCCGTTACGGCTGGACATAATTACACCAAATTTGTCAGAAAGCTAGCTTTTGGTCCACAGATCGTGCATTTTGTTATTTATTGTAAATCTGTTCAGTAGTTTTAGAGATATTAAGCTTAAAACAAATTTTTATATATAGTGACGCATAACCTCTGCCGTGATTGGCTGTCCGCAACCTGAGAGGCAAGTTGCGGCTGCCATTTTGTTCATCAGGACTCTGTTCCCAGTGGGGAATATCTTTTAAAAAAGTGATAGAAGGGTTTCAGGGTAGAGGTACCCGCACCCCATGGGACTAATGGAGGGACAGAGTTTAGAGCACCCTTGTTAAATTTGTTGTCGAAATACGATTTTATGGTTCCCTTTCTTTGTAATGTACTTGTTATTTAGTTCATGTTTTCATGTTTATAGACATTCCCCATACTTTGGGACAGGCCCCACCTCCCCATCTTTAGATTGCTTTGTTGCTGTCTCCTCTGTCCTTCGTTCTGCGCCCTGAAGGCGATGTCCTTTATGCAAATTACTCAACGAAACGTGCGTCTGCGCAAACCTAACCTGTATCCAACATGAGTGGACCAACAAGAATGAAGTATTAAATGTTCTAGTTTACTGCTATGATAAAGAAGTTTGTTAAAAATTATATAGCTACATTATGTCTATGTACAGTTGGGGGGCAAATAGACCACTTCAATTGAATTACTGAGCAAACTGATGTATGGTCAAGAATATGATCCAGTGGGATCCTAATATTGGTTTTGAATGGTTTTTGGTGTGAATGTGCATGAGTGGATGTGGTATGGCAGATAATAGTATGGGTGTGAAATAATGCTTCTAGATGGGATCCTGTCATGTTATTGTCTATCTGACCTATGTTGTTGTAAGCCAACGTATTTCCCTTTGATCAGTGGAATTGGGAACTATATGATGTTTTTGACATAAATCATGTTTGTAGGATACGTATAAAATAGTGAAAGTAAATACTAAGTATAAAAAAACAAGACGACTACTAAAATAAATGATTTTTGAGAATGTCTAACTCATGAACTGAATTTTTTTAATTAAATGCGTGGAGTTGTACCCATACAAAGTAATAGGGAATTGGTTTTGGTTGTTGCTTGAATCTACCTTTTGCCCTGGTTTGCCTTTTCCCTTCTTGCGTTTCAGGGGCCAGCTTCTGTTTAGTGGGGAGGAGCTGTACCATACCCTGATTACATTTCAAAGGGCCGTGCCAACAGCACGGACAAAGGATCCTGACACCAATCTTTATCCTGCCTTTTTTCACCCTAGTCGGTTTGGAGCCAAACCCAGGGAGAAGGGAAATAAATGACTAGAACCAGCTTTTGGGGTAAGTCAGGGAATTCCCCAGCACAAAGACTGGTACTAGATTTATAAAAGGGGACCTTCAAAACCACTCATCACAACACTCCTTTACCTGTGGAAGATTCATAATAAAGACTGCCCTGCTGACAGAAAAATTGTCCTGCTGCTTGAAGGACTGCCTTGCTGTCTAAAGAAGAAACATTGGACCTGCTTGTCTTGCTACAAGTGACTCCAAGGGACCTCCTGTGAGAGCTGCAAGGATATAAGTTCCATACGCCTCCCAGCAACTGTCCAGCTGGCCACATGCAACTGGACCTGCCTGAGAAAGGCTGCTGGCCTCTGCTGGAGCGGGCTTGATCCCCAAGAAGTGCTCCAGGTCCTGGATCCTTGGCTGGCATCAGTAAAAGCTCCTCCACAAGAAAAAGGTGAAACTCCTTTGTGACCACAAATGGGCCCATTGGCGCTGAAACTCTGCCACCCCCGAAGACTGCTAACTCAAAGCTCTGATGAGACCTGCTCTTTGCACCAACAGCGACTGTCCGCAATGACCGGCAATTCGAGATGTGCACTTTGCGCTATAGCAACGACAGCCTGCGGCATCTACCAACACGAACTGGCAGCAGTGACATACTCTTTGTGGTGAAAGCCACCTCCAACGCAAACAAAACTCTTTCCAACAAACGTGAGAAGGTCATATTCCTGTGGACTAACCTGGTTCATGTATCTAGCCCTCGCTCCATCATGGTCAGCCTGAACTTGTGACTTTCCGCTGGTCTAGCGTGACCAAATATCCACGAATGGCGCATTTTGAATGTCGGCGATATTTTCACTAACAAGTTAAAAATTCAATATCTCTGGTTCTACTTATTGTGTTTTTGTCATTCTGGTATTTTAATTATTAAACTTTGCTCTATTTATCTTACTTAGTTTGAGACTTTTCTTGTGTTTTGTTTTCACTTTATTACCATTTGTATGCTGCATATATACTTTACACATTGCCTCTAAATCAATCCCGGCTGCTTTTGTGCCAAGCTACCACTGTTAAACACATGTTAATTTAGTGAATTTTGTAGTTCATCTGTTGCAGGGATTCTGCTCTGGAACAGAACTATGCTTGGAACCATAGAACATCAGTATGTAGGGACTGAGTCACCATACCACCTCAGTGTCCATGAGTCCGGGTCCGACTAGCTATAGTGCCTCACTTGCCCTCCTAACCTTACAAGAGAAACAAGTGAATTGGTACCCCCAGAACACAACACTCTCGACCCTCTCAGTGATCGCGGTAACAGGACATACCCTTTCGCTTTCTCACTCGTACTTGTCCAAAATGAGAGAACCAAGAAAAACAAAGAAAGTTGACAATATTTATTCAAACTATCGTGCTCTAAAATGCAGTATACGTTGCACAATTAGGAAACAAATGTATAGTAAAAATACTGTTAGCATGGTTAATGATCCATAAGCCATTCAAAGCGCTGTCATTTTATAGGACAGAGTGACCTAATCCTGCTACTAAAGCTAAATGATTAAATGAACTATATCTGGGATTACCGGGAGACCCCATACCTTAGCATACACAGCTGGACGCTCTACTTCTCAGCGGATGCGGTGCTCTTGTCTCAGAACTCTCTTTCCATGTGTGAGTTTGTGGATCATGTACTCATCTATATGATAGGACATGTGTGCGCATAAAAAGCAACTGTATTATTGTGTTATGTCTAGGTACTAGTGCCTGGCCAGAACGAATAACAAGGGACAGGTAAATAGCACTAAAGAGATACATTTTAGTAGTGTAATCAATAGGTGAACAAACTCAAAGCATTTGTTACAAAAATATAAAGCAATACAAATTTTAAAAAATGAAATTTAGATGCAAAGGGCAATGTAGAAAAAATGGTCAAATCATGGTGCTTCGGATGAATTCATAATGTTACTCCCCATTTCATAGACCAAAGACTCTATCAAGGAATCAGACTCCATACATAATGATTGGTCAACAGCCCAAGTCACTTGCTCAAAAAAACAAACATGCTCTTTGGTATCAGCCGACGCCGAGACAATTACTGGGCAACCGGCATCCGTGCTAATAGAGCCTGTTTCCTCTGATCCATGAGCCGATGCACAGATCTCCTCGTATGTTAAAGGCTCAAACATCACATTGAGCAGAAGTTGCAAGCCCAAGGGACAGTTCTGAAAATGGGTCGCTAAGGGACTCATTATCAGTCCAGAGTCCAAGGCGGCGCGTGTCTGCCCATTCGAAGGGACACCAGATGCAGTGGAACACGGGTTGCATGCAGTTAAACCAGGCAGGCTGGAATGTCAACGACCAATCAAGATCCAGTTCCTGTTGTAGAAGCATTCCGAAAATATGATTAATTCGCTCACAGTAATGCTGGAGCAATGCTAGTTCCAGGGTGTCCACAAAAGTAACATCCGTTGCGAAGAAGCAGGAACAGAGCGAGAATGCTGCAAATGAGGAATAACAGCCACTGGAATCTTCCGAATACACTAGAGAAAATAATGGAGTGTATAAAAGCCAGGATTAATCCAATGATGGTCTAGAAAGGCTGGTAGAGGAGAAACAACAATAATGTGTTACCTTAAGCAAGTGGCTGCTCCTTCAGGATGTTCATCTGTACAGCAGTTAGAATTTTTTTCAGTGGAAGCAAAATGCATTTCTGCAGGTGAATACAAATGCGATTTATAAGCAATGGGTACCGTTTCACCTTCATTAAAGATGACAAGTAAATCCAATCACACCCAGTAAGACCCGGGTGACTAAGTATATAGTATTAACACATGTATGTAAATGGTGTGTTTCAAGTAAGTCCTACTGTAAAGATCTGAGTGTGGCAGTGTGCTCCGGCATCCAGCTAAAAGCTGAAAAATCTGGTCATATAAAGGCATAAAGAATTTTAATATGCTGTGCATAGTCTGGTATGTAAGTCCTGCCAACATTTAACAAGCATTAAAAATGCAATAGGTCTCGCCTTTCATTAAGTTAAAGCCATTTGCTTTGATATACAATACCATTAGCAAAGCAAATGGCTTTGACTTAATCAAAGGCAAGACCTATTGTATTTTCAATGCTTGTTCTGGGATGACATGGTGTCTGCCACATCCCAACCGGCTGAGACTCTATTACTCATCTCTTTGTTAAAAAACACACAAGTAGTGCAGTTGCTAACAGCCTATGTGATATTGTTGTATTTCATTGTTGCCATCAAAACACCAACAAAGGGATATAAGCAAACCTTCAGGCAGACAGTTGTGGACGGAAATGAGAGGATAAAGATCTGTAAGAATGACTACTGGGCAGACAAAAGTGAGGACACGCAGAGGTCAGGACAGGCAGCGGTGAATGCATGAGGGGGACAGGTGAGGGCAGACAGCACAAAGAGGATAAGTGCGAGTGGAGAGAGGCAGGGACAGGTAGGAGTGAGGCAAGCGAGGAGGTACAGGTCCTGGGAGGCAGAGGCGGTTGCAGCCAGAGGTGAGCCTGGCAGGGGGACAGAGTTGTACTTAGAAAAGAGGGCAGGCACAGTGAGGGCAGACAGGTAAGGACAGGCAGAGGCTGGCACACTGGTGGCAGACAGGCGAGTGGGGCATGGAAAGGCCTAGCCAAAGGTGAGGACAGGCAGCCATTAGGAGAAGCTGAGGGGAGAAGATGAGGTGGACAGCGTGATGAGGGGCAGGTGGTAAAAGAGGACGAGGTGAGGGCAGAGGGAATAGGACAGGCAGAGTCCTGGACTGAGCCGAGGACAGTCAGTGAGGTCAGAGGCCTGGGCAGAATAGATGACAATCAGAGGAGGTCGCCATGGAGATGGGAGACTCAGAAGCGAGTGAAGGCTGGCGGGGGTCAGGCAGGGGCAGGGCTTTAAGTGGGCCGGGTCTCACTGGGTCTGAGCACCGACAGTTACCTCGAAACAGGTCTCTATCGGGCTCTGTTTTGTGCCCTGGCACAGGAGGTCCGTCTTTTTTTCGAGCGTTATAGGGGACGGGAAATCCTTTAAAGAGAGTAATTTTCTCTCTGGATTTCTCTTCTCTTTTCGGAACTCAGGAGCAGCAACATTGTTGTGGTGTCACCAGGGCTTTATGTGGAGGCTTTTTCAATATTATATACAAGCCACAGTTGCTGCCTATTTATCTTATGCAACTAACAATCATTGACAAAGCCAATAGTCCTGACTGCAATGACAGAAACAGCAACAGACCAGTCGGGCGGCACTCTATGCTAAGCACAACATTTTTAGGTATGAGTTTTTAAGCCACGCCCTTAATTACATTGGCCACGCCCCCTTGAGAGTCCCCCCAGTTTTTTCATCCCACTTAACGCCCTGGGCAGGGGTGAGCTCAAAGAGGGCCGTCAGAGGTGGGCAACGTCAGGGCATGGGTAGGAGGAGCGGAGGACACAGTGGGGGCAGAGACAAGTGTAAGTGGAACAGGAAACGGTGATGGCAGTGGAGAGCACAATAAACACACACAGGTGAGATGCTCAGACAGAGGTGATGACAAGCAGAGGTGAGCGCAGAGTTTCGGGAAGGTATGGAAAGGCACAGGTGAGGCTACTGAGAGATGGGCAGAGTCAGACAGGTGAGTGGGGCAGTGAAAGCTGATGGCAGACAGGTGAGGTCAGTAGAGGTGAGTACAGGGAGAGATAAACTCATTAAGGTAGGAATGATTGGCACAGACAGGCAGACAGGTGAGCAGGGCAGGCTGAGGCAAGGATAGAAGTGAGGACAATTAGTGACTAGGACAGGCAGAACCACGGCATATGTGAGGAGTTAATAGATGGGCACAATAGAGCCAAACAGGTGTGCAGGAGAGGAAGAGTATAGGGCATGGTTGATAGCAGTGAGAGGTAGGTAGTCAGAAGGCAAACAAGTGAGTGACATAGGTAGAGGCAAGGTTAGACAGAGGTGAGGACAGGCAGGTGAGAGCTCAAGAGGTCAGACAGGGGTGGCCACTGTGAGAGAGGGCAGGTGAGGGTAGCTAGAGCGTGGGCACCGCGAGGCGAGGACACATATGACACCAGTCAGAGTTGTGCACACAGGTAAGATGACGCACACCCTGCGAGGACAACCAAAGGTGGGGACATACAAGATGCAGGGCAGATGTTAGGACAGGCAGAGGTCAGCGCAACGAGGGCAGAAAGGTAAGTCCGACAGACCGACCAGAGGTGAGAACAGACGCGGCCCTGGTATGTATAGGCGCGGATGTCACCATGCCATGCTGCAAGGGGATCACTCCGAGGGACTTACCAGGACCAGCCAGTGAGGTCGGGCAGTGCCCAGCACCGGAGAGCCAGGGCCTTGTGGTGGGTTTGAAGGGTGTGTGTCTGCCCGCAGCTGGCTGGGGTGTTTACACACAAGACGTAGTGTGCACCCAACTGACTCAAACTTCATCACAAGGAAAGCCCATAGGGGTGTCTGCTTTCAGCCATGATCAGCCCAGAAACTGGAGCCGGCGGGGCCGCCCCAAGCCAGCAGAGCGGCAGCATGGGGGACAAGGCAACACGGGACAAGAGGAGGGGCTCTGGGAACTAGCGGAGGAGCCGATAGAAAGAAAGAGGGTAAGGGGAGTAATGGGGTGGCGAGGTAGGGAGGAGGAGAGGGGATGAGGAAACGTGGGAGGGGCTTAGGAGAAGGAAATCAGGGAAGTAAGAGGATTGGATGGGAGACGGGGAGGGCAGAGAGTGGGGTGGAATGGGGAAATGCAGGAGGGATCGTAAGTGACGGCAGAAGGATGTCTAGATAAACAAGCGCGGCCCATCATGGGTCAGACAGAAGATGTGCACGCGGGGACTGCCTTTACTGGCGGTGAAAAAAAAAGTCCCCAGTGTATCACGCCGCCAGTAAAGCATCCAATCCCCGCGTGCATATCTTCTGTCTCGTCTATCTCCCCGTGTGCACGCTGGAATCGTATCGATTCCAAAAGGCCTCTGCATGGCAGAGCAGCGCAAGCGCTGCTTTCGCCAGGCCGCGACCTAAAATTCCCAGCAAAGAGCAATTTTTTTAAGTCTACTTGGAGGCTGTTATTGAGCCAACATTTCTAAAAATAATCCATTATCCTAATAAACGGACACTGAGGAGAGCAATTGTAAGATTTTTTAAAGTTAAATTAGTAACCCAGGTCGGCAGTTCGCAAAAGAATGAGATCAACTCTCGCTAAATGAGGGTTCAATTGATCGTCCGTTAAGTAAATATCATCCACGTAGGACAGAGCATCTGGCCTATTCTTGTAGTCCAAAGGAAGTTGGTCGTAGCGTCTCTTAAAACCGAGGCTCTCTGGAGCTAAATTGTGACTGAAAAAGCCGTTGGAAGTATCCATGGTAGTTTTATACTTTTTGTGGAGTACATTCTTAATGAGCGGTGTACTGTGTATATTTTGTACCTCAAAGGTGTGTGCATGACTATTCAAATGTCTATAATCTAAGACAATGCAGTAGGAATTGTCTGGTATCAAAACAGGAAAAGGAGGGTTATTTGTTTGAGATACACAATGTTCAATAACTCCCTGGTACTCCAGTTGAGAAAGAATTTCCTTGACGGGTGCTTTAGCCTCCCGTTTCATAGGATACTACGGTTGTACCTGAGGTGTAGACCATATAGGAATAACGTGGTAAGGAGAATCCCTATCCGAGACTGTATGGTTGCAATAAATTGCAGGGGCCAATGCAAGGGCCCATTCAGAGGCATAGGCTTGTTTGACTTCATCAGGGACATGGGTTGAAAAAGATGGGAGAATGACATCTTCACCCCGAGGGCATGCAAGAACAAAAGGTGGGGGCCAGTCGACCTCCACCAAGAGAATGTCATATGATGTAGTTAAATTGTCCCAGAAGGTTGCTTTAATGGGGTTTTTAAGGTCACCTTCAATCTGAATATCCAAGTGATATAATCTGTCCGGTGGAGCCACGTGGGTCTCAACGTTTTTAACTGTAGTAAATGTATCAGTTGCTTTTACCATCAGAAATTGGTGGAGACTAGGGCATACTATGGTGAGCTCTGCCCTGCTGTCTAGGAGAGTCACAGCCCAACTCCTGTTTAGGAGCAGGATTCTCCCCGTATTCAGCATATTTAGCTGTTAATGCTGCAACTTTCTTTTTCTGAAAAGAGGCTTTATATGGATGAGGTCTATCCTCTTTCTGAATCAGCACATCAGTCTCCCTTTTCGGATGCACATACTCTCCTTGTCTGTGATAAGTTTGCCCACCTCTATCGCACTGTTGGTCAGACGATTCTTGAAAGGAACAAGGAGGATGGGGATCAGGAATCTGATATCTATCAGGATTCAAATATTTTGTGCGATCACTAAAGTCGTATCATCTTTCAGATGAGTCAGGAGGCAGAGAACCTCTGCGTTGTTTAGGTTTTTATTGTTGTTTAGATTTATCCCATAGTTTTTATAGGAAACTCATGAACTAGCCTGGCATCCTTGTCGAAACCAGGCTTGCCAAGAGGTGGAACTGCAGGTCTGGTCCCCAACCTATTGTGTCCTAAAGACGTATACACATAATTTTTTGAGGATGTTCAGTAGAGGGAGTGTCACGATTAAGAGTGTAAACTGTTGCAAAAATTGTCCCCCAAGTGTTGCAGTCAGCCATAGTGAGAACCAGACCATTGGGTAAGCACATGGTAAGAATCCTGTGCTTGTCTTGTGGTCCCATAAGTGGAAACACAGCTTTGAGCTGATCTATTTTCTGGGCAATCTAAAAGAGGATTTATTCATGATTTGTGGGTGGTTTGCCCCTAACTGAATTAACAACTACAGGACTAATTACGGGCCCTGCAAGCTGCTGGGCCTGTAGGCCAGTCCTGGCCAGACCAGCTAACAAAGTATGAGAAATTAATTGTGTAAGACGTCTATATAGGCTGACTAGAATATTATATGAAGAACGTGTCTGACCTAAATTGAGTGCATTTAAATCCGGGCACCGGGTATAGCCCGCTAATGTCGGCTGTGTTGCCCCATATTTACTTAAGAAGCCCATTCAAACAGTCCTAAGGACATGAGGAAGGGCACGATTAAACCATGTTTGGTGTTCCTAAACTGTAAGTGCAATTTCAGGAAGTGCATAGGGACATTTTATTTACATTTTTGGCTGACATTCTGGGCTTAGCGTTGTCTTTCTAGCAGTGCCAATTTTATTCTATTATCGTTATTGGCTATTGGGAAGAGGAAAGCTCCTGCCTGCCCAAGAGCCAAACAAAACAAGAATAAACTAGCAAAACATGCTGCTACTAATTGTGTGGTCCCAGAAACCGACAAATTAATTGAAGAAGTGGAATCTATACTGTGCACTAGAGGAAGACCTTCGGGCCAACACACCAAACAAAACAAATTACCTAATTTCTTTGAGAAAAAGGTTAAAGCGCCCTATAATCAGTCATGCTAGCCACTAGTACCTCTGTAAAGACCCAATGGTGCTCCTGAGTTTCCTTCTTCCAGTGAAAATGTCTTCTGGGATGTTAATGCTAGTGATTCGAACTTCCTCTGCATCAGTTGTTCTTTCAGTGGTCTGCTGGGGCAACATGGTACCCATGGCTCACCCGAACATTAGGGTGCCCGGGCATTCGCCAGTTGTAGAATGGGGTGTAAGTCAGTATGCATGAAGAATAGAATAAAGAACTGACTTCATCTCAGGTCCTTCTAGTGCAGCACGCTGTACGGCTTTCTTAAGAGTGCTCTTAAAACGCCATTAGCCTATGGCAAGAGAGGTGTGCTTTTCTGATGCTGGATATTTAACTGAATAAGAAAGTATTTGAATTCCCGACCATTGTCAAATTTTAGTATTGACTGAACACCCCAGGCTGCAAATATGCCTATAGTCTTTCAATGATTCGCTCATGAGTGATTGACAAAAGGTCTTCCACCAGAGGAAACCGGGAGTACACATCTAGAATTACCATGAGATAATGGTCATTGTCAAGAGTCGAAAGAAGTCAACTGCAAGATTCTCCCAGACATGTTTTGGAAGATCCGACATATTCAAAGGATGCTGGGTTGTTTTTTTGAGATAAACAGTTAAATAAATGTGTAACGCCCTGAACGTCTCAGGATCGTTTAACAGACACGAGAATGAGAACGCAACCACTTGTGAAGGTTTAGTTATTTTAATGAAGGCAAAAATAATACAAGGAATAAACAAAGGTTATAGTCACTGGAATCCTCCAGGCTAAGTACGTTACCAGGCCACAGCAAGGATGGTCCTAACCGTCCTCTGCATATACGCCGATCCCGGCGTATGCCAACAGAGGGCAGAAATGAAATGGCCGACAATGCCAATCGGTAGGCTGAGAGGGGCACGAAGAGTGTTGGGGAGAATCGAGGAGTCAGCTAAACACCCAGCCGGGGTCTCTACCTGAAGGGAGCAGCCGCTCAACCTCTTCCTCAGACTGCACCGGGACGCGGAGTCACCTCCTGGTGATGCGTCACCGATACCCCAATCACAAGCAAAGAAGACTGAACCGAGAGCAGCCGCTCGATCGATCCTGTGGACTTCCGAGTCTGTAACGCGGCAAACACCTCCTGGTGTGCGTTACAGCTGGCAGTCCCTGTATCTCTGGTCGGGCTGGGAGTTACGACTCCAACCAGCAAAAGCGCCACTGCGCTTTGACTCAGCCGAGTCAAAAAGCGAAGCTCAATGGTTATCCAGTAGAGCTTCCGGGTCCTTCACAGGTGACGATGGGGCAAGACACGGCCCAGGGAGTAACGACTCGACCTACCTCCGTTCTTGCCTTACTGGAGCACCACTCCGGAACACTGCTCTTCACTAAGCAGGTACGTCGGTGTAAACACAATATCCGACAGCGTTGTACCTCCCGGTTCCTCCCTTTATAGGGCGTGTTTTCCTTGAGTTATGTAACAGCTCTCCTGTTTACATAAGGGCGTGTTTTCCTTGAGTTATGTAACAGCTCTCCTGTTTACATAAGGGCGTGTTTTCCTTGAGTTATGTAACAGCTCTCCTGTTTACATAACCTCTCAACCGCTAAGCATCCTGGGAGATGTAGTCCGTTTTCGCTGGTTACCGTTTTCCTCCCCTCGCATGACAGGAATTCTTGACAGTACATCCTCCCTCTCAGCGGCTCCCCACGGGTCCAGCGCTGGCAGGAAAACGCCGATGGAACAAGGAGACCAAGCGCGGAGCATGAACCCCTTCAGCCGGTTCCCATGACTGCTCCTCCGGGCCATAGCCTTTCCACGCAACCAGGTACCACAGCTTCCCCCAGCGCCATTTGGACGCCCGTATGCCCGACACTTCATACTCCACCTCCGACTCCACGCATACCAGCCTAGGTGTCCCAGACGGCTTGGAGGGTGCTGGTTTGAGCAATGATACATGAAAGACAGGGTGTATCCGCAATGACTGGGGCAAGCACACCTTCACGTTCACGTGACCCATACACTTGGTAATTCGATAGGGGCCCATGTACTTGGGATGGAACACACTGTTCTTTCGAAACCTCATGTTTCTTGTGGATATCCAGACGTAGTCTCCAGTGCGGTACAGTGGCCCGGGCCTTCTCTTCCTGTCTGCCGCAGCCTTGTATCTTCTCTTGGCCTCTATTAGGACAGCCCTTGAGCGCATCAACGTGTCTTTTATGTGTGCCACCCTGTCCGCTGTGGCGGGAATCCTGTCCTCTCTGAACGGATGTAGAAATGGCAAGAACCTGGGATGTTGGCCATAGTTGCTATAGAACGGAGATGACTGTGTGGAGCTGTGAGTGGCGTTGTTATAGGCTATCTCTGCAACCCATAGCAAGTCGACCCATTCTTCCCTGCCCTGGTCCACAAAACATCGCAGATACTGTTTGAGCGTTTGGTTCAGGCGCTCGGTTTGGCCGTCCGTTTGAGGGTGGTAGCTGGTGGACAGGGCGGTCTTAACATGCAGCGCAGTGCACCAAGTCTTCCAGAATTGCGCAGTAAACTGCGACCCCCGGTCCGACACGATCACCCCAGGTAATCCATGCAGTCGTACCACATTCTTTAGGAGTAGTGACGCCAATTCCCCGGCCGTAGGGACTCTCTTGCAGGGGATGAAGTGCCCCATTTTCGTCAAGTAATCCACCACCACCAGTATTGCCGTCATCCCCTGGTCTACCGGTAGGCCCACCACGAAGTCCAGTGATATGCTATCCCATGGTCTATCCGGGGTCGGAAGTGGATGTAAGAGCCCTTGGGTTCGGCCATGGTCGGCCTTCATGGTAGCACACGTAGGACACTCCTGTCCCCACATCCTGACATCCACTCTCATGGTTGGCCACCAGAAATGCCGTCCCATGCTAGCCACCGTTTTTTCAAAGCCCAAATGACCTGCGCATGGAGAGTCATGGCACCAGATGAATGCTTGTTTCCTTAGCCTAGGCGTGGGTATCAATAGGCACCTGCCCTTCAGGGGTATCCCGTCCTTCAGCTGCCATTCTCTGTGACTGAGGAGCCACCTCCGCCATGCGAATGACCTGATCCCTCTCTTTATTCCCCTCAGGAAAGTATCCGGTTGGATAACCCCCAATACCATCCTCGGGGAAATGATGGAATGCTCGGTCGCAGGCAATGGTTCCTTAACCGCAGATTGACGGGACAGGGCGTCCGCCTTCCGGTTTTCCGTCCCCGGCCGATATGTGATGCGGAAGTTGAACCCCGCAAAGAAGATCATCCACCGCAGCTGTCTGGGAGAAAGGTGTCTTGTGGCCGTCATGAACTGTAGGTTCCGATGGTCCGTGTACACCGATACCACATGTCTTGCCCCCATCAACCAATGCCTCCATTCGGTGAAGGCGTCCTTGATTGCGAGAAGCTCCTTCTCCGCAATATGGTAGTTGCGTTCGGCGTCGTTGAGTTTGCGGGACATGTACGCAACGGGATGAAGCACCCCTGTGTCGTGGTTGCGTTGGGACAAGATAGCCCCCAGCGCCACATCCGATGCGTCCGCTTCCACCACGTAGGGGAGATCCGGATCGGGGTGAGCCAACACCGGCGCCTTACCAAAGGCGCTTTTCAGGGCCTCAAAGGCTTTGTTCGCTTCAGGGGACCAGACAAACTCCTTGGACTTCCTCAGTAGCTGTGTGATTGGGGCCACCAATCCTGAAAATCCATCTATAAACCGCCTGTAAAAGTTGGCGAAGCCAATGAAACTTTGGACGTCCTTCACGCTTTGGGGCACCGGCCATTCTTTCACCGCCTTGATCTTTCGTTCTGCCATCTCCTGTCCCTCTGGACTCAGCATCACTCCGAGGAATTCCACGGATGTGACGTGGAAGTCACACTTGCTGAGTTTACAAAACAGCATGTTTTCCCTCAGCTTTTGGAGCACAGCTTTGACGTGGTGTACGTGCTCCTCCACACTGGACGAATAGATGAGGATGTCGTCGATATATACGACCACGTAGATATCCAACTCCTCTCTGAATACCTCATTCAAAAAGTACTGAAAGGCTGCCGGGGCGTTGCACAGACCGAACGGCATGACGAGGTACTCAAAAAGGCCGAACCTGGTCTTAAAGGCGGTCTTCCACTCGTCTCCGTCCCTCATGCGCACCAGATGGTATGCCCCTTTCAAATCCAACTTGGTGTAGATACGAGCTTTCTTGACCTGTTCCAGAAGTACACTGATGAGAGGCAAGGGGTACCGATTCTTTACGGTTATCGCATTCAATGCCCTAAAGTCCACACAGGCTCTCAGCTCCCCATTAGCCTTCGGGATGAAGAAGAGTGGCGAGGCGGCCGGAGACTTGGACGGGCGGATGAATCCTAGCTTGAGGAGTTTATCCAGGTACCCCCGGAGATGCACGTTTTCAGGCTCCGTCAGGGCATACAGCCTGCCGCTGGGAACGCTGGCCCCTGGCACCAGGTCGATCTGGCAGTCAAACTGTCTATGTGGTGGTAGCACTTCCGCCTTCACCTCATCAAATACATCCTCAAAACTGTGATAAGCCTGGGGGAGAGCCACATCTTTTTCTGCCGCTGTAGCCACCGTCTGACTCCCGCTCTCATCTGCGTCAAGGGATTCCGTTCTTATTCCACAATGCAGGATGCAATACGGTGACGTCAGTTCGATGCGATGTGTTGGCCAATCCACAGAGGGGTTGTGTTTCTGTAGCCACGGCAATCCCAATATGACGCCATATTGGGGCGCTCGGATGATGTTAAAATCGATTTGTTCCAAATGGTTCCTCCCACATCTCATCGGAAGGACCCCCGTGTGCTGCCCGATGGGCCCCGTCACCAATCGCCTTCCGTCTACAGCATAGACGTCTTCGGGTACAGCTTTGGGAAGAAGCACTAGCCCTAGCCTGCATGCCTCATTGTGGTCCATAAACATGCCAGTGGCCCCTGAATCCACCATGGCCACAACGGGTATCCACTGGTCATGCACTCCCACGTGCACCGTGAGAAACAGGTGTCGTTGTCCCTTAGTGACCGAGTTGGAAAGTGAAGGGATGGATGAGTGACTCCGAGATGCCCCTTCTTTGGTCTGGGAGTCCTCTAGTTTTCCGCCGGTACGTCCACCACGGCTGTTACCGACCGGTTGGCCCGATAACGTGACGTCTTCGGTTTGGCAGGGCATTCAAGTACGTAGTGGCCTTTTTTGCCACAATATAGGCACAATCCTTGTTTACGGTGTGACTCTTTCTCCGTGGCTGTGAGGCTCGCTCGTATTGCGCCGATGTCCATGGGTTCTCCCTTGGATGCGGTGGAAGTTTCAGGACTTCCCACTGTCACATAGGATGGAAGGGAGTTTCCTTTTCTCCCATGATCCCCCTTTCTTTCACTTAGCCTATGTTCCAGCCGTAATACCAGGTTGATAAGGCCCTCACATGTCTTGGGTTGTGGGTCAATATGAGCCACGGCGTCCTTGAGCTCATCGCGCAGCCCGTGATGGAAGAGCGCCGTCTGTTTAGCAACAGGCCACTTGGTTTCCGCAACCAGCCTTCGGAACGCGTTGAGATACTGCACCAGGTCGTTGGATCCCTGTCTCAACTCAAGCATTTCACGGTCCGCCGTGTACGAGTCAGCCCTTCTGTCGAAGACTTTCAGGAATTCCTCGCGAAAAGCACCCCAATCACATAAGATGGGGTCGTCCCTGCTCACCAGAGGTACGGCCCATTGTGCCGCGTTTCCAGCCAAATAGGATATAACGAAAGCCACACGAGCCTGACTCGTGGGGAACGCCCTTGGTTTGCACGATAAATGTAGCGCCACTTGTGTGAGGAATACCTGCACTGTGTTAGGATCCCCACTGTACCTCTCTGGTGTTGCCAAGGGGACGGCTACTGGCATTTCCACTACTACCGCAGGGGTCTGGTTCGTGAGGGAGGTGCTGGGCGTGAGCGGGTCCAATTGGATAGCATCCAGTCTGGCTTTTACATCGGCTGTTTCTTGCCTGGAGGCAGCCAATTCAATTTGCACGGTCGCTAAAGCAGCCAGCACATCATCAAGTGTTGCCATGTCTGTTATCGACCGGGAGACAGTTAGTGTTATTAAGGTTGGATATTTTGTAACGCCCTGAACGTCTCAGGATCGTTTAACAGACACGAGAATGAGAACGCAACCACTTGTGAAGGTTTAGTTATTTTAATGAAGGCAAAAATAATACAAGGAATAAACAAAGGTTATAGTCACTGGAATCCTCCAGGCTAAGTACGTTACCAGCCCACAGCACGGATGGTCCTAACCGTCCTCTGCATATACGCCGATCCCGGCGTATGCCAACAGAGGGCAGAAATGAAATGGCCGACAATGCCAATCGGTAGGCTGCGAGGGGCACGAAGAGTTTTGGGGAGAATCGAGGAGTCAGGGAAACACCCAGCCGGGGTCTCTACCTGAAGGGAGCAGCCGCTCAACCTCTTCCTCAGACTGCACCGGGACGCGGAGTCACCTCCTGGTGATGCGTCACCGATACCCCAATCACAAGCAAAGAAGACTGAACCGAGAGCAGCCGCTCGATCGATCCTGTGGACTTCCGAGTCTGTAACGCGGCAAACACCTCCTGGTGTGCGTTACAGCTGGCAGTCCCTGTATCTCTGGTCGGGCTGGGAGTTACGACTCCAACCAGCAAAAGCGCCACTGCGCTTTGACTCAGCCGAGTCAAAAAGCGAAGCTCAATGGTTATCCGGTAGAGCTTCCGGGTCCTTCACAGGTGACGATGGGGCAAGACACGGCCCAGGGAGTAACGACTCGACCTACCTCCGTTCTTGCCTTACTGGAGCACCACTCCGGAACACTGCTCTTCACTGAGCAGGTACGTCGGTGTAAACACAATATCCGACAGCGTAGTACCTCCCGGTTCCTCCCTTTATAGGGCGTGTTTTCCTTGAGTTATGTAACAGCTCTCCTGTTTACATAAGGGCGTGTTTTCTTTGAGTTATGTAACAGCTCTCCTGTTTACATAAGGGCGTGTTTTCCTTGAGCTATGTAACAGCTCTCCTGTTTACATAAGGGTGTGTTTTCCTTGAGTTATGTAACAGCTCTCCTGTTTACATAACCTCTCAACCGCTAAGCATCCTGGGAGATGTAGTCCGTTTTCGCTGGTTACCGTTTTCCTCCCCTCGCATGACAGGAATTCTTGACAAAATGACAAGCCTGGAGCTCTTTCAACTCAGTCAAGATGAGGAAGCAAAACACGGTTTCCAAGGGCTCACTTAGTGGCAACAATTCCATGATATCCCTCATGCACCACTTCAATGACTTGCTGTCGGAGACTTTCAGAAACAACAATTCTCAACCTTCGTAAGATAATCACTGCTTGTGTAACTGACACTTCTTGAAGCAAATTCTTGAATTTCTGATATTCAATGACGTTGAGCATATGTTCTCCAGGAGTGATGCGTAATAATATCAGAGTATGAGCATATTTCTATCTGCATTGGCAGCAGCACATATTGACTCCACAGATATGGCTGCTGGGGAACGGATTCTCATAATGAAATAAACTTAGGTTTCAGCCACTTTAGAAAGGGTACCCTGATACTGTAGGGGAACTTGAGAAAAGTAGTCAGCAGGGTTTTAATCTTTTCCTGGCCAGTGCACAATAGTGTTGTCATACTCTTGCACTTGTAACCCCCACCTCTCAATGCAAAGGGGCATCTTGGCTTTTTGACTGCCACAAATAGTGAGTAGTGCTTTGTGATCAGTAACAAGCATAAAATGTGTTCCATACAGAAACATGTGAAAATGTTAACAAGCCCACACAACAGCAAGGCTTCCATTTGCAGGTTGGGAATAAGCTTGTTCAGTCTGTGACAAACTCCATCTAGCATACGCTACAATGCACATTTGCAAGTCCACTATGTTAAGCAAGAATCATGCTCAAACCCACTGGGCTGGCATCCACAACAATCTCTGTATGCAATCTAGGAGGCCATTTCAGTAGCATTTTTTATTTGATTGTCTTGAAACTTTGATCACACTTCCATGACCACTGAAATGAAGCATTCTGTTCCGTCAAGTTTCTCAATTGTGCACTCAAAGTGGCAAAGTCACAAATGTACCTGGAGCAGTAACTGCCTATCGCAAGAAAAAAATGCAACATAGTTACATCTCTTGGAGGAGAGATGGATGACAAAGCCTAAGCTTTGGCTGGATCTGGAGTCATCCCCCATCAGAGAAAATGTGTCCATAGAATTTTAATTTTGTTTTGTGAAACTCACATTTTTCAGCATTCAAAGTAAGACCTGCATCAGCAAGTAGACGGCATACTTGGGTAAGGGCTCTATCATGTTCTTTCCGTGTGGCCCCAAATACTAGTACATCATCACTATAATTGAAAGCATGTGTGACAGGCTGTATAATGCAACAGATTGCATCTTGGAAACGTTTGTCAGCTGAAGACATTCTGAAAATCAATATTTTGTATCTGAACAAACCAACATTAGTTGAAAAGGTAGTAATGTACCTGCAATTTTCTTTTAATTCAAGCTGATGTCATCTCTTGTTCAGATTAAGGCGTGTAAAGACTTTGGCACCATTTTTGAAAATAACAAGGACCCCCTGGTAATTCCTAGGACAGGGTAATATATATTGAAAAGTAACAACCTAGGCAATCATCATGAATAGAGACATTTACTAATTATGTGTCTACTAGTCAGAACAACTTAAATCAACAATGAAAAGAGTAAAGAAAATATTGTTGTTTTTAATTAGTTAGTTTGTACATTCATAAATAAAAAACTATTTTATTATGCATAAACATGTGATAAAATTATTACAATCGTTAAAATAAATTTTTATATAAAAAAAGGAGAGAAATAATGCTGTGGCACTACTGTATACTTTTCGATGCGCGTTTCGGCATGAATTACGCCTTCGTCAGGAAGAATGCCACAATTCCTGTAATTAAAAGAGAGGTCTAAACAACATTTCAAAGACATATTTTTTCATACAGCATATTTATCATTGTTGTAGCTGACATATCATCAATCTGACTGACACCTATTGTTCGACTAATTTATGGTATGCCTTCATTATATTCCTAAAAATATTTATATCCTTCTTAAAAAACATTTTACTAAATATGTTGAGATAGAAGAGAAAAGAACGCAAATACATGTGTAACCATTTTTTTATAATAAAGAATAATGGAAAAAACATATTTATTATTTTATCCGGTCGAAATTTGGGTGAAAGAGTAAGAAAATAAGTGAAATAGTAGATATCTAGCTTCCCAAGATGGTTATAAGTGTTTCCTTAGTGATAGATGGTGATCTAAATTCTATTCTCTATGCATATATATACCTGTACTCCAAGGTGCAATTGCTGGAGTTTCAGAAGGTTAAAATATTTCCAACAGATGAATACCTAATAATTCAGAACACATGATTATATGGATGGAGATTTTAAATCAATAATTCATAATTATGTTTTTTAAACAGTTATGATTTGTACCTTATTGATTATATATTGATCCAACTAGTAATAATGGGTCAATCAAGGAGTAGATAGCATTTCCTTTTTATGTTGTGTGGGAGATTGTTCATAGAGGTGATCAAATCTAGAATTAAAAACACTACTGTTATCTATTGTTTAATGGTGAATTCGAGTGTGTATTCCAAATTCAATTACACATTAATGTGGGCTGATATTACCTCAAATTGATAGAGGACCTATCCAGACACCAGATATTGTCGCTCGCTTAAATGGCGGGCATGTTTCACATAGATGGCGAATAAGTAGCAGGTTTGATGTAACCTATAAAATGGAAAAAATGCAGAGGCGAAAAAAGATTTTTTTGATTTATAGTTTCACATTTCTTTGTGTATTATTATCAAAACTTTATAGCAGTAAAAACTACTGCATATCTCTTAGTATGGAGATCTTTTATGTTTAGTTAATACCTATCTTGTACTAAATCATGCTTAATTTTAAATATTTTGGTATCATTAGTTGGGGTAATATCGATGTAAACTCTTGTAGTAGAGCTGAAGTATAACCTATCTATTAAATTGTGCTTTAATGTAAGTAGCGTTTCACGTCCAGTAAAGATGTCTTCCCTATGCGTGAATTGTGTTAACCAATAGTTATACACTATGCAAATAGCGCTACACGCTACGTGAGCAGCGTTTTACGTATTGCTCACACGTTCTTTGAACGCACTAATCACAATACATCTTCAATTGATGCTGGCACTATATATAAAATGAGACATTTGGGCAGCGGTTGCCTTCCATTTGCCATCCAGGGACGTATCGCTTTCCTTATCGTACGGAAGCTTTGTCGGCGTAAAGAATATCTGTAAACCAAGGTAAGCTTTAAAAGATAAAACCTTGTCATATTTAAGTTACCACGTAGATGTACCGCTGCATTTCGTAAATCTATAGCAATGTTTGAAATGCCTTCCTTGATAAGGACGATTTGATCTGCTCGTGCTAACATTTATCAATATAGAAATAAAATTCACCTTCTAGTATTGCCTGAGCGATGTTGCCATCTCGTATAATTATAATAATTAAGACGGATTTTCGTCAATCACGTATATTAGTAACAGCTTAAACGATACGCCCACTATGTGATATATGAAAATAAAAAGAAAAAAACAGAAAAGTCCTGTTCACTAAGAGATATAATAGATAGGTTATACTTCTGCTCTACTACAAGAGTTTACATCGATATTACCCCAACTAATGATACCAAAATATTTAAAATTAAGCATGATTTAGTACAAGATAGGTATTAACTAAACATAAAAGATCTCCATACTAAGAGATATGCAGTAGTTGTTACTGCTATAAAGTTTTGATAATAATACACAAAGAAAAGTGAAACTATAAATCAAAAAAAATCTTTTTTAGCCTCTGCCTTTTTTCCATTTTATAGGTTACATCAAACCTGCTACTTATTCGCCATCTATGTGAAACATGCCCGCCATTTAAGCGAGCAACAATATCTGGTGTCTGGATAGGTCATCTATCAATTTGAGGTAATATCAGCCCACATTAATGTGTAATTGAATGTAGAATCCACACTTGGATTCACCATTAAACAATAGATAACAGTAGTGTTTTTAATTCTAGATTTGATCACCTCTATGAACTATCTCCCACACAACATAAAAAGGAAATGCTATCTACTCCTTGATTGACCCATTATTACTAGTTTGATCAATATATAACCAATAAGGTACAAATCATAACTGTTTAAATAACATAATTATGAATTATTGATTTAAATTCTCCAGCAATATAATCATGTGTTCTGCATTATTAGGTATTCATCTATTGGAAACATTTTAACCTTCTGAAACTCCAGCACTTGCACCTTGGAGTACAGGTATATATATATACATAGAGAATAGACTTTAGATCACCATCTATCACTAAGGAAACACTTATAACCATCTTGGGAAGCTAAATATCTACTATTTCACTTCTTTTCTTACTCTTTCACCCAAATTTCGATCGGATAAAATAACAAATATGTTTTTTCCATTATTCTTTATTATAAAAAAATGGTTACACATGTATCTGCGTTCTTTAATCTTCTATCTCAACATATTTAGTAAAATGTTTTTTAAGAAGGATATAAATATTTTTAGGAATATAATGAAGGCATACCATAAATTAGTCGAACAATAGTTGTCAGTCAGATTGATGATATGTCAGCTACAACAATGATAAATATGTTGTATGAAAAAATATGTCTTTGAAATGTTGTTTAGACCTCTCTTTTAATTACAGGAATTGTGGCTTTCTTCCTGACGAAGGTGTAATTCACGTCGAAACGCGCGTCGAAAAGTATACAGTAGTGCCACAGCATTGTTTATTTCTCTCCTTTTTTTATATAAAAATTTATTTTAACGATTGTAATGATTTTATCACGTTTATGCATAATAAAATTGTGTTTTATTTATGAATGTACAAACTAGCAATAATTAAAAACAACAATATTTTCTATACTCTTTTCATTGTTGATTTAAGTTGTTCTGACTACTAGACACATAATTAGTAAATGTCTCTATTCATGATGATTGCCTAGGTTGTTACTTTTAAATATAAAAAGACTTTGGCACCAGTCAACTTGGTAATCATATCAGTAGTGTGCTGAACAGGATTTCGTTCTCTTTCAATCGACTTGTTTGCTTGATGCATGTCAATATAAATATGCGAAAACCCTCCCCTGTCCTTTTGTGGTATCACAACGATGGGCGTCACCTATTGCGCTGGAACAGTAGAGCGCTCAATGATATAATGTTTTACCAAAGTCTCAATCTCTTTTTCAACAGCTCCTTGTAGGTGAAATGCGATTTGACAATGTAATTGAGCAACAAAATGAATGTCCTCATTAATTTGAAGTTGCACTTTCATGGTCTTTAAGTTTTCCTAATCCATAGAACAACAGCAGAAACTGATTCAGTATATCGTGATGAGCATTGACATTGTAATTCACATTAATTAGTCCCATGTCAGCAGCAGTGCTCAAGCTGAGCAAACATGCACTTGATGAAGTGTCCTGACGGACATGGATTGGGGCTTGTACCTTCGTCTTTTTGTGTTTCATGGTCGCCATGAATAAACCTTGACTTTGTAATGGCGTTTTACACTAAAACACACCACAAACAAACCTTTATGAGCACATATGTCCAGACATGTTCACAGTTGGTGCACCCACAACCTTAAGAAATGAAAAAACAGCTTGACTACATTTTAACCACATGTCAAGTAACCGCCTCCATTCTGAACATTACCAAACGCATGTCTAGTGAACATTTACTAATGGCTCCCATGACAGCCACATGAGGCTCAGCAAGACATGTCTTACATGCGTCTTTAGTGCACTCACTGTGGTAAATCCAACTCCTTCCAGGTTGTGGATCCCAGTTGAGGGGTGTTTGAGAACGCCTTCCAAGGCCTACACTGCTCGGACTGAGTGAGCATATCTTCCTTTTAAACTAAGAACATGTTGGAGATTACTGCCTAAGCTCACTAAAGAGAACGTGATAAACTATGAAGAACGTTAGTTTTTGACATACAGGATAGTCAGTGAGAACGTAGCATATGTCACGCTCACTGTTGTGTAGTGCTGCAACTGTAATGCACTTGTCTTACAGTAAACTAAACATATACTAAGCTCTGACAGAGGATGAAAATGGCAAGCAGGACAAACATTGTACCTGTACGTGTAGCCTTGGGAGCAGAGTTCTCTGTAATGTTCTGATTTTTTTATAAAGTGAACTATCACCCATGATGGCATCCTGTTGCCATAGCTCGAGCAGTCAGGGCTGATCCATAGAGTAATTTAGGTGGAGAGCCAAGTGTGCAGCTTTGTGCAGAATGCACTAATTTTAGAGATGGCACATATATTTAGAGACCGGTCATACCGCTCTTTGTTCTGGTGCTGCCTATGCTGATCAAGGTGTCTGGACGGTTTCTGAAATCTGAGGCAGTATTAAGGTGTGTGCATGTTGTGATGTTGAGGGAGGAGTCTGACTGCTCTGTTCTGCATGGTTTGGAGTCATCTGCATAGTTTAGTGAGGGAGTAATTCAGTATTAGGGTGAGTGCAGTGTCAATGGGTTTGAATCCGTAGGTAAAGATGACGTGATGACATGTGTATCTACACTACCTTGACTACCTGCCTTCTACCAATACAATATCCCTGTGAAAGAACACCTACCCTAAGCTTTTCCTACCCGTTCCAGTCTCTGTCCTCATCAAAGTCATGACTTATCCCGTATATTTGCCAAGTGACCCTATACTAACGTCTTCCCTTTCTATCTACTTGAAGCTCAAGAAAACGTGGCTTTCCTGCACCTTTAGAACACTCACTGTGTAAAGCCAACTTATTCTAGATGTAAACTGGGGAAGGGCTCTTATCATGAACTGTGGTGAGCAAGTACACATCATGCCTATCAGGGAACTTGATTGACTGTGAGCAGTTTGTTGGAACGAAATGCAGTGCTTTGGGATTTCTGGAGCTTCTTTCAAACAAGTTCCTGCAGGAGTCCTTTGCGGTGACAACAAACTTTACCGCATGCCACAGTACCAGCCTTGTACAGCTCACTGAGAAGCTGTACTCACATACACAAATTGTCCACATAAAGGTTATAACCTCTGTGCTAGTAGTCGCTGGACAAGCTCCCATACAATCTTTCCTGTGACTCCTAGCGTGGGAGGGGAACCTACAGGGTTTACAGTGGAGTCCTTCCCTGTATACATTCTCAAGCTGTACACATAGCCAGTAGAGCTCTCACACAACATGTACAACTTGATGGCACAATGAGCTTTTTGCTCGCAGTGTACTGACCGAACAGCTGCCACCCTTTGTACAGAATTAAGGACTCATTGATGACTCTATTCTTTCCAAAACCTGACAGACAAATGTTACACGACAGGCCGATTTTTTTAACAACCTGTCATAATCTGAATGGTCTTGGAGCTATGCTGCAGAATTCTCATTGAAATGCAGCATACGCTGCAATAGCAAAGAACGGTCGCTGCTCATGTATTGTACCCAAACATTGCAAGTTGACTAATAGGACTGCAAGCTTGGTTTGTGCACTAACCCATTTTGAGTGTAGGGCCCAAAAATATCTTTCACTCCTCCAGTGAAGTGGGAGTCCACTGGTTTGCCCTAGAATGAGGCCCTAGAGTCCCTTCATGCTCTCTCGGAAATTTTGTGGCACACAAATTTGTTTGCTGCAAAATTTCCACAAGGAAGTCAACATCCAAAAAGAGATGCTCATAGTCAATTGGCAAAAAATTGGCCGTAACAACTTTACATCTAGCTTACAAGTGAAAGGCAGAATTTGGGGGTGAACTAAATGGGGAGCTGCCAAGAGAGCACTTATTTTGTGTTTGCCACTGCACATGCCTCCTCTCTGGGTTGCTTTAACATTCTATGGTTACCCCACTACACAGACTGTGCTTGCAAAGGGACAGCACTACTGCCATCATCCTGTCCCTCAGAATCGCTGGAAGATAAATCGTCGGATGCAACTCTGCTGCCTGAAAAATAAATTCCAGAATCTGCTCCATTTTCCTTTGTCTCAGATGCTGTCTCAGTCTCTTATCCCCCATAACCCGAGTTAGGGCCTAGGCAGTAGTCCTCCACAGAGAAACCATCACTGCTACTGGCTAAAACCGTCCTTCTAAAACACTGATCTACGCAGAAGGCAGAAGTATTGTTCTAAATCAGTCAGTGGGTGTTTGCGTGAAATGTCTGTAATAGCAAATAAACACAAAATTACTTACCTGGTTTCCTTAAATTGCAGGTACTTCAAAGGCACTAAACTAAAGACAAAAAAATAGTATTACATGATCTTGCCACATACCTAATACCACAGCATTCTTTTGTCATGGCTTATGCAAAACCTTATTGTTGGGGGACCTGTTGGGCCACTACCAGTATAAAAGTGATTTCCTGGAACCAAAAATAAATCTACCTTTGTTGTAAAACAGCGCACATTCATGCAGTAACCCCTGCAACTTTGTGCACTGGTGTGCTCCTAATAAAAACTCACAGTACTATCACCAGGATCCCTAGAATAAAGTGGCGGAAGAGCATCAAATTATGCAACAGGATGACTAAATTATGCAGCAAGAAAAGCCAAATTATGCGGCACAATATTGCACTTTTGACAATATTACTTTTTTGTCTAATTGAACAAAATATTACTGTCTGGGTAAAGATTTTACCTCAATAGCCCCAGTATAGCAACTAAATACATAAAAATGCACCTGAAAGATGACCAGTTGTCAACCTTTGTGCAGGGCCTTCCACTGCCTGCAAACATGTCACCACATTTGTACGAACTTTTGCAACATTTGAGCTACCAATTTTTTAAAATATAAAAATCTGCAGATTTTGCTGGATGACAGATTATTTAGTTTTTTTGTGTGTAAATGTGTGCTTTTCCACTGTGAGCACAATGGTCCCCCAGGGGAAAAATGCCACATATATTTTCTGTTTAATCTGCAGATTTACATATATATGCTATGCGGATTTATATAGTGCATAGCTACCCGAAGACTTCCCGGCGCTCAGTGAGTATCAGTGAGCATACCAACTTAAGGGGCAGAGAATGGTGGAGTTAATAGGGTTATAACCATGTGTTTCCAATTTTTCTGAACTGTAGCTTTCATTCATATATAAAAAAAAGTTTGTAAATCAAATTTTAAGGAAATGTGTGGATTCCCATGGGAACTGAAATAGATCCCACGGTGCTTGCACCAGAAGATCCATTGAATTTCTTGCCAGTGTCGTCCAATGGCAGGCACCCGCACTGGAGCTGGGGTGTGTTACGAAGGTGATGGATGTCAATTGTGTTCACGCTTTGTTTGCAGTTTTACCTAGTGTATGTACCTGTTGGAATCTGCATATGACAATAAAACAAAGCATAAGCTGGCTAAACAGCAACTGGGCAAATAGTGCAGTTCTCCTGCTGTTTAAATGGCTACTGGCCAAGTTGTGCACACTGTTTACTATTTAGCCAGAAACCAGGTCAATGATGAAGTTTCTTTCCAAGTTAGTTGTAAGGTCACTGGCAATACGACACATAATTCCTGATAATTAGCCAGGTGCTGGATCAATATTTAAATTTCTTTACTACTTGCCAGGATACTGGTCAAATAATATAACGATTCTGCTACTTAACCAGAAGCCACATCAATTATTACGTTTATTTATATGGTTGCAGAACTAGTTTTACAAATTTGGTGTTTTGCCAGCAGCTCGATAATGAGTGAAGTTTTTTTGTTTGCTTGACTACCTGATAAAAAGTGCACAACCGCTACTATTTAGACAGTGGCCAGGTATATAGTGAAGTTTCCTTGCAATTTGTACAGCCATCAGGGAACACTGCATAATCTCGAATCAGCTGGCTAAATAGTAAAGTTGTTTTGCTATTTGCACGGCTGCCAGCCAAACAGTGCAAAATCTCCACTATTTACACTGCTGCTGGCTCAATAGTAAAGTTTTCTGCTATTGGCACTGCCTCCAGCGAACAGTGCAGAATCTCTGTTTAGCCAGTGGCCGGGTAGAGAGTGAAGTTTCTCTCCTTTTTTCTCGGCCGCTTGTCAAATAGTAAATAATTTCTACTATTTAGCCAGTGGCTGGGTAAATAGCAGAGAAAATTCACTTTTTACCCGGCAGTTGGGTAACTAACTGCTACCTTAAAAATAGGAAACACAGAAACCTCTTTAATAGATTACAATAATGGTTGGCCTGTAACCAGCTTCAATGATTTTAACCTTAGAGAAGTTGATTGTGGGGGGTAAGAGAGCCTGTGGAAAGTATGCAGCTCTTAAATCCGGTTTGTCGTCGACTTGATATTGTTGCTGTGGAAGGCTCTGTGCAGGTCACTCAGGTCCAGCCCAGGAAGTGGGAGACTCGAAGTCTGCTTGCTCGACATCACTCCTACAAAAGTAGACACTGCAAACCAGGAACCGGAAGAGCAAAGGCATGCTCTGCACCCCCTGAAGTAACCCCAATGCTGAAGCATCAGGGCCAACAGAAACAGCCCTGCAGTGAAGCAGTGAGCCCTAGGATTGGCAGCTACAATACAAACCAATACTGGGTAGCTTTATACTCTGTGCACAAAGTCCAGGGTTGCTATTTGAGGATGAAATCAAGACTAATAATTGGATGTCTCCCAAAAGCATCAAAATTACAGGCAACAGACAGGAGTTCGAAATAACGAACTGTCCGTGGGAATTACTGACAGGTGGTCACCCTATTTCTAAATCTGCTGCCATGCCCCCAGCAGCTCGTGCTTGTCATAATAATGTATCTAATTAGGGTATGAGTAATCTGAATATCGGTTCACTTCATTTGGTGGTTTCATTGCAAATAATTTGCAGAGGTCCAAAGTAGGAGAATTTGTTTTAGCAATTGCAATTTGGGGAACATACCGAACTCTCAACTGCAGATTAAAAGTTGTAGTCAAAACGGGGAGTGTTAGCTGCAAAAACATCTGCAGGATAGGGATCTACTTTGAAGGCAGTGTGAAATTGAGGGGAGGTGGTGAACATGTGTGTGAAGGCTTCCTAGAAAGTCTGTCTAGCTGATTTAGTTGGCACTGCTATGTTTCCATAGTAAGAAGGTTATTCTAATCAGCATCTTACCTGACTAAAGTGTTACAGCAATAAATATGGCACAACAACATATCTTCACCAGTGGCAGAGGAACAAATCTGAAAAATCTCCTTTTGCTGAAGAACAATCAATGGCACCAAGCAGGTCTTCAAAATGGAGGTCGCTTTGCAGTTGCGTCAAAAAGAAATCTGATGGCGAATGTTGATCTTGTAAGGCTATTGATTCTTCCTGGACTAATAGTTACTAGATGTTAGAAATGGGATTTCTGTCTGGCTAAGGCGTGCGCCAAAGCCAGGCAGAAACCACCACTCTAGTCGGGGCAAGGAAGTTACACGCCAAAGATAACCCCTGCTTACCCCTTGGTAGCTTGGCACGAGCAGTTAGGCTTATCCCGGAGGCAATGTGTAAAGCATTTGCGCACGCACACAGCAACAACATCCCAGGCACACCACAAAAGGAAATCCACACAAGGTTATATATAAAAATAGCCTTTGTATTATCATAACACATTAGAATAGTACGCACATATTATACACTATGCCAACTGGCACTGGGCAATATTTACAAGGGATTATTTACACCTGACGGGGCCAACTGGACCACTGTCAGTACCATCACAAAGTGAACTTAGTAAATGTAGAATTTAGCATAAACATAGAACACAACCAGTACTACTGGTAATCACTGTACTTAGCATCAGCCTGTAACATCAACTACATTAGGCTTAATATCACATCAGGCACACATTACATTCTGCGCCAACCTCCCCATTATAAACACATGAGGCCATCATCTCACCAGTCTAAACGCATTAGACCCTAACCTCCTAAGTATAACTACATTAGGTAATAACTCACTAGCATAAACCATATGCGAACCAACCTCATAATCATAAAACACATTTAGAGGTATCAACACAGGTGCGTAAATCATTCTACAGGAATCACATTTCCTAGCACCCAAAATCACAGCAGGGCCTGGCACCCTATAAACCTGACCATCCCCCTGGCCAACGGGCCATCGCAAAAAGGGGCTCAAATGCCCTGTGTCCAAAGAGTCAGGGCTGCTGGCTAGGCAGCGAAGGTCAAGGTGCGTCATTGCACAAGCCTAAACGTTGCAGCTGGCACTAAGTGCTGCGCAGCTGTGCAGGAAAAGATGGGGGCGAAGGAGTGCGTCCCACTCCTGAGTCCAAGGCATGTCCCTTAAAATAAAGACCTAAACGGTGCAGCTGCCCTCTACTTGCTGGGCAGCTGTGAAAGTTAAAAATGCGGCAGGGGCTCTCAATGGCCCATAGAGGCAGTGTGCAAAACGTTGGAGCCACGCACGGCTTTAGAAATAAATAATGTGAACGTGGGAGCCACACGGGGCTCTGGAAATAGTTAGGCTGCATCGTTGCAGCTACCCGCGCTGGTGCGGCGTAATTGGGAATCAGGAAGGAGGGGGCCCCGGCACCTCTGTGCCCTCGGGACCCCACTGGGGCTCTTTAAATAAAGATGGCCCACGTTGGAGGGCAGTAGCGCTCGAAACAAACATGCCCTAAGAGGTGGAGCCACCTAGCCTCTATAACCAAAAACATGCCCCAAGATCAGTGGAGCGACCCGCTGCTAGACGGGGCCGCTCAACATTGGGCACTGGCATGGTGCCTCGAAGGGCATCAAGCAACATGGAGCCCCCTCTCACCGGGGGCTCCGCAGTTAAGGGACGGACCGTCAGGGCAGATATAAAATTTCAAAGACTTGAATGTGCATTAAAATAGTTTTAATCGGAATAGCACGGCAGACATCCTTCCAGCTCCAGACTCCAACAACAACTGAGTCTTTCACTGGAATACTACATCCATAGTTCTAAACAAGAACATAGAACATCACCTGAAGATAAACACAGCGCATGCCTCAAACAAAGAGACATTACAGAAATAAACACAATGTAAGATTACAACACATCCCCCTCCTTTGAATAAAACAAAGACAAAGGAAACTTAAATAAATAAAATAATATAACTTAAAATAAAAACAAAAATAAAACAACAAAATAAAACCAAAACCCAATGTAAACAACTAAACATAATCAATCAATTTTTTAGGAAAATATTTTACACGGCTTGACGTTCTGACATCTAGTCCAACAGGGACTTTTCCACCCACATTGTTAGATTCACCAGAAACTCCAACATTGTACTCATTGTCACAAACCCTATTTTCAGAAACCTGATTGGAGAAACTCTTGTTAAGACTGGAAGGGCACTTTGCCACTCTTCTGACATTCCAAACCTTCCCATCTTGAGTAGCTACAGAATTTTTAAAAACTCTTTTAACTTGTATAGGTTTCCCAAATCTACTTGACCCCTTGCAAAGAATACCCGGTTTCTTGATCCTAACCCAATCACCCTCTGCAAATGAAGATGGTTGAGTTTTCCATTTTTTATCAAACCACGCACAAGCCTTAACTTGCTTACTCCTGACCTTCAAAGAAATGTCATCCACACAAACACCATTTGAGTCTATTTTCGTGCATTTCTCTTTAAACCACCACGGACAAATCTTAGATGCTGGCTCTCTTCCTTTCAACAATTTGAACGGACTAACCTCTGTGGTGGTATGAGGAGTGATTCTGTACAACCATAATTTCTCTCTAACTCTGTTTAACCAATCATTTCCAAACTTTACTGAATCAACCACAAACTCCTTCAGCACTCTATTGAACCTTTCAACTTGTCCATTTTCATGCGGTCCATAAAGGGACGTGAAAATATGTTTTATACCACACTCACCAACAAACTCCTTCATCTCAGCCGACTTAAACTGCACTCCATTGTCTGTGACCAAATACGAAGGACAACCTTCATGTGCAAACGTTTCTTTTAAAAAGTTTACCACAATTTCTGTTGTTATTCTATTCACAAACTTTACCTCCGGCCATTTTGAATGGTAATCCACCAAAACTAAAGCAAACCTGCATTTTTCTGGAAGCATATTAAACGGTCCTGAAATATCGAACGCTAACCTTTGCCAAGGTACCTTTGGCCATTCCACCATTCTTAAAGGTGGCATCTTAACGCTCAACATTCTTTCACTAGAGACACATAGCTCGCACTCTCTGACTATGCCATCAATAAATCTGTCAACGCCTGGCCACCAAAAAAAATTCCTTACTAGACGCTTCATTGATGAAATCCCAGGATGTGTTTTGTGTGCAATTCTAAGGATAACCTCCCGCATCCCCTTATGAGGAATACACTTTGAATTCTTAAAAATAAAGTCTCCTTCCACCTCAAGTTCATCCGCAACCTTGCAAAAAGATAATAACTCTGATCTGACCTGACGTTTATTAGGGCAACCTTCCATCACAAACTTCTTGACCTCCAACAAATCTTCATCTTTACACACACACTTTCCACAGCTCCTCACTGATATCCTGAAATTGTGCTGGAATCACATCACTAATCTGAAGCACAAAATCAGACTCTTTCACAACATTCACACCACTACTACTGCACGGTAGTCTTGACAAAAAATCAGCTGTAACATTCTTTTTTCCTGGTACATACTCTGTTTTAAAATTGTACTCTTGTAGCCTTGAAGACAGCCTCGCAATCCTAGCAGTGGAATTCCACCCTCCACCAGAAGAAAGAATGTTGACTAAAGGCTTATGGTCCGTTCTTAATGTAAACTTGCTCCCCCACACATACAATTTGAAATGTTCAATGCCCCAAACGCACGCAAGCAATTCTCTCTCAATCACAGCATACTTTCTCTCAGCCTCATTGAGTGTTCTTGAGGCAAAAGCCACATTCCACTCTTCCCTTCCATGCCTCTGCGAAAGCACACCACCAATACCATACAAACTTGCATCTACAGTTATGATGCATTCCTCCTTAACACAAAAGGGCTTCAAAGTCGGTGCTTTCACTATGTCTTGCTTGATGTTTTCAAATGCTATTTGTTGGGTACAACTCCATTTATAATCAACATTCTTTCTAAGTAGCTCTCTCAACGGTTCCATTTTGTTTGCAAAATTCTTTGCAAACTTACTATAGTACTCGCACATGCCAGCAAAGCTCAATAATTGTTCCTTGTTTGTGGGTGCCGGAGCATTGATAATAGCATCCACATTTGACTTCTTAGGAACTACCCCATTGCCTGATAATGTATGCCCTAAATACTCTACTGACTTCTTGTACAATTTACATTTACTTTCTTTGAGCGTGAGTCCGTTCACTTCCAATCTGCTGCAAACTTCCTTAAGGTGTGCATCATGTTCTTCATTATTTTTAGAAAAAACCAAAATATCATCTTGAAAACACTTCACAAAATGATCGACATCTCTAAACATTCTAAACATTACTCTTTGGAAAACCGATGCCGCTGAGGCTAATCCAAACGGCATCCTGGTGTAACGGAAAAGACCTTGTGGGGTAATAAATGCTGTTAAATTCTTTGACTCTTCTGAAAGACAAATTTGATGGTATGCAGAACGCAGGTCCAAAGTTGAGAATACCTTAGCTCCTTCCAACATAGACACCATCTCGTTTATATTTGGGAGGGGATGGCAATCAATCACTATGTTAGAATTAAGTGATCTGAGATCCTCACATACCCTCAAATTCTTATCAGCCTTGCGTACTAAAACAATGGGTGAAACCCATTCTGAGGATTCAATTTCTTCAATAATGCCCTCATCTGTAAGTTGTTTCAACATCTCCCTGAGCTCTTCTCTCACATTTATGGGTACCCCTCTTAATTTTTGTACGACCGGGCATGCATTAGGCTTAAGAATGATCTTGTGTTCAAAATCTCTAAGTTTCCCTAAATTTTCACAAAACACTTTCTTAAATTTGTTTACCAAATTCCCCACTCTGACATTTGGATCCACCACAGCAATATTCTCTATTTCACATTTGTCCCCTAAACTGACGGGATCTTCTGCTCGTGGATTTAACATAATGCCTAACTTCCACTGATCACGGCATCCTAAAACATTTACTCCTTTTTTTGCAATGTACAACTTAATATCTGCAACTCTGTCCTTGAACTGTAGCGTAACTTTGAAAAAACCTTCCAAATCAATCCTTGTGCCATCAAAACTTTCAGCAATAACCTCATTAGCATATAGAACTCTTCCAACACATACATCTTGCAATTTATCCCTGAAATAATCTCTCGAGATTATGGTCCATGGCGAACCAGAATCAGCCATAAGATGAAGTTCAACACCCAAAACCTCTACTATACACTTTGGAGCCTCCAAATGAATCTCCTCCTCTCCTACTGAATGCTTATTAATAATGGAAACTACAAATCCTCTTTCACATTCGTTGGGTAACTTTTCTTTACCTTCTTCACCATGCAATATATCTGTATCACTAATGGTCGAGATTGAACCAGCAAACGATGTTGAGGAACTATTACGCCTCATTTCTCTACAAACTGTACTAAAATGGCCCATTCTTCCACACTTCCTACACTGTCTATTTATAGCGGGACAACCTGCAAAAGATGCATAATGTGACCTACTACCACATCTGAAACACATATTTTGTCCTCCCATGTTCCCATTATTTCTAAACTGGCTCCCACCATTGTATTTATTGTTTATGCTTCTCTTTTGGACAACTTCCATACTGTCTTTTTTAAACTGCGTATTGTTCCCAGAATTACTCTTTAAAGCACACACTTCTTCCACACATTCTCCCTTCTTAGTACTCAGCTTAATAGTTTGCAGCCAACTTTCTGATTGTTCCACTGCTTTCGCATTAGCTATTGCTTCTGACAAACTAGGGTCTCCCATCACCCACAAATTTTCTTGTACTTTTTTGTTTTCAACATGTACAATGATCTGATCTCTGATCATTTCGTCAGCCATAACCCCAAATTTGCAATGTACACATAAAGATCTTAAAGACGTTAAAAAATCATCAAAAGATTCCTCCTCCTTTTGCGCTCTAGTGTAGAACTTGAATCTGTTCAAAGTGATACTTGTCGTTGGTTTGAAACGCTTTTCTAGTCTCTGTAAAGCCTCATTGTAGACATTCAAATTCTCTTCCCCCACTTGTGCAGTAATTTGTGGAAGTGCTCTAAAAATGTCTTGGCCTTCCGATGCTAAGCAATGTAGAAGAATGCTTTTTTTCCTCTCGGCCCCCATTCGTTCACCATCGATCGCCTTCATGTACGTTAAGAACTCTTCTTTCCACCTTGACCATTGTAGGGGTGGGTCTCCCTTACTCTGTAAAAACTTTGCTGGAGGATCAAACTGCATTTCCCTGACTACAATAAACTGAAAACCGAACGAAAATAAACAATCCCAAAAACAAAACTGTAATAATAAGGAACGCAACCCACAAACTACCCTTACGACAATGTTAACATCAAATCCAAGCCACCCAAAAAAAAATAGTAGTTCCACTCCTTTGAGACTCTATGTGTACTTCCTTTGACAAAAAAACTGCTTGTGGACTTTGAACAGTGACCTCTGTCAACTTGATCCAAGCTTTAACAACTGCATACCAGAATGGATTCCCACCTTGACTTTGTGTCCTCTCTTCTTAAATATCTTCCGCTCACCGTCCCAAACGATTACCAAAGCATTTACTTGCTGCTCCTACCATACGAACACGAATGTTTCCTTACTCGCGTTACACCCCTTGCTGTGCGAACGCTCGTGAAACTTCCTTGCTGGTCGCGTTGCTAAGCAGCCTCGGTAAACATCCTTATGCGTCACCACGCATACATCCTGACGTGCGCTCTTTCGCGTTTTCCTTCCGCTTGCAAACCACGTTGCCAGGATACGTTGTACACGTCCTTACAACAATGATGTGCGCTCGCTCTTCCGCATTCTCCTTCCGCTTGCCAACCGCGTTGCCAGGCTACGTCCTTACGCTATGACGTGCGCACCTGAAAGTCCTCATTCTTCTTGCTCTCCACAGTGCCTGGATACGCCTAACGCTCCGCGAGCGTTCTTTCTTGGTGAGGTACGTTGCCCAAGTATGTTTACTTTTAAAAATAGCAAGATATGCTTCCGTGATTTCGCCTCTTCACCCCAATATCTCGCTACCGTGAATCTTCTCTCTTACTCTTCAACGCTCCTCTACCAACACGACGTCCTTGACCTTTGTAATCCGCTTTCTTCTTTTCCTTCCTCACTTTTGCTTCGTGGATTCTTCTGCTCTCCGCTCCCGTGCCTTCTCTGACAGGAGAGACTTAAACTCGTCGCCAATATAAAATTCCAAAGACTTGAATGTGGATTAAAATAGTTTTAATCGGAATAGCACGGCAGACATCCTTCCAGCTCCAGACTCCAACAACAACTGAGTCTTTCACTGGAATACTACATCCATAGTTCTAAACAAGAACATAGAACATCACCTGAAGATAAACACAGCGCATGCCTCAAACAAAGAGACATTACAGAAATAAACACAATGTAAGATTACAACAGCAGCCCTCTGTCGAGCGAGGCTGCCCTGAAGAGAAGCACCGGCGTGGTGCCTCGACTCTACTCTTTGCCTCCCCCCCCCCCACCGGCTTCACTTACCGGCTCTGCGCAGGGGAGGCTCTCTCTCTGGACGGTGGCATGCAGTGGGGGCAGGCACCGGCAATGTGCCTCGAGCCCCCTCCGCCTTCAACCTGCGGGGCTCTCCCCAAGCCATGGGAGCCCCGGACAGGCAGGCGCCATCTTCCTCCCTCCGGGCGGCTTCTTCTCGGCGGGCAGGGCTTCCGGACTCCAGTGAGGCCCCGCCCAGGTCACAGGCAATCTCTGCCTGACTTCCTGATCGGCCGCGGCGGTGATTCTCCGTCAATGAGGGGTAGGCTCCCTCGAGAGTGAAAAATAGCGTTAGGAGTGGGGTGGGCACCCGCGTCCATCAAGGGACAGCAAAGTCGCGGGGTGGGCACCCGCGAGGCATGAAAGGAATGCGCGGTAGGCACCCGCTAGGGAGCCATAAGCGGTGTGGGCACCCGCAGTATTAGAGAAACGCAGGCTGGGCACCCGCAGTAAAAGCACAACGGGGGAATCCCTGGGCTGGGGATTCCTCCAGCAAGGGCTGCAGCGCGGTGCTGTGCAGCCCCCAAGCTCTCCCTCTCATTCAGGGAAAGTCCAGGTCCTTTCAGGAATTAAAGCAAAGCGCTTACAGGGCGCTGGGGTAAAAGCACAAAGTTCAAGAAGTCCTGGAGTCCCAGCAAGGCAGAAGGGTCCCAAGTGGTAGTCCTTCAGGCATCCAGGGGCAGGGCAGGGCCCAGGGAGGCAAGCCATCCCCTGAGCCCCAGCAGCAGCACTCCCCTGGTAGATTCAAGTCCACAAACAAGAACATTTTCATGGGGTCACAGCCCCTTCTTTTATACAGCCTTTTCCTTTGTTCTGCAACTGTAGGGCAAAGGGAGAACCAGATACAACTGGTTCAGGAGCACTTTGTTTTGCTCAGCTCCCCTCTCTATTCACAGGACAGGCCAGGGCCATCAGACGCACCACAGGAGGTGGAGCCAGAAGGGAAGGCCCAGCCCCATTCAGGTCCCAGGTGCAACTCCTCCCTCCCATCTACATGCAGATCTCTCCATTCACAACCAGGCAGACTCACCCTGGCTCCTGGAATTCCCCAGCCCTCTCAGCTCCTGTCAATCACAAGCCAGACAGGCAATTCACATCACACAGCACACAGACATGCCAACTTCTAGAAGTGGCACTTCTCCACCAGTCACAATAAATCTGCGCACACCATTGCGCAGCATTTATTCTCACGAGTTCACACATACCAAACTCGCCCCTCCACTCCTCTCACATCAGGAACTACCATGGACACACATATCCCCCATGCATTCCTCTGGGAGGGCAGGCCAGTCTCACTAAATGTAACACAGAGCGCACGCACTTTACACTGGGACACAATGCTAAAGTGCCTAGAGGCCTAAAACTACTAACACTACATAGGGGAAAAGGCCAGGATAAATGCACAAAGTTTATGGGTGAACCTGCCAAAAGGGCCAGGTCCAGCACTAGACAGCACAGAAAAAGAATCTGCACAGATGATGTGATGGTTGAGAGAAGGAATTCCTTATCATAATTTCGCATAAAAGTACTGCCACTACTGCTTCTAAGTGTTAAGGGTTCATTTAGTAGCTTCTCTCTTCTGCATTTAACTTGCTCCACTCACTGGCTGTAAGTTGCTGGTGTGACTGGGAAATGGAGTCTGCTGACTGCTGGTGCTGCATTGCCTACCGTCTAGGGATTCTGAAGACGTAGGGCCTGATTATAAGTTTGGCAGTGTGGTAGTGGGCTGCCACGCCACCGCCTCGCTCCCACACCGCCATACTTCACTGCTGGCCACCTGCCAGATTATGAGTAATTTTGTGGTCGGGTGGACGGTCCTTTGGCGTTCCCTTGGCGGTGCCTATTCAAAAGGCACCACAATAGGAACGCCAAAGCCCATTCCTGCACGGCATGGACTGTAAAGTACATGCCTTGCAGGAAAGGGGGTACATGCAGACAGGGTGCTCACCATGTGCCCCACTGCATGCGTCCCATGGCCCTGAGGGAACAGAGGGCCCTGTAGGCCCCTCCAGGTTTTCCCACCGCCACCTTTTCAGTGCGGGCTCATTGCCATGAAAAGGGTGGATGTGAAGAAACTCGTAATATGCTTGCCACTGCTGCAGCAGCAACCCGAGCATATTGCAGCCCTCACACCGCCTTGCCAACCCCAGGGATCGCGGATCCCTGGCGGTTCTATTGTGGTCCGACTGTGTACTCATGATATAGCGTTTGGACCACTGGTGCAGCGGTCCTTGCCCCCCACGGCGAGTTTTGCAGTCTTATGGACCGCCACAGTGAGTTTGGCGGCTGATGGACCACCAAACTCTTAATCAGGCCCTTAATCTGCAGGTAACAGTTCTGGTGAGCTGGAGTACAGCCCATGGGCTTGATGGAGGAAGAGGCGCCGGTTACTCAAGGGAGGTGTCCATGTAAATAGTTAAGTTTCCTTGTTATTTGTACGACCGCCATCGAACAGTGCACAACCTCTACTATTTAACCAGCAGCCAGGTAAATAGTGACGTTTTTCTACTGTTTACACGGCCTCCAGCGAACAGTGGCCAATCTCAAAGCCATTAAGTCTGTTTTATAAATGTTGATGTGCAGACACTCAGATTAAGCAAATATGCCTGCCTTTTATATTTTGGTGTTCTGACCATTCGACAAAGCCAGTTGATCTACCTTACATAAAATGACACCCTTACATATTGTTACTTTACGTTACAAAAGTGATATTCTAGATAGGTACGGTAATAATATCTTAATTTACATTTTTTTTAAAACATTAGAAATCCACTGGAAAATAAATTCACAGGTTTAAGTGACATTATCGTAAGGTGAAAAATCCAGTTAATATAAGTAAAAATGACGAGAAAAGTGTCATGCAACGCGCGGTTTAAGCTTACTCATTTTAATTTCATGCACCGCACCTACCTAACTCCACGGGCTCTGAGTCTATTTGGCACGGGCAGAGGGGACAACTGCCCACGGTGTGGCGCCGCGGGTGCGGGATTTATACACCTGGCCTGGGACTGCCCGCTGGTTAGGAGGTTCTGGGTGGGAGTGGTGGGCCGCATTGTGGCCGCCACGGGTATCCGAATCCAACAGACACCCCAACACTGCCTGTTAGCCCTGGTTCCCAAGCCGCGGAAACGGAAATTATCCTATAAATTGCTGCAGTTAATGCTGGTTTTGGCGAGGCGTAGGGTCGCGATAACCTGGATGGGACGGAGGGCCCCGGAGCTTAATAGGTGGCTCCGGGATGTGAGGGAATGGACGCTGGCGGAAGAAACACATATGCAGTGCTCTAGAAGGGACGACAAATTGCAGGAGGACCTTCTGGCGTGGAGAGTCCTGTGTATGGAAGGGTTGGCGGAGGAGGGGCGCTCGCCAGGGAGTGAGTCGGAGGGTACGAGTGGAGAGTTGTATTCCCCGCTGACTTCTGAGGGGGAGGGGGACGGAGAGGTAGGCGAGATTGCACCTGTACGGCACTGAGCGGGGCGGGACCGGATGCCCTCACGTTATGGCCTGTGACCGGTCTCACTCTTTGGTCCTACATATGACTATATTTGCTGCTTCAACCTGTATGTACTGCTTATCTCTGATGTCAGGGGGAGGGGGGGTTGAAATGTACTTGTTTGTTTTCAAAACGAAAAATAAAGTTTAAAAAAAAAAATAATATATATAAGTAAAAATAAAATTAAAAAAGACTGAAATTCACCAGATCTAGTTAGCTGAAGTAACTTTAATCGCACCCACAGCATGCACTGCTTAAATCCTCAGAACATATATGACTCAGGACATGTTCAATGACGTCACTGATGACATCCCAAATGTCATTGATCACAACACTATGCATGGCGAAGGCACAAGTTTTCAGTGAATTTCTAGGGTTTAACGTAAATTAAATTTTTATTACTATACCCACTTTTCCACCATCCTTTGGCCATGCAAGGCGTGGGATCGCCTGCAGGGCCTGGCCTAACGCTCTAGTGAGGTGTTAGCGATGTACACAAATGCAAGGGGACGAGTGCAGTACTTTAAGACACCAGAAGTGTAGTTTTGAATGTAATGCTTACAACTGAGGAAGTTCAATTCAATTCAATGAATTCTTTATTCGGGTACAAAAGTATCCATTAAAGTACATCTAAAACCACAATAAGTATTTTTGAAACATTTAATACTAGCATTTCGTAAAAATCTGTATAAAATTCAGAAAGTGACATTCACAGCCTGTCAACAGACAGGAATAAAACTGAAATAAATTGAGGTCAGACAGCAATTTTCAGAAATATGCCCACATGAAAGATACACTCATCATTATTGAGTTGCAGCAGCTTACTACATGCTTCTCTAAAATCGATAATGCTGAGCCTCTTAATCACGGATAGCAAAAGGCTGTCAGTCTATATGGAGTAAAAACCACTGAAGAATAGGAAATGTAACATAGATTGGCCTGAGCTCCCTTCACATGGGCAGTGAGAAGTATCTAGATTTGCCTGAAAGCCTAAAGGAAAATATTTAACAGTGCCCGCCCTATAACGAAACAAAAGACTATGCTCCCAGCGCCCCAAGGTTTTGTTAAATATCTTGCGATTTATCCATTTGCTCCAATATTAATATAGGCCGCTACATTTGACTTTGCCGTCTCGATCACCAATCTTTCAGGCTGCAGGGATTTAAACAAAACAGCCTGCAGCTGTTTTTTTGCTAATAGCATTTGGGCCGCCAGTGTTCTTAAACAACTGTTGGCAATCTACCTTACGCAAACGGGATTCCACGGCCGCCAACCATGGGATGCTCCAACCTTTATCACAATAGAGACAATCTAGGGGGATATCTCTAGTGAGGCTTGCCTCCGTGTTTCTCCATACTGCTAACCATAATTGCACAACACTAATATAGTCAAGCAAAGCTTTATTTCGATTCTATTGTAACAATCATAAAAAGCACAAATAAAATACATCACAAATTTAAAAACAGATACACATTTTTGTCTGATAAAAAAAAGTACATTTCAGGTATGTTTAGATCACATAATCACAAGTACGATAAAAAGAATAGAAACAATACATCTAAAATGAGCCGCCTCCTCATTCCTAGATTGCAATACTCTTTCTTTGATGCAATGTTTTTTTTAAAAACATAGACATCCTCCAAGCTACATTCTCATTTTCTAAAAGCTGAAGCTTAATGAGCGCAGGGCGGCATTGTCTCAAGCCATAGTTCTGTAAAATTGGGACTATCCAAGTCTTTCTTAACTCCTTATAGAGATTACAGAATAAAACCAGATATAGAGAGGATTGATTTGACAAACGATCACATGGACATAGTTGTAACTCCCTAGCCCAGTCGTTCATATTGGGAAAAGAGACTAGTCTATGTATTGTCCCCAATCTAAATCTTATTAATAAAAACCTATCGAAAACACTGGGAACAAATACTAAATATGGCTGCAGATTAAAAGTTGTAAGTACCATCTGATGCTGTAGGACACCGGGATTAATAATTTCCCCCGGCAGTCGTAGTGTGTCCAGGAAAGTCAGGGTCTTTTTTCCAAGGTCTTTCCTGAATACCAAAGTGATGGTACGAGGGTTGGTAAAATATTCGTTATTACCCATATCTTTAGTAAAATCTCGAATATACTTAACCCATGGTATGTTTTGAGCACCGTCCAGCCTAAGACTATCTTGTAATAGGTCCCTATTAAATTTAGTCTCTTCCTTAGACCAGATCCTGTGCCAAAGCAGAATTGGCTCAAGTTTTATGAGGTCGGATATATACGGGAGACCCAGCTCCGTATGACAGACATAGGTGGATGTACTAGTGGATGCCGACAGAACATATCTTAAAAAAGAGTTCTCAACCAGTTGAATAAAGTTAGTGTCAGCAAACCCCCAAATCCCAGCTCCATAGAGAACAGTTGAGACACATTTGGCTTTGTAGATCTTCAGGAGTTCCAGCGGTGGTTTACGTCCCAGTTTTCTTGCAAAGCTAACAAGAGCAGATGTTGTTCTGATTAATGCTAGCTTTTTAGCTGTAACGGCTTTAGACCATGTGTCATTATGGCTAAAGAAGATGCCTAAATATGAAAAACTGTTGGTTGGAGCTATTGGAGTTCCCTCCACAAATATGTCCTTACGTTTCTGAATCCCATGACCACATCTCATTATAAAGGTTTTTGAGATATTAATTTTGAGATCCAGATCCTTCATAAAGTTAAAAAAATTATTTAGGGTCTTTTGTAGGCCACTCTGGGTGCGAGACATAATCACAGCATCGTCCGCATATAACAATGCCGGAATGGGGCGATTACCTATTTGTGGGAAGTCTTGAGAGTCTTTAAGGAGTGCCTGCCCTAACCCATTAATATAAAGATTAAAGAGGAAGGGGGCTAGGACACAGCCCTGCCTAACCCCCTCCTAATAGGGAAAGAGGCAGTACACTCTCCTCCCAGGCCAAATCACACACGTGTTTGAGCTCCCTTATAAAGATGGTGAATAAAGTAAATTATATTTTTGTCAATCTCCATTGCTTCTAAAATCTCCCAGAGCTTTGAATGCCTCATGCAATCAAAAGTGTCCGTTAGGTCAATAAAAACTAGATACAGGTTTCCCTTTTTGGCCCTGATATACTTCCCCATGAGAATAGACAAATTTAGACACTGCTCCACAGTCCCCAGACCTTCACGGAAACCATATTGGATGTCAGATAAAATTTGATTTTCTTCTGCCCAGAGCTGGAGACGTTCCAGGATGATGCGACCCATCACCTTAGCCATTGAATCTAATAAGGAGATGAGTCTATAGCATGAGGGGTCTTGGCGGTTCCCCTTTTTAAAAATGGGCACTATGATAGAGGCCACCCAGGTTGATGGGAAGGCAACCTCACAATTAGCATTAATTATTTGCGTGATAATGGGTGTCCACAGTGTAACATTGGACTTATAGAGATCCACTGGGATCCCATCAGGACCCGAAGCCTTTCCACCAGCACTTAGGGAGAGTGCCCTGCTTACTTCATCAACGTAGAAGTGTAAATCTGGTAACTGCATATTAGCTCCGGATTGTTCACAAGCAGGGGCCAGAGCGTTGGGGTTGCTATCATATATCCTGGAAAAATGTTCAATCCATTGACCCTCTGTGATGGACACTTCGATTGTTGGGCCCCCAGCTGAAGACAGAAAAGGAATAATTCTAACTGCTTTCCAAAAAGCGGCACCATCTTTCATATGTGAAGCTGAGGTAAGCAGCTCCCATGCTTCATTTCTGAGGGCATTTTTCCTCTCAGAAAGGGTCAGTTTATAGTTTTTTCTGGCCTGTCTGATTTTGCAACCAAGGCACCAATGATCTCGCAGTTGATCTTGCAAAATTCCTCGGCACGGTCACTGAAGGCTGTGATCTCGGTGGGGCAGACAAAGGTGAAGTCGAGGGGATAGAAGAAGAAAACCACATACTTTCCTCTGTAATTAGACAATTTGATTTCCTTAAACTCGCCGTTCACCACTGCCGTAGCTTGGAATTCCGGAGCCGGCTTTCCGATGCAGGCGTTGCCAGATGCCATTTTCCTCGTGGTCTCCTCAACCCTATCAGACTGCACGCGCTTCGCCCCCTACACTGCAGCTGCTAATATAGTCTTGAATAAAGGGTACATTCAATTCACTATGGCAGATAACATTTGGGGTAGAAATGGGAGCCCCTAATATTCTTCTATTGAATCTATTTTCTTCTGCCTAAATTAAATTACACATGTTAATACCCTATACCGCAGCCCTATATAGCTATCTGGAGGCATTACAGTCTAAAAATCTGCAGGAGTGGGAAAATGGCACCACTCCTCCTAGGTTGCGGTAAAGTGAACATTGAACTAACTGCCCTGGAGATTTTATTCACACTGTGCAATATATGCTGTCCATGGTCCATTATTGGCAAAGACTAGTCCCAGGTAAGAAAAAGTGCTGGTGCATTTTGACTGGACCCGCCCACTGTAAAAGAAGCCAAGTGATACTTCTTTCGGCCATAAGTCATAATGTTAGATTTTTTTGAATGAATACAGAAGTCCAGCGAGGCCATAAAATGTACAAAGCCTTGTTGTAACAGTTGCAAAGCCCTAAGGGTGTGAGCCCTTAGTGCAGCCTCATTGCCGTACAATAACGATGGTAAAAATGAGCTATTGGCTTTCGAGACATAGGGTGGTGGTCAATAGGAAAGGATGAAGATCATTTATATACAAAATAAATAAAAGCAGAGCTAAAACACATCCTTCTCACACCCCAAAATATGCCAATATCTCGAGACACCTCCCCCTGTTTGTTTATTCTTATTCTGGCCTTCATAGCCCTGTGCATATAATATAAATTGCACCAGTGCTTCGTCCATACCACCGAGCTTAAAGAAAAGACCACAGCTTCAAGCGATTTGCACTATTGAACGCTGTGGTCGGATCCATAAATGCCAGATATACTGGAGAGTTTTAGGCTACAGTATATTTTCCAGTTAGCAGGTTAAGGTTGAGACACTGCTCTACTGTGCCGAACTTGGATCTAAAACCATACTGGCAGGGGTAAAAATTTGACTTCTCTTCTGCCCATTCCTTTATCCGATTGTATAAAACCCTGCCCAGGAGATTTAGAGTGGTGTCTATTAAAGAAATAGGTCTATAGCAGCTAGGCTGGAAGCGATCTCCCTTAAGGGGGAGTGGGCTAAGCCCTTAAAAACATGCAATAGTAACGGAGCCCAGAATCGGGGTGGTATTTAAGAAGATCTATCGGTACCCCATCAGGGCCAGGGGCCTTACCCCCAATGCTTTGAATTGTTGCATCCTCAACTTCCCTCAGGTCAACTGCACTAACGCAAAATTTGGATCAGGCAGGTATTCACTATCAGTAGAAACTGAGGCATAGATATTAGTAAAATGCAGTTCCCAGGCATCACTTGTGATAGGACAGCTGATCTTTGACTCTACCTGATTAAACTTTTTTATCTCTTGCACTGCTGTCCAAAAATGTTTTCTGTTTTTGTTGTTGGCCGTTAAAGACTAAAGAGTCCCAATCCTGATCTAATACTTCCATTTTGCTGACTGCAGTGACCTACTTGTATATCTTACATGACTCAGCCACCACTTGGTGGTTCCTCGGTTGGCCTTAAGTGCCAGTCGTAATTGACGATTAGCAATGGATCACTCATGACTGGTCTTTGGGTTTATTAATAAATGTTTTCATGGGTCTCATAAGCTCTTTCGTAATGAAAGAGCAGAGCTGGGCAAAGGCCACAGCTGCTGGATAAGCGTCATCAAGTTCAGTAAGACATGTCAAGACAACAGGCTGGTTCTCTTTAATCAACTTTCTGGAACAAGTATGCGGGTGCGACTGCTCTCCATTTTAATCTTAATCCATCTGTTGTGGGTTCAAGATTACTTCCTCCCCTTTCCCTGGTGTAGTTGGGTTTAGGGGCCAGGGTAAAGACTACCTCAGTTGAGTTATGATCGCCATGGTTAGAAGGAACAACTTTTCCTGATAGCAGCAAACCCTCTAAATTGGACAATATGAAGTTGTCTGTTATGATTAAAGGCAACACAGGGACATACTTTGCTTATCCAAGTTAATTTACTAAGGCAGAGTTAAAACCCCACACCACAGCTTCGCCAGACACAGCAGGTCCATCAACTGACAAACCGTCCGCCAAAGCACCATGACATCATCCCAGAACACGAAGACATCTCAAAGGGCTGCAGCCCCAGCCTAGCTGGAACTGCCTAAGCACAATAAAACTCATCTCCTCATCGTATACAACAACAAAGAAAAACACTGAATGCACATACAATGTGTCTTAATGTGTCTTTGCATATTTAATTGTGTATCCTGCTGCTCATGTCCCTTTTTGTATTTTGTTGGTATCCATTGCTCCTTGGAGATGTGCCTTGCTCTTGCTTCTGTATAGCGCTCTGATACCTCTGGGTCTTGCCAGCGCTATATAAAACCTTTTAAATAAATAAATACATCCTAACATACAGAGAAAACAAAACTACGATGACCCACGCACACATATAACACAAATGACAACCAAACTTCCGAACAAAAGGAAAGAAAAAAAACTCTGTGGTTCAAACAGAACTAACAATATGAATAGAGATGCAGGGAGAATTTAACAAACATAGTCCCCCAGAAAGGCTTTAGCTCTTTCCTCCCTTGCCTCCCTCCTGACCCTCGGTATACCCGTGGACTCATCTCCTCCTCTCAACACCACTTCCTCACCTTATGGCCCAACACCCTCAGCTTCCCTCAAACTTACATCCATGTGCCCGAAAATTCCCTTTAACTCATCAACAACCAAGGTGAACTTAGATCTTGGAAGTCACTTTGCTCCACAGACTACTCATGAACACCACCCTGTCTGTGATATAGTGCAACATGCCTAAAATTCCACGTCTGGCCATTTTCCAGCTTTACCCAATTACCTCCAGTAGCTTTGACTTTGAAAGGCCCCTTGAACTTGCTCAAAAACTTTCCACAAACCCCAGGCTTCACCTTGAACCAATGACCTACATCGATAAAGCGCCTACACTTCTCTTGCCTGGCACTCAAACCCTTTGTCTTCAATGCTGAAAGTAACCTCTCCCACATCCATGATGGTACCAGTTTAGTCCCTGGAGATCTTCCACGCATCATTTCAAACGAGCTTTCCCCCGAAGTAGTATTGTTAGTGGCGCGGTAGGCCCACAGCATTTCACTGACAAACCTGCACTATGTGCCACCTCCATCGTGCCCTTCACCATTCTGTTGATCCTCTCAACTAAACCGTTGCCTTGCGGGTTGTACAATGAGCAACATGTGTGTTTGACTCCCAGGGTATACAAAAACATATTCATCTCTTGCGAGGTTAAGTGAGTGCCATTCTCAGTCAGCAATACAGAAGGAACCCCTCCCCTCTTAAATACATCACTGAATACCCCAATGGTGGATGCAGTGGTGACACTCCTCATAAACACAACCTCAATCCACTTAGATTTGATGTCAACTAATATGGCTGCAAACCTCTCATGATCAGGGAGAAATCCAAATGGTCCAATAAAATCTAAACACACCTTCTCTCAAACCTTCTCAGCCTCTGACGCATGTTGTGGCTCATGTGAAATCCCTAAACCATTCCTCAGACATTTCCCAGAGTCCTTACAGGCTTCACATCTCTCCACCCAGTCTTTGACCTGTGTAACTATAAGGGGCCACCAATAGCTCTCCCTCAACCTCTTTATGATCATTGCTTGCTCCAGATGACCCTTGTGTGCCAAACGTATCGATCTGGCACGCAAATTAGTTGGAGGAACAAATCTCTCTTGCCACATGATTAACCGATCATCATTTACAAATAACTCAACCACAATTTTCAAATACACTCCCACTCCTTCTGGTATATTGCTCTCTCTCCTCACGCTTCCTCTCACCAAGTGTACAACCCCTTTCAAAGTCGCATCATCTTCCATCACCCAATGTTCCCTTGGAATGGCACAAGCAAAACCCTCTGTGGCATCATCAACATTCACCACCACAGATCTTAGAGTCTCTCTATCATGAGGCACTTGAGCATTAACAATGACACTAAGTTTGCTTTTGGCTTCACACCTTCCCTTGTCACTAAATGCCCCAAGAAATCTACCTCCTGCAACATAAATTTGCACTTCTCCTTTCGCAAGGTTAAGCCCGCTTTACCAATGAAAGACAAGAACTGATCCAACACTCGATTGTGCTCCTGCATATCCTCTCCAAACACCAAGATGTCGTCCTGGAACAGAACTGCTTTGACAAGCCCTGAAAGTACAGAAGACATCAAACGCTAGAATACACTAGCAGCTGAGCATAATCCAAAGGGAAGTCAGCAGAACTGAAAAGTCCCCTCATTCTTGATGAACAACGTAAGATGTTTTGAGAGTTCGCTAAGTTTTACTTGATGGTACGCACTGCTCAAGTCAAGTGTTGAAAAGACCCTGGCCACAGACAATATGAGGATAAGTTAATTTATATTAGGTAGGGGAAAGTTGTCCATTATGACATTCTCGTTCAAGCTGCACAAGTCAATGCAGAACCTGAGTGATCCATCGGCCTTCTTGGTGATGACAATCGGAGCCAACCACTCTGCTGCTTCAACCGGTTCAATAACTTTATCTTCCGACAGATGTTGGATTTTCTCCTTCACCTTCCCTCTTGCTGCCACGGGCACTTTTCTTGTGAAATGTTTGACTGGTATTAAGTTCTTTTTGAGCTTGATAACATGCTCAAAATTCCGGGCTTCCCCTAACCTTGTTTCAAATACACCTTTGTGCATAACCAACAACTCTTTCAACCCAACGCATCCACAACCATCACTTGATCAGTTCCCTGGGGTTCACAATGATATTCAGGTCATACTGATGCATCCAACCCGGAATGGGTGGGCCCTCATTGGCCACATATATCTTGCTCAGTGTGTGCCTTCCTGCAAACGTGATCTTAGCTGACATGAACCCCACAACAGTGCCTTTTAGAACATCAGAAGAAGTCAACTTCTCCTTAGGCCATATTGCAATAAATTGATCCTGTGGGACGACAGTGTACAGTGAGCCTGAGTCGACCATCAAGGATATCAGACCGCCATTGATGTCAAACTTTGCTTAAGGGCGTGTCCTTTTTTTATCATCTTCCACATATCCCAATGATAGCCTCTTGCTGAACCAGTGGAACCCTGTAACCTGTTTGTTCTTCTTCCACTACACCCACTTTCCTCTCAGATTGCTTGCACATCCGTGCTAGATGCCCCTTCTTGCCACACTTGAGACGATCTAATTAACAGCCTAACATTGCTTCAAAACCACCAAATGATAGTTACTGCCACATTTAAGGCAATGGCGAGCCCCAAATTTTCCTTGCGCATTACTAAACCCATTTGACTATTTGTTTCTGCTGCTGCTGCCCACAGATGTTTGAGCTTTGTTCCTGACTACATTGACACCTCCTACATCTCCAAGCAGTGCCACCTCGTTTTCTTTGTTGCCAGTGTTTGAAATCTTCATCTCTCACATGCACCTTTCTGATTCCTGAACTACTTTTGCTAATTGCTATTGCATCTTTGAGCATTGGATTGCTAGAGGCCCATAACCTTTCTTTTATCTTTTTACTATTGCACTGCACAATTAACTGATCTCTGATCATTTCCTCCATCATGACTCCAAATTGGCACTTGGTAGAAAGATCCCTTAACCTGGCAACAAAATCATCAATGGTTTATTTGGAACGTTGTGGCTCTGTATAGAAATTGTAATGTCACATGAACACGTTGACTTGCTTTAAAACCCTGGTTTGCAGCCTTAGAACAGCTTCCTTGTAAACATCATCCATTGCACTTACTTGTGCTTTCCCCACACGTGGCAGATATTTAAAAATATGTTGCCGCTCTTTGTCTAATGAGCCTAAAAGCAAAGGTTTCTTTCTTATAGCTGGTAACCTTGCACCATCTAAGGCTAGGAGATAGTTCTCAAAGCAGTCAATCCAGTCCATCCATTCAATAGGGGCTCCCCTGGGATCATCAGAAACATAGGTGGAGGGACGATAGCTGTCCTCATCCATTTAGAATGTTCTTCCAAATTAACACACAAAACACTCTTAGCCCAGAAGATGGCAGCATAGACTTATTTAAAGTACACTGAACTTATTCCATGACTGGTTGTGGGTATTTTGCACAAGTAGTCAATGAGAGGATGTGTGGAAAGAGTAAAAGGAAATCCCAGTTTCAAGGACCAATGATCGACCATGTATCACCTTTTGGACCTTCCAATGTGCTTGCTACAAACCAAGACAGCGTTGACTTTCAATTGAAAAAAAATTACACCGTCTTGGAGGAGGCGTGACCTGTGCAGAACTGTACTTTATAAGAAGGCAGAGGCTACCCTAAGCATGAGGAACCTCTAAAATGTCCCGTTTGCTCTTGCGCACACTCGCTGTTGGCTTACCTCTGCTTCAAATTCAATTGCCACACAGTGTTGAATGCAGTGTGAGGGCTCCCTGACTCGCAATCACGCCGGCCTACCTCAACAAGGCCGCTGCTTGCCTAGGAAACGCACGTCTACTCCCTCGCCATCTCTCGACATACTTCAAGAGCCACTCCTCCATCTCTCAGCTCCGACCGCCTGCCGCTACACTACTTGTGCTGGAGACCAGTATTCGGACGCCTCACTTGCCGCTCCCTACCGCCCTCAGTGCCAGCGTATTCCGCTTTGCCAACCACTCTGTGAGGCCATACTCCCGCTCAACTGCCCTCAGCTCCAGCGTCTTCCATTTCACCACCCGCTCAGTGAGACCAGATTCACGCTCCTTGCCAGGGCCGTTTCTAGGTGTTTTGCCGCCCAAGGTGAGAATTGAAAAATGTCGCCCCCTCCCTTTTACCACCAATTTGCTCAATTTGTTCGCTATTTGATTTCAAATTAAATTCCCCCCCCCCTTTTGCCGCCCTAGGCGGCCGCCTAGTCTTGCCTAATGGTAGAAACAGTCCTGCTCTTTGTTGTCGTCTCTGCCTATGCTCTCATTAACTTTTTATATGAATACAATGGTTCTGTCGGGGAAGTTTCAATTGCTTTAGGGTGTTCACAGTATAAATACATTACATGTAACACATATCCATAAGTAAATATAACAAAACACACCCAAGCTGAATTTTTCAATCGGTATTATTTTTAGAAAAAAGGAAATGACAAATAAACAAGGCTACAGTTATACAATTGACAAATTTGTGAAGAAAGAGTGACATGTAGTGGTAAGTACAGACGATACACTGTAGTATGACAGATAGAGAAATCACAAAAAGGTTATTTTAGGGGGGATACAAATTTTGATTATGTCCATATGATTGATCACATATGCTTCATCATCATGTGTAAGTTAATTTTTGAACTGAAGCGTTGTGTAGACTCATAGTATGCGTCGACGTTTCGACCCTATGTAAAGCGCAATATTTAATACGCGTCACGGCGGGTCTTCCTCGGGACAGGGGGGTAGGTGTGTAGCCCTGAGCAGAGGGTCATGAATCACTGCGCATGCGTTGGGTTTCTTAGTCCAGCAAAAAACGATTTAGACCTCAAAAGATATAAGAATCTTGGAGGTCTGGGAATAATTTCCAAGGGTTAATCTTTATGAGCCAGTCGGATGATTTACACGATCTGGTGGATGCACGTCTCTTCCAGTTCTCAGTCTGATGCAGTAAATATGCTCTCATTAACACCATGAGCAGTCACCTCTATATCTCTAAAAGGGCCCCGCTGCTTAGACAGCCTGCTTCTCCGCTCTTCTTCTGACGCTCCACACACATTGAGTTCGTAGTTGGGGCTTAATTTTACCTCTGCCGTGTGCCTGGCTAAATTGTCACCCAAATTGTTATGAATAAAGGCACCACAAGGACACACTTTGCTTATCCAAGTGTGTTAGACCTGGTACAATTGGCGTGAGTCTCCCTTCCATTTTTTGCTGATTGCCTCCTCTGTTTTTTATATGTTTCGCTGGTTTAGATGTTTTGGGCACTGTGTCACTGCTATTCAGTGCCACAGTGCAAGTGCTCCCTATGTTAAATTGATGTATTGATTAGTGACTGTGATCATTGCTGTTTCAAAATTTCTTCATTGGTTCTGGATCATTCATGCTTATAAATTACGCCTCGTCTGATTAATTGATAATTTTTAAACTTTATGTATTTTAAATGTATGAGATATTTATTTATCATTCCCGCTGCCATGAATACCCTAATTGCAGTCTACGTTGAATCTATGGTCCCCCCTTTTTGCCTTCTGTACCCCTCTATTCATTTTATAATTGTTTATTACTATGTGTCTTTTATGATGATAAATCGAAATAAAGACTTGAAATTGAAATTGACTCCATTATTGGCTTATTTGATTTACTTGACAGATCTTAGTATAGTGCACCATGTGTGCCCAGGGCCTGTAAATCAAATGCTTCTGGTGGGTTTTCAGCACTGATTGTGCCACCCACAGAAGCAGCCTGTGAAGTGTGTCTCAGGCCTGCCATTGCAGAGCCTGTGTGCAGTCTAGTACTGCCATGTTGACTTGGCAAGTGCACCCACTTACCAGTCCCTAAACCTTCCCTTTTCTACATATCAGACACCCCTAAGGTAGGCCCAAGGGCAGGGTGCATTGTATGTAAAAGGCAGGACATGCCCGGATGTGTGTGGCATGTCCTGATAGTGAATTACAGCCATTTTCGTTTTTCCCCATAGGCCAGAATGGGCAGTTTGATTATAACATCTTATAATCCTACCTGACCCAGGGAACATGGTAGAAATTCGAGTTTAGTATGCCTGAACTCAGAATGGTAAAATACATCTTTTAGTGAAGTTGGTTTTAACATTCTGCGCTTGAAAATACCACTTTTAAAAAGTAGGCATTTTCTTACCTAACCATCCAGCCTGCCTCTGCTAGCTTATGTATTGTATGTCTGGTTTTGAGTGACAGGGGCTGGGGAGACTCCAGGAGACAGGGTGAGTCAGCACAGGGCTGAATAGACCTATCTGCATGTAGAGTGGTGGGAGGAGTAGCACCTGGGTCTGAATAGGGCTGTGCCAGCCTTCCACAATGCTGGCCCCACCTCCTGTGGTGTGTCTGAGGACCCTGGCCCACGCTGACAAAGGAAGAAGGTGTACACTGGCAGAATGCACCCAGAACTGGTTTGAACTAGGTACAGGACCCTCTGCCTTCAGAGGACAAAGGATTTTGCAGTATAAATATGGGGACCCAGACCACAAGACATTAGATCACTTCTGGAACAACAAGACGAGCCTTTGCCATGGAGAAGAACCAAGGAAGCTAAAGGAGTTTGGACTGCCCCGGTGGCAGTGTGCTGTGTTGGCCTGCAGTGGTGTCTTCATTGCCAAGGAAAGGAGAAGGAACTTTTAAAGAACTGTCATCATCTTACAGAATATTTCTCCAAGGGCTTGAACTTGTGCTTGCCTCCTGCTGAAGTCTCCGGGACAAAAGACTTCACCACCAGCTCCCGTCTGAATTTCCATGCTGGGAATTCTATCTGCAGAAGCCTGCGTGTCGCTGGGAGCTGGAAGCAAGACTCAACGAGAAGAAGCGTGTCGCAGTCGCAGCTGTCGCTGTCACATCGCCGGACAAGCGTGTCGCCGCCACAGAGGTCGCCGCCGCACCAGCAGAGAATCGTGCCTTCGTCGTAGCTGTGTACCGGCGCATCACCGAAGAAGCGTGTCGCCACCACGAGGGTCGCTGTCACATCACCGGAGAAGCGTGTCGCAGGGCCTGTCGTGGCTCCAAAGTTATAGAGTTCGCCGCACGGCCGCCGGGCGTTCACGCATCATCTTCACATCGTCGCATCGCATCAAGGGCGCCATCTTATCGCACCGGATTAACGCATCGAGGAGCCATCTTGCCGCATCGTAACCGGAACGCAGTACGAGAATCAATGCATCACCTCCTCTCCGGTAAGGAACAAGACGCATCCCCTACTCTGCGCAAGCATTGAGGAGCGACGCATCGCCTCCCCTGAAGCACAGAACCGATGCATCACTCTCCCTGCGAACCTTTTGTTTGTTTTGCGTTACGTATCAAGGTACATTTGTGAGAAACGTGTCAAAATTATCATCAACTTGAACTAAGTTACTTCTATCATCGTTAAGTCTATTTTGAGTACAGTATTGTGAATTTTTGTCGTTTGTGGTCTTGTGTTAAGTCTATATAAAGAGTAATTATTTTTTATAAAACCTATGTGGTGTCCATCTGTAGTGTTTTCACTGTATTGCTGCATGTGTTCACAAATTCTTAACACACTGCCTCTGAGATAAGCCTGTCTGCTTGTGCCAAGCTACCAAGGGGGTGAGCAGGGGTTATCCAGGAGTGTAATCCCCTTTCCCTGACTTAGAAGCAAGGGTCCCTATTTGGTCAAAGGTACCTACCTCTGCCAACTAGAGACCCCCAGTTCTAACAAAGTGCATTTATTAAGGCAGATGTGAAACCCCACACCACAGCTTTGCCAGGTACAGCTGGTCCATCAACTGACAAACAGTCCCCCAGAACACCATGACATAATCCCAGAACACAAAGACATCACAAAGGGCTGCAGCCCCGGCCTAGCTGGACCTGCCTAAGCACATTACAACATAGTCAATTTTAGATGTATGGCCACGACCCATGAAGGTGTGTAATGGCTCTGTGCCATTACCTACAAAATCCATAACATTATCTAATTTGCAAGAAGCCTGAAGTGCTGCCAGCTCTAAACCTCTAACATCAGGTCTATTATTTTCATAGGTGATAGTGTTAGAAACTGCGTTACTAGAGAAATATAGGCAGGTGTCTGATAGCCTCAACATTGCATTAAAATCCCCGCCTAGGCAAAGCTGTCCACTATCTCCAACTGCGCTTTGTAAAAAAGGTATTATTCAAAAAGGATTGGAAATGTATTATTAGGCACATTAGTAAAATCATTATTGTAAAAATGTATTAAATATATTGTTGGACCTCTTTAGTTCCTCACTGCCTGGAAATTACTGTCAACATTTCCTAATGCCTTCACACAACCTCCAGTTTTAATGTTCACACAGAAAGCTAAGCTGCCTACTGCAAGACGTGATCTAGAGAGAGTTGCTAGAATGTAATAATATGTAAAGCCGTCTACAAATATTTTTTGTGTGGCCCAAGTCTTCTGGAACATTCAAATGCTAGTCTGGGCACATCAATTTAGATTGCAACCCCGCAAAGTTCCAGCAAAAAACGTTTAATGTACAATCATCATGACCCGATGTTATACACCAGCTAGGTAGGGCTTTAGAGGAAGACTCACTTGCCACTGGGTTAAATTACGAAACTAGGGGGCATATTATCAAGACAGGCGATAAAATTATCGGCGCTTTAGCGGCAGAAAACTGCTGCTAAAACGGCGATAATGAGCTTGACAATATGCTCTATGGAATTCCAATTGAAGCCCATGTTAGATGTCCTTCACATCTAACATGGGTTTCAATTGGAATTCCATAGAGCATATTATCAAGCCCATTATCGCCGTTTTAGCGGCAGTTTTCTGACGCTAAAGCAACGATAATTTTATCGCCTGGCTTGATAATATGCCCCCTAGGTCTCTCTCTAGACTCGGACCTCAGTCAGTCTTACCCATCAAGCCTTCTAAAGTGGAAGACCTGTTCCAGTGTGCAGTATTTGGGGGAAAGGATTGGATTCTTATTTCAGTGACTTATAAAAATAGCCAAAGGGGAGGCAAAATATCTTTGAGTTGGTACCACCAATGACGTCTTGTTGTTTTAATATATTACGCATACTCTGTGGTCTACGGAAATGGATAACAGTGCAGTCTCCCTCAATATCTTCATTTATTCGGCCTACCCACCCCACCATCAATATCGCATTGCAGCCTATGGGATTGAATTGTTCATGTTTACTGAGCCAGTCGATACATTTATACAAAAGCTCCTCTCAGGTTTCAATGTGGGAGTCCCTCAAAGGAGAAACACCAGCTAAAACTAGTACATAGGAGCAAGCTGCAGGTGGTAAGTCCAGTTGATCCTCACTGGGCGCATACTTTGTTACGCCCCTGGGACGACATGTATGTTTATGGTCAGAAAGAGGTTTTTCTCTTGCACCTATGTTCTTACTAGACAGTGATTCCTTCTGTGTAGTAATCATAGCAGCAGCTGTTACGCCATTCCCTGGAGTGGTTTGCTTTGCGGGATGAGTGGGTCTTTGTTGCTCTTGCTGAGCTGCACCGGTATGGGGAATTAAGGATAAGTCCGTAGCCTGGGTTAGAAACACCCTGCTAGATGTAGGTTGCAGAGGAAAGCTGTGGGTGTATTGTTCCTCGCCCCTGTGGGAGGCTAGTATGAACTGCACCAAACTACTCCAGGCTATCAAGGCGCTCTAGCTGCAGCCTTTGTTTTGCGGCAAGAATATGATTAAATCTAATGCAGAATAACTCAAGGAGTCAGCTGGTGAGCCATCGATAACCTGACTACCAATATTTGACTATAAGGCAATAGTTGAGGATGAGGATGAGGTTGAGGCTGGGGGGGCTGGTGTGGACTGTACGCAGGAAAGAAGGTAGTTGTTATTAATAACAGATTGACTAGGCTGTTTCCTCTTTGCAGTTGCCCGCTCGCCAGGAGCTCTTTTTCTTTTTACGGCTTTGGCAATGCCTGGAGAAGAGTCCTCCGGTAACATCACAGGGTGTAACAAGTCAGACATATTGCTGACGCGCACTACAGTGCTTGTATTTGGGCAGGGGTGTTAGTCTGTGGGAGCACCACCTCTTTGGACATTGCTTTACTAGTTGGGTTTTCATCATCAACCAATGACGTTGGTAACATCCCAAAGTCCAATGATAATCTTCGCTCCATAAATTCTATTTCATTGTAAACAATTCCAACTATTCCTGCCAACATAAAGTCAATAGAAATGGAGGGGCACGGGATAAAGCTACCCCCTTCATTCTTGCGCTTTCCCATAGCAGCTAAGCATTAAGCTCTCACCTTGCTACGTTGAACATACTTTTCTTTTTCTGGCGAGGCTCCCGAGATCCCAGAGGCAAGAGGAGGGCCCCAGCCTTGACCAGGCACAATCGGGCCCGCTTTGGCTGTAGATTGGGCAGCAGAGTCTCTGACTAGTGCCTGGGTCAGGCCCACGGTGCTGAAAAGGGTGCACAGTCTCTCCCTGGAGGCCACCACATCCCCAACAGTCGCGCAAGCACCAGTTCACAACATGCAGGGGGACAGAAAAAACTCTGGAAATGTTTCCCCAGTCTCAGGCTCCACCATGTTCACGCAGGAAGTTCAACAAGCAACATCAGCTGTTGCATGGCTAAACCTTGTACCTTATAAGTGTTTAGCCAGGCAACAGTTATGTTGTTGCACCAAGGATATTGTGCTGCATAACTAAATACGTATAAGGTCCCAAAGGCGAGATCTATTGGCTATGCCAATGCTTGTTTAAAGGTGTTGTATAGACGGCAACAAGGGGGGGCAAAACGCCAACATGGCACTGATTGAAAATACTAACAGCAAGAAAATATCTACGGGTAGTTAAAGGCTTCTACTGTGTGAAATATTAAGGGGAATAATGGTAATAGGAAGACACAGAATGCAGTCAACTAAATAGGCTCTGAGGAATTACAGTAGATTACCATAAGCAAATGGCCGACCTCATTCGCTATGTATCTAAAAACTTAATTTGCACTTTCACGACATTTTAATCATTTCTACTTTGGGTATTTACCTGGGGGTTATTTATATAGCAGGGACCTTGTCACCAGGAAGCAACAGAACGGTATATGAAAACAAAATACTCGCTGGAGATGGAAGGTTACAGAACATGTTGGGACATTAACAAGAGGCATTTTAATTACTTTGAAGGAGAGGAGGATGGGGGAAAAGAGAGCTTAGATGAGGGGAAGAATGAAGTGATAAGTTTGGAGATAGCTTTCAAGAGTGAACCAGGTGACGCATAAAGAATTCTATAGCATGGGAGCATATCAAATTGTTACACATGGGAGTCAGAAGTGCAGTACTATGCATCTTGAAACCGCACAAGTTAAGAACTGCAACATAGAAGTGTATCAATGGAAGCAAAAGGCAGATATGCCCCATTACTGTCCATCTTGATAGTCTACCTTAATACACACACGGGGAAACAATATTTGACCTGCACTTGCACCACATTAATAGAAGCTAATCAAAAACAGGTGTGCACAAAAACAGTGCCTAAATTTATAGAGGATGTGTCTGAGAGGCGCTAAAGCTCATAACAAATGTAAGTAATGAAGAAAAATAAAATCCATTGGCGATCGTATGGATTATTGTAAACCACTGCAAAATTATAGTTTTTCTTAAACCGACTGCTAAAATAACCATATATGCGCCCTCAAGTGGATTAAGTCAATATAATCGAGGCTTCATTTTCTAAGAGCAAATATGTTACTAAGAACATGAAAAGTCACTAGTAAACGGAAGAAAGAACAGGGAAAGTTGTGGCACAGACGCCACAGCATTGACATACTCCAAACACATCGCAAAGATCATTAGACGGATAGTTACCACAATCACCACTGTAAGATTAGAGAACTAGTCAACTTGCAGTGCAAACACAAAGCCCTCTCTCTGTGCAGCTGCAGTAATGTCACTCAACTAGTTACACCGTCAAAGTATATCACACACCAGCCACAGAACCCATTACAAAAAAAGAGGAATACCTCAACAAGTCATATCTTTCCTGCCGGATTCCTGAACGGCCATTAAGCTTCATGGAGTATGTGCGCTGCGCTCTCTCAGGGGGTGCTGTATAGCTCCGGGTAGGGAGGGGGTTATTTCACACAATCTCTATGTAAATGACTTCCATGTAGATTCGTTGTATATGGATTTGAAAGAAACAGCAATTCTCATGTTCTCAGAAGACAAAAATAGTTTTTAAACGTTTAAATACAAAACGGATTTGCAAAAGAAAGGACTCCGTTGACAGCAGAGAAGCTTGAATTCAACTTTGAACAAACATGGCATGACTCAGCGCATTTAAGGTTCTCATCAAAATTCCAAAGCTACTAGTCAGGGAAATCCCTCCTTAAAATTAGGAGGACCACATACCCTGCCAAATGATTCCTGTTCAATAGCCTATTCTTTGCTATCACAAACCCCGCCACCCCATTTATGTATGGACCCCGGGAACTTAGCTGTGGTTCGGGTTTTGTAAGTACATTACAAAAACCTAATAGGAGAAGGTGCACATTTAGAAGTAGGGCCTGTGTCAGAAGTGATTTGAAGCATTCTTGGCGCTACGACCAGCCGTGCTTCAGTTCACAGGTTTAGATATTTCACAAGTATTAGAGAGACGTGTGTTACTTAAAAAGCAAACACCTGCTTCGTGATCATCCATGGTACGATTAACATCTGTTTTGTTTTTTTCTAAAGCCTGGGCGTTGTCCGAGTAGACATCGGAGCGCTTAAAAAGAAGACATAGTGTACAATATTTTCATTCAAATCAGTTACAGCAACAATTAAAATCAATAGATTCGGCAGAGGCGTCATGTTATTTAATGTAGAGATCAACAAAGAGAACCTAGTTTGAGGGAGATGGTACGACTCTTTGATTGCAACAGCTGGAAAGAAAAGTATTTAGTGAATAAACTAACATCAGAGGGACCTGTGAATGCTGCATGTTTACAACTGCAGAACGCCCCCATTATGTAGGCAATCATGAGAATTTTGGATCGAAAAAGCAAAACCTATAAATAAGCTGCACAACGCACACGTTGGTTGCCAGAATGACATGGAGAGTAATTCTGCCCAGGTTCGCTTGAAATGTTCTGCCGACCTTGGCCTTTGCTCTCTGAATGGCTAACATCCGGTAAGCTCCGCCCCACAAGCAGTAGGAGAATTTCAAACTTCAAAGAGTGCACTGGGGCATGCAGAAAAATGTGTATGTGTGAGTGTGTATGTCACAATCAAGGGTTTGCCACACATTGTAAATGATCTATTGGAGTGGGATGTCGAGGACAGCTCTGAGCTTTTCACCTGATGTCCTGGTATTGAATCCTCAAGCTGCGTGGATTTGCCTCTGTGACTTAACTGGAAGCAGTATCTTGTTTAAGCCTGGAAAAGGTCAGAGTGCCTCATCTGCTCACCCTTTATTTCAGACAGTGTTGTATAACGGAAGTTGGTTTTCAAAACAGATTCTGTTATGGAAGGAAGAGGATGCTGAAGTTCTCCTACAGACAGTCCAATGAGTATCCACTTCCTACGGCCATTATGAAAAACTTGTTCTTTGCCAAAGAAATGTATGTTTTTGTTGGTTCGAAAAGTCACTTTGCAGGCGGGCCAGGAAAAGGTTTGCAAACTAAGATGCCATGTGCATTCCTAACAGAGACTTTGTAACCTGCCAGAAGTTCGGTCCGTGACGGGGGCGTGTGGTGCCTGACGATAATTGCATTCCAGCCTTAGCAAATTTGTCAGATTTGCGCGGCCGCGGAAGTCATAGCGATCGCAAAAACGAAATTAACAAGTATTGTCCGTGCGCGCGAGAACAAGCATCGCGGCACCGGCGCTTTACTTTGAACATTAAAAGTAAAGCGCGGGTGCCGCGATTATAGCAAAAGTAAAGAAATAGATGTTTTTTTCTATTTCTTTACTTTTGCGAAAGTGAAAGTCATCACGGTTCTAATGACCTGTGAAAGACTGCTGGCGGCCAGCTGCGCGTGTGCACGCTCACGTGAACGCAAGAGCTAGGCCAGCCAGCAGCACTTTGAAAACTCATCTACAAAATGTCTCTCCGAGCAGCGCATGCGCGCTGACTCAGCGAGACCTAAAAATGAGTAGTGCATTAGGTATGCAAAAATCTAAGTGGGAGGGTCACAAACATATAGAAGGACGTTATATAAAATGTGCAGGACAGTGTGTGATGCTCAAACATGAAAAGCATGGTATGTGAGATGTATACAAACACATGAAGCCTAAGAAATGAAAAGTGTACAGACACAAGAAGTGTAATTGTGGAATGCTCATAGATAGGAGAACCCAGCTGATCAGATCCCACGCTCTTCCCTGTGTGTTATGTTGGGAAATAGGTGTCAAACATAGAAGCCAAAGGCATGTGCTAAGTGCTGTCCCTTAAGGCGGTGCTGTAACGCCCTGAACGTCTCAGGATCGTTTAACAGACACGACAATGAGGACGCAACCACTTGTGAAGGGTTAGTTCTTTTAATGAAGGCAAATAAAATACAAAGAACAAACAAAAGTTATAGTCACTGGAATCCTCCAGGCTAAGTACGTTACCAGCCCACAGCACGGATGGTCCTAACCGTCCTCTGCATATACGCCGATCCCGGCGTATGCCAACAGAGGGCAGAAATGAAATGGCCGACAATGCCAATCGGTAGGCTGTGAGGGGCACGAAGAGTGTTGGGGAGAATCGAGGAGTCAGGGAAACACCCAGCCGGGGTCTCTACCTGAAGGGAGCAGCCGCTCAACCTCTTCCTCAGACTGCACCGGGACGCGGAGTCACCTCCTGGTGATGCGTCACCGATACCCCAATCACAAGCAAGAAGACTGAACCGAGAGCAGCCGCTCGATCGATCCTGTGGACTTCCGAGTCTGTAACGCGGCAAACACCTCCTGGTGTGCGTTACAGCTGGCAGTCCCTGTGTCTCTGGTCGGGCTGGGAGTTACGACTCCAACCAGCAAAAGCGCCACTGCGCTTGGACTCAGCCGAGTCAAAAAGCGAAGCTCAATGGTTGACCGGTAGAGCTTCCGGGTTCTTCACAGGTGACGATGGGGCAAGACACGGCCCAGGGAGTAACGACTCGACCTACCTCCATTCTTGCCTTACTGGAGCACCACTCCGGAACACTGCTCTTCACGAAGCAGGTACGTCGGTGTAAACACAATATCCGACAGCCTTGTACCTCCCGGTTCCTCCCTTTATAGGGCGTGTTTTCCTTGAGTTATGTAACAGCTCTCCTGTTTACATAAGGGCGTGTTTCCCTTGAGTTATGTAACAGCTCTCCTGTTTACATAAGGGCGTGTTTCCCTTGAGTTATGTAACAGCTCTCCTGTTTACATAAGGGCGTGTTTCCCTTGAGTTATGTAACAGCTCTCCTGTTTACATAAGGGCGTGTTTCCCTTGAGTTATGTAACAGCTCTCCTGTTTACATAACCTCTCAACCGCTAAGCATCCTGGGAGATGTAGTCCGTTTTCGCTGGTTACCGTTTTCCTCCCCTCGTATGACAGGAATTCTTGACAGTACATCCTCCCTCTCAGCAGCTCCCCACGGGTCCAGCGCTGGCAGGTAAACGCCGATGGAACAAGGAGACCAAGCGCGGAGCATGAACCCCTTCAGCCGGTTCCCATGAATGCTCCTCCGGGCCATAGCCTTTCCACGCAACCAGGTACCACAGCTTCCCCCTGCGCCATTTGGACGCCCGTATGCCCGACACTTCATACTCCACCTCCGACTCCACGCATACCGGCCTAGGTGTCCCAGACGGCTTGGAGGGTGCTGGTTTGAGCAATGATACATGAAAGACAGGGTGTATCCGCAATGACTGGGGCAAGCACACCTTCACGTTCACGGGACCCATACACTTGGTAATTCGATAGGGGCCCATGTACTTGGGATGGAACACACTGTTCTTTCGAAACCTCATGTTTCTCGTGGATATCCAGACGTAGTCTCCAGTGCGGTACAGTGGCCCGGGCCTTCTCTTCCTATCTGCCGCAGCCTTGTATCTTCTCTTGGCCTCTATTAGGACAGCCCTTGAGCGCATCAACGTGTCTTTTATGTGTGCCACCCTGTCCGCTGTGGCGGGAATCCTGTCCTCTCTGAACGGATGTAGAAATGGCAAGAACCTGGGATGTTGGCCATAGTTGCTATAGAACGGAGATGACTGTGTGGAGCTGTGAGTGGCGTTGTTATAGGCTATCTCTGCAACCCATAGCAAGTCGACCCATTCTTCCCTGCCCTGGTCCACAAAACATCGCAGATACTGTTTGAGCGTTTGGTTCAGGCGCTCGGTTTGGCCGTCCGTTTGAGGGTGGTAGCTGGTGGACAGGGCGGTCTTAACATGCAGCGCAGTGCACCAAGTCTTCCAGAATTGCGCAGTAAACTGCGACCCCCGGTCCGACACGATCACCCCAGGTAATCCATGCAGTCGTACCACATTCTTTAGGAGTAGTGACGCCAATTCCCCGGCCGTAGGGACTCTCTTGCAGGGGATGAAGTGCCCCATTTTCGTCAAGTAATCCACCACCACCAGTATTGCCGTCATCCCCTGGTCTACCGGTAGGCCCACCACGAAGTCCAGTGATATGCTATCCCATGGTCTATCCGGGGTCGGAAGTGGATGTAAGAGCCCTTGGGTTCGGCCATGGTCGGCCTTCATGGTAGCACACGTAGGACACTCCTGTCCCCACCTCCTGACATCCACTCTCATGGTTGGCCACCAGAAATGCCGTCCCATGCTAGCCACCATTTTTTCAAAGCCCAAATGACCTGCGCATGGAGAGTCATGGCACCAGATGAATGCTTGTTTCCTTAGCCTAGGCGTGGGTATCAATAGGCACCTGCCCTTCAGGGGTATCCCGTCCTTCAGCTGCCATTCTCTGTGACTGAGGAGCCACCTCCGCCATGCGAATGACCTGATCCCTCTCTTTATTCCCCTCAGGAAAGTATCCGGTTGGATAACCCCCAATACCATCCTCGGGGAAATGATGGAACGCTCGGTTGCAGGCAATGGTTCCTTAACTGCAGATTGACGGGACAGGGCGTCCGCCTTCCGGTTTTCCGTCCCCGGCCGATATGTGATGCGGAAGTTGAACCCCGCAAAGAAGATCATCCACCGCAGCTGCCTGGGAGAAAGGTGTCTAGTGGCCGTCATGAACTGTAGGTTCCGATGGTCCGTGTACACCGATACCACATGTCTTGCCCCCATCAACCAATGCCTCCATTCGGTGAAGGCGTCCTTGATTGCGAGAAGCTCCTTCTCCGCAATATGGTAGTTGCGTTCGGCGTCGTTGAGTTTGCGGGACATGTACGCAACGGGATGAAGCACCCCTGTGTCGTGGTTGCGTTGGGACAAGATAGCCCCCAGCGCCACATCCGACGCGTCCGCTTCCACCACGTAGGGGAGATCCGGATCGGGGTGAGCCAACACCGGCGCCTTACCAAAGGCGCTTTTCAGGGCCTCAAAGGCTTTGTTCGCTTCAGGGGACCAGACAAACTCCTTGGACTTCCTCAGTAGCTGTGTGATTGGGGCCACCACTCCTGAAAATCCATCTATAAACCGCCTGTAAAAGTTGGCGAAGCCAATGAAACTTTGGACGTCCTTCACGCTTTGGGGCACCGGCCATTCTTTCACCGCCTTGATCTTTCGTTCTGCCATCTCCTGTCCCTCTGGACTCAGCATCACTCCGAGGAATTCCACGGATGTGACGTGGAAGTCACACTTGCTGAGTTTACAAAACAGCATGTTTTCCCTCAGCTTTTGGAGCACAGCTTTGACGTGGTGTACGTGCTCCTCCACACTGGACGAATAGATGAGGATGTCGTCGATATATACGACCACGTAGATATCCAACTCCTCTCTGAATAACTCATTCAAAAAGTACTGAAAGGCTGCCGGGGCGTTGCACAGACCGAACGGCATGACGAGGTACTCAAAAAGGCCGAACCTGGTCTTAAAGGCGGTCTTCCACTCGTCTCCGTCCCTCATGCGCACCAGATGGTATGTCCCTTTAAAATCCAACTTGGTGTAGATACGAGCTTTCTTGACCTGTTCCAGAAGTACACTGATGAGAGGCAAGGGGTACCGATTTTTTATGGTTATCGCATTCAATGCCCTAAAGTCCACACAGGCTCTCAGCTCCCCATTAGCCTTCGGGATGAAGAAGAGTGGCGAGGCGGCCGGAGACTTGGACGGGCGGATGAATCCTAGCTTGAGGAGTTTATCCAGGTACCCCCGGAGATGCACGTTTTCAGGCTCCGTCAGGGCATACAGCCTGCCGCTGGGAACGCTGGCCCCTGGCACCAGGTCGATCTGGCAGTCAAACTGTCTATGTGGTGGTAGCACTTCCGCCTTCACCTCATCAAATACATCCTCAAAACTGTGATAAGCCTGGGGGAGAGCCACATCTTTTTCTGCCGCTGTAGCCACCGTCTGACTCCCGCTCTCATCTGCGTCAAGGGATTCCGTTCTTATTCCACAATGCAGGATGCAATACGGTGACGTCATTTCGATGCGATGTGTTGGCCAATCCACAAAGGGGTTGTGTTTCTGTAGCCACGGCAATCCCAATATGACGCCATATTGGGGCGCTCGGATGATGTTAAAATCGATTTGTTCCAAATGGTTCCTCCCATATCTCATCGGAAGGACCCCCGTGTGCTGTCCGATGGGCCCCGTCACCAATCGCCTTCCGTCTACCGCATAGACGTCTTCGGGTACTGCTTTGGGAAGAAGCACTAGCCCTAGCCTGCATGCCTCGTTGTGGTCCATAAACATGCCAGTGGCCCCTGAATCCAGGATCACTGACATAATATCGACTACAAAAATATAGACTTACAAAAATATCGATGCCAAAATATAGAATACCAAAATATCGACTCCCTATCTCCAAACAGGAAACTACAAAAATATAGAATCCAAAATATCGTTGTAAATAATATAGTTAGTCAAAATATCGAATTTTTTAAATGTTTTAAAAGTAATGTAAAATTAATGAAATAATACATATAATTAACTGACACATACTTAAAAATACTTAAATAACATTAAAATTAATAAATAATTAATGTAAGTAAAAAAAAAAATTAATACATATATATTGACGTAATATTTATTAAAAATATTCAATATTTTCTGCGTAGGATAGCGGGCGGGTAAAATTTACTATTACCACTCCAGTAAGTGCAATAGTAGGGAAAGCGTTGGAGAGCGGGAGGGTAAAAATTACTATTCCCACTCCAGAGAATGCAACAGTAGGGAAAGCGTTGGATAGCGGGAGAGTAAAAATTACTATTCTCACTCCAAAGAGTGCAACAGTAGGGAAAGCGTTGGATAGCGTAGGGGTAAAAATTACTATTCCCACTCCAGAGAGTGCAACAGTAGGGAAAGCGCTGGATAGCGGGAGGGTAAAATTTACTATTCCCACTCCAGCGAGTGCAATAGTAGGGAATGCGTTGGATAGCGTAGGGGTAAAAATTACTATTCCCACTCCAGTGAGTGCAACAGTAGGGAAAGCATTGGATAGCGTAGGGGTAAAAATTACTATTCCCACTCCAGAGAGTGCAACAGTAGGGAAAGCGTTGGATAGCGTAGGGATAACAATTACTATTCCCACTCCAGAGAGTGCAACAGTAGGGAAAGCGTTGGATAGCGGCAGGGTAAAAATTACTATTTCCACTCCAGAGAGTGCAACAGTAGGGAAAGCATTGAATAGCGTAGGGATAAAAATTACTATTCCCACTCCAGAGAGTGCAACAGTAGGGAAAGCGTTGGATAGCGGGAGGGTAAAATTTACTATTCCCACTCCAGTGAGTGCAACAGTAGGGAAAGCGTTGGATAGCGTAGGGGTAAAAATTACTATTCCCACTCCAGTGAGTGCAACAGTAGGGAAAGCATTGGATAGCGTAGGGGTAAAAATTACTATTCCCACTCCAGAGAGTGCAACAGTAGGGAAAGCGTTGGATAGCGTAGGGATAAAAATTACTATTCCCACTCCAGAGAGTGCAACAGTAGGGTAAGCGTTGGATAGCGGGAGGGTAAAATTTACTATTCCCACTCCAGCGAGTGCAACAGTAGGGAAAGCGTTGGATAGCGTAGGGGTAAAAATTACTATTCCCACTCCAGAGAGTGCAACAGTAGGGAAAGCATTGGATAGCGTAGGGATACAAATTACTATTCCCACTCCAGAGAGTGCAACAGTAGGGAAAGCGTTGCAAAGCAGTAGGGTAAAAATTACTATTCCCACTCAAGTAAGTGCAAAAGTAGGGAAAATAATACATTAATATTTTGTTAACAATTAATTATTAATACCAAAACAAGTATTACAATTAATTACCAATCACACAAGATTTAATAACTGATTATTTATAAATACCAATATATTTTTGTTTAATTAATTACCTATTAATAATTAATTAACAACCAATTGTTTTTCAATAACAAACATTAATAAATGCTAATACCAATTAATCATTAATTAATAATATATTGATTAACGATATACACAAATTATTTAAATAATAAATTTTTTACAATTATATTACTTCCCACCATATTCCCCTATAAACACACTACCCACTACAAATATTAAATAAATACAATTAATATAATTATCAATTAAACAATTAATACAAATTAATTACCAATTAATACAAATTATTTACCAATTAATAATTAATCAACCACCAATTAATTTTCAATACCAATTAATAATTAACTAATAACAATTAAATTACTTCCCACCCTATTCCCCTATAAACCCACAACCCGCTACAGAAGTAAAACGCTAAATTAAATTAAAGATATATTAATTAACAATATACACACATCAATTAAATAATTAATTATTTACAATTATATTACTTCCCACCATATTCCCCTATAAACACACTACCCACTACAAATATTAAATAAATACAATTAACATAATTATCAATTAAACAATTAATACAAATTAATTACCAATTAATACTAATTATTTACCAATTAATAATTAATCAACAACCAATTAATTTTCAATACCAATTAATAATTAACTAATAACAATTAAATTACTTCCCACCCTATTCCCCTATAAACCCACAACCCGCTACAGAAGTAAAACGCAAAATTAAATTAAAAATTATTAATAATTCCAATAAATTATTAAATTACTTCCCACCCTACTCCCCTTTAAACCCACAACCCGCTACGGAATTAAATTACACAAAAATAAAATAACATAAAATTCATTACTTTAAAAATATTCTAACATACATTACAATATTAATACATACTTTTAACACATATACTAACACTTAAAACACTATAAAAAATTCGATATTTTTAACAACTATATTATGACTGTCGATATTATTTACTTCTATATTATTGCAATCGATATTTCTTACCTGTTTTTCGATATTCTTCACCACTATATTTTGGTAATTCGATATTCTGTCCATTCTATATTTAAAACTCGATATTCTGTCCACTCGATATTTTTTTTTCGATATTATGTCTATTTTTCCTGAATCCACCATGGCCATAACGGGTATCCACTGGTCATGCACTTCCACGTGCACCGTGATAAACAGGTGTCGTTGTCCCTTAGTGACCGAGTTGGAAAGTGAAGGGATGGATGAGTGACTCCGAGATGCCCCTTCTCTGGTCTTGGAGTCCTCTAGTTTTCCGCCGGTATGTCCACCACGGCTGTTACCGACCGGTTGGCCCGATAACGTGACGTCTTCGGTTTGGCAGGGCATTCACGTACGTAGTGGCCTTTTTTGCCACAATATAGGCACAATCCTTGTTTACGGCGTGACTCTTTCTCCGTGGCTGTGAGGCTCGCTCGTATTGCGCTGATGTCCATGGGTTCTCCCTTGGATGCAGTGGAAGTTTCAGAACTTCCCACCGTCACATAGGATGGAAGGGATTTTCCTTTTCTCCCATGATCCCCCTTTCTTTCACTTAGCCTATGTTCCAGCCGTAATACCAGGTTGATAAGGCCCTCACATGTCTTGGGTTGAGGGTCAATATGAGCCACGGCGTCCTTGAGCTCATCGCACAGCCCTTGATGGAAGAGCGCCGTCTGTTTAGCAACAGGCCACTTGGTTTCCGCAACCAGCCTTCGGAACGCGTTGAGATACTGCACCAGGTCGTTGGATCCCTGTCTCAACTCAAGCATTTCACGGTCCGCCGTGTACGAGTCAGCCCTTCTGTCGAATACCTTCAGGAATTCCTCGCGAAAAGCACCCCAATCACATAAGAGGGGGTCGTCCCTGCTCACCAGAGGTACGGCCCATTGTGCCGCGTTTCCAGCCAAATAGGATATAAGGAAAGCCACACGAGCCTGACTCGTGGGGAACGCCTTTGGTTTGCACGATAAATGTAGCGCCACTTGTGTGAGGAATACCTGCACTGTGTTAGGATCCCCACTGTACCTCTCTGGTGTTGCCAAGGGGATGGCTACCGGCATTTCCACTACTACCGCAGGGGTCTGGTTCGTGAGGGAGGTGCTGGGCGTGAGCGGGTCCAATTGGATAGCATCCAGTCTGGCTTTTACATCGGCTGTTTCTTGCCTAGAGGCAGCCACTTCAACTTGCATGGCCGCTAAAGCAGCCAGCACATCATCAAGTGTTGCCATGTCTGTTATCGACCGGGAGACAGTTAGTGTTATTAAGGTCGGATATTTTGTAACGCCCTGAACGTCTCAGGATCGTTTAACAGACACGACAATGAGGACGCAACCACTTGTGAAGGGTTAGTTCTTTTAATGAAGGCAAATAAAATACAAAGAACAAACAAAAGTTATAGTCACTGGAATCCTCCAGGCTAAGTACGTTACCAGCCCACAGCACGGATGGTCCTAACCGTCCTCTGCATATACGCCGATCCCGGCGTATGCCAACAGAGGGCAGAAATGAAATGGCCGACAATGCCAATCGGTAGGCTGTGAGGGGCACGAAGAGTGTTGGGGAGAATCGAGGAGTCAGGGAAACACCCAGCCGGGGTCTCTACCTGAAGGGAGCAGCCGCTCAACCTCTTCCTCAGACTGCACCGGGACGCGGAGTCACCTCCTGGTGATGCGTCACCGATACCCCAATCACAAGCAAGAAGACTGAACCGAGAGCAGCCGCTCGATCGATCCTGTGGACTTCCGAGTCTGTAACGCGGCAAACACCTCCTGGTGTGCGTTACAGCTGGCAGTCCCTGTGTCTCTGGTCGGGCTGGGAGTTACGACTCCAACCAGCAAAAGCGCCACTGCGCTTGGACTCAGCCGAGTCAAAAAGCGAAGCTCAATGGTTGACCGGTAGAGCTTCCGGGTTCTTCACAGGTGACGATGGGGCAAGACACGGCCCAGGGAGTAACGACTCGACCTACCGCCGTTCTTGCCTTACTGGAGCACCACTCCGGAACACTGCTCTTCACGAAGCAGGTACGTCGGTGTAAACACAATATCCGACAGCCTTGTACCTCCCGGTTCCTCCCTTTATAGGGCGTGTTTTCCTTGAGTTATGTAACAGCTCTCCTGTTTACATAAGGGCGTGTTTCCCTTGAGTTATGTAACAGCTCTCCTGTTTACATAAGGGCGTGTTTCCCTTGAGTTATGTAACAGCTCTCCTGTTTACATAAGGGCGTGTTTCCCTTGAGTTATGTAACAGCTCTCCTGTTTACATAAGGGCGTGTTTCCCTTGAGTTATGTAACAGCTCTCCTGTTTACATAACCTCTCAACCGCTAAGCATCCTGGGAGATGTAGTCCGTTTTCGCTGGTTACCGTTTTCCTCCCCTCGTATGACAGGAATTCTTGACAGGTGCAACTGGTGCTTGGTGCCAAGTTAACGGGTGGGGGCAGCATTTTAGAATTGTTGCAGGGATTCTACACAAAACACAGTATTTCTGTCTTACGTTTTTTTTAATGACTGCTTCATCAGGTTACACTACAGCATAGGTGTTCACTGAAGTGCCCGAGTAGGGGGCCAGAAAAGGCAGTAAACCACAAGGCTGGATCTCAGCAAAAGTACCATCGGAGAGCCCACCCACCACCAGAGTGACCCGTTTCGGAAGCAGATGTCAGTACTTAATGGATACCATGCTCATTAACAGTCAACAATTTATCTACGTAACTGCTGTTAAATTCTACATATGCGTGAAAGAGGGAATTATATTCTATGAGTTCCTTCATACGCATATGTATTTTCAAACAAAAATGGCAATTTAAGAACAATAAAATTAAATAAATTAAGTAAATGAGATGCTTATCTGTTGTAATACAATGCTATCTGAACAAAATAAACCCAGTACTCTTTAACAACAAGCCACTGAGGAATGAACTGTGTACAAAAATGTTGTGCTAAATAAAATTCAGCATCATTACTGTCTTAACAAACTGGAATCTCAACAAAATTGAAAAGAATGTCATAGGTGTCAAGCTACAGGCACCAGTCAAAAATAAGATTTTGAAAATCTGCTTTTTATGTTTAACTCGGCACGCCACTTTCCACTTTAACTTTATTCGTTTTTTGCATAAAACCATAAAAGTCAGTTAAAACAGTGTGTACAAAAAGGTCTCTTGAGAAACAGATCTACTTCATGACCTCAAATACTATACCTTAAAACAATATGTAAATAAAATGAATGTATAATTTGTCTTTAAAAAGAGATAAAACAAAGTCCTTACACAGACTAGATATGACCTAGCAGTACATACAATTTCAACCAACCCTTATAGGCCTATGACAGTTAATCGCAACAGGCTCTAAGCCTGACAGCGGCTTTTAAGAAATGGAGGACATAAAAGACGGTATTGCCAGATAACATTTGTAAAAATATAAAGGCAGGTCGTACTTGCCTAAACTCAAGCTTTTTCAAAATAGAGATAATAAAAGTTTTCCTATGTACCTCATAATAGTTCCAAAACATTATAAAATGGAGCATGTCCTGTGGGGACTTTCCATCGCAGCCACAGGACTCTAGGTTCTGTCCCCTGCTAGGTAGTGTTTGCATTACTGTGTGCGACCTATTAAGTGTTTCTTCCAAGAAATCTTCCTGTGTAACTGTGTGCAAATTGACTTTATGATATGTAGCAACCCTAGTAATAATACCATGATAAGCTGATGTGTCATCTGGTGGAGGGTTTGGATGGATACATACTTGGATCAGCATCATCCAGTGGATCAGCCTCATGATTATTCCATGGATGCTATGAGATCACCCAGTGGATCTATAAAGTGAGGGATATTATCCGCCTGATTTGGATGTTCACTGTGAGGTGACTGATTAGGTGATTGATCTGGTGAAGGCATTGGCTGCTCTGAAGGAAAGTGTTCTGGAGAGGGCACTTTTTTTCTGTGGTTTTATAAAGCCCGAACTTGACCCAAAGGTATCAGAGAACTTTACATGAGCACCAGTTACGTTTCACAAGGACACATTCATTTTTGTTAGGCACTGAGAGCTGAAGTGATTTGCCCAGAATCACAGGATGTTGAGCGTCATTGCTGAGACTTGAACCTGGTTCCCAAGATGTGAGATCGACCGCCCTAGACCATTCGGCCAGATCCTCTCCCCACTGGTTTAGTTGTTGAAGGTATAAAAGAAGTTGGAATAGGAGGTGATGGTATAGAAAGAATGGGGGGAGTAGAAGAAGGAGAAAAATAAATAGGGCTTGTGCCTCTGTTTCTTATGTTGATGGGTTTTCTGAGGTCCAGCAATGTCCTCCTCAAAAGATTTCTTCTGCTTCTGTAGTGTTAGAGAAGGTAGTAGTGTTTTTGTGCCCACCTTCATAGTATGACGGTTTATAAATAAAGACTTTTGTCCTTTATCTAGCTTGTACTGCAAGCGTTCAAGTATGAGCTCTATTTTTTTTTTCTGTGGCCCTGTAGTAGCTCTTGTTGATTTTAACACCGAAGATGTGGGTTTTGAATGTCCCTCCTTCTTTGTTGTTTTTCTGCATCTTTGTTTGTGGTTACAACTGCTGTGGTGTATTTTTGGACACCAGAGCTTTTGTGACTGAACTATGTCTCAGCTCAGAGTTCATCATAAAAGCTTTATTCGATCTTAAATACAAACAAAGATCATAAAAGCACAGACAGCATTAACAAAAATAAAATTCATCAGAACTCCAGTTTATACATTCAAATTACAAATATATCCCAATTTTTAGATTAGTTAAAAAGCTTTCTTTTCTTTACACAGGCCCAGAGGAAATTTGCCATTGTGTAGCTAATAAAAGGATCGCCAAGTTTTTTTAGATAGATAAGGGCCACTCTACATTGCCTAAAATTATGCTGTTTCAAAACTGGTAATAAATATCTCACTCGTTCCTCTTTGTACACATCACAAAATAAAATAATGTGTAAGTCGGATTGATCTGACATTCCGTCACATGGGCAATCAGAAAGGTCACTAATCTTATATTTCCCCGCTGGATACGCAACCAACAGTGGGAACAGATTCAAACGAAATCTTACTAGTATAAATCTGTGTTTTAGATTTAAAATCTCCTCTAAGTAGTGATAGTCAGACTCTAGCAGGGGTGCGAGACTCATATGGCCTGACTAATGGCTTATCTTTGTATATTTCTGTGCGCTCATGGGCCATGTGAGCCAGACATTTTTCTTTTAAAATTTTCTTTGAGATTTGGAGACAGTTGCTTGGGTTTTTATACAGGTCCTCCATGCCCAGTCTAGTCAGAGTCGATCTTACATAGCCCAACCATCTTACTTTGTGCACGTTATCCAGCTTGAGCCAGTCCTTTATGATGTGTTGTATTAGGGAAGCGTGTTCTTCCTCAGATTGAGATGATTTTCAGTTCCAATGTGTGTTTCTTCGGCTCCAAGATCTTTTTCAGATCCGAGGTAGGTTTCTTTGTCTCAGAGTCCTTATTTTACTTCGGTTGCACAGCTTGTTTCAGTGTCTGTGCCGAAACAAGTTTTAATGCTTTGAATTTTTCAACTTTTGTCGAAGGCTTTCCAGGCATAGTGGACTTTTATTTGTGTGCCTGTTGGTGGAGACCTCCATGGCCCAAAGGCAGTGGGACTCCAAAAGCCAGTGTGGTTGGTTTGATAGGATTTTGGGCGGCTTTCGTCGAGGTACTCATGTGACCAATACCGAAGTCTGGTTCAGAGTCTGAACTGCTTCCGCTACTAGCCAGCAGTATCTGTACATCTGTTGGCGCAGTCTGTCCTTCCGGTTCCTCCTGTTCTTGACTGGCATGTGGTGACTGATCCCTGATGAGAACCGGAGCATCTTCTGTGCATCGCTGCATGGTTGTGTGGACCCAACGACGCTCTCTTCATTGCCGAAGCATTTGTTTCAATGTGAATGCTAAGCACACCTCACATGATATTTTTTCGTGTTCCGGAGATAAACATAGATTACATTCTTTATGTGAGTCCTGTCTGAAATATTTAGCGTGGCAGTTAGGACAAAAAACTGAAAAGCGAATTTTCCATCCTTTGTGGACGTAGTCATTTAGAATGGAGACGAAGAAGAACGGTGAGCCAGAGAGGGCGCCGTGAATATAGAGATATCCCCAGTTCTTTTCTTCCAGATCCAAGATTTATCGGTTCAGAGAGAATATCGAAGGCCTAAGAAGGCCTCAGTGTAGACTGAAGCTTCCATACTGGAACTGCTATAACGATGACCGAACCCGATAGCGGAAAAAAAACAATCCAACAAAGGAGCCTAAGTAAATGTGCAGTTCCCACCGGAGGATACCTCGTTACTTGAAGACTTAGTCAAAGAAAAACAACTTGTAATTGTCCGAGCCCAACACTAGATGGCAGGGTAATGCTAAGCATATGTATTACAGCCAACACATGCTACGTATAGTGTGTTACTGAAGGTCAGTATATTTTTCTTCTGTTGGATACTTCCAACAGCAGATTCCTGACCTTGTGAATAAATACCCAAGCAGTACCACCATAGAAGAAACCTGCAGGACAGACCAGGCAGCAGTGTTTCATGAACTGATTTCCACGTAGTTGTCTGTCAAATCTCCAAGACTGCAACACCATACCAGCGCAGTGATAGCAGTCTTTGCTCTTGTGGAATAACAGTGAAGACCTTCTGGAGTCTGTATCTTGGGCAGCCGTTCATTGATCTTAATACATAATACAATCCGTCTGGAGATGGTCTTCTTCTACACACCTATACCCTTTTCTTTGCCCCAGAGAAACCCACAAGGAGCCAATTGTCCACTTGATGTTCCTAAGTGCGATCAATGTAGAAGCCCAGGACTCTTTAGATCAAGGCAATGGAGTCTTTCATCCTCTTTAGATAGGTGGGGCAAAAAAAGGTGGCAAGGTCAGACGACCTTCGATAGGTATGCTGATTTTGTCCTAAGTACCAGCTTGTCTGGGAAGAAGGTGGCGAACGGCAGCTGGACATACAGCACTTGTAGCTCATACTTGCAACAAGCTGGGGTGATTGCTATAATGAAGATTGTCCGCCACTGAGGAGGGGGAGAGAACAGCTGTGTATTGGTTCAAACGGGGCACACATGAAACAAATGAGAACCAAATTAAGTCCCCATTGAGGCATCTCAAAAGCTGTTGACGGGAACATTGATTATTCCTTTCCAGAAAGGAATCACAATAGGCGATCTGCACAATGATGGGTGATCAGGTAAGTATAAAAGGGCGAAGAGGGAACATGAGTAATCCTTAACTGTCTCCACAGCAAACCCATCCAGGGCCAAGGAAAGGCAAAATAACAGCTAACTGTGCCGGTAAAGGCTGAATATTGTAGGAGGAACACCATACAACAAACTTTACTGAGTCCTGTGTAAACAGTTTTGGCCGAGATAACACCAACCAATTTGGGAGAAGATCAAAAGCCATCAACTGTTGCCGCTCAATCTCCACACATAGGGCTACGGGCTGTGCATGATCCTTCCTCCTGCTGCAACAAGAGGTCCTTCAGAACGGGCAGTCTAGGTCAACAGGTCGACCGTTGTCAGGAGGTGGTTTAGGATTGTTTGAGGTGACCCAGTCTTTAACAGCCAGTTGTCGAGGTATGGGAATACTGGTATTCCCCTACCTCCACAGATGGGCAGCGACCACCATCACCATTGCGAACACCAGAGGTGCACTGATATAGCTGCAAGGGAGAACTGAAAGTGCTCATGGCCTACCTGAAACACAGGCAGCATCTGTGGGACTGCTGATCAAAGATGTGAAAATAAGTGTCCTTTAAATCCATTGTCACCATCCAGTAACATGGATCCAGACAGACAGAACCTGAGCTAGAGGGAGCATTTTAAATTTGTCATTCCATACGAAGAAGTTCAGAGGGTGAAGATCTAGGAGAGGGTAAAGAACTCTAGCCTTCTTCTGCGCTAGAAAATAACACCCAGGGGAGACGCGCGAGCGCGCGATCCAAGATGGCTGCCGCGTGAAAGTCTACGCGCGTTTTCGGCCCGTTTTTGCCAATTTTAACGCCGATTCCTGTCAGAAAAATGCCCTGGAGGAGGTCGCTGTGGTTATAAAGCTCTCACCTGCACTGTGGAGCAAATTCAATCGTTTCTGCACGGCGGAAGTGGGTTTTTTCGCTGCCTGGTTCCTGCTCCCTGCACAACTTTCAGGTACAGCCAGGCTTTCAGTCAAGGGGCGGAGCAAGCTTCTAGGAAAGAGCCTGGCTTGGGCCTAACCACTTCCCCAGCCCTTTTTAGCTGCTGCACCAGTCATTCCTTGGTGTTTTCCACAGCTCTCATTTCCTCCTTCATTATTTTGTGCCTGCAATTATATTTTTGACTCTTTTACTTTAAAATGGAGAATAAGAGTTCTGTTAATAAAAGGAGGCAGCAAATTTCACCTCCTCCTGCTAAATCAAAAGTAGTGGAGTCTTCTGAACCTTCGCTGTCTTTAATATTGGAGGAAATTCAGGCACCTCGAGTCAATACAGATACCATTGCCTCTGAAGTAAAAAATGTGCGTAAAGATATGGCCAGCCTTTCAATGAAAATATCAGATAATTCCATCAAAATAAACGATAATAAGGTCAAACTTGACTCATTTACTCCACTGGTGGCAAAAATTTCTCCTATGTGCTCAACATTACTGGATTTGGAGAATCGTAACAGACAATATAATTTACGCATATTTAATCTTCCTGAAAATGTTGAGGGGGATAACTGTAGATTATGTTTGGAGAATTTATTACCTGGTCTTCTACAAATTAAATTCTCAGAAAAGTTTGAAATTGATAAAGCCCACAGGACTCCCTCACACAGGAACCCTCAACATACAAAACCGCGACAAATGATTTTCAAAGTTCTTCGACACCACCATTTGGTTTTAATCAGAAAAGCAGCTAGAGAAATCCCTTCTTTGATGGTTAATGGGAATAAAATATTTATTCATCAAGACTATGCCAAAGAAACTGTTTCAATTCGCAAAGAATTCACGGCTCTTCGCCCGCAACTTCGCAGTTTAGGCTATAAATATGGTCTTTTTGATCCATCGACGATGCGCATTTGGAAGGAAAATTTTTCGAAATCTTTTCAACGTCCAGAAGATTTGAAGCATTTTTTGGATCAGCAATCTCTGCACTCTATGGATACCAATGACTCTGCTACTTGATTTTTGCCAGTTATGTTTTTTCTTCTGACACAGTTATGAAGTTTCTCTTTATTGGGCTCCAGCGGTTTCGGTCATGCTTGTACAGCGTGTGTGCGTTTCACATTTCACATTTATGTCTTCTGTTTGTCGTTTTTTCTATGTTTTTTCATTTTTTCCTTTCCTTCTTCTGTCTATGGAGCTACCTGTTTCTCATTTTCTTGATCCTCTTTTATCCTTCACTTCTTGTATTCTTTTCTCTTTTCTTCTGTTATGGCTAATATCCATGATATTAAAGTAATTTCATTAAATGTTAAAGGATTGTGCCATCCAGTTAAACGTACAACATTTTTAGCTTACCTTGGTTGTTGCAAAGCTGATGTTTGTTTTATACAAGAGACTCATATAGATGATAACATTTTAGATTATATGCATAAAAAATGGGTAGATGCTATTGTCTCTTCTCCTGCCAATGGTAAAAAAAATGGTGTAGCTATTCTCTTTGCAAAAAAATTACACTGTCAAATTTTGAGTAAATCATCTGATAAGGATGGTAGATATATACTCGTTAAAATTAAAGTTCATGACTCAGTTCTATATTTATTAAATGTTTATGGTCCTACCGCAGATGATCATATTTTTTGGTCTAATCTTACAACAGAGGTTCTAACGATTGGTAATCTTCCTTTAATTGTCGGAGGTGATTTTAATGTCATCTTTGACCCCTTGTTAGATAGATCATCTCTTACCAAGTTTCGCCCTTCTAAGGTATATTTTGCTTTCAAATCATTTATTCAAACCACTAAATTAGTTGACATTTGGAGGTTACATTTTCCTACAGAAAAATGTTACACATTCTTTTCAAACCCTCATAATTCCCATTCTAGAAATTTGATTGTTTATTGGTTTCCAGGCACCTAATTGGTTCAATAACTGCTCCTCATATTGGTAACATTGATATTTGAGACCATGCGATGATTTCTTTGGTTTTGAACTTGGAGTCAACTTTTACTAAACAATCTAGATGGCGAATGAACACTGGTGTAATTTTGAATGAGTATAACAAGCCCAAACTTTCAGCTGCTATTCAAGAATATTTTATACTTAATCCTGAAGGGTCTACTTCTATGATAAATAGATGGGATGCTTTCAAAGCTTATATTAGGGGCGTCACAATATCTATTATGGCCCATGAAAATAAAACCTTTCATGCTACTGTGAAAAACTTACAAAAACAAATTGCGAAATTTGAACGACTTTTTATTACATCCAACAATCCTCAATATAAATTTAAACTACAAAAACTGCGCTATGAATTTAATTCAATCCTTAGTAAAAGGGCAGGTATTCAAATTTCTAATGCTAAAGCTAGATTTAGTTTTAATGCCAATAGATCCGGTAAACTATTAGCTAATTATGTGCGCATAAAAAAAGATAAAACTCAAATCAACTCAATTCTTGGTCCTCATGGTAATATTGCTCTCTCTCACAATGAAATTGTTAATGAATTTATGAATTTCTACTCGGCATTATATAATAAACCAGATTTTCTGGAGGTTTCCTTAATGGACTCCTTTTTAAAATCATGTAAATTACCCAAGATTTCACAATCTAATCAAACTAGACTTGATGCACCTATTACCAAAGATGAAATCCTATCAGCTATAAAATCTCTTAAAAAGAACAAATATCCGGGTCCTGATGGGATCCCTGCGGAATTCTACAAAGAATTTCAGTCACACCTTTTACCATTTTTGCATCAACTTTTTACGTTTTTTGGATCCACTGGAACTACTTCTGGTTCTTTTACAGAAGCTTTAATCATAGTACTTCCAAAACCAGATAAAGATCCCACCAGAGTGTCTAATTATCGTCCCATATCTTTAATTAACCAAGACTGTAAATTATATGCTAAAATACTTGCTACTAGATTGGGCCCCATATTAGATTCTATTATACACCCTGACCAATCTGGTTTTATGAAGAATAGATACTCTGCTAATAATACGAGAACTTTGCTACATATTATTGAACAAAGTCCCACGTTATCGATGCCATCTGGAATTTTAGCCTTAGATGCTGAAAAAGCATTCGATAAACTTCATTGGCAATTTTTATTCCATACGTTGTCCTCGTTTAATTTTGGAGATACCTTTATTCGTATGATTTCAGCTTTATATTTTGCCCCTACTGCTCGTCTATTTATTAATGGCCAAATTTCAACTCAATTTTCACTTTTTAGAGGTACAAGACAAGGTTGTCCTCTTTCTCCCCTCTTATTTTTAATTGGCATTGAACCTTTTCTTAACCTAATCAGAAATTGTGACCATATTAAAGGAATCACTATTAAGGATGTTACTGTTAAAACCCTTGCCTATGCGGATGATGTGCTTTTATTTGTTAGTGACCCTATATCTTCTTTTCCCTCATTAATGGATATTATTACAAGGTATTCTGCAGTTTCTGGATACACTTTAAATACTAATAAAACTGATTTTTTTCCCTTAAATGTTTATTGCACTCCTGATATGCTCCCCATGCAGGAAATTATTTGGCAAAAGAATAAGATCAAATATCTTGGAATTTTATTTTCCTCTTCCATAAAATCGACAATCAATCTAAATTGTGATTTCATCCTAAACTATATTAAAGACAAAACGTCTAAATGGTCAGAATTACATCTTTCATGGTGGGGTAGGATGGATTCTCTTAAAATGACTATAGCTCCTAAAATATTCTATACCCTTGCCATGGTTCCTACTCAATTTCCATTAAAATTTTATAAAGATGTTGATAAACGTTTGTCAAAGTTTTTATGGAACAACAAACCTCCTCGTATTGCGTATAAAAAATTAAAAGTTCCTAAACGTAATGCTGGATTTGGTATCCCAGACTTTTTTCTTTATCATAAAGCTTTTATTTTAAAACAAAGTTCATTATGGTTTAATTGCTCCTTTTTAAATAATTCTCCTACGTGGCTTCGTATTGAGAAATCAATTACGAATCCATTTCCTTACTTTGGTGTCTATGCATAATAATGCCCCATTTATTCAAAAGTCAGTTATTAGTAAATCCACTAAAATGTTATTTAATGATCTTGACTTAATTTTTCTTTTTCCCATGAATAACACTGTTGAATTATCTTTATGGTATAGTAATGTGATTAAATTGAACAGTAATGTTAATTTCTGGTTTTCATGGATTAAGGCTGGCATTTTTTATCTTAAAGATGTCTATTCTAATAATACGTTTATTTCTTTTGAAACATTGCAAACAAGTTTTGGTTTATTTAAATCTGATCTTATTAAGTATCAATATTTGTGCAATTCAATTTTAGACTCCTTTCCTAATGCCATCCCCTCTAATGTTACAGTTGACTTAGCAATTTATATTCAAACAGTTTCAAAATCATCTCATGGGGTGTCTATTTTATATAAAAAATTATCTGATACTCTAGGTAGCAATATAGAGATGATTTCCACTTTTTGGAATAATGAACTTTCACTTTCCTTGTCCACTAACACATGGAAAGATATTTGGCTTAATAGTATATCTGGGTGGTTGCCTGTTTCAATCTACCAAACTAATTCTTATATCCTTTATAATCGTATATGGACTCCATCACGTTTGTTCCAAGCTAAACTTCTCCCCTCTCCTGATTGTTGGCATTGTAAATCACACCCTGGCTCATTACAACACATGCTTTTTGATTGTCCTTTGGTTTTTAAATTTTGGTCTGAAGTCTGGGATATCATTAAGAAGATTTTTAAATTTCAACTTGATCTTTCCTATCAGTTAATAATCTGTAAATCTGCCATTCTTCCACAAAACATACATGATTTAGAGAGTAAACTTTTTAATTTTCTTATTTCGGCTGCTTTAAAATCCATTACTTTTTGTTGGAAAGATGTCTCTGTATTATCTGTTAATGCTTGGTGGTCATGGGTTATTCTTTCCAGAAGAGGTGCTCAATTATCTATGAAGGGGATCACTCATAATTTTTTCTCTTATCAATCTTTTTGGTTACCTGTTGATGAATATTTATCCATTTAATGCTGTATGAATAATTTTAATTCAGATTTGTACTTATTATGATTAGTTTTATAATGGCATATAGTAGCTCTGTTTGCATTTTCTACATCAATTGGTATATTTGTACCTTCCCTCCCCCTCCTTCTATCCTCCCTTTTGGTATTTTTTGATTATGTATTTTCTCATTACCTAAGATAATTTTTTCTATGATTTTGCTTACGATATACAATGTTATTTAGGTATTATTGCTTAATCATAATATTTTATGTGCTGTCTATCTTTTAGTTGTATTTGAACAAAAATTCAATAAAATATTTTGAACACAAGAAAATAACACCCAGTTCAGATCGCAGATGTGGGTACCCTCTCTATGGCTCCTTTGGCCTACAGAGCTTAAACAACTTCTTGGAGTATAGAGACGTGGCCCTCCCACAGTTTATTTGGTATGGGAGGCATGTTGGGGGTCGAGGGGTGTGGCAGAAAGGTGAGAGAGTAATCACTCTCCATGATTTGGAGCAGTCACCAGTCAGATGTAATGCTTTTCCACCCATAGAGGTCAAAAGTAATGCAGCCTCCCACCATGATTGCTTGCTGCAGAGGGTGACTTAAATTAGTTTTGCTGCAGCTTCTGTGTAAAGAAGGGGCTGGGGATTGGGTAGATCATTGCCCCTGGGGACATGAACGCTGGCAGACAGATTTCAGGCCTCTGCCTCGGAAGGCTTGCTGCTGTTGGGGCACTGTTTGAGGTTGCCTCTTCTGGTACCCCCACAAGACTGCTGGAATGGAGTCAGCCCAAGAGAGCGCATTGTTGCTTTGCAGTCTTCAAAGCACTCTACAGCCGAATGAGCTTAGTCTTCTAAGTATTGAGGGCCATTGAATGACATATCCATAAGTAACTGTTGGACATCACTCGAAAATGGGGTGGAGCGGATCCAAGCATGGCAATGAAGCACCACACTGGTTCAGGCTGCTCAACCCAGGCAGGCGGTAGTGTTGAGGCCTGAGTGTATGGAGTACTTCACCACATCTGGGCTGTCTTTTATCAGACAGTTTAAGGTTAGATCAAACATCATTTGGGACTGATAGCAAGATGTCTGCATCCATGTTACAGAGCTCATGCGAAAATCTGCACAGGAGACCGCCGGTATTCACGAACCTCAGAGCAAGGGTGGCAGAAGAGAACATTCTCTCTTTGCAAAAGTCTCCATGCGTTTCAACTATCTGAGGGTAGTACATTGGGATAATTCAGCTAGTAGAAGCCTGTACCATCAGGCTTTCTAGTAAAAGATGCTGGCGGAGGAAGGAATGGTCCCCTGGGGAAGGTCTGTGCCACCCTGCTATCTACTTGTTTACTGGAGGGCAAGAGCCTGGCTTTCCCCAGTGTGTCCGCATGCACCTCATTGAAACTGAGAGGCTCCTGTGTTGTTTGCCCTGGGTGAGGGACCTCCATTAAGAATTTATCTTGAACTCAGTGGTGGGCAGGGTGAGGTCTAAAACTTCTGCTGCTCTCTTAATGACAGTGGCAAAGGATGCCTTCTTCTGCAGCCACATTAGGTGAGGGTGAGTGGGCCAGTGTCAAACGATTAGGTCTAAGCCACTGGCATTCTGGAGATCTAAAAACAGTCCAATCCACAAGTGATAGATCGGCTGGCGGTCACCCCAGATGTGTGAGGGCCTAAAGTGCAGCAAAGTGACCCAGTTAAGTACCAAAGATTCAGTCCTCCTAAAACTCCCTTATTTGTTGCGGCATCCCAAGAAGTGGGGCCAAATTGGAAGGAGGGTCGGAACTGGTTACGGGTGGTGTCCTAGGGCTTCACATGATGTCAAATGGTGGGAGTGGCAGAACTTATGGGGAGTCCTGTTTTGACTTCTTGTACTTTATTTTTTACTTATTTGAAAAGCTCAATGGCGAGCATTCAATAGATCGGCCTCAGGAATGAGACCATGTCCATTTCTCAGCATCGAAAACATCCTAAAGACCATGAGGACCACCCACTCCGGGGCCCCCTCGGACCCCTGCCCCCACATCTACCACTGACCCGCAGACATCCTCTCTCCCGAGCTACAAAGAATCATCAACCGATCCTTCGAGACCGCCTCATTCCCCGATGACTGGAAACACACGGAGGTCAACTCCTACAGAAACCCTCGGCGAACCCCACCTACCTCAAGAACTTCAGACCAATCTCCCTACTTCCCTACCCAGCAAAAGTCATTGAAAAAGCGGTCAACAGCCAACTCGTCTCCTTGATCAACGAGAACAACATCCTCGACTCTTCCCAATCAGGCTTCAGGAAGAACCACAGCACAGAGACCGCCCTCATCACCGCAAGAGACTAAATCCGCTCACTCCTCGACAGAGGCAAGACTGTGGCCCTCATCCTCCTGGACCTCTCCGCGGCCTTCGACACAGTCTCACCCCACACCCTAGCCAACAGACTTCACAATACAGGAATCTGGAACAAAGCCCTCGACTGGATCCACTCATTACTCTACGGCAGAGCACAGCAGGTCAGACTCCCTCCCTTCATCTCGAAGCCCACGCCAACAACCTGCGGAGTTCCCCAAGGATCCTCTATCAGTCCCACCCTTTTCAACATCTACATGGTTCCTCTCGCTTCCATCATTAGAACACACGGACTCAACATCGTATCTTACGCAGACAACACACAACTCATCCTCTCACTATCCAACGAACCCGCCATCTCGAAACACAACTTTCAAGAAGGAATGGAAGCAGTCGCCTGGTGGATGAAGAACAGCTGCCTACAACTGAACACAGACAAAACCGAAGTACTCAACATAGGCCCACATCTGGTGGCCCCTTGCCGACGGAAACCCACCTCCATCCACGGACCATGCACGCAACCTCGGAATCATCCTGGACTCTGAACTCAAAATGGACCATCAGATCAACACGGTCACCTCTTCCTGCTTCCACACCCTGCGTCTCCAACGTAAAACTTTCAACTGGATCCAGGAAAACCGTCACCCAGGCCCTCATCAGCAACAGACTGGATTATGGCAACGCACTCTACGTCTGGATCAACAAGAACCTCACCCACAAACTCCAGAACATCCAAAACGCCGCCGCCAGACTAGTCCTTAACCTACCGCACCGTTGCCACATCACCAAACGCCTGCGGGCACTACACTGGTTCCCCGTCGAGAAGAGAATTGCCTTCAAGCTTCTCGCCTACAAGGCCCTCCACAACACCGTCCCTGCCTACATGAACCACTGCCCCTCGTTCCACGCACCCCAAAGATCCTTCCGCTCAGCCCAGCTCTCCCTCACCATGTTACCATGCGTCAAGAAGACCAGAACAGGAGGTCGCTCCTTCTACTTCCTTGCTGCCAAAGCATGGAACACTCTCCCGCTCCCGCTTCACCTCCGCCAGACACCAACCCTCTCCAAGTTCCTGAAGGACCTCAAGACCTGGCTCTTTGACGAATCACCATGAGCGTCTGGCACCACACACCCTTATGGGCTTTGGTAACCTTCTGATGAGTCTCTGCGAGGGCTTAGGAGGTGCGCCCCCCGCCCCAGCATCTTGAGACCCTTCCTGGTGAGTAGCTGCACTTCACAACCCCTTATTGATTGATTGATTCCTTCACCCGGGCAGGGCCTTTCTAGGTCTCTCCTGGGCAGCGCTTGCGCTGTCTCTTTGAGACATGCTGTATTGAGTATATGGACATTAAGCTCCACACATGGTCAACCCATTTTTACAATTGGCTCCTCTTCCTGACCTTTGTAAATGATGGCTTTTGATTCGTTGATAGGCTTAGTAGTCCCTCCTTAGTACCTGCCTGTCTCCTGTTGTTACCTCCCATAAGGATAGCCCCCTCTTCCATATGTCCTTACTCAGTAGCTTTCATTAACAGTTGGGAGAACTATTTACTTAATTATTGTGCACTGGATCCCAGCTCGAGCATTGGCGGCTGCCACTTGTTTTGGTTGACTTTTCGCAGTGACTGTTGGTGCACTTCCCCCTCCAGTGTTCTGTTTACTTAGTGGGCATCTGTTTTCTTTTAATTGGTCCGATACTCTTTGTTTCAGTTTCCATTTGTTTTCGAATTGCCATTGTTTATTTCAATTGATTTGTTATGAGTTTCATTTATTACGAATGGCATGTTTTTGGTAGAGTCCACCACCAGACTCGAACCGGTTCCTTGGCAGTTCTGTAACCTAAGCCACATCGATGGCTTGAAAAGCATACATGTTTCTTTTCCATACACTATTTTACTGGTTTGTTTTTTAAAGCAACCTGCTTTGATTTGGTTACATCGAATGTTTCTGCGTGGTCTGCTCTGCCAGCATTTGATGTTTTTTTAAGAGCAGATTAGAGGTGGTTAAGCACAGGCAAGTCTACTTGTTTACCTTTTTCACAAAGATTGTTATAACCTACCCTGTTGGTACATTCCTCCGCACACATCCTCCTCCACTGTCCTCTTGGTTCCATCTCAGAACCCTCAGGTGAAGGCTGCCTTGGAATGTTGACAGGCAGTGCTTCTGACAGAGTGCGCCTCGTACTGGCAAGCTGAAGGTACAGAGATGTATACTTGCAAATAAAGAACATTTCTCCTACCTCCTGCGTTGGTAATTACTTCATTTTGGCGACAGGATAGGGATGCTGTGACAGCGACAGCGCTGTACCTTCCTCTGTTGATGTTCGTCTTGCCAGTCGCCTGGAAGAGCGTTTTCAAGTCTGGTTCCAGATTACTTTGGGTTCCACTCAGGACCTTTCAGACTGTCTTTCTTACTCCTCCGGGTGGTGAGTTTAACATTCAGCATTGTTGCACTAGCGTCTATGAACTGTATTGAGCTGTCTCTCCGCTGGAGGTGACTTTGTATCTGGGGATTCGCTGTGTTGTTCAGATTTAATAAAACATTGAGGCTTTTGGTCCTTTCATCGTAGCTTCAGGCAGCCGGATTAGTATTATTTCCGATGCCGGTGTAGCTGTTATTGGCGATTCATTGGAAACCTGTAGGGGGACCTCCTCATTGAACTTCAGTAACCCCGGTCGAGTTCCCATCCTCATCGATGCTAGGGTTTTTTCAAAGCTGTGCATTTCTCAGCGGAATTCTATAAGGGAAGACCGGAGTCGCTACCTTAGTGTTGTATTCACGTAGGGGAGCTGCACACCTCTGTCACCTCAGCCCTGTTGTTGAAGAGCTCCGGTATTAAAGGCAGTCAGCGGCATGTGGGAATCTCTTCACGGCAGCATTTATCCTCGCCGGGGGTGTGCGCCCGCTAAGGGAGCAGCTATATTTCACCAAAAGCGGGCTTCTGGTTTTCCGTCAGTCAGCGGCACTGGTGGAATCTCCTCACGGCGGCTTTCATTCCCAGCAGGGGGGTGCGCTCGTAGAGGGAGCAGTTCTATTTCCTCCAAAAGCGGCAGGAACCAGCGGTATTTCACAGCGACTCTAAGCTCCTAGGGAGCTTTGTTAAATATGGTCAGTGTTTAAGAGGCATTCAGCGCGAGGAGATTGTCTTTGATTTCCTCACAGGAAGTTCCCACCTTCAGTACAGTACTTCCTATGCACTATTGAGGCGTTTCACTACCATAAAAAGAGGACTACAATCTCCATTTTGAAGCTGTGTTGCAAAATGTCTCTGTTAAATTAATTTGGGACAGACATATGCAATGATATTAATGTTTATAATGGTACTTTTAGTTTTTTTAAAAAGAAAAAAGGTCCACATTACATATTTATGACTGAAATGTTCTAACCTTTTCCATTTTTGCAAGATCTCTACTGTTCTGGGGTACTCATTTCAAGGTACATCTGCTTTACTTGTGTCTCAGTACAACCCATTGGGCAGCCATGGCAGGTGCTGGCATGAGCCAGCCACCCCCCTTTTTAAATGAGGTAGGAGAGCCAGACATACCTTGGAGGAGGTGGGAAGGCACTTTCAAATCATACCTCATTGCTATTGGAGGTGGTAATTTTTCAAGCATAAGAAAGCAAGATATCCTGCTGCACAATCTAGGTATTCAGTGGAGGAAAGTTTTCGAGGACATCACAGGAAGGCTAGTTGATGAGGAAGCAGAGGTGGATGTTTATGAGTACACTTTGAGGAAATTAGGGTCACACTTCAGGGTAAAAATAAATGTGGTCCTAGAGAGACACAAATTCTTCAATAGGGGGGTCAGGAAGGATGAGAATGTCTCCTCATATGTGGTGGTATTAAGGGGCATGTCAGCCACTTGTGAGTTTGGTGCTCTTACGGATTCCCTTATCAGGGATCAACTAGTTAGATGCACAAATGATATGAAGGTACAGGAGGAATTGCTTACCAGGAATCCCGACCTTAAAGAAACAATCAGTATAGCCAAGTGCTTAGAACACACAGCACTGTGTACGAAGGAGATGAAGATTTCAGAAGGGTTGAATAAAGAAAAGGGTGAATCTAAGGTCTCTCCTAGTGAGGAGGCTATGTGTAAAGTAGGCGAAAAGAATAAAGATGTTCCCCGCAATAAATCAGAGGGTTTCCTGTGTTTTAGATGTGGTTGTCCCAACCACTTGGCGAACAATTGGAAATGCCCTGCTAGGAATATAATTTGCAGGGAGTGTAATAAGAGGGGGCATTTTTCAAAGGTATGCAAAGTATTCAGTCCCAAAGTACATGTCATTGAAAATTCTGAGCTAGGGAAGGATGAGGAAAAAGCCTTTGTATTTCAGATAGAACAAGGGAACATGGAAGAAAGGATACAATATCCCACTTGTGACATTTATCTTGATGGTGAAAAATTTCAGGTATATGCGGACTCATGTTTCCCGTTCACCCTTATTAAGAAGAACATTTTGGATGAAAAGTTTGCCAAACATAAAGTCAAGTTAGAAAGTGCTGATATATGTCCATCGGGGTACAATAGAGAACCCATCCCGTTAGAAGGAATGGCAAGATTGAGAATTTCATTTAAAGACAGACACACAGTGGGGAAGGTATATGTAACCAAACAAGGGTCAAGCTTGTTGGGGTGGAAACATCAGAAAGAATTGGGTATCACCCTGGACCCCAACAATGTGGACCAAGTCTTGCTGGTTGAACCCCCTGTGGTAGGTGGTAACCTCACTAAAGAGTTTCCAGAAGTCTTTACTGAAAAATTGGGATTGTTAGAGAATTACATGCATAAGATTGTTTTAAAAGAAGGAGCGGTCCCCGTGTTGCACAAAACTCGTTCCATTCCTCTTCTTGTGAGAGAACCTTTAAGGTTGGAATTTCAAAAGCTGGTTAAACGAGGGGTCATTAAAGAAAGTGAGAGTTCAGAGTGGTTGGCACCCATTGTCATCACAACCAAGGACAATGAGAAGAACATTTGGTTATGTGTGGACTTGAGGGACTTAAATGCCAACATCTTAGTGGATAGACATCCCTTACCAAGGATACATGAGATGCTGAGCACTATTCAAGGGGCAAGGTTTTTAGCGTGCTCGATCTATCCGTGGCCTATCATCAGGTCAAGCTCCACCCTGAGTCTCAGCTTTTGACAGCATTTACCACTCCATTTGGCAACTATAAGTTCTTGAGGATGCCTTTTGGGTTGGCGTCAGCCGCCTCAGCTTTTCAAAGAATAATGCAACACATCCTAAAGGATTGCTCAAAAACAATGTGTTTTCAAGACGATATTCTAATTTATGGTTCAAGTGAAGTTGAACACAATTCTAATGTTTGTTTGGTGCTCAACAAATGTAGAGAAGTTGGGTTTACAACAAAAAAAAGCAAGTGTAAATTAGGTGTTACACCTGTTGACTTTTTAGGGCACACAATCTCAGAGGAGGGCATTATAAGATTGACTTGGTTGAAGCTGTGAGAAGAGCTCCTACTCCCACAAGCAAAGAGTACATTCTGTCATTTTTAGGTTTGGCAGAATATATGGCCAAATATATTAGGAATTTTTCCATATGGTCTCAACCTCTAAGGAATCTGCTAAAGAAGAATAACACATTTGTTTGGGGCAAAGAACAAGATGAGGCGTTTGAGAGTATAAAAGAAGCAATCATTTCAGCTCCATTCATAGGCAATTTCAATGTGGATAACGACACGATAATATCCACAGATGCAAGCAGTAGAGGTATAGGGGCCGCTCTTTCACAAAGGTTTGACAACAAGGTGAAGGTGGTGGCCTTTGCCTCCAGAACTCTTACAGTGGCTGAATCCAATTATTCTACAGTGGAAAAGGAGGAGTTGGCTGTTTTTGGGCAATAAAACACTTCAGATTCTATGTTTGGGGTTTGCCATTCGAATTATGCACTGATCACAAACCTTTGTTGTCTTTGTTCACAAAAAAGGATATGGAGAACATGACCCCTTGTATTGATAAATGGGTATTGGGCCTTCAAGGATTCAATTTCAAAATGGTTTATTTACCTGGGCCAAAGAACAAGGTAGCTGACTTTCTATCAAGGGCTCCTGTTGAGTATGAAGAGGATACAACCATGTCCAAAGAAGCTGTTCTGGAGATTACTCTTCCTGCTGTAGCACAAGATCAATGGGACTCCCACATGGAGCAAGATTATATCATTAATTAAGTCAAAATGTATGTAATCAAGGGGTGGCCCAGCAAATGCAATGTCCTACCTGGTGAGTTTCAGCCCTATTGGAACCTAAGAGATGATTTGTCAGTTGTGGGGAAGTTTCTTCTCAAGTCAGGCAAGATAGTTCCACCGGGAGGGTTAAGGAACCACATAACCGAGCTTACACATGAAGGGCACTTGGGGAGAAGTCTCAGCAAGGCAAGGTTAAGATCAGAATATTGGTTTCCCTATATGGATCAGTTGATGGAAGAGAAGGTGCACGACTGTAATGCTTGCAGCCTGAGTGATAAATCCAAAAGTACTAGGCACATACCCCTTATACCAGTTGAAGTCCCCAGGGTTACATGGGACAAGCTTGGACTAGACATTTCCAGTCCCATACATGCTAGGGGACCTCAGGAGTGGTACATTTTGGTTCTCATTGACTATTATTCAAATTGGATCACACACAAGTTTGTGAATAGGATCAACACGAAATCTCTCATTGGTTTTTTAAGTGAAGTGTTTTCAAAGGACGGTATTCCCTCCACCATAGTCACAGATAACGGTGTACAGTTTGTGTCGGAGGAAATGGAGGAGTTTCTTAAAGACATGTCTATTTCCCACATACGCACACCTTTGTATTGTCCCAAGGCAAATGGGAAGGTAGAAAGAGCTAATCGAATTTTAAAAGAGTGCATTCAATTAGCAGTCAGTTCTGGTAAGCCTATGGAGGCAGCTACTAGAGACATGCTATGGTCATACCATACCATACCACACCACACCACACCACACCCAATCTTACCACAGGTCATTCCCCTTTTGAATTATTGAGGGGAAGGAAGGCGGGCTCTAAGTTGTCTCCCAACTGGTTTCCCCAGAAAGAAGTGGTTGTTGTCAACCCGGAAGAGTTCAGTAAGAGGGTGGAATCCAAACAAAAGAAATACAAAGAGATGTATGACAAGAAATGGGGTACCAAGAACAGGTCACTCAAGCAAGGGCAAAGGGTTTATAACAGGAAACCCCATGGTGTTAGTAGCAAAGGCGACAAATGTTATGTTCCAGAGAAAATCAAAGAGGTAAAAAAGAATGTTGTTATTCTTGAAAATGGTAACATGTGGAGCATGGATCGCGTTGCCATATGCCCGGACAGAGCAGGTCACAGGGAGGTTAAGGATCCCCCCACACATGGTACCCAGTCGGACGAGGTTCAGGGGAGAAGAGGGGAAAGATCCAAGAGCTCTTCTTGCTGGCACAAAGATTATAGAATGGTGTGATGATTACTGCTCCAATTTTGGTATCTCATGTTATTTGGTCTTCTGTGCAAGACCACTGTTTAATGTTATGACATGTGTTGTCTCCACTCTTCCTTCCCCGGACTATTCCGTTTCCTTCCTCTCTCTTCTCATTTTTTCCCTCTCCTCTCCTCCCTTCGGCCGTCCGCTCTCTCTCTCCCCCTGCCTCACCCTCCTCTTTCTCTTCACTCCTCCGCTCCTGTTCTTCTCTCTATCCTCCTTCTCCCTTTTCTCCTGCTCCCCCTTCTTTTAGGGAGGGAGATGAGAAATAACCTACCCTGTTGGTACATTCCTCCGCACCCCTCCTCCACTGTCCTCTTGGTTCCATCTCAGAACCCTCAGGTGAAGGCTGCCTTGGAATATTGACAGGCAGTGCTTCTGACAGAGTGAGCCTCGCACTGGCAAGCTGAAGGTACAGAGATGTATACTTGCAAATAAAGAACATTTCTCCTACCTCCTGCGTTGGTAATTACTTCACAGATTTTCAACTTTAGACTCTTATGCATAGACTTTTACTTTTAACCCCTCGGTTTCAGCAGCCTGCCTCGATCTGGTTACATCTAATGTTACGGCGTGGTCTGCTCTGCCCTCCTTGGGCCATTAGTTTAATCCGCGGTTTTTACTCAGCAGCTGGGGGTCTGGCTTCCAACTGGTGGGTGCAGCAAGGAGTGTTTCGGAAATTAAGAGATTCCATCGAAGGCAGAGGGGGAGGGGAGCGTTCCTCTGCCCAGTCTCTTTGGTGCTTTATTAGTTTCCATTTCATTTAAAAACCTGCTAAACTGCACTTTAAGGAGGATAGCATACAAGTTAAGGAGGACTTCCCATGCCACTGACATGGTCCCAGCCCTTCCAGTATATCTAACGCAGTAACACAGAATTTATTACTTTTACTAAAACGCACCATAGTTTTCGCCTTTTACAGTGGCAGTGAGTTGCACATCAAGCAGGGTTAACGGTTCCAATATCACTACCCCAGCCGTTCCACTCTTTCCAACACACAGTTCCACAGCACATAATTACTATCCACATAATTCCACTACACATATCGATTCCACAGCACACATTTCCACGCCACTTAATCGCACAACTAACAATTCTAATCCAACTCACATAATTCCACTACACACCACATATATTCTTTGCTATTGTGTAACCCCTGACAGTGGCAGGCTACTAATAGAGCAGTACATTTGTTGCACTAGCAGAATCCCTACCATGAAATGCTAAAGCGGAGAGATATACATTGTATGTGGCTCTACTTAGCTCATTTTTCACAGAAGCATTTAAGGCTCTGCTTCGACTTTGGAAACGCATGTTCAGAAAAGGACAAACTTTTTTATTCCTGCTGTGCCGAGGTTCGTTTATTTTCCTAAAATGAAAAGCTAACATTTCAGGGCAAAATTTATATTTGCAGAAAAATAAGAAGTTGATGTTTGCGAGACAAAAATAGTCGATCTAGTCATTTACAAAATGGGTTTTAAGTTCATTTGAGAGATTTGGAGATGCCCACTGCCACTGTCGTAATGGTATTTCATTGGAGCCAGGAGCAAGCAGTTGGGCAATTTGCATGAAGTGCAAATGGAAGATGTCTTAAGTGAGCAATAGCTCTCTTGTCATATCAGACAGCGAGGTCTGACACTTTACATTTATTCACCCTGAAACTTCACATAGGTTGTCAATTACATATGTATGATGTTGAAGGAGGGATGGGCAGGGAAACGAAATGAGTAGGTAGGTTAAGTGGAGATGATATCTACATTTCACAAACTAAAAGCCCATGCCATTCCTGAAAATTGTTCAGTGACGGTATCCTCTGGTTCTATTTATTTGTGTTGGTGAGAGTTAAAGAAGCTTGGCTGGTCACTAAGGAAATTCCCTATCCCATGGGGTCTGGCTAGATTGCTTTTCAAGCCCACCGATTTACAGCACATCACTTTCAAAGTTTCCGGTCTGCCTCCAATTCCTTCTCTTTAGATGCAGGTTTTGTGAGCCAAACCGTGGGTATGTCCCTTCACAGAAGAATCAGATGATTCTGAAGTGGAGGCAGAAAGAGGGCAGAGAGGCCCCGGCTGATGAGAGTAATTCCTGATTAACTTTCAACCACTTTGGAAGCAGGAGGAACACCAAGGCAAAAAGCAGGCATATTTCCTAGTGGAGGGAGAAGGGTTTTTTCTGTGTTGGGGGACACCATCTGCAAAATTCTCTTTTGCCCCACAAGTCTCAGGACCCCCAAAAGAGGCTTGGTTTTTAGAAAGCGAATCCCTCATAGGGAAATATCCCCACTCGGGGGAAAAGTGCAGCAAACCTCACCTACTGGAAATGGAGCGGGGGTGGAGGGGTAAAAGGGGTTGGTGAGAGGTGGATTCAGATGTAAGTGGGGTGGAAGCAGATATTCCAAAAGAGCGAGACTAAAAAAACATGGAAGCAATATGAAGTGTGCACAGTCGAAGGATTCTTTATTTATATATGACGTGCATTAAAAAAAAAAAATCCTCAGAAGCGTAGACCTCAATGCCTTTTCACCAGAATTTGGTGAACAAAGAGGTGGCAACTGCACATAGTGTATGCCTAGCAAATGGGGAGAGGAGTTGGCCTACCGGCTAGGGCGGTCAACCTCAAATCTGGGGAACCGTGTTAGAGTCTCGGCAATAACACTGAACATCCTGTGATTCTGGACAAATCACTTAGTCTCCCTGTGCCTAACTAAAATGAATGTGTCCTCATGTAACGCAACTGGTGCTATGTAAAGCATTCTTATACCCATTACCGGGTCAAGTTCGCGCTAAATAAAACTCTGTTAAAAATGTTTTAAAAATGGGCATAGTTCTACAGTACTTAAACATGGCTACTTCGAGACAAAAATTAAAACAAGAATTTGACAGATCCAATGTTCAATAAATGTATGTATCCAATCCCTTCATCCAGCATAAAGATAGAAAACAACTTCGTGCTAATTCTTGAACTATAGTCAAGTCCTTTAATAGGTCCAGGAGGATTAAAGGCTCAGCCATATGTAAAGACTTTCAGGACAAGTAACGCAGGTGAGTAGTATCCTTTATTGGAGCGAGCAGGTGCAATCTCTGCCACTCAGTAACTGCCTCCAGTGGCCACCATCACTTCACCATTCTCGAATCCCACTCGAGCCTGTGGCATCCTGTTACCTAGAAACCGGTAACCAGGATACCACATCACCTTTCTTTACATAAAGAAATCTACAGTTTTCTTGCAAAACCCCCAAGAACATAACACCCAAATCCTGATTGCAACAAGTGATGCAAATTGTATAAACATTTTGTTCACAAGTACATATTTAGAAAATCAACAAAAAATATACACATACAAAGTAGCAGACCAAAATACAAGGTATTCCATAAGGGAATCCATTAAGTTGGCTATAATGTCAAGATATAAAGTCAATTTACATAGCATCAATACAAAAATAGTATGCCATAGTCACACCCCCATCCTCACAAAATAAATCACATGAGGAAACTTCAAAATGTTTGTGCTAAGATTACCTGTCTGCCCTTGCGTATAATTGTTGCATCTCTATGGTGACAAGGAGATTGTAACAACCACTCAGACTGGTAATGGGGATGTGGCAGACATTCACTGGTCACACTTTCCCTTGAAACAGACACAGGATAAGGGGAATTACCTTGATTTGTATGTCACTTCGTCCCACATCCACTTCATAGGAGTTGAAGAATCAAATTTCTCTTCCTTTGCAATCTGAAGTTTTATTTTGTTACACTTTGCCATTCCGCTGTAATGCCATACCTTATCACTCAATTTCGCCAATCTGGAATATGTGTAGATTACTTGCAATGGTGCAGAAAATTTGCTTTCTCCCTTTCTTGTTTTGGATCCTAATTTTACTCTCACCCATTCTCCTGGCTTCAAATATACATCCTTCGTACCATATTTGTTATCAAAATAAGAAATGTATGTTTCCTGCATTTTCCTCATATTGGATCTCACCACAGCAGGTGACCATTTACCACACACTCATTTTATCCCATGCAACATTGTCCTTCGTAAACGGTTCCCTGCCCCTCAGAATCCTAAATGGGGTATAACCAGTACCTGTGGGAGTAATTCTTTGTGCCCAAATGGTGCTATAGAGTTTCTTTATCCAATCTTTACCCGCATTTAAAGATGCTTGAACACTCCCCATGATAATGGTTAAAGCATTCCACTGTACCATTACCAGCTGGATGATAAACGTTCTTTTCCCACAGATGCCATTCCTATTCAGAAACCTTTCAGATTTCTTTGAAACAAATTGAGGGCCATTATCACTAAGAATGGATTTAGGAATTCCTTCCTGCAAGAACCAATTTTCCCCAAAATTCACTACTTTTTCTATCACAATTGACAGCTATTTCTATTTCAGATCATTTAGAATAATTGTCTATGGCAACTATAACATGCTGGTCAACCAAAACAGGAACCAACAAATCTATGCTTAATTCCTCCCAAGGCCGTTCAGAAATTGTGTCTGGAGTCTGAAGTCGGTTTTAGTAAATTTTGTGCTCTGTCAGAATTGGCACATGTTGTACATTGTTTTACAAACTTCTGAACATCATGGTCCATGCCTCACCACCAATATGTGGATTTGACCATGTTCTTTAATTTGACAATGCCTAGGTCTCCCACATGATTTATTTCCAGCACCCTCGTTCTCAACTTCTTTGGGACCACTAATCTTTCACCTCTGAAATTATAATTAGAGTTGTCGATGGACAACTCTTCTTTGATCTCCCACAATGCTCTTAACTCTTCCTATGGATCATTTTTACTTGGTCATCCTTTAACAACAAAATTAGACACTTTGCCCAGAATAGTGTCTCCACTGCATCCTAGATCCCAGCCTTGCTTCAGAATTGCGTCATTCTTTCTCTGAAGACAACTACGCTAAAATCATTCCAATCTTCTCATTACCTCACTACACGGTAAGTGGAAATCTATTTAGGTAATCAGTTACTTGATTTCTTTTCCCTAGTAGATACTCCACCGCATACCTAAAATCAATTCATTTTAAGGTCATCTTCGATATCCTGAGCGTAGCTTTAACTATCCCTTAAAAGTCAGAACCTTGACTAAAGGTTTGTGGTCGGTCCCCCACAGTGAATTGGGAGCCCCACACAAATTGTCTGAATTTCTCCATACACCAAACCGTGGCCAACATTTCTCTATCACAGAAACATTTTCTTCTATTGGAGACAGAGATAGAGAAGCAAATGCTACCATGGCTTCCTCACCTAAATTACTTACTTGTGTCACGACAGCTCCTAAACCCTTTCCACTAGCATCAGTGGTATGATACTATGTGCCATAATGTCAAAACCTTGAAAGGGTCGAGCCGTAGCCAAATCTTGTTTTATCCCTTCAAAACCTTTTCGCAGGTTATCATTCCTAATTCACTCTTGTTTGCATTTCAATATTTGCCTCAGACCCAGTGTTTTCATTGCAAAATTTAGCACAAATGTAGAATGAAATTATGCTCACCCTACGGAGGAAGACCTAGCTTCTTTAGACTTGGGAGCAGACGCATTTCTGATGTATTCAATCAAACCTTTCCCTCAAGAAATACCATCACCTTCTACTTCATGGCCCGAGTACAGAACAGATTTAACGGTAAACTTGATTTTTTTTACATTCTGCGGTCAATTCTTTCTCTGCCAATCTGCATAAAACTGCTCATAACCTGTCATCACGTTCAGATTTGTCTAGGCCCATCACAAGGATATCATCTTGGAAATAAGTCACACCCTTCATGTCTCTAAACAATCTATGCATCAACCGTTGGAAGGCAGCAAGACCAAGGGGAAGAACCAAAAGGGAGTAATGAATGCAGTCAAGTGTGCAATTGAACCTGGTGATAGGCCCAGGTTACATAAAAAGTGGAAAACCCTTTCACGCCTTTAGAGCTCATCAATCCTGGGTAAGGGGAATTTATCCACCACTATGTTTTTGTTCAGGTCTCTGAGATGAATGCATAAACGCAAACGACCATCCGATTTGCATGCGGCGACCAAGGGAGCCAACCATTCTGCACTTTACACTGGTTCAATTATGCCTTTGCTTTCCAATGCATCCAACTCAGCCATCACTCCCTCACGCACGCCAATCGGAATGTTCCTAGCTTTGACACAGATACAGCATCCTCTACCAGCACTATTTTGTGTACGAACCCATACATCTTCCCAATTTTACCTGAAAAAACACTAGGAAACTGTTCTTGACATCCTTCACCATACTCTTATCCAGCTAAATTTAGTAGCATTACTTGATCCTTCCTGTTGGGATCAAGGATAATCCTTTGAGCTCCCTGATTGACCCATCACAACACAGATGGTCCCTTGTCCGCCACATATAATTTCCCTCACAACTGTCTTTGAATTCCTCCTACACAAACCCAACCATGGAATCTCTTCTCTGGTGAACGTCACAGGATGAATATCCGTAGGTTTCAACCCTTTACCAATCACTTTCTCAAATTTATTTTCCCACACGGATCGTTGTATCATGGTGCAAGGACACCCTAAATCGGGAACTAGTTGCAATTGTACACCCCCAATAATTATGTTGCACATCTGCTTCTTCTTTGACTTAGAACTGATGTCTAACACCACATTCTCGCCATTCCACATATCCTCAATGCATAAAATCCCTTCTTCACCTGAGGACTCATTCTTCTCTTCTTCATCATCATCATCATCTCTGTCCTGCACACAGTTCCTTCTACAAACTTTTGCAAAATGGCTTACAATTCCAAAAAATGCACATTTGGATTTCACAGCTGGGCAACACCCATCCCTGGCCATATGACCCTTGTTACCACACCTGAAACATGAGGGACACTTGTCTTCCCCTTCCGATTTGTTAATACCTATTCTTTTCTTACTCGCATCTATCACTCTCCTTTCCGTCTACATTAGGGTTCGATACATTATCAATTGTTTCTTCCTCACCATTGTTTTTTAAGGCTACTTTGGCGCATCAGACATTTCACCCTTTTTTTACAATAGCTATAATTGAATTCAGAAGGGCACCTCCACACACCCACAATTTTTCTTAACCCCTCCCAGGGGAGAGTCTTCCTTTCCTACCCCCTGCCCGCTTAACTGCGTCCCTTGCCCTTCAATTACACCACAGACAACATGGTTTGGTGCTTTAAAAGGTTGCAGTTTATTGCCATATAACATGGTTGTACATTTCGCAATTTTATTGGTCATTCATAACATTCATGATATTGCATATTCTCATTGTCCTTGTGATTGTCTTGTACCTTCCTTGCCGTTATGCGCTCCCAGACAGTGCATTTTTCAGGGTGCCTCTTTGTCAGCGCCTTTTTGCTACCACATCTTGTGGGTGTCTGTCAGGACCTGCCCAGGCTGCAAGTGCCATTCCGCTTGCCCTGGACCCTTTGTTGGCCCCTCGCCTGCTTTCAGTACCCCTGCTGATAGGCATCCCAAGGGCCCTGTTGGAGCGTCACATCTACTCTGCGGCTGTACGCCCACCATAGCTCCCACAGTGCCCCTGCCGTGAGGCATCCCAAGGACACTGAGCATTCCATCTACCTCTAGTAAACTATTCTCTCTGTTGTCTATCTATCTTGGGTTTCTTCCGCCACGCTCCCTCTGGTTTCACGATCAGAGGAAGCTCCCCTTCTACTACTAACGGGAAACCCATCTGCTCTAGAACCCCCACTATGTGTAGCAGAAACATGTCCATCCCTACACCCAGTCAGGTGCAGGCCGTCATCCAGATGGTACCCTGGGAACCTTAGGTTGATGAACCTGTGTCTCACAAACCCGTTGGCCCTGCATAACTTAGCTATGGTAATATTCAGGTTACGCCTGTATTTCCCCACCGCCCCCAAGTCCACGGCCCCCCTCCATGCTTTGCGGACTATTATCTACAAGAACATCACCTCCACCGGGCACACTATCCTCGCTAGTGCTGTAAGTCCTGCCTGCATTGTTTCCAAGAGACCCCTCCTACCAACTGTTGCTAGGTCATTCCCTCCCAGGTGGACAACCACCGCATCCGGTCTGCCAGCCTACCCCAACCACCGCTGCACTGGTGTTACGAATGAGTGACCCACGATCCAGACTTTCTTGCGCCACTCCACCGGACCTCGACACGGGGAGGGGGGTGGTTGGGGGGGGGGGTGTGGCTTCAGAAACCAGGCTTAGTATAATGTGGGGGCGAATAAATTGTTTAAACGCGCCGGACGCCCAACGCCCTATCCCCTTGATCTGGTGAGCTCCAAGCTCTGCTGCCGAGGTGGCTGACCCAATTCGAAAGGCAGCACAATCCGGTCTAGCTCCCTCCTCATCACTGCTATGAATTGGAACCGGCTCATGTAAGACCAGCCCACATGCACTAGCAGAGGGCCCCGCCTGTGTTCCCTTCATCGCATGTACCATCGCATCAGACAAACGGGACAGCACGATTTGTCCCTGATGCAGTTAATCCTGGTCCACTTCCCCTTGCCTGCCTGATCAGTGTTCGAGCTAGGGGCGGGGTACATGAACGTCCTCTTGCGGCAGTCAATGTCGGCCCGGCGAATGCAGGCCGTTCCTGGATTGTCTATTGAGGGGGCCACCAACTCGCTGACCTTGTACACCCCAAAGAATGCCAGCACAAACGCTGCCCTGAAAAGTGTAGCCTCCAGTTCCGTGGAGCATATCCCACCCAGGAACCCCATCATCTGCTGTAGTACTGCAAAGCTAATGGGCTGCCTACTGTTCCTCTTTGTTTGTTGCACTCTGACCCAGCCCTTCAGGTCCATTCTACACCGGAAAGACCTTGTCGGATCATCCCCAGTTGCCATTTTTGAGTAGTATGCCGCGGCCTGGAGGAATGCCTTGGCGCAGGATTTTGTTCTCTGTCATAAATGTCCAGTAAACCAAAAACTTCGTCCTGTCCTACCCTGGCCCCGGTTAAGTCTGTAAATGTCCCCCAGCACCTACGGTATCGGTTAGCTGTCTTGGGGACCAGCGCGTTGTTCAGCATCATCTTTAACCCGCGGCCACCCATGCCCAGGCCTCTTCCGGCACAGGGGTCATCTCTTGGTCTGCGTCCGGGGCAAGCTCTCTGAGTTTGCCCCACTGAAAACGAGAAATGGCATCCGCAATTGAATTATCTACCCCCGGGATGTGCCGTGCCCCAAGCGCAATGTTTGCTCCTAACTACCAGCCGACTAGCTTCCGCAGAAGGTTGACCACTGCCGGGCATTTCATTGTTCCTGTGTTGATTGCCTGCACTACTGCGTGGCTGTCTGACCATAGAACTATCTGCCTGTTGGCCAGTTGTTGGGCCTTAATGTGGAAAACCACCACAATGGGGAATAACTCTAGAAGTGAGATGTTGGCTGTGATTCCAGATCTTTGCCAGCTGTCTGGCAAGGCCCCTGCTGTCCATACTTTTCCCAGGACGGCCCCGAACCCATATCCACCAGCCGAGTAAATGTAAAGCTCGAGTTGGTTGGCCTGCAATCATGGTTCCCTCAACATGAGGATGCCATTGAAGTTGGTCAAGCACAAACTTCAATGGCACCACTGCCCCTCTCTCACACCTGTCGCCAATTCCCACCCCAAGAAACCGCTAAAGGCCTCAAAGTATGCACAGGATATGGAGCACCCCATGGGCAGGAATTTGTCATAATATTACTGGCCATTTAGCTGAAGACCCAGTAAGTGGGAGCTATCTGGGTGTAGTGGCAGGAGGCGGAATACAGACTATGGGCCCCCCTTCCAGCTTGTTGCATCAGGTCCACTGCATAGTTTACTAATGCATAGGCCACCAGCAACTACCTTGGTCCAGCCAGTCATTGATGGAGTTCCCCTGGGGATGTGACAGATGGTGCATCAGCCTAAACGTGCCTGCCTCCTGCTTAGGAACCACGCCGAGAGGGGAATACCTTCAAACCTTCGGGGGGGGGAGGGGGGGAGAGGAGGAGGGGAGAGCGGCGGACTGAATGGGCCCGCCACCCTTCCTATCTGAACTTCTTCTGCCCCTCCTGGGGAGGGGCATAGGTACCCCCTAGCCGGTTTGCCCCTTGGGTCCCGGGTCTCCCCTGCTCCGCTTTTGTTCTCCTAGCCGCCCTCAGTGGTGGTCTCACTCCTTGCCTCATGGCACTGATCCCCCCTACTACCTTTTACCCCCTTCGGATCCCTGCTCCTCTTTGGTTGCTGCTCCGGTCCTTGGCTCTCCACTACTCTCAGCATTCCACTAGCACCCCCCCTACCAGGTGGATCCTGCCCCAGGCCACTGCCACCATGGCATCCATGCCACTGGGTGACCCGGTCCCTGACCCCCATGCTCCTCTGTGGAATACCTGCTGGTCCCTTTCTTGACCTGCTAACCAGGGTGGCTGGGTAGGCCAGGTCCCCTGCATCGCTAAATTATTGACCCCTAGCTGCGTTCCTCAATTCAAATTCATGATCTGCCCTGGTCCCCCTTCTATGGACCCTGAGGATTGGCCCCTTTTTTGCCTCACCCCCGTGCTCTTTGCGTGGTGCTTACCAGTGCCCTTGTCCGCCGCCTTGCTCCGTCCATCGTGTGGTTCTTGAGGGGCCGCCGTGCTGGCTACAGACCCCTCATCACTGCTGCTCTCCTCCAAATCCGAGCAGGACAGCACCTCGGGCTGGTGGTGCTCTCTCCTTGGCCCAGGTACTACTCCTGCCCCTGGTGCCGGAAGCCTCAGTGATTGCAGCACACTTTGCTCTTGCCTTGGGTGCCTTCCGTGGGGCCGCCATTTTGGCTGCATGCCCCCCGCCGCTTGGTGGCTGGTACCTGTGGGTTCACCTGTCACGGCTTCTCTTCCTTCTGGTGAGGGCCCTCCCCGATATGCTGATCCATCCAGGACTTCCCCTTCAAGGCCACCAAAGCCCTGGCTTTCTCTAACATCACCTGCAGTTCCGCGTCAAGACAAGGCCCCGCATCCATTCGTGGCCCTGCCGAGACTTCAACCTGTTCTCCAGCTTCGAGGTCAGCCGTTAGGCTACATCCTCTGGGAATGGTACCACGAGGTGCTGTATTTCCTGGGTGTTGGTGCTCTAATTGCCAGGTGTGGCAAAAACATACTATGGCAAGAATTCGTCTGGGAAAGTTGGAATAACGTACAAAAAGGCGGCCTTCACAAGTTAACGCACATTGGTAACCCTGGGATTTTTTTTTAGGTTTGATCTGCCAATTTTACTAGCAGGAAAATGCAAGTGATGCAATGTTTATACCAGTACTCATCATTGCAATTTATATGTGCAAACACAAGTTTGTGCATGAATCAGAATTTACCTTCTCACTTGTACCTGGTACCTTAGTGAGTATAAACTGCGATATATAACAGACTTGTATGCAGATTCCATAAGTTAAGTCTGAAAGCAGTCTAGTATACGAGAGAAATTTCGGATGTAATTTTTCAGTGCAGTTTATTACTGCATTATCACAATTTCATTTGATATTATACTATACAATATCGCATTTTCCCTCAGTGTAACAGTTTCAGGAAGCAGAGCCACACATGGATCAGTCGAAGAGGTGAAACTAAGACATGCCCATAGGAACAAGCATTGGCATAGCCAATAGGTCTCGCTTTTGGGACCTTATAAGTATTAAGTTATGCAGCACAATATCCTTGGTGCACCAACATTACTGTTGCATGGCTAAACACTTATAAGGTCCCAAAGGCGAGACCTATTTGCTATGCCAATGCTTGTTTAAATTGGTATGACTTCCAGGAACAAAAACGTTGGGTAAATGGGTAATTGAGTTACTGCTGTTAACTCATAGTGCCAATATCGGCAATTGTAGTCACATAACACACAAGATACATCAATAAACCACACAACACTTTGTAAGTGGAGAAATATTGCTGCAGGTTTATTAGCATAACCTGTATGCAAACATGGTGGGTTATCTTACGGGCGATCCCAGGGCAGGCCAACACCTATGCCGCCTGCCCATCTGATAAGCCTAAATTACACCGTGGCAGTCGCCAATTGGTGCATACCAAATATTGGGAGGGGCCACCCCTCCCATCCGTGGACCACCAGTCCACTCGCTTACTCACGCCCCCCCCCGAAAGAGGTGGGCGGAGCGTTCATGGCAGCCCCCGGTTGCTCAGACCGACAACCGCCCGTAGGACTAACGGGGCGCCGTAGTTCTTCCAGGGGAACACGCTAAGACATCCCTGGGTATCCTGGCTTAGCACCAAGCTGTGCTGCTGCATGAAGTACCCCTTGGTATCTGCAGACTCTGTATCGCCCTGTAACTCCTCCACAGCCTTGGGAGTGGCCACCGTCACTACCAGGGCACTCCCACCAAGGCACCCCTTCTTACTTACAACCTGCTGCTGCCAAGGCCTCCCCTAGGTCCAGAAGAAATAAATCCATGCCGAGTCTTGAGAGGTGCACCCCATCCCCCTCCAGGCACCCTGTGGACTTGGCGTGTAGTAGACCATGCCTAATGAAGCCAAAACCTCTTTGCTCCGTGAAGCTGCACATGGCGCGGTTGACTTTCCTCCGCGAAACCTCAATGGCGTCTCCCGAGCGTGCTCCTCTTTAGACAGCCCGTGGTGTCATTTCTGACCACCACAGTTCGCATGACCCCAGGGTATTGCTCAACTGGCAAAGAGTGTCCCTCATATCTTGGAGCAAAGTTCTCCTCCCTAGTGTGGTCAGGTCATTTCCTACCAAGTGAATCACCAACAGATTCGGTGGAGGCCATCTCCCCCCCCCCCCAAAAGTCTCTGCTTCAGTTTCCCAACCACGTGATGTCCGTGGCGAAGAAGCCATTACGCCATTTTCTGACCTCCGCCCACCGAGCCAGTGTCGAGATGCTTGAATGGCCAATTACCCACACTTTGGTTCCTGATAAATAAAGAAATGGTGGTTTGAATTTATCCAGGGGAGGTGCCCAGAGCACCCGCCCTGCACCCCACGCCTAGGGCGTGATGTACCGTTTGTAGCACGGAGACTCCCAGCGCCCTACTTGCTTGATACTCTCCATTGACATCCCCGCTAGGAATGCCGTGGTTGCTGCCCCTATTCTAAAGGAGTGGCTGCTGAACTTTTTGGTCCCATCTGCCTGCCCCGACAACCGAAGGCAAGCCTGCAAGATGTAATCGACTTGAAACCTAGTGACCAGGAACCCATCCTTATGCACAAGTAGGTATCCCGCCCCCACCGGGCGGAGAGCCAAGTAGGCTCGGACCCAAACTATAGGACAGTATCTGGCATCCCCCAGGCTTTGCAACAAGATCAACCTCCCCCGCCCGGATTGGTCTGTTTTGGACTGCCTCACTACTATTTTGAGACAGCCCGAGTCTAAGTCTATGTCTTTGATGTTCAAGGCCACCCCTGAGGTGTCAGACTTAGAAGGCGCCACCAATTCCCCGATCCTAAAGGCCCCAAAGAAAACCAGTGCGAAGAATAGGGTAGCTTCGTACCCAGAGTGGGTGGCCGTATTCATGCAGTCGAGCATCCCTTGGAGGATAGGGTAACCAATGAGAGACCTGATGTCAGGCGAGCGCGGTTCATTCCTAGCCCACCCTTGCAGTGCAGCTTTAATCACGAAGGCTTTGGTGGGGTCGAACTGTCCCCTTAACTTGGCGTGGTGGCTAATGGCGGACAGGTGACCCACAATCCATGCGTGCGATTTTCCCCCATCCTTGGCCCACAACAGGAATTGTTGCACTCTAAGTTCCATAACAGCCCGGTCCACTTCCCATGCCCCGGTGATCGCACAGAATTTGGCCACACAGCTCTTGTAACGCTTCGCCGTCCTAGGGGCTAAGGACCGCTCTCCCAGACCCCTCATCCGTATTTCCACTTCAGCAGCAGCCACAAGTGTGGCGGGAAAGGGGTCATCTCTTCTCTCGCTCTCAGCCAGGCCTCCCAGAAGCGGTGCCACTGAAATCGAGAGGGAGCGTCAGCGGCTACATTCAGAATCCCTTGGATGTGCCTAGCCCTGCATTCCACATTGTTTTTAGGTCTCGCCTAGCGTTGCAGCACGAATGTGCTGCCATCGCTTTGCGAGGCATGCAGTATACACTATAGTGTGGAAGCTTCGTGGAAGCTCCGCCCACTCTCCAGCCCAACTTCTTCATTGGCTTAGGTTACAAATTCTGCCTTCTGATTCGCTTTAAGCTTGTTAGTCCCGCCCCATGACAGCCATGCCAGTCATTTGTATCCTTCCATGGCTACTGGCCCCTTCTCTACACAGACTACTTTTTTCCCATCCCTCCTCCCACATCTTCTCGCTGCCCTCCTTGTGCCTCTGTTGCTGCTGTCTCTGGGGGTAATTATGTGTCCCTTAGGACGGCGCTGGTTCCATCGTTCAGCCAGCCTGACTTGCATGACTATCAACTCTCCAGGAGCACCGAGAGCGCTGCGTGCATCACCGCCGCCGGTCCGTGACCGAAGTACTAAGGGCCGGTATTTTATCACCACTGGCCCCGATCTCTGGGACTGCTGCGTGTTCACTTTTTAATCACCGCCGCATCTCCAGCTTCCTGCCCGAGGCCGGGTTCGTGATTCAAGAGGAGCCGCGTTGCAGTGAGAACCGTGGGTTGGGAATGCTTGTTTAAAAAGTGCGCCCGCATTTGGGCTCATGGAGAAGCCGGAGCCCACCCCGCATATCGTGAAGATCTGCCGAGATCGGCCAGAACCGCAGCCTTGAGAAATACGGGGGCGGAGCTTACAGGCCAGCAGAGGAAGTTCCCGTGTGCCAGTTGTATGATGTTTTTGTTGGACTTTGTGATGTTAATACAGCGCAAAAGGTTTAAGCCCCTGCCAATGCCCCCCATAGGGTGGTTGTCATTGCGTGATCCTCCTCCGTCAGCAGCCGACAAGCAGCCAGCGCCCCTCCCTGAGGTCAGGTGACGCGGCAGGCAGGGCTGCTAGGGAGGTTGCGTGCCTCTGTTTTCCTCATGGCCTTGTTCGCTCTCTACTGTATTTCCTACTGTTGCAACTGCAGCGTTTGCTGTGTAACAACAACATGGGACTAGACTTCTGCTCTGCCGCTGCAGTTCCATGTGCAGGGAAGACGCGCTGAGGAGCCTAAACCAACTTCTATGGCGTAGACCCCTCCTCCGGTGCCAACCTGGGCCAGAGCTCCTAATCCCTTCCCCATTCACCCCTCTGACGCCCAAAGCGGCCTCCATTGTTGTCTCGGAGATAACTGGGTCCCGGAAACAAACAGGGCAGCCAGAGAGCAGAGCAGTCTCTCTTCCGAGCTCCCTGCAAGACAAGGCGGCAACATGTGTGTAGTATGTGTCCCCTGTGCTGACTGGTTGACAGGAGACATAACCCTCTATGGAGTGTGGAGCCTTGATGCCGGAATGACAGCCCCGCCTTCACCTCTGTCGAAACACTCCAGTCAGACACACACACAGGCTGACAGGCAGCCACACACATTGTTTCAGAGGCACGCATACCAACAACACACAGACTGGCACACCGCCAATGAGACACTGAGACTAGCGTGCATACACACACAGGCAGACACATCAAAAGAGTCACTGACAAGCAGACCGTAAACACACACACACGCCCATGATGATACACAGATATGATTATTACTCGCACACAGACACAAACAAGCAGCCTCAGCCAGTCAAACTCACAAAGAATGACGCACACACATTCAAGTACACAGGGATATAGCAACATACACACTAACACACCATAGACAGTTATGGAGAAATGCGTATGCATACAGGAACGCAAAACACGCATACTTACAGACAAACACCAGCACTCACAGACACACATATACGCACTAACAGTCAGACACTTCACAGACACATATATAAACACGGTCAGACACTAAGAGGAAACCACAGGCACATGCGTGCAGAAGTAGTCAAACAGTAGCGCATACATGCGTGCACAGCAGCAAGCATAAATGCACACATCCAGCAGGACCTCCACAGTCACACTTACACCTCTCACACACCCACTTGCGCGCACACAATGTGGACCTCAAAGTGGTGGGAACAATAATCTTTGTTAGGCACATAATATGAACTGCACCTCTTGCAATTTGATGGCATGTTTTTAAACAAAAACCGCAGTTGCCACTAGCATCTGCCAGGGTGCTATAAAGGTCCCCGCGCTGCTTTCAGTTCTGCCACAAACACGTCACTGCGAACCTGCGGTGCAGACTGCAGCCAAACTCCATACACACCATCGCACAGCCAAAGGCAAAGAATCAGAGGGGAGTCAACGCCTCATCTCAGGTTACGGGGGCACAGGCATTGTAATAGAGGTGAGGTTGAACTTAATAACTTTAGAGATAGGTAGATAAACGGGTAAATGGCTGAGTGAGTAAACAGACAAATGGACAAAGGAGAAGACAGACAAACCCCAAAGGCTGGACAGATAGGTGGTGTAAGTCAGACAAGGATGGGTAGACAGATTGACTAACGAATGGGACATACAGGTATAGAGACAGTGTAAACAGAGAAACTGTTCTGTGATTTGCAGCCATTAAAACGCTTAGCCCACTCTCCTGTGCCACTCCAGTAATATATTGCATTAAGTGAATGAATGGATGGATGGATACCTTGTTGAAAGAGTCTGTATTCTCTGAGCAGCAATTTGCACAGCATAGCGTGGGACATATTTGTTGCTAAGATTGGATGATATTTTATTATTTCTGTTTTTTTCTACAGCACAAACATTATCTTGCGGGACGTCACGGCGCTTTACGTAGTCTGAGAGACTGACATTTGATTCAAGATGTACCTATAGTGTGGCATTACTAGAGATCGATAAAGTGATCTGAATTTCTTCTCAGGGACATTGAGACGGTAGGAAGTCATTCAAAAGAAACTAAGTGAACATTACAGTTTGGGGTGTGAGTGCTTATGAATATGACTTAATATACTGAGCTGCAACTTTAGGGTTTTCAGAGTTTTACAAACCCTTTCAGTGCCTAGTTCGCCCTCTCAGCCCGGTGAAAACCACTAAAATCCCCATAAGGGTTGCCTGCTTTTACACAGTTGCGCCTTTCTATTGAAGGACGCAGTCATTTCAGTTTGCTGATTCTGTCCTGCACTTCCCACACGTTAGATTGTTCCTTAGTTCCTTTACCATGTGCACAGACATTGGTCCATAGAAATTGTCTTCAAATCTTGTATTTTAAGTAATATGACCACAGAAGGCCCTGATTCTATTTCAAAAACACTTCTTTGGACTATTTCCCGCTGAAAGGCAATATTTCTCTCCATGTGTTCCCATAGCTGGCATGTCACGCAGTTTGGTGCTTACTTTCCACCATATTAAAGGACAGTAGATGTTTCAGCACCCAGGCTAATGTGCTGCATAACTAAATACATATAAGGTCCCAAAGGCGAGACCGATGCATTGCAAATGCTTGTTTAGACATGCCCTCACTAGCTCTCGCAGCAAACACAAAACCAGGGGACAACTAGCTGACTGTGTGTTGATGGCCTGTACCACGGCTAAGTTATCTGACCAAAACAAGACTCGTTTTGCTGCCAACGCCCTAGGCCATAAGTGAAAGGCGATAACTATGGGGAAGAGTTCCAGTACCGTGATCTTGGACGTGATCTTTCTCTTGTGCCATGCATTCGTCCACTTCTCTGCACACCACTCCTTGTCCATGATCACGCCGAACCCTTCCCGGCCTGACACATCTGAAAAAAGTGCTAGTTCTGTGTTGCTGGCCCAGGGCTCGCGCCAGATGACCGACCCATTGAAATTGTCCAGGAAGTCAGCCCACATGAGTAGGTCTTCCCGCATGCCTCTGCTTAGCTTGATCATGTGATGCTTCTTTTTCACAGGGGCTGTGGCTCTAGCTATCCAGCGCGCAAATACCCTACCTGCGGGGATTACTCTGGCAGCAAAATAAAGTTTCCCCGGGAGGCTCTGGAAGAAAGCCAGGGAGACCTTATTCTTCCCCACTGCTAGCCTAATTTGCTGTCCCAGGTCACGCACTTTGTCTACTGGCAGCCTGGCTTCGCCTGCCACAGTGTCCAGTTCTATGCCTAGGAAGGGGAGGACCTGCGCTGGACCTTTTGTCTTTTGGGGGGCTAGGGGGATGCCGAGCTGCTGCGCTAGTGTCTGAAATTGCGTAAGAGCTGCCTTGCATTCCTGGGTGCCATCCCTTCCAATGAATAGAAAGTCGTCTAAGTAGTGGGAGACCCCTGTCACCCCATAGGAATGCTGTAACGCCCACTGCAGAAAGAAGCTGAAAGCTTCAAAGAAGGCACAGGAGACCGCGCACTCCATGGGCACACACTTGTCAAAGAAGTACAGGCTGTCCAGCTTGAAACACAGCAGGTGTTGGCTGCTTGGGTGCACTGGTAGCAAACGGAAAGCTGACTCAATGTCCGCCTTTGCTAACCAGGCTCCTTTGCCGGCCCTCCTGACAAGGTCCAGAGCCACATCCAGCGTACAATATGACACAGAGCAAGCGCCCTCTTGGAGCCCATGATTCACAGAGTCCCCCTCCGGGTATGATAAGTGGTGAATCAGTCTGAAGGTCCCTGGCTCTTTCTTGGGTACCAGCCTCAGCGGGGAAACCACAAAGTTCTCTAGCGGAGGCTCCCTGAACGGACCACAACCCTCCCCAGTCCTAGTTCCTTCTTGACTTTCTCATGCAATACCTCCAGGAGGTCCTTGGCTGATTTGAGGTTGTCTGCCTCCTTGCAGGGCAACAGGCCTACAAATGGGATAATGAAGCCTTCGGAGAATCCCTTCAGCAAAAGCGCGCTGTCAGTTTTGTTGGGATACTTCCTAAGAAATTGTAGCATGTTGCCCAGGTTAACTGGGGATGGCCCCTTGCAGGCGGGGGATGCAGACGAGCTGGAGGGTACCAGGGGCCGGAGACCCTTGTGGCAGGAAAGAAATGGGAGCAAGCTGCTAGGCGGCGAGACCGGACTGGGAAGGGGGGGGGGGGGGGGGGGGGGGAGGGAAAGCGACTGGGGGTGGAGGAGATGCCTCAACTGGTCTGTTTCAAAGAATCAGCTGGTTTCTTGTCCTGCTTGGACTGACACGAGGTCGCAGCGTGACGGCCCCCGCATTTACTGCACACGTGTTGAAACCTGCACTTGCTCCCCCCACGAGCAGGCACCCGAGTTGAAAAGGTTGCACGTCCCTGGCAAAACTCTGCTGCCCCCCCCCCCGCGAGCGCCCCCGTGAAAGGACTGCCTAAAGGGTTTTGGGCTGGACTGGCTGGGCCCTGGCAGAGCGCCCCCTCCCCCCCGTGACCTTAGGCTGGGCGACTGTGCTCTGCGCTCCCCGGGAACCCATGTGGTCCATCCACAGCTGGACCTCTTTTTGGTCCCATTCCATTTCTGGGCATATGGCCATCTTCTTCCTGAATTCCCGGTTGTAGTTGAGCCACCCTTCTCCCCCCCCCACTTCTGTGCCTCGGTGTGAATTAACCTTTGGTACAGGACAAGCACCTGCCCTTGCTCGGGGAATTTTTCAAGGATGACGGAGTGAAGGATGGAGAAGGCGGTCAGCCAGGTGTCAATGGATTTCTCTGGCCATTGCTGGAACCTGATCTTCTGGTCCTCCTCTTTCCCCCCAACCCTCCGAGCATCTTGGCCGTGCTGGCCCAACAAAAGTAAAGAAAATTTGTCCAGAAATTCACGCCTCCAAATAAATTCTTTAACTGCCATGGGCACTTCCCAGGACAACGAGCTGTGACCTAACAGTAGAGGAGCATGGGTGACCGCCTTCTTAGTTGTTGCCGGCAGGACTGACACTACCGTTGTCAAGATCCCGAGCTGCGGAGTGGGGGGGAGGAACGCCTGCAGCGGGGGTGGGGACCGGCAGGGGGGGGGTGACGGCACTAGGTTGCGCAGCCAGCTGCTCTCCCCCAACTGACTGCTGTCGTTTCCCCCCTACCAGTGTGGGACCTAGCCCAGTGGGCCTGCAAGCGCAGCCGCCAGCATGGAGGCCACCTCTGGTCCTGCTGCTACCACCTCTAAGCTCTTGCCTGTGTCGATGCGGGAGGAACTCCCTAAAATGGGCAACTCTGTGGCCTGCATGCCTTTTCCTTGTAGCGCCCATACATTTGCTGCCGAGGTCAAGCCCCCGCCCACACAGGCTGCAGGTGAGGTTCCCCTGGTTGTTCCAGCCCTCGAGAGGCCAGCTCTGACCTCCTCCATGAAGCTCTTCAGTGTCATTGAGCTTACCCAAGTCCTCCGTGGTAACAAAATTAGTTTGCGATGGGCCGTCGCTCGTAGGGGGGACAGTTCCTAGGGACACTGGCTGCGGTGCGGGCCCGGTTGCCCCTCTGGGGATAGGCGCCGGACTCCTCCTGGGGGGGCGGCGCGTCCGCCAGGAAGTCTTTCACAGTGGCCCTGCAAATCCGCTTGGACCGGGACGGCCCAGCCTCCTCAATAAGCTCCTGCCCCGTGGGAGAGCCACCAGAAATGACCCCTGAATCATCGGGATTGCTGGCCTTCAAAAGATCCGCAGCCCAGGCCAGGCCCTTGGCGAGTTCAATGATGGTCGCTAGCTGTGCGTCCTGGGAGGTGCCCTGCTGAGTTTCCTCTACTTGGGACGTCATCGTGAAGAGCGACGGGGTACCCTGGCTATCCATCCCTCGAGATTGGGTCGCCTTAGTCTGAAAAGAGAAAACCGTCGTGAGCTGCAGCCTACAACAACACGAACTGGCACACCACACATCCTCAGGTGTCCCTTCTGCGGCGCCCATCCCGCTCTTACTTACTATCTTGGCATATAGCTAGAGCGACTGTCTGGTCCGGACCTGCGAATTTCCGAGATCTGTATTGAAACAAAGAAATTATTAGCTTACAATCCCCCTCAAATGTACTTCCTCCTATGGCCTAATAACCTTTGACTTGCTCTAGATGCCCCACTGTTCCCGCTGACCCACTTACACTCCTTGTCCCTAACGGATAGTTCCAGCGGCTCTATGGGTCAACGGCAAGATCTGTGTGTGATAAAGAGAGAGGGTTAGAGTGTAACCCCCCCCCCCAGTCTGCTGCTCCTCCGCCTTTCCCGTCGGAACACCTCCCTGGAAGGCAGACTCCCCCATCCTGCATCAATGTAACCATGTCCTGAACGACTTTCTCCCCCCCCCCCACCTGCGCAAGGCCGAGGCGATGGTCATGGGCACCGTGGGACGTTGCCTGTGCCTGCGCGTGAAGGCAGGGGCTGAACGCAGATTAGACAAGGAATTGGCACGCTTTACATCGCACCGCAATTACATTACACATTCAGGCACTGGGAAATTGAGCGATTTGCCCAAGGAATGGCGCGCTTAACCTAGTACCGTAATTACAATACACGTTCAGGCACTGGGCAATAGGGTGATTAACCCAAGCTTCACAGGATGTGAATGAGACCTCGTGGCCCGAACCCTGGTTTCCTGCACCAGAGGCGGCAGCGCAGCCGGCGAACCACATCCTTACCTGCCAAAAGCAGGCATCCCCCATTGTGCCTCTGTAACACTAAAAGGGACTCTGCCTTACGTCCCTGCCGCCCGTAGGCAAACGCTGCTCTTCACTGGGGGGGGGGGGGGGGGGGGGGGCGGGGTCAAAGGCGGTCAACGGCCTCAGGCTTGCTGCTGCGCCCCCCCCCCCCGCTCTCACCACATCGTTTCGGGCTGCCTGGGGCACGCACGAGACTTGTAGCTGGCCCGAACATTGTAAAATTGTATTTATTTAGTTGCCTTTAAATAGCGCGAACTCGGCCCGAAGGGATTGGCGCGCTTGTCGTAGCACCGTATTTACAATACATACTCCGGCACTAGGCGATCGGTCAATTGCCCTGGTATTGGCGTGCTTTACATAGCCCCGTAATTGCATACAAATTCAGTCACTGGACATCGGTATTTGCCCATGTATTGACGCGCTTTTCACAGCACCGTAATTACATTACATATTCAGGCACGGGAGATCCGTTATTTGCCCAAGGCATTGTCGCGCTTTGCCAGTTCCAGTTGCTTCCTCCGGACCGCCGCAAAGCTGTGCTGCTCCTCAGCGAGTCTCCTTCCGGCATCTTCACGATCCACGAAGTTAGCATTCAAGCTTCTCTGGGCGGGTGGGGTATTCTCTGGTCTTTGGGGGCCTTGTGGCCCCTTCTTATCCTCCCCCTGCCGCTTTCTAACTCACCCCCTGATTGTGGGGTGGGGGGGGGGGGGGTAGTAGGCCCTTTCTGGGGCAACCAATCCTGGTCACCTCCTTTTTCACAGGCTTTGCGATGAGGCAGGGGGCGGCGTTTGCCCTGCCCTGGCCCCCCCCCCCCAAATCAGGTCCGACTCTGCCTTCCCCGGGCTTCGAATTGCTGCATTGTTAGAATGCATTACCAGTTGATTCCCGGTAAAATCATCACCACTAATTTCTTTAACGCTGCCACATAATCCTCCACAGATTCAGTTTTAGATTGCTTCCTTTGAAATAAATAATACCTGTCAATGCCTACGCAAACAGTCGGATGATAATGTATGTCTAAATGCTCCAGTGCTTCCAAGAAAACATTTGCATTCTCTGTGGGCCTTACATCCCCCCCCCCCCCCCCACCCATCTGGTGATACACTCGTGACCCTTCCGGCCCTAAACTGTGTAGGAGAATTTTCTTTTTCCCCGAAGGTGTGAACTCCTCTTAATTTTCCTCTTCCAGTGCCGCTACGTAATTTAGAAAACAGTCTTTCCAATCAGACCATTGGAGTATAGGTTCACCAGGGCGAGGAAGAAAGGTTACAGGAGATACAAAACTAGAACTCTGAGAAGACATTTTACATATATAAATGAGTTTCTTAAATGGTGTCCTGTTCCTACAACCACTTCAGAATGAAGGAATAACTAAACACTCTGCAGCACTTTAACAATTACAATAAAGGTGAGAGGAAAAAAACCTCACGGAGAGCCTTTTCCCCAATAATAGGAATAGTGTATGGAGAAGGTGCGAGTACACTTGTAACAATGTCCCGGCTAAAAGGTCGCCCCCAAAAATATTTTTAAAAACCCAACTTTAAAAATGCTGTCCAAGGTGTGCGCATCACCGAATACGCGTTGCCCCCTTAACCTCAAAGTGCCTCGTATTTAAGCTCATGATACAGGTGTGCGTGTCACCAGAATGCGCACACAAGAACAGAAATTAATTACCGTACAAAGGTGTGCGCATCACCGAGTGCACAGACGAGCTGAACTGTCCCCTATGAAAGGCAATTAGTTACACTCCAAATGTGTGCGAATCACCAAGTGCGCTTAGACGAGCCTTCTGTGTCAGACAAAAGATCCTCTTTCCGAGTAATGCAAGTTCAAGTGCCAGAGCGAAACAAAATGGTCATGTAGTATGGTGTGGGTGAAGAAGCTTCAGGGTCGTCGAGGTAACACACACGGATGCTCTCACACAGGTCGGGGCTCAACGCTTAGTTGCTAAGTGTTACGAACGGTCCTCTTCAAACACCAGATGGACTCAGGTAAGAGAAACAGCAATTCTTTATTGAGTTAAGTTATCCTGCATGGAAAGCGATGCTCACCCTAGGCCAGCCAGTTATCAACTGCCTAGCTCAGAATCTACCACTCCTGGGTCGAACGTGGAATGCACTGAACACAGCGCTCCACACTGGGAGGTTCCTTAACATAACATGCCTAGGAGAAGATTACAACACATCCTCTTCTCTTACACAAATAGATGAAAACAAAAACTGAAGATAACAGAAAGTAAGAATGTGAAGATTAGAAAATGATAAAAGAAAGAATGAAAGAAGTATGAGAGAAAGAATGAAAGAAGTACATAACATTCAGATATATTTTTTTTAAATTACATGGTACAAATAATGCAACAATTACTTAACACTTTGGAGAAGAACTCAAAGATACACTCAATCAAACCTAAATTATGAATCATCAGTCACATATGTAATCTCTCAAATAACCTGGAGGATGGCGACCTCTCACATGCCTCACTTCTCTTCCAACCAGAACTATTGATTCAGCCCCATCCAAAGAGACAGAGGCATCACCACCCCCTTGTCTTCCCACATGAGTGGAACCACTGTCAAGAGAACTGCTCAACAAATCAGGGTCAGACATAGATAGGAAAGTGTTGCTACAATCATTGACTTGACCTTCCTTCTTGACATTGCCACTACCGCTACCTTTCTGGTACAGTGCCACACGTCTATCATTCCACTTGTCTCCATTGTCCAAAACCACACCATAAGGTAAGGTGTGTTTGACCTTGTAAGGACTTAAAAACTTTGAAGACCGAGCACCTGGTCTGCCACTGCGTACCTTTACCAAATCACCAGATGAAATATGTTTCTCAGATTTCTTCTCCGCGCACCCCCCATGTTGAGAAGAGGAGGATAAACTGGGTGCGGAATCTCTTTAAACCATGTGGGAACCAGTTTGGTGTTGGGAAGTCTACCACGCATCAATTCAAACGGTGTCTTGCCTGTCACTCCATGCGCACTTGAGCGATACGCCCACAGCATTTCAGACACTAACCAATCAACTCCATTTCCGCTAGACAGGGCCATCTGAATGGTACCCTAACAAGACGGCTCGCCCTCTCAACCATTCCATTGCGGATTATAGAGAGAGGTGCGAACATGTTTGATGCCAAAGGACCCCAAAAATTTCTGCATCTCATCGGACGTCAACTGAGTACCATTGTCCGTTATCAAAATTGAGGGTATACCTTCCTCCCTACATATTTCCTTTAAAACGTTGATAGTGGTTGATGTGGTGATATCTTTCAGGAACTTAACTATCAACCACTTCGAATGGACTTCAACCACTACTAAGCCAAAACGTAAACTCTCCTTTAATTCGTTCATGGGTCCAATAAAGTCTAAGCAAATGCTATGCCATGGTTGACCTGGATCTGTTATGTGTCCTATGGAGGCTTGGACACCCACTTTCAAACGTTTGTCACTTTCCTTACAAACTTCAGTGGGCAACTACAGAATCCACATCTGAGTCCATACCGGGCCACCACCAATTCACTCAATCTTTTTTTTGTTCTTGTTTGGCCCAGATGCCCTTCGTGAGCCAAGCTGATTAGGTTATGTCTTAACGCCACTGGTGGAATAAACAATTCCCCCTCGCATGATTACTACATCCCCACATACAGACAACTCATCCAGGATCTTTACATAAGGTCTAGGGAAGTGAGAGACTGAGCTCTCTCTTCTACCACCTAAGAGAATCAAACGTTTTAGTTCTAACATAGAATTATCTGATGACATTTCCCTTATCCAATCTGCCTTTGTAATGGCTTGAGATTCAACCACACTCAATACATCTTGTACTGATGCTACAGCCCCTTCACTTTGTCTCTTTAAAACAACAGTTTTATCAACAGTCTCCCAATCAAGAGATAATCTCGATAAGCAGTCGGCTTGTACATTTCTCCAACCTTGAATGTAAACCACATCATAGCAATACTCTTGAAGGCGAGAGGCTAATCTAGCCAGCCTTGCCGAACACTTATTTGTACCCCCTGGTAACAGCACCTTGATGAGGTTTGTGATCTGATTTGAGTGTGAATCTGGAACCCCATAAATAGGTTCTAAAGTATTCACACCCCCAGGCAGCCGCCAAAGTTTCGCGTTCTATCACCGAATAATTTTTCTCGGAATCAGTCAATGTTCTGGATGCAAATGCCACCGTTTTCTCATGGCCTTTATGTAATTGAGCCAAAACTGCTCCAAGACCTGTGGCACTGGCATCTACAGTGAGTACTGATTGGCGTTTGGTGTTAAAAGGAGTGAGAATACCTGCTTCACAAATACTTTTCTTAACATCCTCAAAGCATGTCTGATGAGACGTGCTCCACACAAAAGCGACTCCCTTCTTTAAGAGGGATCTCATAGCAACAGTTTGTCGAAAAATTCTTAACGAACTTTGAGTAATACTCTATAAGTCCTAAGAAGGACCTCAGCTTGTCCTTATCCGAGGGAATAGGGGCCAAGCGAATAGCGTCCAACAAATTTTGTTTGGGTTTTACTCCCTGGTCCGAAATTTCATACCCTAGGTAATCAACCTTATCCACAAAGATTTTGCATTTCTCACGTCTGAGAGTTAAACCAGAGTCTCTTATTCTGAGTAAGGTTTCTCTAAGTGTATGATTATGTTGATCAAGAGTGTCCCCAAAAATAAGGATGTCATCTTGAAAAAAGACAACGTTATTAACATCCTTAACCCCTTCCCCGCTCATGACGGAGCCGCTCCGTCATGAGCCACGGTTGCCGTGTGCTCATGACGGAACGGTTCCGTCATGTCACGGCCGTTGGCGGCCGCTCCGCCTACGCGGCGCTGTTTCCCCGCCTGTGCGGGGGGACAACGCAAATGGGCGGAGTCATGACGGAACCGCTCCGTCATGAGCACAGCTCAACCGTGGCTCATGACGGAGCGGCTCCGTCATGAGCACAGCGCCACCGCGCTGCCCCCCCCGCACCGCCCCCCCCGCACCCTCCAGCGCTGCGGCGGATTTCCCGCCGCAGCGAAAGGGTTAAACAGTACATTCATCACTCTCTGAAAAATGCTGGCAGCCCAACAAAGGCCAAACAGCATCCTAGTACACTGAAAAATACCATCCATGGTGATAAAGGCTGTGAGTGGCTTGGACTCATTATGTAACTTGATTTGATGATGCGCATTTTTTAGATCTAAATTTTGAATAAAAACTTACCCCCACTCAAAGCCAGAATCAACTCATTGATGTTCGGTAGAGGAAAGGTGTCTACGACTACATTTTGGTTAAGTGAACTAAGGTCAATGCAGAATCTAAATTTTCCGTCTGATTTTTCAGTGATGACGACCGGAGAAACCCACATGGAGCTCTCCACAGGTTCTATTACCCCCGAAGAAACCATATCTTTCAACATATCCTTAACTGCTTCCCTGGCCACTAAGGGTGTCCTGCGCACCTTGTGTTGAACAGGAATAGCATTGGATTTTAGAATTATTTTATGTACATAACCTTTAAAGCAGCCTAATTCCTCTCTGAATACATCCTTCACCTCTTCTAAAATTTTCCCTAGAGATGGGTTGTCAATCACCATCACCTGAGTGGGAGCTCTGGGATTAACTATGATTGAAAGACCATATTGGTGCATCCACCCTAAAATAGGTGGTCCCTCTGTGGCAATATATACTTTTCCTTGTATGGATCTACCTTCAAATTCTATCGTGGAGTTCATGTATCCCAACAAATTTATTGTTTCACCTTGGTAACCGCCAGGATTAATATCCTTGGGTAATAACTCAACATTTGCCCATGACATATCAAATATGTCTTTTGGTATGATCGTGTACATGGACCCACTGTCTACCATTAATTGCACTGGTTTCCCATGTATAAGAAAGTCTGCTTTAGGTCTATTCTTCCTACCTATATGATCATCGACACTTAGAATATTGTGAGCAGGGCCATCCACACTTAAAATTTTATCCACCTGCTGAATGGGTGTACTGACTACGCACGAAGGATCTGTGTCATGAGAAAAAATGTTAGAATTACCATCAATAGTGGCCACTCTCTGTTTAAACGATTGCTTACACATATTTGCAAAGTGGCCCTTACGTCCACATTTCTTACAACCTTTCCCTATTGCCAGGCATCTAGTATAATCTGCATTATGCAATGAACTACCACATCTGTAACACAATCTGATTTGTTGTCTACTTCTTTGTGGCATTTTACCGGGCCTAAACACAGCTGCAACATCTGAATCGTCTCTAGACACACTCGTAACACTATCTGAAATGTTTTCTTGTTTTTCTTTAGCTCTCGCATACAGTATTGAGACTGTTCAAGAACTTTCGCAATGTCAATGGCATCTTTCAATGAAGGATTCTTTGGAGCCCAAAGACGTTCCTGTGTTTTCTTGCATTTACATTGCACTATCAACTGATCACGAACAAGTTCATCAGTCATTGCACCAAATTTGCACTTTAGGGAAAGTTCACGAAGTTTGGATACAAAGTCATCAACTGATTGATTCTCTTCTTGTCTATGCGTGTAGAAGTGATAACGATTCATGACTATATTGACTTCTTTGGCAAACCTTGTTTCAAGACGCTTCTTAGCTTCAACATACACATCCTCAATAGCGTTCCCATTGGGTAAAGTAGCAGGTGGAAGGTATTTAAAAAATACGTTGACCCTCTTTGCCCAAATAATTTAACAAAAGTGCTCTTTTCCTTGCTGCATTAAACTTGGAACCATCAAGAGCATCAATGTAATTTTCAAACATGGGTAGCCAATCTTCCCATTCAATAGATAAAGGTCCTGACGATGCTAGAAAAACGGGAGGTGAAAGGATTGAGCTCTGTGATGCCATCGCCACTGTGACTGTGTGAAATCAATGTAAATACTTGAACAGTCACAAGATAGAAGGGCTCCGAGCACATGCACACCGCACTGTTAAAAATAAAGAAAGCGCTAAATTTTAAGCTGTCAGAAGATTATTAGGGTAAAGTGTACCTTGCAAAGTGATCTTTGCCTGCGCGTTGAACGATCGGGTGCCAAGTCCGTGTAAAGGTCAAAAGAAGACAGCCGTAATAACAGCTGATGCAAAGCTGTGAAAATACTTTAACAAGATGGCCGCCGACGTCGTGGTGACGTGCTATCTGAAGGAAGTAGGGCTTGTCCGATGAACGTGAGCAGCGTACCAGCCTTCTTTCTTTCCAAGGTTGGTTGAGCACAAGACGTTCGTCGGGTGGAATCTCGCGCGCTGTTGAGAAGATTACAACACTAAGCAACCAGAGACCTGCTGGCTCTTGCACCTACTCACGCGACACAATCGTCGATTTTCGCAGCGCCTCAGCCTCACCGTTGACGTAGTTAGCCTTCACCTCTGAAGTAGTTGGCCGCCTCCCCAAATCCTGAAATCAGAAAAGGGAACCAGTTGCGGCGCATACAGGATTGCTCACCACACTGGGCAGGACCCAACACGAACCGTGGAATGGAGTGCACCGGATCAAGAGCAGCATAAAGTACACCACAGGTAACACCAATTAAACTTGTCAGATGTAAAGACTCCCAGGACACGTAAAGCAGGTAAGTAGTATGCTTTATTAGAGCAAGCAGGTACAATCCCTCTCACTCAGTAAGTGCCTCCAACTGCCACCCTCACTTCACCATTTTCAAATCCCACTAGAGCCTGTAGCATTCTGTTACCCAGAAACCAGGATACCACACCATGCCATCACAAAACCTAGGTCAGCGTACATGCTCTAATCTACAGATTTCTCTGTCCCAGCACTTCAATACCGTTACAGTGGCAGAACACATACAAAATGAACATCAAATTGGATTCTATAAAGGAGATATTTTCGTCTTTTGTGGCACACGCTATGAAGAAGGGCTTGCTGCTGCTGGGTGCATGCACCGCTGGATGCAGAGGAGCCGCGAGCATGGTGGAGAGGGTAAAAGTGGGGGGGGGGGGGGGGGAGGAAGCAGGGCTAGGGGGGAACAGAGTGCAACAAGGCCCCCGTGCCTGGCTGGAAATTAAGTGCCTGGCTGTAAGGTTTTGCCCCTTTTCTTGGCTGTAAGTGATAGCCTCCTCTCGTGTGTCTGGTCAGGCTGTGGTGAGCAAGGCTTGATCGGAGTAGCTGTGAATGGTCGGCTGCCTCTGTACGTTTTGTATAGCGTCAAGCCCTGGGTTGTTTGTCTGAGGTCCAGGCGGAAGGGATAGTCAGTAATGGCCCGAGCCGGGGTGAGAGTAATGAGACATTTAAAAGGACACCCCACAGTCTGCACCGGTCAGAAACCACCATCCTCCCACAGCAAGGGTAGTTTATCTGTGGCACGTCCCTGCAGTGCAGTGGGCACTAATCAGTGTTGCTCGGTGCCAGGGAAGGGTTGGATTGGTAAGGTGGATAGACATGGGCAATGGGACGGTTTCTGAGTTGCAGCTGTGGGCCACACTTTTGGCCAGCGTAGCCGCCGCTTCTGGCACGGCTATTCAGATGCCGCCAGGGAGGCCTGAGCGGCCTCTCCAGAGGCAGATAGGCCTCTATTACCTCCCGTTTACCAACGGGGCAAAGGTGTCATTCCCAGTCGCTCGCTGGACCGACATATTAATGTATGCAGATTGAGCAGCGGCCCTAAGCTGAGGTGGCCTCACTCATTCAGTGGAGGTTCACCATTGAGAAGTAACCCATACAGAGTCCTGGCAATGTTTGGATTTGGTGTTTTATTTCAGTGAAATTAAGAAAACATACCTCTTTTAGAGACTCAGTCCTTTTCATAATACTCAAAACACCTTTGCGAAAAGGCATAATCTGCAAATTTGAGCCACCTTTTTAGGGTGCCCGGACTTGTTTGACCCCAATCCAACCCTGTGCTAGGGTGAAATCAGTGTAGACCTTCTGTGGTGCTAGATCTGCCAGGCACTATGGTGAGCCTCATGAGGGTCTTGGTAGCCAAGGGGATCATTATAGGGCCCTTGCTTCATTGAGAACGGTTGTCTGGATCTGATGCCACCCTATTGGGCGCCAGTACTGCCTGTCTAGAGCTGGTGACAGAAGTTAGCTGTCAACCAGGCACAGGGATTTGTTCAAGACACAGCTCACATCAGGACCTCTTGTACAGTCAGAGGATTGTTGACGCGGTCATTACTTGCACTGTTAGATTTGGGGGTCTCTAGTTGGCAGAGGTAGGTACCTTTGACCAAATAGGGACCCTTGCGTCTAGTCAGGGTAAGGGGCTACACTCCTAAAATAACCCCTGCTCACCCCCTTGGTAGCTTGGCACGAGCAGGCAGGCTTATCTCAGAGGTAGTATGTAAAGCATTTGTGAACACATACAGTAATACAGCGACACTACAGATGGATACCACACCCCCTTGTATTATAAAAATAAGAATTTTTATATAGACTTAACACAAGACCAAAACGACAAAAATCCACAATACTGTACTCAAAAATAGACTTTAAAATGGTAGGAAATAGCTCAGTTCTCTTAAGACTGTAAATGCGACACTTTACTCCGAAAGTACCTTAGATGTGTTACGCAAAGCAAACAAAAGGGTCGCAGGGAAGGTGATGCGTCGGTTCCTTACTGCTGCACAATGGAGTTGATGCTCGCTTTCTTACTGTGTGGGGAGGTGATGCGTCGGTTTCTTACTGCTCTCCGGGGCGATGCAACAATATGGCGTCTTGGTTGCGATGGGACAATGTTAACGCGATGCGTGCCTGACCGACGGAGGGTCAGCAACTGTCTTCTGAGCCGCGACAGGCCCTGCGACACTTTCCGGTGATGAGACAGCAACCTCTGTGGTGGCAGCACACTTCTCCGGTGATGCGACGAGATTCGGTGATGCAATGGAACCAGCGGCGGCACACTTCCTTGGCGATGCAACGGCAACTGAGGCGGAAACATGTTCCTCCTCGCTGAGTCACGCTTCCAGCGACACGCAGCTCTCGAAGGCCCCACACAACAGCAGGCACTTCAAGTCCCAGCCAGGGAATTCAGGAGGGAGGGGGTGAGGAGCTGGTGGGTGAAGTCTTGTATCTCTGAGACTTCAAGCAGGAGGCAAGCTCAAAGCTAAAGCCCTTGGAGATTCTTTTTCAAGTTGATGAACAGCACACTCAGTCCTCTTCTCCTTTCTTTGGCAACTAAGCAGCCACTGCAGGCCAACCCCCAAACACACAGCACAGGGTTAGTCTCCTCCTTCAGCTTCCTGGTTCTTCTCCTCAGCAAAGGCTAGTCTTGATTCCCAGAAGTGATCTAAAGGTCTGGGTCCCCCTTTTTATACACCAAAATTCTTAGTCTCTGAAGGCAGTGTTTCTGTAGCTAGTCCAAACCAGTTCTGGGTGCATTCTGCCAGTGTACACCTTCTTTGTCAGTGTGGGCCAGGGTACTCACACACATGACAGGAGGTGGAGCCAGAATTGTGGAAGGCAGGCACAGCCCTATTCAGGCCCAGGTGCTACTCCTCATGCAGATAGGTCTATTCAGCCTTCTGCTGACTCACCCTGTCTCCTGGAGTCCCCTAGCCCCTGTCACTCAGAAACCAGACATGGAATAAACAACCTAGCAGGGGCAGGCTTGGATAGTCAAGAAAATACCTACTTTCTAAAAGTGGTATTTTCAAACACAATGTTTAACCCCTTCAGTGCCCGCCCCTTTCCCCGCCCTGTGCCGGCCGTTGTATTAGCGGGCAGGGTTTAGGACGAGCTGGTCTCGTCATGGGCACAGCGCAACCGCGGCCCATGACGAGACCAGCTCGTCATAGGCATTGAAGAGGTTAAACCAACTTCACTGAGAGATGTATTTCACTAAAACATGTGTTTTATCATTCTGAGTTCATGCATACTACACTCCAATTTCTACCATGTTCCCTGGGTCAGTTAGGATTATAAGGTGTTATAATCAAAGTGCCCATTCTGGCCTATGGGAGCAGGTAGCCGTGCAATTGTGAAAAACAAAAAAGGCTGTAATTAGGACATGCCACACACATCAGGGCATGTCCTACCTTTTACCTACAGTGCACTCTGCCCATGGGCCTACCTTAGGGTTGTCGGATATGTAAAAGGGGAATGTTTGGGGACTTGCAAGTGGGTGCACTTGCCAAGTCAGCATGGCAGAATCAGAATGCATACAGGCTCTGCAGTGGCAGGCCTGAGACACTTTACAAGCTGCTCCTGTGGGTGGCACAATCAGTGCTGCAAGGCCAACAGCAGCATTTGATTTACAAGCCCTGGGCACATGCAGTACACTGTACTGGGGTCTGACAAGTAAACCAAACAAGCCAATCATGGAGTCACTAATCCATACATCAATTTACCATAGGGAGGACTTGCACTGTGGCACTGAATAGCAGTGGCACAGTGCCCAAAGCATCTAAAACCAGCAAAAACATAAGAGGCAACAGCAATATGGGCATATTGTGCTACTATACATGCAGGAACAGGAAGGAGTCCTTTTGAAATGGTGTGTGGCAGACAACCAGGCACAAAATTGATCCCATTCTGGATGTGTGAATGTGTTGCAGGGAAGAAACAATATTGTTTAAGCAAAGAGGGATGAAGATGAATTCAGGTGGTGGATTGGGTAAAGGTTAAAACAGGAGGAGTAATTAAAGGTTTGTCCAAGGTCAGAGGTCCATTCAAAGTCAAATCAAGTGGTGGCATTGGGTCAAATTGGACAATGGGCAAACCTGGAACCTTAGCAGGGTGGTGTTCTATCAGAAAAAGGGTGAAATACAGTGTAGTGTGATGGATAAAGAAATTCCTAATTACTCATGGTTAGTCATGGGCGACAGGTAATTTCCTAGTCACAGGTAAACACAGAGCTAGGGAATTTAGTATGTGGTAAAAGAATAAGAACTCTTTATTTGGGGGGATTAAGTTTATTTTATTATTCTTCTAAGGAAAGGAGTAGAGTTGCATAGCTTTCATTGTATTATGATCATTCTCGGTTGTGGCCTTCTTATCAGTTATGTATGTATAGTATTGTGCATGTTTTGCGTATGTTTGTGTTTGGTTTCCATGGTCTTACATTTGCTTGAGTTTTGTTATGGTCTTACCATGGTGGTGGGCTCTCTGTATATAGTGTATGGTTGTGTACACATCTTCACATTTGTTTGAATTACAGACTTTATATATATATATATATATATATTAGAAGTTAAGTATGTTTTAATATTTACCAGTTATAATGAAAGGAGCTGGTATATGCGTTTAGCCAGTCTCAGCTAGGTCGTGACTGGTATTACATGGGAGCATTCCATATAGGTTTTGAAGCTTCTAGAGTTTGAATATGGTACAGGTGAGTAAGCTGTGCCTGGCTGGATGCAGTAGGGTGGGTCTTCTCAGATGAAATAAAATCATTAGAGCAGTGAAATGCTTAGTTTGCTCTTCATTTTACAGCCATGGTTTTTGATGCTAAGGCTTTACTATAAAAATAAAAAAAAAAAGTTAAATAGGACTTTGTGCCAAAAATGAACTTCTTAAGGCAGTCAAAGAATGAGTAATGTTTTATTTTCTCTTAACTTTTGAAACTTTACGCATGTGCAGCACTTTGGCATACATACAGTGGTAACAATATTAAATTATGTTAAAGCATGTTTACGTACAAAGGGTACCCTTTCACTACAAAAACCTATGCTTGACTTCAAACACACCCATGCATTAAAGTGCATGACTGTGTGCACTGGCGCAAGGCAACCAAATGTGCGCCAGCACAGGGATAGAGTAAATTGATGCCATACCTTAGTAGATATGGTGCCGATCTACTCTAATCAAAGATCCTTTCCTGCATTAATAGGAGACTGTGCTACATTGTATCAAGTCACAAATGTGCCCCTCACTGTTTAAATGCCTATAGTGATTTCCCAATTTTTTTTTACTGACGCATTTTGACTGTACCTAGTGCAAACCTTTCCTTTAGTGATAACCTTGTACTGCCTTTCAGAAAAGAATAACTGACACCATGAAGCTTCAAATGATTCTATGAATAAAAGCCTGTAGTGGCCAAAAAAAAAAAAAAAAAAAAAAAAAACCACAAAAATAAAACCGACCTTCAATTTGCTTTTTACCTAAACATCACTCTCTTCTTGTTCTGCATATTTCACCATACTGAATTTCTAGGAGCATCTCACAAGCCGGTGCCACATTTCTCATGGTTTCAAACATCTCATGACATAGGGTACTCTGTTTCTCACACTAAGTTTTTTAGCATTAGGATGACCTGCCTCTCACACAGCATCTAGTTTTTGTCACATACTAGGCTTGTTTACATCAGGTTTTTCACATTTGTAAAGCATCTATCTCCAATACACACACTGTGCATCTAATTTTGCTAGCATCTCAAACAGCAGGCATATTTCATGCCACGTTTATCTGACTTCAGCTATTCAGTTTGAGAGCATTCGACACTCATAGCATCCCTTGACACTAATTATTCAAGCAGATTAGACCGCAAACGTTTAGGTTTTATATTTTGTGCTGCATGGAGTGCATACAGTGTCTCTAGCTCTACCATCTTGCCACAGGAGAGCAAACAATACACTTCTGCATTGTGGTGGTATCCTCACCAGGCCTCAAAGTCAAAAATGTTACTATACCTGCAGGTCTAGTGGCTTAAATAATCTACTTGACCAAATTATAGTGCGCGACCAATAAACTGGTTACAAATGACGCGGTCCTGGGCAAATATTTTAATTCATTGAGTTGCCATGTTCTTCTTTATCACATATGTGAGCACCTTCAAATACTAGAGTTCAGCATGCCTACTGTACAAAAAAAAAACACTAATAGACCACCTTTGCTCCATATATAATGAAAATCTCTCCACATATAGGAAACACATGACAGCTGACTTGCCTCTTAGTTCATTAATTGCACTGTAATCCGGGAGAGTGTGAACAAGTCTGAAATATTTTTTTAAAGCCATCACGTTTTAGAAATACATACTTGAAGCATGAGATGGTGGCACACTTATTTGTAGTCAGCAGATTTTCCATTGTACTGGCCACAAGATTTCCCATGGACTTGTGGTTTTACTGATAAAATTATATAGTGTATAATGTTTGGAAACAATTTTTCTGCAAATATGTAATTTGCACATCACCAAGTCAAGTGTTCTGCTCCTGTTAAAAATCTTGATTTTCACATACACTTTACAAAAAAAAGTTTTCGTACTTCCAGATAAATTCTGAAATACTTTTACTCTTAACTTTACTTCATCCATGTGTACACACAACAAACACACTACTCACTATCACCACCCCCTTTACCTTACAACTTCCACTCACAAATAGTACTATACTATCAAATCCATCTTAAAAAAAAAAAAAAAAAAAACACACCTTTCACTGCTCCTCAAGAACAAAACCTATCATGCACACCAGCATAAAAAAATTCTCTCAAGCGCAACACCTCATAATACTTACCATCACAAACTACAAACATACACCCACCTTTCAAACTACACAAATTAAACTTCAATGCCAAGCTTTCTCTTTTCCACCACACTTAACACATATACAGCAACTTTTAACTGCCTCTCATCCACTGGACAATTCTAACCTTACTAGAGGACACATGAGCACTACCACCCCTAACTCATACACCTTCCACCCTAAACACAAAGTAAGCAACGTGCCACACCTCACAACTTTTCTTCTCCATGTCTACTGCACCACAAAATTACACCAAAAACAGCACACCAACTCTCTCAAACACCATCTCTAATATCTACACACGCAGACCCCATCAAAATACCTGCTTAGCCTACTGCAAGCCCTACTCACCCCTCTACAAAACAAACATCACACTATCACTAAAGCAGATTCTCTAAACTGTCAATTAACAAATGCTCGATTGCTCTCTAAAAAACAAACATCACATCTACGACCTTCACACAGACACAAATCCAGATAAACTATCCATAACTGAATCATGGCTGGGAGAGGATATGGCTCCAGTCGTACATAAAGCCGTTCCCAGAGGTTATCAAACAAATGACAAAAATCGTATTGGCAAATAAGGAGGTGGCCTTGCCGTTGTGTTCAGGCAAACATTACATTCAAGTTGACAACACCTCCGTAAAAGATTGCGAGGCTGTTTTCACCAGATACAATCCTACACAATCTTCCTCCTGTAACTTCCTGCTGCTTTACAGACCTTCCAACTAGCAATGCAACATTCCTAGACACAGTTTCAAACCGGATAACACTACACTCCAACTTATGCTTTCTGGGTGACCTCAATAATCTCTGGCCTAGACGCACTGAACCTGCATCAGATCATCCACAAACACACTGCTGGGCACATCCTAGATGTCATTTTTGCTGATACAGAACTAGTTACACCTTTGTAACAATGACTCCGGTCACATGGTCAGACCACCATTTGCTTGCTTGCCTTACAACATGAACACCAAGCAACGCACCTAAAACACCCTTACGTGCATCCACCTATCGACCGTGGAACAAACTAAATCTGGAACACTTAGAAACAACTAATTTCCAGCACGGATCTAGAAACCATACATTCTGCTCAAAAACCTGAGTGGCACTAGGAACCTTTTGATATCCCGATACCCCTAAAAACACCACAACAAAAGAAAACAAGAAATACTGAGAAAAAAAAGATAAAACAAATTAGAAAGCTGCAACGTGCCTATCTCAAAACAAATGTCAATCATGGCAAACTTCACCTACAGAAAACTAACATTATACAAGTCAGCTATCAAAAAAGCTAAGAAAAGATACTATTCTCACAGAATTCAAAATGCTAAATGTTCAAATAAAGAATTCTATAAAATTCACAATTAATTTCGTAAACCTAATTGTGTAGAAGGAGCTCATCCAGTTACTCAAGATTTCAGACAAACTGACAAATTACATGGACAAAGTAGATGCGTTGGACTCCTACTTAAAACAAAAGACAAAGCATCAGTGCTAACCCTTTTACCGAACAATTCAAGAATACTCGGGCTCTTTTTTCCTTGTAATACTTCACAAGATAAATTTATGGACTGGTCAAAACAAGCAGGCCTGCTGGGAGCCCTTCTGACCCATGTCTACCACAAACCCTTCAAGGCAACTCTAACAACCGCTGCTGCCACTCCAGTAAGAAGAATCCTCAACAACTCCTTAACTACCAGAATATTTCTAGTAGAACTCAAAGTCATATATACGCCCATTACTGAAGAAAAAAACAAAAACTTGTATCCCGCTAAACTGAACTACAGACATTACAAATGGGCCTTTCCTGGGAAAGCTGATCGAAAGAGCAGTGTTTACCCAGGGGTCACAATTCACTGAAGAGAATGCAATATTTTGACTTCCATACGGGATTCAAGTCAAGAAACGGGCAACGAATCTGCCCTCCTTGCCATCTGCGATGAGCTGCAGAACACAGTTGACAGCAAAGGTTTGTGGGCTACTTCCTTTGGACCTCTTGGCTGCCTTCGACATTGTTGACCATGACACTCTGATACAAAGACTCTACAAAGATGGCATTGAGGGGACTGCTCTGCTCTACACTGGATCACATCCTACCTTCTCAACAGAACTAATGTTATCTGTACCCCAGCTTTCTCATCCAAACCGTACTTCAATAAAGCAGGGGCCCATCAAGGCTCTATCATCTCGCCCATGGCTTTTAACATCTACATGAAGTCATTACTGCACTTACTAATAAATTTCACTTAATGTGAGGTAACTATGCAGATGACACGGAAATACTCCAAATGGAAGGCCTCAAAGAACCTGGAAACTTTACAATTTTCAGTTGTCTCAGAGATGTGGATCAATGGAGGACGTGGAGCCATCTCAAATTGAATGCTTCCAAAATGGAAATACTCGTGTGGCGATTGGAAACATTATGACCTGGGAACACCGCCTAAAGTATCAAAGGAAGCAAGAAACTTCGGCATGACCGTGGACTCAAAGCTATCAACGAATGCACAAGAGGACAAATTAGGAAGATCAAGCTTTATTACTGTAAAAACTGACAGATCTTCCCCCTTTTGGGATTTCCACACAAGGTCCAGGCTACCACCTCCCTTGTTCTGTCCAAACTGGATTACGCCAATAGCCTCTACCATGGATCACCTTTAAAGACCAAGAAAAGACTACAACGGAGTCAGAACTTGGCTGCCAGAATATTCTTACATATAAAACCGCAAGACCACATCTCTCCTGTCTTGAAAGCACTGCATTGGTTACAGGTTGCCAAAAGATCCACGTTCAATCTGCTTTTTATCACCCACAAAGCGATACATGGAACGGGACTAGGAATAAAATCACCAAACACAATCAAAGGAACCTCCGCTTTAGCGTGGCACTTCGCCTCAAAATCCCAAGAAACAAGCATTTGCAATGCAATAGGCCTCGCTTTTACGCAAGTTTGAGCTATTGGCATTGTAAATAACAATGCCTTTTATTTTTGATTTAAAACCTAAATAAATGGCAGTGTAATTTAAAATACTTCTAGCTTAAACTCTTGCAAATGTAAGACCTATAGCATTGCAATAAAGGGCCTTCTCGACCGTGTGTTAGATTGTAAATATCAGAGGAAGCGACCGGCCTGCAACTTCTTCAAAGTAGTGATAAATAGTGCAGTGACGATGTGTAAGTTTTGTAAATTACACAGACGCAAAGTGTGAAGTGAGTTACATATGATCCGAGCTAGAAACACTAACAAAGCGTTCCAACACCTTTCACTCTGTGATTACACTGTCGCAGTTCAGGAGGAAGAGCGGGGTTGGTGGGAGGGGGCTAGTTCCTGCCCTCTCCGTGATTTGAGTGTGCTGTGTGTCATTGTGTAGTGTCATTGCTAACTAAGGCCTAATAAAACAACACTCCAGCTGTAGTAGCGCACTAGCTTCGCCTTCGGGTGCAGGGCTTTTTTTTTGTTTAAAAAGATAAGACAATGCCGGTTTAATGCGATTGAAAGCAGACGCCAGAGTTACGGGGACAGCTGTGCTGCCTGAAATAACACAAGCAATTTCAGCTGAAGCAGCGCATATCCAGCCTGCAGTAGAGAAACTCAATAAAGTAAATAAATAGTGCTTACAGGCTAGATAACAGGTCTTGTGTAACAACCGAAGTAAAAGGGTCAGTCGCCATGAAAGGGTACAAATGAAGACAAGGCCGTACCAAGGAGGGACTAACAAGCCTATTAACGAATTCGAAGGTAGCATATACTAAAGACAATGAAACCAGCCAATGAAAAATATGGGAAGAGTGGGCTCTGCTCTCTCCCATACTCTACTACAGCAGTCTCTCGGAGCGAGCAGTACATGCGCGCTGCCGCTAGGCTTGACCTAAAAACCATGGGTGGCACATCATTCTCTGTTCAAGCAGCCAAACTATGGAACTCTTTTACCTCCACGCCTCCCTCTAACATAAGATCCATGGATATCCACCTTCTCTTCAGAAAACTACTCAAGAATTGGCTCTTCCCCACATAACCATACGTTAACAGAAATATACAGCATCTCGCTGTATAGAAGCATTTACATGTACATATATATATGTATTGCTATGTATAAATGTGTAGAATTATGCTTTAAGAAAAATGTTAATTAGTTCAGATTCACAAATGTGCATATTGCGGATAGTTAAATTATTGTAGGTTTAATATGTATATAATTGACTGCCTAGATAAGTAAATCTTTTATCACATCTACCATTGCTTCACTATTGAATTATAATTAATTATATTTATATATTTTTTGTAAGTACAACAACACTTGAAAGCAGGAGTTTAATGCACCTTCAATTACATATACTACCTTTCTTTATGCATCTATGAACCTTCCATGTACTTGAGGATCTATAGATTTATTTTCTTCTAATTTAGCATATCCAATGCACTACCCCAATTTCTCACACTATACCGCTCTCAATATACCCTCTACTTCAACTCTGACTCATCTCAAACCTTTCTACTACTCTTTCCAATGCATTGCCCCATTTATCACCCTATACCTCCATCTATATTTTCTCTACCTCCACTCTGTCATCCTATACCACTACTAAGATCCCCAAAATCACCCTTTCTAGACTCTTCCCTACTCTACCCCACCCCACCTACATCATCTCCTACTTACTATTCAGATTCCCCTAAACAAGCCTTTCTAAACCCTTCCCTCTGACCCGTTGACTTACCTTTTACTAATACCAACCCTCGTCCTACTGCTATGAGCTCCAAAACTATCAAAAAGAAAAAACAAAATATACTTTCCTCTTCTATCCCTCCACCATCCTTTTCAATCCAAATAACCCACTAACATCCACCACTCAAACTGCTTTCATATTTCACTATACTAATTCACCACTAATCCTTTATGGGTTCCGGAGTAGCGTGCTGCTCACAAAAAACAAACAAAAAAAAACCGAGAAAAAAAAACGCTTCTCCGCCTTGTCAGGGGTAGTAAGAGCTATATAAATGCAATTCCAATACAAAATAGTTATGCAAGTTAAGTTGAGACATTATATCGTTACACAGTGCAGCGTCCACACGGGAAGATAATTGTTGGTCAGCGTTGATTATAGAAGAGCTTCCCAATACGTGCAATGGAGCCTGGCAGAGACCCAATAGCTAAAGTAAATGACGAACCTCTAGACACAATAAGAGCAACACTTTTATTGATTTCGTTCTTTAGCTTTGTATAATTGAGGGGTTCACCTTGGCTCAAATGCTTCATTTGCACATTTACTCGGGTTATGAATGCTTACATTTGATCCAACAGACTGTCACAACCAATTAGAGAACCATTCAAACTTAAGTGTTCAGCATTGTCAGACATTGCTTAATAATCTTCGTTCTTTGTAGCAATCTTTTCCTTAAATCTTCCCTGGAAACGTGCCAGCTTCTCTCTCCTCATCCCATTTTGTCACCTGAAAAATCAAAACATGCAATAAAGTATTCTGATGCAGCCAAAGAAAAAAATTTATAAATTCATTACAGAAAGTTGGTCTGAGTGTCAGAGGGCATAGATGTACTATGTGATTTAGTTGTCTCACACTCAATTCATGCGAGTAAAGCTACGTTTTGCAAGAGGGTGTTCATCCCAGAGATGAAGGCTATAAAACTTTACACAGCCTTTAATTTTTCAATACAGTATTTACAAACTAGCAAACCACATGAAAATTAAAAAGCCCCCTCCAGTGTTTTTAAACATTGGTTCTTCTCTCAACAATCTCTGTAGGCTGTCACCTTCAAACTCATGCAAGCTCACATCAAACATACCAACAAAAGACTTATAAGCACAGAGCACATGTAGTTCTTTGGGAACATTTGCCTGACCGACAGAAACCACGCGCTTCTAGTACAAAACGAACAGCCAACATAAAAAATTAAAATTTTTTAGAACCCTAATAACCCACTGGAGTTGCAAATTTTCTCCAGCAAGCCCTACTCCTACTGCAAAAAAGAAAAGCTGGAAAAGGCGGATTGGAATAAAACCAGGGGTGTGTTTATTCCCATCACCCGATGCCAGGGCATATCGTTTAAGATAGAGGAAAACACTTATGCTTATTTTGTCCAACAGAAAAGTAATTCCAGCCCACTACAATACAAACCCTTAGGCTGTCCATTCCCACAGTATGAATAAGTGATAAGTGAAAGGGGATACATTACTTACCTGTAATCTTAGTTCTCTTCCAGGGGTATTTACTCAAAATCATAAACCCTGAATAATCCCAGCTCATGTGCGGGACCCTGGAGCATATATAAAATACATATATATGTGTATGTTTGAGCACAAAAGTACGGAGTACTCCCAAAACATACGCATTATACAAACATGCAGCCTATTAGACTTCCAATAGGCTACTATGCCAAAATTACATGGGTTTCTCATTTAGGAAAATACATTTGCATATAAATACAGTAAAACAGAACATAATGTTCCAATATCACCCTTTATTTTCAGAGAAAACAAATAGTAATAGCAGGCAATTAGCCCATAGGCTGCATATATGAAACATCACAGTACAGAAAACAGTACAGAAAACTTGGCACCTTGCCTTTAAGACTTTGCAGTACCTTGACACCGTGCCTTTAAGACCTTCGGAGCCCCCTGCTCCCATGATGCACCAGAGGTGATAGTTAGGGCAGTTCTTTTATGGTGTGTTAACCTGTAGGAAATCAGAACATAAAGGTGCAAAAAAAAAAACCACACTACTATGCTGTCAAAACACGTCCGGAGAGGAGAGAGGGTTGCTTAAGACTTTCATGAGTATAAGCCTGGAAGAGAACTAGGATTACAGGTTAGTAGAACAAGTTACTAACCTTCGGTAACGATGTATCTGTAAGAAACATTAGTTAGTTAGATTCCTCACCTTAGAATATCCCCAGGCGTCAGACTGGATCCGGAAGATTTTTCGTCAGCAATACCCCTTGCGCGTCGCTAGGCGTCGTCTGCGGCTCCGCGTCCGTCGTCGGCGTCGTGCGCTGGGATGACGTCGTCGGAGTACTTAGACGCCGCCCTCGCGCGCCGACGTCAGTTCTTGTACATAGCCTTCCGCGCCAGGAACGCAGAGCCATGCAAAGACCGACACTGGTGCCAAAAATAAAATCTAGGGGCCTGAAAGGACAACCTTAACCCTAGATGTCAGTTCGCAGAACGGGGAGGATGGGAGGGTCGGTGAGGAATCTAACTAACTAATGTTTCTTACAGATACATCGTTACCGAAGGTTAGTAACTTGTTCATCTGAAAGAAACACGTTAGTTAGATTCCTCACCTTAGAATAGATACCCAAGCAATACCATCCCCGGTGGTGGGTCTGCGAACCAAGATCACACCAGAAAGTCCTGGAGGACAGAACGGCCAAAGAAGCCATCCCTCCGGACTTGGCTGTCAAGGCAATAATGCCTGGCAAACGTGTGTAGCGAAGCCCACGTCGCCGCCTGACAGATGTCCTGCAAAGGGACTCCCCGTCCCAAGGCAGTAGTAGCCGCCGTGGCCCGAGTAGAATGGGCGCGCAGCCCAACAGGAGGGTCCTTTTTAGCCAAGGAATAGCAGATTTTTATACACAAAACGACCCACCGAGAGATGGTTCGTTTGTGCACAGCTTTCCCCTTCTTAGCGCCCACGTACCCAACAAAAAGCTGGTCGTCCACCCGGAACTGTTTTGTGCGGTCCAGATAAAAGGAGAGCGCACGTTTTGGGTCCAGACGGTGGAGCCTCTCTTCCTCTTTGGAAGGATGCGGAGGCGGAAAGAAGGTGGGCAAGGTGACAGACTGCCCAAGGTGAAAAGGAGTCACCACTTTAGGAAGAAAAGAGGGACGAGGCCGAAGGACAACCTTGTCCGGATGAACAGATAGAAAAGGAGGCTTTGAAGATAAAGCCTGGAGCTCACTCACCCGTCTAGCCGAGGTGATGGCTACCAGAAAAGCAGTCTTTAGAGTTAGAAGACGAAGAGGGCAATTGTGAAGAGGCTCGAAGGGAGCGCACATCAGGAATGTCAAAACCAGATTCAAGTCCCACTGAGGCATTACAAAAGGGACAGGAGGGAACGTGTGTGTAATGCCTTTGAGAAAGCGTGTAACCACAGGGGACTTGAAAAGAGAAGGCTGATCAGGAAGCCGCAAGAAGGCGGAGATGGCAGCAAGATAACCTTTCAGGGTGCCCAGGGCAGAGCCCTGCCGGGCCAGAGAAAGAAGGAAGAGGAGAACCTCAGAAAGAGGGGCGGAAAGGGGATCCACAGCCTTTGCTGTGCACCATGCCACAAATTTGTTCCACCGGCAGGCGTATACCGACTTTGTGGAGGGACGCCTGGCTGCCAGAATGATATCACAGACTTCAGGAGGCAAGTCAAATGGCATCAACTGCCGCCGCTCAATCTCCACGCATGGAGGTGGAGGCTGGACAGGTTCGGGTGGAGGACCGTCCCCTGCTGCTGCGACAGAAGATCCTCCCGAAGGGGCAGACGTATCGGGGGATCGGTTAACAGACTGAGTAGCTCGGGATACCAGTATCTTCGTGCCCAATCCGGAGCCACCAAGATGACTTGGGCCCGGTCGCGCCTGATCTTCTTCAGCACTCTGGGCAGAAGTGGTATAGGCGGAAAGGCGTACAACAGACCGCAACTCCACTCGTGACGAAAAGCGTCGCCGAGCGAGTGCCGCCTTGGAAATTCCAACGCGCAGAACTGCTGACATTGCGCGTTCTCTTCGGTGGCGAATAGATCTAACCAAGGCTCTCCCCACTGCTGAAAGAGGCCTTGCACCACTTCGGAGTTCAGACGCCATTCGTGATCCATCATGCACCGGCGGCTGAGTTCGTCTGCTCTGGCGTTCAGAGAGCCCGCCAGATGTTGAACCACCAGGGTGACGCCCTGGTGTTCCAGCCATGTCCAGAGGCGCAGAGCCTCCTGACAAAGGGTCCACGACCCCACCCCGCCCTGTTTGTTGCAGTACCACATGGCGGTGGTGTTGTCCGTGAACACCTGCACGACACTTCCCCTGACAGAGGGAAGGAAGGCTTTCAGTGCAAGTCGGATCGCCCTCAACTCCAACAGGTTGATGTGGAGACGAGACTCCGCCGGAGACCAGAGGCCTCTGATCTCCGCCTCTCCCATATGGCCACCCCATCCCAGGAGGGACGCATCCGTCACTACGACATGCTCCGGTTGGGGAAGGGAGAGGCTCTTGCCCTTGACCCATTCGCGGTCCGTGAGCCACCACTGCAACTGCTGTGCAGTATCCTCCGAGATCAAGACATGGTCGGACAGGTTGCCGTGATGCTGGGCCCACTGAAACTTCAGGTCCCACTGCAGAGCCCGCATGCGCCGCCTGGCGTGATGCACTAGTAGGATGCAGGAGGCCATCAGCCCCAGAAGCCGCAACACTAGCCTGACCGAAACCCGGGATAGAGGCCGAAAGATGGGAATCAGGGCCTGTATATCCCGGACCCGCTGTTCTGGTGGATGGACCCGGAACTGCGCCGAATCGAGAACCGCTCCGATGAAGAGGAGCTTCTGAGAGGGACTCAAGTGTGACTTCGGCACGTTGATGGAAAACCCCAGCAAATGCAGGAGATCCGCCGTAGTCTGGAGGTGGGAGACGACTGCCTGGGGCGAGCCCGCCTTCAACAACCAGTCGTCGAGATAGGGGAAGACTGGGACCCCTGATCTGCGCAGATGAGCTGCGACCACCGCCATCACTTTCGTGAACACCCGAGGGGCACTGGTGAGGCCGAAGGGGAGCATGGTAAACTGAAAGTGCTCTTGGCCCACCGTGAACCGCAGGTAACGCCGGTGGGCCGGCAGGACGGGGATATGGAAATATGCGTCCTGCAAGTCCAACGCTACCATCCAGTCTCCAGGGTCTAGGGCAGCTAAAACCTGAGCCAACGTTAGCATCTTGAACCTTTCCTTTCGGAGGAAGGCATTGACGTTCCGGAGGTCCAAGATAGGGCGCAGGCCCCCCTTGCCCTTCTTGGGAACCAGAAAGTAGTGGGAATAACAACCACGACCTACTTCTGGACTCGGAACGCGCTCGACGGCCCCCTTGGCCAAGAGAGCCGAAACTTCCTCGTGGAGAAGATCCAAATGATCCCCCGAGATACGGTGGTGCTGCGGTGGCATGGCTGGAGGGGTCGTCTCGAAGGGGAGGGAGTAGCCCCTTCGGACGATTTGCAGCACCCACCTGTCCGATGTTATGGACCGCCAGTGGAGCAGGTGATGGCGAACTCTGCCGCCCACTGGCGTGGTATGGGCCTGAAAGCTCGGACTAGGAAGGCTTTGAGGCGGATGCTGCCGGGGTGGATGTGGGCTGACCACGTCGGCCTCCATTTCCGCCACGGCGGAAGCCACGTCCGCGACCGCGCGCAGGTTGGTTCTGCGGCTGGTGGCTTTGCGGACGTGAGGAGGCGCCCCTTCCTTGGCCACGAAAGGGGCGAAAAGCGGAGGTGTGCGCCCGCGGAGCCGAGAGGCCCAAGGACTTGGCCGTAGCCCGGGAGTCCTTAAAGCGGTTCAGCGCACTGTCCGCCTTCTCACCAAACAGGCGAGTGCCATCAAAGGGCATGTCCATGAGGGTGTTCTGGACATCCCCGGAAAATGACGTGGACCGCATCCAGGCGTGGCGGCGGAGCGCCACCGTGGTGGAAATCGCCCGACCTAGCGAGTCCGTGGTGTCAAGCCCACATCTTATGGCGTGCCGTGCTGCATCCCTCCCATCGGCCAAAGCCTGGGTAAGACGCGTCCGGACCTCCTCCGGACACAGGGGCAGCACGTCCTCCACCGTATCCCACAGGGAATGGGAATAACGGTCCAAGAGACAGGCGGTATTTAAGGACCGCAGGCCCAAACTAAGGGACGAGAACAGTTTCTTGCCAAACTGCTCGAGTCTCTTGGAATCCCGGTCCGGCGGAGCGGTCGGGAAGGAGGATTGGGAAGTAGAGGCCTGGATAACCAGACTCTCGGGGGTGGGGTGTTGGGACAGGAAGCTGGGGTCGCCCGGAGCAGGGCGGTGGCGCCTGGCAACGTTCCTATCCACAGGAGGAACTGTGGAGGGCTTGGACCAGGTGCCCTGCAGAACGTCAGTGAGGGCCTCGTTGAACGGCAGCAGAGGCTCAGTGGAGCTTGCTGAGGTTTGAAGCACCTCAGTGAGGATGTTGGTCCTCACAGCCACGGCAGGCAACTCGAGCCCAAGGGCCTCAGCCGCCTTGCGCAGCACCACAGAAAATGCTGCACCCTCCTCCGAAGCCACGGTCGGAGGAGAAGTGAATCCAGCGTCTGGCGAGGTGTCCAGCCCGCTGGCCTCCCCCAGTTCATCTGCCCAGTCCTGAGAAAGCTGTGACTGAACAGCCAGAGGGTCCTCGAACCCCTCCCAGTCGCCCCCTTCTTCCGATTCCTGATAAACAGGAGGAATGATCGGAACCGGACTGTAGAGATGGTAGGACTCTAGCGGCGTCGGATGCGGCGTCGGCGGACGCCGTGCCGGCGTCGGGTCCGGATGAGGGCTTAACTGGGGCGTCGGCGTCACAGGCGTCGGCGGCGCCGGCGTCGGTGGTTCAGGCGTCGGCGCCGGTGGAGGAGTGACAAGGTCAACCGGCGTCGACTGGGGCCCAGGCATGGGCCCCGCGGGGACCTGCGGCGTCGAGACCGGAGTCGTCGACGGCGCCGGGGCCGGAGCCGCCGGCACGCGAGGTCGCCCAGTCGAGTCCGCGGGGCCCGAAGGCGCGCCAGCGGGCGTCGACGGCGGGGCCAGGCTCCTCATGGCCGAGAGGAAGGCACTGATCTCCGCCGGCGCCGCGTCAGCCCCAGGGACCGGAAGGTATGGGGGCGGACGCGGCACCTGCGGCTCCGCCGGAGCCGCGGGGGTGGAACCACTTGGACCCTCGGCCGAGTCGCGCAACCGGCGAGGGGTGTCCGAAGAGCGATGTCGCCTCTTGGACTTCTTAGAGTGTTTGGACTTACCCGACGACTTGGAGCCCGACGATCGATGGTGGCGTCGGCTAGGGCTCCGCGAGCGATCCTTGGACCTCCTCCTGGACCGGGATCACGCACGACGCGGAGCCGAGTGGCGAAGCTCGAGAAGCTTGCGGGACCGCTCCCGCCTAGCCTTCGAAGTCAGGGCCTGACAGTCCTTACACGACTCCGCGTCGTGGTCGAGGCCTAAGCAGTAGAGGCACCGGCGGTGGTGATCGGTCACCGACATCAGTCGATGACAATCTTCGCAAGCCTTGAACCCAGGCATCCTACCGGCACCAGATGTCGACAGACAAGGATCAAAAATGATCAAAAAGATTTTAGTCAAAAAAGACTAAAAGGGGTAGCTCTCCCGGATCTGCGCTTACTGGCGCGGAAAAAAGAAGAACTGACGTCAGCGCGCGAGGGCGGCGTCTAAGTACTCCGACGACGTCATCCCGGCGCACGACGCCGACGACGGACGCGGAGCCGCAGACGACGCCTAGCGACGCGCAAGGGGTATTGCTGACGAAAAATCTTCCGGATCCAGTCTGACGCCTGGGGATATTCTAAGGTGAGGAATCTAACTAACGTGTTTCTTTCAGATACTTAGCCTGTTCTTCCAGGAAATACTCATCATTAGTCATAAGCACTGAATTGAATAGCAAGCCCATACCCACTTTCCTGCGGACGAGCAACAGCATAAATCTAGCACCTGAAGGATGAATTATTCAAACAAATTTCTTAGAGAGGCTTGCCCAAACTGAGCATCCGCCCGTGTGTCAGTCTAAACAATAATGGCGAGTAAAAGTGTGTACCGATTGCCATGTGGCTACTTTACAAATCCGAGATGGGTACATTCATAAGGAGAGCCGTGGTCGAGACTTTCCCCTGGTAGAATGAGCCTTTGGTTTGACCAGGAGGGCTTTGTTGGCTAGCTGGTAAGACAAAGACACAAGACACTATCCACCTACAGATGGACCGTTTGGAAGCTGCACAACCAGTATTTAAGGAGCCATAGTTTACAAACAGGAGGTCCTCAAAGCCTTGGTTTTGTCTACGTAAAATTTGAGGACCCTCTTCAGGTCTAGTGAATCAAGGGACCTCTCCAGAGGGTTTGAAGGGTCAGGAAAAAATGTGGGAAGAGTGATGGCCTGATTGATATGGAAATCCAAGGCCACTTTAGGTAGGAAACTCAGATGGGTTCTAAGAACCACTCTGTTCACATGAACCACAATACAAGGCTCTTTACAGCATAAAGCCTGAATCTCACTCACTAAGAGCAGATGTGATGGCCACTAAAAAAAAGCGGTCTTCCATGACAAGTGCTTTAGAGAGGCTCTGAATAGGTTTAAATGGAGCACCCATCAATTTAGCAAGAGTTAGGTTGAGCTTCCAAGATGGAGATCTGATCGGTGGGTAGACCTTTAACTCCTCAAGAAAACCTTTTTTTAATCACAGGAATTTGAAAAAAGGAAACCTGTATAGGGGACCTTCTGTATGCTGAGATAGCTGCTAGCTTAATGGACCTTAATGGAGGCCAGATTTTGCCAGGTACAAAAAATACAGTAGGATCACCTGCTCTTGACTCTGAATGGTATCATGACCATTGTCCATGCACCATAAGTAAAAATCGCTTCCATTTGAAAGCGTACTATTTTCTAGTAGAGGGGTCTTTTAGCATCTAGAAGTATGTTCATGCAGTCAGAAGACAAGTTTAAGTGTCTGTATTGAAGGACTTCAGGAGCCATGCCGTCAATCGTAGGGATGAGAGGCTGGGGTGAAATACTTTCCACTCGTTCTTGGACAGCAAGTCTGGTCAGCATGGCAATCTCCTAGGTGGAACTTCCGATAACTGAAGGTCCGGGTACCACCACTGACAAGGCCATTCTGTTGCTATCAGTATCATTCTGGTTTTGGCCCTGTAGAACTTGATCACCATGGGTATCAATGGGAGTGGTAGAAAAGCGTAAAGTAATGCCGGAGACCATTTTATCAAAAACGCATCACCCCTGTGACCCTGGTTGGTGAAACCTGGGATGCGAAGAATGAGCATTTTGCATTTGCCGCATCTGCAAACCGGTCTATGTCTGGCACTCCAATGATGGAAGATGTCCTGCCAGACCTCATTGATTAGCACCCAGTCGTGAGCTTCGACAAGGTCCTGACTTAAGACGACTGCCTGGATGTTGAGAGTTCCCGGGAGATGAATCGCCACAAAGGTCAGATTTCTTGCGAGAAGCCACTTCGAGATAGTCTGAGATTCCAGAGAGAGAGGCCTCGACCAGGTTGCCCAGTTTGTTCAGGTAATGCATTTTTGTAGTATTGTCAGTTTGAACAGACAGGGAACGGGACCGGAAGGAAGGGAACAGTGATTGGAGTGCTAGCTGTACAGCTCTGGAGGTTGATGCGATACCTGGCCAGACTCGTCAGAAAGTATGGTTTCACCTTGGTTTCGTACGCTGATGATTCTCAGCTTATAATTTGTGTCCAAACAACCAGAAAGTTGCCAAAGGCTTTCATACGTGTTTAACAAAAATAATGTTCTGGATGAGCCCGAACTTTATTAAAATAAACAGATAAGACCGAGGCACTGGAGTTTGGTAAGGGTCTTTCACTGTAGAATAACACCTGGTGGCCAACAGAGGCAGGTGACTGCCCTTGCCCTACTGAGAAGGTTAGAAACCTGGGAGTGATTTTTTTTAATCAGCGCAAATTCTCAGCCCAGGTTAAATCGTCTGACCTCCTCCTATTTCTTCCTAAAGTCTTTACGGAAGATTTTTCCCTTCATTCCAGGGGAGCTTCAAAAACTATTGTAGTAGCGCTCTTGCTGTTGAAACTAGACTACTGTAACACTTTTCATGGGCATTGATAAGACCCAGATCATGAAACTGCAATCACTGCAAAATGCAGTGGCACGACTTATCACACATCTCTAAAGGACATTCTAACTTGGCAGACATAAGGTCTCTTCATTGGCTCCCTGTCCAGCAACGAATAGAATCCAAGGCACTTTGCTTGGTGCACAAAACCCTTTATGGTGGAGGGGCGGTGGAGATCCAGAAGGTGTTCACTTGATACTCTCCCTCCAGAACTCTCAGATCCACAAATACAGGCTTCATTCACACCCCTAGAATCCGTAGAGCAAGATGGGGGGAGGGGTCGGAGCTTATCATTTTGTGCAGCCAAACGCTGAAGACCTGACTGTTCCCGAGACTAAAACCGAATCCTCCGGTTTTCCACAATCATGACTGTTCCCGAGACTAAAACCGAATCCTCCGGTTTTCCACAATCTTAATCTTCCCCTGATCACACAGTTGCAAGATGCCACGGCAATCGAGCACTCTAAATATCTATCCTATCCCCTTGTTCTGTCTGACCAAAGCCCTTGCACCTGGAGAGGGCCCATATGAGCCCCCTCCACCCAACCTTGGAGGGAAGCAAACTGTGACAATTATCGGAGTAGGTGGGTCCTGGTGAAAAGGAACTCCCTTCAGTAGATGGGATTCCTTCATCCACCATCTGATGGAATCCTTGGCGGACTGGAGGAGACACACACGGGCCTCCCTGCGACCAGACACCTGCATCGCTGGTCTTCCAGAGATTGCTGCAGAGGACGCATATGTAATCTGGAGTTTGGCACGATGAAGATGCAGGATGCCATAGAGCGTAGCAGCTATGACATCTGTATGACTGGGGAGTGCTGAGAAAGGAGAAGATTGCGACATTTCTCGCGGATTGAGGATAACCTTGCCACCGAAAGACACATGCTTGCCCTTGCAGTATCCAGAGAAGCACCCAGGTAGTGGATCTTTTGGGTCGGGTTGAAGATCAACTTTTTGTAGTTTACTCTCAGGCCCATATTGTTCATCACTTGAATGCAGTGTGCGAGATGACTCTGAAGCAGTGGGTGACGAGCTCTTCAGAAGCCAGTAGTTCAGGTAAGGATACATGAATATCCTTTGCTTGCGAAGAAAAGCTGCCACTACTGCCAGGCATTTCGAAAAAGTGCGGGGAGCTGATTGAGTCCAAACGGGAGAACCTTGAACTGCTGGCACGCTTCTTGAAACCGTAGAAATTTCCGATGTTTTTTGGAAACCGGTACATGAAAGTACGCGTCCTGCAGATCTATGGAGCACATCCAATCCCCTTGGTGAAGCGGAGGAAAGATTTGGTGCAGTGCTAACATCCCAAAAATGTATTTGCGGATGAATTGGTTTAAAAGTCTCAGGTCGAGTATTGGTCTGTAGTCTCTGATAAGTACTCCTTTTTGTACCAGAAAACAGCGAGAAAAGATTCCTTGCCTTCGTTGTGGAACAGGGACCGTTTCTATGGCATCTTTCTGCAGAAGACTTTTCAGCTCCGCTTGCAACAAGTGGTGTTTTTGAAGAGAATTTTCTCGGAGGCACCAATGGAGATGGAGATTTGAATCTGAGCAAATAGCCATTCTGCACAATATTCAGTACCCACGCGTCTTTGGTTATTTCCTTCCAATCGTCCAGGTGTAACAATACTTTACCCCACCAGAGTGGTCAACAGGAATAGAGAAAGCCATTGCCCCTTTTACCGATTGTTTCTTTGCAGAAGATGCTTGTCTTGCAGCTCCCATTCCTCGACCAGGCCTTCGCCGATGGTAGGGAGACCTGGGTTGATGTTGAATCGACCAGTGAGAGGTTTGAGTTCTCTGCTGTAAAGAGCACTGGTCGTAGGGTTGGAACTTCCGACGAAACTTTTCGTTTCTCCAGTCCAATGGGCTTTCAGAGTGTCCAACTCAGTTCATTTGTGACATATCATCCGCATGAGACCCAAAAAGGGAGGTGCCATTGAAAGGAGATTAACAATTCTCCGCTATGCATCGGGTTTTAGCCCTGTGAGGCGTAACCAGACAGCTTCTAGAGCAAATGCCATGAGCAGCCAGATCTGATGCGTCAGCAACTGTATTAATGACCTGGTTTGCCACCAAGCCGCCTTCCTGCAGGATCTCTTGGAAATCTTGCTAATCTTCTTTAGGCAGCTTCTCCGTGATTCGGGCCAAAGAGTCCCAGAGAGACCGGTCATACCTCACTAGGAGAGCTGAGGCACTATTCACTTTCATTACTGATGCCGATGTGCAACACATCCTTTTGTCCAGAGTCCATGTTTTTACTGTCCTTCTCTGGAGGTATTTGGGAGGATATTGAGGCTGGATGTGTTTTCTTGGCTGCCGCCAATCTTACCGAATCTGGAGGAGGATCCGATCGAAGAAACAGTGGATCCTGATCGAGGGCGTTGTATTTCTTGGAAATAAGTGGGGGGAGCGGAGCCCACTGTAGCTGGAGTCCAGAAAGTCTGCATCGCTGGTTCTAGCATACCTGGGACCAAAGAGGGAAGTTACCTTACTAGCCATAATTTAGGCACTCAATTATGCCTGGCATGGGAACCATTTCCGATTTTCATTCATGTGATTCACTTCTTGATCGGTGATCACTATTTATTTTGTCTATTACACCATGCATGGCTTTGCTAATTCACTGAATATGAATTGTTACTTTTCTATTTATGGGATTTTTAATAACTTTCCCTTTTTCTTTACAATTGCTCTTCATAATATTTTCACTGATCTGGTTTTAACTTGCATGACACTGACCCCTTTTTGGCTTTGTGCAATGCGTACATTGAATTTTACGATTAGGATACCCCTATATTCTATTTCAGAAATTACATACTGGATGCTCTGAATTGTGTCTTGTGTCCTGATGGCCATACTAATTGTTTTGGTTGAAACACCATAGACGATCCTTTTTGGCCTACATTAAAGCAGCATCAATTGCCATTTCTGTTTCTGCAATTGTTCACTTCGGTTTTTGTATATTTTGCCTCTGCCATGGTCTTACTGTTTACACTGTCGATTGTTTCTTTAGTAATGTTTGTTGTGTAACTGTATGAGCACCTGTTTGTTCATTGTTTTATTGTAATTTTTTTACTGTGTTAGTAAAAAGTCTTAAGTGTTTCCATCTAGGGGTATCATTTTCTTGCATTGCGCTTCCATTTATATGTTTTTTGTAAAAAAAAAAAAATGTTTTAGCTTGAACCATTATTAATATATACTTTGCTTGCTTTGTTCGGGTAATAAGGCTGCCCCTGTTTGATGTAACCAATCAATAAGGTATCTGTCAAGCAGTTGCTAGAAGACGGAAATAAGGAAGGGGCACACACCAGAGTATGTTTTTTTCTCTGGCGAAGAGATGCAGAAGGAAGAAACATCTGCATGGAGAGGTGTTTCCTGAAGACAAAGTAAAGGTGTAGGACAGTCTTGAAGGGTGCTATCCTTACTGTAGCAAGAGCGAAACGAAGGCCGGTGAAAACCAGTTAGAACTTGAAATGTCTCAGAAGTGAGTCAACTTATCCAGTATTTAGGCGAGTAGTGGTAATGTGTTAACATTTTATTAACTATGCACAAGCAGAAAGTTCAGATTTGCAGCATTGATTTTTCAGTAAAAATAGTCGGGAAATTTCCGAAATTCTTGAACTGTTTAAAGTGATCGGCAGTTTTCGCACCTATACCTCAATTTTCAGGCAGAGCCAAGGTGTGTAGAAATATCAGAAAAAAAATAAGGAAGGACTAGAGTCAAGGAGGCAAATCTGCACTAGCAGTTAGCATAAACTAGCAGCACAGCAGACACGGAGGTCTGCGGCGCTCACTCAAGTCAGCTGACGGACTAATTCAACAAGATAGAGGTTGAAAATGCAGAACAGTCAGTTTAACCGCAAACAACATGTTGCCACAGAAGTGCAACATTTAAAAATTGAAGTGCTGCGATTAGGGATATGGTCCAGGCAGGGTGATGGGTGGGGGTGGGGTTTGGGGGGAATGCGCTATGGATCGATTGGTCGAACAGCTTTCTGTACGCTTTTCCACCCATTCCCCCGATTCTGGCGGTGCTCATCAAGCTGTCCCAGTCCGGGACGCGGATGATCCGGATTGCCCTGGAATGGCCCAGACAGTGGTGGTTCACGGACCCGCTTCACCAGTCTCTCCGTCCTCACATACGGCTGCCTTGCAGGCCGGACCTTCTCACGAAGTTCGGGGGGCAGTTGGTGTGCCCCAACCTCTCGTCTTTGAGTTTGGCAGCATGGCTCCTGAGAGAGTGCAATATGGCCATTTGAATGTACCAGCAGATTGTATGGATATACTGAAGGAGGCTAAGCGACCTTTCACGAGGACGTCCTATGCTTACAAGTGGAAGACATTCTGCATCTGGTGCAAGTCCAAGCACTTTGACCCGACGACATGTAAGGAAGATGTCATCCTTCCGTACTTTTTGCATTTGGCGCAGTCTGGCCTTAATTTCCATTCCATTAAGGTCCATCTCGCTGCTTTGACTGCTTACAGGAAATGCCCTTCACAGACTTCCTCCTTTCAGATCCCTGTGATCAAGGATTTTTTGGAAGGCTTGAAGAAAGTGTTCCCTCCTGTCAGACTTCCCTCGCCTTCATGGGAATTGAATGTGGTGCTGTCCAGATTGATGAAGGAGCCTTTTGAACCGATTCACAAGGCTTCGTTGCAGCACCTGTCTTAGAAGGCGGCGTTCCTAGTGGCCATTAAGTCGGCCCGCAGGGTGAGTGAACTTCAGGCGTTGTGTTGCCAAGAACCTTATACGGTATTTCATGCTGCTAAGGTTGTGTACTCACCCTAAATTTCTTCCTAAGGTTATATCTGATTTTCATGTCAACCAGACCATAACTTTACCTACGTTTTTTCAGAATCCCTCTTCTCCAGCGGAAAGGTCTCTACATTCCCTGGACGTTAGGAGGGTGTTAAAGTTTTATCTTGATAAGACCAAAGATATTCGTAGGTCAGACCAGTTGTTTTATCAATTATGGATCAGTCAGGATCGGTCTTGCTACCTCCAAACAGTCCATCTCTCGGTGGATTGTGTCCTGTATACAATTGTGTTACCAAAAGCCTAATAAGACCTTAGGAGGTAAACCTAAGGCTCATTCCACCAGGGGCAAAGCTGCCACGACTGCTTTGCTGCGTAATGTTCCGATTGCAGAAATCTGCAAGGCGGCCACTTGGAGGTCGGTCCATACCTTTGCTGCGCATTACTGTCTGGACACGGATGCCAGGGCAGATGCTCAGGTTGGGCAGGCTTCGCGGCGAAATTTGTTCGCACAGTAGTGGTATTATTTTGTAGTCTTCTCCACCGCCGTTTTGGTGTGGGGATGGGCTTGCCATTCTATTCACTAGATTATGACTATACACAGAGATCACCTACTACAGAAGGAGTAATTTCTTTTCTGTAACTCCAGTTCTGTAGTAGGGGTATCTCTGATAGTCATAAGCGCCCGCCCTCCTCCCCGGTGGAGAGATAAATGTTAATGTAAGAATGCTACAGGTCTGGTGTGTTACGCGTTCAAAAAGAACTGAAAGTAAAGGACCTGCTGTGCATTCTAGGATACTGGAAAAGTTCTGGAAAGCTTTCTTAAAGGCACTGTATCCTGTTCTGAGCCACATAATGGCAGCCTATGGGGCTTGTCTGTCCATTCCTCCCTCTCTATCATTCCAGAGGCTTTTGCTGGTAGAGGCAGGTTTTTCTCTGTGGAAAAAGCTGGGCAGGCAGTGCTGTTTGTGGATGTTGGTGGAATTTTCTAGTAGAAGTACTAGACAGTGTAGCCTGTGGATATAGGCTGCATTATCTGTCTTTGAATCCTCTTAAGTGTAGATGCAGGTCTGCATGGCTTGACAACTTAGATTATTTTTATTGCTCCGGGTCCACGCACATGGGCGGGACTATTCACTAGATTATGAATCTACACAGAGATCCCCTACTACAGAACTTTATTTCTTTAAAATAACTTGCAGGTACCAAATCTAGTGAATTTTGTAGGGCATAGAGGAACCGGGGTAAGGACATCATTTTGAATAGCGATGCTCTTCCCAGCAGCGAGAGTGAGAGCGTCATCCACCGCTCCGAGTCCTTCTTGAGTCTCTGTAGAGGAAGGAGCAAGTTATTTTCAAATCTGGCTGCGGGATCTAGGGTAATGTATATACCCAGGTATTTGAAACCCTGTGTGGAGATCTGTATAGGACAGTTCCTGGGTAGGCCTGCAAGGGGTCCCTTGAAGACGTACAGCACAGATTTGACCCAGTTAATAGAATAGCCCGAGTATCGTCCAAATATGGTGAAGTTATCAAGCACTGCCGTGAGAGAGGCCTTTGGGGATGTTAAAAACAATAAAATGTCATCCGCATAAAGGGAGATGCGGTCCTCTCGCGTTTCGGCCTACTTGAAGCCACGAATCACCACGTCTCTACGCACCCAGGACGCCAGGGGTTCCAGGGCCAGAGCAAAAAGGAGGGGGGAGAGCGGACATCCCTGTCTGGTCCCTCTATGGAATCCAAACACTTCAGGTGAGTGCCTGAATTTAAAAAAAAAAAAAAAAAAAGCATTAAAAAAAATGTACACTGTGAGAATACAGAGGATGTCAAAGACTGGGCCTAAATAAAGGGATAAGACAGATGGAGTGCACAGAATGTGCGATGCAAGTCGGCCGTGACGCATATGCCAATTGCCGCAGATTTGGGAACCACACACACGCAGGGTACCTTTCACACTTTCAGGTAAGTGCTATGGGACTTATGTTACTAGACTTCTGTTCTCCATGATGACAGTAGGTTACAGTTGTACTTTATCTGCTTTCTTTCCATAGGCTTATCAAGGCCTTGGCCGTACATTCCTCTATCTCCATTAATTTGGTATGCCATGGTCATTTTCACAAGGTACGAAGATATACTTGCTAGATGGATGCTGTTCTAACTTGGGACTACATACAATTTAGTACTAAGTTTTCACTGAGGTTAGGGGCACTTAAGTTATCTAATAGTTTTGAGATACTCATTTTCAAATTATACTCCCACAGCCACTGGATGGCTATTCATGATTAATTCCTCGTATGCTTTTGAACAGCTAGCATATTGGCATGTTAACTTGGGACACATTTAAATACATTCTAGGTTTTAGCAACAGGCGAGCAATGTGTGTCATTTAGTCCAACAAATCCCATTTGGTTTAGGGTATTTGCCGGATAGTTTCTATGTGCCACCTCTTTTAGACACTTGACCGTTACCACAGGGCTTTAGATGATGCCAGCATTACTTGGTGCATATACAACCTTAAAGAAAGGATGCAATTTGTGAGATTTTCTGGAAGTCCCTGCCACTATATGGTGCCCTACAGCATCTATCCCTTTACAGTACATTAAACTCTTGTATGGTTGGGAGGTAGTTTTTCAGTTCCTTTGTCCCATGATAGTAGCCGGTTATAAGTTTTAGAAAAACTTGCCTCTTGGCTTGACATTTTTCAGTTCTGTACTTTTACAGTCAGGGAGTACCTTACTCATAGCATTCTAAGCATTGGCACTTTTTCGTTCAAGTTAGGTACAGTATCTTTGACGCTGCACTCCATCAGACACCCATTTAATAAGAAGTCTTTGATATCGTCTATTCTCAAGGTGGTGATTTTTAATGCTCTGGAATGCACTTTATTTGGCCCCCCCAACTACTTTCATCTTTGCCATGTCGAAAAGTTTCTTACCTGTCGGTGTAGTTTTGCAGCTTGAAGATCTTTCTGGATTCACTATGCTGTGCATTATTCCGCGATCTTGTGGTTGGGTCCTGATTCGTAGTCTTTTCTTTGTTTTTTTTGTTTTTTTTTGTAGCCCAGGTGGGCGGCGACGACCACCATTTGGTGCACCTTCCGTGACGTCGTCGTGCTTCCTGCGGAAGTCCCACCTTTGGGGCGCCATCTTCGGGTTCTTTCCCCCCCCCCCCCCTTTTTTTTTTAACCCTAGGCGATTGCTTAATCCTTCTTGTCCATTTTGTACGTTTCCATTTCTTTGATCTTTTCCATTTCACCCCCTCTTCCTCCAGCCTCATCTTCCTGGCGGAGGTGGGTGGGTTCGCTAGTGAATCCAGAAAGATCTTCAAGCTGCAAAACTACACCGACCGGTAAGAAACTTTTCGTTTTGCAGCGTGAATCTTTCTGGATTCACTATGCTGTGCATAGACTTTGTAGCGGTTTTCCTAATTTTGTGGTGGCTGGGTGGAAGATGAGCGTTGGTCGTTGAAAATGTGTTGGAGCACCTTCTGTCCGACCTGTGCCTCCTTATTCATCTGAATGTCCACGCAGTAGTGTTTCGTGAACGTGTGCACAGATGCCCAAGTTGCAGCGAGACAAATGTCTTGGATGGGCGTGTTTGCCAGGAAGGCAACGGTGGCCCCCTTCTTCCTTGTGAAGTGAGCCTGGGGCCCCTCCGCTAGCTCCTGTCCAGCCTGTTTGTGACAGAATTGAATAGTGAGGGCAATCCACCTAGCGATGGTGCCCTTAGTCACTGGCCTACCCATGAAGCTAGTAGCAAAGGACACAAACAGCTGCTTCGACTTCCTGAGTTCCTTGGTTCTCTCAATGTAGTGCATCACCGCTCTTCTGGCATCGAGGGTGTGCAGGGCCTTTTCTGCGTTTGTAGTCGGGTTTTGGAAGAAACTTGGTATCTGGATACTCTGATTCATGTGGAACGCCGACACCACCTTGGGCATGAAGTGTGGGTCCGTCCTCAGGACTACCCTGTCTTTGTGAATTTGAATGTAGGGTTCCTGTAGCGTTAGTGCTTGAAGCTCGCTCACCCTGCGTAGTGAGGTTATGGCCACTAGAAAGGCAGTTCATCGTCAACATTTGCAGAGTGGCTTTGTGAATGGGTTCAAACGGCGCCTTCATGAGCTCCGTCAGAACCGCGTTTAAATTCCTTGCCGGCGGCGGCAACCTTTTCGGGGGGCCATTCTTTTGGCTCCCTCCATGAATCTCTTCACCACCTCCGAGGTGAAGAAACTTCCACCCTTCTCACCTCTGGTGTAGGCAACGATCGCTGCTAGGTGTACCCTTAGGGAGCTCGAGCAGAGGTTACTTTTTAGAAGGTGGGTGAGGTACCTCAGCACAGTTGAGTCTCTTGTCATTCTGTTTTGCAGGCCTTTTTTCCTGCACCACACCGTGAATCTCTTCCATTTTGCGCTGTAGCATTTTCTTGTAGTTGGTTTCCTTGCCTCCCGTAGCACTCGCATAGTGCTCTGAGGCAACCTTAGGTGTGCGAACTCTAGGTCTTCAGGAGCCATGCTGCCAGGTTGAGGGTCTCTGGCTCTGGGTGCAGGACCTCCCCGTTTTGCATTGAGAGCAGGTCTTTTCTCCTCTCGAACCTGTACGGATTGCCTTGCGCCATTTCTTGAATTTGTGAGAACCATGTCTGCCTCGCCCACTGCGGAGCCACTAGGATTAGAGTCATGTTGCTGGTTCTGCACTTGTTGAGCACTCTGTGCAACAGGGGTATCGGTGGAAAGGCGTAGGCAAATGTCCTCGACCAGCTTATCCATAGGGCATTCCCCTGGGATTGCTGATCTGGTTCCCTGGACGCGAAGCTTTGGCATTTTGCATTTTGGCGTGTTGCAAATAGGTCTATTGTGGGAGTTCCCCATCTCCGGAAAAGCTTCTCCGTTTCCTGGCCATTGAGCTCCCACTCGTGAGATGCCGAGGTCTGCCTGCTTAGCCAGTCTGCCTCCACATTGTCCTTCCCCAGTAGGTGAATTGCCAGTAGATCTATCCTGAGAGGTATGGCCCATCTCCAAATCTCCTGTGCCAGAGAGGAGAGAGGGAACAACTGTGTCCCCCCCCCTGTTTGTTGATGTAGAACATTGCCGTGGTGTTGTCTGTTTGAACCAACACCCTCTGGTTGTAAAGGTGCCTCTGGAATGCCTTCAGGGCTAGTAGGATTGTCTTCAACTCGAGGTAATTGATATGGCGAACCGCATCTGCTGGAGCCCACAGACCTCACTCTGAGGTTGTCCATGTGTGCTCCCCATCCCTTTTGCGATGCGTCCGTGGTAATGGTCATTGTTGGGTTTGGTGGTGACAGGCTTCTCCCTGCTGTCATGTGGTCTCTGTTCCACCAAGTTATCTCCTCCTGCACTGCGTGCGTAACAACCACTAGATCCTCCCAACTTCCGTTTGCTTGTGACCATTGCTGTTGTAGCCATTCCTGGAATGGTCTCATGTGCAGGCGTACATTCGGCACCAGCTGGATACACGACGCCATCATCCCCATCAACTTGCTCATCGACCTCACTGTCAGAGCTCGCCCCTTCTGGTAGAGCCGCGTCTCCTTCAGTAGGGCATCTGTCCTCCTGTCGCTGGGCACCACTGTATTGCTCAGGGAGTTGATTTTTGCCCCCAGGAAAATCACCTGCTCCGGTTCCATCGACGACTTCCCCCAGTGAATCGAGAACCCCAGGTTCGTGAGTGTCTGTTATGCGTTTTGCGTGCCTCTCGCACTTTTCGCGCGAGTTTGCCTTGACCAGCCAGTCGTCTAAGTAGGGGTAGACGTGTATCCCCTGCTTTCGTAGGTGGGCCGCGACCGCCGACAGGCATTTTGTAAAAACCCTTGGCACCGATTTTAATCCGAATGCCAGGGTTGTGAACTGGTAGTGTTCCTGGTCGATGCTGAACCTTAGAAGTCCCTTGTGTCTTCTGTTTACTGGGATGTGCAGGTAGGCATCCTTGAGGTCCACGGTGACCATGAAGTCTCCGTGTCTTATTTGGGGCAGCACCTCCTGCAGCGAAGTCATCTTGAACCTTTGCGTTCTGACGAACTGGTTTAGGTATCGCAGGTCTAGGATGGGTCTGAGGCTCCCGTCTACCTTCGGGACCACGAAGTAGTTTGAGTAGACCCCCTTGTTGCGTTCTCTGAACGGCACCGGCTCTATGGCTCTCTTTTCTAGAAGCTTCCGTGTTTCTTCTCCGAGTAGGGTCAGTTCTTGACCCGATCTTTGCCTTTCCCTTGGCTTCCTGTTTGGCGGTTTCCTTTCCAAATCTACGCAGTACCCGTACTGCATGATGTTCAGTATCCACTTGTCTGTGGTTATACGCTGCCACTCGTGAAGGTAGAGCCTCAGCCTTCCGCCTACTGGTGTTGTATGCTCGTAGGCTTCTGATCCTTCTCTCCCCCTCGATGTTACTGTTTCGCGCCTCACCCCTGGGGGCATGTCGAGGGTAGGCGTCCTCCTGCGTGCAGAGTCACTTTGATGAGGGCTGCTCCCCCCCCTCTCCTTCTCTGGCCACGTCCGTTCCCTCTCCCGCGAAAGGACTGGCCCCGGGGCTGGTACTGCCAGTTTTGCTTCTGTTGACCCTGACCGTGACCGTGACCCTGCTGACCCTGCTGGAACGTCTGGTGCGACGGGCCCTGCTGGTTTCCTCCCCTACCGTAGGGTCTCCTTGAGGGGTTGCCTCGCCTCATTCCCCTCTGCTGTAGGGCCCCCATGGACCTCGCCGTTTCGTTATCTCTTTTTAGCTGGGTGAGCTTCTCGTCAACTGTTGCTCCGAACAGTGTCTCTCCGTTGAAGGGGGTGCTAAGGATGTTGTTCTGCACCTCCGGTTTGAATCCAGAGATTCTTAACCATGCATGCCTTCTCTCGGTGACCCCTATGGCCATGAGTCTTGCTGAAGTCTCTGCCCCGTCCAACGCCGTCTTTATGCAGGAGTTGGCGTTGTTTTTGCCCTCATCTACTAGGTGAGGCTCTCTGGCGGTATTCTTCGGGGAGATGCTTTACTAGCTCCCCCATCTCGTCCCAGTGCTGGTACTGGTGTCTATTGAGGAGAGCATTGGAATTCGCCATGCGCCAGTGCATAGCGGCGTTCCGCTCGACCTTTCTTCCTGTGAGGTCTATCCTCCTGCTCTCTTATCAGGTGGTGGGCCCGAGGTTGCTGGTACGTTGGCCCTTCTCCTGGCCGTGGAAGCTATGATGGGAGTCTGCGGTCACGCTACCTTTGATGTAAGGGGGGTCCTGGGAAGAGTGTTTATACTTCTTCTCAGTCCTGGGTGTGATCGACCGGCAGGTCGCTGGTTCCTTGAAGGCTTCTCTCCCCTGATTCATCACGCTTTGAAGCATGGGGAGGAACTGGCTCCTCGTCTGGATGGGGAGCAGGGTCTCGACGAGAAAATCCGCTTTCGGCTTCTCTTCGTCGAGTTTGACGCCGAAGGCTGTCGCTGCGCTCCTGACCACCATATTGTACACCCAGATGTCGTCGGGTGGCGAAGGCCTCGAAGGGTACGTGTCCACGGACTCCTCTGGGTTCTCGGTGTCGAGATCCTGCCATTCGATCTCATGGCTGGTCGATGGTGCCGAGCCGTAGACCGACTGTTGGTCTTCTTCCTCAGCTTCCTCTTCATAATAGGTCTCGTCTTCCTCTTCGAGATCCCTCATCAGTCCCTCGGTGTCGAATTCATCCTCGACCTCGACGACGTCCGCCGATGAAACCGTTGGAATCTTGAATTCCTTCATCTTGGCGTCGAACTCCTTCTTCCTTTGAAGGATGTTCTCCATCTCGGCCTCGAGCCGCCTCTTCTTTTTCTCCATCTCGGAGATGCTTTCGGCGTCGACAGCGGATCTTTGTCGAAACTTGCGTCAACGTCGACCGTTCTTTCAGTGTCGACCGGGCCGTTCCCTGGGTTGTCTTCGACGACCCTTGCCTTTCGGCGTCTTTCGGCACCAGGGAGTCCTTCTCTAAGGATCCGCTCGGCCTCTTGTCCATGGTTCCCCCTTTGGTCGTCGAAATTTTCGGCGCCGGGGCTCCCTTCGTGGACTTACTCTGATTTTCTCGAGTCACCCTCGTGTTTGAGGTACTTTCTGTTTTTCGCTCGACGATTCTCTTACCTCGTCTTCTTTTTTCTTGTCGGTCTCTACAACCGTGAAGTTTTCGGCTGTCCCGGCGACGTTGTCCTCGTCGTCCGAGGAGAGGCCCAGATCGTAGAGCGACGGGGCCTTACCCGTGACATCCATGCTGGCGTTGGCTCTTCTCTGCCGATCTCTCACCCTGAGCGTCTTCGGCGCGAAGGCTGAGCAGGCGTTGCAGTCCTTACTCTGGTGTTCGACCGGTAGGCAGAGGTTGCAGACCGGATGCTGGACCTTCTGCGCGAACTTGTGGTGGCAGTTTGGGCAGAACTTGAATGGCGTCTTGTCCATTGCGCTCAGGGCCTCTGAGTGCGCATTCTCCAAGGTCGAAGAAAAAAAGGGCGCTGAACCTCCTTCGCGCTCCTGATGAAATAACCTCCTTTCCTGTGAAAACTCCGATGTATTTGTCGACGAAACTCGCTTTTCTTTCTTCTTTCTTCGGTTTGTAACTCTGGAGCTTCTCGATGACGATCCAGACCCAACGGCGGAAAAAAGAATCTGAAGATGGCGCCCCAAAGGTGGGACTTCCGCAGGAAGCACGACGACGTCACGGAAGGTGCACCAAATGGTGGTCGTCGCCGCCCACCTGGGCTACAAAAAAAAAAAAAAAAAAAAAAAAAAAAAACAAAGAAAAGACTACGAATCCGGACCCAACCACAAGATCGCGGAATAATGCACAGCATAGTGAATCCAGAAAGATTCACGCTGCAAAATCTCTATTTCACTACTCTGATTTAATGCCACTACTTGGTTTGAGCACCTAATTTTATTCACGTTGTGCACATTTGGTCTGTATGGTCTAGAATGTGTGGTTTGTGATGTGCCCTATTCATGCCTGTATTTCCTTTGGGCGTTTTCTCAGACGTATCGCTATTTGTTCATGTTCTATCTGGTGAAGGGAACCAAACGTCTAAGTGTTTCATCCTCATGTCATCGCAACAATGTAATATGTTGTATGCATTCTACTGCAGCCTTGAAAAAGTCTATGACAAAACACACTGCGGCTGCTAGTTTGTATTGCATATTAAGTCTTTGATGCAAGACATGTGAATAACACTAAGAATAAATATGACCAACACAACTTTGAATTACTTTATTACTGGCCTTACACTATAACTATTGGACTGCTCTGTGTACTTCACTACTTTCTTTGTTTGCCAACCTGCAGGTCTTTCCACTTCTGGCTCTCTCACCTTAGGTGGCAGGGTGTTTGTACAAGGAGAGGACCAACCTCATTCACTTGGTGTGGTTCTATGTAACTATTTCCCTAATTGTTTTACGGCACGGGATGTGCCAATATTGTGGCATACCCACCCCTATGTTGTGAACTGTAGAGATAAGCATTACTTGTTGCCTGTCAGGTAGAGAGGCAATAGGGAAGTGAAAATCAGGAATAAAGAGCGGGGGTCTCTGAGAAGTGGCATTTATTCAACAATAGTTGTGAAGTCCAAGAATGATTGAGAGGCACCATATGAGCAATCGATAAGCATTAGGCAAAAGCAATAACTAACAATATTAGGTTTTCTGGAGAGGGTGGAGTAGGGAATAGGGAAAAAAAAAAAGTCACTTCAACATGTTTGTTGTACTCCTGTCAGGATGATTCCTTTAACTTGGCTATTAACGTTATGCGAAAGGGTATTTGGCACAATTCAACCTGTTTAAATTTACTGGTTCAGAACCCATAAGCAAATGACAGCGTATACATCACCTTACACGATGGGGATAGAAGAAAGGATTAAATGAAGGAGAGAGAACAGGACATATTAGCATGTTAACCACATGGTTGCCTAGAGTAGCCTGACCAGACGTTTACAGCAGGCTCTTGAACACCAGGTGGGAGGCTGGCAGTTTCCAAATACCCTCGAGGGGACAGCAAGATCTGTGAATTCTGTTCCATGGGGAAGGGAGCGTGGAGTTTTCAGTCTCTCCTAGACCTCTCCTTTAAGTGGGTAATGGACAAGCAAGCAAAGGTCTGCAGCATATGGGTGGCCGTTGTACAGAAACTTTGTTGCGACGTCGCTTTAAAAGTGTAAAATCATTAACTTTGCACTTGCTGCTACAGTGAGCCATTTCTAAATTCAAGAATACCTCAACAATGTGACATTAAGGACTACTGCAGAAGCTCATACATGCGTGCAATGTTTTAAATACAATATTCAATGAAATTAGATGTTTACCTACCCAAGAGACAGGACACAAGCATTTGTACACTTTAAAATACCATTCACAAGGCTTGGTATCCACTCCTTTAGCACTCAGTGCATTATTGCATCGGTAGTAGTCTGAAATAAAAGCAAAACAAGAATTTTAGGCAGTAGAATAATCATCTCCAAAAATAAAGTACACTACATAAAAAAGGCTTGGGATTAAAAAAAATATCGCTATCAACAGGGTCACATTAGAGAATACTTTTTCATTTTAGTGGGTTAGGTGGCTGCAAGTCTAGTTTTCCATTTATTTTTTTGTGGCTGTAACTTGCAACGAAAAATAAAAATAACACAAATTAATCACACCTGCCTGCAAGACCAGACCAGTTAGCTTTGACAATGCTTGTTCTGAGAGCAGTATGTAAATTAGGTTTACTTTCATATTACCTCTTTCTTATGACAAAAGAAAGGGAGCTAAACTTAAGCGAGTCTAAAAACCAAAAATCATTGCGACATTGATGTTAAAACTGATGCTACATTTCAATGTTTCCCTGTCTCTTCCAGGCTGTGGCTTAGTCAATAAATAGGGTAAAACTTCGCACAAGTCTATAAACTACAGGAGTGATTCTTAACCTGTGGTCGGGGACCCCCTGGGGGACCGCACAGCCTACTCAGAGGGTCCGCGACTGCTTAGAAAGTTACATATCAGAATAAGTGTACCTAAAGCGTACATAAAGCAAAATGTAAAATTAAACAATATAAAATATTCTTTAAATGAGCTGGAATTTAAATTGGGAGGCTAAAAATTAAGTTGGTATTCTCAGATTGATTTGTGGGAGTAGTGCAGGTGTATCAAACAATATAGTATGGACAATGAGTGGCCTTAAATAAATTTAGAAAAGCTTCAGCCTTCCCATTAAAATGTCTTTTTTTAAATATTTGTTTGTAAATTAAATATTTAATCATTTGTGTTTGTCTGATGAATGCTGGTTTCTGTGTTGGGAGTGTATTGGTTTGAGGCTCAAATCATCGAAAATGGGATCCAATAATGATTCAGTGGGGGTCCAGGTTCCACTAATGAGAAAGTGTGGGTTCACTAGAGTCAAAAGGTTAAGAACCACTTAATTGTACAAAAAAGGGGTACCCCTTAAAACAGATACGTTCCCAATTCGGGCCATAAACAACAATCGTGAAAATAAACACTTAGGAAAAAGTTAGAAAAGTGGACCAATGAATTAACGAAATATGCAAACCCTAGATCGAAATTCATATGCATAACATTTATTAGTACAAATACATCAGTATTTAATCAATAAATACATTGTTGCCAAGGTTGTCTGTGCAGGTTTACGTAAGACAGGTCAATCATACTCCCACACTCATTCAGTTTCAAATTAATTCGTAGTGCCTGTATTACATGGATCAGTGCACAAAAACAAGTTTTTCCTTTTTATGTACGGTTATTTTACAGATATTTCCATTGCTCTGTATGTAAATTCTATATTTCAATGCTTTTAATAATTGAGAATCCTCACTAATAAAGACTCTCAAAACATGGTCTTCACTAGGTCCACGTTCCAAAATGGCCTAGTATACAAAATACCAAATTAAATGCATTGGGGCCAACACAGTATAAACCAGATAGTTTTTTCATATGCATTTTAGGTTCCAATCTCCATGGCTTCCTGAAGGCTGCATTGCCGAAACGCACGTAGACCACAAATTCTTAAGCCATGTTATGTATACTCTCCTTTAGCCTTGCAACATAGATATATGCTTTGACTCCACTTAATCGTAATGTATAAAATTCCCCAGTCCCACCGATTCTGCATCAGATCTGTAAGTCATAAAGACCCAGTGAAGACCATGTTTTGAGAGTCTTTATTAGTGAGGATTCTCAATTATTAAATGCATTGAAATATAGAATCTACATACAGAGCAATGGAAATATCTGTAAAATAACAGTGCATAAAAAGGAAAAACTTGTTTTTGTGCACTGATCCATGTAATACAGGCACTACGAATTAATTTGAAACTGAATGAGTGTGGGAGTATGATTGAGCGTTTAGGCTAAGAGAATTTGTACAGTAGGTGTAAATACAACCTGTTTAAGTAAACCTGCACAGACGACCTTGGCAACCATGTATTTAGGGATTATTTACGGATGTAAATGTACTAAATCTTTTGCATATGAATTTCGATCTGGGGTTTGCATATTTCTTTAATTCATTGGCCCACTTTAACAATTTACTAAGTGTTCATTTTTACAATTGTTTAGAACCACTGAACTACACAATTCCAGCATCTCTGAAAAGTGTCAGTTCACTTATCAGAGGCCCTCTCCTGAACACACACATCTTTAAAAAGTACATATCAACGAATGTAGAAACGGTCTGCATTGATCTGTGTGAACTGTCCTACTCATCATCGGCAAGACAGTAACATATGCACACATAGGTACACACATATAATGACCAAGAGAAAAGCCAAATCAGATAGTTAAAGATGTGCACTCTGCATTTTGCGGGGGGAAAGTCTGCACAAAAGGGAATATAATACATCTTGGAAATGTTGCCACACTACTGTATCCATGAGGAGTTGATTTGGTATGGTCCTGCAAGACATTAAGTTACCTATAATGCATTCCAGGTAGCAGAAAGACGCAGACATTTTGACTGACACAGCTACCATCAAATCGACTTAAGATGGTCACAAATAAAATATGTTGAAGCAGCCTGTTTTCCTTGCGATATCCCGAAAATTTGAGGATGGGCATGAAAGGTTTTAATACACAAAATGAGCGTAACAAAGAAACAGGAAAAACGGTTCATGTACAACGCAATTTAGCAACTGCCAGAAACAAATGCGTACCTTGTCAATTGTGTGCCATGAAGCAGACTGGATTTTTAAACATTAATACCGTAGTAGTCACTTGCATCTCCCCCACCGTTTTAAACACAATTGTTTTGTTCTAGGGATGGCCGAATCAGCCCCTTCTGTGTATAGTTTGTCAAAGATAGCAAGAACTGAGCTGGTGCATTCCAAGTTTATTAAAAAAATAAACCAAAGATGCCCAGCTTTGCTGCTGGACAGCACATAGTGAAGGATTTTTCTGCTGACCTAGAGAAACACCCTGTAAGGATAAAGGCTTAATGATTAACAGGACCAGTAGCTGCTTAAGACCAGGTCTTTCAAATTACCATAGTTCTGTTTCGCACCTTTGATTTTATGGTAGATGCGTATCCTGGATGCATAAATTGTAATGTAAGCATTAACTTTTCCCACGGTTGCTAAAGTGCATGTTGTAAATTGTTTAGGTAGGCATCAGGACACGTCTTCAGGTTACAGGATAGATTTATTAAGATAGCACAGCAGAGATAAAACACTTCACTAGCGGACCAAACCATCAACTGCCAAGACTGGAACATTCACATACCAAATAGAACACTCATAGGTACTGTGAGAGGTTGAGAAGATAGAAACACAAAGAAGGGACTACTGACCCCAAATAGCCATACTGAAGTAAGCACATATATACAACATATCTTCTTCCTTACAAAGAAAAACACAATAAAAGCTTCAAACACATAACAAGAGCTTAAAGCATGGAAAACAACAGCAAGGAAACATAAAACATGTAGGAGGTCAGCGACCTCTTGGACTTCCAGATCACGCAGGCAAAGGGGCAGGATATGATGAGGATCACGATCAGGATGACCACCTTCTCCCCTTCGATTGACGAAAAACGCAAAGAGACAGTCTACTCTCTACAATCAGTCCTTGTGGCCATCAAAAACGGGAAGAGACAGTTTACGTTCTCCGATCAGTTTTTTGTCCGTCGCGGTTTACCGCTAATAGTTGAAGATATAAGAGTTGAACAAGCGCCTCTACTGCTAAAAAGTTCTGGAAGAATGCTCCCCAAGAAAAATTTGAGCCAGATTTCTTACAGTCCAAAATGACGTTCTGGTTCTTTTCTTGGGTTATAGGCCTCTAGATGTGGTTCGGGCCTCTAAATTACATTTAAAATTAATCTTTGTTGACAAACTGTCTCAGTACTATGGGCTAAAAGGCCCGGCTCTAGTCGCGGAACGTTTGTCCCAGTAGAAAGAACCCCCTTGTCACGATCTTCTATCGTGGTACTGGAACTCCTGTCGTCACGAATCTCGGTCGTGAACTCTCCTGGTCAAAGGACACTTTTTCTTCTTTTCCTGTCCCGGTGTTGATTCTGGGACATCCGTTGTCTCCCGCTAGATGGTTTGGAACCTTAGTTCTCTTGTTATTTCCCCTTCTCCTTTGTCCCCTTCCGGTCCTGGGACATCCTTTGTCCTCTCCCGGTTTCTGGTTTTGCCGGTCCTGGGACTACCGTTGTCCTCTCCCGGTCGTGGTCCAAGGCTCACTTCTTCAGTCCTTACTTTTCCCTGAAGCGGGGTTAAGAGTTGCAATATTTTTTTCCTCAAAGTAAATATTGAAATAAGAATTGCTACTTTCCAATTTTTCCATTTGCATTTCATCTCTTTAAATTTACAGACATTCAATACTTTTGAAAGGTGGCATCTTTTCTTATGACTTGGTCTAATTTTTTTTTTTCCTTTATCTGCCACACCTGCTTTTGAACTGCTCAGTGAACGCTGGAATTAAATGAATTACACTCTCCAAAAGTTGATGGTGGTTGATGAAGGTACTCCTTTTTGCGCTTCTTCGCTACTTTACTAAATACATGTGCTATTGAACATCATCATCAAAACCATTTACTGTTCCAGTTCTTAACATACAAGGTTTTAGATCTCTGACCCTGTTCTCACTTTTAATCTTACTGCCGTAGTTCTATTCCAGCTTACCAATGCTGATCAAAAGAGCAATGCAGCCATAGGTTTTATTATTTTCCAGTATTATTTCCATGTCACACTCCTTCTGCCAACTGAAAATAACAATCCATATTATAAAATACAAATTACAAAAAGTCCTTCGAAAATCCACCAGGTGGCACTCTCTTAAATGGATTAATATCCTTAAAATTAACTCATCTGTGCTTCCATGTGACGCTATGACTTATGGCTTGCCTTTGTGCTGGAAGAGCAATTCAAAAAGTAATGTGACATAAAATTGCTGAAGCGTGTGAATGACCACTATAAGACCCGTAATGTTTTGAGTAAGACGCATGCACCTAAAAGCGGAACCACAAGTGCTTCGAAAATCCAAATAATAAATAACACTGCTTGCGTGCTCTTCACTTTCCAACATTGGGGTGTCTGACTTGATCCTCGGCGAGATAATGGACTGCCATGTCGCGTAGTGTCCCGTACATCCCACTACCATGGAAACCACCAAACAAAATTGCAAAGATGGCTTCCTGACGTTGCGTGTTGCGCGAGGACGTGCCCAACCTGGCTACGAGGAAAGCTTACTTCCAGAAGCAGTAATGAAAACGATAGAATTACGTTACTGTGACGGTAGGCAGCAGACGCTAAACATGGAATGTCACGCTTCTCAACCGATACCCACGGAGATTAAGACGTCATCAGTAGGAGGATGGCAACAAAAATGGAAAGGATCTCTGAACAGCAACGGTAAGGCGGAGGCTTGGACACGCCTCCCTTTCCTCTTCAACAGTCTCGTTTTTTTCTTCTTTTATCTCATTATCCACGTCCATGTCACAAGATGTCTTTAAGATAGGTCTCATAGCATGCCTCAGCCACGCATATCGTTTTCCGCAATATACAGTTCCAAACATACATTGGCTTAATGTAATCCAGTAAATCGCTTTGAACGCGCTTGGTTTAAAATGTGTCAGTTTCAATAAAACATACACTCTTCACGTTTGCAATCGCTGACATGGCACCTAGTGTCAATATTCTTTAACCGCGATAAGCTCTTAGCTGCGCTTTAACAGCAAGTGTCTTCCATACCCGTCACGTCGTCTTGACTCATGTTTGACAACAAATGGAGAGATGACAAGTTTGATAATTCTTGTTTCTTTTCCCAATTTTCCTCGCGTTACTCAGGTTTCCAGTTCCTTTCAATGTTCTTATCTCTTTTCTTGGTGATTGTTGGTTTCTTCTATTTGTGGTTGAAAACTTCTTTCATACAGCAGGTGTCTTTAAGTTTTTCAGCATACCAGGAGGTATCTAGTTTACTTTTCCAGTTGCTTTCAGCCGCAGATGGATGACAAGGTGTCTTGGGTTCTTGGTGCGAAATGTTACTCGTGCTGCGCTGTGCTTCCGCCTTGGTCTGGTCAGCCAAATTGTCGCCAAAATGTTGTAAATTGTTTAGGTAGGCATCAGGACACGTCTTCAGGTTACAGGATAGATTTATTAAGATTGCACAGCAGAGATAAAACACTTCGCTAGCTGACCAGACCATCAACTGCCAAGACTGGAACATTCACATACCAAATAGAACACTCCTAGGTACTGTAGGAGGTTGAGAAGATAGAAACACAAAGAAGGGACTACTGACCCCAAATAGCCATACTGAAGTAAGCACATATATACAACAGGGCACCTCCCAAGTAAGCTCTACTTAACGTTTTCAGTGAGCAGCTAATCTTGGAGCGGTACTTAGAAAAAAAAGCAACCTTTATGACAGAATGATATCAGAAGATTCGACTAACACCCACACATTGCTACTGCATTGGCCAATCCTAAAACACTAACAATCCCAGTACTGTAACATTCTTACAGACACCAAGCGTATAGTGTTCAGATTTGTTTTATCCTATTACATTTTTTTCCATCACGCAGAATTACAAGAGAAGGGCTTTAATAACTACAGAATTTTTTTTTTGGGGGGGGGGGAAGAGTATTTGTACAGTTCCCTTTTTAGGCATTTCAAAGTGTTAGAATAAACCATGACATTTTACAGCCTTTCATTTCACATTTTTGTTCAGCAAGTTTGTCACAGTTCTCTTTACAAAATCCTCGAACTTCACTCGGAAGAAAGGAAAGTAATGGTACATGTAAAATGACCTTTGTCTCTGAACACAGAATAAATGGTGACAAGAAAAACAAGATGTAAAGCCATCTTTAATGTCCCTTCACTCTGTGAGGAAACTGAACACCCGTTTGTCAGCTCGCCAGAATAGGCGGGTCAGCCCTAAATATAGCTCTCTGATAAATTCTGACTCGCCATAGCGAGTAGATTTGTCTAGCCCTGCACGTGTTTGAGAGAGACTGCATGCACGCAGTGGGATTGAGTGGGGGTACTGAAGGCATTATGGTTATCTGGTTTAAGCAAAAAATAGAAAACATGCAGATTTTTGAGTAATAATCTTCCATTCTGGATTACACCTTTCAAATGCCATATATGCTTATCTCACATCTCTTAAAAGTGAAGAATGCTAGTTGACTGGCGATACTTTGTTACAAGTGGGTATTATACACAGCCATGAAACGATGATACCCTTAAAAGGACACTGTTGAGGACATGCATTGGTGGAATAAAGGAACTAGAATAACTATTCGAGACACAAAAAAAATGAAAATCTCTGTGGACTAGGGACCATTATCCTGATCAGAAACTTTCCATTTCTGTTATTGGTTTGGAAACTGATCTTGCGTGTTCCCTGATAAATTATCAGCTTAAGTGTGTCAGTCTTCACACACGACACTTGGGTGCTTGCACTCTAATGTACTGCACTATAATTGCACCTCAGTTTTACGAGCATTGCCTCACAGAACTGGTTTGGGGTGGTACTCCACTGAAATTACCTTCTAGGCTTTTCATCAGACACCATCGGTGTAGTGATGCACCTCACAGCAGGGTAGTCTCCAGCTTAGAGAACCCACAATAGAGGCCTAAAGAGTGTTGTTTCAGCGCTGAAAACACAGGATAAAGGAAAAAGGCTGGGACTCACCTAAAAGCCCCCCCCATCCCCCTTCGCATAAGACATTATGCCGATTCAGCCATGCCACTTACCAAAGAGCAGTGCTTCAGTAAATCAGCAGCTCCTTGGTAACAAGGCCTTCACTGAATTTCTAAATGGAACCCAGTCACTATCTACCACACCAGATGTCCAGTGTCTAGATATCCACAGACCAGCTACAGAAGTGTAAACCAGGCCTCAAAAAACCATAAACATTTTACCAGACCTGCCGGGTCTAGTGACTTACGTAATCTACTCTACCTCACTGTATTGCTCTTTGCCTATAAACTGGTTTCAAATGGTGTGATCCTGGGCAAATATTTTCATTCACTGTTCTGCCATTTTCTTCATAATCACATGTGAGAGCACCTTCATATAGAACACAAATCTAGCCACATACAGGATACACAACCCCTGACTTGCCTCTTAGTTCATTAACCGCTTTGTCATCTGGGCAGGAATATTTCTCAAATCATGTTTTAAAACAAAAACACTTTAAATAAATGCATAACTAAAGCATGAAGTGCTAGCATACTCCTTTATAATCAGCACAGTTTCCATTTAAATGGCCACAAAAAATCCCACTGACATGCGGGTCTGATAAAACTAAACAGTTTACAAACACTTCAAATACTTGTCATTGCACATCACCAAGTAAAGAATTCTGATTTGTTTTGCTCCTATTTAAATCTTTGTTTTTCACACTTCTAAAGCTCACTTGGCAAAATCCATTAACGGTAGTAAGAGAAAGAAACCTAAATCTTCCAAGATAAGCAGCATTTAGTGAAAAGATGAACTGACCCTGGACCTCAGTCCTTGAACAGACAGCAAATGTGTCCAGATGAAAGTAAGATTTTAACACATCTTTATTGCTCATTCACTTTCTGAATGTACAGAACACCTGTTCCTTTCCAGCTCAAGTTCACTCGCCAGAATGGACCAGTGGGTCCTAAAAATAGCTCGACCTGAAAAAAATCTGATTCGCCATAGCGAGCGGGAGAGTAGATATTTCGAGGCCCATAGACAATACAATTCCACTGTCTGGGGAAGCAGTCTTTGTTTGACCCATCCAAATGACTCCCACTTTGCTTTAGTTTAAACATTATAAGTCGCCCGCTCAAACATTCAGCGTTTGCCTTAGTTACCCATATATTTTCTAATATTGCTATGATTGAGTTTACTGCTTTTCCAGAGAGCAGCCTAAAGCGCTCTATAATTTGCTCCATATGCACCCATTACTTTTTGCTTTAAACCCTCAAGCTCTTCAACCCAGCCTGGATGGAGCAGTGGTCTAACAGTAGTAGCAGACAATTTGCTTTAGTCTGATTCTAGCATGTATCAAAAATACCCAGGATAGCAATATCTTCATGTGCAAAAAAATGTTTCATTCTTTAGCTTTTGCATCCTCAAATTGGAGGCCATTGAACAAAGAAAATGACAGACTTCCGCAGCATCAACATACACCATTTGGTGTACTTTTGTTCTGTTTCATCTCTATCGCTTTTCATTCTTTCCCACATTTACATGAAAATAGTCAAAATCCAAATGGTGTATGTTGATGCTGCGGAAGTCTCTGGGGTATAGAGCTCTGCTCTATATGTGTTATTTGACAAATAAAATCTGTTAAAAAAAAAAACAACCACAAAAAAAAACGCAAGGACACAGTTACGTCGAAACCAACCATTGGCAAGTAATTGGTGGACTAAGCCCATATTAAGCTTATTTTTTTACGATACAAAGGATTTTGCAGAGAGCGCATGCGCAGTCTTAGGCAAAACCTAAAAATTGTTCACCATGTTCCCAAAATCAGGCATGAAAAACTGACCTTTACTTAACACTTCCTCCATCTTCTGCATACATTCTCTAGCTGAGCATAGCTTACTCTGCCATATGCATGGTTTTTCTTTTTTGAGGAAAATGCCCACAATCTAAACTCTATAAATACCACCAGACATTTGCTTGTGTCATATACACCCACTGCCCCTACTAATTACCACAAATAACTCCCATATAATTCATGAAAACGAAACTTGAGCGAATGCATATAATGGTTTGCTTGGCCACACAAGACTAACCACTAACCTTTTGTTACCAGTGCAGTGTGCTGCCTAGCATAGAACGTTACAACCCCGTCAAGGCTGGGAAGTGCTTTACAAATGCAAGTACAATTGAAACTGTATGTGCCACTATATAAAGGGGATTATTTTTTTTTTTTTAAAATAAATAAGTAAGTAGGTAGACTGACGTAGGTTTCTAAAGCAACGTGCAATTCAAAATTCCACTGCATGGCTTGTGACAAATAAGACATGAATAAAACAATATAAACAGGACATCCTACATTGCTTTGTGTGTCCAAATAAAACCAGAATGAGTTGTGACACTCGTTCAGGGGAGGCACATAAAAACCTAGAAGCCCAGTGCACAGATGATTGTATTGGCAAAAAGGGAAGCATAAATGTTTTGCCTTGCTAAGAGTCTTACCACGATAATTTTGATAGCAGTTCCTTGACTGGTTAATATTTGGAAAGCGGGCATCAAACGGTGCAGTTTTGAAGTTCTCAATCTTGGTCAGGATGTCATCTGCCATGTTTCACCTAAAACTGAACGTTATACATTAGTCACTAGAAATTATAACAGTGCATCAAAAGGCATCCATGTGAAAAAGAATTGAGGAAATTGAGAAATCTACACTTCATTCCCATCAAATAAGGGTGACCGTGCATTCAAAAGGTTTACAAATTCACATCGAGCCCTAAGAACAACATTTCCTCTTTGTTGATAGTCATCATGCAATTTAGAGTGAATTGCCTTGCATAAAACAAACATTTGTAAAACTCAACTTGTGGAATCAGTTATTAAAAACGCATTACCAGTGCTATATAATAATCAGTCTGATGGTATGTAAACGGTCAAATCAACAAGCAGTGCACTAAAGTAAAAGAAAATGCCCAAGAAAAAAAAAGATAAGACACAGATGGATGGACTGCAGAGCAAATCAACCATTCACCTCCAGTCAAAAGATCTGGGTTAAACCCATTGTTCTTTTGCTCACCATGCCACCTCAGTTTAGACCCAGCCATATGCAAATCAGTCTGACCCTGTGCCTCATGGGAACAGTCTACCTCGAACTGCCAAGCCAGGTCATCCTTGGACTGTAAATATGGTTCCTAACTATAACTACCTACTGGCAACCGCCAGAAGGTAATATTTTTTATATATCTATTATACTATAAAATTAGTACATTCAGACACTTGCACTTTCCTCCCAATGCTCCACATGTGCCTTAATTTGGCAATAGCACAAAAAATTAAGACTAGCATCCATGGGGCTCATTTTTATTTTAAAAGCAAGGGTTGCCTGTTCAGCAACCTCCGTGCCCTGGGGACCGCCATGTTCCCAGGGCAAAATACAACATTAATGCAATGGGAGGGGGAGAAAGCCCCCCCCACCCCAGCAGCTCCGGGCACCGCCACTTCTCCGGGGCAAAAGTGACATTCGTGCAGGGAGAGAGCCCATGGGACACCACGCAGCTAGGGGACTGCCACCTTCTGGGAACAACACTTTAAAATTAAATGCAGGGGCCATCACCTCTCTGGGGCTGTGTAGTCCAATAAAGGGAGCAACACACTCCCCTCCCTTCTTCAAGCCCTAAATGGCTCTGGGGACAACCACCAAAAGGCCGGCTCCTGCAATGTCCAGGGTGTGAGCCCTGGTACATAGCCATAGCAAACGGCTTTGCGCCATAGTAAACGCCACTCTGCTTCGAATAAGCGAACGCATGTAAAATGCTCTTGCTTACTCAATGTGGAGCAGAACTGCTATTGGACAGAGGGAGCCGTTAGCAGCTCCCTCTGTCCAAAAGAAATGCTGGGTCCCGCAGCATGCGGGGAACCGGCAGGGACTGCGGGGGCCTTCGGGGTCCCCAGTCCCCAATGTGACAAAACTGGCCAGGCCCTGGGGGAGGAGGTCCCCGGGGCCAAAATCAGCCAAAGGAAGGGGGCCATTTAAAATGGGAAAAAAACGGGGGCGTGGCTTGGACGGCGTTGGTAATGGCCGCCTAGCCTGTTCTCTGCCGTGCAGGAGAGCGATCCCATTGAGTTTCGGGGGCAGAAAAACACATCCTCACCCGAATGCACCGCGGAGCTGGACTTCAGAACCCCTAAGGCACACTCGGTGCGAAGCTCGACTCTTGATATCGGCCGGACGCACCTTTTTGTCGACATGCTGCCACGACGCTGATCACAGGGCGGAGCGGAGCGCGGTCAGCCTGCACGTCTCCTGGCGGGAAGCGGCGGACCTAGGAGACGCGCGCACGGAGAGAAGGTGAGCCCTGAGGGAGGCGCCGGACAATGTATGCTCACAGTTTTAAAACTGGTGAGCTTAACGGCGTGGTTCAGGCTTGCCAGTAACTCCGTGTGTCCGCCTGCCTGGCCCTAAGATGGCCGCCCGCCAGCTACCTTACAAGCAACAACAGCGCTAATACAGCTGCTAAAGACCTGCGGAATGTCCAAATATCACGGTGCCTCTGCCCTACGCCTCCCTGAGGGGTGCCCTTGGTAGCGAGACCGCAATTTCAGTGGCGATTCAGCCGAAAATAGGGAGAACCTTCCTTCACTGGTGCCTGACCCCAAGATGGCGACTCTGTTCAATCTTCCACCTTTTTTCGGCGCGAAAAATGAGAAAGAGATGCAATAATAGTGCTCTGTGCACTTTAAACAAATGGAAAGTTTGCTCAACCAATCCTGCAGACCCAAGGTGGCATAATCTAATGTCATACTATCTTTTGGAATTGCAGCCACAAATGATAGTACAGCCACAAGCAGAGAGTGACACACGAACACTAGCCAGCACCGACACCATCTGCTAGATCTCTGAACCTTAGGATCACATTATTGAGATCTCTGTTGGACGACCTAACTCGACCAGCGCTTTGACATCCTTCAGACCACCCTGTCCTTTTCCGCAAACTGGAGGGCCGTCGCAATAGCGTCCTCCACACACGACCCGCCTGCAAAATGTCGGACAGGGATGAGAAGAAGAACAACAAAAAGGTAAAACCGGAACCCTCATTATCAGACTCTCCTATTAAATCGAGGGCGGACATCAACAGTACCCTAGAGGTAATCCTGAAAAAACTGGCAGAGGTACACGACCTAGCAAAATCAACCAAATCCAACACCGACTCTATGCAGCTGGAACTTACTGCAATTCGAGCCGACATGAGCTCTGTACACAAAAGCATAGATGAAGCGGAACAGAGAATTAGTGACTTAGAAGACAAATCCAATATTGCATCCACTTCTATACAGCATCTACAGGGATCAACGGTCCACCTTAGACGCCAGGTGGCGGAATTAGAGGACAGGAACAGAAGGGGAAACGTGCGCATTTTTGGAATCCCAGAGAATGCGGAGAAAGATGCGAATTCCTGCGTGGACTTTCTAGAAGCTTGGATTCCGAAGATAACAGGGATTTCATTCCATCATGAGTTTGAACTCGACAGAGCCCACAGAGTTCCTAGCTACATCCCTCATGGATATAGAGGCCCGCGTCCACTGATATGCAAACCACTGAGGTACCAACATACGGAAGCTATACTTCAATTCGCAAGACGCAATCACAAAATTTCCTGGGAAGGCCATAATATAACTTTCACCCAGGACTACTCAAAGGACACACTCGAAGTCCGGAAAGGTTTCCTGGCCCTGAGAGAAAAACTTAGATCAAAAGGCATTCTATACTCCTTTGTTGGCCCGGCGAAATTCAAGATCACCATACAGGGCAAACCGAAATTCTTCACGGACCCCAATGCACTGGCGCAATTCATCGGCGACTCTCCACCGCAGAACATGGACTTGTCCAATGGCTCTTCAAACAAACGGAAGACCAACTCGCAAGAAAATATAAACTCGGGCTCTGGTCATGGGTGACTCTAACGGAACAATTTCAAACCTCTAATTTGAAGTGCATAATGTTCTCATTGTTCAGTATCTCCTATGATAAATAGTTAGTTGAAATAACCTTCACCCCGGAGCAGCCGAACTTTCTGCTGTCTCCTCTGTTTTCAGTTTCTGTTGATGCTTTGATTTGAACCGACTCCGTCAGGTAAGACCGCCCAGTATTCATACCATGGTCACCTGTACTTCTATTAATATCCTTAACAAGTGTTTTAGAATGGATCTTGCTTGATGCTCTCTAATCCGAAATCGGAGCATATGCTCTGTTCCTTCACTCTCTACACCATGATCACACCGGGGACTCAGCTGTTCCTCAGGGTCTTTCTATATATGTATCTGCAGAACATCCCCTCATGTCATCTTGTCTTCTATTTGTGCAGACCTGTTGTTTACGCATGTCTTACATGCATGTATGCACACGGTGTGCGGGGCTAAACGGTCATTACTCCTTTCGAATATGTTCTTAAACTTCACTGGTTGGTTAAGTTTTATGTTTTATGTTTACAAAACTATCAGTGTATCAAACACTACTATATACTGCTTACTAATTACAGCTATCGAATATAGTTAATTACCTGTTCCCTATTACAACCATCAGTCTAACTCCTTCCTGTGCTGCAGATGGATGGCAATGCCGTCGCAGTTCCCAAGTTCTGTTGAGAAGGGAGGGGGGAGGGGGGAGGGGAGCAGAGGGAGGGAGGGAGGAGGGAAGGGGGGGGGGAAGGGAGAGGAAAAATCTGGTTTGTTTCAGCATGCTTTTTCTATTTGAGGTTAATGCTCTTTCTCAACTATATGTCAGCAAAAGGACTGCTTTCCGATATGTCTTGGGGGCACTCGCAGCACACATGCGGTGACCTAACCCCTTGTGCTACTAGTCTATCCACAGCAATAGCCTCCAGTACCATGTTCACTACAAACCCGAAATGCGTCTGTTTTAACGCCACCATTGTATCAGCGCTACAAGCGAGACAGTACAGATCCAATTACGCAGCTTACTCATTCATACTCATCACACACCTACCACCCTTTAACGTACTCTTCAACAACAATACACCAGAACTAGAGCGACACCATAGTATCCAATGACTCGTACTACATCCATCTCGGAGGGCCTTAACATGGTTTCCCTCAATGTCAAAGGGCTCAACCATCCGGTTAAGAGGAGAAAAGTTCTAGATTATCTAGCAAAATCCAAGGGCGACATTCTACTCCTGCAGGAGACTAAACTATCAAAGGATGACGCTGTCTTTATAAACCAACATTGGATTTCTCACAACCTTTGCTCCCCAGCAGTTGGCAAAAAAAGGGGGGTTCTCACACTTATAGCTAAGAAATCCAACATCTCCATAGTTTCACACACTCACGATGATAACGGCCGTTTCATCATGACACACCTTCAGAGAAACGAAGATCAGATCCATGTCTTAAATATATATGGCCCCAATACTGACGATCCAGAGTTTTGGGATTCACTAGCCCCGACCCTAGATTGTATTCCCCAGGGAGAACTACTAATTGTGGGAGGCGATTTCAACCTGCCACTTGACCCCAATCACCGATCGACATTCGAATTGCGCCTACCACCCCACACGCTCACATACTAGCTTACAACGCCTATGTTCCAGATTCAACTTACACGACTCATGGAGACTCCAACACCCTGATGGCCGTGATTACACTTTCTACTCGCATCCTCATAATTCCTACTCGAGGATAGATTATATCCTCATTAATAGCCCCTTCACCCACCTCATTAATAGCCCCTTCACCCACCTCATCGAAGAAACCAGTATTGCCCCTAAATTGATTTCCGACCACTCCAGCATTCAGACCAAACTAGTGGGTTCTAGTTCCATTCTCCCCCCTAAAAGATGGAGATTCAATGACGAAATATTCTCCGAGCCAGAAAACAAACGAAAAATCGAGGAGGCCATCCTTGATTACCTCAAACATAATGACACCCCCGACTCAGACATAGCGAGTGTTTGGGAGGCACTCAAAGCCACTTTGAGAGGAGTAATAATAGGCATCCAAGCTCACACTAACAAAAAACTAAACAAAGACCTATCCACTCTGGAAGACAACATCAAAAAGCTGGAAACCGCCCATATAGCAGATCTCCAAAACTCGAATATTTTAAACGACCTCACCAAACTCAAATATGAATACAACTCGATACTCAGCAGAAGGGCAGGGGTCTGGATCAATAAGTTTAAGGCTCTAAGAACATGTGAGGGCAACAAAGCTGGGAAGATCTTAGCATCATATCTAAAACATAAAAATAAGCAATTCAACATTGCCTCAGTTAAAGATAGCGACAATGTCATCCAAACAAAGCAGAATCTCATTCTTAATACGTTCAAATCATTTTACCAAGACTTGTACAATAACAACCTAGACTTTGACTCGGAAAATTGTGACAGGTACCTAACCTCACTGGGTCTTCCTAAACTAAACGGTACGGATAAGGACACACTGAACTCTCCGATTACCCTTCAGGAAATATCAGCGTCCATTAAGACGCTTAAAAGTAAGAAAGCACCGGGTCCTGATGGGTTCTCAGCCAGCTTCTATAAAGAACTCACAAACTCCCTGAGCCCAACTCTCCTAAAATTATTCCAATCCTTTAGTGTAACAAAAAGTATTACCAATTCCATGAGTGAAGCTACCATCATAGTCATACCTAAAGATGGTAAAGACCCCCTGCTAACCAAAAATTACAGACCAAATCTCCCTAATTAACTTAGATTGCAAAATTTATGCTAAAATCCTCGCCACACGTCTAAATCTACAACTTCCAAAGCTAATCAGCACATCACAAGTAGGCTTCATGAAACAGCGCATGTCTAACGATAATACGAGGATCCTCTGTCACGTCATTGAAAAAGCCAAAATGCTCGCAGCCCCGGCCGTAGCCATTACCCTCGACGCAGAGAAGGCGTTTGACAGAGTCTCCTGGTCTTTTCTCAAGAGCTGCATGTCCGCCTTTAATCTGGGAGAAACTTTCACTGATTTGGTTATGGCCCTATACCGGTCACCTTCCGCACGCATTGCTATAAATGGTTCACTGTCGGACGCCTTTTCCTTAGAACAAGGGACTAGACAGGGATGCCCCCTCTCCCCTTCACTTTTCCTCTTGGCAATGGAGCCCCTAATTGCACATATAAAAAAAAATGATAACATCAAAGGGGTGGAATTCGGGGATAAGTGCGTCAAACTCGCCGCCTATGCGGACGATATCCTGATTATAATGGAATCACCAGAATCTTCAATCTCTGCACTAATGCCCACCATAGACAGTTACTCTTCCCATTCTGGATACAAACTTAACCGGGATAAATCCGAGGTCAAACCACTCAATATTTTAACCACCAAAGAGGTGCTGGGAGTCTCAGGACTATGCTGGCAACCAGAGTTTGTGAAGTACCTAGGTATCGAGTTTGGTGACTCCCTCATGGAGACCCTCCATCAAAATGAAAAAATCACTTTAAATAAAATCAAGACGCAACTAGAGGGATGGTCCCCCCGTTTCATCACTTGGTGGGGTAGGGTGGAAACCATCAAGATGATGATTTCACCTCTGGTTAATTACCTCATATCTATGCTCCCACTAACCCTCACACCAGACTTCTATCACAAATTAGACATGGCCATCTCTAATTTCCTTTGGAAAGGGAAAAGAGCAAGAATCAGCATAAAAAAGCTTCGCTTAGACAAATCCGCGGGAGGGGTTAATTTGCCAGACTTCAAGAGATATGAGACCGCTTTCCTAGCCAAACAAGGAGCCCACTGGCTCGCTCCCTCACCTGACTACACCCCAGTATGGCTCGAAATTGAGGAGGAAATTCTTAACGGTATCTCCCCTAGCGCGGCCCTCTCATCCAACCTGAACCAGCTGACCCATTCTAAATCGATATTTCATAACACAAAATCTGCTCTCCTAAAGTTTGATAGAATCCTAGAATTCAACATCAGAGGCTCACGTTGGGAATCCCTCTGGGACAACCGTAACATTTTGTACAAGGGTAAGCCCATGCACAACGAGGCATGGATCAAAAAAGGCATACTGTTCCCACACCAGCTGTACGCGGGGGAATACCCTATTCCCTTCAGAGACCTACAAATCAAATACGATCTTGCACCAATTGAATTCTATAACTTCCTCAATGTAAAAACGGCTTTGTCCAAACTCAAACTCTCCCCGACGCCGCCCTCACTCCCACCATACCTTGCCAGACTAAACAGACTAGGACACCAGGTTTCCTTTCTCTATAAACTCAGCCGTCCCCAACAATCTGGCCTTACTGCCCCAATCACACAATTCTGGAATAACCTCTCGTCTAGGCCAATCACAGACTCGGATTGGACCAATGCATGGATATCCTGCACGCGACACAAAATCAGCCCCACACTATCACAGACAAAATACTGGCTCTTGCACAAAGCCTTCTGGACCCCTGCACGATTATTCGCACACAACCTCTCCCAAGATGCCTTTTGCTGGAATTGCAAACGCGCGGAGGGTGACTTATCACACATCATCCTAGACTGCGACTGCGTGGCGCACTTCTGGGAGAATATATTCGACTTGATCTCAAAGCTATTCCACATCTCACCGGTGAAAGAGCTCCCCTACCTAGTTTTCGGTTTCACCCAGAACCCATCCCTTGATGCAGATGATAAGGCATTACTTGACCTCCTCCTCTCGGCTGCAGTTAAGACAGTCCTCAGCAACTGGAAAGATACCAGCAAGGCTAACTACGCAGGGTGGTTGAATTGGATAATTAGTTTACGTGGAGCAGACAATATTACACTCCGTCAGACACCGTGGCGACCTGCCACGAGAAAACTATGGTCGACTCTTGATAACTACTTCACGACACGTAAGCCACCTTAGATGGGCCCACACACCGCCCACGACTCACCAACACAGGCTGCCCGACTGCCTTCATTGCACTCCTAGCCACCATAAATACTTGTCCTTAATGAATGAGTAAAATGCTGTTGAAATACAATGTCTGTTACTGAATTGTCGTGAGTATGTTATACGTACTCTACTGTTGTACTTTTGTACTGTCATTTACTATGATGTACTGTAGCGTACAGTAATTTTGATTCGTAAATCTATGACTCATATTACACTACTGGACTTGCTTTATATATGTCTATGCTGTAACAACCAATAAAAAACTTTTGAAATAAAAAAAAAAAATGGGAAAAAAACAAGAAAAAAAAAAAAGAGGGTGGGAACTAGAGAGAGGCCCTGCCCCCTTTCTCCACCACTGAGTAAACACACATCGTGGCACGCTGCTGATTGGGTGATTAAGTCCCTTTGCCTGTTGAGGTTCCTTAGGGGCCAACAAGACCTCCCGTTTCCTACAGTAAGCTCCGCACCGAGTGATTGCTGAGAGGTGGTTGTAGGCCACACACCCTTTCTCCACCACTCTGCAAATGTGTCTCTCCGCGCACTGCTGGTGGGGGCAGATGGGGGGGGGGGGGGGGGGGGGGGGGGGATGACGTCCCCATACCTTCTGAGGGCCTCAGGACTAAAGTTGACTGTTTCTCCCCCAAGCAATAGTGCACCAGAAGACGCATACGCAGAGTGGTGGAGACAGTGGGCATTGTTTCAGACTACCCGTCAGCAATTAAGCTGTGTGGGTCTTACTGGAAGTAACAGGAGGGCTAGTTGGTCCCCAAAGACCCTCGAGAGCCAAAGGGACTTCATTCCTAAACTAGTAGTGCGCTAGGAGGCACGTTTGCAGAGTTGTGGAGAAAGGGGGTGTTGCTGCCGACAACCTCTCAACAATCCTGATGTGTGGGACTTACTGGAAGTAACAGGAGGGGTAGTTGCCACCCTTCCCTCCCCCCAATTACTTATTCTGGGCCCAACTACCCCACCTGTTACCTCCAGTAAGTCTCACACAGTGGGATTTCTAAAAAGCCTTCGGAGGCCATTCTCACTTTCTCCACCACTCTGCAAACACGCCTCCTTGTGCACTATAGGTTGGTGGATGAAGTCCACTGTACTCCTGAGGAACCTAGGATGCCAAAAAGGCCTCCTGGTACCTTCTGTGAGTCCAACACAAAGATTTCCGAGAGCTGGTCTGAGGTCCAGACCCCTTTTCCACCACCACTCTGCAAACGAGACTACTACTAATAAAATAAATAAAAGGATACAGGGACGTTCTAGTTAGGAATTAGCATTTAGAAAAAGCTCCCAAAAAAAAAATCAAAAAAAAAAAATCAAAATCACTGGAAAAAGAAAACACGAATGTTACAGGGACTTTATTGTTAGGCCCAGGTTTCACTTGTAGAAACCCAGTGAACTTCAGCAGTTCTAGTTAGCTGAGCCAACTGTAACTCGCACCCCCCCCCCCCCCCCAATGAACTGCTAATGACCTCCCATATTACATCACTCATGACATCTCAAATGACAATCCATGGGTTCATCAACACATCTGCTCAGATCCCCATAGTCCCTTTAATACACCCACTCCCACACAACCATTCACAAACTCGTACCAGTACTTACACACCCACCGTTTCATAGATCTGCACACACATCCACTCACCCATACAGCCATTCATACACCCACTGATACAGCCACTGACTAACCCACTCATACACCGAAACAGCCACTCACATACCGAGTCAGTCATCCATAGAGCTACTCACTTACCCACACAGCCAATTACAACGCCACATACTCAGTTACACACTTACTCATACAGATACTAACATATACTCGCTCACCTATACAGTCAGTGACAAGTACACTCACCCATACAGCCACTAACATTCTCCATACCATAGTCACTCATACTCCATAGCTCACCTAGAATGCCTTTTACATACCCAGTTGCTCACCCATATACCACAGACATCCACTCACTCACCAATATAGCCCCCCCTTCTCACTCTCACTCGCCAACCCATACAGCCACTGACTCACCCACTCACTCCTCCATACAGGCAGTCACACACACCCTCATCTTCCCCACACAGACACCCTTAGAGGTATTCAGACAACCAATCGTTCACCCATACAGCCACTCATGTACCCACTCACACACCCATACAGCCACTTACACACCAACTGACAGACTGATACACAACCTAGTCACTCACCCATACATTCCCGGAGACACCAAATCATTCACTTAAACAGCCAGTCATGCACCTACTGAATCATCCACACAGAACTCATATACATAGTGATTCACCAATACACATTTGTAAATACACTTAACACTCAACTTTTTAATAACACTTAGTCACAGGATGACGCCATGAGTGATGCAATTGGAGATATCAGTGACGTCACTGACCATGTCATGAGTGATGTAATATGAGAGATCATAAGCAGTGCATTGCGTGGGCGCCAAGTATGGTTGGCTCAACTAACTAGAACTGCTAAATTTCACTGGTTTTGTACGAATGAAACCGGAGCCCAACTAGAACGTTCCTGTAACCTTTGGTTTTTTCATTGAAATAAATACACACCCATCTTCCAGTTGGTAGTTTCACATTTTTCCTTCTCCATCATAGCTGGTATTTTACAGCTGTTTTTATTGTCTTTGCACTGAAGAACCCAACTAACTGTGGCATGAGTTCGACAATTCGATGCACTTTGAGTACTGTAGGTTTTATTTATTTAGTTGTTTGGTCTGCAATGACTTGAAAGATTTATGGCACAAATGCAGAAATAAAGTTGTTAAAATAGAACAATAAAGCATTAATGAAAATAAGTTTAACTGTACAAAGCTTCCAAAATAAAATGGTCCAGAAGAATCTGCATTGTCGAATTAGAGAATTGTCAGACGTCAATAGAATGGAAAATGTGGAGGCTTAGTTCATGAATAGATTAGAGCCACTGTGTGTAATTTTGAAAGGAAAAATTGTGATATAACTAGCTGTTGGGAGCGGAGATGCCATCAAGGTGACCATAAACAACCTGGCAGAATGTGCAATAAATTGAAGTGTAAATGGTAGTGTTCCTCTGAGTAATCATTTTGAGCAACTGGGTAATGGATTCTTCAAGGATTACCCCCACACCCTCCAATTCCTAGCACATGCCATGACTTGGTCTCTGTTCGATTTGTATCATGGAGCATATCTGAGTATACCATAGGCGGCTCTGTGCGTATAATCCAGCAATACAAGAATATATGTATGAGAATTCCTATCCAGGAAACAACTCCTAGGTGCCCACTTCCATCCCTCAATTATTAAAGGCTTTACAGCTCAGGCCCTACCAGGCATTCCTTCTTCAATGGGGCGCCCCTCGGATGAACTGGTCATTCCCATTAAAGCTAAACAAAGTTGCTCACAATTGTGTTACAAATTATGGTCGCAGTACAGTGCTCAGTTGAATCCAAGGAAATGAAGACTTAAGACAACCTCATAATTTGGATTTATATATTTTCAACTATGAAAATTAGTTACTTTACTAGATGTCTGAAGGAAAAAAAATAATGCAATTTTGAAGGATAAAATGACAAATGTAGCCGTGCTGCTGGGTGGAGATGCTTATGCCAGGCTGATGCAACACCAAAGAATATACTGGAGGAATACAGAGCTAAAAACGCAGTTAAATCTTCACATATAAAACTGTCCATGGGGCACCCTGGAATGCAAAAGGGTATCATTTGATCTGGTCAGCAGCTTTAAGAACAACATTGTGGCGAATAATATTCTCAGAGGAAAAAAAAAATTAAGGAAAAATTCACATCCTGATTTTAAGAATGATTTTTGGGCATCAATGAGGTTCTTGCTTTGGAAGGTGCTGATTAAGTCCCTGTAGTTGTGGAGTTAAAATCCGGTCCACTGCTTATCCCACACAAAGGTATGAAATTAGCACTGGCCCTTGATTTGGAAAGAACCTTGCTCGCTAAGGCTCTAGAATAGATATGAAGTAAGGCTATGGACATTAGTGTACCGCATTCGACCAAGTCAGCCAGCACTATTCCAATAGACAGCTATATACATTTTCAGAGTCACACATTAGATTAAGAGGTGGTAACACAGGTTACTACATCCCAAGCGGATCAGAAGTCAATCTTACCCAAGTATTCATCTTCCCCCTCACTTCCCCTCCCCCTAACCCCACCCATGGTTGGAAATGCTTCTTAAGTAATGTGAGATTGTTGCCTAGGCATGACTTTGGCCTATGGGATTGGATTACTGAGGAATCCCTGGATTTCCGATTTCTCACTGAGACTTGGCTCAAAGAGGCCTCCACTCCGTCTATTGCCCTGGCTCCTCTGAGAACTACTACATTTCAAGGCTGGACAGGTAGGTTAGATCAGGTAGAGGCATCGCTATTATCTATAAAGAGCCCGAAAACAAATTCTACACTTTAGAGCTCAGAAAAAAAGCTTGCGATTTGTATCTTTAAAATCGAGCTCACGCCCAAGACTGTTGGAAAGGTATTCTGGAGTATCTTCCACCAGGGCCACTTTTAGATTTCACTGCCAAATTGATGGAATGAATTGCCATTCATGTTATCTCTTCCAAACAGTTTATGCTTTTAGTCGATGTCAATATTTACTGCGAAAATAGTTCCTATATAAATGCTGCTGAGTTCCTTGCAGACTTGACCACTCTAGGACTGGAAAAAACTAATACTGGCCCCACCCATTTGGCGGGCCACACGCTGGGTCTCATTTTGTCCAACTCTCCACACATACACACTGAAGCGCCCCGTACTGTTTTATGGTCTGATAACTCCTGGATTCATTTTCAGATCCTTGAGATTAATGTAGCCCTTACCTTTAATGTGTGTTCTCGCAGTGTTTGGAGGCAGTGGCACAACATTACCCACGATACCCTTATGCAGGAATTTAAGGCCTCTACTATTGGAGAGTCTGGAGATATCAACTCTAGATTAATTGCATGGGACTATAAAAGCAGCTATAGATACGCTCGCCCCTCTAAAACAGCAACACAGACATGCAGAAGCTCAATCTAACTGCGTAAAGTGAATGCAAGGTGCAAACAACGAGAGAAATATTGGCAAAAGTCTCATAAATTAGAAGAGATGGAAACTTAAAAAAAAAAAATGCACCAGCATTTTATCACAGGAATGTAAAAAAAAATAATAAATAAAAATATACGGAAAGCCCATATTGCCGTCCAATTGAGCCAAGCAGGTAATTCCACTAAAGAACTTTATAAAGTCCTTAAATCCTTTAACCATCCCACGGCCTGTGCCAACACCATCCCCCTTCTCAAGTACCATGTGAATTTTTTTCTTCAAAATGATCAGCAATTTTAACAAAATATATGATAAATTAAGGTCACAGATACTCTGAAAGCCACACCCAGTTCCATCTCATCTTCCACCTCGAATGATTCTTTTTTGGAAAATGTTATCCTTATCCAGACACATATTATAACGGAAATGCTTAAAGTGGCTAAATCCAGGTCACCTCTTGATATTTTACCAGCAAAGATATTTGCGCTGCAAGCAACACAATTAGTCCCATCCATCTGCGCAACTTTAAATCAATCACTGAACGAAAGATATCTTCCTTGCGTATGGAAAACGGCACAGATACTTCCGATCTGCAAAAATGCTGGCCTCCCTCCATCCGATTTGTCAAATTATCGACCAATTTCACTTCTCACAGTAATGAGCAAACTCCTAGAAGGATAGATCAACAAAATACTTATGGAACATATAGAGTTCCGAGGCAGCCTGGGCCCTTCTCAGTCCAGTTTCAGATTCAAGCATAGTACCGACTCTGCACAGATAGCAGTTACAGATTACATCAATCTTTCCCTGGACATCCATCAGGCTGCAATATTGGTGCCATTAGATCTATCGGCAGCCTTTGACACAGTCACATCAGAGATTACTCCATATATTGGAGGAGATAGGGATCGCTGGAAATGCTGTACAGTGGTTTTCCAGTTTTTTTAAGTTAGCGTACGCAGACCATTAATCTGGGCTTCTTCCGCTCTCGCACTATTGAGCTCACCAAAGGAGTATTGCAGGGCTCCTGCCTTAGCCCCGCCCAGTTCAATGAGTGCGTGGCTCTCCTTGCTAAAACGGTCAAAGAATTTGGGTTTACCTCCTTTTCTTCTGCAGATGACACTCAACTTCTCTCTTTGGACAACAGTGAAATTTCCACTAAATCCTGCTTTATGTCAGGCATTAAAGCGGTTTCAGATAGGATGACAATGCTCTCCCAACTAAGTGCACAAAAGACTGATTATGCTTTTTGGAAACGCCCGAAAGCTCTGGTCTGCAAAGTGGTGGCCTTCTAATTTAGGCAAAGCTCCAGTTCCCAAGATCCTAGTAAAAAATATAGGTATCCGATTGGATCAATGTCTCACAATGAAAGATCAAGTAAGAGCTACTATTGGTACCGGTTTTTACACGATGAGTCTTTTGCGGAGTGTATTTCAGTTCCTCCCACTTGAGGTGCGAAAAACATTGATTCAGGCGCTAGCCACAAGTTGCCTGGACTATTGTAATGCACTATTAGTGGCCTCAAATCAAGCTTTAATGAATAAAAGCCAAGTGGTCCAGAATACTGCAGTCGTTTAGTACAGAATATGCACCGGTGTCCCCGCTGCTGTCTCCTGTCCGCCGCTGCCCCCAGGGCTCAGGTGTCCCCGATTGTGCTTTGTGATTCTTCCCGTTTTTTGTGCCTCGCTGCCGCCAGTTGACCTGTGTTTTCACTGCCGTGTTTTTTCTTCTACTACTATTGTGCCCACTATTGTGCTCACTGTGCCCTGTATTTTCCAGTCTTGTGCCTCTCTGCCGCCTGTTTACCCGCTGCTCTCCCCGCTCCCTGCCGCTGCTCCCCCGCGGCCCCGCCCCCCTTCTTCGTTCTGTATCATCACCCCCTCCTTGCCACCACCCCGCTCCCGCCTCCCAGCTGCTCCTCCCTCCACGCCACTTATGGCAGAGCCCATGTGTACGCACAGCGGGCGCGCCAAAGGCAAGCCCGTCTGCGCCCGTCCACGACCGGACCGCGCCCAGCGCCGGGACCCCTGGCCCCCGCCAGACCACACGTCGAACCTACGACGCCGCCACCCTCCACACACTCAACGACAGCCGGTACCCTGCCTGCTACCAAGCCACCCCGAAATGCACCCACGGACCCTTCGCCTGCCAAGCCTGCCGTTTCACCTGCCTCCGGACCCGCACCACACCCGCCAAGCCTATCACAAGCAGCAACCACCTCAAGTGCATCCTGCTCAACACCCACTCCATCCACAGACACGCCGTGGAACTCTGGAACCTGCTCGACACAACATCACCGGACGTCGCCTTCCTCACGGAAACCTGGATGAACGCCTCATCAGCGCCCGACATCGCCATCCCGGACGGATACAAGATCACCCGGAGGGACCGCGTCAACCAGACCGGAGGAGGCATCGCCATCGTACACAAGAACACCATCCGCATCACGACCAACTACGACGACACCCTCACCGCCGCACACCTCCACTTCCAGATACACACCAACCCCAAGAGGCACCCTCATCTACAGACCCCCGGGACCGCGCACACAATTCAGCGAAAACATCGCAGACTTCATCAGCCCGCACGCCCTCGCCTCCTCGGACTACATCCTCCTAGGGGACCTCAACTTCCACCTGGAGAACAACAACGACAGCAACACCACGACCCTGCTGGACAACCTCGGACTCAAGCAACTGGTGAACAACCCCACCCACTACGCCGGCCACACGCTTGACCCAGTCTTCTCCTCCAGCAACCACATCGCCTTCAGCCACTCTACCGGACTTCACTGGACTGACCACTGCTGCGTCCACTTCAGCTTCAGAAGGACCACGACTCACCACCACCCACAACAGGCTCCTCGCAGGAGCTGGAACAAGATCACCACCGACCAGCTCACTACCTCCCTCAGCCAGAACCCGCCAGCCAGCACAACAGAGTGATTTGGGCGCTTTCAAATAATTTATTCATACAGCAGTCAAAATAGTCATACAAAATTTGGAAAACGAGACAATCTATGCTTATTGACAACAACGTCATATGGTTTGAAGATTATTATATGGACCGTATACAACAAAGTTATATTGTAAGTGCACGTGCAAAATAAAGATCCTCGTTGTTAGTTGACAAAGAAAATACACGGTACAACATTAACTTGATTCTAAAATGTGTTCCTTTACTAAGTGTTATATTAATAATATAAAAAACACTTTCTGAAGATTGGACCTAATTTTTATTTAAGCTGTACCAGACATCTTTAGGTTTTCCATATTAGGTTATTTTTTGAGCCAATGTGGAAATAGTGACAAAACCTAACACTAATAAAATTGTAAGCATTATTAGGTCCCATACGATTATTCATGCTGCAGTCCCTGATATAATTTATAGGGTGTTAGATAACAAGCACTGATAGCCAATACGCTTTATCTTGTTGACCTACTGGCTTTGTAAGTGCTGAGCTGCAGAGACAAAAAAAGAAAGTAGCCGCTTAATTCCACTGCATGGTCGCTAGACATGCATACACTAGCAGAATGACCTGGGTAAACACTTTCTTAGCTACCCCAAACCACATTTAATGATCCAAGATGGCTGACCACTGAGAATCACTAACTTAAAAAAAAAAAATTAAAATAAAAATGAATCCATGAAAGTACTTTCAGCACAGCAGAGTGTCTTCAAAGCAAGTGGTAGCTGCAGGGCTCACCAAAATTAAATAAATAAATGTTTGAGGCTGCGAGGAATTTGGGGGATCAAAGGAGATTAAGCAGGAACATTAGTTGCCTAAATGTGAGTAGTGGAAGGATACAAGTCAGCTTATCAAAAAAATGGTAAGGCAAGTCCTGGAATATGAAGCAAGCGAATGAGTGACAAAGCCAACCACTGGGCAGGTTCCGAGCCAACTGAGGCATAGAATAGCTAATAGGAAGTCATGAGGTACTTTAGTATAGACATCATTCCTAGCCTAGGAAACAAACAGGGTAAACAGAAGATTCAACTCGTGAGATTGGAATAAAATAAATAACTGATTTTCAATTGTTTGTTTACCAACGAAGGAATTAACTGAGATTACGAATATTTTGTACACATGTCAATAGTACATATATTCAAGTCTTACCCATCTACACTTTTTTTTTTCCTTACAACAGTCAAAACACATTTTCCCCTTTTTTTGTTTCCAGTACAGCACTTGCGGTATTGTTAGTATAGATGAAAATTGTGTCAATATGTACCATAATATTTGCAGGCCGGACAATGGCAATACCAATAAATGCAACGTCAATTTATACCATAAACTATGCCTGCATAACAATGTCGAGACCAGTAGAAACAATGTCAATGTATGCCATAATCCATACATACATAACAATGCCAATATCAGAAAAGACAATAATAATGTATACTAGGTCAACTGTACGTACAAAATTGAGGATGTCAGTAAACACATCAATGGATGCCACATTATTTGTAGAAGTTGTATTACTGCTGTTGGATTCACCCAAGGAGAGCTCAATATCAACCCAGTCAGAGATGTGGACTTCCAGGCCATGAGTCCACAACCCAGTCACAGGTGGGGATCTTACGTAGGCTAAAGATAAACCCGCACCCAGGGAAAACCATGATCGATCAGGTGGGAGGTGTGGGTAAAAGTTTGGCAGGCTAGCAGGCAAAGTCTCAGAGAGAGGTATCTTCCCCGAATATTACTACTTTTGTCTTGTCCTTTGCAGAGCCTGAGTCATGCTTTTCGAGGTGGTGGAGCATTGGAAGGATTCTTTGAAGAGGCTATATATTTCACCTCTAGGTTGGTTTGCCCTGTCACGTGATCTTGTATCCATGGAGACTGCTTTGGGGATGTTCCCAGAGGGAGTCAGCCAGGTTTCAGTTAGCAAGAGCAAGTCAGGTGAGTGGTTGTGAAGAAGATCCCAAAATTTGGTGGACCGTTTAGTGACGGAATGTGTTTTGAGGCACTTGCAGGGCAGTGAGCGATGTGGTGGGGAGGGGTCAGGTGTATATGCATATGTGTTGAGTGTTAGGTTAGGAGTGGGAGTCAGGCGGGTGCATGTGAAATGGCAGGTGGTGCGGAACGCACTCCAAGTCCCCTAAGCGAACTCTTTCCTTTGAGAATGTTGAAAAACACTTAAGAGTAGGCAGTGATCCATTAGAAGAAGAATCATCATCATCATCATCTCTATTCTGTTTAAGCATTTCATTTTCCTTTAAGGGAAAGGCAATGCACAGCAGGGTGCAGAAATTAAATACATCATTAAGAAAACACACATTGAAATGCACTTAAAACGACAGTTAAAGTGTTTTGGTTCTGGCTCAAACATGTCAAATAGGGGGAAGGGGGGGGGGGGGGGGGGAGGGAGGGGAACAGGCGCCGGTTATCAGTGAACACATCATGCCATAACACAGGACAACTCCCTGGCTCAATATACGAATTTGCAAAAGGTACAGAAACAAAGAACACAGCAATCATTAGAACAACATGGTAGCTGGCAAAACTAATGGTATGCATTGTGCGCGCTAGAAACCAGTATTTGAGTAACAACTAATGTTCTTGTTTTTGTGGTGAAAATACATTTGTACGCATGTATATAACGATATAAAGACAATGAACGGAACACTGAACTGTGTCAAGCATTCGCCGGCAGTCCCGCCTGCGATTAAATCCATTGCTTCTTTACTCGCCATTCCACTTTGGACTTAGCCATGTGCAAATAACTCTTCCTCCTGCTCCTCATGTGAACAGTCCAGCCCAAACTGCCAAAGCAGGTCCTCCCTGAACTTGAAAACCAGAGTCCTGGGACCGGTTTGGGGGCATAACACCTCATTAGCCAGGTAAGCTTGAATCCGGTGGCATCGCGAGCAAGTGACCCACGTCTGGCCATACCCTTGCCACTTAGTGTGAAAATTGCAAAACAAGGATGGACGGAATGCTGACAGTGTCAAACATTCACACCCAGTCCAGTCGGGACTAAAATGCATTGTTCTGTGCTTGCCAAGCCATTCCAGTTTGGACCTAGCCATTTGCAAATCAGTCTCAACCCTACTCCTCATGGGAACAGTCCAGCCCAAACTGCCTGGCCAGGTTCTCCTTGGATCGGAAAATAAGCATACTGGGACTAGTTTTGGATTAACACCCCTCATCAGCTAGGCTAGATTGAATCCAGTAATGGTGAATATACATACACGGTGCAAAATTTGATGATTCTTTCATTAACATGAAATGCAGACTAACATCTGGATTCCACCATACAATTACTTTACTCTCAATGAGGCCTCCTGGCTCTTTACAGATAACTTTTGGTGTGTTTTTGCTTGGGTTGTCAAATTTGAAGTGTGTCCAAGTTTAGAACCTAATATAACTGGAGCATTGGGTGTCTGTGTGGCGAGTGTGCAAATTGGGCTCACTGCAGTGGGGGATTTATGTATGCCAGGTTTCGGCCTAACTTCGATTGTGATGCTTGAAAGCATCAATGTCCACAGCCACTGACATGGTCATCTGTTTGTAAATTATTATCCAATGATTAACTTCAGGGTTCTCCCTCCTCCCCCCCCCCCCCCCATATTCTAAAGCAGCACTGTCTCACTGCTCACAGTAGACCTCAAAAGTCCATTTCCCATTGGATGGCCATGTTTTGCAAACATACATGGAGATCTCTGTTCAAAGATTTGACAAGCACTGGAGTACTACCAATGCTCAACCTCATTCAGGACCAATTAATAATATCTAATTTGGAGTTTTTTTTCCATCAACTGGTATCTAGTTTACTTAGAAAAGTGATACATCTGCAACTCTTAAAGGTCAGTCAACGATTGTGGATTCACTGAAACTGAAATAGATCTTTGGTAGGATTAGGATAGACTCAAATGAGTTTTGATAAGGTGTAAGGTGGACAAAATGGTGCTTCTTCCCTTCCCTAGGTATTATAGGATCAAAATTGAATGAAAGAAAATACTTCATGGAAAAACAGGAATATACTATGCAGTATTTTTCCATCTTGTTGTACGACTACTAATTAGCTTTTTGGTTACAACACAGTCCTCAATTACGCGTTTTCTACTAGACAAATCCCCTACCATGTTTTTAGGTCGAGGACTATCCGGTCTGCCGAAGGCAGAACCGGAAGTCGGAGATTTAATGTTTGAGAGTGGCTCCTTAGCCCGCCTCTTTTTGCCTCTCCTCCATTGGCTGGCTTCCTAAACGGAGGCCAGCCATTGGAGGAGAGAGCCGTCCCTCCAAATAGGCTCAGTCTTTTTCAGATTCTGGGGCGGGTTTTTCTCTCCTCCAGCCAATGGCAAGAGGAGAGAAAAAGAAACACGCCCCCGAATCTGAAACTGCCGCTGCGTTTCTCCGAGGCATTTCTGCTTCGCCTCGGAGAAAGGCGGCGGTGTTCATGGTGTCCTCTACCCCTGCTCTTGGTAGGGGTGCACGAGTTAACTGTAAGTAAACAGTACTACAATACTAAAAGATGCTTGGTTGGGACTGTAGCATCTCGTGAACGATTTAACATAACATGCTTTTAAACTGCCCGAATGCTTTCACTTTAACGCACTCAAACTTCTTCTATCCCCAATGTCCTCATTCTTCAAGTGAACACATGTTCGCTACTCACACGGAGTTCAGCTTTACAGCTGCTCTTGATGTTTTAACGGATTCATTTGGCCATAACTTTAGAACTTCCGAGTCGTTAATCTCTAGGCGGAACATATTCTATGAGTCGGTTTGGAATTGGAGCGGGAGGCTCCGCAAATCTGTAAAATGACCTCAGATTGGAGGATCGGGGGGCACCTCACCCAATCCTAGTGCGCTACACAGAATTCTAAAGTGCTATTGGCTGTGCGTTCTGCACGTGAGTGTCTGCACTTTTTGGTGCTGCCTGCCGGTGTTTTGGCTTGGCTGGAGGTCTTCCTAAGATGGGTGGTTACGGACCGGGCAGGGGCAGTTTGTTTCGTTATCCTCTGTCCTTCCTGACGGGAGGAATGTTATGGGCGGAGGGGTTATATCTTGACTATCACCACGTCTGTTAATAATTGATAGGGAGGCCCTCCTAGCTTCTGCTCAAGTCGGTTGTGACAGCCATACCTGGCGTAACAGGAGCCTGGAAAGATGCGGTGATCGTTCTTTAAGATCCATGTGGGTATTATTTTCACGACACTTGCTAGATTCGCACCCTGCTGTGCCCATAGGACTCAAATGGCTTAAGGCTGAGACAGCTTCCCGACCTGACACACAGTCAGGTTTTGAGCTTATCGCAGCCGCACCAGAGTACTTCACAGGTCTTTAAAAGACCATTTACGTGTTAACGAGGCTTTGATGTTTTTTCACCCCTTCATCTCCACACTCCACTCTGCCTATTGCTGGAAGAATAAGCCCCTCCCCCCACCGAAATGTGACTCTAGTTGTGCCTCTGACTTGTATGCAAATCTCATTCAGCATAGCACCCGTACCCTTAAGGGGCTTCATGGTAGCTGACACTAAGGAGCATGTGTGCAATGGTAAACAATGCCTATTATTCATCGCTGTCTTTAGTAGTTTCAGTGATAAAGGACGTTTCTTTCGGTGGAAAACAATGATATAAAAGCCCTATTTCTTATCCCGCCATGCTCTTTAATTTTAGGATAAAATAAGTCCTAATGGTATTGTAATGATATTTTGACATTCTTCCGTCTTTTAATTTTGACTGGCGGTGAACCGTGAATTTCAGCAACCAAGAATCTGGCACCCCTGCTTTCTTTCTGTCCATGAAATCCTGTGTATACCTTGGGCCCAAACGCGATATTTATCATGAGAGCTTGGCTCCCAGGCCAAGGAGAGACGTGTATGGTGAGCAGTGGTGGCAGTATACCATTTATTAAGTCGATGGTGTTTGGATTGGAATCTTTACCTGTTCCGAGTTACAGTGCGATGCCTAAAAGAGTGTTTGTGTAAATGTTGCTTGTGTTTGATGCCAAGACCTAGCACTGGAATGGCATGGGGAGCAAAAAAAAAAAACGATGGCTTTAGGCGCAGATCTCTGTACTGGGGTGAATGTTTGACATTGTGCAACATTCTGTCCGTCAGTTGTTCTTTTTGCATCCGTCACCGCAAGTCACTCTCTCTCTCTGCTAATGCAATAGGTATCACATATGCAAAAAAAAAAAAAAGCTAATGCCAATAGAAATGACAATGCCATTTATAAATAAAAAAAAGAGCAATACCAATAGCTCTACCTATAATATTGCCGAGACCATTGCATTGTAAATGCTTGTTTAAGGTATGCACTCATCTTTACAAGAAGAAAAAAACGAATTTCATCAGACTATTGAAATTGTGTATGGCTAAGCTTGCAAAATGTAGTAGTCTTCTAATGAAAAGATTAAAATAAATAGGGGCAGTGCTCACCCACCATATCTCTGGCAAAGTATCCGGGGGCTTTTACAAGCCATAGACACCAATTGTGCTGCAATCAGTCTCCATAAGGCAGTCTCGGCTACCGATATGGATTACGTTCACATCCATTAAACTCCCCAACAGTGAAAGCATGCAGAATGGAAACGGCCACTGATCATTTGCTGATGAAATGGGACAACGCCTTTGTTCAACACCACAAACCAAGGAGCAAAATGCTCTCAAATAAGGTGCCTCTTCACATGTCTAGTAACGAGGGTGAACAGGGCAGTAAGGCACAGAGGGGTCAAATTTAAACCTTGCATGAAGAGTCCAAAGAGTTGACAGCATTTGTCACCGTGGAGGGCACGTTCAAGAGGATGCCCTTCAGGCTCCTCTGCTGCGAGCGTGTTCCAGCATATGGTGACGGAAGTTTTAAAGGGTCTAGTATTTTTTTTCCCAGGATGGCATCTTGGTATTAGGGAAGGGAAGGCAGGATCATAATGTTGCGCTAGGGCTGTTTAAAGAAAGCTGTGCGAGTTGGGGCCTACCCTTAGGAAGGACACGTGCAAGTGTTTTGGTCAAGGAAATAGAGTACTTAGGCCATACCATTTATGGGGAGCGGCTTAAGACCAAAGGTGATCTCCTCAAACCTATACAGGTAGCTCCAGCGCCACAAGACTAGGATCAGTTGCGCTCCTTTATGAAGCTGATTGAATATTTTTCTACGTTTGTCGTCAACTTTGCAGCTAATAGTGAAAATCTGAGAAAGTTGTTGCAGAAGGGGTGCACCTTCAAATGGGAAGCAGAACAATAAGCATTTGATATGGTGAGGAAGGGTGTGTGAGGCAGGCATCTTCATTCCCTTTGATACCAGGATAAAGTCTATGTTGACTGTAGATGCTAGTGCTTGTGGAATAGGAGCTCTTCTGTCACAATTGCATAAGGGAGGAAAAAGAACCATGGCCTTCACTTCACGCTTATTGACTGATCGTTAACGTAATCACGGTCATTGAACGTGAAGCTTTGGCTGCTGGAAGGAGTGTTTAACATTTCAGGACTTTCTTTTGGGGTTTGGAATTTTATATCCGTATGGATCAAACCTTTGGTAAAGGTGGTGACCCCAGATGGTGCTTGTAAGTGGTCTGCCAGGTTGGCTAGGCTCGCCTCGAGAGTGCAAGAGTATAGGTATAAGCTAGAACATATTCTGGGCTGAAAGAATGTCCAACTTAACTGTATTTTTTGGTTATCTTTAGAATGGTCAGAGGCCAGGATATTATGGCTAAAAGAAGAAGAGGAAGCTGTGTCTTGTGTGATCGATGCTAAGACTGTGCCTGTGGAGTCTTTGCTGCTGCTGAGTGGTAGAAGTGTATGGAAGATGATAATGTTCTAGAGGGTGTGAAGAAACCGGTGGTAGGCAGTGGGAGAGCACTGTTGCACCTTCTTTGAGACAGTTCGTGAAGATGTTGGCTGAACTGTTGTTCATGTCTAGAAATGCCTCCACAACACCGGACCTCAATATCTCAACGACAGGGGCTCCTTCCGCGTACCCAAGAGAAACCTCTGATCCGCCGACCTCGACGAAACCCACGCATTCGCAAGACAAGATCAGGTTGAAGAACCTTTGCCCACATTGCAGCCAAAATCTGGAACGAGCTGCCAATCGACATCAGACATGCCCCATCCTGCACATCTTCAGGAAGACCCTCAAGACCTAGCTCTTTGACTAAGCTGAGCTGCTACCCCTCTCCCCCAGCACCGCAAGACCCTCACGTGTGAGCAGCGTGCTTAAAAATTCCCTTATTGATGAACTACCCGAAATGAGAAATTTGTGCCGCCTCATGGTTTGAAGGAGAGGATTTATAGTATGACCCACAAGGGGCATTTGGTGCAAATTAAACCGAAAAAAATAAGCTGCATGAGAACTTTGGGTCCCATGGATGGATGGGCAAGTCGCGCAGTTGGCAGAACAGTGTGATCAGTAGGGAGAGTGAGAAGAAACTCAAGACAGGTCTTCAGGCAGTACATGGCCATATAAGTGATACAGGGAAACCATGTAGCACCATTTGTTTGGATTTTATAGGACCTATGTGGATGTGTCCTTTAAGTGGTTGATTGTGAAGTTTGTTTCAGAAGTGACTACGAAAACCACCATCAGAACATTACGTAAAGTTTTTTTTAAGAGGAGACCCTGCCTTTTGATCACAGACAATGGGACAACTTACTTCACATGAAACGAGGGCATATATGGATAAATGTAAAGTGAAACACCATTGCACATCCCTTTACCCTCAAGCCAACTGAATGGTAGAGGGCCAACCGGGTGGTCATGAGTGCCATTTTGATGGCAAACCAGTGTGGCAGTGATGTGGTGGTGGATGGCATGATTTGGGCTCATCGCTCAACAACCCTGTTTGACAGGATGAGGGGAGAAAATGTGGTACCATGTGGACACCTGCATGATTAACGAAAAAGGGCAACAAAACTAGTGCGGAAGGCAGGGAGAAAAATCATTCCGACTCTGGTCAGGGCTGGTGATTGGGTGAAGGTCAAGCGTGGCTGAGGGTGTGGTGGATTGTCTAACTTCTGGAGAAGAATTTGCGTTGGAGAATGGCAATAAGTGGAATCTTCCGAAAACTGTAAGTGGGACAGTGTATATGCCAAAGGCGAACAAGGTATGGCCCGGGGGTATAAGCAGTTTTATGTTGGCTGGTGACCAAGAGTTAATTGGGAATTTCACTCGTGGTGTGAGATGTGCCTTCGAGAAAGGTGGAAGTGATGTGAGGAGGAGTAGGTCTTCTGGGAGTGACGAGAGAAGACTAGGTTCGAGTGCTGAGGGTTTTGTTAATGGGGAAACTGAAGTTGAAACTACAACCCCGGTTGGTAGTATAGATGGTGTTCCAGTCAACGCAGGGGGAAGTACCCCCGGCCAGAATTCGCAGACTGCTACATTACCGGGAGGACCATGTCCAAGAGTTAGATTCCAGCATGGGGATTTAGTATCGTCATATGTTTTAATCTCACTTACAAGGGTTCTGCAGAATGCATGTATTGTGTGGAGATTCTACTTTGTCAGTTGAGCTGCGACTGGCGAGAGGTGGATCACGCTTTCTTTTGGCTTCTTGAATAAAACATTGAACTTGTAATTACTCCAAGAGGATATGTACACAGCATAGATTATAGTTACAGTATCTTACATCAAAAACTGCGTTTCGAAACAGGCCTTGCCATACAACCGTATTAAGCACTTACAGTTTGAAAGGTTGAAAACATTAAACAACGACAAAAGAGATGTCAACCTTGAAGGACACTGTGACCCTCTGCGTATTATCACGGGTGTGCTCTGCTGAGGTTAAAAAAAAAGAACACCCAAACCCCTTTGGGAGAGGTAACCAGGGCCTGAGGCAATCAGGTACATACAAGTAGGTGTCAGCGCATAACGTCAAGCGACTCCCCAATTTGGAAACCACATGTACATTTACGGGCAGACTTCCGTCGGGAGGAAGCCGTGGCCCCCTGAGGGTGTCTGCAGTTCAGCGAATTCCGCCGCAGCGCCTCCCCCTAGTCACGCGCACCGCTCCCCGGGCCTCTCCCCTGGGCCCTGCGTACGTGCGCCCCGGCACACGCCTGCACTTACAGTATTGTTCTCTTCCTGCACCGCCCGATCAGAGTCCGCTGCAGCTGCCCTCAAAGTCACTTTAAGGAAGCGGAAGAGCGCGGTCGGAAACCGGAGCCTGGGAAGGGGAGGTAGTGGGGAATGGAAAGAGGCGGGCTCTAGCGTTAGAGCGTAGGCGCCATGTTGGGAAAAAGACTACTGGTGAACCCTTCACACGAGCATAGTCACAGAGAGCTTACAACCTTCGTTATGCTCATAAAATACAATTTTTATTGTACGGATAAGAGGTTATCAAGCACTGCAAAATGTAGTTGGCGCAGGGGGTGTCGTGTAAATAAATACCACAATCCTCTCATAATATAACATAAACCGTACTGTTTGTTGGTTAACACTGCAAGTGCTCTTCGTATACGTTAAAACTGTTGCTTGGTTCTTAATGCTTCGACGGCTCTTGCGTTTCGGATACTGTGTCACCTGCGCAGATCACACAAAAGTCGTTGGAAAAGCAGACGTAGAGGCTTTCTTTTATGTCTGCTGCCCTGAAATGGAGACCACCGAGCGAAGCCCTCGATGCCCTAGCACACCCCCTTGAACAACAAGAGCGCATGCGTGAGGGGGGGGGGAGAAACGGAAGAAGGACCAAAATCCATCACCTTTACAGAAGAAGCTAGAATATTACAGAAGAAGAAACCGTTTCCTCTAGACTGCCGTTTTCAGTAAATTGTTGTTTTGAAGTGAGGGATAATAGCGCCCGTTTAATTTGACCTCCAGTTTTTTGCTCTTTAAGACTTTATTTTCCGACAGTGGAGTTCTTTATTTCAGTTTCAGTGTTGTTTTGCCTTCCAACAACTGGACCATCGCTCCCTGTCGGAGGATGCGGTATTTCCATGAGACCGTAGGAGCAGATGTCCAACTACATCCCTTTCACTGTTGATTGGAAATACACTCACGTAACACTGGCAGTGTAGACCTGTGTATAAGCTAGCATTTCAGATTGTTTTTAGTTTATTTGATATATTGGAGAATAACGATTCAGATCTAATTATGTGCTAGTCCGAACGCATTCCTGTATTTATTTTGAATTCATGCATACTGTTTTAGCACGTCTTGTAGTATTTCTTCCTTCTGGTAAACGTGTATGTACACTATTCGTTTCCTTTCCAGTGCTTTCGACATTCTATACAAAACGTAATGTATTTTTGTCGCTCGTGTATTAGTTTTCTAACACCGGGAGGTGGGAGCGCATTGCTAGGATATCACAAATGCGCATCGCTGAATGTGACCCCCACCCCTCCCCTAAAGCCAGATTGAGTGGTTATTGCTGCACAACACAATTGTAAACCACGCTCCCTCCCCCATGCCTCTGACGCAATCCTGGACTGCCCTACTCGAGTTGACACGCTTGTAGGAGGCACATCGTGAGTAGTCACTACTGCAGAAAGGGAGAGAGCTGAGATCGAGCCAGAGACTGGGTGAGTACCAGAATACACAGCAGGACTTTGTTTAATGCAGAGATGCCAGATAGTTCTTAAGTATAATTTGAGTGTATTAAGCCAAAAGTTGGCTAAGACTGAAACTGTGCTTTAAAATATTAGACACGCAGACTCTGAGCCGGACTTAAAGTACTTGAGATCGTGACTGTGCTCAAAGGGTTGAGGCTCTCACCCTAGCACTCCGACCTAGTGGTTTTGACAGCAGGTCTACATCCGTAGGTGAGACCTCAGGTTGAGACTACGTGCTGAGTAGTAAGATCTACTTTGTGTGGAACTGAGACAGACTGCTTAAACACGTCAGCGGGGAATCTCTGTAAATTATTTAGATCGAGCTTGTTTGAAGAATAGATGAGGCCGTCGTTATCGATTTTCTAATTGTGGTCGAAAGGGTCTTCTTTTCATTCGCGCCCCTGATTCTCTTAATAATTTAAACTCTATTTGACAGCTACGCAAGACCCCCCCCCTTGTATTTCCTAATATTGACGAACATTTTCCTCGTTGTTTATTTATTTCACAATTTTCTTATGAAACTAGGTGTCCTAAAATAAGACACATGAACCTTATTCTAAGTTTCCCGAATGTCTGTGTTTGGCAGTGCTTGCAAAGTGTCAGGCTTTCATCAAATGATGACCGTGGTTTGAGTGAAACTGCGCTCCAATAAAACTTGCATCCAATGTGCGCTTCTGTGCTCCACATTGGGAGAAGGGTAGGCATAGATAGTTAATAGGGGTATGAAGTGGAAGCAGGCGACCAGGCGTGTTCAAATCAGTATTCTTATGAAATGTGCACATCATATTTTAAAAACACAGGTTAAGGAGCTGGCCCTCCGAACTCCGAAACGGGTTTAGCTTGCATCAGCAACACTCGACTCAACACTCGGCACACAGACGTACTCCACCCCCCCCCCCCTTCACATCAACCTTCGAAGTTTGAAGCCAGGTTCCCAAAATAACCTGACTTTAAGGCTTGAGTAATTCATTTAGTTCGCTATTCATTGTACAGCACCTCAACTTCGAGGTGTTTAAGTGGTTTACAATTCACACTGTCAAAGAAACCAACCTATAGTAAAAGTAACCGTGACGTTTCGCGCAAATAAACGTTTGTGCAGCAGGTGCATGAACCTAAGTACGCGTCCACATTAATGGAGAACTGACATTAACCTGGCAGTCTCTCTTATTGACAACGAATTGGTGTGTGAGCTTGTTGGATGCTATAAATGTAATCTGGGGTTGCATTGCATAGTTACTGTTTCTAAATTCAAAACCAGGTACCAGCATGAAGATTACGTCAAACGTTCATAATTTACGTATGGGATTATGTCATCGTAATTGGGTTTCGTTCATGGCCGCCAGTTAAATTTACACACTCCGCATTCACATTATAGAGTTCAATATATATTTAGCAAATTCTCGGAGCCAGAGCCTATCCCGGGCTATCCAAAAGAAGGCACGTATATACAGAGTTAAACGATCTTCAGTTTACCTTCAATCAAGGTGAACTGGGACGACATAAGTGAGTGCATTGTTGTTTTAAGTGAAAATTGATAGCCGAACTTCCAGTTTTAAGGTTCCCTTTTTTTTGTAGTAAATTCACACGAAACAGTCTGAACAGTCATTAAAAAAACTCCCTTCACAGGGTGTGGCACTATGGAATGCCCCTTTGCCCTTTCGTCTCTTGCCACCTAGAAACAAACATTCGAAAGCTCTCATTTTCAGTTCTTATTTTCTCAGCCGTGCGTTTGTAGAGCTCTTTTCGTCTAGTGTTGTTTCACCTTCCTGAAAATGCATGCAGTCATATGTTTCAAGCATCGGTATACTCATATAAACCCTTAAGGTACGTCCAAGAGCGCACCAAGGAGGAAGCCATGTTGTATCGGATCGATACACTTCAATAAGTAGGGCTTTCAGGATGTGCACCCGCCAAGCATGCAGAGGTGTCCAGGGAGCAGGAAGCTCGGGCAACCAAGACTGATTACTGAAGCTTCTTCAATCATCTCGCGCGTCGGAAACGGACTCCATAATAACATTTCAATGTGGGAACTGTTAAGCATACATAAGTGATAAAATAAAGAGGAACAACAATCATCTTTTCAACGTGCAATTTTACATTTTTATTAAAGCAGTTCCTGTGACTGCATGTTTTCCTCTGCTTTGCATTTCCCCGCACTAGCACTATAGTGCAGCGATGGAAAGCAGTTCATACCAGTGGATGTTTTTGTCTGCTGTGCCTCTTCTCTGAGTTCACACTGTAGGGATGGACTTATTTCATATTTGAAAGTGTATATTTTTTTCAATGTGCAAATACATTTTGTTCCTTTTACAAATACAATCTTTACTAAACATTGCTCATCCTTCAGGATGACACTGTAGCCAAGGACTTATTTATTGTTTAAAACTCTTTTCTTTTTTTCAACGTGGAATGTTTCTTTTTTTGTAAAGCAGTTATTGTTCACGCAAATGAATCATGACGCTATATCCCAAAAAGACACTGTACTGATTACGGGAACTAGCCTTATACACATGAGCCAAATGCTTTCTTAAACAGCCTGCTTTTCAATGCATGTCTAAAAGTTTCAATTGTGAGAAAGTGGATATGCAACAGACAAGAATTCCAGGCTTTAGGAGCAAGTAATGAATACCACCATCCTCTGATTCTTGTTTTGCGAAAGCTGAGTATCACAAAAGGGTGTCCCTGGATGCGTGTAGTGGCCTTGTTGGGACCTATCTTGTTATTCGAGGGCAACTTCTTATTTTTCTCTGCTGTTTCTCTTCTCTGCGCTAACACAGTAGCAGTGGGAAGCAGTTAGTACCATACCTTAACCACCCTATACAATGACAGGCCATACAATGCTATACAATGGCAAGCCATACCATCCTATATAATACATACCAGCAGTGCAATGATAGTCTATACCATATCATCCCATGCAATAAAATACTATAAAATAACATCCCATAACATACTGGACAGCAGGTCATATCATACTATACAATGGCATACCATGCCATACAATGACATATTATTTCATAGTATACAATAACAGGCCACACTGTACCAAATATTGACAGCCCATGCCATACAATACAATGACGGGCTGTAACTTACCATGCCATATATATATTGATAGGTCATATCATACGTACCATACTATACAATAACAGGTCTTGACATACCACACAACCATAGTCCATACCATACTATCCAATAATACGCCATACCATACATACAATTCAATAACAGATGGTAGCATACCATACCATACTATTCAATGACGGGCCATACCATATCATACTATACAATGACAGGCTATACTATAATACAACTTAACCCTTTGTGTGCGCATGACGACCGGGAGCCGTCGTGCGTTGCAGTGCTCGTGTGCGCAGGATGGCTCCCTGCCGTCCTGGCACATGGCACCGGAAATCCCTCTGGTGCAGGCACCAGAGGGATTTCTTTTTCTCCCCCCAAAGCCCCGGGATCTGGGGAAGAGCTACCCCAGTTCCCGAGGCCCCCCCCTCCCCGTTTTCTATGAAATGACGATCTGCGCGCACGTCTAGAAAACAAAACTGAAATGAGCTCATTTTAGTTTCACTTTCTATATGCTCAGGGGGCTATCTCAGCCCCCCGAGCACATAGAAAGACGGGAGGGATATCATTGGAAAGGAGAGAATCTCCCCTTTTCATTGGTACCCCTCCCCAGTGGATCCCTGCTTGGGCGATCCCCAACCAGGGATCCACCCACTAGACATCAGGGGGAGGGGAGTGGCCCCTTGGGCAAGGGCCTTTGCTCTCCCCAAAAAAACTTGGCTAAATTCAGTCTTTCTGCCCCCCTTCAAAGCCCACCCGCCGCCAGGCATTTTTTTTGGCAATTTGAATTAGGGTGGGGCCTGCCCAAAATGGGAATGCCAATGCCCCCACCAAAATTACAGCCTTTCTGCCCCCTCCCCCCACTAGAACCAGGGATTTTTTTGCAAGTACTATTAGGGGTGGGGGCTGCCCAAAACGGGCATGCCAATGTCCCACCCCCCCATAAAAATTACAGCCTGTCTGCCCCCCCCCGCCGGAGAGGCAGATGGAGGCAGTAGTCCCCAATCTGCACCCCCGGGGGGACAAAAAACCCATGGGGGCAGAAAGCCCACTAGAAACCAGGGATTTTTTTTTGTATTCATGTAGGGGTGGGGCTGCCCAAAATGCACGTGACAATACCCCCACTGTTGGACCTGTCAGCCCTAGGGTGGTCTCCCCTTCCATTTTTGATCGTGCCTCATTTTTTCCACCCTCATTTTTATGTTGGACTAGGTCTCAAGGCGCCTTTTCATTGCCAATCAGTGTTAAGGTGCAGGTGCTCCCTTCTCCCAAGATGGCTGCCACAGGCCCCTGCTACTGCAGAGTGGTCTTTCATAGTAGCACCCTAGCTGCCAGGAGCTGGCTGGAACCCCACAACAATGTTGCGACACCAGCCCGCCTTTTTGTCCCATAGGTAGAGTGGGGAAGCTCCTGGAATGTGCTGGAACCATCTAGAAGGGAGGTGTGGTTTTTCTTTTGCCGCCTTGGCCAGAGGTCACCTGACCTAGGGCTACTTAAGTGAGGGAGGGAACTTTTTGAGTTGAGTTGGCCAGTGGGGTGAAGCGGAGCTGGAAGAATCCACCAGGAGTGTAGGCGGTAGGGCCTAGCCAGGGACTTATGCCTCTGAGAGTGACAGGATTTAGGTGCTGCCTCTTAAGTGAGTGAGGGACCCCGTGAAACCCACTGATCTTGCCCAGCAGTAGGAGGACCCAGAGAACCTCTGCCCAGCCTGACTAGGAAGGACCTAGTCGCCTTCTCCATCCCTACCCCCCTGTAACAGAACCTCTTAAGAGCGCCAGATACATCTGCGCCAACAAGACTTCATCTAACATCTGAGAACAGAGACTTATATGCCAAGCACTGAGACAGCGTGTCCAGATTGAACTCTAAACTTAGATGCCAAGCACTGAGACTGCGTGTCCAGATTGAACTCTAAACTTATATGCCAAGCACTGAGACTGCGTGTCCAGATTGAACTCTAAACTTATATGCCAAGCGCTGAGACTGCGTGTCCAGACTGACCCCTGAAGCCGTATGCAAAGCAGATTGAAGAGCCACCGGGGATCGACCAGGTATTAGCGCTGTGACCCCTGCGCTCCCTGACCTGGCCTGGGACCCCCGGCAGGGTGCTCCGCTGAGCGCGGAACCCCCATCCTTAACTTGAGCACCCCCCTGTGACGTGGAAGCCAGCGCCCTCTTCGCCGCGGCCCGGAGGCCGGAAGAAGTGCCCTGCAGAGTCGCGAGGCCCGTGAGAAGCCCGGGGCCCCGCCACTGCCGTCGCAGCTGTGTGAGAAGGTGCGCGAGGCCTGGGGCCGAGTTCCCCATCGTCGCTGGAGCGGACGCCGTCGGACGCCGAGAACGAGGTAAGCACGGAGGCTGGGATTGTCCCCGGTGCGCCCCCTACTGGTCGGGAGCCGCACCGCACCCTCAGCCCGGGTTCCCTCTCCGTGGGAGTTCCCCCTATCAACGCGACAGAGAGACCCCGCCGAGGGATCCCTCCCTGGTGTCCCCCGTGACTGTATTGACGCGCGGTGCCCTACGAACTGCACCGGAGCCGAGAGACTCGCTCCTCCAGTCCCGGGCACTCCCCGCTAAAAGCTCCGTGGGGCGCATTGACTGTCCTACCCGTATTGAAGTACTCAGTGCCCGTAATTACGAGTAGCGCTCTGTTGCTCCTGTGCCATGTTGAAGTGCTAAATGTCAGTAATTACGAGTAGCGCTCCGTTATTCATGTGCCATATCGAAGTGTTACGTGCTATTGATTACGAATAGCGCTCTGTTATTCATGTGCCATATTGAAGTGTTACGTGCTATTGATTACGAGTAGCGCTCTGTTATTCATATTTCATATTGAAGTGCTACGTGCTATTGATTACGAGTAGCGCTCTGTTATTCGCGCCCATATTGAAATGCTAAGTGCTATTGATTACGAATAGCGCTCTGTTATTCATGTTCCATATTGAAGTGCTAAATGTCCTTGATTACGAGTAGCTCTCTGTGCTAGATGCCCCGTTCTGAGGTCGTCACCGCTTAGCGCGCCTAGCGCTATAATCACCCCCCGTCAGGCGCTACAGGAAAGTGAAGCGCGCAAGTGCATATACGTGAATGGTGATTATATCTCAGGCAGTACTGATATGTCATGAATTGCAGTTATGGTATGATCAACATTTATAACTCCTGACTGATCTGTATATCGCTAGGAATTGTGTTATCTGCTTCTGAAATGTACTGCTACCTCATGAACTGCATCTAACGTGATCTACTTGGATAAACTTGAGTATTTACATAACTCCTCCAGTGTGGCGTCACTTATTGTGTGTGTTCCTCGTCCCATGTGAGGTGCGTGTTGAATGGTTGCTTTACACACAGACCTTTGGTGGCCCGACCGCTCGTGTTACGTTACCGCCCCATAGGGCCTGGAGACCCCAGGTCCTACATTGTTGGCGAGCGGTGGGATCCTTAGGACCTGTGACCATACAGCACCCTTCCGTGAGGGTATGGGCGCCACAATTAAACACCTATTTGTTCCAGAGCTCGAAAACCATTGATTGCTGCATTATTGTTTCCACTGTCCAGGTTGAGAGTGCAAGGAGCCTGGTTAGCTGATAACTGTTGCCTATACCCTAGGAATTTTTCTCCTTAGTGTCTAGGTCCCCACCTGCCAGAATGGAATTCCGGTTAGCTGACCTCGAAGGGTACACTGTGAAGCAACTAAGGGAATTCGGGCAGGGGATGGGGGTGCCTGGGATGCGGAAGGCCAAAGGACCGGAACTCCGCACCTCCATTAGGGCATGGGTAGAAGCCCACCCAGAAGGGAGAGGGGATGAGGGACAGGAGGCGCCAGATGCACCTCAGGAGGAGAGCGCCCAAGAAGTGATCGACACCTTACACGAAGATGTGTCTGAAAATGTGCCCCCAGGGAGACGTTCTGGGGCCAGTAGTAGGACAGGGTCGAGGAGGAGCGCGTCTCCAGAGGAGTACGAGGACAGGAGGGAAGAGAGGCAGTTAAGGTGGGAGCTGGCCAAGTTAGAACAAGAGAAAGAAAGGGAATTGGTCAGAGTGGAACAGGAAAGAGAGAATAGGTGATGGGCAATGGAGGAAAAGAAGCTGGCGCACGAGCTTCAGCTAAAAGAGCTGGAGCTACGCGCCCTCCAATTGAACGCGTCCAATAAGGAAAATGGTGGCAGCATACCTAAGGAACCTCAAGAGTCAAAGTTCTACCTACCTAAAGAGGTAATTGCCAATTACACAGTGGGGGACGACATCATGAAATGGTTGGAGGCATACGAGGTAGCCTTGACGGCCCATGGGGTACCCGAGAGTAATTGGGGAGGTGGTTCATACCGGTATATACCTCCCAATGTTAGGGACACCCTGCTATATTTGGCCAAGGCGGATCAGGTAAGGTATGCCCCCATGAAAGAGGCCTTGTTAAAAAAAGTTTGGTCTCAACCCCGAGAGGTACAGGCAAAAGTTTTGTGGCAGCCATAAGCTGTCCACACAGACATGGGTAGATTTTTTTGATTATGCGAGGAAGGCACTAGATGGTTGGGTGCGTGGCAGCGAGGTGCAGGACTACCAAGGGTTGTACGATCTTTTTTTAAGGGAGCACCTCTTGGATAAGAGCTTTCCGGAGCTGCGCCAACATCTGGTGGACTGCAAGTTGATGGATCCCCGTGAGCTTGCGGAGGAGGCAGATATTTGGGTGAGCACCCGGGTGTCTCACATGGGCCCCGGGGGAGATGGCTCGAAGGCGGACAGGGTTTCCCCCAGAAGAAAGAGGGGGGAGATAAAAAGGTGGAGTTCTCGAAAGGTCCCCAAAATAAGTTTGGGAAGGGAGTAGGAACCCCACCCCCGTCCAATTCCACAAGACCCACTTACCCTGACAGGAGTCAGCAGCCTAGGATTGTGCGGTGCTACGAGTGTGGGGAGATTGGACACTACAGGGGAGATCCCAAGTGTCGCAAGCGACCACTAGCCCCAACGGGCGGGAAAAGTCCCGGGGTGAGTAGTATAGCGCTTGGGGTGGAGCTGCCCTTAGATAGGGAAGGGGAGTGGACAGGCCTGACGCTGGTTTCACTCGGGGATAGAGAGGTAGTCCCCGTAGTGTCCCTGCCCCCGAACACTGCTAAATATCAGCAGAGGGTGAGAATTAATGGGGAGGAGGTGGAAGCTCTGAGAGACACAGGGGCCAGCATGACCACTGTCGTGCGTCGGCTGGTGTCCCCAGACCAAGTAGTCCCCGAGGAGTTCCATCCGGCCGTATTGGCTGACGGCAGTATGAGTCACTATCCAGTGGCTCGTGTTCCATTTGAGTGGGGAGGAGTCAGAGGCCTACTGAGAGTTGCTGTGAGCCCTGCCTTGCCTGTGGGGTGTTTGCTAGGGAACGACCTGGAGCACACCAAGTGGAAAGATGTCGAGTTTCACGCTCACACCGAGATGCTGGGATTACCAGGGTGGACTTGCGTAAGCATGCGGTGCATGGCTGCCCGGCATGGAACTCACCCTGGGTTGGAGCCTGGAATAATGGCCCAACCCAAAGCCAAACATGGAAAGAAGAAGGTGGTAGAGGACATGCCCCGTGAGATGGATGGGGAGGCTGCAAAGGTGCCCCCGGAGTCCGCGGAGGTAGATGTCGTTCCGGTGGAGGACTTGCCGACCCTTGCTGACTGGCATGTGGAAGGAGGGCCTACCCGGGAGGAATTTTGTCAGGCACAAAGGGCGTGCCCCACGCTTGAAGGCATGCGACGGCAGGCCGAAGCCCAAGTGGCCAGTCAGGAACTGGGAGGTTATCACGTGTATTGGGAGGATGGTCTCCTATACAGTGAGCCCAGGGTGCCGGTACATGGATCTTCGAGGGCCATAGTGGTCCCCCAATGTTACCGGGCCTTTCTGCTGGAGTTAGCGCACGAGGTACCCTTAGCCGGACACCTGGGTCAGGACAAAACCTTTGCACGGTTGGTCCCCCATTTTTATTGGCCCAGGATGAGGATTGCCTCAGACACCTTTTGCAAGACCTGCAAGTCTTGTCAGGCCAGTGGCAAGACTGGGACTAAGTTGAAGGTCCCGTTGGAACCGCTCCCCGTGGTCGGGACACCTTTTGAGAGGGTCGGTATCGATATTGTTGGGCCATTGGACCCTCCGACCGCAGCGGGACACCGGTTCATCTTGGTTTTGGTGGACCACGCCACAAGGTACCCAGAGGCTATTCCTCTGAGGACCATCACTGCACCGGTGGTGGCGCGGGCACTGTTGGGGATTTTTACCCGAGTGGGATTCCCCAAGGTCGTGGTGTCGGACAGGGGCACCAATTTCATGTCGGCCTACATGCAGGCCATGTGGAAGGAGTGTGGGGTGACCTACCGGTTCTCCTCTCCTTACCATCCCCAGACTAACGGACTTGTAGAGCGCTTCAATAAGACATTGGAGGGGATGATCCGAAGCCTGCCAGAGGGCTTGAGGCGGAAATGGGACGTCCTCCTCCCCTGCTTGTTATTCTCCTATCGGGAGGTACCGCAGAAGGGAGTCGGGTTCAGCCCGTTTGAATTGCTCTATGGCCATCCCGTTAGGGGTCCCCTCAGTTTAGTGAAAGAGGGGTGGGAGAAGACTTCGCAGAAGCTTCCCCGTGACATTGTCAGCTACATGCTGGCGTTCCGCAGCCAGATGGCCAAGCTGTGGAAGGCAGCCACAGAGAACCTGGAGGCTAGCCAGACCGTGATGAAGGAGTGGTATGACTGCAACGCTCGGACGGTCGAGTTAGACGTTGGACAGAAGGTGTGGGTTATGGAACCTGGGGAGCTTTGTGCCCTCCAGGACCGGTGGACTGGCCCGTTCGACATTGTGGAGCGGCGAGGCCAGACCACGTACGTAGTCGATATGAAAACCCCCCGTCAGCCCCTCAGGGTGCTCCACGTCAACCGCCTGAAGCCGCACCATGAGCGATCAGAGCTTGCTCTCCTTATGGTGACGGATGGGAGCGAAGAGGAAGAGAGTGAGGCTCTTCCTGACCTTCTAGCGGTACGAGAGAAGGATGGTTCGGTGGAAGGTGTAGTCCTCTCCCCATCCTTGACGCCAGAGCAACAGAGGGACTGTCGCCATGTCCTGGGACAGTTCGCCTCGTTGTTCTCCCTCACGCCTGGAATCACTCATTTGTGTACCTATGATGTGGACACAGGGGACAGCCCCCCGGTGAAGAACAAGTCTTACCGGCTCTTTGACCGAGTGAAGGATAGCATCCAGCATGTGGTGGCAAAGATCCTTGAGCTGGGGGTGATAGAACCTTCCAGCATCCCCTGGGCTAGTCCAGTGGTGTTGGTGCCGAAAGCGGCTCCACCGGGTACGACACCGGAGCTTCGGTTCTGTGTGGACTACCGGGGGTTGAACTCGGTCACGAAGACAGATGCTCACCCCATCCCCCGTGCAGATGAGCTGGTGGACCGGCTGGGAGCAGCCCGGTACCTCAGCACCATTGATCTGACATCCGGGTATTGGCAAATTGCCATGGCCGATGGAGCAAGGGAGAAGACAACGTTCTCCACCCCCGAGGGCCACTACCAGTTTCGAGTGATGCCCTTTGGGCTTAAAAATGCTCCGGCCACATTCCAGCGGTTAGTGAATAAGGTACTATCTGGCCTGGAGTCCTTCTCAGCGGCCTACCTGGATGACATAGCTGTCTTCAGTAGCACCTGGGAGGACCATCTGCAACACCTCCAGGAGGTATTGCAGGCGCTGCAACGCCCTGGCTTAACAATTAAAGCCAGCAAGTGCCAGATTGGACAGGGATCTGTCGTGTACCTGGGACACCTGGTGGGCAGAGGTAAGGTGCAACCCCCCCAGGCCAAAATAGAGACCATCTTGGCTTGGGAGCCCCCCAAGACCCAAACAGAGGTCCGAGCTTTCCTCGGCCTCACTGGGTATTACCGCCGGTTCGTCAAGGGATATGGTACCATCGTAGCCCCCTTGACGGAATTGACCTCAAAGAAGCAACCTCGCAAGGTCATATGGACAACTGCATGCCAAGAAGCCTTTGACACGCTGAAACAGGCGATGTGTACCGCTCCAGTACTAGCAACACCAGATTTCAGCAAGGAATTTATTGTACAGACAGACACCTCAGAGCACGGCATAGGTGTGGTGCTCCCGCAACTCAATACCGAGGGCCAAGATCAACCAGTGGCCTTCATATCAAGAAGACTCCTCCCTCGGGAACGGCGATGGAGCACCATTGAGAGAGAAGCCTTCGCGGTGGTCTGGGCTCTGAAGAAGTTGAGGCCATATCTCTTTGGAACTCACTTCCTTATTCAGACCGACCACCGGCCTCTTCGCTGGCTCATGCAGATGAGAGGCGAAAACCCCAAGTTGTTGAGGTGGTCCATTTCCCTACAGGGGATGGACTTTCGGGTGGAACATCAGCCTGGAGTTGACCACGCCAATGCTGACGGTCTCTCCAGGTTTTTCCGCCTTAGTGATGAGAACTCCCTAGAGGTTGGGTAGCTCTCCCCTCTTTTGGCTGGGGGGGATGCATGTTGGACCTGTCAGCCCTAGGGTGGTCTCCCCTTCCATTTTTGATCGTGCCTCATTTTTTCCACCCTCATTTTTATGTTGGACTAGGTCTCCGGGCGCCTTTTCATTGCCAATCAGTGTTAAGGTGCAGGTGCTCCCTTCTCCCAAGATGGCTGCCACAGGCCCCTGCTACTGCAGAGTGGTCTTTCATAGTAGCACCCTAGTTGCCAGGAGCTGGCTGGAACCCCACAACAATGTTGCGACACCAGCCCGCCTTTTTGTCCCATAGGTAGAGTGGGGAAGCTCCTGGAATGTGCTGGAACCTTCTAGAAGGGAGGTGTGGTTTTTCTTTTGCCGCCTTGGCCAGAGGTCACCTGACCTAGGGCTACTTAAGTAAGGGAGGGAACTTTTTGAGTTGAGTTGGCCAGTGGGGTGAAGCGGAGCTGGAAGAATCCACCAGGAGTGTAGGCGGTAGGGCCTAGCCAGGGACTTATGCCTCTGAGAGTGACAGGATTTAGGTGCTGCCTCTTAAGTGAGTGAGGGACCCTGTGAAACCCACTGATCTTGCCCAGCAGTAGGAGGACCCAGAGAACCTCTGCCCAGCCTGACTAGGAAGGACCTAGTCGCCTTCTCCATCCCTACCCCCATGTAACAGAACCCCTTAAGGGCGCCAGATACATCTGCGCCAACAAGACTTCATCTAACATCTGAGAACAGAGACTTATATGCCAAGCACTGAGACTGCGTGTCCAGATTGAACTCTAAACTTAGATGCCAAGCACTGAGACTGCGTGTCCAGATTGAACTCTAAACTTATATGCCAAGCACTGAGACTGCGTGTCCAGATTGAACTCTATTTATTTATTTTATTTATTTATTTATTTTTGTGATTTTTACAGCGCGCAAATACCCAAAGGGTGTCTCGGCGCTTTGATGATCAAACTGAACAAGTAGGGCAGCAATTATGCGAACATCCACGTTTTGAGCTGTTTCCTAAAACTGAGCAGTGTAGGGCATATCTTGATTCTGAGGGGAAGTGAGTTCCACAGTTTGGCAGTAGCAACTGTGAAGCTTCTGTCGCCCCAAGTGACCTTTTTAGTGCGTGGAACATTGAGGAGGTGGGCTGATGCAGAACGAAGTGTTCTGGATGTTTCTAAAGGTCTAAAAGCGTATTTTAGGAACAGAGGGCCAGAGTTATTAATGGCCTTGTAAGCTATGCAGAGGGCCTTGAACTTAATACGGCACCTCACAGGGAGCCAGTGAAGTGTGCGGATGGAGTGGGAGATGGAATTATGTTTGGGGATGTTAAGCAGAAGCCTGGCTGCGGCGTTCTGTACCAACTGAAGTTTTTTGAGCACCTTTTCCTGAGCGTTGAGAAGTAAAGAGTTGCAATAGTCGGTTTTTGAGAATACCAGGGAAGTGATTAGGGTCTTTGCGGCCGAGATTGGGATGTAGGGTAGAAGCTTTTTAATTTTCCTGAGGGTGAAGAAAGAGGTTGAGACAACATTATTGACGTGATGATTAAAAAGAAGCCGATCATCAAAGATGACTCCAAGATTTCTCACTTTAGTCACAGGTGTAGGAAGAGGGCCCAGATCATTAGGCCACCACTGAGGGGACCAACAGGGCTCTAGTTTACCGAAGGTCATGATCTCGGTCTTGTTGGAATTCAGTTTGAGACAGTTGGCTGCCATCCAGGAACTGATGGCCAACATTCCCTGTTGGAAGTTGGCAGCCACCCTGTCTCCGTCCTGGTGTATTGAAAGGACTAAGTGAGTATCATCAGCGTAGGTAGTAAGGCTGATGCCATGTTCCTTAATCACCCTCGCTAGGTCCGACACATAGATGTTAAAAAGGGTCGGACTTAGCGAGGAGCCCTGTGGGACACCACAGGGAAGGGAAAGGGGAGATGATAGAAAGGAACCCAGTTTAACATTGTGAGAACGGTTGTTTAGGAAAGAAGCAATGAGATCCCTAGCTTTATGTACAACGCCCATGGCAGCGACACGGTCGATAAGGATGTTGTGGTCGACCGTGTCGAAGGCCGCGGATAAGTCCAGCAACACCAGGACTGCCGCTCCTCCCTTGTCCATGGTGTGTCTTATCTCATCTGCTGCCTTGATGAGTGCTGTCTCTGTTCCGTGGCCTTTCCTGAATCCAAATTGTGTATCGTCCAGAAGGTTGTGGGTGTGATAATTGTTGATTCATGATGTTTTCAAAAATTTTGGCTGGGAAGGGTAAGCATGCAATAGGTCTATAGCTAGCCGGATCGGTGGGATCAAGGGAAGGTTTTTTTAACAAAGGTCTAATAATTGCTTTTTTCCACACTGTTGGGTAGATACCGGTTTGAAACATGTTATTGCATATGTTGGCTAAGGCTGGTGAAATTGCCCCCGGAATAAGGTTAAGGATAGAGGGAGGGTATGGGTCTAGTGGTGAGCCTGATTTGGTGGTTGTGATGAGGTGTGAGATTTGTTCAAGTGTGACAGACTGAAAATGTGGAAAAGATCGGGTGATGGGGGATGCGGTAGAGACAGAGATCTTTGCCTTGGGTATGGATTGGGGTGTGAATGCAGAAAATATGGAGGTGACTTTAGCAGTAAAAAAGTCTGCCAATGAGTTGCAGAATTCTTGTGAAGTGTTTTCAGGTGGAGTGGGAGGGTTGGCCAAATGGTTGACCACCTGAAAGAGCTTTCTGGTGGAATTTTCTGCTGAAGTGATCTGGGTGACATAATAACTGCTTTTCTCCGTAGCTAGCTGCTGTTTGTATTTAGTAAGCGCGTTTTTATATGTGATTTGATCAGTAAGGTTGTAATGTTTGCGCCAATTTCTTTCTAAATTCTTGCAGAATTGTCTCTGCAGGCGCAGGTTTTCGGAAAACCAAGGTGCTGACGGAGAAATACGATTTGGATAAGTTGTTTTCAGAGGTGCCTGATGATTTATTGCGTTATTAAGGTGAGTAAGATAGTTAGTGGAAGCTGTGACTGGATCGATGTCAGAAGAGTCTAGTGTGGTTGCAAGGGTAGCCTCTAGTTCGGGAATATTGATGTTTCTCCAGTTCCTGGACTTGACTGGTGCCCCGGGTTTGGATGGAGGAACCGTGGGTGGTTTAAATTTAATATAGAACAGTACCGCTGAGTGGTCAGTCCAGGTGAGAGGTAATTGTGAGGAATAGGTAATGTTAGTATTGTTACTGAATATCCCGTCAAGGGTGTGCCCTGCCGTATGTGTTGGTGCCGTGACTAGTTGGATGAGTCCTGTGGCTGCCATGTCTTCCAGGAGCGAGGTCGTGTCGGTGTCAGTTTTGGCCTCTAGGTGGAAATTAAAATCGCCTAGAATGGTAAAATTAGATTTCCCTGCAGCATTTTCTAAGAGGCTGTTAACATTGGCTAGGAATTTGGAGCGTAAACCTGGAGGGCGGTAGACTAAAATCCCTGTAAATGACTGATTGCCAGAGATTATGATCGTGAACGAAAGTGCTTCGCAGTCCATGTTGGGGAGGGGGGAAGTAATAGTGCGAAGATGTTCTCTATATATGATGGCCAAGCCGCCTCCCTTTTTTAATGGTCTGTCTAGTCGATTGACACAGAAGCCAGGTGGAAGAGCCGCCGTAAAGTCAGGGTCAGCTGCTGCATCTCCCCACGTCTCTGTGACAAACAGTATGTCCAGCGAGTGTGCTGAGATAAAGTTAAAGATGTCAAGATGGTCTTTTGAGAGGGAGCGTGCATTTATGAGAGCCGCCTGTAGTGGTTTAGATACTTTTTGTTTGGGAGGGGAACGTATACATAGTTTGCAGATAGATGGTCCACAATTGTGATCTGAAAGGGAGAATTGAGGGGACATATGTGATAGCAATAGAGAGGGTCTCAGTGCATGCAGTTGCGCGGAACTGTAAATATAGTGGAGAGAGGATGGGCCAGGGGGAGTGGCACGCGGCACGGCCCAGGCGCGGACGGGCGCAGACGGGCATGACTCTGGCGCGCTGACGGCGCGCCGGCTGCGCACGTCCGCTGCGCTTGACTGAATGCATCGCCTTATGTACCGTGGGGTAGGCAGAGAGCTAGACAGCTAACCTTGCAGGAGGTGGTGGCACACCGGAAGTGGAGAGGGAGGTCTTCCGGGTGTGGCGCTCGTTCCCTCCACACTGCCAAACTTTTGGTGGTGGAGCAGTAGAACACGCCTGGTGCAAATTAGGTGAGTGAGGCAGCGAAAATAGTGACAAATATTTTAAAACAAATATAGTGCGCTGCGCTTCTGTTGCTAGGAGCAAGCTACCGTCGGCAAACAGGAGCGGGACTGATTTTAAAACATGCACAACCTGAAGTAATGTCAGGTCGTCTGGATCGTAGCTGTGAACACGCTGCTGCGCTCGTTCATTCAATTCAATCTGCCTTGCAAAAGCGCCCTTCAGGTCTTATGTACCGTGGGGTAGGCGGAGAGCTAGACAGCTAACCTTGCAGGAGGTGGTGGCACACCGGAAGTGGAGAGGGAGGTCTTCCGGGTGTGGCGCTCGTTCCCTCCACACTGCCAAACTTTTGGTGGTGGAGCAGTAGAACACGCCTGGTGCAAATTAGGTGAGTGAGACAGCGAAAATAGTGACAAATATTTTAAAACAAATACAGTGCGCTGCGCTTCTGTTGCTAGGAGCAAGCTACCGTCGGCAAACAGGAGCGGGACTGATTTTAAAAACATGCACAACCTGAAGTAATCTCAGGTCGTCTGGATCGTAGCTGTGAACACGCTGCTGCGCTCGTTCATTCAATTCAATCTGCCTTGCAAAAGCGCCCTTCAGGTCTTATGTACCGTGGGGTAGGCGGAGAGCTAGACAGCTAACCTTGCAGGAGGTGGTGGCACACCGGAAGTGGAGAGGGAGGTCTTCCGGGTGTGGCGCTCGTTCCCTCCACACTGCCAAACTTTTGGTGGTGGAGCAGTAGAACACGCCTGGTGCAAATTAGGTGAGTGAGACAGCGAAAATAGTGACAAATATTTTAAAACAAATACAGTGCGCTGCGCTTCTGTTGCTAGGAGCAAGCTACCGTCGGCAAACAGGAGCGGGACTGATTTTAAAAACATGCACAACCTGAAGTAATCTCAGGTCGTCTGGATCGTAGCTGTGAACACGCTGCTGCGCTCGTTCATTCAATTCACTCTAAACTTATATGCCAAGCGCTGAGACTGCGTGTCCAGACTGACCCCTGAAGCCGTATGCAAAGCCACCGGGGATCGACCAGGTATTAGCGCTGGGACCCCTGCGCTCCCTGACCAGGCCTGGGACCCCCGGCAGCGTGCTCCACTGAGCGCGGAACCCCCATCCTTAACTTGAGCACCCCCCTGTGACGTGGAAGCCAGCGCGCTCACCGCCGCGGCCCGGAGGCCGGAAGAAGTGCCCTGCAGAGTCGCGAGGCCCGTGAGAAGCCCGGGGTCCCGCCGCTGCCGTCGCAGCTGTGTGAGAAGGTGCGCGAGGCCTGGGGCCGAGTTCCCCATCGTCGCTGGAGCGGATGCCGTCGGACGCCGAGAACGAGGTAAGCCCGGAGGCTGGGATTGTCCCCGGTGCGCCCCCTACTGGTCGGGAGCCGCACCGCACCCTCAGCCCGGGTTCCCTCTCCGTGGGAGTTCCTCCTATCAACGCGACAGAGAGACCCCGCCGAGGGATCCCTCCCTGGTGTCCCCCGTGACTGTATTGACGCGTGGTGCCCTACGAACTGCACCGGAGCCGAGAGACTCGCTCCTCCAGTCCCGGGCACTCCCCGCTAAAAGCTCCGTGAGGCGCATTGACTGTCCTACCCCGTATTGAAGTACTCAGTGCCCGTAATTACGAGTAGCGCTCTGTTGCTCCTGTGCCATATTGAAGTGCTAAATGTCAGTAATTACGAGTAGCGCTCCGTTATGCATGTGCCATATCGAAGTGTTACGTGCTATTGATTACGAGTAGCGCTCTGTTATTCATGTGCCATATCGAAGTGTTACGTGCTATTGATTACGAGTAGCGCTCTGTTATTCATGTGCCATATTGAAGTGTTACGTGCTATTGATTACGAGTAGCGCTCTGTTATTCATATTTCATATTGAAGTGCTACGTGCTATTGATTACGAGTAGCGCTCTGTTATTCGCGCCCATATTGAAATGCTAAGTGCTATTGATTACGAATAGCGCTCTGTTATTCATGTTCCATATTGAAGTGCTAAATGTCCTTGATTACGAGTAGCTCTCTGTGCTAGATGCCCCGTTCTGAGGTCGTCACCGCTTAGCGCGCCTAGCGCTATAATCACCCTCCCTCAGGCGCTACAGGAAAATGAAGCGCGCGAGTGCATATACGTGAATGGTGATTATATCTCAGGCAGTACTGATATGTCATGAATTGCAGTTATGGTATGATCAACATTTATAACTCCTGACTGATCTGTATATCGCTAGGAATTGTGTTATCTGCTTCTGAAATGTACTGCTACCTCATGAACTGCATCTAACGTGATCTACTTGGATAAACTTGAGTATTTACATAACTCCTCCAGTGTGGCGTCACTTATTGTGTGTGTTCCTCATCCCATTTGAGGTGCGTGTTGTATGGTTGCTTTACACACAGACCTTTGGTGGCCTGACCGCTCGTGTCACGTTACCACCCCATAGGGCCTGGAGACCCCAGGACCTACACCCACCCCCCAGAGAAATTTCAGTCTTGATCTGCCCACCGGGGGGGGGGGGGCAGAAAGCCCACTAGGCGACAGCGACTACGCTGCCTTTTTAGGTCTCGCGGAGTCAGCGCATGCGCTGCTCAGCGAGACATTTAGTAGGTGAGTTTTCAAAGTGCTACTGCCTGGCCTAGCGCTTGCGTTCACGCGAGCGTGCATGCGCGCAATCTGTCTTTCACGGGTCATTAGCACCAGTCGGCCGCACATCGCGCAGCTTCCATCTGCCTTTCTTATCTCTTCAGACATGGTAAGCTTGGTAGCAATGTACCCTATTTTCATCCTTCACATCCTTGTCTCTATTTAAATCCTGTCACAGGGGATACGTACCAATTGTCATTTTTTTCATCTTTCTCCTCGTTACAATTCTTTTCATAGGGGTGACCTTTTTATTGGCTGGGAAATACAACAATTATATTTACTTCAATAATAAAGTTTCTTTTGCAATGGAACACGAGCCTTCCCTCGGTTGCGCAATATTGTCATTGAACCTATACAATAATGTTACTCTTGTTATAGACACAAGCCCTCCCTCTGTTGCGCCGCTCTACTTGAGAACGTTTGTACACTTACAGTTCCAATTAGATCAATTAGGTTAACGTTCTAGTTTTAAATAGCGCTTACGCAGTATCTTTAAAAGTGAACTCCGGCCTTGTCAATCACGTGTCCTTATCCGGAACACAGTGATCGGCCGTGAGGAGTTCGGAGTACAAACGCTTCAGGTAAGACCCTGTCCGGACCCTTCTCTTACTTTATATCCAGTAAATCACTGCTCAATTTTGACTCACAGATCTATTTCAGATCTGTCTTTGAATTCTTCCGCCATCCCGCACAGATTGACCTCACGGCACCCTCTACATGATTTAAACCCACACCCCGGTAAATATTTCATCAATACTTTACAGACTGTGTATCATACTACTGCTTGTTTCCTTTGACTCGGCTCGTGGTGCCACCTTTCACCCACCGTTGCGTGGTCGCGCTGGCTCTGGTGCACTTTTGCTTGTTTTTATTGGAACAGTGATGAACAGTTTTGCATCGCATCCTTAAAGAGATGGTGGGAAAACTCAACGTGCGATATCGAACATGTTGCTTTGTTTCCAAACCAAGGGATAGTTTTACTGAATTATCTATGTGCGTTGTATTTTCCGCATGGCCTGGTAACTTGCACTGATGGGTTTGGCCACCTCTTCGGATGAGCTCATCTCTACCTCCAAGGCTTGTTCAATCAGCTGTGGGGTAAAGATAATACGCTTCCTGTTTGACCATTGACAACGCGTCGACCAGCCGGAGTTCTCCGCGAGTTAAGAACTGCTTCTGAACCCTCTGTGTGAGCCGCATGTCGACACTTCAAGACACCACTGTGACGGCTCAGCCTTTCACCGTTCTGAGCATGATAAAATGAGAAGAAATGTTGAATTTAGAATTGTATTTTAATACAAACAATTTATATGCTAAGTTCTGAGCATGCTTAGGTAGTTAGGTTGATATAATTATACGCTGCAACCCGTGCCCTGCACATCAAACCATGTCATGAAGACGAGCTATTAGTGTTGACTCGAGCAGTGTAAGACGATTCCTCTCTGCATCAGTGCAAAGCGCTTTTGCAGCTCTGTTTCTGAGACTGTCGGACTTGTTTTAATTAGCAGCCTACGCTCTGTTTGCCCCCCCTCCCACTCTTCTCAAGTGTGTGTACACGCCTCACAGTATTCAGAACGGTTTGCTTTACAGCGCTGACATGCGCCCACAAGCTACTTCATGGCGCTAGCTATTAGAATGTCAGACAATAAGATGTAGCTTCTAGAAGTTTAAATTTTTTTTAAATTTATAGCTCTTCCTTTTAGTTTGTACACAGCTTTGCTCTGCAAACTGGAGATCGATGCACGGAAGCAGTACGCGTGCAGCCATTACAGGACATGTCACTGCTTAAAATCACGAGTTATATAAACTGCAAAATATTGCCCGGAGGCTGCAACAATCCTTAAATACTGCGTGGGCGGCTGCACCCCCAACACCCATTGTTCAGTTTGAGTGTAACAAATGGTCACAAATTTATTTGCAGAGGATAACACCATGCGGGCAAGTGAGGAGCCACTGGTTATAAAAGCCAGCCCTCCAAAGTACACAACAGGCAGTGTACTCGCTGGACTCTTATCTTTCACAAACTGTGTACTACCAACCGATGGCAAATCGGCCTTGTGAGGTCGCCAGACTGGGCCACTAATTTTACTGCTTTTTTGCCACCAAATAAACACCACCTTAGCTATCTCCAATTGAAACGTTTGCAATTTACGTGTTTAAAATGCAGACATTTGGCTCATTAAGAGCTGCACAGGAAGCCATTGTAATGCAGCGGGGGGAGGGGGGGTCCCGTGAAGCCTGGTCTCCACTGGGGGCATTCAAGGACGGGCCTGCAGCATTCATAGAGCTCTGTCTAAGCCCCTGCTGGGACACTGCCGGCCCCTTGCTTTTATCTACCCAGGTTGTCAATTTTATCAGCTTTAAAGGGATTAAACGCCCCTTCTACATGTGAAAATAACTGGTGCCGAGCTCTTGCGTTTCGTAGCTATTTCCAACGAACTGCTCATTCAGTCCGACTATTTTTAATAAAATTTTGGCCATGTTTAGCTCATTACTAAACGAAAACTATGAGGCCCAAAATGCAGAGGAGAACAACGGACTGGTTTAGCTACTCACAGATTTACCTGGCAGCATTGAGAGCAGCGTGGGAGTGGTGGTAGGACATTTGTGCCGGTACAGTGACCCCACTCAAAAATGTAAGGAAAAAGTGTTTTTTTCAGCTAAATTTGAGGTTTGAAAGGGGATTCTGAGTAGGAAAACATTGGGGATGCATGCAAGCCATACTTCGCTCTCCCCCGGGTGTCTAGTTTTCAGAAATGTGTGGGGTTGGCCCCGGGCTCCCAAGGAGCCCGGGGCCAAAAACCCAGGTGACCCCTTACAAAACTAGGTTGTTTTGTAATAGGTAATTTTGATGTCTCCTCGATACGTTTTGGGCTCTTCCCTGTCGCGGGTACTTGACCCACCCATGCGAGTGAGGTACCATTTTTATTGGGAGACCTGGGGGAACGCTGGGTGGTAGGAAATTAGTGGATCCACACAGATTCCACAACTTTCTCACACAGAAATGTGAGAAAAAAGGGATTTTACAGCTTAATTTGAGGCTTGCAGGGGATTCTGGATCGGAAAAGGTTGGGGGACCCACGCAAGCCATATCTTGCTGGACTCCCCCGGGTGTTTTCTGAAATGTGTGGGTTTGGTTGAATTCTCAAGATGGCCGCCTAGCCTGGGGCCAAAAACCCAGAAGACTCCCCTTGCAAAACCAGATTGTTTTGTGATAGGTCATTTTGATGTCTCCTCAATATGTTATGGGCCCTTGCCTATCGGGGGGTACTTGGGGCACCCACATGAGTGGGGTATCATTTTTATCGGGAGACCTGGGGTAACGTTGGGTGGTAGGAAATGTGTGGATCTAAGCAGATTTCAGAACTTGCCACCACAGAAATGTGAGGAAAATGTGTTTTTTTGGACAGATTTTGAGGTTTGCAAGGGATTTTATTACAAGAACGGAGGCTACATTATGCATTATTCCTTTAATGCAGTCCAAGCAGCCGCATACAACACAATATTAAAAGGTTCCAGAATAGAACAATAGCAACACTTAAGAGGAATGAGCCATCAACAATCTGCCTCTTTTAAATGCTGCTCCAAGCAGAAAAGTTAATCTTCCTTCATTACTATTATTCATTTTTTATCTCTATTTTGAAGTGCCCATGTGTGTGGCTTAACCCCATCCCCTTCCTACTGCCTCTATACCGATCTCCAATTTACGGAGATCTCCCTACATCCCTTTCCCTAATCCCATCCTTGCGTGACTGACCAGATTAACCTACCTTTTCTTTTCAGGCTATGTACTATATTCTCAGGTAATGTACTATTTTCTAATGTTTGAATATATTTAAAGATTTTCAGATGTTTAATCGACCCTTAATATTTTGATGTTTGTTTAAACAATTATTCTTCAATTTCATCCTTGTTCTACCTCCTCATGCCACAATGAGCTTACCTAATGTCTCCGTTTAACTCCCGTTTTTCACCTCTCTTCGCTACTTTTATTATTTCGGTTTGTCATGCCTATACCCCCCCGATGCAGGCCACGCACTCTATCGCGGATCTGCATCTCTCGTTGGATTAGAGGAACGCACGTTAGCAATTGTGACGCTTCCTCCACCTGTTGCTAAGTGTCTTTCCTCATAACGCTGTCTCCCGGCCTCCAGCTGATCATTCACGTTCTCGCTCGATGCCGGATTTCATCATAGCAACAGCAGCTGATCGCAAGAGTGTCAGTTATTTGGCGCTAACGCGATCAGCTGCTGCTCTTCGTATCACCGCAAGTAGTCATAGTTCTACAACCGTATAAATATATATAAAAAAAGGGTGTTTTAGCAGGAAATCCTCATTTAACTGGACTTTTCAACATTCTATAACAAAATAATAATAATAAGAGAGGAAATATTCTCTTGGCATTCCTTCATCTATAAACCATGTCACTATTATTAAGGGAAATCCCTCCCTAATTATCTTTTCATTAAAGGGCTATACCACTATTTACAAGTTAACATTTCCTATATACTATGTCTGACTCTGACGAGGCTTCTGCCCCTACTCCTAACATAGACAACGAAGCCCTGCAAAAAATCTTTCATAAGGAAATGAGGTCCTGCATGTTTGAGACCTTAAGTCAGATCATGTCCTCTAAAAGGTCACTCCTTGATGAGGAGGAAATCACAGAAATTTCAAACCCCTACTCTGACAACATCACTGAATTAAGGGGTAAAAGACTTAAGAAAACTAAAAACATTGATAAGAGCAATATAGGAGGTCCTAGCACCTCATCAATTCAGGGAGGTCTTAGCTCAACTTCTAATGGAGGTCCTCGCCCCTCGAACTCCCAAGGTGTCCCTAGCGGCAAGACTTATCAGGGTGTCCTTAGAGGCACAAAACATCTGTGTGTCCCTAACGGCACAAAATATGATAATTCTCTTTACAATATGGAAGATAATGAATCTAATGGTATAGAATCCTCAGACACACCTGATGAGTATGTCCTTGATCTTGATGAAGATGATCAAGAATTTTACAATCCAAAAGAGGAACTCCCATCATCCTCTAAAGACATTATATAACATTATATATAAGAAATGTTTTCCCCATTAAATCTGAAACACCCAAGAAGTTCCGAGTGGTTCCCTCGGGACCATGTCGCAAAATTCATTAAAAATGGCTAAGAAACCTCTTAGAAAGGGACACTCGTAACATCCTTAGAGCTGAATGCTCTAGACCTTCTATCGAGGATAAAACCTGCAACTTGGACCCTAATTCATTACATTCCTATTCAAACTTGGACGTGATCCAAGAAAAGGGATGGAAAGATCCCTGAAAGGGTGCCAAGATCATCTTCTCGACGTACTGGGACCATTAGCTAGAATCCTAGATTCCGCAGAAGGCAGTCAAATCAATGGCTCCTGTTAGAATCGGGGGTCTCTGGTTGGCACAGGTAGAGACTTGTGTCAAGCTGGGATCCTCTCCTCTAGTCAGGGTAAGGGGTTACACTCCCAACACAACCCCTGCTCACCCTCTAGGTAGCTTGGCGCGAGCAGACAAGGCTTATCTCAGGGCGTAATGGTTAAGCATTTGTGACCAAATATAGTAATTCAATGATACCCCCACAAATGGACTCCACACTGGGGTTATCAAAAATAATTGTTTTTATATAATAAGACTTAGCACAAGACCCAATAACGATAAAAAGGCCCACAATACTATTGGTAATAAGCAGTTCTTTGATTCAAGCGTAATGTTAAAGTTCTGTGCGGTTTGTTCCTCGTCGTACGGATGCTTAGGAACGGGTCTCACAAGCGCTGCAGACGCTCCGGTGCGAAGCGTACAGCCTGTGGGGCTTACGAAAGGGGCTCACAAACGCTGCAGACGCTCCGGTGCGAAGCGTACACCTTGCGGTGCTTACGAACGGGGCTCACAAACGCTGCAGACGCTCCGGTGCAAAGCGTACACCCTGCGGTGCTTATGTACACAGTACCTTATCGTTGAAAGTTCGTCACGGACGATGCGGTGAATCCCAGCGCGTTGTACGTTGCGATGTCCTCCTGTTACGGTGCGAGCTACGGCTCGCAGGGGGCCTTAGTCATGATGTTCGAGGGGACAGTGCGTAGGTACGGTGCTCTGGCTGTTCGTTGCGGCGTACGAGCCGTACCTTGAGAGAGGCGCCTTTTCCTAAAGCGCGGTGCGAAGCAGGCAGTAGCTCCGATGGTGAGCGACGTACCAACCACTCCATGCGCTGCAGCCTGCCCACAACAGGGGTAGGGGGGGCACGCTTGAGCAGTACGATGCGGAGAGGGGAAATCAAAGTGCGGCACAAAGTCCTTCCTTCACGGTGCGAGCTACGGCTCGTAGCGGGGCCTTAGTCGCGTTGTTTGGGCCGGACAGCTGGGCACAGGCTTTCTAGTGCACGCGACGATCTAGGAGGTGCACACTTCTCTCGGCTTCGGTTTCATGGTGAGAACGGCGGTTCTCGGCTGCGGCTCTCTAGGGGGGTGAAGTCCACTGGTCCTGGGACTTCGTTCAGGGGGCAAGCTCGGTCACAAGCCATTGGAGATCTTAAAAGCACAAGTTGAAATAAAGTTTCTCAGCAATCTTTCTCCTCTCCTTCAGCAGCAAGGCAACCACTGCAGGCCAATCCCCCAGGTCAGGGACAGTACTCCTCCTTACAGCTTTCCCGGTTCCTTCTCCTCAGGCAGAGGTTCGTCTTGTTAGCAGGATCTAATTTCTTGTGAGCAGGGTCCCAATACTTATAGTGCAATTCTTTTGTTCTTGCAGGCCAGGGGGCCTTTTCCCAGTTCAACCCAGTTCTGCAGTACTTTGTTTACCGGACTCTGGCTTCTCCTTTCAGTGTGCAGGGCAGAGACATCAGCCGCTCCACAGGAGGTGGAGCCAGCATTGTGGTGGCAGAGCACAGCCCTATTCAGAGAGAAGGTGTACTCCTCCCACCCATCTATATGTAATCTCTCTATTCACCACCGGGCTGCCCCAGCCTGTCTCCTGGAATTCCCCAGCCCTGTCACTCACAGAAACCAGACAGCAGATACACATCATAGCAGAGGCGGGCTGAAATGGTTAGGCAAGCAAATACCAGCTTTCTAAAAATGGTATTTGCAAACACAGAATATTAAAATAAACTTTACTAAAAGATGTATTTTATTATTCTGAGTTCAGGCATACTAAACTCAAATTTCTACCATGTTCCCTGGGTCTGTTAGGATCATAGAATGTAACAATTCTAACAGCCCATTCTGGCCTATGAGAACAGGTAGCCTTGCAATAGTGAAAAACGAAAATGGCTGTAATTCACTATTAGGACATGCCACACACATCAGGGCTTGTCCTACCTTATGCTTACAATGCACCCTGCCCTTGGGACTACCATAGGGGTGACTCACATGAAGTAAAGGGAAGGTGTAGGGACTGGCAAGTGGGTGCACTTGCCCAGTCAGAATGACAGTACCAGACTGCACGCAGGTTCTGCAATGGCAGACCTTAGACACATTTTACAAGGCTGCTTCTGTGAGTGGCACAACCAGTGCTGCAAGCCCACCAGCAGCATTCGTATTTACAAGCCCTGGGCACTCCTGGTGCACTTTACTGGGGTCTGACAGTAAACCAAATAAGCCAATCATGGAATCCAACCAACATATACATTTTATGTAGGGAGCACTTGCACTGTGGCACTGGTTGGCAGTGGCACAGTGCTCTGAGCTGCCAACACCAGCAAAACACATGAGGCACAGCAACAGAAAAGTGGAAGGGAGACTCACACCAATGTGCCCGGTCTAACATGTGTCCCCTCCAGCTGAAATGTGGGGAGAACTACCCTACCCCAGAGAGTTCCTCATCACTAAGGCGGAAAAATCTGCACAGACCGTCAGCATTGGCATGATCTGTACCAGGGCGATGTTCCACCGTGAAATCCATACACTGTAGGGAAATGGACCACCTCAACAGCTTAGGATTCTCACCCCTCATATGCATCAACCATCTGAGGGGCCTGTGGTCTGTCTGAACCCGGAAGGGAGACGCAAACAGGTATGGTCTTAACTTCTTCAGTGCCCAGACCACAGCAAATGCCTCGCGCTCAATAGCACTCCATCTCTGTTCCCGTGGAAGTAACCTCCTGCTAAGGAAGGCTACAGGTTGATCTAGGCCCTTTTCATTAATCTGTGAAAGAACAGCCCCCACACCATGCTCTGAAGCGTCTGTCTGAACGATAAACTCTGTGGAGAAGTTGGGAGCCAAGAGCACGGGCGCCGTGCACATAGCAGCTTTCAGGGCCTCAAAAGCTTTCTGACAGGTGTCAGTCCAAATCACTTTCCTGGGCTGCTTCCTGGAAGTCAGCGCTGTCAAGGGGGCAACAATGTTGCCATACCCCTTGACAAACCTCCTGTAGTACCCGGTGAGACCTAGGAAGGCTCTCACCTCTTTCTGGGTTTTGGGCGACTCCCAATTCAGGATGGTTTCTATCTTGGGTTGAAGGGGCGCCACCTGGCCGCTCCCAACCTGGTGCCCCAAGTACACCACGGAACCCTGCCCGATCTGACACTTACTTGCCTTGATCGTGAGGCCTGCCCTCCGCTGCGCCATCAACACTTCCCAGAGGTTGCGCAGGTGTTCTTCTCAAGTGAAGCTGAACACTGCGATGTCATCCAGGTAGGCAGCACTGAACGAATCTAGTCCAGCCAACACCTGGTTGACCAACCTCTGGAAGGTGGCAGGGGAATTCTTCATCCCAAAGGGCATAACCCGGAACTGGTAGTGCCCATCTGGGGTGGAAAATGCTGACCTCTCTTTGGCCCCATCGCTCAAGGCGATCTGCCAGTACCCAGATGTTAAATCAAACATGCTTAGGTACTTGGCAGCCCCTAGCCGATCTATGAGCTCATCAGCTCTGGGGATGGGGTGTGCGTCAGTCCTGGTGACTGAATTGAGTCCTCTGTAGTCCACACAGAACCGGAGTGGGGTGTGACTCCCGGTGCTGCAGCCTTTGGGACCAAGACCACTGGGCTGGCCCAAGCACTGCCGGAGGACTCAATTACCCGAGTGCAAACATCTTGGAGACCTCCTCCTTGATGCACGCTCTCACCCTGTCAGTCACCCTGTAGGCCTTGTGCCTCACAGGTGTACTATCCCCAGTGTCCACATCATGGCTGCACCAATCACTGACACCGGGAACCAGGGAAAACAGATCAGAAAATTGTCCCAGCAGCTGGAGACAATAATTCTGTTGCTCAGGGGTCAGGGTGGAAGAGAGGATGACACCATCCACTGACCCATCTTGCTCCTGTGCTGACAGGAGGTCAGGAAGAGGCTCGGTCTCCTCTTCCATCCCAGCATCTGTTGCCAAGAGCATGCCCACTTGGGACCTCTCCAAGTGAGGCTTCAGGCGGTTGACATGTAGGACCCTCAAGGGGTTCCTGGGAGACCGCAAGTCCACCAAATAGGTAACAGGACTCTTGCGCGCCACAACCTCAAAGGGACCGGTCCACTTATCCTGGAGCGTACAAGGCTCCACGGGGCCAAGACCCACACCTTCTGTCCAGGCTGAAGCTCTACCAGAGTGGCATCTGGTCGTACCACCGCTTCATCTCCTCCTGGCTGGCTTCCAGATTTGCCTCAGCAAGTTGCCTGAAACGCCCAGTCTGATTCCTGAAGGCCAGCATGTAGCTATATACATTCTGGGGAGGTTTCCTGGGAGATTGCTCCCAGCCTTCCTTGACCAGACTTAGAGGTCCTCTCACTGGGTGGCCATACAGGAGCTCAAAGGGGCTGAATCCTAGAGACTTCTGTGGCACCTCACGATAAGCAAAGAGAAGGCATGGTAAGAGGACGTCCCACTTACTCCTCATGGGTTCTTCCAGACCCATTATCATGCCTTTGAGGGTACGGTTGAATCTCTCAACCAACCCATTTCCTTGGGGGTGGTAAGGTGTGGTAAACTTGTAGGTTACACCACACTCTTGCCAAAGGGATTTCATATACTTGGATATGAAATTGGTACCCCGGTCAGACACCACCTCAGGAGGGAATCCCACTCTGGAGAAAATTCCCATCAGTGCACGTCCCACCACGGGGGCCGTCACTGTCCTCAGAGGGATGGCTTCCGGGTACCCGGTGGCATGGTCCACCAGGACCAGGATAAACCTGTTGCCCATGGCTGTCCTGGGGTCCAGGGGCCCCACAATGTTAATCCCCACTCGCTGGAATGGGGTACTGACCACAAGGAATGGCTGGAGAGGAGCCTTCTGCTTCCTCCCACTCTTTCCACTTGCCTGGCAAGTCTGACAGGTCCTGCTGTGAGTGTCTGAACTCCTGCGCATTTTAGGCCAATAAAAGTGGGTGACAAGCCTTTCAAAGGTCTTGTCCTGCCCCAAATGTCCTGCCAATGGCACATCGTGAGCCAGCCCCAGTAGGAAGGCTCTGAAGTCCTGGGCTACCACCAGCACACGGGCTGACCCAGGCTCAGCAACCTTAGGCTCTGTATATAGGAGGTCGTTCTCCCAGTAAATGAAATGTGACCCAGACTGATCACCTGTGGCCTGGTCTGCAGCCTGCTGCTGCATACCCACAAGAGAAGGGCATTTTTTCTGCACCTTACAAAAGTCCTCCCTGGAGGGCCCTCCTTCTTGCTGCCAATGGGTCAGCTCAGGCAGGTCCCCCAGTTCAGCTATCTCTTCCCCGGTAGGCTCCAGGGCATCCCCCTCAAGGTCTGCTTCCTCCTGGGCCGTGGGAACTTCAGGGGCTGGTTTCCCGCGCCCCCTACATCTTCTCTCTAAGGCCGGTCCCTGGGCCTCCCTCTCAGGCTCCAGGACCTCTTGAGCACCTCGACTTGCTGCCATGGACCATGTGGTGACACACGCCCAATCCGGCATACCCAACATCTCCAGGTGAGCACTCCGCTCCACCTTAGCCCAAGGTGAGCTCTCCAAATCGTTTCCTAACAGACAGTCTACAGGCATGGCGGGCCTCACAGCTACCTGAAGAGTACCAGAGACCCCCCCCCCCCACTCAAAGGGAACCTGAGCCACCTTGCAGTGACTCTCTGTGTTGTCAGCGGCAACAACTGGATAGAATGCTCCTGGGACAACCTGCTCTTAAGACACCAGGTGACACTTGACAGCTGTCACACTGGCTCCTGTATCTCTCAGAGCTTCAACCCTACGGCCATTGATGGTCACCCACTGCCTGTATTTCTTAGAGTTATCAGGCAGCTGGGTTTGGGGGACCATCTCACAGTCTCCTAATGAGATAAGGGACATCTCTGCGGAATCCCACCCACCTTGGACTGCCATCTCCTCCCCCAAGGCTACACTAGCCATCTGCCGGGGTGGAGCACCAGTGGGTGCTGGTTTACCATACAAAGGACACTTCAAATCAGAGGCAAAATGCCCCATGTTACCACACTTGTAACATTTTATGGGCCCCTTTTGAACAGGTGGACCTGTCGGGGCCCCGGTCGGTTTCTGGGGTGGGGAGGCTGAGAACCTTTCCCTTGGTTCCCTTGGGGATTACTTTGGGGCCTTCTTGGGAACTCCCTCTGGTTACCCCTGTCCCCCCCACTCTTCTGCTGGGGACCCTGCCCACCTTTGGCGGAGTCTCCCACTGGACCCTTGTGGACCCTGGTACTGACCCAGCGGTCCGCCTACTCAGCAAGCTTTCTAGGGTTAGTCAGCCTACTATCAATCAGGTGCTGGCGTAGCTCAGGAAAACAATTACTGGACAAGTGCTCCCATGCCATTAAATCAAGAAGCCCTTGAAAATCATCAACCTTGCTACCCTTCACCCAACCATCCAGTGCCCTGCAAATAAAAGTTACATACTCAACATACGTACTGTTTGGAATCTTTGTGCAACCCCTGAACATTTGCCTATACAACTCAGGGGTTAACCCATACCTAGTCATCAAAGCTTCCTTCATATGGGGATAAGAATTATAAACATCTGAAGGTAAGTCTAGCAGTGTGTCCCGCCCCTCACTAAGGAACCGTCCCCACAACCCCGCTCCCCAATCCTTCTCAGGGACCCGGTGGGAAGACATGGCTACTTCATAGGCTTTGAACCACTGCCCTATGTCATCATTCTTAAAAAATTCTTTCACCACATCCTTTGGTATGTACACCCTTGATTCTACCTGCACGGACGGTGTGCTGCCACCAGAGGGAGTAGACTCTAAACTCTTAGCCTTTAGATCTAATTCCCTCAACCTCATTTCATGCTCCATTTGGATTTTTCTTTCTTCCAGAGCCAGCTTTTTGCTTTCCAGCTCCAGTTGCCCATTCAATTTAAGTTTTGCCATCTCCATTTCATGCATCCTGGTTTCTTTCCTATCTGCCAACTCTTCTGGCGACAGGCCGCTGCCAAAGCTATGGACGCTTTCTGCTGGTTCAATTATTACCGCATCCTCGGTTGACCTTGACTCAATCCAGGCCCTCAGCGCCTTGAGTAGATCTGCCTTGACCTTGCATCCAGCATGGGGAACTTTGAACTTTTTGCAGAAGCCCTTCAGCTAAGCCTTGGTGTCGCTCTCTAGTCTCTCTTCTTCCCATTCTACTTCTTCGCTTTCGGAGTCTACAGATGGCGCTTTCTAAATAATGACTGAACCAGGCATGATTCTTCAAAAATGGATTTTTCCTTGGCAACCAAAAATCGAAAAAGTATGTGGCTACGTTATGGGTCTGAACTCACTAAGTGGCGTTCACCTAATCACTGTACATGAATCACAATTGCAAATTAAGAATCCTCACCGCTGACCACCAATGTTAGAATCGGGGTCTCTGGTTGGCACAGGGAGAGACTTGTGTCAAGCAGGAATCCTCTCCTCTAGTCAGGGTAAGGGGTTACACTCCCAACACAACCCCTGCTCACCCTCTAGGTAGCTTGGCGCGAGCAGACAAGGCTTATCTCAGGGCGTAATGGTTAAGCATTTGTGACCACATACAGTAAATCAATGATATCCCCAGAAATGGACTCCACACTGGGTTTATCAAAAATAATTGTTTTTATATAATAAGACTTAGCACAAGACCCAATAATGATAAAAAGGCCCACAATACTATTGGTAATAAGCAGTTCTTTGATGCAAGCGTAATGTTAAAGTTCTGTGCGGTTCGTTCCTCGTCGTACAGTTCGTACGGGGATGAGAGATGCTTAGGAACGGGTCTCACAAGCGCTGCAGATGCTCCGGTGCGAAGTGTACAGCCTGCGGGGCTTACGAACGGGGCTCACAAACGCTGCAGACGCTCCGGTGCGAAGCGTACACCTTGCGGTGCTTACGTACACAGAACCTTATCATTGAAAGTTCGTCACGGACGATGCGGTGAATCCCAGCGCGTTGTACGTTGCGATGTCGTCCTGTTACGGTGCGTGCTATGGCTCGTAGGGGGCCTTAGTCACGATGTTCGAGGGGACGGTGCGTAGGTACGGTGCTCTGGCTGTTCGTTGCGGCGTACGAGCTGTACCTTGAGAGAGGCGCCTTTTCCTAAAGCGCGGTGCGAAGCAGGCAGTACACACCGATGGTGAGCGACGTACCAACCACTCCACGCGCCGCAGCCTGCCCACAACAGGGGTAGGGGGGCACGCTTGAGCAGTACGATGCTGAGAGGGGAAATCAAAGTGCGGCACGAAGTCCTTCCTTCTCGGTGCGAGCTATGGCTCGTAGGGGGGCCTTAGTCGCGTTGTTTGGGCCGGACAGCTGGGCACAGGCTTTCTAGTGTACGCGCCGATCTAGGAGGCGCACACTTCTCTCTGCTTCGGTTTCACGGTGAGAACGGCGGTTCTCGGCGGCGGCTCTCGAGGGGGGTGAAGTCCACTGGTCCTGGGACTTCGTTTAGGGGGCAAGCTCGGTCACAAGCCATTGGAGATCTTAAAAGCACAAGTTGAAATAAAGTTTCTCAGCAATCTTTCTCCTCTCCTTCAGCAGCAAGGCAACCACTGCAGGCCAATCCCCCAGGTCAGGGACAGTACTCCTCCTTACAGCTTTCCCGGTTCCTTCTCCTCAGGCAGAGGTTCGTCTTGTTAGCAGGATCTAATTTCTTGGGAGCAGGGTCCCAATACTTATAGTGCAATTCTTTTGTTCTTGCAGGCCAGGGGTCCTTTGCCCAGTTCAACCCAGTTCTGGAGTACTTTGTTTACCGGACTCTGGCTTCTCCTTTCAGTGTGCAGCTGTCACACTCCACAGGAGGTGGAGCCAGCATTGTGGTGGCAGAGCACAGCCCTATTCAGAGTGCAGGTGTACTCCTCCCACCCATCTATATGTAATCTCTCTATTCACCACCGGGCTGCCCCAGCCTGTCTCCTGGAATTCCCCAGCCCTGTCACTCACAGAAACCAGACAGCAGATACACATCATAGCTGAGGCGGGCTGAAATGGTTAGGCAAGCAAATACCAGCTTTCTAAAAGTGGTATTTGCAAACACAGAATATTAAAATAAACTTTACTAAAAGATGTATTTTATTATTCTGAGTTCAGGCATACTAAACTCGAATTTCTACCATGTTCCCTGGGTCTGTTAGGATCATAGAATGTAACAATTCTAACAGCCCATTCTGGCCTATGAGAACAGGTAGCCTTGCAATAGTGAAACACGAAAATGGCTGTAATTCACTATTAGGACATGCCACACACATCAGGGCTTGTCCTACCTTATGCTTACAATGCACCCTGCCCTTGGGCCTACCATAGGGGTGACTCACATGAAGTAAAGGGAAGGTTTAGGGACTGGCAAGTGGGTGCACTTGCCCAGTCAGCATGATATTACAGACTGCACGCAGGTTCTGCAATGGCAGATCTTAGACACATTTTACAAGGCTACTTCTGTGGGTGACACAACCAGTGCTGCAAGCCCACCAGCAGCATTCATATTTACACGCCCTGGGCACTCCTGGTGCACTTTACTGGGGTCTGACAGTAAGCCAAATAGGCCAATCATGGAGTCCAACCAACATATACATTTTATATAGGGAGCACTTGCACTGTGGCAGTGGTTGGCAGTGGCACAGTGCTCTGAGCTGCCAACACCAGCAAAACACATGAGGCACAGCAACAGAAAAGTGGAAGGGAGACTCACGCCAATGTGCCAGTTCTAACAGCACCCCTCTCAACACCAATCTCATCAGGGGATGGAGCCAGAGAGCATTAATACTACTGGGTATTGCCAACGCTAGCATTAATGCAGAAAGATGAAGAGTCGTTTTGACTAAAATAAATCCAAAACTAAGTGACATGGCGGATAAAGAACCCTCGCAAAACCCAAAAGGTTTACTCTTTGGAGAAGAACTCATTAAATCCTTGGGGAAATATGTCTCCACTTTCACCGCACTGGACAAGGCACAACAAGATATCCGCAGAGTATTCAATCCTAACCTTTTTGGGCGGGCCGGAAGACGGGGCCTCTCCTCCGGCCGCTTCAATCAAAGGCCATTTCCAAGATCTAGTGGTTTCGGAAGAGGGTATCAGCAGTACAACGTGCCTCAATTCTACCCCCAGAGAGGTAGAGGCCAACGCAAGAGAGGATTTAGCTCCCATGGAACCTCCATCTCAAACAAACCTGCAAGTGAGTACTCTCTCCTCTCTCCCTTCTCCTTCTTTCCCCAAAAAGTGGGTGGCAGACCCAAATACTCCCTTCACAATTGGAGATTGATCACTCAAGATCCTTGGGCCTTAAACACTGTCAATGGGGTAACGATAGACTCTACTCTCGTACCTTTACAAACCTCTTTCCCGAGAGACATGCCTCTCTCTCCAGAGCAACAAAAAATAATAGAGGAGGAGATCTCCTCTATGCTTCAGAAAGGAGCCATAATAGAGATCCCATTACAAACCTTAAGATTTATAAGCACACTCTTTCTTGTAAAAAAGAAAGTCAAAGGTTGGAGACCTGTCATAAACTTAAGAGAACTAAACAAATATTTGGTTTACAGACATTTCAAGATGGAGGGCATCCATCTCTTGAGGGATTTACTTTTAGAGGGAGACTTAGCTAGTCAAATTGGACCTAATGAATGCTTACTTCACCATTCCTTAGGCCGAATCCCACCAACCTTTTCTTCAATTTGTCTGGAAAAATCGTCTTTACCAATATCAGGCTCTCCCCTTCGGACTCTCCTCTGCCCCTTGGTGCTTCACCGAGGTCATGAGAGCTGTTGCCTCATCTAAAAAAATAAGGGGCATTTGTTTAATCATTGGCTGTTCGTTGCGGCGTACGAGCCGTACCTTGAGAGAGGCGCCTTTTCCTAAAGCGCGGTGCGAAGCAGGCAGTACACACCGATGGTGAGCGACGTACCAACCACTCCACGCGCCGCAGCCTGCCCACAACAGGGGTAGGGGGGCACGCTTGAGCAGTACGATGCTGAGAGGGGAAATCAAAGTGCGGCACGAAGTCCTTCCTTCTCGGTGCGAGCTATGGCTCGTAGGGGGGCCTTAGTCGCGTTGTTTGGGCCGGACAGCTGGGCACAGGCTTTCTAGTGTACGCGCCGATCTAGGAGGCGCACACTTCTCTCTGCTTCGGTTTCACGGTGAGAACGGCGGTTCTCGGCGGCGGCTCTCAAGGGGGGTGAAGTCCACTGGTCCTGGGACTTCGTTTAGGGGGCAAGCTCGGTCACAAGCCATTGGAGATCTTAAAAGCACAAGTTGAAATAAAGTTTCTCAGCAATCTTTCTCCTCTCCTTCAGCAGCAAGGCAACCACTGCAGGCCAATCCCCCAGGTCAGGGACAGTACTCCTCCTTACAGCTTTCCCGGTTCCTTCTCCTCAGGCAGAGGTTCGTCTTGTTAGCAGGATCTAATTTCTTGGGAGCAGGGTCCCAATACTTATAGTGCAATTCTTTTGTTCTTGCAGGCCAGGGGTCCTTTGCCCAGTTCAACCCAGTTCTGGAGTACTTTGTTTACCGGACTCTGGCTTCTCCTTTCAGTGTGCAGCTGTCACACTCCACAGGAGGTGGAGCCAGCATTGTGGTGGCAGAGCACAGCCCTATTCAGAGTGCAGGTGTACTCCTCCCACCCATCTATATGTAATCTCTCTATTCACCACCGGGCTGCCCCAGCCTGTCTCCTGGAATTCCCCAGCCCTGTCACTCACAGAAACCAGACAGCAGATACACATCATAGCTGAGGCGGGCTGAAATGGTTAGGCAAGCAAATACCAGCTTTCTAAAAGTGGTATTTGCAAACACAGAATATTAAAATAAACTTTACTAAAAGATGTATTTTATTATTCTGAGTTCAGGCATACTAAACTCGAATTTCTACCATGTTCCCTGGGTCTGTTAGGATCATAGAATGTAACAATTCTAACAGCCCATTCTGGCCTATGAGAACAGGTAGCCTTGCAATAGTGAAACACGAAAATGGCTGTAATTCACTATTAGGACATGCCACACACATCAGGGCTTGTCCTACCTTATGCTTACAATGCACCCTGCCCTTGGGCCTACCATAGGGGTGACTCACATGAAGTAAAGGGAAGGTTTAGGGACTGGCAAGTGGGTGCACTTGCCCAGTCAGCATGATATTACAGACTGCACGCAGGTTCTGCAATGGCAGATCTTAGACACATTTTACAAGGCTACTTCTGTGGGTGACACAACCAGTGCTGCAAGCCCACCAGCAGCATTCATATTTACACGCCCTGGGCACTCCTGGTGCACTTTACTGGGGTCTGACAGTAAGCCAAATAGGCCAATCATGGAGTCCAACCAACATATACATTTTATATAGGGAGCACTTGCACTGTGGCAGTGGTTGGCAGTGGCACAGTGCTCTGAGCTGCCAACACCAGCAAAACACATGAGGCACAGCAACAGAAAAGTGGAAGGGAGACTCACGCCAATGTGCCAGTTCTAACAGCACCCCTCTCAACACCAATCTCATCAGGGGATGGAGCCAGAGAGCATTAATACTACTGGGTATTGCCAACGCTAGCATTAATGCAGAAAGATGAAGAGTCGTTTTGACTAAAATAAATCCAAAACTAAGTGACATGGCGGATAAAGAACCCTCGCAAAACCCAAAAGGTTTACTCTTTGGAGAAGAACTCATTAAATCCTTGGGGAAATATGTCTCCACTTTCACCGCACTGGACAAGGCACAACAAGATATCCGCAGAGTATTCAATCCTAACCTTTTTGGGCGGGCCGGAAGACGGGGCCTCTCCTCCGGCCGCTTCAATCAAAGGCCATTTCCAAGATCTAGTGGTTTCGGAAGAGGGTATCAGCAGTACAACGTGCCTCAATTCTACCCCCAGAGAGGTAGAGGCCAACGCAAGAGAGGATTTAGCTCCCATGGAACCTCCATCTCAAACAAACCTGCAAGTGAGTACTCTCTCCTCTCTCCCTTCTCCTTCTTTCCCCAAAAAGTGGGTGGCAGACCCAAATACTCCCTTCACAATTGGAGATTGATCACTCAAGATCCTTGGGCCTTAAACACTGTCAATGGGGTAACGATAGACTCTACTCTCGTACCTTTACAAACCTCTTTCCCGAGAGACATGCCTCTCTCTCCAGAGCAACAAAAAATAATAGAGGAGGAGATCTCCTCTATGCTTCAGAAAGGAGCCATAATAGAGATCCCATTACAAACCTTAAGATTTATAAGCACACTCTTTCTTGTAAAAAAGAAAGTCAAAGGTTGGAGACCTGTCATAAACTTAAGAGAACTAAACAAATATTTGGTTTACAGACATTTCAAGATGGAGGGCATCCATCTCTTGAGGGATTTACTTTTAGAGGGAGACTTAGCTAGTCAAATTGGACCTAATGAATGCTTACTTCACCATTCCTTAGGCCGAATCCCACCAACCTTTTCTTCAATTTGTCTGGAAAAATCGTCTTTACCAATATCAGGCTCTCCCCTTCGGACTCTCCTCTGCCCCTTGGTGCTTCACCGAGGTCATGAGAGCTGTTGCCTCATCTAAAAAAATAAGGGGCATTTGTTTAATCATTGGCTGTTCGTTGCGGCGTACGAGCCGTACCTTGAGAGAGGCGCCTTTTCCTAAAGCGCGGTGCGAAGCAGGCAGTACACACCGATGGTGAGCGACGTACCAACCACTCCACGCGCCGCAGCCTGCCCACAACAGGGGTAGGGGGGCACGCTTGAGCAGTACGATGCTGAGAGGGGAAATCAAAGTGCGGCACGAAGTCCTTCCTTCTCGGTGCGAGCTATGGCTCGTAGGGGGGCCTTAGTCGCGTTGTTTGGGCCGGACAGCTGGGCACAGGCTTTCTAGTGTACGCGCCGATCTAGGAGGCGCACACTTCTCTCTGCTTCGGTTTCACGGTGAGAACGGCGGTTCTCGGCGGCGGCTCTCAAGGGGGGTGAAGTCCACTGGTCCTGGGACTTCGTTTAGGGGGCAAGCTCGGTCACAAGCCATTGGAGATCTTAAAAGCACAAGTTGAAATAAAGTTTCTCAGCAATCTTTCTCCTCTCCTTCAGCAGCAAGGCAACCACTGCAGGCCAATCCCCCAGGTCAGGGACAGTACTCCTCCTTACAGCTTTCCCGGTTCCTTCTCCTCAGGCAGAGGTTCGTCTTGTTAGCAGGATCTAATTTCTTGGGAGCAGGGTCCCAATACTTATAGTGCAATTCTTTTGTTCTTGCAGGCCAGGGGTCCTTTGCCCAGTTCAACCCAGTTCTGGAGTACTTTGTTTACCGGACTCTGGCTTCTCCTTTCAGTGTGCAGCTGTCACACTCCACAGGAGGTGGAGCCAGCATTGTGGTGGCAGAGCACAGCCCTATTCAGAGTGCAGGTGTACTCCTCCCACCCATCTATATGTAATCTCTCTATTCACCACCGGGCTGCCCCAGCCTGTCTCCTGGAATTCCCCAGCCCTGTCACTCACAGAAACCAGACAGCAGATACACATCATAGCTGAGGCGGGCTGAAATGGTTAGGCAAGCAAATACCAGCTTTCTAAAAGTGGTATTTGCAAACACAGAATATTAAAATAAACTTTACTAAAAGATGTATTTTATTATTCTGAGTTCAGGCATACTAAACTCGAATTTCTACCATGTTCCCTGGGTCTGTTAGGATCATAGAATGTAACAATTCTAACAGCCCATTCTGGCCTATGAGAACAGGTAGCCTTGCAATAGTGAAACACGAAAATGGCTGTAATTCACTATTAGGACATGCCACACACATCAGGGCTTGTCCTACCTTATGCTTACAATGCACCCTGCCCTTGGGCCTACCATAGGGGTGACTCACATGAAGTAAAGGGAAGGTTTAGGGACTGGCAAGTGGGTGCACTTGCCCAGTCAGCATGATATTACAGACTGCACGCAGGTTCTGCAATGGCAGATCTTAGACACATTTTACAAGGCTACTTCTGTGGGTGACACAACCAGTGCTGCAAGCCCACCAGCAGCATTCATATTTACACGCCCTGGGCACTCCTGGTGCACTTTACTGGGGTCTGACAGTAAACCAAATAGGCCAATCATGGAGTCCAACCAACATATACATTTTATATAGGGAGCACTTGCACTGTGGCAGTGGTTGGCAGTGGCACAGTGCTCTGAGCTGCCAACACCAGCAAAACACATGAGGCACAGCAACAGAAAAGTGGAAGGGAGACTCACGCCAATGTGCCAGTTCTAACAGCACCCCTCTCAACACCAATCTCATCAGGGGATGGAGCCAGAGAGCATTAATACTACTGGGTATTGCCAACGCTAGCATTAATGCAGAAAGATGAAGAGTCGTTTTGACTAAAATAAATCCAAAACTAAGTGACATGGCGGATAAAGAACCCTCGCAAAACCCAAAAGGTTTACTCTTTGGAGAAGAACTCATTAAATCCTTGGGGAAATATGTCTCCACTTTCACCGCACTGGACAAGGCACAACAAGATATCCGCAGAGTATTCAATCCTAACCTTTTTGGGCGGGCCGGAAGACGGGGCCTCTCCTCCGGCCGCTTCAATCAAAGGCCATTTCCAAGATCTAGTGGTTTCGGAAGAGGGTATCAGCAGTACAACGTGCCTCAATTCTACCCCCAGAGAGGTAGAGGCCAACGCAAGAGAGGATTTAGCTCCCATGGAACCTCCATCTCAAACAAACCTGCAAGTGAGTACTCTCTCCTCTCTCCCTTCTCCTTCTTTCCCCAAAAAGTGGGTGGCAGACCCAAATACTCCCTTCACAATTGGAGATTGATCACTCAAGATCCTTGGGCCTTAAACACTGTCAATGGGGTAACGATAGACTCTACTCTCGTACCTTTACAAACCTCTTTCCCGAGAGACATGCCTCTCTCTCCAGAGCAACAAAAAATAATAGAGGAGGAGATCTCCTCTATGCTTCAGAAAGGAGCCATAATAGAGATCCCATTACAAACCTTAAGATTTATAAGCACACTCTTTCTTGTAAAAAAGAAAGTCAAAGGTTGGAGACCTGTCATAAACTTAAGAGAACTAAACAAATATTTGGTTTACAGACATTTCAAGATGGAGGGCATCCATCTCTTGAGGGATTTACTTTTAGAGGGAGACTTAGCTAGTCAAATTGGACCTAATGAATGCTTACTTCACCATTCCTTAGGCCGAATCCCACCAACCTTTTCTTCAATTTGTCTGGAAAAATCGTCTTTACCAATATCAGGCTCTCCCCTTCGGACTCTCCTCTGCCCCTTGGTGCTTCACCGAGGTCATGAGAGCTGTTGCCTCATCTAAAAAAATAAGGGGCATTTGTTTAATCATTGGCTGTTCGTTGCGGCGTACGAGCCGTACCTTGAGAGAGGCGCCTTTTCCTAAAGCGCGGTGCGAAGCAGGCAGTACACACCGATGGTGAGCGACGTACCAACCACTCCACGCGCCGCAGCCTGCCCACAACAGGGGTAGGGGGGCACGCTTGAGCAGTACGATGCTGAGAGGGGAAATCAAAGTGCGGCACGAAGTCCTTCCTTCTCGGTGCGAGCTATGGCTCGTAGGGGGGCCTTAGTCGCGTTGTTTGGGCCGGACAGCTGGGCACAGGCTTTCTAGTGTACGCGCCGATCTAGGAGGCGCACACTTCTCTCTGCTTCGGTTTCACGGTGAGAACGGCGGTTCTCGGCGGCGGCTCTCAAGGGGGGTGAAGTCCACTGGTCCTGGGACTTCGTTTAGGGGGCAAGCTCGGTCACAAGCCATTGGAGATCTTAAAAGCACAAGTTGAAATAAAGTTTCTCAGCAATCTTTCTCCTCTCCTTCAGCAGCAAGGCAACCACTGCAGGCCAATCCCCCAGGTCAGGGACAGTACTCCTCCTTACAGCTTTCCCGGTTCCTTCTCCTCAGGCAGAGGTTCGTCTTGTTAGCAGGATCTAATTTCTTGGGAGCAGGGTCCCAATACTTATAGTGCAATTCTTTTGTTCTTGCAGGCCAGGGGTCCTTTGCCCAGTTCAACCCAGTTCTGGAGTACTTTGTTTACCGGACTCTGGCTTCTCCTTTCAGTGTGCAGCTGTCACACTCCACAGGAGGTGGAGCCAGCATTGTGGTGGCAGAGCACAGCCCTATTCAGAGTGCAGGTGTACTCCTCCCACCCATCTATATGTAATCTCTCTATTCACCACCGGGCTGCCCCAGCCTGTCTCCTGGAATTCCCCAGCCCTGTCACTCACAGAAACCAGACAGCAGATACACATCATAGCTGAGGCGGGCTGAAATGGTTAGGCAAGCAAATACCAGCTTTCTAAAAGTGGTATTTGCAAACACAGAATATTAAAATAAACTTTACTAAAAGATGTATTTTATTATTCTGAGTTCAGGCATACTAAACTCGAATTTCTACCATGTTCCCTGGGTCTGTTAGGATCATAGAATGTAACAATTCTAACAGCCCATTCTGGCCTATGAGAACAGGTAGCCTTGCAATAGTGAAACACGAAAATGGCTGTAATTCACTATTAGGACATGCCACACACATCAGGGCTTGTCCTACCTTATGCTTACAATGCACCCTGCCCTTGGGCCTACCATAGGGGTGACTCACATGAAGTAAAGGGAAGGTTTAGGGACTGGCAAGTGGGTGCACTTGCCCAGTCAGCATGATATTACAGACTGCACGCAGGTTCTGCAATGGCAGATCTTAGACACATTTTACAAGGCTACTTCTGTGGGTGACACAACCAGTGCTGCAAGCCCACCAGCAGCATTCATATTTACACGCCCTGGGCACTCCTGGTGCACTTTACTGGGGTCTGACAGTAAACCAAATAGGCCAATCATGGAGTCCAACCAACATATACATTTTATATAGGGAGCACTTGCACTGTGGCAGTGGTTGGCAGTGGCACAGTGCTCTGAGCTGCCAACACCAGCAAAACACATGAGGCACAGCAACAGAAAAGTGGAAGGGAGACTCACGCCAATGTGCCAGTTCTAACAGCACCCCTCTCAACACCAATCTCATCAGGGGATGGAGCCAGAGAGCATTAATACTACTGGGTATTGCCAACGCTAGCATTAATGCAGAAAGATGAAGAGTCGTTTTGACTAAAATAAATCCAAAACTAAGTGACATGGCGGATAAAGAACCCTCGCAAAACCCAAAAGGTTTACTCTTTGGAGAAGAACTCATTAAATCCTTGGGGAAATATGTCTCCACTTTCACCGCACTGGACAAGGCACAACAAGATATCCGCAGAGTATTCAATCCTAACCTTTTTGGGCGGGCCGGAAGACGGGGCCTCTCCTCCGGCCGCTTCAATCAAAGGCCATTTCCAAGATCTAGTGGTTTCGGAAGAGGGTATCAGCAGTACAACGTGCCTCAATTCTACCCCCAGAGAGGTAGAGGCCAACGCAAGAGAGGATTTAGCTCCCATGGAACCTCCATCTCAAACAAACCTGCAAGTGAGTACTCTCTCCTCTCTCCCTTCTCCTTCTTTCCCCAAAAAGTGGGTGGCAGACCCAAATACTCCCTTCACAATTGGAGATTGATCACTCAAGATCCTTGGGCCTTAAACACTGTCAATGGGGTAACGATAGACTCTACTCTCGTACCTTTACAAACCTCTTTCCCGAGAGACATGCCTCTCTCTCCAGAGCAACAAAAAATAATAGAGGAGGAGATCTCCTCTATGCTTCAGAAAGGAGCCATAATAGAGATCCCATTACAAACCTTAAGATTTATAAGCACACTCTTTCTTGTAAAAAAGAAAGTCAAAGGTTGGAGACCTGTCATAAACTTAAGAGAACTAAACAAATATTTGGTTTACAGACATTTCAAGATGGAGGGCATCCATCTCTTGAGGGATTTACTTTTAGAGGGAGACTTAGCTAGTCAAATTGGACCTAATGAATGCTTACTTCACCATTCCTTAGGCCGAATCCCACCAACCTTTTCTTCAATTTGTCTGGAAAAATCGTCTTTACCAATATCAGGCTCTCCCCTTCGGACTCTCCTCTGCCCCTTGGTGCTTCACCGAGGTCATGAGAGCTGTTGCCTCATCTAAAAAAATAAGGGGCATTTGTTTAATCATTGGCTGTTCGTTGCGGCGTACGAGCCGTACCTTGAGAGAGGCGCCTTTTCCTAAAGCGCGGTGCGAAGCAGGCAGTACACACCGATGGTGAGCGACGTACCAACCACTCCACGCGCCGCAGCCTGCCCACAACAGGGGTAGGGGGGCACGCTTGAGCAGTACGATGCTGAGAGGGGAAATCAAAGTGCGGCACGAAGTCCTTCCTTCTCGGTGCGAGCTATGGCTCGTAGGGGGGCCTTAGTCGCGTTGTTTGGGCCGGACAGCTGGGCACAGGCTTTCTAGTGTACGCGCCGATCTAGGAGGCGCACACTTCTCTCTGCTTCGGTTTCACGGTGAGAACGGCGGTTCTCGGCGGCGGCTCTCAAGGGGGGTGAAGTCCACTGGTCCTGGGACTTCGTTTAGGGGGCAAGCTCGGTCACAAGCCATTGGAGATCTTAAAAGCACAAGTTGAAATAAAGTTTCTCAGCAATCTTTCTCCTCTCCTTCAGCAGCAAGGCAACCACTGCAGGCCAATCCCCCAGGTCAGGGACAGTACTCCTCCTTACAGCTTTCCCGGTTCCTTCTCCTCAGGCAGAGGTTCGTCTTGTTAGCAGGATCTAATTTCTTGGGAGCAGGGTCCCAATACTTATAGTGCAATTCTTTTGTTCTTGCAGGCCAGGGGTCCTTTGCCCAGTTCAACCCAGTTCTGGAGTACTTTGTTTACCGGACTCTGGCTTCTCCTTTCAGTGTGCAGCTGTCACACTCCACAGGAGGTGGAGCCAGCATTGTGGTGGCAGAGCACAGCCCTATTCAGAGTGCAGGTGTACTCCTCCCACCCATCTATATGTAATCTCTCTATTCACCACCGGGCTGCCCCAGCCTGTCTCCTGGAATTCCCCAGCCCTGTCACTCACAGAAACCAGACAGCAGATACACATCATAGCTGAGGCGGGCTGAAATGGTTAGGCAAGCAAATACCAGCTTTCTAAAAGTGGTATTTGCAAACACAGAATATTAAAATAAACTTTACTAAAAGATGTATTTTATTATTCTGAGTTCAGGCATACTAAACTCGAATTTCTACCATGTTCCCTGGGTCTGTTAGGATCATAGAATGTAACAATTCTAACAGCCCATTCTGGCCTATGAGAACAGGTAGCCTTGCAATAGTGAAACACGAAAATGGCTGTAATTCACTATTAGGACATGCCACACACATCAGGGCTTGTCCTACCTTATGCTTACAATGCACCCTGCCCTTGGGCCTACCATAGGGGTGACTCACATGAAGTAAAGGGAAGGTTTAGGGACTGGCAAGTGGGTGCACTTGCCCAGTCAGCATGATATTACAGACTGCACGCAGGTTCTGCAATGGCAGATCTTAGACACATTTTACAAGGCTACTTCTGTGGGTGACACAACCAGTGCTGCAAGCCCACCAGCAGCATTCATATTTACACGCCCTGGGCACTCCTGGTGCACTTTACTGGGGTCTGACAGTAAACCAAATAGGCCAATCATGGAGTCCAACCAACATATACATTTTATATAGGGAGCACTTGCACTGTGGCAGTGGTTGGCAGTGGCACAGTGCTCTGAGCTGCCAACACCAGCAAAACACATGAGGCACAGCAACAGAAAAGTGGAAGGGAGACTCACGCCAATGTGCCAGTTCTAACAGCACCCCTCTCAACACCAATCTCATCAGGGGATGGAGCCAGAGAGCATTAATACTACTGGGTATTGCCAACGCTAGCATTAATGCAGAAAGATGAAGAGTCGTTTTGACTAAAATAAATCCAAAACTAAGTGACATGGCGGATAAAGAACCCTCGCAAAACCCAAAAGGTTTACTCTTTGGAGAAGAACTCATTAAATCCTTGGGGAAATATGTCTCCACTTTCACCGCACTGGACAAGGCACAACAAGATATCCGCAGAGTATTCAATCCTAACCTTTTTGGGCGGGCCGGAAGACGGGGCCTCTCCTCCGGCCGCTTCAATCAAAGGCCATTTCCAAGATCTAGTGGTTTCGGAAGAGGGTATCAGCAGTACAACGTGCCTCAATTCTACCCCCAGAGAGGTAGAGGCCAACGCAAGAGAGGATTTAGCTCCCATGGAACCTCCATCTCAAACAAACCTGCAAGTGAGTACTCTCTCCTCTCTCCCTTCTCCTTCTTTCCCCAAAAAGTGGGTGGCAGACCCAAATACTCCCTTCACAATTGGAGATTGATCACTCAAGATCCTTGGGCCTTAAACACTGTCAATGGGGTAACGATAGACTCTACTCTCGTACCTTTACAAACCTCTTTCCCGAGAGACATGCCTCTCTCTCCAGAGCAACAAAAAATAATAGAGGAGGAGATCTCCTCTATGCTTCAGAAAGGAGCCATAATAGAGATCCCATTACAAACCTTAAGATTTATAAGCACACTCTTTCTTGTAAAAAAGAAAGTCAAAGGTTGGAGACCTGTCATAAACTTAAGAGAACTAAACAAATATTTGGTTTACAGACATTTCAAGATGGAGGGCATCCATCTCTTGAGGGATTTACTTTTAGAGGGAGACTTAGCTAGTCAAATTGGACCTAATGAATGCTTACTTCACCATTCCTTAGGCCGAATCCCACCAACCTTTTCTTCAATTTGTCTGGAAAAATCGTCTTTACCAATATCAGGCTCTCCCCTTCGGACTCTCCTCTGCCCCTTGGTGCTTCACCGAGGTCATGAGAGCTGTTGCCTCATCTAAAAAAATAAGGGGCATTTGTTTAATCATTTACTTAGACGACATTCTTATAATGTCTCAAGATCCTTCACAACTAGCCAAAGACCTGAAGACCGTGATGGAGCTCCTAAAAAGTTTAGGATTCATCATAAACAAAGAAAAATCAATTCTGACCCCTTCCAGATCTCTGGAGTTCCTAGGTTTCACAGTAGACACATTGAAAGGTCTCCTTTTCCTACCTTCCCCAAACAATTACCAAAATCAGGAAGGAAATAAGACACGTCCTGAAACAACAAGGCTTATCTCTGAGAGAGCTAGTGTAGTGAAGGATGAACTTGGAATCGAGGTAGTTGATCAAGTATATTTATTTTAAGTAGATGGTACAGGAAAAGAGTACATAAATTAAGTTAAAGTAAAGGAAATAATAAAGATATAATAAACCCCACCAGGAGCAGGATGGTACCAGCTCAGCCCTAACTCTCAACTGACAACCAAGAGCACTGCAGCATTCTAATACATCATCATGATGTCAACATTCTACAGGCTAGGCAGGAGACTATGGGGAAGAAAGTGTGAAGTGCCATCACTACAGCTAGCCAGACTTCTGGGTCTCCTCTCCTCCTCTAGCCAAGTCATCTTTCCCGGTCCCCTCAACTATCGGGCCCTCCAAAGGGTAAAGGCGAGAGCCCTAAGATCTGGCCTCTGGTACAGAGATCGGATCTGTCTGGATCAAGAAGCCAAATCGGAACTAGCCTGGTGGCTCGAGAACCTAGACGCGTGGAACAGAAAAGCAATCTTTGTTTTAGAATCAGATGCAAGCCTTCATGGCTGGGGAGCTTGCCTTCTCAATCAGAACACTGGTGGTATCTAGTCACAAGAGGAATCATCTCACCACATAAATTATTTAGAACAGCTGGGCTTTACGCCCTATTGAGCTTCAAACATTCTCTCCAGGGGAGGTCACTCACTCTAAAGATGGACACCATGTCAGCGCTAGCCTATATAATTCATCTGGGAGGCACCAAATCTGCGGACCTCTCGAATCTAGCAAAGAAACTTTGGATGTACTGTCTGGAACACAAGATCGCTCTGAAAGCGGAATGCCTTCCGGGGAAATCGAACATCTCTGCAGACTGGAACTCAAGATTCCTGTTAGATCACAGCGATTGGAAACTGAATGTATCCGTGTTCAGTACCCTAAACAAGATGTGGGGCCCTCTAGAGATAGACTTATTTGCGAGCAGACTAACCTTTCAACTCGAGAACTACTTCAGCTGAATGCCCGACCTTGGTGCTCTGGCAGTCAATGTCTTCCTACAATCTTCGAAAGGATCCAAGGTGTAAGCATTCCCTCCCTTTGCCATGATTCAGAGAGTTCATCAGAGAAGTGATTCCTTGTCCTAGTAACTCCCTTTTGGCCATCCCAAGCATGTTTACCCGCCACTCTAGAACTAGCTTGCAATCCCCCCCTTCTTAATTCCTACCCTAGAGAATCTTCTTGCAGACGTAGACTGAGGAGTTCACCCCCTAATTCATAACGGGAAGTTAACCCTTCTTGCCTGGAGAGTGTCAGGAGATCCAATGAAATCTCAGGACTTTCAGCAGCGGCTGCAACTCTCCTCGTAAAGTCTTGGGCCCCAGGCACTCACTACAGATATAACAACATATGGAGAATCTGGGTACGTTGGTGCCTGGAAAGGAACCTGGATTCCTTGGGAGCACCTATTGTTGACATAGTTAATTTCCTTGTTGAACAATTTGATAAAGGTCTCCGCTATAGAACTATCAATTGCTCTAGATCGGCAATTTCTGCTGGTCATGTCCTTGTCAACGATAAAAAGGTAGGTAAAAATGTCGCTGTTTGTAGAGTGATGAAAAGCATTTGTTTAAGATGACCTCCTAAACCTAAATATGAAAGTCTCTGGGATGTCAAACTAATCCTTGATCTTTTCAATAACTGGCCTGTTAATACTCTCCTAAATAGAAAAAGCCTTTCCATTAAGCTGGCTACTCTACTATGCCTAATCTCATGCAGAAGGGTCTCTGATGTCAAAGCCCTGGAGATTACAAATAGATCTTCTAACATGTTCGGAGTCAAATTTGAGATTTATAGAAAAATAAAGACTATGTCTGATTCAATCTTTTACCCACGTTTTGAATTATGTCCAAAACTTTGCATAGTGGACTGCATGAGAGAGTATGATCGCAGAATGTTTGCTCTTCGCCCTCAGGGTGTTAACCAATTACTTATATACTTTTTTAAACCCCACAAAGGCATAACCTTGACCTCTATTGCTAAATGGGTTAAGACTGTTATGAGTTTAGCAGGTATTGACTTAAAGAAATTTCAAGCTCACTCCCTTAGAGGTGCTATGGCCATTAAATCTCTCTGGTCTGGAGGTAAGTTGGGTGACATTCTTAAAGCTACTGACTGGTCAAATGCTAGCACCTTTGCACGTCATTATTGCAAGCCTATCGAACATATGTCTGATGTTGTTTTACAAAGCTACCAACATGCATAATGTAGCCTTCGTTCTTGTAATGAAATTGCGATGCTCATATTACCATAACTAGAGAATCTGGATTTCATTAAAGACACAGAGGCTGACATTATACCTCCCATCCCACCCCTCGGTGGTCTTACACTGATTTAATGCTCTTTTTATTACAGTTTAGTAATGTACTTTTTATTAACAGTACTTGTTTCATCCCTTACTTCTTCTATTAGCTCGATAAGCTTTACACATTTTTTTACATTCAAGAGATATTTACTTCTTTCTCTTTTCAGGTAATACTCCTTAACTGCCTGTCATCTGGCCTTTGGATTTACCTTCATTTTTCCTTCTCCTTCATCCTGCTCATCAGAAGATCGTTTTGAAGTTTAGAAGTTTCAAGTTTCATGAACTTATTTTCCTCCACATTTAAAAGAGGTAGATTGTTGATGGCTCATGCCTCTTTTGTGTTGCTATTGTTCTATTCTAGAACCTTTTAATATTGTGATGTATGCGGCTGCTTGGACTGCATTAAAGGAATAATGCATAATGTCAGCCTCCTTGTCTTAATGAAATCCAGATTCTCTAGTCATGGTAATATGAGAATCGCAATTCTGGGTAACAGAACCTGGTGAGAGCCAGACAAATGACCCCATCCTGGATTCCCCTGCGTGTCTAGTTTTAAAAAATGTATAGGTTTGCTAGGTTTCCCTAGGTGCCGGCAGAGCTAGGGTTCAAAATCTACAGCTAGGCACTTTGCAAAAAAAGGGTCAGTTTTCACTGTGAAAATGCGGTGTGTACACGTTGGGCCGTTTCCTGTCGCGGGCACTAAGCCAGCCAACAGAAGTGAGGTACCATTTTTCTCTATAGACTTTGGGGAATGCAGGGTGGTTGGAATTTTGTGGATCCATGCCGAATCCAGAACGTTCCACCACAGAAATGTGCCGAAAATGTTTTTTTTTTTTTTAACAGATTTTGAGGTTAGCAACGGATTCTGGGTAACAGAACCTGGTGAGAGCCAGACAAGTCACCCCATGCTGGATTCCTCTGGGTGTCTAGTTTTAAAAAAATGTATAGGTTTGCTAGGTTTCCCTAGGTGCCGGCAGAGCTAGGGTTCAAAATCTACAGCTAGGCACTTTGCAAAAAAAGGGTCTGTTTCACTGTGAAAATGTGGTGTATCCACGTTGTGTTTTGGGCTATTTCCTGTCGCGTACACTAGGCCTACCCACACAAGTGAGGTACCATTTTTCTCAAAAGACTTTGTGGAATGCGGGGTGGGTGGAATGTTGTGGATCCACGCAGATTCCAGAACTTTCCACCACAGAAATGTGGGAAACATTTTTTTTTTGGACAAGTTTGAGGTTTGCAAGGGATTCTGGGTAACATAACCTGGTGAGAGCCAGACAAGTCACCCCATCCTGGATTCCCCTAGGTGTCTAGTTTTAAAAAAATGTATAGGTTTGCTAGGTTTACCTAGGTGCCGGCAGAGCTAGGATTCAAAACCTACAGCTAGGCATTTTGCAAAAAAAGGGTCAATTTTCACTGTGAAAATGTGATGTATCCACGTTGCATTTTGGGCCGTTTCCTTTTGCGGGCACTAGGCCTACCCACACAAGTGAGGTACCATTTTTCTCGGGAGACTTAGAGTAACACAGAATTGTAGAGCAACTACTATAACCTATTGACGTTTGATGCATTTAAGTCTTCCAAATGAAAGACAATGTGTAAAAAAGAAGTCACTATAATTCACATGCTAATATGGGTACTCACAATTTCGGAAATGTGCAAATAGCTACTGTTTCTAAACTCTATATTTTGTTCCAATTTCAGAAATACATAGAAGTCTTTCATCCCAATTTTTCACTGTATATATTTTCCCAAATTAATTGCTATATACCCGGTGCATAATAAAAAACCATTGCAAGACGCTGCTAAGTTATTGGCTCTGGGTTCGTCGAGTTCGTGGTGAACCTACAAGTCCTATATATCCCCACAACTAGAAAGGTCCAGCGGATTAACTGTATATTGCTTTCACACATCTGTCATAGTTAGAAGAAGTTACAGGTGAAAACGTTGGTACAAATGGCTGTTTTTCTCAACTCATTTTCAATTCTTTCTATTTTTAACTGTTAGGTTCTATAAAGAAACCTTGAAGGATCTACACAAATGACCCCTTGCTGAATTCAGAAATATGTCTACTTTTCTAAAATGTATAGCTTTCCAAAATCCATTATTGCTTTCATACCCATTTCTACCATCAACTGGAAGAAGGTTGAAAGCACAAAAAATAGCAAAAATAGACAATGTCCCAGTAAAATGCCAAATCTGTGTAAAAAATGTTTTTCTGACAAAAGTCTGTCAGTCTCTGAAAGCTGAAAAAATTGTGATTTCAGCCCCACAAACCCTTTGTTGATACCATTTGCAGGGAAAAAAACAGACACTTTAATTTGCAGCACTTTTTCCCCCCAAAAAACCCAAATTAAGCTGTATTTGAGCTCATTTCTGGGTCCCCTCCAGGGGAATCTACAAACCCAGGGTACCTTTAGAATCACCATGATGTTGGAAGAAAAGGAGGCAAATTTGGCGTGGATACCTTATGTGGTCAACATGTTACAGAGGCCTAAGCACGAACTACGCGAAATATCAAAAAAAAGGCTAAGCGCTGGGGAGGGGGGCCTAGCAGCGAAGGAGTAAATAGACATAGTCAATAGATCTCATGTAGGCAAGGCCTTTTACCACTGTTTGTTTGTAATACAGTTACTCCTTGTTTCAAGCGAGAAACCTTAACCTTTAGTGTTGTGATCTCGGTGGTTTGGCACCTTACATCTACCACCCCGTCTATATACACATCTTAACATTATACATCACAGACACAGAGAAAAATGCCACCTCTCTTGGTTGCTGCCAGTGCCTTTTTTCATGCTTCTCTTTCTGTATTCTATCTTTTGTTCTTCTTAATACTAATCATGTCTAATGTTATGAAGAATATGCCCTGTGCTTCCCACTCAAGCAACTGATAAAAATTAGTTGTTAGTTCAATAAATGATTATTGTAGGAAATTGAAATTGGGGTACTGATTAAGGGGGGTGAAACTCTACTCAAGCAGCAACCACAATTCTTGTCAGGGTCAAACTCAAACCCAAATTAAATGGTGTTAAACACTCTAGTTGTTTCACACAAAAGCAGTCAGGCTTAACTTAGAGCAGTATGTAAAGTAAAAACAAAACTGAGGAAAAATGCCTCACCAATTTAGAAAACAAATAGAATTTCATAAAATAAAGAAATACTATCAGTAAAACCGGAGATGTGCAATTTTAAAGATTTAAGGTAAGTATAGCGCCTAAAAGCACAAAGCACCACTGGTGGTTTATCTAGTCATGTTAGACGGGGTAAAAGTTACACATTCAGGACAACTGCAATGGAGTGCGGGCCGGATACAGTGATGGTTCTTGTGTCTGGCCCGCACTCCATCACGGTTGGCCTAAACGACCCATTGAAAAAGTTTGTGGTGGAGGAGGCAGCGAGTAGCAGAGAGAGCATTGCGTATGGTTGTCGCTTTTGCGCGAGTAGTAGGCTGGGTATCTCGGACCTACATCACTTTAGTGCGAAGATCCTGTCAGCCTTTGCGGATGGTCATTGTTGGAGATTTATGTTGGTGGTCAACATGAGCTGTCAATGCTGTAGCATGAAGTGCAAGATCTTGGCGCAAACCTGCCTATTCGTGAAGAGCTCAAAATGTCATAATTTCTCCCTACCTTAAAGGAGGAGTTCAACTGGGATGCCACTTCCGATTGGTTCCGAGATATAAGACGCAACCATGGTGTTTCAAGTCTGCCCATATCTTTAAGCGGAGGACATTAAGTGCAACCAGATGCCAAGACCTCAGACTTCCTGTAGAGGATAAGCCCTGGCTTAAATTATTTGGAGAAGACCCGCAGGCATCCACAAGTTATTGCCCATGATGTACCAATAGCGAGACTATAGCAAGACCAGCCTGTGTGACCTGACATGTATCACCATATACGAGGATTTCTCACCAATTTGCCCCGGTGGCAGCATAAGAAATTCATCCAGACCATTACCAGGTTTTGACAAGATTCCCCTTACTCCACTCACCTGAAATTTGTCCAAAAGAGTGGTCCTGATTAAAGTAGCAGCTGTTTATTTCCACCGAAATGTGCGTTGACCAGTTTGCCGGGAACCCTGACAAGACAACACCAAAGCGGATGAAAACTGTGATTTACTCAGCCCGTTATCCCTGTTATTTGTGTATGCCAAAGAAATATTTGGGGTTCTCTCTTTGTAGTTTGATGTGTGAGAATTTTGAGATGGGTGAGGGTGTTTTGTTTGTGAGAGTGTTGTATGAGAGGTGCGGTTGTTTTATGTGAGGACATCTGACAGGGCTTTTTCTGTGTGTTTGAATGATCAAGAGCAGATTCATGTGTCTACTCATGCATTTTACCTGTAAATAACACTATTAGTAGATGCCATTTCTATATGATAATGAATAAATTGCTCATTATGTTCGTGGTGATATTTGTCACAGCAGACATGCTACAATGATTAAACATTTTAAAAAAGGAAAAAGATGAATACAAATTAATATATTTTTGCACATTGGAGTATGGTTAGACCGATTTGTGGGGACTGCCCAATTTGAGCCCATAGCTGGCCATTGGATAAATTGATATAGGTCTGACAGGAGCATTTGTTCATGCGATTTTTCTATGTTTTTTCCCCTCTGGCCCCTGGACCTCAAAGTATGTTGAGGGGGTAACCTCTTTTGGATAATTCGGAGTTAAGTTGATGCCACATTAAGGTTTGAGGACTTGAGGGGCACCTCTTGGGGGTCAGGCAGATCCAGACAGTAGGCCAGCTAGGCAGATGTAGGTAGGCCTTTGGAAATTGTTATGTCTCTGTAGCTCCAACAGGAGGTCAGTCAGTGGACCCTTGGAGTCAGTTCAGCCAGGGATGAACGGTGCAGGTCAGGTTTTCATTCTCAGCAAGCAGGGAACGCCTCAAGCAGCAGGCATCCTTCTTCCGTAGTATCCTCAGGTTCAGGAGTGTACTGAAGAGTTAGGTCTGAAGGTCCAATATTTATACATGGTACCCACTTTGAAGTGGGAGAAGCTTCTGGAGTTTCCCCCTCCAGAGGTCTCTGGAATTTCCTGCCTCCTTTCCCTGGTCCCAATCTGTCTGGGGATATTGTGCGCTAGTGTGAAGTCCTTTGTGTGTCTGTGCTGAGGCCGCCCCATTAAATTGCAATGGTAGCAGGTGACCGCTCCAACAGCTGCAGACACCCAACTCTCTGTTTTGTGACTGTCTGGGAGGAATACGCAAAGGCCAACTGCACCTACTCATGTGATCCAGGACCAGGCTGCTGGCACCAAATAGGACAAGAAAACACCAACTTTCCAAAAGTGGCATTTTCAAAGTTGTGATTAAAAATCAGACTTTACCATTAAAGAAGGTTTTAAATTAAGGGAGGTGTGTCCTGGTCCATTGCTAAGATGGCAGCTAATTTCTGAGCTCTGGCAAGCCTCCGATGCATCTCCGGCAACAGCCATGCCGGTACCTCCAAGTAAGATCTGGTGAAGTGGAAATGGTTGGGACTTGAGGGGAGTTGTTTCCAGCACTTGGGCCACCGCAACAAGTGTCAGCGCGGGGCCCCGTACTTGAGCGGATCGGACGATCTCACCCAAGATGGCAAATGCACCTGAAGCACCGATCACTTCAGGGTCTCTCTAGCGAGCATATTTATGATGGCACCATGAAACTCAATGGGACAAGAGCAAAGGGAGCAAAGGTCACAGTAAGTGCTTCCCTTCCATAAACCTGAGCATCTCAGTCATAATTATCGTGATGACCCTGCAGCTACTCTGCCCCAGCGTTACTTCTGAGATGGTGACGCCCACAATGGGAGCACCAAATACAGACAACAGAGGAGGAACACTCCCCGCATGGAGGGCCTGTGAACTTAGCGTGCCCAATAACTTCTTCAGGAATGCTGTTGGGACTGATGTGACAGCCGCATTTTTGCCTCTGTGCCTTGTTCTCTATACCTAATCCCTTCCTGCAGTGGAGAGGGACGGAGGGCGTGGCTAGACCGGTAATTCACTTGGTCAGATGGTGAAAGGACCGGTGATTAACTTTCTGTGCACTACCGGACCCCCACATCAGTTCAGTAAAATAAGTGCCATATTAACCACTCAAAAGTTTCCCCAAGAGTCATATCCTGATCTTTGTGCTCAGCGCCCACATGCTAGATCACACCCTTGGGGTAATACATGAGAAACTCTAGTTGGCCCACTTTGTCATTAGTGGCACAATCTTCAGTGAAAATCACCAAATCCTTGCTAATTCCTGGATCATCGGAAGCATGAGGCTGTGCACGTCACTGCTAATCAGACAGTTCTACTCTTTGGACGATAAGACTGCTTCACAAAACTCACATCTTGGCTGACCACAAGGACACCAGCATGAAAGGAAATTAAAGCTAAACTGGAACGCTCGAAACAAGACCCTCCGATTCTGAAGTCTCCGGTGAAAGACGAGCCAGACACTTCCTCCACACTAGACATAATCCTCAAAAAGCTGTATACGGTGCGTGACATAGCCCAAAATACAATAGCCCAAAATACAAAGATTTCTTGGACCCGGCAGAGCTCTGTACTTTTTTGGACAATAAATCTGAATCCCAACTGGATGCAGACCTCTCCCCGGGGAACTCATCGGTTTAAGGTTTGATATTTTGTACTATTGTCCAACTTGTTCCCCACTGTAAACAGACTGGGCTGAACATGGACCGTGTTGGTGTGTGATGCTACTTGGTATATAGCTGTAAATGTTATTTGGTGGGCAGATTACTGGCTATCTATGGTGAGTCTTTACTTACCTCATAATAGCTCATTTAATAGGATATATGTATCCACTGTTAGGCCTAGGTAGGTTAGTGGATTGACCCCACAAGTATGGGACTTAACGTGACCATGCTAATTTGGTTTTTTACTCTCTTCGTAGTTTTGTAAATGTTTTGAGGTGAACTTCTGTAGCTTCTTGGCTGCCTATGACAGGGCGTGTTTCGACACAGCATTTTTGATAGATCTAGTAATCCACTGTGGGGGTTTATTGTGCCCATGTAGTGTCCTCTTGTTTGGAACAACTCTGCTCTAACATTGACACTGTTCTTCTGTGAAGCCGATCCACTGTGTGGTGAACGTCTACAGCTCTGTAATTACGTTATTATGCTACCTCTCTTTACATATCTCTATGCAGTCATGCTGTGGGACAGTATACACTTAACACTGTCTGGCCACTTTAATATATCCATACAGGAATGCGCTATCCGCAACACATCCTTCAAACCACTGGCGAGCCTCCAGTGGCACTTGGCACTAACATCACTGAATCTCCCCATCATCTACCTACACAGGAAGTGATATTGAATTTCCCATCATACATCTGGACAGGAAGTGGCATAATTGATTTTGCGCCAAAACCGTCTTTAAAAGAGGAAGCCAAGAAAGAGAGTTTCATTCCCCATCATCCATCAGCACAGGACAATGACATCACAGCATCCTGTACTCCTCCCCTCTCCCAAGACCTACTTAATCATGGACGCATACTGGGCACGCCGCTGGTGCGCCGAAGGCAAGCCCATATGCACCCATTTGCATCAGGACCGTGTCTATCGCCAGGAAGCCTGGTCAAATCAATGCCCATCGATACTTCATAGGTCACAAGACACCGACGCCGTTCCCTCAACTGCTGATGTGCTGCACCTCGCACCACAATTGGAGCTTTCACCTGCACCCACTGCCAGTTCTCCAGCAGCCACATATCCCACACTAATACTAACAACTCCCTCAACAACCCTGCCAACACACAAACAACACCTTCAACACCACCCCATACCACACTCCGCAGCAAACCAGCAAGTTAACTCCCACTCGCATGCATGCTTCTCAACACACGCTCACTCAGCAAACACACAAGCAAAATATGTAACCTGCTGAGTATTGATGCACCTGACATCCTCTTTACCAGAGAGACCTTGCTCAACCCCTTATCTGGAAGACCCAAACGACCCCTCCTCTACAGCATTTCTTGAAAAGCGTGAGCAACATCAGATTCACACAGTTCGTCCCAGAACCAACACACACCACAGGACACACACTGGACTCCCGTCTTCACCACAAGTGACAGCATCAATTACAACTCCACCACACCACTAACATGGACCAATCACTCCATCATCCACTTCCAAATCAACACACCTAAAATAACACTCCTACCAGGCTCAGCATTTCAAGCTGCAGCTAGGGCAAAATCACAGAAGCAGACTGTCTCAGTGCCTTCAACACGATCAATCTAGCCCCATAGCCAACCTCAACAAGGACATTAATGACTTCCGCTACTGGATAAATAACTGTGCAGACTCCCTGCACCCATCAAACCCAACAAGCATAGTAGATCATACAAACAGGCTGGATGTTACACAGAAGACCTCCGAGATCAAACAACACTGTAAATAGCAAGAAAGGAAATGGAGAGCCAGCCGCGACAGACCTACCTGCAAGGTTGCACTCAGAAGCTCTCACCAGCAAATAAGCTACACCAAGAAAAAAGCCCTAGTGGACCGCATCGAAGAAAGTTCCAACAGCTGCTAGGAGATCTTCTCAATTGTTAAGGAATTCACCTCGCCCTCAGCCACTGTCACCAACATCGATGCCTCTCAGAAACACTGCTACAACCTATCCAACTTCTTCTACAGAAAAATCGTAAACATCTACAGCAACTTTGCACACCAACCCAACCCTAGAGAACTCATTGCTAACCTACCCACCACCAACCGAGATGGCCACCTGACCAAATGGGCAACCCTCACCAGAAACAACACAGCGACAATCATACAGCCCATCCACTTAGGGGCCCCAGTGAACCCATGCCCCCACCTCATGTACAACCTGGAAACATCACTAATCGGCATTACCCTACCCCACATCATCAACACCTTCTTCACGTCTGTCACTTTCCTAGATGAATGGAAACTTGCAGAATAAAAAACATCCTCAAGATGCCCATAGCTGGCCCCAATCAACTGAGTAACATTTGACCCATCTCTCTGCTTCCCTAGCCAGCCAAAGTGATTGAGAAGGCCATCAACAAGCAACTCACAACCCACCTCAAACTTCACCATCTTCGAGACAACACTCAAGCAAGATTAAGAGAGAACCACTGCACTGAAACAACACTCATCGTGGCCACCAATGAAATTCGAAACATTCTGGACTGAGGAGAAAAAGCAGCCCTCAGAGTGCTCGACCTCTCTGCGGCCTTCAACACTGTTTCCCATAACACCCTCATCAGAAGACTCCATGAAATGGCATATACGGATCCAATCTCAAATGGATCTGATCCTTCCTCACGGGAAGAACCCAAAGTGTCAGGCTGCCACCCTTCACATCCAAGACCAAGAAATTGATATGCTGAGTCCCACAGGGACCTTGGGGACCACAAACCTTCACACCTGCCCAAGCGCCTGAATATCCTCTGGGATGATTAGTGCGCTATACAAATCAATTTAACATTACATAAACTTTACTGAATCACAAATAGGAGGCTGCTTTAAATGGGCACCCCTCACCTATTTACAAGTAACAGACGTATACATCAAGTATTTGTGACCACAATTGTGGTTGCAAATTATTAATCAGTTACTGACCACCGAAATGAGACAGCGTCCCCTTTGGGAATCGTGTGGAGCTGCATTACTGAAGTCTTCCTAAATCTTATTGTTTATTATTATTTTTAGAAATGCAGCACCTGTCTCATTAATGGACAGGCACTTTTTAAAAATAGAAAATAATTCTGGAATGGGAATGCAGATTCAAGGAAGGTGGTCTACTGTCCTTGCAGGCTTCCATCTTTACACATGCAAGCAATCTCTGTGATCGTAAATTGCGACCTTCATTTATTTATTAGGCAGGTCGTTTTGTTACCTGCAAATGACTCATTTGTGATACTGCCTGTTAGTACACAGGTCATGTGCAAACTGCGCACACGTTCAGAAACCAGAAGGTGTGCAAATTAAACATCCTGGTCTGTAAATGAGTATTTGTATGTTTGGTCTTAAGATTTTAACTGGGGGTACATATCCTTTCACCACATAAGCAATAGTTTCTCATGACCACCTGTGACATCTTTATCCTGCCTGGTACTTGCTTTTTATGTTCTTGCTGGAGTAATTGTGGTGAAGATATCCCTGCTATAGGAGGAAAGTCTGCAATTGTTGCAGACGTGGATGCATTCTGCTTACATTCTTTTAAATTGGGGCTCAAAATGTTATGCTTCCATTGAGTGATCGCAGCAGCCCTGTCAATGGAGAGACCCTTGGTAAGAAGACGTTAAAGGTGCAGTACGAGGAAGAAAAGAAGAAAATGAAGGCGACCGCAGAATAAAGCATGTCTCTGCTCCCGGACAGCTACCACATTTACATGAACCCTTGAAGGGCGTGTGGCTTTCTAATTTGTACTATTTGATCTTGCACCATGTGTTTATCACCAGCAGGCATAGGTCCAAGGGCCCTCCTTTTAACCTGGATGTACTGAAATGGGTCGGCTCTCTTACCAGTATCCTGGTTACATTTCATTACAGTCAGAAAGATATATTTGACATTTGTATATGTATAATGGCTTTTAAAAATATTTTTCTTTTTTTTACTAGTGTTTATATTTTTGTTTCATCACAATTCTTGCCGCGTGACATTTTCTTTCATGTATGTTTCCTTTCGCCTACTGTTCCTTTCTATTTATCACGATCCTAGACGGCAGTTGGCAACGGCAGATGGTGAACAGGCTTCGGTCTTCCTTCTGTTTACTTTGGATGTAAATAATTAATTGCCGGGGAAGCTGATGTTCACTAGTCCAGGGAGGGCAGCTAATCTTACCCATTCAAGGCTTATGACAAGTTAGAGGTCCATGGAAAGTCCCGTCTGTATCCCCCACTTTTAACTGTTTTGTTTCTGCTGTACAGCTCAGCCCTTCACATAGTCAGCCCTTTCCACGGCTACACCCACATCGCAACCTTCCCTATCAGAGCCTTCCTCTCAAAGTCTATCTTCTGTCTCCTCTTCAGTCAGCACCACACAAAATCAACGAGAAGTTGTTGCTCTAGGGGAGATTGTCAGTTGGTGTACTCAGGCTGAGCTGAAAGGAGCTTGCTCCTGGTGGGGCTAATCTTGTACTATCTAACTTCCTCCTGTTATCCTGACCACATGTGATGGAACCAAGCTACCATTAAAGAAGTATCTTACATGAACTAATGGACTCCCGTACCTCTTTATAACAAGATACAAAGAAATATAACTTAAAAGTGTACTGCCACTACTACTAAAGAAACATCCTCTATCGACCATCTGAATGCATTCCGTACCCCACCTTTCCGCTCCCCATCTGGACACCACATCATTAATCATCATCAACTGCCTGGATGTGTGGTATGTAAGAGATGTCACAGAGACTCCATCCATTTCTAGCAAGCACCATCCCCGTAACTTCGTGGTCTCACCACCACAACCTATCCTACGCCAGAGTTTCCTCCAGCACAATTGCTTTCCCCAAGAGTGTATCCATATCACAGTCAGTCTCATTTACTAAACAACTTCCACCTGAATCTACCTCGCCTTGATCCTGAACTTCACAGTTCCACTGCTCAGGTATGTCCTGTTTCATGCCAGCGTCTGCACAACAGACACGTCATGGTTATCACTTTCTGCCTCTAAAGTTTAGTATGCATGTATCCCATGCGATTTGTGCATGAAAGTGAGAGAGAGTGTGTGTGTCTGTGCGTGCGAGTGAGACAGTCCTTGCACGAATGTGTATGGATGGGTGTTTATAACTACATGTGGTTGTGAGCGTGTCACTGAATGGATGTTTGTGTCAGTGCATAGTTTTCTGCTTTTCTGCTTGTAACAGTGCATGACTGTGTCCTACTGTGGGAAAGTTTGCCAAGTCTCCTCCCCCAGGATGGGCAGGGTTCACGAAGGGGAAGCTTCAAAGGCATGGCGCCTTTGTGAGCTTCCCCAGACCACTTGCTGCTTTCAGCAACTGGTCCCCACTGGTTCTTCCACCCAATTTGGCGCGGGAGAACCGGCGGGAAAAACAAGTGAGGGAAAGAGGTGTGCCCACCTCTGCCAACTCCACCCCTCAGGTGGGGAAGGCGAGGTTAAGCACAACCTCGAGTCCCCGCCATCTTGAGGATGGGGAGACCCAGCCAACCAGGGACAGGCTCCTGCCGCCCTCCCACTGGAGAGTGGCAGAATAGGGGTTGTACCCACCCCAAGGAAGGGACCCATTGGCCCCTGCCCTTTACCTACCTGTAATGCCCCTACATTTAATATTTAGGGGGCACCCTGAACCGTGCTTCCTCAGATGCAGCCTGACAACAGGAAGAAAAGAAGAAGAAGGACCGAACAGCCATGCAGCCAGCTAACAGGAGAAAGACACCCACTGATTTGGCCCCAGCCCCACTGGCCTGTCTCCCCTTGAACCTGCTTCTGCGAAATCCTGGTATGTCCTGGAGCCAGCAACCTCGAAAACCCAGAAGGACCTGCCTGCCATCACTTCCAAAGACTGCTTCTCCCGTGAACACCGGATTTGTTCAACTGCAACCTCTGGCAGCAGCTGGAGACCGCAAATCCAGCCCATTCTGCACCCGCCAAACCTGGCCCGAGCTCGAGTGGAAAAACACCACGAGGAGGTCACCCCGGTGATCCTGACCCGAGATCCGGCGACCCCTGACCTGCCTCCAGCTGACGCCTGCAGTCTAAATCCAGAAGGCCCCCCTAACCGCAACCTGGAGCTGGTAAGAAGATCCGACCCCACGGCCTTGTGTGCCCAAACCAACGGTGCCTAACCAACCCTTAACTTCCCAACTTACCTCTGCACGTGGTGGTCGCACCCAGAATTCCTTTGTCTCCCTTCCTGCAGTGCTTTTGCAAACCAGAGGTTCTCCATAGAAAACAACAGGGCACCCAACGTCAAAACAGCACTCTGCACCCGGCCGCCTCAGTGCCGTTGAGGGTACACCTTTTATGCTACATTGTTTCCCCGTGTGCCCTGACCTAAACCCTAGGAGCTTTGCTCCCACAACCCAGTGGCCTGCTTGCCAGCAGCCACCAACCGGAGGCTCCCTACCCCCCATTGGATAACATTGGGCGTCAACACTCAGCACCCGGCCGCCCTAGTGCTGCTGAGGGTGCAACAACAGTGCATCACTGACCCTAGGGGACTCCTGAGTCTAACCCCAGAACCTTAACTCCCACAGTCGATTACTTACCTGTGAACCGAAAACCTGTTTTTCCTCCATGGGATAACATTGACAATTTTCTTCCAAAAAGTTTCTGTGTCTGGAGTTTTGAAATCTAAAAATATTCTTTAAAAATCGCACAAATAACCAAAACATAATTACTTACCTGTTTGCAGGAAATGTCCTAGTGCTGAATCTAGGTATCCAGCACTGAGTTAGAAAAGTAACGTAAAAAGTAACTTACCTATAATTTACTGAAAAAGCCTATTCATTTCAATGTACTGTATTTGCTAAGTGTTGCAACCTACTGCATCCCCTGTAAATCAAACAAAGTACAATTTCTATAGCATTTTCAAACTGTTCTATATTCAACAACTTATTACTGAAACATATTTAATGCTTACCTGTGCCAGGCTTGCTTGGTTCTAAAAAAAAAAACATAACAGTTTTTTTTTATACCAAAACATTTGGCCTAGAGTTCAGTTCTTGAGTGTGTGCATTCATTTGCTGACTGAGTGTATACATCAAATGCTTAACACTGTCCTCTGACATTGCATTACTGCTCAACCACCCTACCACAAATAGAGAGTAAGGTTCTATCTATCTTTAAACTCTGCCTACCTCTGGGGTCGCATGAACACTATAACACTATACCTCATTTTAGTGTAGTATATATAGGGCCAGTTTCCTACATTGGCACTTTAGAAGAAAACATGTGTAGGAAAGTGGAGTATTATGTGGTGTCGGGGTCAGACCTCACCATATAATACTATCACAATACCCCAAAGATGGTCCTTGAATTCACATTAATAAATCCTAAGCTCAGTCCTGGTATTGTGGCACAGAGCAGTCAGGCTTTACTAGAGGAACATGTGTTAAGCATTTCATAGTATCAACATGAACGATAAGTAATTGACACAACTATGGGCATGGCTAACGAGCTGAAGATGGCAGACGCATGAGCTTGCTGCTCCGTGTTGGCCCATCATCTATCCTACACCATCTGCTGCTTGGGGGCAACACTCTCCTTGCTGGCACCATTTCCTTAGTGGCAGCTTCCTTAGGGCCACTTTATAAAGGCAAGGAGTTCTGTCCCTGCGATGGTAGAGACTGGCCAGATTGTGCACAGCGTTTGCCCCCCACCTTCAAGATGGTGACTGGGGATTGATGGTGCTGTTTTCCCCAGTTGGAACAGGCTGGGCACGAGAAGTGGACTGCCCCTGTTAACATAGGTCAACTTGCCCGTGAAGTAACCCCTAAGTGTCTTCTGGAAGAGCCGGCTTCTCTCGGCTCTTCAACGGTGAGTAGGGTACGTCATTTCCACAATTCAATAGGTAGTAGTGGTCCCTAAAAGGGAAGGTACCGCACAATCAATAAATGATCGGTATTAACATCAAAGCAGTCATGTGTGAATTAGTAGATTTTCTATTCTTAGTTTGAATGGGGTGCTATTGCAACTCAATACACCTACTACCAAAAGGTACCACTAACACATTAGAAACTAACGTGTATACATAAGTCAAAAACAGAGCTACATTCAGCACTCCACTCAAAAGTTCAAATCATCCAGACTGTTCTGGAAAAATGTCTTAAAATATGATTCTGATTATCAATTCAATTATTTAAACAGTATTGTAGAAACAAGCCAATAGTAATTCAGCACAAAGTATATAGAAGTTCCAAGTAGGCCAAAGATTATGTTTGTTGATTTTATTCTTTTTACAGTGTTCCCAGCACGAAAACTGCCCTTTGCCAACACGTGTTTCGTCTTTTACAAGACTTTTTCAAGGCTGGAAAAAGTAGATATCATACATTTATATTTGTTCTTTGTGCAAAAGATATAATTAATTTTTAAAACAAGTTTAGTACAAAATTAGCCCTATTCAAGCCAAGAGGTTTGTTTCCAATCGGAAAAGAATCAGAGAAATGAAAAGATCCAAAAACCATCTGTTAGAGCGAACCATAAGTTGGTTAGAATAGAGATGAAACATTCATGGGTTTTCCACCCAATGTAGATTACTACCTATTTGTTGAAATATATTCTCTTAAGTGATTAACACCCTCTGTGGTCTAAACTAGCTTTAAAAATAATTTTTTTTTTGCACAAAGAACAAATATAAATGTATGATATCTACTTTTTCCAGCCTTGAAAAAGTCTTGTAAAAGACGGAACACTTGTTGGCAAATGGCAGTTTTCATGCTGGGAACACTGTAAAAAGAATAAAATCAACAAACAGAATCTTTGGACTAATTGGAACTTCTTTATACTTTGTGCTGAGTTACTATTGGCTCGTCTCTACAATACTGTTTAAATAATTGAATTGATATTCAGAATCCTACCGTAAAATAAACATTCTTCCAGTACAGTCTGGATGATTTGAACTTTTGAGGGGGGTGCTGAATAAAGCTCTGTTTTTTGACTAGGGTACGCCATTTCGACCGGTGGGCACTGGCTCCCGGGAAGTGAGAAAATGTTGGGCCCATAGCTGGGTCCAGTAGTAAAGAGTGAGGCAATGGTTTGGCGAGGGACTGTCCAGCTACCCCTCTTCCTGTTGTGCGTGGGCTCTGGGGGCCTGGCTCAGTATCTCCATTTGTGCAGATTGCCCTTGTTCGAGGCCATGACTCCTGGGATGGTGCCAGGGAATTAGCGGGGTTGCCTTTCTTCTGGGCCGACCAACTTATGGGCTACAGGACGTAACTGTGTGGGGAAAGGGCTCACCAGACAAAGTGACCAGTGTACCTCAGGGCCTATCTGGGAGCCTGGCGCCAAGGCATCTGCTAGGGAAGGACTGGGGGCCGGCCAGCAGTCCTCCCCTTGCGATTAGTAACAACTGCTGCACTGGGCTGGGGGCTGCCTGAATAGTACTGTTAGTGTGTGGCCTGTGGGGTCGACTTGAACCGATGGGTGTGAGGGACTGAGATTGCCTGCTACCCCAGGAGGCCCAAGCTGCTTACAACTCAGGCATTGAGGATTTGAGGTTCCCTGCCTGGGGTAACTGGAGCGGCCTTGGATGAGGGTCTTGGAAGCCACTACTTTATGCTGACTTCACCCTGAGCACTGTGAGTGGAGGGCGGTCACTGCCTTCTCTCCTTAGATATGAACTGGAGGTATGGAAAAACTGCTGGGGGCCTGTATGAACTATTCTGACATTGACTTCACCCTGAGCACTCTGAGTGGAGGGCAGTCACTGCTTTCTCTCCCTAGATATGAACTGGAGGTATGGAATAACTGCTGGGTCCTGTATGAACTATACTGACATAGACTTGTGTCTGCTGCTTTGTGGGCCTCCCCCTGGCGTGGAGCACTAATTTTGCCTGCTCTTTCTGTGCCAGAGCCTCCCATCAGGGACGACAAGGTGCAATTGACACCTTTTAGGACTTAGGGGAACGCCCTGACGTTTTACCTGGTCTGAAGTGTGCTTCATGGTCTTGGGTAATTGGAGGAGATGCCTTGGGCCCTACCTATTTACTGGAGTGGCTGTTTGGGATTCTGATGGCGTAGACCTGCATCTTGGGGGGTTTACTAGAAGAGCTGTCCCTCTCCTGGTGAGGCACATGCTTACTTAGACTCAGGGCTCCGGGGATGCTCCCGCTCCCTGTATGGGAGACCACTGCCATACCGCTGAGTGTGACTCAAACATATCCGGGGCTAGTTGTCCTGTACTTTGTTGTGACTTAGGCCATATTTTTATAGTGAATCCAAAGACCAAGGTGGTGGGCACCCAGCCTGAACCAGGGGAGTCTTCCTAGCTCCCGCCATGGAGACTGAGGGACCAGATGCCCCATCGAACTCTATTCATCTCCACCTAGACAAGATTCTTGCCACTATATCTTATCCCAAGGAAACCCTCCAAAAAGACATTAGTGCAGTAACAGTAGTCTTTGGCCTTCTGCAGGCTGAACACCTTAAGTTGAGTGACCAGATTAAGGAAATGGAGGCCTCCGTGGAGTGCTGCAGCCGGAACACCAAACACTGTCTTGTCGGATTGAAAATCTGACCGACAGGGTACGCATATTAGAACATCAGGCGGAAGATGCAGAAGGCTGCAACCACCAAAACAATATCCCTGAGGATACGGAGGGAGACGATAGGTTGATGTATCTTGACCAAGTGCGTAAAACATAGGTTGCCCCAAATCACCCTATCCCCTTCTTTGCACTGGAACATGCCCACAGGGTGCTGGCCCACCTATTGACGCCCGGTCGCCTGCCCTACCCTGTGGTGGCAGGATTACTACATTATAAGGACAGATATCATACTCCAAAAGGCACAAACGGGGGACCTCTTCGCAGTGGGCAATAGTAAAGTATCAGTGTTTTCCGACTTCACTGCAACATTACAAGCTAAGCGGGCTTCCTTCTTGGAAGTAAAGGATGCCTTCGGAGAGGAAGGCTTGTACTCTTTGATGTTCCCTGCCAAAGTCAGAATCATACCTGATGGGACTGCTCACTTTTGTGAAGATCCAGGCATGGCATGGGACTGGTTGGAGGCCAAAAGGGCAGCGTCCACTTTGCTAGTGGCTGACCCAAAAAGGGAGTACCTAGACGCAGGCCTCATGTGGTCCCAAGGCAGCCGGTTGCTGAAGCAGTCATTCCCTTCACTTACTGAACAAGAAAGGCCTGCCGCACTCCAAGCAGTGGCCGAGATTGTGTCAATTCAGGAGTCAGATTCCGAGATAGACGCCCGTTCGGTCTGATGACCAGTGGTCTCGGAGTCTGGAACTTCACTGGTGGATGGCAATGCCCTGCCTTTGGTGACTCCACAGTCGGTGGACAAACTGATCTGAAGTGCTGGGTGTTACAAATGGGGTTTCTGATTGGCTAGGGTATGCTCCTAAGCCAGACAGAACCCAGTACTCTAGTCAGTGTAGGGGAGGTACACAACCAAGAAAACCCCTGCTCACCCCCTTGGTAGCTTGGCAGAGCAGTCAGACTTATTCCAGAGGCAATGTGTAAAGTGTTTGTGCAACACACACAAACTTGTGACACAATAAATACATCACAAAAGAGACACCACTCAGTAATATATAAAAAGATCTCCTATATTGCATATAACACAGAAACCAAACATGACATACACCATGAATCACTTTGCCAAGAAGTCAATTGTCATCACATCACAGGTAATGCAGTAAGATAAAGACTTGTATGTTGCTCACATCATAAAAACACCATCCCTGTACATATTATGCAGATCCTGAAATAAGACTTGTTATCCTGTCACTACAAGGCATAAAATGACACATATCATAACATCAGGGCAGGAATGTTAGGGATATCACATGGAGTCATAAATGCTGTACATACGAGGCAATCCTGCATTATTACTCGTTATCCTGAATGCGCAAGGCATAAACATGACAAATGCAACAAGTTTAAAAATAAATCCTACAAATCATCACATCACCATAACAGCATGGATCACAAAATATCCCCATTAGAATATAGGTTGCAGCGCACATGCACACCTATTATGGGTTATACAGTAATCAATCACCAAGCGTAGGACCCAGAGCACCTGTGTGCAGGGACATCTTAAGGATTTTGGGGGCCCTGGGCCAAACGTGTTTTGGGGGCCCCTGTTTGGGACAATTTTTAATTCATGATCCAATTTCAGCTCCTTCATGCCCTCTTTGGCCAAGTCACTGAAAGTGCACAGACACACCCATTCAAATTTTAAATGTGTTTACACCTAATATTCAGTGATCGTGATGTGTGTTTTCAATATTGTAACACAGCAGCAGCTCACTAATATTACTGGAAATTATTACTGAGACACCCTCCCATTTCTTATATGTGAGGTCCTGTTTTAACCTAAAAGACACTTTTATATGAACACTGCTTGAAACTTAAACACATAATTTCTCTGCAAAATGTCTGTAACAGACTCACACATTACCCACATTAAAAGTAAATGAAAGGAAAGGCTGCTTGCCCTACTTAACGTAGATTCAAAGTACTAGCAAAGCTTTTGGCAAATAGACTGGCACCGGTGGTCCCCTCCCTGGGTCACGATGACCAAAACGGGTTGGTACCCTCGAGAAGCACCTCCTTAAACCTTCGGTGCTTCTTTTCGATTGCCACGTATTCGCAAACCCAATGGCCAAGAGCAGGCTACCTCATATTTGACCTGGAGAAGGCATTCGACTCCCTGGAGTAGGGAATCCCATTTGTCGCACTAGACAAATATAACCTGGGGGAGTCTTTTCTCAACATGGTGAAGCTACTGTATAGTGCCCCTACTGCGAGGGTTAAAACAGGCCCCTTCATATCCGGCCTCACGGAAGTCCGCAGAGGGACTCGCAGGGCTGCCCGCAGTCTCCATTGCTCTTCGCACTGGCGATTGAGCCACTAGTGGAAGCAATACACACGGAGAAACCAGACGACATTGCACTAGGAGACGGCACACACACGATATCTTTGTACGCGTACGATCTTCTACTATACATAAGAGACATCCACTGCATCCCACAGGGATTAGCAAACATACTGGAAAACTTCACTTCTATATCAGGACTATGAGTAAACGTCACTAAATCCTGTCTATATCTCTTCAGTGAACAATGCGGTGACCCAGAGTATGTGCTCGACGGAACACGTGTCCGTTGGTGCGCATACACATCCTGCTACCTGGGCATTCGCATATACAGAAGCCCAAAAGACTTGGAAGATGGCAACCTGGGCAGAGCACTGACCGCAGTCCACTTCCAGATGGCGTTTTGGGACATGCTCCCACTATCAGTGACAGGGAAAGTGGCCATAGTAAAGATGGTAATACTGCCCAGGTTTTTGTATTATTTCACAAGTCTCCTACACTACATCCCTTCGTCCTTCTTCCAGCCCCTCGAAAGATTAGTAAAAGATTTCATATGGGGAAAATCTAGACACAGGAGGGCGATCAGCAAACTCTACTTACCGGTAACCAAGGTGGCCTGGCAGTTCCACACTTGGAAAAGTACTACTGAGCAGCCCAAATACAATGCGTTACAAGATGGTTTGCGTACCGCCACAGTGGAGATACAGCAACCACACAACCCTCCCTACCGATCACGGAGCTAGCGGTAATATTCCAGCCATGTTCAAAAGCCATGCCGCCGGACTCACTACTGCTGAATGTGGCCTACAAGAGCTTTCATAGAGCACTGTATATCACCCGCAAAACCACACTATACGCTCCATAAGCATCCCTCAGGCATCACACAGCGGCAAACCTATCGGCCCTCTGCCAGCACTGGGAGGCAGACATAGGACGCCAGCTCACAGACACGGAATGGGCCTCGGTATTGGCGAGCTCAACTCAGGTTCCAAGGAAGGTGCACCTGCAACGAATACAATTCTATATCATCCCTGGAGCGTACCTCACACCAGCGAAGATCAATCAATACTTTAGACACCAAGACACCAAATGCCCCGGATGTATGCATTTAGATGCGGACTTGCTGCATCTGTTATAGGAGTGCCCCACATTAACAGAATATTGGTCAGTAGTAGCTGACGCGCTAGCGCACTACACAGGTCGCACACTCCTGTTTGAATGGCACGTATATTTTCTGCATTTATAACATAGAAGCCGCAACAATAAAACCACGTCTAGATTTTTAGATCTAGGGTTTGCAGTAGCAAAAAGGCTAATCGCAAAAAGATGGAAGGACCCTGACCCGCCGCTCATAATAATGTGGAGACGCTCCATGCTAAACTGGGTCAAAGTAGAAAGCACCGCACTCAGATGCGAGGACACGCTTGGGATCCGCAAGATCCCCCTCGCTGCAAGTTGGGATGAAATCCTAACCGCACTGACCCACACACAAGGGAAAGCCATGCCCTCTCAGCCTCCTGTAGATGACACACCTCAAGAGCGCATACCATAGAGGAGAGCACGCGGGGAGGAGAAGCGGAAAGGAGTGAGGTAAAGTATTCCAACGCACCGAATAAGTGCAACCATGAGCATCCCTCTGCCAAGCTAGCAGCCAGCGCCAGAGCACAAATGACAGACATTAATGCCAAGATAGTTGCTCCCAGGGTACCTGAACGCCAGCCTCACAGTTGAGATCCCTAACCCTTTAAGCATTATTTTGCCACAGTTTCGTTAACACCCCTCCTCCACAGTTATGGAGCACATCGTGACAAATGCAGGCACAGCGCAGTTGCACAGCGTAAAACGTATTAGGAACATCATCACTGACACCACAGACATATACCCAAGACAATGTGCCTGACGCCAGGCAAGATACAAAAGATGTAATATCAGAAATATCCTTCTTTTTTTGTCAGTTATTGTTGCGTGTCTCAACTTAATAAACCAATGTGTGCCTGGTATGTGTTTATTATGAAGAAAAAACGTAATAAAACCAGTTGTAAAAAAAACGTAAATGAAAGGAAAACAGTACTTAAAACAATCTGTTTAAGAATTAGGTCAAGGTCATCAGGGAAGGACTAGCTGCAGAACAGAGCTGGCTCTATCAGGGGGCCCCCTGAATGGCTGGGGCCCTGGGCCAGAGCCCACTTTGCCCATGCCTTAAAACGTCTCTGCCTGTGTGCTTATTCCAAGGGATACACCGGGAACCACTGTCGAGGATTTACCCCACCCTGGGAACAAGATCCTGTTCCCCCACAGTATGTACAGAAGCGGGAGGGCGCACACAGGTGGCGATCCGTGGAGAGATCCTGCTCGGTCTCCGCCGCAGGAAAGGAAATTAAAAGGCATCTGCCTGCAAACATGCATAGACTGCCGCCGGAGCTGCTTCTGTAATTAGAGGGCGTACCTTTCCAACCTGTGGGTGGGAAAGCCTTGTTACTTCCCTGGACCCTTACCATCGCGAACAACCGTACTGGGAGTACGAAAGCAGTGCAGGGATTTCGGCTCCCTGGGCGGCAATCCCTCTTCCTGCTGTGAATACCGGGGGGCCCAGCATGATGTCAGCAGAGTTCCTCAGCCCTGTTCTCGCCACTCCCTGGGGTTTCTTTTTATAGCTGCAGCGGACTGAATCTGCAGTCATTGGGGAAGCCCGCGATCACAGTGGGGGCCGTGCTCCCAGTCTTTCCTCGGTACTTCAGCATCTCTGTTGCCCACGGCGCTTTGACCAGCGCTTCGTCACAATATCTTTATAGGGGTGAGGAGCAGTCTCCAGCGGACACTGGGCTTTTGGCCCCAAAAACACTAGGTCATTAGCACGAGCGTAGCGATGGTGTATCGCTTTAAGTAGGCTTGTGAGTAGGAATAGAACCTACACCTGTAATAAGAATGTTATGGGATGAGTGGGAGTTCCAACTGAGTGTCCGTTGTGCTGGATGAGCTGCTGGTCTCTGGCTGTACTCAGTAACATGAAATAAACATTGGAGCTGTCACTTTAATCCTCGTATGATTCCTCCTTTCCTGAATGAAGTGTGGAACCTCACTACAACGAGCTTTTCCTCAAAGAAACAACAAGCATTGGCATAGCCAATAGGTCTCGCTTTTGGGACCTTATAAGTTTTTAGTTATGCAGCACAATATCCTTGGTGCAACAACATCAACTGTTGCATGGCTAAACACTTCTAAGGTCCCAAAGGCGAGACCTATTAGCTATGCCAATGCTTGTTTTGTTTGGAGTGTAGTGGACCTATGAACAGAGACAAAGCTGCAGCACTGTCTAGCAGACATGCCAACCCTTCCGATTCAGGCGGGAGACTACCGATTTCAAGGCTAGTCTCCCGCCTCCCGATTCAAGCATCCAGAAACCCGATTCCTCTGGGTTTCAGCTGACAGGGCTTGGTATTGTGTAACGTGCTAATTCTTCCAACAATAGTCAGAGTGGCGATGCGGGGGCTCTAGAAGGGGTGAAAAACCAACAAAGCCTCGTTAATAAGTGAATGGTCTTTAAAAGACCTGTGAAGTACCCGGGAGCGCTGTGTGGGTGCCCGGGAAGCTGTTTCAGCCGGGCTGCCACACAGGGGGGAGGAGGGGTGTGTTGGTGTATGCACTGCCAGCAACCTGCCAGGCCAGTGCACAACACTTGCATCGCCCTCTCTCTGCCTGCCATTACGCTCCTTGAAGAAAAAAAGTGCATTTGCGTTTCAAATGCCCGATCCTGCAGCAGCACACTTCCAAAGTACATACATGACAGTAACCCGATTCAAGGCCCCATTCTCCCGATTTTTTCTAAAATATCTCCCACTTTGCTCTTCTGAAATGTTGGCATGTATGCTGTCTAGAGGACTTACAATGTGTGAATTACTGATAGGAACAGAGAAGCAGCTGCAGAAATGTGTGGAGGGGTTAGAATGAGGAAATACCGACAGGACCAGAGCAGCAGCTAGCAGCGCTGTCTAGAGGACTTGAAATGAGGATTTACCGGCGGTACCAGAGCAGCAGCTAGCAGCACTGTCTAGAGGACTTAGAATGAGGAATTACCGACGGTACCAGAGCAGCAGCTAGCAGCACTGTCTAAAGGACTTAAAATGAGGAATTACCGATTGGACCACAGCAGCAGCACTGCCTAGAGGACTTAGAATGAGGAATTGAAAACAGGACCATACTAGCGCCTAACAGTACTGTCTGGAGGACTTTGAATCAGGAATTACCTATGGGACAAAAGTAGCAGCTGCAGCACTGTGTAAAGGATTTAGAGTGAGGAATTACCACTGGGACCAGAGATGCAGCTACAGCACCTTCTAGAGGACTAAGAATCAGGAATTACCAGTCATATTTCTAACACTCAGCAGCTATTACAAGGAACAAATAACTAATGCTGCTAAACTGTGTGTCTTTTATATGTGAAGGTGACACACCTGATTTTACAGTGCACCACTTTAATGATTTTAATTTTATCTTGTAAAACATACATGCCCCCGATGACTTTCTCAAAAAGCCCCTCAAATATTCAGTCCTTATCTGTGGTTTGCCTGAGCGTTTGCATACTGTAATACTGTATGGGAGTTTGTGAGGTTGGAGGGAGAGGTGCTTATCACGAGATTATAACAAAGGACAGTGCACCACTGTAATGCTTTTTCTTGTTAGGAATATCACAATGGAATTTGCCACTTTCGACCTGTGCGCAGTTTAAAAAAAACTGATGAGTAAACCCATAATAAAAGTAAACATACTCACGTGTGATTAACTGCATTAAAGTAACTTACAAAATGTTGATATTTTTTGTAGACACAGGGAGATTAATCGCATCTCTGTTAAAGAGCTTTAAGTAATGTCATGGGTTGCCGATTAATCTGTCTACAAAAAATATGAATTATATGAATGTGTCACTCATTGTGTATAGTATAGCTGGTGCTCGTGGTAAGCCCTGCAACAGCTCCGGGTTGAACTTGCGGTTTGTGCTACAAAACTTAAACCAAAAGCCTGCAGTTTGAGCAGCAGAGAGGAAGGCAGGAAAGGGAGACAACTATGGGGAAACAGTGACTAAGGACAAGAAAGGGATAAGGAGGCAGGCGCAGGCCGTGTAGGGTAGGAGGAGTAACAGGCAAGAGGCAGTACTACAGTTTGGGCTTAGTACGGTCAGCGGTGGGCTCCTTAGAAAACTTTTTCCCTTGCCTTGACATTTGTTTTTTGTATTCATTTTGGCAGTTCAATTAAGCTTTATTCGGTTCAAATTAATGACCATAAAAGCACAAAAAATACACATTATAAAAGTACAAAAGGAGAGTTACAGTGAACATTGGCAACACTTTAAAAATCACAATGAATTGGTTAAAACACAGAAAAAACACAATTTGTTAAAAACACATACTTTTCCTGGAGTTGATGCATTTGTTTAAAAAAGTTGCAGTATAAAAACAGATGTCCGCAGATTGCAAATTAAATATTAATTTCATTGCATGCTCAACTGTACGTATTCCATTTTTAACAAACAAAGGTTTAAGAAAAGCGATACAAAAATTTGTGTACAGTTTACAGAACAAAATAAAGTGCAGTGTGCTTTGTGTGGAGATCCCATCACATCTACAGGGCCCAAATGGATGTTTACTCGCAATCGGATGGGCCACCAAATGGTGTGCCATTCCAAATCTGAGTCTTGTTAACACAAATTTATGCGAGGGCCTAGTAACCAAGGTTAAATAGACAGGAAATCCTTCCATAGATGGATACCTATTGTAAAACATAACAGTGGACAAAGTACCGTCTGCAACTGCCCTCTTTCTCCCAGCGAAATCCAGAAAAGCCCTTTTTAGCTCAGCTTTAGGGATTGATAAAACTGCTTTAGGATCTTTTACAATATTCATGTTAAAAATATCTGAAAAGCATACAACGATGTATTTAATCCAGGGTATTGCTACAAATTTATCTAATAGCAGACAGTCCTGGATAATAGATCTAGTAAAGGACTTCTCATCCTTCAGCCATATAGACCGCCAGGTCATCAAAGGCCTAAGGGATAAAAAGTCAAGTAAGTAATTAACAGATAATTCACGGTGACTCAGAGCATTAGAGGCCGAGGTAGGCAAGCATAGAAGTTTTTTAAGGAAAAGATTTTCTTCCAGCTGTATATTATGGGCACAACAATAGCCCCAAACTCCTGCCCCATACAGTGCAATAGTTACACATCTGGCCTGATAAATTTTAAGCATATCCCCGGTCCTGCGGTCCCCGATTTTGGTGGCAAATCTGAAGATGCCGTGGGCATTTCTAGCCATTTTATTACGAATATTATTAAATTCATGAATCCACTTCTTATCACAAGAAAAGGTAATACCTAGGTAGCAGAACTTATCCACTTGTTGCACCTTTTCATTATCAATAAAATAACCTTTATTAGTATGTTTTATATTCTTTAAACCACAAATCAAGGTGCGTGTTTTCCCTTTGTTAATAACAAGTTTCCTATCTTTAATAAAGGACGAAAAGCTATCCATCAGCCGCTGCAGTCCCACAGATGTTCTAGATAACAAAACAGCGGCATCGGCGTATAATAGCACCGGCACTGGAACACCATTGATCATGGGAGCATCTGCGTTTACTTCCTTTAAAATAGCATCAATTCAATTAATAAATAAAATAAATAAAAGAGGAGCTAAAACACAACTCTGCCTTATACCACGTTTGACGCCAAAGTTTGGGGTACATTCTCCCTTATTACCAAAGCGCACATAAGTTTTTAATTTCTCGTACATTCTGGCAAGAAAGAATATTATACCCTCTGGTGCTCCCATTTTCAACAAGGTTGGCCACAAGATCGAGTGGTCCACCATGTCGAAGGCGCTGCTCAGCTCTGAGAAGCACAGGTACATAAGGCCTGGTTTTGCATCGGTATACTTCCCGATCAGCAGTTCTAAATTAACACACTGATCAACCCCTGCCTTTCCTGAATCCGTACTGGCTATCTGCCAGAATACAATCCTGTTCCACCCATTCCTCCAATCTCACAAGCATGACTCTACTCATAACCTTTATAGAGGAGTCCAATAGAGAGATAGGGCGGTAGTTCTTTGCATCGGACCTGCTTCCCTTTTTATAAATTGGGACAATAATAGACTCCCCCTAAGTTGGGGGGGGGCTCAGTACAAACAGCAGCATTAAAGACAACGGCCAGCAATGGTCCCCATACTTCAGGTGCAGCTTTATAGACGTCAATCGGCACCCCATCCGGGCCTTGGGCTTTCCCACCCTTACTCGCCCGAATTCCACTTTCGACCTCCCTAACAGAGATATCAAGTGGCAAAATAGGCCAACTGGAGGAACAAGCATCAGTAATTTTACCAGAGTCAAAAATAATCGAAAAGTGGGTAATCCACCCTTCACTGGAAACATTTGCAGTTAACTCGGGTACATTTGCCTCTTTAAGAAATGGTGAGTTAACCGTTGCCCAGAACAGTGTGCAATTAGATAGTTCTGCAGCTTGATTAAGTGAGTCCCAAGCTTGCTGCTGCAGTTCCCCCTTCCTATGTTTAAGAGCGTTTTTATAGTCTGTCCTCAAATTCGATCCTTATGCGGCCCCTATTACGACCGGTAAACTTTGCATCAATGGCAGTGTTGATTCCTTTAAAAAAAGATAAGACCCGCTCTGGTCAAATCTATTTTCCAAAATAAAAACAATGTCTACCAAATTCTCCTTTATTATAGAGATAGTCAATTCCGAGGCTTTTTCCCCTACCCACCTAAGCCTTACCCCATTAGCCCTGTGAGCTTCTACATTATCGATTGTAGTTCCCACCTCTACAGCACTATCTTCCCACAAAGTGGTGGCCATAATAATACAATTGTGGTCACGTATGGCTGATATTTCAATTTCCGGAGGGGCAAAGCAATCTATAATGCTGGAAGATACTATCACATGATCAATCACAGAAGCAGTACGCCAATTTTTGAAAGTTGGAACGGGCAAGCCATTTCCATCCTTACAACATTCCAATATTTCCAGGTCATGACAACCCATTAGTTTATGCAAGGTTTCCCCGTAGGTATCATGACCAAAGTGCAGTACGTCCCATCCAGCATTATTAGTAACCCCGCAAGCCTTTAACGGTGACAATTCACACAACGTGGTGTTAAAGTCCCCACACCAAATAATATCAAATACAACATTGGATTCCAAACTCAGAGCATCAATGGCACTGGCCAAATCTGTTACTACTTTACTCCTGGTGCTGTCGAAGATATTATTGTAATAGTTAATCAAAAGGATATTGCGGCCTTTGCCCTCAGAGATCCAGAGCATCTGAACAAGATCACCTACTGGTATATGCTTATTAACCACTATCCGGCGGTGGACCAATATAAGTATAAGTAGACCACCTCTGGCTCTACCAGGTCCCTCTCCCCGTGCGGGTAGGTTATAGGACACAAATCCCTCATAATTAACATCACCTTTGCACCAGGTTTCTTGGAAACATAAAATATCATACTTGCTAATAAACGTTTTCCAGCCTGGATCTCTGCCCTTTGATTTTAAGCCGGCCACGTTCCAGCAAACCAATGTGGTACGGGTGCCTCTTCTACTAACATTGGTGATTACAGGTCCAGTGACAGAGGCCCCCCCGATAGGCTGACCCATTTTACACAGTTCCTCATATCTCTCTACAACAGTCTCTACCTCGGTCAATGAGGACATAGGTCGTGTAGCCATGATTGTAGTTTTAATTACACAGTCATCCCTACCAATACTTTTATCCTTCTCTTGGTACTGCTCTTCCCCCAGTTTAAGTCAATCATTAGAGTCCAGGGAGCTAAAGGCATGAAATCTATTTTGAGTTGGAATACCAGGGTAAGGTCTGTAGGTAGCCGAGTAGGTGATATTGCCTCTGTTCTCACAATGATTAGTGTTAAGATGACTATAAAAGAAAGCCAACGATCGAGCACATACGTTAGCATCAGAGGTCGGGAGAGACGCAGCTCTTAGGAAAACAGTGGCAGCATGTTGTGGATGTTTGAAGTTTACAATCACACAATCCCCCCTTGAGCTTTTCCTAGAACTCCCTATCCATTTAACTCTCCTGGTAGTCAGGATTTGGTCAGAAAGATTTAACGGAAAACCACATTGCTTGTTCAGCAGGCTATACTTGTATTTTTTTAAGGAGGCATGTGTTTCCTGGTGACCCCCATTTTCTAATGGCGGTACATTCATGAGTACTACCACATATGTGCGCATTCAGGCGGGAGGTTAGTAACATGCCCTTTCCTTATTTCTTTCCAACACTCACTACTTTTGGTAATAGTGGCAGTCTGACTGTCACTGCAAATTGACGCTTGGGGTGCTGTGGAGTCATGTGTAACATTCTCCCCACTGCCTGTAGTCTTCATAGAGGGGACAACCTGGGTGTTGCATTTTCCGCTAATTATAGGGGTAGTTACACTTCCTGGTTCTTCAATAGCCTTTTTAAGGAGTCCGCCCAGTCTAGCGACTTCTACTGTTGGTTGTTCAATTTTTGACACAAGTGGGTGCATAATACCTCTGATCTTTAGGTCAATAATGTCCGCTAGGTTCTTCATTAAATCGGCGTCTAATTTGACATCATTAGACTTGGCAACCTCATCTGTGTCAAAATGTTTTAATGGGGAGGCTGCCCGTTTCCTTACAGTGCGTGTTCCCCCTCTTTTATTTTGGTTTTTCCTACATGCTCTAACTTGCCGCACTACTGGGGCTGGAGAGTGTTGTACTACGTTATCAATAGAATCATCTAAATCCGCTAAAATGGCGAGAATCAGCTCATGCTCGGTCAGTACCCCAGCTAAACCATCCAAATTATTATTAGTATGAATACAACTATTATTATCCAATAGTGAAGGGGCTGACTGCGACTGGGTAGGGGTTGCCCGCGGTGGAGATGTACTTATCCCTAGTGACTGCTGCCTTTCATTATTTATTTTGCTCACCACCTGCACCAAATAATTATCCAAGGTACGTGGTCCAGGAGGGGCCTTCTGCTTAGACATACTACAAGGATAGTTAAAATACAATAATACCCGAATAAAGCTTACAGAATTATACTAGATTTTACACACCATCAACTGGTGAAATAGCACATTTCACATACAAAACAATAAAGGACAGTCCGACGCAATATAATATAAAAGTCTCACTGTGCAAAGCAGCGTTACGTCCAACAACTTAGTAGCAGCAAAGTCTCGGGCCCAGCCCAGCCTCCTCTGGCCTCTGAGGGCCACAGAGGGCCCGCCCTTTGCCCGGGCTTAGCCCGGCGCTGCCCGCGCGCGGCCCCGCAAAGCGGGGGTTGGGGCGATCTCTTAAGCGCCTCCTGGCGCGGAAACGGCGTCGGCGGCTTCCTGCCGCAGGGGTCGCTGGGAGGTGTAGTCCTGTCTCCGCTCCGCGGCCGCTATGGATGTTGAAGCGGCGGCGGGAGACAGGACGAGTCAAGGGCCAGATCACAGCAAACCAAGGAAGAAAAGTCACCGCCGCAGACCCGAAGGTAAAACACAGGAGTATTCATTTTATTTAATTACAAATTAAGCACTAGATAACAGCTATATAATTGCAAAAAGAAAAATAATGGTGTTGGGGGGAGGTGGGGATTGTAGTGCCTGAGAGAGACGAGCACGTGAATAAACCAGACTGAGTGAGAGCGTGCAGCAGGCAGTCAGGGAAAAGTTCCACGCCGGCTTTGCTGCTGGCTTTCCAGTGTGTTTAGGGTAGCTATGGTGTGAACAGGCCCACAGTGGGTGAGGAGGCTCTGCCGCAGCGCTTAATTTGTAAAGAAAAAAAAATAACATAAATGCCAAACCCCTCTTGATCAGGTGATAGTAATTTGCACCAATTTAGACTAATCGAGGCCCCCAAAGCTATAACTATGGCTTGAACGGCAGTTATTTGTTATTTTTAAATAAATTGATAAATTGATTTAAAGGAATATGGCATGTTGAACTGTATGTTGGCTGCATCTGCCGAGGGCTGGAATGTCTGGACTTGTAGGTTCTGCATAAGGCATTTCAGAGGAACATGCATCCAAACCGGCTGAGGTATCAGAAAACAATGAGTTCATAACACGATAAAGTGACAAACTGTTCATATTAAAGGCAAATTAACAAAAACAAGAATTCAAAGATCGAAAACACACAGAACTGTGTCAAAAGAAAATCCAGACTCTGCAGCTTTCGAACAGATGAGCTGACGTTCACATGCCAGAGTCATCGCAGTATTTTATTTGCGAACAAAATATTAACATAATTTAAATTTCGTCTAGCGCATCGCTGCAGCCCTTCCCATATTTGAAGCCATCGACGCATACCAACAAATTGTATGACAAAGCCACTTCAATGGCCCCATAGATTCCTTTAAAACCATGGGGGGGGAGAGGGGGAGGTAAAAGTAGAATAGCACCAGTGTCCTTTTGCGGTTCCCTTGTGGAGTGAGTGTGCTCCCTGAAAGCAGCTAGCATCACTCCCGCAACCCAAGGGACCCGGCGGCCACGGATACCACACTCCCTGGGAGGGAGCAGCTGGGGAGGCGCGGGGCAGATCCGGACATTGCGATCAGACGTGCTTTTCACAACTTGTAGGCAAGATCGCATTAGAAAGAAAAAAAGTCCAGCAGTAAAAAAAAAAACAAGAAAAGAATATCTCGCAAGAGAGAGTGCCTTCTTTCATGGGTGAAACAAGCCATGTTCTGTTTAAGGTGATTTGCACATTGCACGTGATATGCATTTGTATCGTTGCGGGTATGTGCTGGGAAAGATATATTGAAGGGGTAAGAGTGGCTTCTGCAGCAATCCGCGTGCAAACAAACCTCTAGTTAACAGGTTTTGTGTAAGTCAGAACTTTTCTTCTTTCGAATAAGAGGGTCATGTTCAGTAATCTTAATGCTTCTTTTTTTGTAACGCCATCTCTCACGCTGTGCTCTGTGGTCGAGGAGGGGGAGGAGCATTGAAGCAGAGCGGGCAAGACGGAGGCTCAAAAGTGAAAGCAGGTTGGCTGGCGAGTGTTGTGTGGTGTGCGTGCACCATGACGAGAGAGGAAAGCCATATGGCACCTCTGCTCGTCATTGTGCGCGTAACCGCACGCCCGTGGCCAGCCAGCTTTTGGTAGCACTTTTGGTAGCCCACATACTAAATGTCTCGCTGACAGCGCATGCACTGGCTCAGCGAGACCTAAAAAGGGGTGCGTGCATTAGAGTCTGTAGGGTCACCGAAGAGGCCAGAGCTGCCTAGCATGGAACTGGTAAACCGAGATCTAGTCCCGGCCTCGGCCCAACATCCTGTGATTCTGGCCACATCGCATAATTACCCCGTGCCTAAAAACGGCCCCTTTGTAATGTAATCTGGTGCTCATGAAAAGCGCTCCGATACCGTTGGGCCAGGCTCACGCTGTGTAAAACTGCACAGAGAGCGCAGAGAACAGCACACAAAGGAGCAGCGCACGGGGCACTGCTAGCGCGAGACAGTGACACAAGCCTAAGACCCACAGAGAAAGGAGCACGCGCTTAAGTAATACATAAAGTAGAGTAAAAATGTTCGACAAAGCTTTTGGAGGAGGGGTTACAGAAAGAAGTATGTGGGGCTGAGGGGAAGGGAAAAGAAAAGGGTGGGGGGGGAGAACAGAATGAAACAGGCAGAACATGCAGCTACGGAGGGGCTAGTAAGTCCTAAACTGGGACAAAAAAGTTCCACCTCTGCTATGAATAGTGTTGCATTTAACCCCGGTCGCCTCCTAAGCTGATAAGCTTTCGAGACCGTCCTATAATACGCAAATGGCGGCCTGTTACATTTAGCAAAAAAAAAAACAAGCAAGACATGCAGGTGCGACCGGGAGTTGTGTACGCGCACGCGAAAGTGATGAAGTGAAAGTAACAAGACGTGCGGACGCGACCGGGAGTTGTGACTGGGAGTTGTGTGCGCGCACGCGAAAGTGAAGAAGTGATAGTGATTGCGCGGAGGAAAGATGCATGGCGGCTGTGCATGGCAGCTGCACGCGTGCATGCTCACGTGCACGGAAGCGCTAGGCCAGCCAGCAGCACTTTGAAATCTCACATACAAAATGTCTCTCCGAGCAGCGCATGAGCGCTGACTCAGTGAGACCTAAAAAGCGCTCTTCATATGCTGGGTTCAAGGAGCCCTAAGCAGTGCTCTCCACTCGCTGAGTTGACGGACACAGGGCACACTGAAAACTTTAAAGGAGTTTTTCCAGAACCTCTCACCAGAACAAGGGGAGGGCAGGCAAGCCCACAAGTCCCTACAGAACACTGGGGGCTCAGAGCAGGGTACAGACAGGCAGGCCAGCACACGGATCCTTGTAGCAAGGTGGCAGTCTCTAAAGCAGGTCAGCTCAACAAAGCAAATGGTCCAAATGGCAGCATAATAGTCCCTGGCAATGTGCAGCATGTAAAGCCAGCAGTGTCTGGTGCAAGTCCCACACAGTGTCTTAAATAATGGGGTCAGAACCCCTGTACTTATACTCAAATTGTTTTTGATGTGGTGGCAACTTCAAACAAACTTTAGAAGTACACAAAACCCCCATTCAATCCCTAGCCCTGGCTCCAGACACACTACAAAGGGGTGTAGACAGCATTGTGAGAGGACAAACACAGCCCTATTCAGGTGCAGGTGACTGCTCCTCCCACCACCCTAGCTCAGGAATACCCATAAGAATATGCAGGGCACACCTCAACTCCTTTGCTGACTGTCTAGAGTGAATGCAGAAAACAGGCTCCTCTCAGTCTAAACGTTGATTAGAGTCAGGCTGCAAGCACATAGAGTCATAAGCACACAGAAATGCCTACTTTCTTATAGTTGCAAAAAGAACTATTGATGGACAGAATGCAAAACAATGTCATACATTCACCCCAGTACAGAGATATGGGCCTAAATCCATCATTTTTTTGCTCACCATGCCATTCCAGTTTGGACCCAGCCGTATGCAAATCAGTCTTGACCCTGTGCCCAATGGGAACAGTCCAGCCCGAACTGCCAGGCCAGGTCCTCCCTGGACTTGAAACAAGCATCCTAGGACCGGTTTTGGGGTTTCACCCCTCTTCAGCCAGGATAGCTTGATTCCAGTGGCATGGAGAGCACGGGACTCACGTCTGAGCATACCCGTCCCACTCGGAGTGACAAATGCAAAAAGAACTACTGATGGACAGAATGCAGAACAGTGTCATACATTCACCCCAGTACAGAGATCTGGGCCTAAATCCATAGTTTTTTTGCTCACCATGCCATTCCAGCCAGGATAGCTTGATTCCAGTGGCATGGAGAGCACGGGACTCACGTCTGAGCATACCCGTCCCACTCGGAGTGACAAATGCAAAAAGAACTATTGATGGACAGAATGCAGAACAATGTCATACATTCACCCCAGTACAGATATCTGGGCCTAAATCCATCGTTTTTTTGCTCACCATGCCATTCCAGTTTGGACCCAGCCATATGCAAATCAGTCTTGACCCTGTGCCCAATGGAAACAGTCTAGCCCAAACTGCCAGGCCAGGTCCTCCCTGGACTGGAAACAAGCATCCTAGGACTGTTTTTGGGGTTTCACCCCTCTTCAGCCAGGATAACTTGATTCCAGTGGCATGGAGAGCACGGGACTCACGTCTGAGCATACCCGTCCCACTCGGAGTGACAAATGCAAAAAAAACTATTGATGGACAGAATGCAGAACAATGTCATACATTCACCCCAGTACAGAGATCTGGGCCTAAATCCATAGTTTTTTTGCTCACCATGCCATTCCAGTTTGGACCCAGCCATATGCAAATCAGTCTTGACCCTGTGCCCAATGGGAACAGTCCAGCTCGAACTGGTCCTCTCTGGGCTGGAAACAAGCATCCTAGGACCGGTTTCGGGGTTTCACCCCTCTTCAGCCAGGATAGCTTGATTCCAGTGGCATGGAGAGCACGGCACGGAGCAGTTCGGTCCGGACTGTTCCCATGAGGCACAGGGTCAAGACTGATTTGCATTTGGCTGGGTCCAAACTGGGGTGGCGTAGTGGGCAAAAGAACGATGGTTTTAACCCAGATCTTTTGACTGGGGGAGACTGTTTGGATTGTCAGCATTCCGTCCATCATTTTTTTGCTGTAATACTTTCTTATAGTGGCATTAAAAAAAAAAGTAATAAAAAAATCTACATTCACCTATAAGCAGAATTTATCACTGCTGTTCCAAACCTACTAAACATGGCAACGCTACTCATTCCAGATCAGAAATTACTACTGAAACAGATATCAGGGAATTCCTAATGCAAACCTATGAGAGGAGCAGGCCTCACAGCAGTGAGAAACCAAATAGGCTGTTTGTCACTTCCAGGACACGCCAGCCAACAAAGGCGCATGTCCTACCTTTTACTTACACAGCACCCTGCCCATAGGGCTATCTAGGGCCTACCTTAGGGGTGACCTATATGTAGTAAAAGGGGAATTCCAGGCTTTGCAAGTAACTTTGAATGCCAAGTCTCTGTGGTAGTAAACTGTGCACGCAGGCCCTGCAGTGGCAGAGGCCTGAGACAGGTTTGAATCTCTATCTCTGTGGGTGGCGCAAGCAGTGCTGCAGGCCCACTAGTAGCATTTACTTTACAGGCCCTGTGTATATAGGATACCACTGTACAAGGGACTTGCATGTACATTACAGTACAGTTGTAGACCAATCTTGCCAAGTTTAAAGGAGAGAGCACATGCACTTTAGCACTGTTCAGCTGTGGTAAAGTTCTCTGAGTCCCAAAGCCAACAAAAACAGGTCAGAAAAAATACAGGCGGATGGCATAAAGTTTGGGGATAACCCTGAAAAATAGCCAGGTCCAAAACTGGGTTACTGGCAAGACTGCAAACTAAAGGATGTGGAACAGAGGTGTTGTTTTTGCACTGCTGGACGGGGGTTTATGGAAGTTCTAGGTTTGTGGAATCTGCGACATATACTTCTGCTATTTATTTTGAAACTCTGGATCGAGGGTACCCTTGATGCTAGGTGTGCACTTGCCTGAGTGCCCAGACAGTACTCAAATGTGGGGTCGGTGTGGAACTGGTTTAGCCTGCACTCCATAGCCTACCCCTTCTCGATTGGCCACTGCCAGGAGACTGGAGGTGGCGTTCTGTTGACAAAGTTTTCACTTTACAGGTTTTGGCGGCCAGCCTGTGCTGGGCTGCTCTTGGACAGGGGAGGTAACAGTTGGGGTACGTATGGGTTGTTTTGGGGATTACACCACTAATTGAAGTGGGGGAGTTGGTCACTGGGGGTTGCCTGGAGTGTGTATATAGGACACACACACACTGATCAGATGCAAGACCAGCATCATACACTAACTTTCTTTACCTGGAATATCCCGAGGATGGGTTTAGCCATTAAATTCACGAATACCTGTGGTGTAGGGGGTTGCAGGTAGCTATATAACAAGAGACTTTCTTTGCCAGATGAGAAATTGAGCGCTTGTGACATACATGGCAAAGCCAGTTGTATGCTACCTCCTTTTCTGCTTTTTCAAGGGGATCACTTTCTTTTTTTAAATGGGAACACCCTTTGAGCTTATGCCCTCCACTATCAACAAGTAAGGGCGCTATATTGTACTTAAGGGTAGATAACTGGGCAGGCAAATTACTCTAGGAAGTATTTATGTCCCAAACCAAGATCAAACAACTTTCTTTTGCTCTCTCTGCTCCGTTGGCACCGCTTGTTACAGCTGACCTTTTGCTTGGTGGAGATTTAGCTGATGTCGCGCTTGGCCGTTCTACCCCCCAATGCCCCTCCCCACTCCTCTCCATTACCAGGTACAACAGCTTACAAGACAGCTGAGTGCCTCAGGGACTGGTTAGATAGATAGGAACTGTTGGACCCTTGAAGGACCCAACATGGGGTAATGCGAGATTACTTCTATTGCTCCCACATTTATTACCTCCACACTAGTTTAGATAAATTTGTGTTCAAACAGGCTCAGCCAGTATGTTACCTACACTGAGTACTGGGACTTGCCGTCTCGGACCACAGTCCCTTGCTGTTGAGCTTCTGGCTGACTGAGGAACATTTGGAGATTCCCACATAGTGACTTAACCCTATGTCCCTAGAGCAGGGGTCTTCAAAGTGTGGGGCGCGACCCCCAGGGGGGCCGTGAAGTGATGGAAAGGGGGTCGCGTATTCCCGGTCACACTTCTGCCCAGGCACAACAAGGGATTCAGCCCCCCTCCTCCCCCGTAGTGTGTCTCAGCTCGAGCTGCTGTGGGCTCCGCTGGGCTGTCTGCAGTCTTATCTCCTGGGTTTTTCACAGGTCGTTAAGGACCATTTGCAGATTTACATACCTTTTGTAAAGGGGTTACTGAGGCTTAGTTTTTTAGGTCTTGCCTAGCTATTGCGTTTACGCAATCGCTATGCGAGACTCTAGTAAGAGGGGCATTTCAAAGTGCTCCCAAAAGTGGATTGCATGGCGAGCACGCGCACAATCACGTGCATCGTGCCGCCATGCAATCCGTTTGGGGAAGCGCTTCAGCCCACTGGCGCCCTCGGCATCATACTTCAAAGCGTCCGCTCCCCCGCCTGGAATGTGCTCCCCCGCCCCCGCCAAGCGCGCGCGCCACGCTCCGCCGCGTCTCGCCGTGACAAATTTGCTTTCACTTTCGCGCGGCGGGCGCTCGCGTCCGGACCACTTTAGAAGCCGGGCTTGTCTTGTTTTCTTCGTAATACGCATTTGTTCTCTACCTGGCTCCCCTCCTTTTCCTAGGCCTCTGTCTCTCTTACGACCCCATTCCCTTTCGCTTATGTCGGTATTTACTGCTCTCTCTCTCTTCGCTTATGTTTGAATTTACTGCTCTTTGTCTCTCCCGCTCTCCCCATTCTATCCTGCTCTCTCTCACGAGCCTTCCATCATTTCCTATCTCTAACCTGTGGTCCCCGTCTACCTCGCGCCCTCTCCCCTCTTTGTGCCCGCTCCCTTTCTCACTTCGCCACCTCTTCCATCATTGTACCTCGCTGCCCCTGTCTAACCTGCAGTCCTCGTCTACCTCGCGCCCTTTCCCCTCTTTGTGCCCGCTCCGTCGCCACCTCTTCCATCATTGTACCTCGCTGTCCCTGTCTTTCTCGCGCCCCCTCCCTTCCAGATCTCTGTGTCACTGTGTCTCCTTCCCTGTCAGGCCTCTTCTTTCCTCCCGGTGTCTAACATTTGAGGGTCGCTAATGAGAGCCTCCGCAGTCCGGCTCTCACTGATCCCTCGGAGGCTGCCGGGTGTATGGGATCCTTTCCCTGCAAATAATTAATTTAGCTACGTGTTACGTAAGAGCCTAAAAGGCTTTCTGCTGCTACCGTGCTGCTCGGCGGCCATTAATATTATATCAGGGCCGGTGCTGTTGCTGTAGCGCAGTTTCATTAAAAATGTGATCTGTAGCTTTAAACATGCTTCTTTCCATGCAGAATTATACCAAGTAATTCTTGGTCTGCAAACTCGTAATTGCGTACAGAGATTCCCGTCGGTACCGGAAATTCAGAATGCCTGGAACGGCTGCATATAGTTCCTCAATACTTTGTCAATTTCTGCTAGTTGTGTTTCATCAGCTTTTAAGAGTAGCGTTCGGGCCACTCCTCCCCCCCCCCCCCTCTTATCTAGTCTCCTTCTAGGCCACTTTTTCCATTTTGCTTGGAAATTTGATCCTCGTCTTTTGGCTGCTTCTTTCTCTTCTTAATAATTATACTATAATATAATACTTGGATTTGTATAGCGCCGCTAATAACCTGTGAGGGTCTGTAGGCGCTGTCCGTAGGCAGGGGGAAGTGATTTGCCCAGAATCACAGGATGTTGAGCACACAACGAGACTTAAACCTGGATCTCTCAGCGCCCAAGTCGGCTGCACTGGCCGTTAAGCCACACCCTCCCCCTTCTGAATGTAGCATTTGGACCACTTCTTTGTCATTGACTCGACTCTGGAACACGTCCAGGGCCGGACTGGTAATTTAAAACAGCCCTGTCAAAAAGTATAAACTTAGACCCCATGTGCACCAAGTGAGTAACCCCCAGCACATTGCTCAGTAGGATTTTATGTAGGATAATTTTGGAAAAGTGAAACCAAAAGGTGCATGTTAACTGCTCAATTTTTCAATTATATTTGCCACTTTTACTGACTGCTCCGAAAGGGATTCAAATAAAGAATCCAGTACATTAGTGTTTACCACAGTACCGCGAAACACTATTTCTACACAGCTTCTAATCATGCATGCCATGTGCCTGGTGAGAAAAAGGACCTATTTGTTGGTACAGTTATGAGAGGTTTTCTTTTAATGCTTCCATTCAAAAGTCTTTGAAGCTCATCTAACAAGCATTGAAAATGCAACAGGTCTCGCATTTACGCGAGGAAGCTATTGGCATTGTAAATGACAATGCCTTTTATTTTATGTTTTAAAAACCAAAACATAAATAAAAGGCATTGTCATTTACAATGCCAATAGCTCAAACTCCCGTAAATGCGAGACCTATTGCATTGCAAATGCTTGTTTTTCTAGTTCCAGTACCCCCTGGGCCCCAACTCTGCCTTTTCCTTACATTTGTATTTTACAGTTAATGCAGTAGTGTGAGAATGCATTTCATGAAAATAAATATAAAGTAGGGTTGCAAGAAGAAAAATACCAGCCATTTGATGTTTAAAGAGCCTGCAAAGGCCTCCTCTTGACACTAAATGGGATTGTAAATAAAATCATATGCATTCATTCGTAATGTGACTTTTCTGTCTTTGTTCCCTTTAATTATCAGTCATGGATCATTGAGGCAGCCCTAGAACACAATTAAAAGTGCTTTATATTTATATTTGCTGTTCCAAGTACGCACAGATGAGTGCTGAAATATACAGCTTTAGGTGACTGCTTATTTTTGTACCGTCTGGGACATCAAAATAATGAACAGGCAACCCTAACCATAGGACTGGAAGTGTGTTGCAGGATCAGCATATTATTTATTTCCTCCACCCTCGATCCCTGATTAATGTCATAATAGCAATAATTTAACTTATATCTTAAACCCTACGCTGCCGTCAATAATATGCTGAGTTACTTCAAGTGTTTGGGAATGCACCCTGCATTCAGAGAACTCACTTCTCATTCTCGTACTACACTTTCACGCTCACCCTGCACTCACAGCGATCACAATGCACTCACACTGATCACCATGCACTCACATCATTCACCCTCTCACACTGCACTCACAGTGATCACTCTGCAATCACAATGCACTTGCGTTATTCACCCTGTACCTCAGCCTGCAGTCACACCACTCATCTGCACTCATGTGACACCTCATTCACCTGTCCCCTCACTGCTCAATTTGCAACTTGCTGAAACAAGCCCATCATTAACCTTGCCTTAATTCGTCCCACTCTGCACTTACATCCGCACCCAAATTCATGGTCACCTCACTCACCCTGCAGTCACTCCTCTTTCCCTACTCTCACACTGTTGCATCACTCACCGTGCACTCACATGGGCACACTTCTCATCCACAGAGTGCAGAGGGTTAATGTGCCTGCTACAAAGAACATGTACTATGCAGATCACAGAACTGTGAGTAAACTGAGTAGCACTATAAAAAAAAAAAATGTTTGTCAGAAAGGTGCTACAGAGAGATGAGGTGCTTTGTTGGTGAGTGGTAGTGAGGGAATTTATGGAGAAGGAGGAAACGGGGATGGGGCACCAAAAAAGACTGTTGCGCCGTGAGTGGCCAGTGCTATGGCCAGCCCTGCCTGGGAGTGCAGGCCCCCTCGCGAAGTTTGGGTCTAGTCGCTCCCATGCTTCTGCCTACTACTATTATTATTTACATTTGTAGTGTGCTGCTATTACCAAAAGGTGTCCTGGGGCTAATAGCCATCTGCTGCCTGAAGGCAAATGAGAAACATACAGAAGGGGAAGGAGAACCAGCCAAATGGGATGACCTACAGAGCATAGAGCCAGGTTTTTATATCTTCCTAAAGGATAATAGATTCTTGGTGGAGCGAAGCAAAGGAGGGTGGACGTTCCATAACTGTGTGGTCTGCACCAAAACAGCAAGACAGACAATTCGTGCCTTCCTGAATTAGGGAACAATTAAGCAGAGTGGCACAGGCCAAGAGTAGCATACGGGTCCAACCCGTGTGCTCGGTGAGGAGAGATGAGAGGATGAGAAAGGACAGCAAGGGAGTGAGGGAATTTGATTGAAGAGGTCAGGGATGAGGAGAAATGTGAAGTGCCGAAGGGAAGTGCGGACACGCAAGAAGTGAGTGTGAGGGAAAGTTGAGGGCACAGAGGAGGGCTACTGAAAAACCCTGAGAGAAGATAGCTGAGAGATGATCTGTGACCTAAAAAGTAATTTGATGCGACATTGGTGAGGGACAGCAGCTATAGGGGAAGAGAGGGAGTACTGGGGTGGGTGCTGAGCAGTGATTAATTTGTAATTAAACATGTGCCAGGAACCTCACCAGTAGGCCACTGCAACTTTAACCACCCACCCATTGCCTTGCATGTGCGGCCAATGACAATACCTATGCAACTACCAACCATAATACTGTACAATTGTGACTATTTCAAGCCCCCAAAGCTATAAGAATGGCATGGATGTCAGGAGTTTATCGGTTTTAATGTACATTGAATTAATAAACAGCTGTTCTGCTCATCTCTAAATTACACAGACAGAGCCATCAAGTGGCATGTGGCAGACGGTCATATTGCCAGTGTGCAAAATTAGGTGCCAGTGCGGAGCAACGGAAACCACCTGCTCAAATTAAGCACTGGTGCTGAGGTAACAGGGGAGAGGGACATTGGTTCAAGAAGGTGTGAAAAAACAAAGGATAGATGTGAAAGATGAATGGGGGACTGGAGAGGTGTAGGAAACAAATAGACAACAATTTGAACGGAGAGACTTGAAATGAATGAGAAGTGCAGATGGGCACGGGAGGTGACAGGGCCAGAGAGGCCATGAGATAAATGCGAGAAACTGTTAGAGATGAGGTCAGTGAAAAGGCAGAATGGCAAGAGGTGATTAAGGGTGAAGTGAGAAGTTGAATGGGGAGAGTTTAGAAGTTGTAAGAAGGGGTGAAAGAAAATGGCCTGCAAAGTGAGAGAGGGATCCAGGATTGGGAGAGGAGAGGAGAGAGGGATGGAAGGGAGGGGTGAGAGGAAAGTGGCATGGGTAAATTGCTCAACTCTGCACAAGACCGCCAGGGTTTTAAGGGACCCCTGCTGCTCCCGGCCAGGGCCAGGTGAGCTTCTAATGTGGCAGCACGTATTCCTGCGGAGTGGAAGGCCCATCACAAAGGTTGACTAGACATCTTTCTGATGTTAATTGCTGTATTTTGGTTATAAACTGGTACTGATGGGGTGAAATCTTTCCTCAGTGTTACTGTGTGCAAAAAAATTCAAAATAATGAAGCAATTCTATCCCAAAATAATGCTGCATCACATAACATTATTTAAATTTTCTTCCCACACTATTTAGTCAAGCCTGTCGTGTAATTTGGTCCTCACCTGCCTCGTAATTCCAGAAGCCCTGCCTACAGGTTTAGAAATGTTTATCAGGATGGGGTCCTTATGACTGAAAATGTTGACAGGGGGGTCTCGGCACCCAAAAGTTTGAAGACCTCTGCCCTAGAGGATGCTTGCTTTTGAAACTCCTTGAGGGAGGCTATTGCCGGGTACTCCGAATTGAGCCCGGGTTCTGCTTCCTCCAGCCTGATTAAGTGGGAAGCCTTTAAGGTGCTGATTTGCGGTCACTGTTTCGGTCACTCTATGGGAGTTTGGAGAGAACTGAATGGCAAACTTCAAACATTGGACAACAGACTGCACAAATTAGATAATGCTCTGGGGACGAACAATGCTGCAAAGACTAGACTCTGGGAAGCTAGGGAACAGTTTAATACCATCTGAGAGTGACTGCGGTATCATGATTATAAAAATTACATCGCTAAGGCACACAAAAAAGAGGGTTTGCCGGGTAGGTTCCTAGCTCGGCTCATTGGACCGGAGTCCTGAGGGAACCCCATCACACAACTCCAAGCAGAGAATGGAATGCTGCTTTTCTATCCCAAGACCATCACCACCTCATTTCAGGAATATTATGAAACATTATATAGGTGCCCTTGGGATTATCCATCGGGGGACAGGCTGCCTTTCTGCACAAATGCCACAGAGAGAACTTCCTTGAGAGGCTCAGGAGAGTCTGTGGGGCCCTGTCACAACCTAGGAGATTCGGCTCGCAATCCGGGAAATGGCTACGGGGAAAATCCCAGGCCCGCACAGCTTGCCTGCGTTCTAGTCTGCTTTTGCAGAAAGTCAGGCTCCAAGGTTGGAGTCGCTATACACTGACTCTTTAAAACATGGATCACTGTCTAAATCCACACAAGACGTTGTCCTGATCCCACTTCCCAAGACTAATATACAGGGCGCACCTACCACGGCATTTCGCCCTCTGTCCAAGGTGAACATGGACTTCAAAATTCCTAGCAAGGTTCTGGCCTTTGGCTACTTACTCATATGCTCACATTGATACATGAATACCAAAAGCCATTTCATTACAGCCCGCAGTCCTTCCCTTAATCTTCGGCAGTTATATTATGTCCTCAGTCATCCAGAAGTGCAGTCTTAACCTGGGCATTGCTTATTTCTAGGGACTTTGAAAAGGCCTTTGATTTGGTACGTTGGGATTTCTTGTTCGAAGCTATTCGTTGGATCGGTGTAGGGGAGCGTTGGATTAATTGGGTTAAGTTACTTTATACTGCTTGGACTGCACAAGTTAGAACGGGCAAGACCATCTCCCCGTAATACAATGTCTCTGGAGGCACCAGACAGGGATGCTCACTATCCCCCCTTCTCTTCTCTTCTTGTTGGCTATTGAGCCAATGGTGGAGCTCTTTTGGAAAGAGGGGGTGGGCTCCGGTGTAGTAGTAGTACACATTATTTCCTTATATGCAGATGGCCTCCTACTGTACCTGGCCAATGCCCTATGGGTGTGGTGATCGCGCTACTCCTTCCGGGGGGAATTTAAGGCACTTTCTGGCCTTCGAGTCAATGAAACAAAAATCTGTTTGTTATCCATTACACCTGGGGCGTCCAGCGGCCGTTGGACATTCCACAAGGCTTGACTTGGTCCTCCTCTGCATTTAAATACCTGTTAATTCAAATATTTTACTTCCGGGAGGATTTGCCAGAGGGTAACTTGGGAAGGGCTCTCAGATCACTCAAAACCTGCATCCCAGTATGGGTTCCTGCCTCTCGTTTCGACAATTAGACATCATGCTTATAGAGCTGATGTGGAATGGGGGCCACCATAGAGTGTCACTGGAGGTTCTAGGGGGCATAGGTGCTCTGGACTTTGATCTGTATATTATAGCGGCAAAGCTCCAGTTGGTCCAGCTTGACAGGGCCATTTAGCCTAACCTGACAGGCCCCACAAGAAGAGTTAGGCCCGATGAGACTGGCTCACCATCAGAGTGCACTGCTGGCAAAGCTGCTATGCCCGACAATGGCAACTCCCAAACCGGCGTGCCATTAGCGGTGGCCTTGAAAAGTTGGAGGTGGTGTGTTCTGAGGACTATGGGGACAGCTCTTTACGCCTCTGCTCTACCGTTAGTGGTTCTCCCACGTGGCGACCATCTCACATTTTTTACGGCAGTGCAATTGGCCTGGATAGATGCTGGCCTGCTGGCAGTTGGTGACTGGTACTAGCTGGGAGCTCTGCTCCTGCTAGAAGATTTGGTAACCCAATATGACCTACCTCTGGAGCAGTTTCTGAATTATGAGGCCTTGACATGGACGTTTAGGGACTTGTGGGCCGGAGGGTGTGACGAACCGATGACACATGCAGTACTATATTTGCCGGTGTCCATGGGCATGGCGAGGCATTTGATGAAGTGGTTTTATAAATCGTTGTCCGAAATTGTCCGGAAGTCCCTGTTGACACGTCGACATAGGTGCGGAGAGATACTAGGGTGAGACTTTACAGTGGTGCAGGGTTTTTGCATATCCTAAGAAGGTCTCCAGGAATATGAGATTAAAATACACTCAATTCAACTTGGTTTATTTGACTTACTTAACATTCCACAGACAAAAGATCATTTATGGCAGTGAATCGCAAGGCTGCCCTAGATGCAGATGTCTGCCACATACCTGGAGTTGCTCTCACTTATGACCATACTGGGAAATGGTGATCGATACACTGAATGCCGCCCTGAGCCGAACTCTCGATTGTACTTTAGAGGTCTGCCTCTTGGGATTCTTTCATAGAACAAGAATACAGAATGTGGGCTGTAGGTTCTTAGATTTGACCATAGTGCTGGCTAAGAGAAGGATAGCAATGGCTTGGAAGTCCAAGACGGGTGCGGTGGTAGTTACATGGGTGAAAAATGTCTCCATGTGGGCCAGGGCCGAGGAGTGGGCGCTGATTTGTGAAGATGCTCGAGGGGTGAGGAGGCAACCGATTGCAGGGTTGTGGATGGAGGTGTTGGAGGCCTGGGAGCACCCAGAGGGAGACACAGAGGGGAGGCCTGACAAACAGGCTGGGCCAGTAGAGTGGGATAGAGAGGACTCCTCAGGAGATTCAGATGAAGAAGGAAGTAGGCGTTAGGTATGACTGTCTGCTGTGGTCTGTTAGTCCACCGTTGCCCTCTTTTATTGTAGCTCTATAGGCGTCGGCCTCCGCTCCACTCCCCTCCCCTCCCCTGGAATTCTTATGCATTGTTTCTGCTACCAAGGCTCCCCTATTGGCATCAGTCAGGCCATCCCACCTTTCCCTATCTGAGGTGTTAGGCTCCCTTTTGTTACATGGTATATGCGATCCTTGAGACAGTTTGGTTAACTTTGTTTTTATTTTAGTTCTTATAAATTGGCTTCTGTGATCCTCCTTCCTCCTGCTCCTGAGCCTTAGTATTTTGAGATGAGAAGGCGACCCCCTGTAAGAAATTACTTTAAAGGTCAGGGAAAAAGGGGGAAAAAACAACCAAAGGATCAAAGACACACTCCCTCAAGACCTATATTTCTTTGTTATTGGCTTTCATAAGCTCAAATTACGGGGCATTAAAAAAAAATGTCTTCTCCACACAAAATTATTTTCTATTATTTCATATTTTCTTTTTGTTTTCTTCTTTTTTCACACATTACACATAATCATTTCATTTCCTTTTACATCATTTTACATATACATTGCTGTAGCTATATCATTGTTCAAAAACTAATGCCATATGCGTTACAACTGATCTCAGCACCTGTGTAACGACATCTAAGATTAATTAGTGAAACCAATAAACATTCCCCCACACACTGACACCTTTTTCATCATCAACCTGTTACATGTTGTGGTTACATGTTGTCTATTAGATTAAGGTCCACCCACTGATAATAGTGTCTCCTTTCAAATCAGGAGGATATTACCGACCGGAATACCATAAGATCGAGCAATTAGGATCCTTAGCAGTGCCTTGGCAGTGCCCTTTTATGAACTACAGTGGAAACATTGAGGATCCACATTAAAGGTATAATTAGTATACGCATTTATTGTCGTCATAGAGAACATTTTTTTTAATGCCCCGTAATTTGAGCTTATGAAAACCAATAACAAAGAAATATAGGTCTTGAGGGAGTGTGTCTTTGATCCTGAGTTTTAGTATACATGATGAGATAGTCTGGCGTGAACAGGTACACTTTGCTGAGCTCCCATATTAGGAACTCTGGGTCACAGATTAGGAGGACACTTCTTGAGGAGAATGGTGGAGCAAGTTTCAACTTATTGCTTCTACATTAGACTACGAGACTATGCCTCACTCCTGCTACCAGGCAGATTTAGCCAATGGATCTTATGTAACCAATGTTGATCTCTTAGATGTGCCCTGTAATTCGTGATTTTAGTTAAACTCTGACATGTCATGGCTTCAATTTGTTTATCATAAAATTCCAGTCCTTCAGAGGACTGCCCTGGTTGAGGTCTGCCTTGTTTTTAGGCAGACTGCCCTGCTGCTTGAGGCCTGCCCTGCTCTCTGAGATGAAAAAGTGGACCTACTCAATTCATCCCAGGCTAACCTGAGTGGCATCAAGTTGGCTAACTGCCTGTTCTGAGGTATAGGGCCCAACAAGTTCCAGAGTCTTCCCTGCAACTGCCCAGGTGACCTGCTGCAACTAGACCTGCCTGGACCTGCAACACGAAGCTCACGTGAGCCCAACTCTTCATGTGATAGCAACTGCCAGAGATGACCAGCAACGTGAGATGTGTGCTACAGCAATGCTAGGCTGCAATGACTGCCAACGAGAAGCTCCAGCAGCGATCATCTACAACACCTGACTAGATCTTCATGCTACAGTGACAACCGTCTGTGGTGCCTGGCCTACTCTTTGCGCTACAGCGACAACCATTTGTGACGCTCTCTCTGCTCCTCACAGCATCCTCCAGCGCGAGCTGGACTCTTTGCGCCAGACTTTGAGAAGGCAACATTTTTTGCTGGGCTTACCTGGTTCCTCTATCCGGCCTTCACTCCATCACAGTAGCCCTGTACTTGTGTCTTTACCCAGGACCAGATAACTGAGAGAATAGCTTTGTGATTTTAGGTGCTATATGCCTAAAATTGAAATTGTATATCTCCATTTCTACAGATTGGATTTTTGTTGTTCTGTTGTTTTATTTACTAAAGATTACTCTACTTTTGTAAATTGGTGTGGGATTTTTCTTTTATCGTATTGCCACTTTATTGCTGTTTGAGTGCTACATAAATACTTTACACCAGGGACCTTCAACCTTTTCTACAAAAAAGCTACTTATGTTCAATGAATATCATTCCGAGGTACTGTTATTACCATTGTACTATTGATCATACCAGACAAGATTACGTTAGCTTCCACCCATGTGAGATTATCAGCAGTGATCACCACCAGTAATTAAAAAAAAAAGGCTTTATCAATTTAGAATGCCTCTACATATGTAATTCATAATAGCCATAGCTGTGATACCCCTGGCACCAAAGTAATAATATGAAGTATAGGTCTCCCTGATGCTGCTTGATTTATCTTTCATATATCGTCTTTGAATATATTTTATAGAGTCTATCATTTTTCTCAAAACATCAGCTTATGAGTCATAAAAATACACATATTTTCATCTCCAACACTCTCTTTTTAAATTTGGTATAAATATAATAATGCAACCAATCAACAGCTACTAATTTAGAAGACTGGACTGCACATAGGAGAGCTACTTAAAGGTAGCTGAGTGAGCTACCAGTAGTTCACGAGCTACTTGTTGGAGAAGCCTGCTTTACACATTTCCTGAAAGTTAAGCCTGACTGCTTATGTGCCAAACTGCCAGAAAGTTAAGCACAGACTAATTTAGTGACTTTGGTGGTGCACCTTGACAAGGATTGTGTATGTTGCCTGAGTGCGGTTTTCACTCCTCAACCAATAACCCAATTTCTTACACATTTCATATCAACACAAGGGCGTTGCGAAGCCCCACTACCAGTTTCAGTAAGGGTGCCTCACAGTCAGTTTAAACAGTTTTACAGCCTCAAGTTTCTTTCTTATTTGACTATTAGGTCACAAGAGAGAAGTTGAAGCTAATAAATCCAGCAGGAAAGGAAATGCTCAAGCTTCTGGTTGGGAGCCTGGTGTGCCAAAAGAGGCAAACATGCGAGAGAGCAACAATGGTGAAAATAACAAAAACAAATAGGTAAAATGCCAATGAAGTGAGAAAGTGAAGAAAAATGGAAAGAGCAATGCAAAAAAGAGGAAAGAAAAGGAGCAGCGTCTGAAGAAGTAAAAAGGAACAAAGGAAGAATGGAAAGAACACTAGAAATGAGGAAAGTGAATGAAAGAAAGAAACAAGGAAGGAGGAAAGAAGATTAGAAAGAATGAAGAATGGCTAAAAGAAAAAAAAAGTAGGCTTTAAAGATATAAAGGTAAGTAGGGAAAGAAGAAACGGAAAGCAGGAATATAAAATGTGAACTCAAAAAAGAAAAGCAACATATAAAAAAGGAAGGAGAGGTGAAAAGAAGGAATGAAACTAGCAAGGAAGGGCGATGAAAGGAAGGTAGAAGAGAAAAATGAAAAGAATTAAAGCAGGGACAATAAGAAAAAAGAAGGATGAAAAGCATAAAAGGAATGACAGGTTAAGAAAAAGGAAGTGTGAAAAACGAAAGAATAATGAGTAAAGTGAGGAAAAAGGAAATAAAATAAAACATAATGAAGGACTGAAAGAAAAAGAGAGACTGAATGAAAGAAGAATGGCCTGAAGGAAACATAAATGGAAAAATTACAAAGAGCAACGGAGAAAGGGAAAAATGGAATAATGATTAACATAAAATAATATGGAAAGAATGAACAAAAGATGGTCGCACTTGCTCACTTAGTCAATCATTGCCATGTGGTTCATCTGAGGGTACTCTGTTGTCGCTACATACCGTTGTGAGAAATTTGGTTGTTGGTTGAGGGGGGATGTTAACCCTGCTCAAGCAACAGCCACAATCCCAGCACCAAAGTCACTAAATTAACTTATACAAAAAAACTCTGGCAGTTTGGCACAAAAGCAGTCAGGCTTAATTTGGAGGCAATGTGTAAAGTATTTATGCAGCACACAAACAGTAATAATGAGGCAGTGGTCGAATACCAGAAGTGGATTGGGCACAGACTAAGAAGAAATTTAGTGGAAAAATGTCTGAGAACGTAAAGTTCAGCAGGGCAAGGCTGCAGGCAGTATGGGAGGAGGAGGCATTATCATTGGAGAGCCACTGGACGATGTCTCTTTTTTTAAAGTTGAAAACCTCCAGGAGGATGAAGCTGCAAGCTGTAGCTGGAGAGGGCTCCACGAGGCCGAATCAGACTACCAGAATATTGCAGCATAAATTAGCGGCACAAAAATGGGAATTTAGTAGAATAAAAATTGGAATTTTGCGGAATTTAATGGCAAATTATTTTACTTTCCTTTTTTAAACATTGCCCCCAGCGAGTCCCACAGCATGTCCACAAGTGGCGGGCCAGAATTAGTTTTTTAAAAATCATATTGCCCGTAGTGCGACCAACTGCATGCCTATGGGCAGCAAGGCCTAATTTTTTCTTTAAAAAAAAAGCATTGCCTCTAGCGGGATCCGCTGCATGCCCACGGTGGCAGGCCTGAATTCTTTTCTTTTTTAACATTTTCTCCCTACCTGGACCTGCCGTATGCCCACAACTAGCGTGCCTGAGTACTTTTTTTTCTGTCTTCTTTTTGTCCATTCTGTCTTCTCTCTTCCTTCCTCTCTATTGTCTTCTGTCTTCTTCCTCTTCTGTCTTCAGCAGCAGGCTCGCTCCAGGTGCCTCCAGGTAGGGAAATGTGACACAGCAGGTAGGTGAGTAAACAAGCATCTCGCCTACTCACTGACCTCCTCCTTTTATTTGACTCAGCGGTCAACACTGGGCCAATAAAAGGAGTCATATTCATTACATTTCGCTGGCTGTTTTGTAAAAAGCATAGACTTTTTACAAAACGGACTATTTAGCAATGTTTTCGGAAATCGCATTATCCTGGCGGGTCTGCTGAATGGGGTTTCTGGTTAGCTACGGTATGCACCTAAGCCAGGCGGAACCCACCACTGTAGTCAGGATAAGGGAGTTACACACCCAAAATAACCCCTTCTCACCCCCTTGGTAGCTTGGCAGAACAATCAGGCATAGCCCAGAGGTAATGTGTAAAGCGTTTGCACAACACACATGCACACTAGTGACATACTAGGCACACCACAAAGAGACTCCACACAAGGGTATATAAAAAAATATTTCCTTTGTGTTGTACACCAAAACACATTAGCCCACAAATCACATAAATTAATTCTTGCTTTACACATATATCACTTTGTAAAGAAAGGAACAATGTTGATTAGGCAACCATATCACTTGCTTTGCACATAGATCCCTTTGTCAAGAAATGAACGATGTCAAGTATGAAAATATATAACTTGCAGTGCACATGATTACTTGCAGAAAAATGAACGATGTCAGTTATGCATGGCTAACACCAGTGGTAGTGCCCTAGAGGTAGCATACGTATTTGCCACATGTATTAACTCACAGTGCACAGATTCACCCGCGGCTATCTGGCCGGGCCCTGAAGTGGGGCCTTTCAATCAAACTGGGCCAAGAGGGGAACTACTGGCTAGTCGCAACCAGCCCGACCCTCTCAATGGAGGAAAATAACCAGCTGACAGGCCCACTTCTCTGGGACCAGCACCTCGGGCTTGCTGTTAGCGAGCACACCCTCCTGGTGTGCTCACGTCGCTCCGCGCGGTGGGGCCTCCGACCCATGCCTTACTTGCTTATGCATGATGAAAGGTAAACGACCGATATGCCCGATGCCTGTAGGTGGACCCTCTCTGGTCCCTAAGGTGGGAGACGCGAGGCGCCGACTCCTCACAGTGAAGCGCCGCCCGGCGGTACTGTTTGGCGGTGCTTTGGCTCAGGATCCTCACAGCGCTGAACGCACTGACGACTTGTTGTTGTGCCTGCTGGTGGCTCAGCCTGCGCTGGCATCCTGCTACGGACTAGGGATCCTTATAGAACAGATCCCACCGACGACTCATTGTGGTGCCTGCTGGCGGTTCAAACTGCACTGGTGTCCCACTGCGTTCTTTGGATCCTTGCAGGTTGCTGGGCAACACCAGTAACTTCGGCAGTGGATTGGTTGGGATCTCTAAGGACTCCTTTATCTTTTCTGCCTGCACTTTTGCTGGGCGAGACCTCCACTGGCTCCTGTCGCATTTCCACAGCGGGTGGGGCTCAGTTCAGAGCCTGGGGAACGCTTGGGGGACACACAAAACCCGCAGGACGAGGCTCTCAGCACCTCAGGCCCCAGATAATGAGCCCAGTGAATGCACACGGGAGACTTTCCCCACACAGAACCCAGAGAGGATTTCTCAGGAAGTATAAGCCTTAAGTAATCCTTGTAGATTTGGCAAGCAACAGTGGAAACTTTGATGTTCCTGAGTTTCCTAAAACAGGAGGCCAGCACACACAGGCCCTTGGAGACTTATTCACAAGCAGGATACCACAGCAGGGCAAAAAAGAATCAGTTTGTTTCCTCCACCATAGACAGAAGCATCAACTACAGGCCAACCCACCACTCACACAGAAAAGGCAGCTCTCCTAATACATTCCTTCCGCTCTTCTCTGAAAGTGGATTATTAATAACCCACTGGTGCAGGGTCACCCTTTAGTCCACGGGTTCTTAACAAGTAAGGAGGAATCGACACTGGAGCGAAGTACAAACTATAGGTCATTTGATTAGCATTCATGAATGGTGCTCCGTCCGACAAGCACCATAGAGATACTCAAGGAGAGAGCACACTGAACGATAGTTACATGGGTTTTTATAGCAAAAGATCACAAACAAGGGATGCCCAGAGGTAAATAGAGCTTTGGGAAGAACACACAAATGAAACAATTAGTAAGAATCAGCAGCCTTGGTGCCTTGTGTAACTGTCGCGTCCTGAAGCTGCACAACAAGATATGCTATCTGAGCAAACTTAACTTGAGGCTTTACCAATGTCTGAAAAACCCCGTGCAGACGCCAGCTGTTCTTTTGCGCTGACACTGCATGTATACACAGCCTACAATGCTCCAATCTAGATTCTTTACTCATGTTTATACAGATGCGGTGTCAAGGATAGAGGTAGGCTGAAAGCAGAGAACTGGTGAGAAATGTATGAGGCATAGATTAATCAAACAAGCATTTGCAATGCAATCGGTCTCGCCTTTAGGACCTTATAACTGTTTACCGATGCAGCACATTAGCGCACATTACTGCAATGTTAACACTCACCACTACCAATATTCCAGACAAATTCTTCTCATCACTCCTAAGAAACATAGAATCCTAATGAAAGCAGGTGTGAGAACAATTGAGAGCTCCTTTAGGCATACATGAAGGTAGACCCACATAGCCCCAACATCAGACTTCAAGTGTCCTCTGCAATACAGGTTGTTTTGTGTTCAGAAAGTTACAGCCAGTAACTGTATGCACACAAACAACTGAATAGAATATTTAGCTTCCCTCTCCTGTAGACTCCACAGTAGAGGCAGGGCCCCTACTGTAGGGGTTCTGCAAATCGCCCAGCACTCCCTTGGCTGCCGAGAATCCACTCATTCAAGGGAGCGCGTGGTGGCACGTGTCACTGCTGCATTTTAGCAGCACTGCGCGGGGCTGGCCAAAAATGATGCCCTGGCCGTCATTCGTAGCGTTTCGCACGCTACAAGATTGACAGCCCTGGGAACCTCATACATGCATAGCTGCCAAGGTTTCAGACGGCTTATGTATGACATTTTCAAAATTTCAGAGTAATTATGAGTGACATTCAACAGCTATGAGTGACATTTTCTCGCAAGCAAAATTAAGCAATGAAGATGAGGGAAATATATAAAAATGAGAAATTATACCAATTTGAGCAATGTGAAACTCTAATAAGTGCTTAAAACTGTTGTAAAAGCACCAGAAATGGAAGGGCACTAACCTGGTGAAAAGTAGTAACTCACAGCTAATCCTCACCAAATACAGTTTTGCGAATATGTGGTTCATGTTCTTAAACTCCTTCTTCCCTTTTGTCCTCTTTTTTGCTTTTTCCCTTCTTCCCACAGTCTCGTTTTCCCATTTCCCTCCCTTGTACTCTTTTTCTTCCTCCTTCCTCACCCCCTCACACCTACCCTCTCTCTGCAATCTGGACCTAAAAGCGCTATGAAGCATGCAGCACAGTACGCTTTCTAGTACTCTTTTCAAATCAGTCAGTTATCCAACCCTCCTCCCCCGTTAGCCATCCCCTCTTGGTTGCTAAATTTAAAAGCTGTCCCAGAAGGTAGAGCTTTTGGCTTTGTGAATACTTGTTATATCTACTCTTCCTCTGCATAATCTGAGCTGCACACCCCCCTACCCAACAACTGCTCAGTCACTGCAGCGTGAAGCTGCGTTCGCATAAACTCAATTTTCCCTGGACAAAATTATATTATGTGCGACGTCACCGCGCCTATTCTCTCAGGGAGAAACACATGAAGGCCAGCTACATTAATAGACAAAAAGAGATGAAACCAGTTAGACATTCGATTAAAAGCTGCATTCTAATCATATTAAGCTTAGAATGTTGTGGAATATAAAATACTATTTTATGAAATAGGAAATTATCCTGACATACTTCCTTCTTAATGACCAAGTGTCAGCTCCACATATGCAAAGCTTTACTATCAAGTGTTATATGTGCTGACTTGGCCCTGGGTCCGGCGTGCTCTGATGAAATAAAGAGCCTTGCAGGGTGTTTAAAAAGTCCACGCTGTGATGAGCTCTCCTTTGTGCTGCAAGCTCCTCTTGCTGGACAATCAGTGATAACACTTCTCCCCTGCATCTCCCTGCTCCTCTCTTGACAGTGTGTGCGAGCGGGAAAGAAAGGTCTGTGTGAACAGCTAGGGGGTGCCCACCGCAACACCCACTGCCCACCCCTTTCACGTTAACCATTGCGTGAAAAGAGGCCATATTTACAAGGCAGCGTTAAGCCACATTAAGTGGCTTAACACTGCCTTGTAAATAAGGGGAAGCCCCTATCGCCACCACGTCGGAAAAAGTGACGTTGTGGTGGCGATAGGGGCTTGTACATATGCCCCTTAGTTTGGTGTGCATGCAAATCCTGCACTGTCGATCCCTGGTAAATTACAGCTGCTACTGCTGAAACAAGGACAATAAAGGTACCAATGGGTAAGGCAGACTGGCCTCAAGGACAGGGCCGGCTTTAGCACTGGCAGCACCCTGTGCAATGTTTGTTGGTGCCTCCCAATGACCACCTCCGCCACGGATTCCCTCACTACCACCCTTTAACAATGCCCCTCAAGTCTCCATAACCACACTCTCTCTCACATTCATTTAGTGTGATTTACAGCGCCACTGATACCAGTGTAGGGTGTCAGGGCACTTTACATTAAACACATTACTTAGAGACAATCAATTATACTTGTGTAAATCACTGTATAGAAAATGTTACATAAGACTAAAGACTGCAAGGTGTAGGAGTCACATGACAACCATACTAGTAGGCCGTATAGTTTAATAGTGATTGGTCTGGAAAAACACAAACTCAGAATTTAAAACATAATACCATGGTTGGGGGTTCTCTTTAATAACCAGAGTTGATTTCTATCCAAATGAACCCTTTTTCTGCAACATTAGGATAATCAAAGACTGGGGGGCGGGGGAGAACATAACACTCTAATGTATGCCTTGCAGTTTGCATGCAGCTCTTAGATGACAGTTAATAGCTCACTGTTCAATGTTAGGATTTTAACTTATAAACTGCAAGTAACAAAAGGATCTCTCTGACAAAAGCAGTAACCCACAAACGTATTTACATTGCGTGCACGTTGTGATCTGAATGTTACATGTCCTTTGCAGCAGGCACATTAAGCTTCTAAGCTACCTTTCCACGAGTCAAAATTTCCACTAGACAAAACTCTGACCTCTCTCTAGAAGAACATTAATCACCGAAGTTATCATGGCATTTTTATTGTTGCTGAAAATGTCTGGAGGCCAGGAAGGAGGCAGCAAGTGCATTTAAAACCATAATATACTTGCAAACATGATGGCCCCACCCAAAGTCAGCGCCCGGAGGATATCGCACCGCCCTAGAGATGCCGTGCTCAAAGGTCCTGTGACCTCAGTGACAGGGTCACTGTTACTCTAGGATGTGCTACTTCGTAGGCCTGCCGACAAGACTGAAGGTGAACTTCAGTATGGATTGTGGTGGACAGGCCTTCAAGGTTAACCCACACTTGCCACTGTTAGAGTCCACCTGCTGGGGCTAAGACACCTGGGCATCTAAAGTCTTGCGGGCCTTCTAAGGTCTAGCATGGGAATGAGCTCTCTCAGGAGTGATCTGGTGGACTGGTCATGAAGGCTGAACCTGGTTCCCCAGTTCCAAGTTCGGCAGCTCTGACCATAGTGCCACATCCTCCACCCCTCCACCGAACACCATACTGCCCCACGGAGAGAAACTCGCACTGCCTTCAACTACAACCCAATTGTGCCCCGGTATAAACACCTGGAAGCCACTCAATTCAAATTACGCACTAGAAAAGAGCAATATGCTCGCTAAAAAGAAAGTAACAATATCCTGGAAAAAGCAAACACTCAATGGAATGCAAAATTAAGTAAAGCATGTGAAATGTAAGCAGGAACAACATGTTTACCTTAATGCTTTTATATACTCATTCTTCATAAATCAATTAGTGATTTTGTCTGAAAAGTTAAGGACGTGACTACATGGCCAGGAAGGGACCTGTTTTAATGCCCATTGCTTCTATCCTTACAGAGCGTGAGCAGTACGGTTTAAAAAGACCACATCCATGAACACATTAACCAGGAACTGTAGCACCCCCAGGAATAGTGCACTTCCCCACCTGGGGAAAACAATGTTGTTCAAAGAAAGACGAGAATACGAAAGTAGCGCTTCACTGGCAAACTGGAAAGTGGCACTAATGTGTTTAGGTGTGAAGAAGAAAACCAATCTGGCCACTTTGCGACAGCTTCGACTTGCTTTATTTATTTATTTTTCAGATTTTTAACCTTTTATTTCTCTCCATCCAGAGGCTGCACATTGGAATAGAAAAATGTCAGAAAAAGATTACCTTTCCAGCAAAAGTGTTTTTCTTTTTAGGATCCATTTCACAGGGGAAAGAATAAACGAGCAGAGGAGAGAGGGTGAGAACCGAGGCTTGTGGTTTTCAGTAAGTGAGGAGGAGGGAGACAGAAAGAGAGGGAATATGAGGCAGCTGACAGTGGCAAAGCAGAAGTGGACACTGTCCTTGTCTTCTCTGGGCATGAAGGAAAAGCCAGAGTCCTTTTCCTTCTCTGCTCACCCGTCCCCGCACGCCAAGCCTTATCTGTAGGCTATTTCAGCCGTCCCGGGACACATATTTTAATCAAAGAAGTAGAGGTACGGATTCGATTGAATTTAAGAAGTAGGGGCAAGCCGTGCCCTGTCGATTTCGTCCACTTCGATCACTGGTTGGAGCAGGCAGATAATGTGGCAGAACAAGCATGTGGCAAGCGTTGGAAGCGTCAATTGTAACGGAACAAGCAAGCTGAAGCTGACACTAACTACGAAGCCTGTGATTGTGCTGCCTCTGCCCCTAGGTCTGGCTCCACCCTCTCCCTGGCTCCATCCCCTACTCACCCTGCAGCAGCTCGATCTGTCAGAGTAACAATTCCTTCTCCGCCATCTTCTAGGTCTTACCCCCAACTCAAACCACCGGGTCACCGGAGGGTGCCACGGCAGAGCAGTGACATAGAGAACGGATTGCACCGAGCGTCAATAGACAGGACCGGTCATGGAACTAGACAAGGGACACCAGGACAGAGTTTGCTGTTGTTGTCATAGCCATAAAGGTAGGACAACGAAATGGCTGACGTTTCACGGGCACAGTAGAAGGAGAGGACTACGATGTTAGCATTAACCAAACAGAGGATTACACACCTTCTGTCTTGCTAAGAGCCTAGTACACCCAATTGCCTTACCTTCAATGATATAATAAGCATTTGCAATGCAAGAGGACTCACATTTACGCGTGACCTAATGTATTGCAGACGGAGTGCGGGTGGGCGGGCTTGATTAAAGCATGAAAAACGGGAGTGGGAGGGGCAGGAGAGAAGGCAAGTACAGCGGGAGGGGGTGGCACGGGTATAAAGTAGTGCTCAGGAAACACCAGTAAAGGGGCCAATAGCCGTGGAAGGAGACATGGCTGTTATAAGGCGGGACTAGCAGCCTCTAAGCCAATCAGAAGGCAGCATTTAGAAACAGCAAAGCCACAAGCCAATGAAAAAGTGGGCGGGTGAGAGGGCGGGGCTTCCCTCACTAATGGTGTATACTGCATGCCTCGCAAAGCGAGCAGCGCATGCGCTGCACCGCTAGGCGAGACCTAAAAACGAGAGAATCTGATTTTACATTTTAACAGTCCTTCCGTTTCAGCTATGCTGAATCCATTCTAAAAAAGTATACATATTAATCTTGAATGTTGATATTCATAAGTTCGTAAATTTCAGTGTGCATCATCATTTCTCGATTCAATTCATGAACATTAATCGGGGGAGGTTTAATATGATTACAAGTGGTTATACAGGCTGTACATATCGTAGGAGCACATTGAATGCAGCAGCAGCACGTGAGAAAGATGGCTCCTATAATTTCTATTCCCATTAATAATTTACAACTCCAAGTGGAAATAAGTTCCTATAACCATTCAGACCAGGACCATGTTCCTTGGTCTTGATGTATTTCTGTAGCTATTTTATGTAATTTGGAAATGGAGTCATAGACAGCAGGGGCGTGGTCAGGTATGAACACGCAACAGCTACTACCGATGATGCGACATGCTCCACCACGATCGGTGAGTACTACATCAAGCACCATTCTGTTTTGAAGCATTACAATCCTTGTAATTTGGAGCTCTTCTGTAATATTTCCTAGAGCGATTGCTGTCTGATTAGTCATTGCTTCTACCACTCGGGTCAGGCGTCTAATCTTTCTACTATTTAGGCCCGCATCAACAAAGAAAAAGAGTCCCAAATTCAAATCATCTTATTGCTGTAATGCTGTATCAGTCTGATCTACCTCATCATTATTTACAGTTCTTTTAAATCTATTCAAAGAAATGTCATTAAACAGTTTCTGGTCTTTGTGATAAGAGGCAGGTGCTAAGAACACAGGAGGAAGCAAAAAGGACACATAACAGATGCCGGACAAACTGACTAGTAGATGATAATACCCTTTGTTACCACAAAGGAAGTAAGTATTATGGGAAAAAAAAAAACTGCTATTGTTCGTACCAGTGATATTCAACACTGTAGTACAGCCACTTTTTCCCACGGGAATACTGCCAATACTGCTCACACAAAGTTCTACTCGGGCTCTAGTTACAGCAACAACAGGAGACCCATTACCCTTGGCTGTTCGAGTTTTGAAAAAAACATATCTTGTGGAGGAATTCCCTCTGCGATACTCCTCCATTTCCCATACAGTTCCTTTTGCTTGTAGATCCCCTTCCTCATCGGGGAAACAAACCTTTTAGCTGGGAAGAGTCTTCCTACATCAGCTTGAGTGATATTACTAATTGTAGAGGCCCACAAAAGTGCGAACCAGGCTCTACAGGAGCCATTATCTGAAAATGGCAAGGTAATGAAAGGTGTTCCTCCCTTCTTCTGATGAGCTGGCATCATTCCACATACCCAGCAGTTGGTAGTGTTCGTAGCATTATGAGTATGATGTAACATTTGGATGAAAGTGTTATTGAGGTAGGACATCCATGGTAGGGAAGAGTGTAGTAATACTGTTCCGTGAGACAGGAGTAGTAGCGGGCAATAGGGTTCGAGCCGGAATCCCTTTCTCCATTGTCCAAAAAACTGCTGCCAATATTATCAACAATATGATTAGAGTCACCATATACAGAGTCTTGTCAGTACTTCGCAACTTGGATACCAATTTCTGCATTTCTCCTTCTTGGTATCGATACAACCGCAGGTCGGAGAGAGATCCAGGCACCACTGAACACGTATCACAATCCCCTCTGAAGCTAGTTCAGCCGATTCGGTGATCCTACTGTGTCACAGCCGAACCGTTCCACTAATTGAAACCGGTCCTCCGGTATCTCTATCTGCTCCTTCCCTTCCTTGGTCGTAAATCATACCTTGTTGTTAAAGGCATAGTTTGATCAGGAAATAAAGTGTCTTCGTTCAGAGGAGCAGCACTTTTCTGAGTCTGTAAGATGTCTTTCAGATCGTTTCTGCCTTCTGGCTGGAGAACAGTTGCTGGGATTCGCTTGCAGTGTGCTACATTAATCCAATGGCGTCTGTTGGTGACACAGACAGCAGTTCGAGTCGCAAGCAAGATCTGCTCCGTATTCTTCCAGCGAGGCTCCAAATTTTTAGAACGTTGGAAGTTTTTTACAAGGACGAAGTCACCATTTTGAAGACCATGAGCCGGACCCTCTGACTTGTCTGGAATAGCTTCATGCACCTGCTGATGAATCAGAGACAGTTTCTCCGTCAAGTTGTTTAGGTAATCACTCAAAACAGGGTACTGTATTTCTTTAATTACATTTGGCCTTGGGGGTCCCCATACATTCATAGGCCTACCAAAGACTATCTCATAGGGAGAAAGTCCAATCTTGCTATGTGGGATGGAACGAACAAATAACAATGCTAGAGGCAAGGCATCTGGCCAATTAAGGCCCGTCGTTGATTGTATCTTTGCTTGTTTCAACTTCAATGTGGCATTGTACCTTTCTACCAGACCTGCTGCCTGAGGATAAGTAGCAGCATGAAATGTCTGTTTTACCCCTAAACCCTTCATTAGGTACTCTATTATCTGGCCAGTGAAGTGGGGGCCGTTGTCACTCCATAAGACTCTACAAATTACAAAACGGGGCAAGAACTCCTTCAACAGAACTTTAGCTGTTGTCAAGGCTGTGTTGTCTTTGGTGGGATAAGCTTCTACCCACTTACTAAAGGAACAAACCACAACTATTACATACTTTAAATTATTACAGCACTCCAACTGAATATAATTCATTTGAAGTGCTTCAAAGGGAACCTGAGTTGGAGAAAATCCACCAGTAGGGGTTGATACTCCCTTCCCAGGATTATACTGTAAACATATCATACAATGTTTAATCAAATGCTCAGCCGTTTTCCAAATGAGTGTGTTTTATCCCAGACCTGATCTACTTGGGAGACAGTGTTTTTGGCACTAACGTGAGCAGGTCCATGAGCCATAGTCACAAAAGGTAATAAATAGGCATAGGGCAACTTCCATTTTAACATATCTTTGGACCTCCAACATCCCTCATCATCTAACGCTCCTTCCTTTTGCCATTCTGCCCTTTCTTGTTCAGTGGCTGACTGCTGTATTTCCTTAATCTCTGTATACACGTTTTCCCATCTTTCAGCTTGGGATCGTAGTACATATACTTTACTCGTGAGTGCACATGCAGTATCTCGTGCAACTTCGTCAGCGAAAGCATTTTCTTGTCCCACCTTGTCTGTAATTTTCTTGTGGGCACTACATTTGATAATGGCTAAACTCTTTGGCAATGTCAAGGCAGTAATAAGACTATTGACTAATTCGCCATGTTGCATTTTAGAACCATGGGAGGTTAGGAATCCCCGTACCTTCCAAAGTTTGCCAGAATTGTGTGCCACACCAAATGCAAACTGGCTATCCATATAAATATTTACTGATAATCCCTGACTGAGTTTGCAAGCCCTTAAAAGCGCAATGAGTTCAGCTGCTTGGGCACAGTTTTGTGGGATACAGGCTGTTTCCACCACAGTTTGTAATGTGGTTATAGCATAGGATGCAGAGGTGGTGCCATCAGGTAGTTTTAAACAAGAGCCATCCACCCATAGTTCTCCCTCAGGATCTGACAAAGGTGCATCCTTAAGATCTATTCTTCCCTTAGTTTGTTCTCCTGTGAGGAAAATACAGTCATGTAAATCTTGAGTTTGTTCAGCTGGCAAAGGTAATAATGTTGCTGGGTTTAATGTCAAACATCTCTTGAGTGTGATATGAGGTGCCAAAAGCATAGGTTTGTATCCTGTGAGTCTAGCGCTAGTCAAGTGTTGGGTTTTAGTCTGGTTTTGGAGTGCATCTACAGAATGTGGTACCATAACCATAAGCTTGTTACTCAGCACTATCCCTTCAGATTGTCGTATAGAGATGGCGGTGGCAGCAACTGCCCTAAGACAACCTGGAAGTCCTCTGGCCACTGGGTCTAATACAGCTGAGACATAAGCACATGGATGATGCTTAATAGCATATGGTTGTGTGAAGATGGGCAATGCACATCCTTCTCTCTTGTGTACAGATAGTATGAAAGGTTTTGCATAGTCTGGAGTGCCTGACACTGGAGCAGAACAAAGGGATGCACGAAGCTGCTGATATGCTTCCTGACATTCAGATGTCCATGGTAGAGGAGAGGGAGTGTCATCAGTAACAAGGGACAAAAGAGGTTTGATGATAAGTGAGAAGTTTGGGATCCACTGTCTAGAGTAGGAAGTAATACCAATAAGTGCCCTGACTTCTTTTTGAGTACTTGGAATAGGAATTCTTAGGATAGTTTGAATCCTGTCTTTAGTTAGAGTGCGGCCTTCCTTAGACAAGAGGTGACCCAAATAAGTGACCTCAGACTGACAAAATTGCAGCTTATTCTTAGAGACCTTATGTCCCTTAACAGCAAGATGATGCAATAGGGAGAGAGTGGCCTCTCTACAATGCTCAACTGTATCTGCGGCTAGCAAAATATCATCGACATATTGCACAAGTGTAACTCTTGGTGGCAAAAGAAGTTCATCCAACTATCGTTTAAGTGCCTGACTGTAAATGCTAGGACTCTCTGTATTGCCTTGTGGAGCCCTAGAGAATCTAAATGAGCGGCCCCGTAATGAAAATCCAAATAGATATCTGCTGTTTTCATGTATAGGAAAAGGCGTTCTTGAGGCCGATAACGGAAAATACAGTGGCTGTAGGTGGGATTAATGTCAACAAGGTCATAATATCAGAGACGACAGGATATTGAGGAATCATTATTTTGTAGACTTCTCTAAAATCAATCATGAATCAGTAAATCTTATCCCCTGTTTCATCACCCTGTTTTAAGTTAGGGAGAATGGGGCTATTGCATATATTAGAGGAAACTTCCTTAACCACTCCTGTACGTATCATGTCACCAATGATAGATATCAGCGCATCCTCACCTTCCTTTGATATTTTATGTTGCGGGACCCTTGGTAAGGAAGCATCCTCCCGAACCTGTATATGTACTGGGGAAATGTCCATTCTTCCCACATCTGTGTCAGCAGTAGCCCAAACACATGAAGGGACAGAATCAAGGTCCGAACATAAAGAAAAATTATATTGTTTAGGCAATGTCTTTTTCCCAAAAATGACACGTACTCCAGATGGGGAACAATGCATAGTAGCATGGAAATATTTCAAAAGATCGAGTCCCATCAGATTATCTGGAGCATGTTATCTGGAGCATGTGGGGGAAGTAAAAAGGGGGCTGTAGTGATGAAAATTTTAACCTGCAAAAGTAGTTTTTGGGACACAGGGCTAGGAGTTGGTGTTCCATCAAATCCTATTGATGTAATCACTTGGCCAGACAAGGGTGACCCAGGGACCAGTTTCTGAGATATTGTACTATGTGTCGCCCCTGTATTCACTAAAAATGTCTGATCCTGCCAAAGGATAGTGGCTGTTATATAGGGCCCTGACTGGTCAACTGGTCCTACGCTGTCCGAGGCAAAATGTGTTCCCACAGTTTCCTCTGATTCCCAACCCTCCATAGAATATTGATTATTTTGTTGATCAAAATAATTTCCTGACCTATTTCTCTCTGGAGCTTGAACCTGCTGTGGCTGCTGTCGGGCGATGATGTCCCTTGACTACCATTCACTTGTCCCCTTCCTCTCCCACCAGCAGCTAAAACAGGACATTCGGAACGCCAATGTCCCTTTTCCTTACAATAGGCACATTGATCCAGCACTAGTGGAGTTTGTCTACGCGGTGGCCCTACTAGAGGTGGTTGCCTGAAATTCTGACCATAATTTTGACCACGACCTCGACCTTGAGGTCCATAGGCCTTGACCATCATCACCTTAGTTTTCAATTTTTATAGTTTTCCTTATTTTTGCTCTTGCTCAGTGGTTACCTGATTCTGATAATACTGAGCCATATCTAATATAGCTTTCGGGGTTACTGACGCCCATGTACTCTCAGAATTTTTTAAGCAAACTGATATATCAGGAAGTAAATTTCCCACAAATTGATCTACAAATAAATGTGCATGTATCTTGCCCACTAAAATTGTGGAACACTTCCTCAAAGCGAGTAAAGAAATCAGGGACGGCCTCTCCCTGTTTTTCTTTACAAGCAGTGAGAAGTGCCCAATCTATTTTCCTGGCCGGAACCATCGTTTTTATATAAGTGAGTATGTTTCCAGGAAGATCCAGTAAGAGCTGACTAGGTTTCTTACCAGGGTTCATATCCCTATTGGCTGCAACTATGGCAGCCCAGTCTCCTCCCAAGTCAACAGCATGATCCTGTTTCCGGCTAAGTCGCCACTTATCTGGTGGCAGGATCATACCAAAAAACATATCAATATCTGCTAAGGTCATGATACAAGAATCAATGGCTGCCTGTACATCATCAAAAAATCCTCTAAGATTTTTCCGTATGTCTGGTAAGGAGGCTTTTAAAGTTAGTACATCCGTCCTTTTCCAGGGCGTATATATCCAATTATACAAAAAATGGGCTCTAGCATCAGGACTATTAGGGTCATCATTATCTGCATTCCCTCTTCCAGGAATGAACTGTGGCGCAGCTTCCCTCATAGGTCTTATTTGAGCAGAGGAAGAGAGTTCATTACGATATCCAATTATCGATGCTATGGCAGTGTTAATCCTACTTACAGGGAAGGCTACTATCTGACACTGTCGATTAATAGCTCTAACATCATCAGGGCCATTCTGTCCTGTAGTCATCTCCCATTGGAGCATAAGTTGATGAGAAAACTTATTTATGAGACAAAGAAGCTCGTCCTCAGAAAAATCCTGTATCTGATCTATCATTTCTCCTACCTCCATTTCTAGATCACTCAACCAATATAATACCATCAATCTTATCACATCCTTACGTGATTAAGATACAGTAGAACGAAGAATTTGAGTGGTCACGACAGATACAGAAAGTACAGGACAACACAGTCATTTTGGGTGCAGTAGCCTGGGATGTGGGCGCAGTGGCCTGGAATGGAGGGGGTAGAGGATGTACCGGTACTGGTTGAAAAATAGGGAGCTGGACAACCGTGGGCAAAGGAGGTGGAACCGGAGGTACAGGGGGAACGACATTTGGTGGTCCAGGAGGAAGAGGTGTTAAGGGTACATATGGGGGTGGGGGTCGTTCGATCAATAGTCCATCAATGTCTGAATCCACATCCTCTTGGTGGACCTGAACTGCTACTGTAGGTTTAACTATATATTCCTTAGATATTAATAATCTATGCTCTCTATCTAAACATTCCTTTTTCTCCTGAAGTTCCTTATCCTTCAATTCCTTATACTTCTGATACTCTGTCTTCCTTTCATGTTTCCTTTGTACTGTCTCTGCCTTGAGCTGCTACTCCTTAACTTCTTTTCTCCACATACGCAAACTGTCAAACATAGCTGGCCTAACTTTCTTTAAAAAACATCGTTTCTCTAGATACTCGAGCTTGTGAGGGTCCATTGTTCCCGCTAATGGCCATTGCAATTGGGGATCCCCTTTTGTATATTTGTTCCACAATGCATTATACATGATGGGACAAATACCATATTTGATGTACATCTCAAAATTCGGCGTACCTTTGTTAAATGGTAGCGGCAATTTCAGTCGATAACCCTTCAAGTATTTGCCCGGCGGTAATCGCCTCTCATACCATTCGATAATTTACCAATGAAAGAGGCAGGCGCCGGAGACTGGAAGGCAGGAAACAAAGTTTTTATTCCGTCGGAGCAGAACACATCAGATCAGACAGCAAGATATCGTCACGAGGTGCTCTAACTGTATCTCTGAGGCCTGGCCTCTTATACACAGGTTTATGACTTTATTGCAGGTTTATCATACATGGCACATTCTTGAGATTGTCTTGGAACATGAAAGAACATCCTCGGAATCCCCACTTCGAGCTCGTTCCCACACATATCTACAGTGGAAGTCCCCACCCCATCCACAGTAGGAGATGGCTATCACACAGCTGGACATTCCGCCAATTCCCGGGGGTGTGTGCGACCGGCCGGGTCTCAGGGAGTAGGGGCTTTGATCTACTGTAATCCCTTTGATGTGGGGTGTTTCCCTTACAGTAGGGGCAATAAACTGCATCCGCAGGGCTAGGTGATGGCCTGGGATCGATTCGGACAATGGGGCGCAGAGGAAGGGGGTTATCAAGAAGAGATGCATGACCATGTATGGGATGTCGGTCAGGCGTAGGATGTGGTTCCATGACAGGGTCGCGCAGAAGGAGAGGGTTTATGGCCCGTGTATGAGAGAGCGGGGGTGGCCTGCGTGCGGGGGATGCTTGCAGCGCCAGGGGAACGCGCTGGCGATCGACAATGAGCAGGGGAGAGAGTGGGGTGCCTAAAATGGCCGCCGTGCGTTCGCTGTGCGTGGCGCTGGGGAGAGGCAAGATGGCGCAGATAATGTTCAGTTACAAGCTAAATTTCCACAGTCCTCCCTTTTAACATATCTCGCCAGCTTGTCTAGTTCGGATCTATCCCCATAATACTACGAACTTCCACCTCATAAAGAGCTTTCATTCGCTCTGCTTCAAAGTTCAAAGTCTTAGGGCAGATGCAGTTCATAAAAAGCGAACATAAAGGTGGCAGACACTGAATCCCCAAGCAACATCCACATAGTATCACAATCGGTATTAGGATAAATGAAAATAGCCTCCATCCCCAACTTTTAATAGTGTCCCAAAACCAGCTTCCAAGGGACCATCCTTCTTGCTCCTGATGAACCTCTGCGGAAAGTCTGTGGAGGTGTTCAATTGCTTTGTAGACTGAGGGTGAGTTATCCGGCACGTAGGTACAACAGCTGGACCCAATGATGCGGCATGCTCCTCCACGATCAGCCAGAACCACATCTAGAACGAGGCGGTTCTGAAGAGCCACCAGGCGGACGGCCTGAAGCTCGGCAGTGTTGTTGGCGAGGATGCCAGCCGTAATGTTCATTGCCGTCTCGACTGCCTGGGTTAAGTGGCGGATGGCACGGCTGTTTGCCATTGGGCCCCAGAGTGGAACAAGTCCCTTTACTGCATCCATGAACTGTGCCCCGGTGGAGTCAGCTTGTACAAGGTCTTTGGCACGTTTCTGTCGGTGATGGTTTGCTGGAGCCACATATGTCGGTGGAAGGACAAAAGCGATGTAGCAGGTGCCCCCCCAACCTTTCGGGAGCCAGGTGTAGGCCTTAGTACCACAGATGAAGTACATATTCGGGGAGGCAACAAAGGAGGGTGGATCGACTGAGTCCAATGTTCGGGTGATGAGGCAGGAGCTGTGGCCCACCAGCTGCGCCCCCAGGCCTTCGAGGCACACAAATCCAGTGATGTTGATGACGGATAGGGCCACTGTCAGGGTGGCGGCCGTTCGTTTCCGGAGGTAAGAGAAGGTAGGTCTGGCTGGGTTGTTGAACACTTGCATTTCAACTCGTTCTTTGGCAGGGATGTCCATGTGAAAGGAAGTGTTTGATCTCAGAGGGCAGAAGAGGGCAGAAGTTTTTCCAGTTTTGTTCAGCCAGAACCCATGGTAGAAGTGTGACACAGTTTTGCCGGAAGTGGCATTGTCCTTGTAGCTTTCCTGCAGGAGGATTAGCCAGGCGAGGCAGGAACCATGGACAGAAAAAGGTGAAGGGATGAAAGGGATTGAGTGTCCAGTGGCATGTGGTAGCAATCCACAGATCCAGCAGTTAGTGGCGTTGGCGGCAAGATTGTGTTGGTGGAGCAACTGCACAAAAGAGTTATTCCAGAACTCCTTACGCCTCTCTCGGAGTTGGGGTGAGAGTGAGATCAGATGGTGTTCTTTCATGGTGGTAGGTTGAACGGTGGTCAGCAATGTCTTATGAGCGGGTGTGCTCTCTTCCATGATCCAGAAGGTGACCACGAGGAGAAGGCAAAAGAGAAGGGTAATGAAAAGTGCAATAGTCTTTGAGCTGTGCATTCTGTCAGTCTTTGGGTTTTTGTAGTGGATCTTCGGACATCCGGTTGCTTCCATCATCTTCATGTCGGGCGCTTCCATCACCTTCAAGGGACTCGGTAGCGGGCAGAACCACAGACTTTGTTTAGTTTCTCTCCTGGTGGCCTTTGAGGTGACTAGGCTACCGCTCTGAGATTTCCACTTAGTTTGTGGTCTGCTTAGCCGAAGTTCCCTCCTTTCGCCGTAAGTTATACCCTTCCTTGGATGGCACGGTGGGATCGGGATATTTCACTAATTCAAGTGTCTCTGTATCTGGGCAGCGGCTCAGGGATGGTCGATCTTTATCCAGAAGTTCTTCTTGGGCGGTGATGTTGTCTGTGGCCGTCGGGGTCGGTGATACCTTCTTGCAGTGGTGTGCATGCAGCCAATTGCGTTTCCCCTCCACTCGAAGAGCTGTTCGGGTGGTGATCAGGACTTGCAGGGGGCCCGTCCACCGGGGCTCCAGACTCTTGGTGCGCTGGAAGTTACGCACTAAGACGAAGTCACTGGGTTGGATGTCGTGTCCGGGGCCCCTGGAAACATCGGGAATGGCGTGCAGCACCTGCTGATGGATAACAGACAACGTTTTAGTTAGGTTATACAAATAGTCAGACATGAGGACGTCCGGGACGTCGTGGATGGATGTTGGCTTTGGTGCAGTCCAAAGGTTCATGGTCCGCCCGAAAACGACCTCGTAGGGTGTCAAGTGGTGTTTAGTGGGGGTGGAACGCATTGATAGCAATGCTAGCGGGAGGGCATCTGGCCATTTCAGTCCTGTAGTTGCGACTATTTTTGCTATCTTAAGCTTCAATGTGGCATTATGTCGCTCAACCAAGCCTGCAGACTGGGGATGGAAGACCGCATGGAACTTCTGTTTTACACCCAGCCCCTTTAAGATGAGTTGGATAACCTCGGCTACAAAGTGGGGGCCGTTGTCGCTCCACAAAATTCGACAAAGGCCGTATCTGGGGAAGAATTCTTTCAGTAGTACTTTTGCGGTAGTCATAGCAGTGTTGTCGTGGGTTGGATAGGCTTCCACCCACTTGCTGAAGGCACACACAACGACAAGTACGTACTTCAAAACTTGGCACCTTTCTAACTGGACGTAGTCCATTTGCAGGACTTCAAAGGGGTGATTGGGGACCCCAAACCCTCCCTGGGGTACAGCAGTTCCTTTCCCAGGGTTGTGTTGGAGGCATACCAGGCATTGTTGGACCAGGCGTTTGGCTGAGTCTGGGATTTTGTCGTTGTGCCAGACTTTGGAGATGAGTTCGATCATGGGAGCAGACCCTATGTGTGCGGGGGAGTGTGCCATGGTCAGCATGGGGACCAAGTATGAGTCGGGTAGCAACCATTTGTTTGAGTCTTTAGTTCGCCAGCAACCGTCATCGTCCTTCAATCCCACCCGGGCCCATTCAGTTCATTCGTGTGGTGTGCTGGCTAGTTGGATATCCCTAATCGTTTCCCTAGCATCCTTCCATTTCTCAGTTTGTGACCTGGTCACGTACATATGGGTCGTGGACCTATTCTCGGCTGTGGTTCGGGCAGTAATGTCAGCTAGTGCATTTCCCTGTCCTACAATGTCTGTCACCTTCTTGTGTGCCTGGCATTTGATCACCGCCAGCCGTGTGGGGAGGAGGACTGCTTCGGTCAGGGCAGAGACTAGATCTCCATGCAGGATGGGTGTGCCATGGGAAGTCAAGAATCCCCTCTCTTTCCATAAGAGCCCAAAGTGGTGAACTACCCCGAAGGCATACTGACTGTCTGTGTAAATGTTTGCGGTTGTCCCTGCTGCCAGGATGCAGGCTCGTGTGAGAGCAATTAGTTCCGCCGCCTGTGCGGATCGCTGCGTGATGCGGGCTGTCTCAACAACTGTTCGGGCTGTGGTGACTGCATAGGCAGCTGAGGTGGTGCCATCGGGGAGCTTGATGCATGAGCCATCCACCCACAGTTCTCCGTCAGGGTCCGGGAAGGCAGTGTCCCGGAGGTCAACCCTACTCTTGGTCTGTTCGTCGTTGAGGGTCACGCAGTCATGTATAGGGGACGCATTGGGGTCAGCGTCAGGGAGAGGTAGTAGAGTAGCTGGATTCAGAGTGGTGCATCGTTTCAATGTGATGTGGGGTGCGAGTAAAGTCAGTTCGTAACCAGTCAGTCGTGCGCTAGTCAGGTGTTGAGTCTTGGTTTGGTTCAGGAGGGTGTCAACCGCATGGGGTACCAATACCGTGAGGGGGTTCGAGAGCACGATCCCCTCACTTTGTCGGATGGAGACAGCAGCGGCGGCTACTGCTCGAAGGCAGGCGGGTAAAGCTCTGGCTACGGGGTCAAGAGTGGCAGAGAAGTAGGCACAAGGGCGTTGTTTAGGGCCTATGGACTGGTTTAGGACAGACAGTGCACATCCCTCCCTTTCGTGGGTGTAGAGGGAGAAAGGTTTAGTGTAGTCTGGGGTTCCTAGGACTGGGGCCGAGCAGAGGGCGTCTTGTAATTCTTTGAAGGAGGATTGGCATTCGGGTGTCCAGGGGAGGGGGAAGGGGACATCTTTAGCCAGCAGGGAAAGCAGAGGTTTTACGATGAGACTGAAGTTTGGCAACCATTGTCGACAAAAGGAGGTGAGGCCTACTAGGGACCGCACTTGCTTCTGAGTTTTGGGAACAGGGGTTTGTAGGATGGTCTGAATTCGGTCAGGGGTAAGTTTTCTCCCGTCTTTGGATAGTAGGTGGCCTAGATATGTTACTTGGGGTTGGCAGAATTGCAATTTCTTCCTGGAGACCTTGTGACCGTTCTCCGCGAGGAAGTGGAGGAGGTGAATGGTGGCTGTGACGGCAAGTGGAGTGGTGTCGGCCGCCAAAAGAATGTCATCGACGTACTGTATTAACACCACTCCATTGGGTAGTTGGACTGCATCTAGTTGCCTCTTGAGGGCTTGGCTATAAATGCTGGGACTCTCAGTGTAGCCTTGGGGTGCCCTACAGAATCTGTACGAACGGGCTTTTAAAGTGAAGCCGAACAGGTAGCGGCTGTCTGGGTGGATGGGGATGGAAAAGAATGCGTTCTTGAGATCAAGGACGATAAAGGTGGTGGCAGTGGATGGAATCAGGGTGAGGATGGTGGTGATGTCTGAGACCACGGGGTACTGAGGTATGACTACTTTGTTAACTTCTCGTAAGTCAACAATAAAGCGGTATGCTTTCTCATCTCCCTCGCCTTGCTTCTTTACAATGGGTAGGATAGGACTGTTGCAAACATTACTGACTACTTCTTCTACCACTCCTGCATCGACTAGGGACTCGATGATTTCCACTAATGCCTTCTCGCCTTCGGGCGATATCCGATACTGTGGAAGCTTTGGGAGCACTGCGTCCGGTCGGACGGTTATGTGTACTGGGTCGATCACCATGCGCCCTACATCTGAGTCGGTTTTAGCCCATAGATGTGAAGGTAATGTGTCGAGTAGGGATAGGTCAGCATCGGTTATAGAGAGCATACGCCGTGTGTGACAGGGTCTGAACAGATCTGGGTTATCGTGCAGGATGACTCGAACTCCGTCTGGGGAGCATCTGATGGTAGCTCGAAAATGTTTTAGCAAATCAAGTCCGATAATAGCATCGGGGGTGTTGGAGGAGAGCAGAAAGGTCGTGTCAGTGGTGTTATCTTCTACGTCAAAGGAGATTGGTGCTGATAAGGGGTTAGTGGAGGGCGTTCCATCGAAGCCTATTGAGGTTACGTGTGAGCCAGACAAGGGTGCCCTAGGAATCAGTCGTTTAGATAACGCGCTACGTGTCGCCCCAGTATCTACCAGGAATGGAGATTTTGTGCCCAAGACCTTAGCGGTGACGTAAGGACCTTGCTGGTCAACACGGAGTTCGACTGGATCCCTCCCTTGCCCCTGGCGGTCCTATGCGAAGTCATGGGTGCTTTCGTAGTCGGACTGCTGACACTGGTTTTGTCGGGGGCGATCAAAGGTGTTTGGTCTGCCTGGCCTGTCGTTGATGGCGTCGTTCGTGTACCCTCGTCCCTGTCCTCTATTTCTGGGGTCATATGCTGTGTCTCTGGGGTCCCTGTTTTTGTTCAATTCCAGAAGGACCGGGCACTGAGATTTCCAGTGTCCGAACCCTCTACAGAACGCACATTGGTTCCCATCTAAGTCTCTCCGTCCGTTGTAGGGTGCAGGTGTATGGTCTCTAGGGGGTAGCTTTCTAGGGGCGGTTGGTTGGTAATTCCCTTTCGGGGGTTCCCTTCCTATGGTCACCCCTTGCAACTGTGCTATCATTACCCTCTCCTTCAGTTCCTTTTTCTTCCTCTCTGACGCCCTATCGTTCTCATTCTTTTGGTTTTCGTAGTATTGGGCCATCTGGAGGATAGCTGCGGGTTTGGAGGCTGCCCAACTACTCTCGCTGGTCTGTAGCTTCTGGGAGACTTCTTGTGACAGACCTTTCACATAATTCTGGACAAAGAGGTGATGTCCGGTTTCAGTGGTCATGTCCTGGCCACTATAATCGGAAAACACAGTCTCGAATCGGGAGAAGTATTCAGACACATCCTCCTGGGGTTTCTGGCGACAAGCCGTCACTATCGACCAGTCTACCTTTCTTTCTGGGATTAGAGTCTTCAACTTCTGTACAATCTTGTCTGGGAGCTCCAATATGGCTTTCGGGGGTTTCTGTCCCGGTTCTCGCTGTTTATCTATGGTATCGAGTTGTACCCAGGTATATCCAAACGGCTCAGCATGGTCAACTTTCCGGATTTGCTTCCACACATCAGCCGGCAGACATAGCCCGAAGAACAAGTCGATATCTGCTAAAGTCATTATTGTTGAACCTAAGGCTGTACCCAGTTCGGTGTAGAAGGCAGTCGGGTTCTTTCTTAAGTCGGGTAGAGTTTTTCTAAAGGTCAAAATATCTTGTCGGTCCCATGGCTGGTAGACCCAATTATATACAACCCTTCCCATCGCATCTTGGTGGTTGATGTCGTCGTGTGTTCCCTGACCTCGTGGGGGGACCCAGTAGGGGGCGGCCTCTTTGATGGGCATCATGGTATCAGTCCTTCCTTCCTGGGGCTTAGTCGCTATGGGGGTCTCTGCTTTGGTGGTCTGCCTGTGTTCTCTAAGGTGTCGATAGACCTCGAGTGTACGAGTGAAGAGGTTCGTCACATCGCCCTCTCCTTCTTACCCAATGTCTACCTTCCTGTATAGGGCTGCTAAGCCTTCGGGACCTTTATCGTGGTACCTATCCTCATATGTATTCAGGGCGTGATAACAAAGTCGTACGACAAAGTGTCGTCTGCGGCTGTCGGCATACAAGTTATACACGTCTGTTATATACTCCTCACTTTCCTTTCGCTCCACCAGTGTCCCTACTATCTTGTCGATTCCTGCTCGTTCATCCTTTGTTAGACGATTCATTCTGGTGGAATCTTTCTTTCTCATCTCAGGGTCATCCAACGTTATTGCCGACGTTGTGTTCAGTACAAGAGGCTCGGCCGGCGCGGAGGCCGTGAGGACCGAGGCCCCTGTACTGCTTTCGCTCGTGTTTGGGGGTTGTGGGTGTTGCACTACCGATTGGGAGGGTGCGTATGGAGGGGGCATGTAAATGATCGGGGGACCTAATAGTAATTCGTCATTCGTTCGTTGCTTAGAGGACAACTCAGGGTAGAGCATAGAGGGGGTCCTAACAGCGTACTGGCCTGATGTTTCGGGCTCCTGTCTTAGTTTAGTTTCCCTTCTCTCCTTTATTTCTTCTTCTAACTTTCTAGCGGCAAGGTGAGCTGCCTTTCGTAATTCCTTTTCTGCTTTTACTTCTTCCCTCTTTTTCCGTTGTGTTGCTTCTTTGCGCCACATGCCGATACTGTCAAGCATAGTAGGCGTCGTCTTATTGCTACGCAGAGCTATTTCTAGCACTTCTATCTTATGGTCGTCGAAGGATCCCATCAGTGGCCACTGACTCTCGGGGTCCTTCCTTGTATATTTATGCCATAGCTTGCTATAAGCTACGGCGACTAGTCCATATTTAGTGAACATGTCCTTATTAGGGGGTGCCCTCCAGTGGAGCCGGATGGTTCACCTCTAATAAGCGGTCCGGGCAGAACCAACTACCAATCAGTGGGGAGAAGATAGGCATGACGGGTTTCAACGGGGACAAAAGTCAGCACTACCTATCTTTTCACTGCTTGCAAAGACTAGACAGAATATCTCTATTCCTCGTTATTTGTAAGCAGGGAATACCTCCAAAGAACCAATATCGAACAACTAGTGTTCGGACAATCAATCAATCAATCAATGGGGAGATAAAGATAGGCACGACGGGTTTCAATGGGGACAAAAGTCTGCGTTACCTACCCTTCACTATCTGCAAAGACTAGACAGAATATTTCTATTCTACGTTATTTGCAAACAGAGAATATCTCAAAGAGCACTATTCTTCAAAACAATCAATGTGGGGGGGTGTGGCCAAGATGGCGGGGTGAGCGGACGCTTCCCCCCGTAGCTCCTCCGGCCCGGCTAAGCTCGAGCCCTTTTCTTACGCTTTTCTCCCCCCGCTGATGCTCAGCGTGTGAGAGGAGTGCGGCGGAGCACCTGGCGCGCACGTTGCTGTCGCTTTGGCCCTGATCGCCTCGGGGGAAGTACCCCAAAAGTCCGATCAAGTTCGAGGAGTGACGGAGGGCCTGGGAGGCGGAGCGAATCGGAGTGCTGTCCGGGCGCCTCGGCTGGGCCTGGTGCTGAAAGCTGACGATCTGGAGGAAGTCTGACCCGTCGCTCGACGGAGGATAAAGGAGCTTTGCGGGCTGGGAACCGGCGGTGCGGAGGACTTTGGACGTGTGCTTTGGCGCTCAGACTTGTGTCGGCGACGCCCCGCACTGTGTGGGCCCCTATCCCTTGGCCGAAGTACGGCGGACTCACTGTTGGGGTCGGACCATCTGGGCCCTTGTGTGTGACAGAGTGAAACCGGCTGTGGAACTTCTCAGATTGCTGTGTTTCTAGGGGGCCCCGGTGGTGTCGCCGGGCCTGGCCGTTCTGCCCTGCCCCGCCCTGCCGCCATTTTGTCCCCGAGGGATCGGTGGTGTTGGCCTTCACAGGAGCCCTTGCTGGCGGATGTATGTGACCGCCACCGCTGCCGGGCTGACTCTCTGAGGGACGTGCTGATGAGGAGCCCCCTACTATAGCTTTCAATTGCTGTCTCGGATGGGCGCCCGCGGCTGGCGGTGCCCGGACTGAACCGCCATCTCATCCCCTGTGACGCAGCGACTCTGCTTGCAGGGGGGTCCCCACGTCGAGCGCTTGCCAGCGGCTGGGCATCCCTGGGGCGGCTGGACCTATGCCTACTCGTCGACCGCAGCGTTTGCGATGACTGGAAGAGGCGGTTCGAGGAAGGGGGACCGCACCCTGCCGGACATGCTTGGCAGGGCCCAGCAACTACGGGACAGAACACAGCCCTCGCCGGGGTCTTCCCGGGCCTCGGCGGATGTGACTGGGGGGGAGCCACCGGTCACGAGGTCCTTTATGGAAGAACTGTTTAGCTCCCTCAAAGAGGACTTCCAGACGCTGAAGCGGGAAGTGGCCAGCGAGGTCCGGGAAGTGCGTAGGGAAGTGGAGGGCCTTGGCGAGCGCGTTGAAACGGTGGAGACGGAGGCCCAACGCCGGGATGAGGAGATAGTCCATCTTCAACAGGACGTTCTCCGCCTCCGGGAGCAGTGTGTTGAGCTCCAGGCCCACTCTGAGGACCTTGAGAACAGGTCACGGAGGAACAACATCCGAGTGCGTGGTGTGCCGTCCGCGGACGAAGGGACCGACCTGGGGGGCTATCTGCAAGACCTGTTCCGGGAGATCCTGGGGGTAGCTGCGGACTTCCCTATTCGCATTGATAGGGCACACAGAGTTGGCCGGCAGCGCCAGTCATCGGCACCTCCATCGGATATTTTGGCTTTCCTGCCCAACTTCCCGCTGAAGGAACGCATCATGACTGAGGCCCGCAGGAAACAGCCCCTGACTTTCCGGGAGCGGCCTGTAGCGCTTTATCAGGACCTATCCGCCATCACGCTGCAGAAACGCAGGTCCTTCAGGATTGCCACTGACTTTCTGCGCGAACACGAGACGCCGTACTCTTGGGGACATCCCTTCCGCCTGATCTTCCGGTGGAATGGGGTGCTGCATCAGCTACGCTCCTTGCAGGACATTTGTGGGGTCCTGGGGCTTACGGCGGTGGAGGAGGAAGGGGCTACACCGTCGTGGAGGCACTCGGAGAGACGGAGCCGGCGGAGGTCGACGAGGAGACAATCGGCGGCCAGTGCAGGGCGTCCTGATTCCCCTACTATCAGGGCGGACATGGCCGACGCTTTGAGGGCGGCGGCCAGGGACTCGGCCGGCTCCACCGGCGTGGCCTTGACGGCCTAACACTCACTCCGGGGGGAGATGCTCTTTAATGCTGGGTATGGGGCGGGGGGGTCGGGGGGGAGCGGATGGAGGTGAGTGGCTGAACGTCCACTTCGCTTTTTTCTACGGACTTGCCCGTTTTGGGGCTTGACTGGGACAATGGGGTGTTTAAGTTTGCATTTGGCTAGTTGCCATGGTTGTGTTTTGGGTGGGTGTAGGGGTTGTTCTGGGGTTGGGGAAGTTCCATCCGATGTCGTCCGTGCCCACGCTTGGTCTGTTTTGCCTTGTCCCGCGCAACTGCCCCGCGCGCCCCACCCGCTGATCCCTTGCCCATTGCACAGCGTTCCTGATCCCCGGGAGGAATGTCGGCCCTAAAGGTAGTGACCCTTAATGTTCAGGGTCTGAATAACCCTGTGAAGCGCAGAGCGATCTTATCTTTGCTGGAGGGGACGCAGGCGGACATTTGCCTCTTGCAGGAGACCCACTTATTGTCCCGGGATTGCCATAGGCTGCGCTCTGCTAAGTTCCCCACCCAGTTCTTCTCCTCGGCAGCGAACAAGACTGCGGGGGTAGCCATTCTTCTAGCGAGCTCCTTTAGGGGGGAGGTTTTGTATAAGTATGCTGAACAGAAAGGGAGGCTTCTTGCGTATCGCATGCGCTTAGGAGGCATAGCGTTCACAGTCGGCTCCGTTTATAGCCCAAATGACCACCAAGAGCGTTTCCTGGACTCCGTGTTGGTGGATGTCACTGCTTCTCCTGACCGCCACGTCATCTTGGGGGGAGACCTTAATATTGTCTTCGATTCTGTGATGGACAGGTCGGCACAGCGCTCCCCGCAGACGGGGGAACTGTCCCAGGCTGTGAAGGCCCGGATTGCGGAAATGGACTTACACGACCTTTGGCGCTCCATGCACCCCACTGATAGGGACTACTCTTACTTTTCACACGCGCACCGAACCTACTCACGGCTGGACTATCTTCTGGTGAGTGGACCGATGCGCGCCGCCGCCACAGCGGCGGACATTGGGGTCCTGACCCTGTCTGACCATGCACCAGTCGCCGGCGTTTTCAAGTGGCCGGCGGCCTCTCCCTCTAGGGGGGTGTGGCGCCTTCGAGATACCCTTTTACACAAAAAGTCTGTAGTGAAACGCATTGGGGAGGTCATACAGGATTACTTAACTCACAATAGCAACACCGACACTTCACAAGCGACACGGTGGGCGGCATTGAAGGCAGTCCTCCGGGGGGAATTTATTTCCATCTCCTCAGCCGAAAATAGGGAGCGGCAACGGAAAAGGGACGAGCTGACCGTTCAGGTCCGGGAGCTTGAGCAGGTCCACCGCCGTACGGGGGCTACAAGGGTGTGGAGGCAGTTGAAGGCTGCGAGGAAACTCCTGTCGGCACTGGATCTTGATAGGGCGGAGTATGCCGCCTTGCGCTTGAAGCATGCCTTCTACACTGGGGGGGACAAATGTGGTAAGCTCCTGGCACACCGGCTCCGGGTCACGCAGCAGCGTAGCGTCGTGAAGGAACTGGTGGGTACGGACGGGGTGGTCGTTTCCGGGGACGCAGAGGTAGCGGAATCTTTCCGCGGCTTCTACGAGGCGCTGTATGCTGAGGAGCCCTCCTCGCTGCGGGACGCCGAAGACTATTTGGAATCAGTGGCCCTTCCGGCGCTGGATCCTGCTCAGGCGGACCATCTGGAGCGGGATATCCATGTTGAGGAAGTGATTTCCGCTATAGCGCGGCTGAAGCATGGTAAGGCCCCGGGTCCGGAAGGGTACACGTCCCTGTTTTATAAGACTTTTTGCACGGCTGTGGCCCCTGTCCTTGCTCGGCTATTTAATTCCTTCTCCGAACCGGGAGCCATCCCACCGGATCTCTGAGGGTGACGGTCTCGGTAATCCCGAAACCTGGGAAGGACCGGGCCTTCTGCGGTTCGTATCGACCCATTTCGCTTTTAAATGTCGACCTCAAGTTGTATACGGGGATTCTAGCGTCCAGGCTGGGCCCACACCTCCCCGGATTAGTGGAGGCGGACCAGGCTGGCTTTGTACCCGGCAGACAGACGGTTGACAATACCAAGCGGGTGACGCATGTTCTGTAGAAGGCCTCGCGGATCCCGGGGGAGCGGATGCTGCTGTCCGTTGATGCGGAGAAGGCCTTCGACAGAGTTCACTGGCCGTATCTCGAGCTGGTTCTCAAGAAACTGGGAATCGGTGATAAGTTCCGCACCATGGTATTCAACTGTTATAAGCATCCTTCAGCGTCGGTGCGGGTCAATGGGTGTAGCTCCGGTGGATTTGCTATCGAACGCGGCACGAGGCAGGGCTGCCCCCTCTCGCCGCTTTTGTTTGCCCTCTACATGGAGCCGTTTGCTCAGAGGATTCGCAACAACCCGGATGCTATTGGGGTCCAGATGGGCCAGTATGTCCACACGGTTAGTCTCTATGCGGACGATGTCCTGTTGACCTTGGACGACCCTAGGAGGTCGCTGCCTGCTTGCCTCCAGGAACTGGACACCTTTGCACGTGTGGCCGGCTTCAAAATGAATATGAGCAAGTTGGTGGCGTTAGATGTGTCCCTGGTTGCGGATACCAGGAGGGACCTTCAGCGACTCTTCCCCATGCAGTGGTCCTCGTCCACGGTGCCATACCTGGGGATTCTGCTGGCGCCCACATTACCGGAGATGGTTACGGCCAATTATACCTCCCTCAGCAGGAAGATCAAGGAGGAGCTTGGCCGCTGGAGCAAGGGCCTACTGTCCTGGCTGGGGCGAATCGCGGCGGTTAAGATGACGGTGTTGCCCCAGATACTGTATCTTTTTCGGGCCTTACCTCTCCAGCCCCCGGTGGGCTGGATACGACAAACGCAGGCTGACATCTCCCGCTTTGTCTGGCAGGGCCGCAAGCCGCGGATGAAGAGGGTCCTCTCCACGCTTGCTCCGGAGGCGGGGGGTCTCGGTATCCCGGACCTCCGTAAGTACTTTCAAGCGGCGCAGCTGCGATATCTGGTGGAGTGGAGCAGGTGGGAGTCCGACAAACACTGGCTTTTTCAAGACCAGGCAGTGGCGGGCCGCACCTTACAAGAGGTTCCATTCTTGCGCCGCGCGCATCGCCCCCCTAACCTTTACGCCTCTTTTGTTACGCGGGTCCCCCTGAGGGTGTGGGATGCAGTCTGCGAGGTTCGGGGCCTTACCACCTTCCCTTCGCCGTTCACACCCATAGTGGGCAACCCGGACTTCTCCCCAGGGATGGAGCCGGGAGCTTTTTCCCATTGGGTGCATGCGGGCTGCAGGGTGCTCTTCCAGATCTATGGACCGGAGGGCGTGATTCCTTTTCAGCAACTTCGGCGGGAATTCGGCCTGACGGAGCTGGACAGATTGCGCTACATGCAGGTTCGGCATTGGGCCCTCCAGCCCCAGGTGCGTGACACCGCTGCTCGTCAAATTACACCGTATGAGAGGTGGTTGGCTACCCGGACCTCCGATGCTAAGCTAATTACCGATTTGTACAAGTACCTACAACCCCCGCCGTTTCACTATTATAACCCAGGGAGGGAGCGCTGGCACAGAGAATTGGGTAGGACACTCAGCCACAAGGAATGGGACAAAATTGCGTATCGGGCGCGGCACTCTGCATATCATACGGGCCTTACGGAGACCTTTACTAAGGTGTCCACTTATTGGTACTACACCCCGGAGAGACTGTATGAAATGCATAGACACACTGACAAGGGGTGCTGGCGGGGCTGCGGGCAGGAGGGTACCCTCTCACACATTCTTTGGGATTGCCCCGTGCTGACCGCTTACTGGAAGGAAGTTTTGGACGAGGTGGATAAGCACTTTGAGATAGAGCTGCCGCGCTTTCCGGCGTATGTCCTGCTGGGCCTGCCCAATGACCTAATGTACCCACTGAAGTCCCGCAGGGGTAGGCAGATCGCGATTGCGCTGGGGTCTGCGGTCCAGAACATCCTTATCCACTGGCGCACCACCACTGTTCCCTCCATTACGGGTTGGTTGCATAGGCTCTGGCATGTGCTGGGAATGGAGAAGTTGTCGCTTACGGTGGCGGGGGAGATAGACCAATTTGAAGAGCTGTGGCAACCCTTCCTAGCGCTGCTGTCCACCGAATTCCGGGAGCTCACCTGCCCGAGGTATCTTAGGCTTCTTAGGCTGACGCCGCCGGTGATCCCGGCGGACTAGACTACATGTGAGACGGGATCCTCGGGGAGGGGGGTGCGGGCTTTTTGGGGCGGATAAACCTGGTGCGGGACCATTGGACGGGGGTGTTGGGGTATTGTTTTTTTTTTCCTCTTTCCTTTACTGGGGGGGTGGGGGATGGGGGATGGGGGGGTTGGATTGTGCTTTGTTGAGTTGCTGCTGGCTTTCATTGCTCAGATTTGGGGTGTTGGATATGCACGCAGGGATTCCACAGATTGCATTTTTTGCCTTTCATTTACTGTGCTTTTCCTCTGGACCACCGAGCTACCCTTCGCCAACCCTCCTGAGTTGCACCTTTTTCTTTTACTGTATTGTATGTAACCCTAACCTCCTATCCCCCTCCCCCATGGTTTGTTTTGTCTCAATAAAAACGTTTTAAACATAAAACAATCAATGTTCGGACAATCAATCAGTGGAGAGATAAAGATAGGCACGACGGGTTACAACGGGGACAAAAGTCTGCGTTACCTACCCTTCACTATCTGCAAAGGGAGAGAGAGAGAGTATTTCTACTCCTCCCCGTTTGTAGACAGCGAATATCTCAAAGAGAACAATCAATGAGCAATACTAGTATTTCAAAGAATCAATCAATTATTTCGCAATTTGTCGTGTTTCACGACCTTACCCGGACCGCGTGGACAGTTTCTCGTCTTCCGCCTCCAGCGCCCGATCGTCCTCTACTCTCCGTATTTGCCGCGGCACTCCTGATGGTTCCCAGTCAGGACCGTAGATCACCCGAGAGAGGTCTGCTCGGAACTAGTGAAGTTCGGATGATCGGCTGCCAGATGAGGGACTATCGGGCAGGAGCTCTCCCGATCGTTGCAGTCGTTCACTCTGTCGTCAGGACCTCTCCCACTGGATCCACGTGTCGCTGATGGGCCCCACGCTTGGGACGCCAATTGTTAAATGGTAGCGGCAATTTCAGTCGATAACCCTTCAAGTATTTGCCCGGCGGTAATCGCCTCTCATACCATTCGATAATTTACCAATGAAAGAGGCAGGCGCCGGAGACTGGAAGGCAGGAAACAAAGTTTTTATTCCGTCGGAGCAGAACACATCAGATCAGACAGCAAGGTATCGTGACGAGGTGCTCTAACTGTATCTCTGAGGCCTGGCCTCTTATACACAGGTTTATGACTTTATTGCAGGTTTATCATACATGGCACATTCTTGAGATTGTCTTGGAACATGAAAGAACATCCTCGGAATCCCCACTTCGAGCTCGTTCCCACACATATCTACAGTGGAAGTCCCCACCCCATCCACAGTAGGAGATGGCTATCACACAGCTGGACATTCCGCCAATTCCCGGGGGTGTGTGCGACCGGCCGGGTCTCAGGGAGTAGGGGCTTTGATCTACTGTAATCCCTTTGATGTGGGGTGTTTCCCTTACAGTAGGGGCAATAAACTGCATCCGCAGGGCTAGGTGATGGCCTGGGATCGATTCGGACAATGGGGCGCAGAGGAAGGGGGTTATCAAGAAGAGATGCATGACCATGTATGGGATGTCGGTCAGGCGTAGGATGTGGTTCCATGACAGGGTCGCGCAGAAGGAGAGGGTTTATGGCCCGTGTATGAGAGAGCGGGGGTGGCCGGCGCGCGGGGGATGCTTGCAGCGCCAGGGGAACGCGCTGGCGATCGACAATGAGCAGGGGAGAGAGTGGGGTGCCTAAAATGGCGGCCGTGCGTTCGCTGTGCGTGGCGCTGGGGAGAGGCAAGATGGCGCAGATAATGTTCAGTTACAAGCTAAATTTCCACACCTTCTGGTGGCGCCGGCTGACTTGCTTCCAAAATGCTCTGCTTATCGCAGCGGCAACAACAAAACTTCCAAAAAGTGCTAATCACAGGCATGTTATATAAGATATAAAAAACGGAGAAAAATAAAAAATATTCTCATATTAGTTGTTAGTCAAAACAAATAGCAAGTTCCAAAACAGATTCTAAATTCCAAAATTCCAAGTAGTTTCCGAATGGATACCAAACAAATGCCAAGGCAAATACAAAACAAATTCTAACCAAATGAACTGGTTCAATACAGATTTACCTTATGTGTAGTCCTCAACTCCCACCTGTCGATCCTCCCTGATCCAAAAGAATGACCGTCTGAGGGCCCCAGTCTAGGCCAGCAGCCGCCAGGAAGATCAGAGTTGGAGAGCCGAAAAATCACCTCGGACCACGAGCAACACTAGTCTCTTCAGGTGGGGCGCACCTCAGCGAAGTTCGTCTTACCGACCCGATCTCCTCCCCTGGTCCGACTGCAAACCCTTTATGGGGCCCTACATTGAGTGCCAAGTGTGCAAGTGGATTATTAATAACCCACTGGTGCAGGGTCACCCTTTAGTCCCTTTGTTCTTAACAAGTAAGGAGGAATCGACACTGGAGCGAAGTACAAACCATAGGTCATTTAATTAGCATTCATGAATGGGGCTCCGTCCGACAAGCACTATAGAGATACTCAAGGAGAGAGCATACCGAACAATAGTTACATGGGTTTTTATAGCAATAGATCACAAACAAGGGACACCCAGTGGTAAATAGAGCTTTGGGAAGAACACACAAATGAAACAATTGGTAAGAATCAAAAGCCTTGGTGCCTTGTGTAACTGTCGCATCCTGAAGCTGCACAACAAGATATGCTATCTGAGCAATCTTTACTTGAGGCTTTACCACTGTCTGAAAAACCCAGTGCAGACGCCAGCTGTTCTTTTGCGCTGACTCTGCATGTATTCACAGCCTACAATGCCCCAATCTAGATTATTTACTCATATTTATACAGATGCGGTGTCAAAGATAGAGCCAGGCTAAAGGCAGAGCAGGGGTGAGAAATGGATGAGGCATAGCTTAATCGAAAACAAGAGAATCAGATTTTACATTTTAACACTTCTTGTTGGCAGGGTGCACTTGTTCCTTGAAGTCTTCTAACGTCCTCGGGTTTTAGGTGTAATACTCATACCCCACAATGTAATTGTTCTCTTTGTGGCAAAGGTCTCTGAACCCAGTCCAAACCAGTTCTGTCCTCACTGGTGCAGTATGACCACAGGGTGTGGAAACAGCATTGTGCAAGACAGGCCCTATTCAGGTGCAAGAAAAACTCCTCCCACTACTGTAAATGCAGCCAAGGTCTATTCAGCCTAGCCCTGAGTCATCCAGGAAGGGCCAGACACACCGCCCCCACCCCCACAAGTGGCTGTCTACAGTGAATGCACATCTCTAGCACCTGTCACTCCAAAACCAGACAGTCAATCCACAAACAAGCAGAGGCACACAGAATGGTTAAAAAAGAAAATGTCTACTTTCTAAAAGTGGCATTTTCAAACACACCATTTAAAAAACATCTTTACTAAAATATGTGTTATTAAATTCTGATAACTTGTAAGATGTTACACAGCATCCCTCATGTTATTCTATAGGACTGATAGCCTTTCAAAATGGAATTGGCAGTATTTCACTATCAGGACATGTCATTCACACCAGTACATATCCCGCCTTTCACATACACTTCACCCTACCCATCAGGGTACCTTGGCTCTTCCTGAGGGGTGCCTTACATGTATTAAGAGGGAAGGTTAGGGCCTGGCAAGTGGGTACATTCGCAGGCTGGCATGGCAGTTTAAAACTGCGTGGAGACGCAGCAGTGGCAGGTCTGAGAGACCTTTCCAGGGCTACTCATGTGGGTGGCACAAGCAGTGCTGCAGGCCCACTAGTAGCATTTGACATACAGGCCCTGGCACACTCAGTGCACTTTACTAGGGGCTTACCATTAACTCAAATATGTCAATCATGGATAACCAATGACAATAGTAATTTACACGGAGCACTTGCACTTTGACACTGATCAGCAGTGACAAAGTGCCCAAAGCATCTAAGCAAGCACAACGTCCAAAAATACAAGAGATAGGGGCAAAAAGTTAGAGGAAATCACGCCAAGGATGCCAGGTCTAACAACCGCTGAAAAGGATTTGCTACTGCTGAGAAGAATTTAAAGAGAGCTGCATCGAATTACGGCCAACTGGCGATGCATCCTGGGTGGACCGACGAGTAGGTAGGTCCTGGTCTCTTCTTGGTTCTCCGAGCACTTTTGAGCCAAATGTTTTTAACTCCCAAATTTTGATTTTAGCTATCTGAACACTCTTGGCAACAATTCCTAGGGTCCAGGACTGGAGAGGCAGCACTTGCAGGGACAGGACTCACTCAGGCTAGGTCCAGGAGCTGATTCTTGATAGTGGGAGTTTTTCTATCACCAAGGCTCTGATTAGGGGGCCAGCCAACTAGCCCTCGGAGTCAGTCTGGTAGTCCAGGGTCCAACAGGTGAAAGAAGGCTCAAGCCGCAGGGCAAGCCTCCGAGGGGTCAAGGCAGGCATTAGGCAGAAGAGTGGTCCTTCCAGGTTCTGCAAAGCAGCCTTCTCAAGTACACAGCAGTCCACAGCAGCAGGTTCAGAAAGTGCTGAGAGTCCTTCCACAGGTCCAGTAAGTGACCTGAAGACTAAGCCTGAGGGTCCTATTTTTATATCTGGTGCCTTCTTTGAAGTAGCAGAAGTTTCTAGAGATTTTCCCTTGAATTGCTCTGGATTTCCTGCCTCCCCTGCCCTAGTTCCAGTCTGACTACAGGCACAATGAGGCTGTGTGAAGTCCTTTGTGTGAAGGCAGGGCACAGCCTATTGATTTGCAAGTGGGGTTGTGCCCATCCAGGCACACCTAATCCATCTATTGTGTGGCAGTCTGGGAGGAATAAACAAAGTCCAACTACCAACTACACCCAGTTATGTGACCCAGGAACAGGCTGCAGGTACAGGAAAATGCCAGCTTTCTAAAAGTATCAAAATAGCGTACCCTAAATAGGGTCAGTCCCCATAGGCACAACAGGAACCCCCCCAGGGGTTGTTGAAATCTTTACAACTCAATAAGGCTTCATCCAAGCTTCTAATTGTGAATATTTATTTGTTTCTCCAAATGCTCATGGAGAATAATTATAATATCACATTTAACCACTGATGATAAATCCAAACATAGGATTATAAATTGAAATTGTGATTATCCATTATTTAGTTCAAGTCCCTCCCGATGCATTTTGGGCAATCAGCCCTTCGTCAGGGGACAGTTACATCAACAAGCGTTAAGTGCCTTTTTACATGCAGTGATAACGCGTTAACTGTAACTTGGTTTGACCCTGCCTATCCTTATTTTAGTCTGAGTGCCCTCTGGCATGTGGTCTGTACTTTGTTGGGAGGGAGAAGAGAAGAATGAGGTGACCACAGGTTTTTGGCCATAATCTGAATTTCTTGTTTCTTTACCTGCTGTCAAATCAAATACATACATTTCAGTCAACATGTCGTTTGCTTGCACAGGAACAGCCTAGCCTTTGATTATGGATCCTGTGTTTCAGGTCTTTTCTGCAGGTCCTGGGGCAGTCATTGTTAACTGGGCAGTTCTCTGGTGAGATTTGTTTACCGTTGGTGTCCTATGGCCATTGGTACTGTTGCATTGCCGACTGGATCTTGACTTTTCAGAGGGCAGTGTGGGTGAGCACTTAAGCGCAACATAGACCGTGAGGAGGCACTGAAACTGGTACTGTGTGACACAGCAGTAATGCTCAGAAAAGGGCGTGGTCTGGTCAGAGCTATGTCTTGAAAAGTGTTCGGGCCTCAAGTGTCAGGGATACATTGAGGTACTAGCATAGCTCTTTCTGTGTAATATTTTGCAGGAAGTCAGTCTTGCCCAGTCCAATCATAGTATTGGTTGCCTGCTCAGCCAATAACTATCTGCCACGGACTGGTCCTCATGTCTTCAGAGGTGAGTGGAATAGTGAAGGGCTCTAGAAGCGTCTTCATATTGTCTATATTCCACGAAATGTACGATTTGTATAGATTTAATTAAAAATTAATTGAGGCATTTGTAAATTGGAGATTGCTTGAAGGGTTGGCGCACATTCCTGTCGCATATTTCCGGAACTGACCCTGTGCATTCTGTCTGCCTGAGGCAGTGATATAATAACCTTCCACTCCTTTTTCCTTTGCTTGAGGCTTGCTTGCAGAACCCCCGAGGGGGTGAATTTTATCTGATAGGATTTGTGTTATTTCGTATTATTTCTTCATCAGTCGTGTGCAGTCCTGTTTGCTGTGCGTGTTTTTTATAAGCCACCATCTCATCTTATGCATTGTTAGGATGTTTTGACTGTTACCGTACTTAACCAGTCAACTACCTTTTAAAAGGCGAAAGCTTCCTGCAGCACATTCACAAGCATAGCTTTCTCGTTCAAGATCTCGTCCTGGAAGAAAACTTAGGTCTGCTACATGTAAATGTAAATGTAAATGTGCAGGAATTTATATAGCGCAAATCACCAAGCGGTCTCTAAGCGCTTGCTTAGGGAACCCGTCCTGGTATTCCCCTGTGAGATAACCCAGCAGGGCATCCACAAGGTGAAAGCCAGGCATCCCGCCGCGAGGGGCCCATGTGGAGATTAAGCAAGCTATTGCCCAGAGTCGCAGAGTGTGAACCCATGAGTCGAGTAGGCACTGGAACGAGAATTATCGAGTCCATGGACATTTTATGGACTCAAGACCCAGCCGAGCCAGGAATTGAACCCTGGTCCTGGGCTGACCTCTGCTTCCAGGTCTGCCTCCTCTAACCAGTGAGCCGATCAGCATTCTAGTGTTTCACCCTGCTGTACCACACACTGAACACCCATCCACCACAGGCGTCACCAATCAGGTGACCCTGAGAATAAAAGGGGCCAAGCGCACGTGCTCATGGCCAGTTATGCACCCTAACCAACTGTGTCCGTGTAATCCTTTTACGGGTATGTGGGCCTAGCGCCCGCCAACTCCACATTGGCGACGAGGGGGGCTGTGCCTGTGCGTGCAGCAGCCCTGCAAATGGGGAATAGGGGAGAGAGCTGCCCATGTAGAGGGCACCCCCGGCGATGAGGCGCGCCGCCCGCCTAACGGCCCAATGGGCATGTAAAGTGCCCCAGGCCTGCATGAAAAAGAAGGTGAGTGGCAGCATACCCCGCATCTGAGGAAGGAGGTGAGTCCATAGACACGAAGGGGTGTGGGGACCACAGCGCGACGAAGACTGACTACCAGCGGAGGTCCGCGGGAGCCCACCCCGCCTCAAACAGGAGAAGGTGTGCCGGCCGCGGGAGGACGGGGAGTGGAGTAGCTAACTACTCCCCACCCCCGCTAAGACGACAAACGGTGCCTGTCTCCCCCCACCCCGCGCAGCGTGTGAGGTATGAGGCTGCGGCGGTGGGGTGGAGGAGAAAGGAGACAGCGTCTGGGCAGCGGCCGACAGGGGCGGCAAATGTGAAAGTGCCCAGAGTAGCGGAAAGTGCGTACCCGCCCCAAAGCGCGTGTGGCAGCGAGGGCTCGGCACCCAAATGACACAAACAGCGAAAAGTCAGGACACTTACTTGGCTGAAGACGGAGCCTTCTGGTGGGGTCCGGGACACCTGAGTGATGAAAGAGCCTCCGGCGGCATGTATTCGGAGGAGCCACCTTTGTGTAAGCGCCCCGCTCGAGGAAAGACTGTATGTGTAGCCAGCAGGTGCAAAAGAGTAGGCCACGCCAGCCCTCTGTGTGGCCCCAGCACGACCGGAGCAATTGATAGAGCCTGTCCGAACAATGCCGAGATAATGTCAGCCCAGGCGGCCCTCAGTGGCATGGGCTGTCAGTCGTAAAAGATTAACACGGAGCCCACCCGCAGCTGCAGTGACACGAGCCCCCACACAGCCTGGAAAGTGAAAGGGTCTGCTGCCAGGTACCATGTGCACCAAGTGACTGCGTGCGGCCGGCGCTGCTAACAAAAATAAATAAATAAAACACTTACCGCGGTGATGGGGTGGTGGTCCTGCAGGACCGGGCTGCGAGTGTGCGTGTGTCCCGGGCGGCAGCCGTCTGGACAGGAGCGCCTCCCATGTGGTTGAAAAGCGCAGGGCCGGCAGGATCAACAGGGAAGACCTGGAAGTGCCCGACATCAACCGATAGTGGGGAACACCAGCGAGGGAGAGGCCAGCAGCAGCGGGCCAAACTTCGTGTCCTGTGAAGGCCCCACACGGTGGTGACAGAGCGCCGGTAGAGAGGAGAGAGGCTCTGTACAAAAGAACACGGAGCTACACCACACTAAGGCCGCAGACCGCAAAGAACAGTACAGTGGCGCCATCTAGTGGCCGAGGAGCAGTACTGCACCAGCTGCAGGAAAAAGGCATAGCAACATGTGCCTAGAACACAGTGAAGGCTCCCCGGGCATAAAGGATGGTGCCCAGCAAGACAACTTGCACGCTGCTACAGTTTTGAGGCCAAGTGAAAGGCAAATAAAGGTACCAGAATAAAGTGGAGTGGCAGCCCTGACGGCAGTGTGTTCTCCGTATCTAAAAGAAACTACTACAGGGAACAGAAATGCACAGCGACCGCAAATGCTGCTCAACGTGGCTGGAAATGAAAGAAAAAGTACCTGCATGCAGAGAAGTGGCAGACCGCCCTCAAAAGCGCCCTCAAAAGACCAGCAGTGAGTGGGGCGTGGAGAAAAGGAATACTGCCTCAGACCACAAGAAGCACTGAACCTAGCTGAGACAGAGAGCGCAGTGATGCCTGGTGGCCACAGGCTGTTGCTGCAGCAGCGGAGACAAAGCAGGAGCACCACCAGAAACACAAGGGTGATTCAGGAACCCAGCATCAAACAAGTGCGCAGCAGAGCAGGAACGGTGGCTACAGCTTCAGGAATGAAAGACTGAAGAGAATGTGCAGCAAGTACGCCCAATGAAGCAAACGAAGGGCGCAATCAGAAGCGCGCCAAAGCAATGCGACTGCGGAGAGAAGAAGAAGTGGTTGCACAGGCCACCAGGAGCACGAAAACCCGCAAAAGGGGAAGAAACCGACCAGCCAGATGGTTGCAAGGAGGACGAAGCCGACCTGCCAGATGGTCACAAGGAGGAAGAAGCCGACCAGCCAGATGGTCGCAAACAGGAAGAAGCCGACCTACCAGATGGTCGCAAGGATGACACCGACCTACAAGAGGTCAGAGAGCGAAGTGACCTGCGAAGAGGTCAGAGAGAGGGAAGAGATCTGACAAGAGGTCCGTGAAGTGAACGACCGAGGAGAGGTCCGCGAAGAGGACCAGGAAGTGACAGAAGAGAAGTTTAAAGACATTAACTAGAAATCAGAAGTAATCGAACGAAAGAAGGTCGCGGCGGCAGGTCCAGTCACAGATCGAGGTGAAGATAGTGTCCTAGGGGAGGACAAGACCAGGGAGACACGTGTAGAGTGCACGCTACACGGAGAGGCCTGGTTAGGGCAGACCAGCATGAGAGAAGACCAGACCGCGTCGCGAAGGAAGGAAAGAGAAGACAGAACTTGAGTGGCAAGAAGCCATGGTGAAGGAAGAAAAGAAGAGGAAAAGAGTAAAGAAGTGTGCGTGACAGGTCAACACACCAGAAGGGGAACACCTGAAAGAAGAAAGTGCAAAGGTGCAAGAACATCGGAACACGGATGCCTGGAAAACATCAGTATCACTGGAAGTACACATCTACTTGCGAATCCCAAGATCACCCGGTGACGACAGAGGCGAGCAGGCCGGTCCATTGGTAACAACCACCTCTCGAATGGAACGGACACAGGACCGTGGATGTCCAAGGGGCAGAGGCCTCTGGGAGGACAAAGGTAGAATGCAAAGGAGCAAGTGCCAACAACACCCTTTCCGGTGGTACTTAGGACATGCAGAGGTGACCCGTAGCGACTCCTCCAACCTCATTGGAGCGACACAGCGGAAGTCCACTGGTCCAGTGGAAGCCTGGCAGCAAAGGGCCCCCGGGTCGTCTGGTGAGAGGGGACACCATGGGGGGAGGGGCATCCGTGAGAGGGACGTCCTGCAACTGCAAATCCCGTTGACGGTAGAGAATCACCAGATGGAGAAAGTACTTCACCCAGGACTGTACAGTGGAAAATAACACATAACTGATCCACCATCCTTCCATCTGCACTTTCACTGGATGTGGAATAGGAAGAGAGAGACTGTAGATCACACTTCCACGTTGCAAGTCCAAGAAAGACTACCTTCACAGGGCACCCTGACATCGTGCCAAGGAGAAATAGTGGTCCCGGCTGCAAGGGTACCCACGTCGGCGGTTGGCCAGCAACGAAAGAGACTCCGTGGAAGTCATTATTATTGTGTTGTGTTTGTTTTCATATTATGTTCTCTCCCACAGGTTCGGACTTCATTGTTTTGACCTTTATTAAAGTTTGGCAGGGATGTAGTGATCGTTCGATCAGCATTCTAGTGTTTCCCCCTGTTGTACCACACACTGAACACCCACCCACCACAGGCGTCACCAGTCAGGTGACCCTGAGAATAAATGGGGCCGAGCGCATGTGCTCATGGCCAGTTATGCACCCTAACCAACTGTGTCCGTGTAATCCTTTTTACGAGTATGTGGGCCCGCCAACTCCACACTACACACTAATGGCTTCGTGTGGAATCATGCACACATTCAGGCTGCACTGTCCCGGCCTATGTGTGTTTTGTATTGCATCGATTGATAGTGTTCCAACACAACATTAAACCCTCGATCAACTAGTTTTTTTCCACTCAATATATATCTGTTTCGATTTAAGGAATTCACCCCACTGCGTACGCATGCGTCACTGCCCACAACAGCGTCACGTGGTTCCTTTAATCACAGCGCGAGGCGGCTCCTCAGTATTGGGTTGAGGGCAGTGTTTGAAGTGGGCAGGCACTGAGCATCTGTTCTTTATTTTGAAAGGGAGAGTACCACAACTTCTCTGGAGTTATGCAAAACTTTTAATGGTAAAATAAAACCTCTTCTCAGTAGCAAGCACGCTTTTATATTACCATGTTAAACACTAAAGTGAAACGAAATATGATCTCATTCGATAAGGTCTCATGCCGGATTCGTAAAATAAAAGCCAATCAAAAATAAGCTGAAAATTCGTTTGCTTCTGCTGCTGGGCTTCAAACTGTTCCAACTCTAAAAGCATAGCGCCCCCTGGTGTTCATCTATATCCATTGCTGTACTTCAGAATTATTTTCAGATCACCGCGATAAATCAACAGTAAGGCATCAAGCTAACGACCGAGGTTATTACACACATTCAAATTTTTCATGTTATTCATGTTATTGAATTAAGCATAATAATAACAATAATATTATTCATAGTTTATGGTAATAGATAATGGTAATAAAGATGACAATAATAGCAACAATAATACTAGCAGTAGTAACATTTTGGCTGATTCTGAGAGCCGTTGAGTGAATAGCGTTTCCAAGCAGACCTAAAGGCATTTCTTTGCACACATTGCATGTCCGATGCCATTCAGAGAGCACTGGTACAAAATGTTGGGGTATGATGTCAGCGCTTGCCAGCACCATCCGATTACAAGACATCAATGTCATCTCCTATGCCGATGACATCCAACTCATCCTCGCTGTGACGGACAAAGCAACCACCGCCAGAACCAACTTCACTAACTGCATGATTGTGGTAGCAGGCTGGATACAAGCCTATCGCCTGCAGCTCAACTCAGACAAGACAGAAGTACTGGTCTTCGGCTAGGACCAACACCCACAGACGACGCAAGAAATCTAGGGATCATCCTAGATGACAAGCTCAACATGATGGCTTAAGTCATCACGGTGTGCACCTCGTGCTTCCACATCCTACGCATGCTGCAAATAATTTTCAAATGGTAGCATCAGAACACCAGGCAGACCATCTTGCAAGCACCTCTCTATGCCTGAATCTCCAAACAACTCCATCACAGACTACAGACCATCCAGAACACAGCTGCAAAAATCATACTCAACCTTCCATGCCGCACCCACATCATACCGCACCTCGGGAAGCTTCACTGGCTCCCCATGCACAAGCGCAGACAATTCAAAATTCTCACGTACACATACAAAGCCCTACATAACTGATGAGTTCTTCTGAGCAGTGAAAGAAAAGGAATCCACTTGTGGCATAGGCAAGTACATTTCTTTCTTTCCAGACAGCACAATGACAACCCTCAGCTCCAGGTGCCAGCAGTAAACTGACAAACCTGAAACTTCGTTCAAGAATTCCCAGTGCATTCCAAGCCCACATTCCAAAAGGAACCCCGAATATATGCGAATCATAACACATCTTCTCCCTTATAACACATACCACTAAGGGAAACTTAAACCCACACCACAAAAAACACACCCAAAGAAACAAGACACCAAACACAAAAATATTCCAAAACAATAGCCACGAAATAACACAGCACAATTAAGACCACCCTGACAAAACTAAGTCTAACAACAGAATGAAAACAGGTGCCTAAGAACAGGTGTCCAGAAAGTAACACCTCATCCCAACACATAATATTTCAAATATTGAGGAGGACGCACTCTTCTACGATTCTCCCTTGCAACCACAGGGCCCTCCATATGGGCTCCCACCTGGCTCCTATCTTGCCCTTCAATCAACGCTCCACCAGCCGTGTCTCCTTCACCCGAATTCAGCATATGCTTCTCACCCAAGTGATCCTTGACTGGCATGGCATCTCCTTCACCCAAATTCGGCATGTGGTTCTCACCCAAATGATTGTGGACTGGCATGCCAGAAACATGCTGCTCAAACAAGTGCCACAATTCCATCCCTGAATCCTCACAGCTATCATCCACTAGACCTTTGTTCCCCACTAAAACCACACTTCTTTTGCTCCACCATTTCCCATTCTCCACGCGAACTGCAAGTTTGGACTCCTTAACAATGTGCATCTTCGGGAAAAACTTAGAATTGTTCTTCTTCATCCCCATTGGTCTTTTCACTTTAATAACATGACCCACTTGAAACCGAACTTCTTTCACCTTCTTATTATTATCATAACTCAGCTTGGTTTTTAATTCTCTACTTTGTCACACACTTGATCCAGATCAGGCATTCTGTCCGCACTGCGCATATGCTCCAACACCCAACTGGCACTTAACTTGCAAAATACATATCGTCCCTTTAACAGCACAAAAGGCGAAACCCCAGTTAGAGAGTGTGGAGTATTGTGATAACTCCACAATCTTTCTTGCACAGCTTCAGACACCCTTGCGCCCGCCCTTAATCATCTGAATCATCTCCTTCAGCATCCTGTTCTCTTTCTCCACCTTACCAGTGCCTTGCGGACTATACAAGGCCACTGTCAAGTGATCAACTCCCATCATCTTCATTAACGATTGAATCACCTGCGACTTAAACTGGACACCATTGTACGAAACCAAAATCTGGGGAACTCCCTCCCTGCAAAATATATCCTTCAATAGTTCTACCCAGCAGTGGTGGTAGGTTCTCTCTAAAATTTGCATTCAATCCACTTTGAGTAATAATCAATCTTCACCAACGTATACCTCATATCTGTACTAAGTTTATACATTGGGCCTATGAAATCCATACCCAGCTTCTTCCAGGAGCCATTAGGAGAACTCACTGGCTGGAGAGGAGTGTTGCGCACACTCACAGTTTTATCTGCATCTTGGCAATTCACACACTCCCCCACATATGTCTCAACTTCAACATCTATTTTGGGCCACCAAAAATACTGCCACAAGCGTTTATTTGTGCCGATCGTCCCAAGATGACCTTGATGGGCAAAATTAATTAATCCAGATCTTAGTTCAGATGGAGGAACCAGTTAATTTCCTCTCATGATGGCATTATCTTCAATAGTTAACTCATCCTTAACCTTCTGAAAGGACTGCAATATAGGTTCCTCATCTCAGGCCAACCCTTGACAATGAAATCCTTAATCAACTCTTGAGTATTGTCACGTTTGGAGCACTCAATCCATTCATGTTTGCTTATTGCTCCATCCAGGACCACTAACCCATCAACTACACCAACCACACATTCCACATCTTCATCATACTGAAACTCATCCATGGGACATCTAGACAGAAAGTATGCACAAGGATTCTTTCCTACAGGAATGTGCCTTACTGTAAAATTAAATTCAAATATTCTTCGTTACAAACTCACCAATCTTGGAAGTACTTTGTCATGGTCATTCTTAAACATTAAATAAACAGGAGGCTTGTGATCAGTAACAAGGACACATTTGTTTCCCCACAAAAAAGGTTTTAAAGTGTTTGGTCGCCTAAATGCAGGCTAAATGCTGCCCTTCTATTGTACTGTACTTGCGCTCCATCGAATAGAGAGACCTTGAAGTGAAACCAACAGTCTGTTACCTGCCCATCTTCTATTTGTGTGAGAACAGAACCAAGGTCTACCCCGCTTGCATCTACTGTTACAATGGATTGCACATTATCCCTAAACGCATGTTACACGGGTGCTTTCAGAATGAGTTCCTTCAAAGTACCAAACGCTGATGTCTCAGGCTCTTCCCACACAAATTGCTCTAATTTCCTCAATCATTTTCTAAAGGGCTCTGTTTGGGAGGCAAAATTATCAATGAATTATAAATAATATTCACAAAGTCCCAGAAAAGACCTCAATCGGTCTTTGTTCTCCGGTCTAGGACTGTCAGCGATCACCTTGACAAGGTCAGCTTTAGGTTCAATTCCTGCTCCTGAAATGTGGTGACCCAGATAATCTATATGGCCAACTAAAAATTTAGGGCCCGATTCACAGAACTAACTTAAGACACAATCCTAAACTTACTACCATTTTCGTATTCACAGAATGCACTTACTGCTTTTGGTATTCACAGAAGGCACTTACTCATTTTGGTATTCACAGAAGACACTTACTCACTGCGGTATTCACAGACGTTAGGAGTCCTAACTTTAGGACTCCTAAATGCCTTCTGTGAATACCGAAAGTCTTAAAATTAGGATTTTTCTCAGTTTAGGAGTCCTAAAGTTAGGACTCCTAACTTTACTACTACTAAACTGAGAAAAATCCTAATTTTAAGGCTTTCGGTATTCACAGAAGGCATTTAGGAGTCCTAAAGTTAGGAGTCCTAACTTTACTACTACTAAATTGAGAAAAATCCTTATTTTAAGACTTTCGGTATTCACAGAAGGCATTTAGGAGTCCTAAAGTTAGGAGTCCTAACTATACTACTACTGAACTGAGAAAAATCCTAATTTGAAGGCTTTCGGTATTCACAGAAGGCATTTAGGAGTCCTAAAGTTAGAAGTCCTAACTTTACTACTACTAAATTGAGAAAAATCCTTATTTTAAGACTTTCGGTATTCACAGAAGGCATTTAGGAGTCCTACAGTTAGGAGTCCTAACTGTACTACTACTAAACTGAGAAAAATCCTAATTTTAAGGCTTTCGGTATTCACAGAAGGCATTTAGGAGTCCTAAAGTTAGGACTCCTAACTTCTGTGAATACCGAAATGAGTAAGTGCCTTATGTGAATACCAAAATGAGTAAGTGCCTTCTGTGAATACCAAAATGGTAGTAAGTTTAGGATTTTGTCTTAAGTTAGTTCTGTGAATCGGGCCCCTACATTTTACATTCCTAACTGTGAATCTGTGTTTCTCCAAAGTGCATAACAACCCACTCAAAACATGCAAGTGCTCCTCAGCATCTTTTGAGAAAATCATGTCATCCTGATACGCTAGAACGTTCCTACACTCCCCAAACAGCCTGAACATTAACTTCTGAAAAACAGAGGCAGCGGATGCTAGATCAAAAGGCATCCTCAAGAACCTAAAAGCTCCAAAGGGAGTGTTAAAAGCAGTCAAAGAGCGTGATCAACTCCACTTGATGGTAAGCCCCCTTCAAGTCTTATCATGAAAAGAGCTTGACACCACCCATCTGAGCAAGCATCTCTTGAATCTTTGGCAAAAGGAAGCAATCAATTAAAATGTTCATGTTCAGTGACTTCAAATCGATGCAAAGTCTGATATCACCCGTGCCCTTTTTCTTCGCGATGACAATGGATGAAATCCAGGGTGAAGTATCAATATGTTCAATAACCATATCAGCACACAACGACTCTCGAATACCCAATAAAAAAAGTTTTCGTACTTTATGGATAACTGGCACAGCTTCCTTTTTAAGAATTATTTTATGTTCAAAACCTTGCAACACGCCTAGTCTATCCTCAAATAGGGCATTGTGCTTGAGCATCGACTGCTGAAGAGCATCATTAGTTGCGGGTAGACCCACCAAGAAATTAGACATGCTGTGTCTGGTCTTAAAACCATCTCAAATTTCCCTTGATATTCCCATCCTAAAATGTTGTATCCTTTCTTTGCCACATATACTTTAGTGACAATTGATCTGTCTTTAAACATAACATTCTCAGAAGCCCGTGAACTCAAACTAGAAGATGATACGTGGTTAAAGTATATAGCTGGTTTTGATATTATCTGCATTCAGGAAACATGGTCCATGGAGAATATTGAACTAGATGGTTTTTGTTCCCTGAATGTACATGCGATTGCATCCCCAGCAGGAAGAGCAAAAGGAGGACTAGCGACACTGATTTCCCTTAAATACGGGTCAATTAAAGCAAAGCCCATCGTGGAATCACCGTGGTATCAATTGATTTTGATTTTTAACTTGTTTCAAGTCAAGACTCTCTTAATTAATTGGTATTATAATGTTTTGACTCAAATATCTGTGATATTATTATAAATCTTAAGGAGGAAATTGAAAAAGTCGCGGGGAAGTGGCAGCCCCTGTGTATTTATTGGGTGGGGGATTTTAATTGTTCTATATGTCGGCATTGTACAGATAGAGTATGTGGGTTAACGGACACTGAAGGACAACCCCTGATGCACTTTGTACACACCCCACAGGGAGATGCCCTAAATGACATTATCATAGTGAATGATTTAATTTTTGTGGATACCGTAGCTAGTAACTCATTAATTAAATATCCCACCTTCATGGGCAGAGGGAGTGAAAGTGTCATTGATGTTATGCTAATATCCAGAAATTCTGCCTCGTTGGTGGGCAGTTTTGAAGTGGAGCACAACAATGCCAGCTATCATAATCCCCTTATCGCCTCCTTACATGTAATTGCTCAGGAGGTGAAAGGCGATGGCCGCCCTCTCCAGTATAACCGTAACCAGAGGGTGAGAATTAAATGGAATAAGATAAACCCCCCGCAATTTGAGGAGAGCATTGTTAAAGCAAACTTGAGCTCCATACTGAAATGTTTAGATCAGGACTCCCCCCCGGAAATAGATATACAGGGTTTTGAGGGAATCTGTAGGGACGTTTCTCGAAATTTGACAAACACAATAGTAGCTAGAGAACCTAGGGGGACTAAATTGTTCAACGCACAGTGTTCAATGACCCAATAGGATTTAAAAAAGGCTCTACACATAATCCCTAAGGATAAAACCCTAATCAAGAGTGCAAGACAGGCCTACAACAATGCAGTAGCGCAGTGGAAGCAGGAATTGAGAAAGGAGGCCTGGACAGATTTACAGAAAGCGAGCGCACTCAAAGGCCCTAGGAGTTTTTGGGAGGTCATAAACTGCCCTTTATTCTCAGAGGATAAAAGGGGAATGGATTCACTAATACCAGAGAAAGAGTGGGAATTGCACTACACAAACATTTTTAATCCAAAGGGGATCACTAGCCAGGACATAAGCCACGATGCCCCAGCAAACCAAGCCACTGCACACTTTTGAGCTCTTCCATAGCAGTGAGCGAATTTGCAGATGCCCTTACGAAAGGCATACAAATTAAAGCTGCAGGGCCTGAATGGGTGCCCCTCGACTTATTTAAAAGTAATATTCAACTTTGGGCACCCCTTCTGACAAATGTTTTTAGAGTGGCTATATGTGGCCTCATTCCTACTTCATGGAAAGAGGCTATAGTGGTACCCGTGTATAAAAAGGATATTAAGGATGACCCGGCCTGTTATAGGCCCATCTCCCTGATTAATGCCAAAGTGAAGGTGATGGGAAGGGTCATCCTGGCGCGATTTGAAACATGGGCAGATTCATCTGGGCTCATGTCCAAAACCCAATATGGATTCAGAAGAGGCATGGGGACAAATGCACAGTGTCTCAACCTGACCCTGATTCTCTTCATCATGTATACAAATGGCCTAGAAGCAGCCCTCAGAGAACAGAATTTAGATTTTCCGAAAATTGGTGGCAGTCCGGTCCCGTTGCTGTCATATGTGGACAACACGGTTTTAATGGCCCTAACCGCAAACAGCCTGCAGAAGTCTTTGAATACCTTCACTGGGCCCGATTCACAGAACTAATTTAAGACCAAATCCTAAACTTACTACCATTTTGGTATTTACAGAAGGCACTTACTCATTTCGGTATTCACAGAAGTTAGGACTCCTAACTTTAGGACTCCTAAATGTCTTCTGTGAATACCAAAAGTCTTAAAGTTAGGATTTTTCTCAGTTTAGCAGTAGTTAAGTTAGGACTCCTAACTTTAGGACTCCTAAATGCCTTATGTGAATATCGAAAGTCTTAAAGTTAGGATTTTTCTCAGTTTAGGAGTAGTAAAGTTAGGACTCCTAACTTTAGGACTCCTAAATGCCTTCTGTGAATACCGAAAGTCTTAAAGTTAGGATTTTTCTCAGTTTAGGAGTAGTAAAGTTAGGACTCCTAACTGTGCTACTCCTAAACTGAGAAAAATACTTACTTTAAGGCTTTAGGTATTCACAGAAGGCATTTAGGAGACCTAAAGTTAGGACTCCTAACTTCTGTGAATACTGAAATGAGTAAGTGCTTTCTGTGAATACCAAAATGAGTAAGTGCCTTCTGTGAATACCAAAATGGTAGTAAGTTTAGGATTTTCTCTTAAGTTAGTTCTGTGAATCGGGCCCGCTGACTTTATGTTAGACTTGGACCTAAAAGTTAATTTCACAAAATCTTATATTATGGTTTGCGGTCCATGCCATACCAAATCAAGGAAATTCATTGTAAAGGGCAAGCAATTTGAAAAGATTTCTAATTTTAACTATCTGGGGAATGTTCTTTTTAATAAATATAACTGGGACCTCGTTATTACATCTAGGGTGATGAACACCAACCGTGCTGTGGAAGGCCTTTTTCGCTTCGCATGTAAGCTAGGCCACAAACCCATAGTAGAAATTATCACTTTATACAAAGCAAAATGCTTGTCTATTGCCACCTATGGGGCGGGAGTATGGGGAGTTCATAAAGGCACCCAGCTGCAAACATTAGAAAACAAGTTCTTAAAAAGATTGTCGATGCTCCCAAAATGTGCCTCCACAGCATTCTGCCATTCTGAGGTTGGGATGGGTTTTATTGAAGATCTGATTCATATCGCCCCGTTGATTCTGTGGGCCAAAGTCTGGCAGTCAGAAGACTTAAAGCTCACAAGGGCGATTATTAAGGACTGCATGGCCATGGATAATGCCAAGGCTATCCCCTGGCTTAGTTATGTCAAAGTCAGATTTAATGAAATAGGCCTAGGCCATTACTATGATAATCCTTCTAGTATTGACAGAAATATGATCTACATTCTCATCGTATTGTTCAAGTATGCCAACTCTAAGTATTCTTGCACATTCGTGCAAAATGTCTAACCTTCCTGCAGTTCATGCAAGGTTTACCTATAGCTGGGCAGTTTTTTGCATTAGCTAAATGCGTGAACGATCCACATATAAAACAGTAACCTTGCTTTTTATTCTCTAGAGTCTTATGTGTAACAACTTTTGGTTCGGATACCACTGCATTAACTGATTCAGCATCAGATTAATTTTTAGATTAATTTAATTCCTTTGAGGCTAAGGCTGATCTCTCAAAGCCTCTAGTAATTTCCAGCGTCTCATTTAAACTGGGGTTTCTGCAACATAGAAGTCTCTCTTGTGTTTTCTTGTTAAGACAATTCACAATTAATTGATCCCTCAAATATGAATCAATACAACCATCAAATTCACAAGTAGCAAATAATACTCGCAATTCAGCTAAATAAATTCAATGGACTCATGTTGTAGCTGACACCTGGTATAAAATCTGTGTCTTTCCACTATTATACTTGTAGCATCCTTGAAGAAGTTACTTAACCTATATACTGCTTTCTTATGAACATCAGGTTGCAAAACCAATGGAAGATGATCAAAAATGCGTTGGCCTTCTGATCCCCAAGAATTATATAAAAGCTCCAGCTTTCTGACTGGCTTACATATGGACCCATCCATTACTATAATGTACCTTGCCAAACCTTTGAACCATTGTTTCCATTTGGCCCTCAACTCCAGATGTCAGCAGTAAACTGACTATCCTGGAACTTCGTTCTAGAATCCCCAATGCATTCCAACTTCCGCGTTCCAAAAGGAACCCTGAATAGATAACAAATATAACAATAACACAGTACCAGAATGCCTGAACATCTGCATCCACTTTCACCAACCCACCAGACATTCTACGCTCTGCCTCACTCTTACTTGAACACAATCCCCGCATCCTGAAAAGCCCAACTGGAGGTCGATCATTCTCCTGCATTGCACCCAAGACATGGAACGACCTCCCTCAACGCATCAGTGCCTCCTTCTCTCTTCTTGAGTGCGTAAGAAGCTTAAGACTTGGCTCTTCGTATAAGCACCTTGGGGACCTCAAACCTACACACCTGTCCAAGCACCTGGATACCCTCTTGGGTGATTAGTGCACTATTCAAATCAATATACCATAACATAGCGTAACATATTAGTTCAAAGATAGCAACTGGTATGAACGATTTGTACGCAGAAGGCACTACTCTGTATCTGGTAAAATCCCATCTTATTACTTCTTGAGGATATCGAAGGATTCGATTTCTGACGCATAACCCCTATGACACCAGCTTCATCTAGTATGGGGAGCAGCATCAGCATTTGACTTTTGCAGCCGTTTCCCTAGTGTTATTACCCTTGCACACTGTTTTACAAGGAGCTACCATCAGTTAACAGCTTCTGTTAACTGCCAGTGTAAACCAAGACCAAGCTTAATTCATTCAGTTGCTAATGTGGCATGCTGGTAAATGCAGCACAAATGCAATTTGCACCCGATAAAAAGGCAGCTACTCCGCTATAGCAGGGGAGCATCACTCCCCCCCAACCCCCTGCCAGCTGCCAAAAAAAAATCTGATAATAAATGCTTGTTTAATATCGTTTCATTTTGACTGTCAGAGCCGAGGCTTGGAGGCAGGACCAGAGATGACAGGCTGGTGAAGGAGTGTTTTGCACTATAAACAGTGTGCATGATGGTTTGGCCGACCGTCTCAGGACGGCCAAACCGTCATGAGCGCTGAAGCTCTCTCCAATCCCACCTGCTTTGCTGGGTTAGAGAGCAGGCACAGGCTCGCAGTCTACCTGGGAGCGCAAATTCGCGGCGCTCTGGACAATCATGACGCCGCTTTCATGCAGTGTCAGGTGTGGCAGCAGGGGATTCTCGGAGCCTGTGCCTGCAGTGCACGGTGCTAGATCGGATAATTGTGGATGCAGGTAAGTTAGGGGCATATTATCAAGCACGGCGTTAAAATTATTGCCGCTTTAGCGGCAGAAAACTGCCGCTAAAGCGGCGATAATGGGCTTGATAATATGCCGCAGAGAATTCCAATAGAAGCCCATGTTGACGCCAGAACAAGGGCTTCTATGGGAATTCTCAAGGGCATATTATCAAGCTCATTATCGCCGCTTTAGCGGCAGTTTTCTGCCGCTAAAGCGGCGATAATTTTAACGCCGTTTCTTGATAATATGCCCCTTAGTTTTAATGTTGTTGTCCGTTCCTGGTTCCCTCCTCCCCCGCCACTGCCCAGATACCATCCACTGCTGCACCTGTTTGAGCCCAGAGGGCCTGATTTAGAGTATGAGCACAGTGATGGCCCGCTCTCTGGCCCAAACCTCCGCCATAATTAGATTAGGTGTGCAATGAAATCATACTGCCTCCCACCACCTTGAAAGTACACCCCTTCTTTCACCCGGACAGACTATCATGGCAAGGGTGGCAGGTGGCTGAGTGGGCCTCCTCAGGTGACCTGGGGGCTCCCTGTACCATGGGGCCCTTTGTTACATCTCTCTTTTAGAGATCCCCACAAGGCAAGCAGAGATTCAGTTAGCTTCAATAGATCTGCTACTTTGGCAACTTCTTTGAAGACATTGTGACGCTCTTGCTCTGCAACCATCATTAGATAAATAGGGAGGGCCAGTGGATTAATGCATCCACTTTAGGATTTTCCATTTGACTTTGTGGTCACAGGTTCAAATTCCAGCACGTCCACTGCGTCTTTCATCCTTTCGGGATCAACAAAATGAGGGCCATTGAGTTGTATAACAAGATGTCCCAAGTGGTGAGTGTGTGCTTTAGAAATACACAGGTTACTATGTCCTGACAGCCCTGTGTCCAACAGGCCCTATTTATGGTGGTGCTCCAGCCTCACCAAGTTCAAAATTACTTCCTTACTGTCCTGTCTAATTGACCCTGTTGATCTAATACATTTCCCTTTTACGTCTTTCCCTCATTGCCACTTCATGGATGGTTTTATCCAAGTACAAGTCCTATAGAAATATCAATGCAATACAATGCAAGGTAAACTGTGGCAAATGCTTGAGCTCTCACAAATATCTATCTATCTATCTATCTATCTATCTATCTATCTATCTATCTATCTATCTATCTATCTATCTATCTATCTATCTATCTATCTATCTATCTATCTATCTATCTATCTATCTATCTATCTATATATATATATATATATATATATTATCTACTGGCGGTCGCCAGTAGATAGTTATAGTTAGGACCGTGTTTCCATAGGAAATCTGCAACATTCTATTTTGAATAACTTTGGCGCCGATTGACGAATCCTCGCGAAATTCTCAAAATAGGTGGGGCGCTCCGCTCCGCTCCTTCCCTGAAAGTCTCGGGGGGATTCGTCAAGCGGGGGCTGAGAAAAAGGGGAGGTCCCAAAACGCGTTTTCCCCATGCATTTTTCCATAGGACCTTTAGTCCGAGCTACAGCCCGAACTGCTGAACAGAATTACTTGAAATTTGGCAGAGAGGTAGCCCTCAGGTCAGGGATGTGCCTTTTGAAGGTCTCGTGTAAATCTGTTCATTATTTCCTGAGAAAATAGCATTTAAATCAATATATATATCTATAGGCGCGCTCCGAGCGCGTACCGTAAGCTTACCGTACGCGCACGCCGCCGTGCGCGAGCGCGATTCTGATTGGTTGTTAGATCTTAGTAAACATTCGAATCGGTCGAAACCAGGAAGTGTCGGCCGCCATTTTGTCTCTCGCAGTCTGAGGGGGTGAAAAACAAAGGTGGATAACGTGTAATGGGGGCAGGCTGGACTGTTCCTGACCCCCTAGCCTTGGTCAGGGGGTCCCAGAAGGACCCCCAAGGGCAAAAATGTATTTAAAATTTTTTATGAAAAATCGCGGAGTGCGCGTAGCGTACGCGCACGGTAGAAACGGAAAAATTGCGTGAACTACGTAACGTGGGCGCACGGTGAAAAACCTTAAAATAAATAAATAAATAAATAAATACATAACTTAGCATTTAAAAAACCGTACAAATTCACTGAAAAAACCATAGGTTTCACACACGTTATAGTTAGGAATTAGCATTTAAAAAACCTTGCAAATTCACTTAAAAAACCATAGGTTTCACACATGTTATAGTTAGCTGGGCATTTCACTCGTGAAAAACCAATGAAATTCCCCCGTTATAGTTAGTGCAGGCAACTATAACTCACGCGACCGCAATCCTCTGCTGATGACGTCAGATAATACATCACTGATGACATATGTGTCTTTCTGGAAAAAAAAATATTTGTAATATATGTATAGCTAAAAATTAATGGAAGAAGACATGGGTAAATAAGTGTCTAAATACAGTGATGTAATATCTGACGTCATCAGCAGAGGATTGCGGTCGCGTGAGTTATAGTTGCCTGCACTAACTATAACGGGGGAATTTCATTGGTTTTTCACGAGTGAAATGCCCAGCTAACTATAACATGTGTGAAACCTATGGTTTTTTAAGTGAATTTGCAAGGTTTTTTAAATGCTAATTCCTAACTATAACGTGTGTGAAACCTATGGTTTTTTCAGTGAATTTTATATATATATATATATACTTAAAGGGACTTTCAGACAACCCTTTTCATCTTCATCCATTGGCTTGTTGTTGTGTTTTTCACATTTTCCTTCTGCCCACTTCAGCCATTGGCTAACCTCACTGTGAGGGACTTCATTCCTCTCTTTCAGAAAACGCATATCAATAGAAAGTAGTTCTCTTCAGCACCAGGGAGAACTGTGGCAAAGAGTGCTTTGTGACTGTAAAACAATGTTTGTACTTCTAACTGCTGTTTTTTCCAGATTGACGAGATACAGCTGCTTCCCCAACAATGGAGTTTTACAAAACTCATGACAAAACAAAAAGGACATTGACATAGCCAAAAGACTGGCATCTCACACCGGACCTATTGACTTTGCCAATATTTGTTTTACATCTATGAAGCAATTTTTAAACTATTTAGCAAAGTTTGATGTTTGTATTCTTGTTCATTACATTTTTCTCTCATTATCTCACACGTTGTTTAGTTAACTGCAAATATAACATGCCTCATACCCAGAGGGTCGCAAGGCATTTTAAAGTGTCAATGGTATAAATGGTTCTCTTGAGTTTGATGTATGTATTACATGGGAGTTCGTTTGTAGTAGCTGTGTTTGATTACACTGTTCAATATCAAATATCAAAGCCAACTAGACATTCCCTCAACTACACCTTTGGATTCGTAACCAAATCACATAGGATAGTAAACGATTTCAGAAACATTTTAAGGCGATAGTTCTCTCCTTGGATTATGTTATCTTCATAACAGAGTGTGTAGCAGAATCCTGTTACTCGCTTTGCAGTATGGGAGTGAAGGTGCTGTGCTGTCTGACTCACGGGCAAGGTCGGCCTGGCCCACAGGTAGCGCCATCTTAACAGGATTATAGGCCACTGGGCAAAGCAGTGCACTGGGCTCTGCCCACACAACCACTCACAGGAATCCAAATGTTTAACTGAAAATTAGTGTTAAATTCTGGTCTGCATGGGGCCCCTTTGCTCCTAGGGTCCCCAGGCAACTGCTCAGCCTGCCCCTGCGTTAAGACAGCTCTGCCTATAGGGCAATCTCGGAGTGTCACTAGTGCTGCTCTGACAAGTCAGTCTGTGGGCCGTTTTTTTGGCTATTTTTGGACCTATTTTATGCTTGGTGTGATTGTTTTCACTATTGATTTTCCTTGATATTATTGCAAACATTGCCTGCAGCAAGCATAAATGCATGCAGTCACCCATACCTTGCAAACCTCCATATACTGTGCCTCTTTGTAAATTCAAAAATACCCCAATTTTCAAATGTGGCCAACTTTTTTAGCTATTTGATTCACCAATGGGGAAGCCATTTTTTTAGTTTAGTGGCATGGGTGTGGCTGCAGGTCCATTGCTCCCTGTGCCAATGGGAGGGACCCCGGGCCTGATTTATACCTAAATACTCCCCGACGATTCACCTCTGCTGTGTTAACCACATTGGTCGATCAACCTAACACGTAGCTGCCATGAGTTGATACTTCTGGTTTTTGCGCCTTCTGATGATTACACAATCTGAACCTTTATGAGTGAGGCATAGGATGCACTGATGTGAGAGGGAGCGGTAACGATGCTTCAATAGAATGATACACAAATGCCAGGGATCCTGGAGGAGGATTCTAGTGTGTCCAGCCCTGAGCCCAAGGGACCAATGAGGTACCACTGCCTCCAGGGCCATCGCCATCTTCCTAAGACTGTTTTACTAAAGCAATGCTCAACAAACTGTTTTCTCCCTTTCTATTCTCTGTTCTTTCATCTCTTTCTCCTGTTTTATGGCACACTGAGATACTTTGTTTAGCACTGCGCCCTATAGAAATACCCCCATGCCTTTTCCAAAGGTCTTCTAACTTAGTCAGCATCATCTTGAAAAACTCTGACTGTTTGGTGGCACTGTCTAAAATGAAACGTTTTCAATTGTGTGTTAAAGCAAGGCAATGGCAGAGGAAGTCCGGAAGAAGTTGGAAAACTACAAAACTGCCCCCTTCGATGCCCGATTTCCTAGTGTGAGCCAGACCAGAAACTGCTATCGGAATTACCTTGGTAAGACATCAAATATAAGCATAGCTATAATGACGTATGATTTTATTTCGTAAAATGTACTTTACACTGTTGTAAGTTCCATGACGGCAGAACTAGGGCCAGGCTCAAAAGTACAGGATGCTTTAGTTTGCATAAAAAAGGTGGTTGTTGGTGATATCCTTGGAGGAGAATCCGAGAATCGTAGCAGTCTGATTGGCTGGTTGCAACTGAAAACCCGCCAGCATTTTGCATTGGATTTACGGGTGCAGATCTGCGGAAATGGGTTTGCAAATCTTTACAAAAAAAAACAGATACATGTAAATTCACAGTGTGACATTGCATGGAAAAGGCCCCGTTCAATGACCAACATGAACATGTGAGCTAGACAGAAGGCACAGCTGGTATGGGTGGGATAAGTGCTGAGAAACAAACAGCATGACTACAGCCTAGGTCCTAACCCAGAAGTCGCTGTGTGTAGCTGAAGTCTATGCGCAGCTGGTTTTGGTGAAATATGGGCTAGACACAGGGCTTGGCTGTAGACACTCCTGTGTCACTGTCCATGGCCAAATGCCAGGTCAGCTGGTTTAATTATGATACCCATGACCAAAGACCAAACAGCTGATTCTTGTGGATGGAGGCTGGACCCATGGCCTGGCCATAAGCCGAGTCCTATATCCAGAGCCCACTCTGCTTAGCTGAAGGCCGCATGCAGGTGGTTTGGGTGGGACAGTGACTGGGAGTAGGGCCTGGACAGAGGCCATGCCCTACACCCAGAAATCCCTACACTTGGCCAAAGGCTGGCACTAAGAGGCCCTACAGGGACTCTTAGCCTTTCGGGTGCTTCTCTTCTCACACCAGATGGTAGGCTGGCGAGCCAGATCTCACTTTGTAAAGGAACCAACAGCGCTCTCTCCCCGGCAGCGGAGCGAGGTCCCTCTGAAAGGAATTAGGCCTGAATCTCTGTAAATGAAATATTGCCTGAGGTGAGGTATGGCATGCCAAGCAGGAGCAGCCCACAGGCATATTGAATAGCACTCTGACATATGATGGCAGCGTACTCTTGCCCATTAGTGCCAGAACATCCATGCCTTATGATAGTAGCATACCAGACTTAAAAAGGCGGCATGACCTGAGCCTAATAGGGCAGCACTTCTAGAATATAATGTCAGCATGTACCTGACATAATGGTAGCGCCCTACCCCTTAGCAAATGATAGTTGCACATCCCTGACACAAGATGGCAGCACGCTTCGGATATGTGATTGCAATAGTCAATCTGCAGTTTCTTGGATCGCCATTGTTAGGCCTGGCATTTCTTGGCGTGACTACCCCTGACTTTTTGCCTCTACCTCCTCTATTTTTGGTGCTGTGATGGATATGGTGTTGCCAACTTAAAGGCTTTTGACTCTTTGCCACTACTAAACAGTGTCAACGTGCAAGTGCTCCCTGTGTAAAGTGTAATGGTGATTGGTTGTCCATTACTGGTATGTTTGCTTTACTAGTAAAGTCCCTAGTGAGGTGCACTATGTGTGCCAGGGCTAGTAATGCAAATGCTACTGGTGGGCCTGCAGCACTTATTGTGCCACCCACTCAAGTAGCCTTGGAAGGGGAACACAAGCCTGCCATTGCAGGGCCTGCGCGCAGATTCCTAAACTGCCATGTTGTTTTGGTAAGTGCACACACTTACCAGACTCTGCCCTTCCCATTCCATACACCTCAGGCACCCCTATGGTAGGTCTAGGGTACCCCCTGGACAGGGTGCAGTGCATGTGAAAGGTGCGTACCATGTCCTAGCACTGAAATAATCTCCATTTTGTTTTCACTGCTGAAAGGCCATCTTTCCCGTTAGAATAGAATGGGAAGGCTGTGTAATATGTTTTCCAGCCTGTCTTCCCAAAGGGCTTAAGATGGAGAGGTGAGGTTTAGTATGCCTGAACTCACCCTGCAATAACACATCTTTTTATAAAGATGGTTTTTGCATTGTGTGTTTGTAAGCCACTCTTTTAGAAGTGACTGAGTTTTTGTGCTTTAAACATTTCTGTGTGTCTCTGCCTGGTTGTGGATTGACTGGTTGGATTTGAAAGTGATAGGATCTGGGGAATGTCTTGATTCAGGGGAGGAGGTGAGACAGCACGGGCTGACCTGTAGCTGGAGTGTCAGAGGAGGAGTAGGCCTAGAGGTGAAGAGGTCTGGGCTGGTGCTATAAAACAATTGTCCCATCTCCTGCTGAGAGTTTGAGAATCCAGACCCCCACTAATCAAAGGAAGAAGGTGTCATTGGGAGAGAGGCACCCAGAACTGGTTTGAGCAGGGGTCAGTGCCCCCTGTAACACAAAGACTTCAAAGCCATTGAGGGGTATAACTATGCAAGCTGAAGCCCCTAAACTTTGGAGAATGGCTTGAACAAGACTTGAGCTACTTCGTGGATCAAGAGGAACCTTTGCCAAGGAAGAAATACCTGAAGACACTGCTGGATAGGACTGCTCTTGCTGTGTGATCTGGGGCTGGCCTGCAGTTTGCTGTTTCAACTAAGGAAAGGCTGTAGGGACTTTACTGTGTGCTGTGTCCCCCTGCTTGAAGGACTTTGCTGTGTGCTGTGTCCTGAAGTAGCTATCCCCAAGGGCCTGAGGTGAGCTGGCTCCCTGTTTGGAAACACAGGAACACAAAATCTTCCAGAGAAGACTCTCAGATACGCCGTGGGTGCGTGTGCTCTGTCTAGCCTGAGACTTTCGCAAGTTGTGCCCTGTTATCTTGGGCACCGGGAGTTCCAACCGAGACTCTGATACTTGGTGTGCGTGTGCTCCGTCTAGCCTGAGTCCTTCGAGAGGATCATCCTGTGGACGTGTGTACCGGGGATCCAAGTAAGTGTCAGCGACAGAGTGTGCATGTGCTTGGGGGCAGCCTGAGACTTTCGTGTGGATTGTCTGTGATCGTGCACACCAGAAGAGCAAGTGTGTCTCAGTGATGTGGCGTGCGTGTGCTGTTCGCGGCCTGAGACCCTCGCTGGAGGTGCCCTTTGTTCGGGGGCACCGGAAGATAAAGTGTATCTCAGCGGCACGGAGTGCGTGTCCTTTCTACTGCCTGAGACCTGCGCAAGGGGTGCCCTGTGATCGGGGGCACCGGAGGATAAAGTGTGTCTCAAGTGACGTGGAGTGCGTGTCCTTTCTACGGCTTGAGATCTGCGCAAGGGGTGCCGTGTGATCATGGGCACCAGAAGATCAAGTGTGTCTCGGCGATGCTGCGTGCGTGTGCCGTGCGCAGCCTGAGACCATTATGAGGAGTTGTGGGTTATCGTGCACCCGGAGGTTCCGTGAGTCTGATTGACTCAGTGTGCGGGTGGGGGAACAGCCATTACAACGCGGTTTTTACCGTGCGCAGCTTTTACATCGCATGCGTTACAACGCATGCGATGTTACAACACAATGCCATTACAACGCAAGTCTTTACATCGACTTGCGCTAGATGGCGTGCTAACATTACAAATAGTGTAGTTTACTATCCCAACACCTTCTCTACTGTTACGTGGACTGAAGTTGGAATAGTAAATGACACTTTTCTAATGTTAGCACGCCATCTAGTGCAAGTCGATGTAAAGACTTGCATTGTAATGGCATAGCGTTGTAACATCGCATGCGTTGTAAAGCATGCGATGTAACTGCACGCGTTGTAATAACACGCGTTGTAATGATTGTGTTCTATCTTACCCGTGAGGGAGTAGCAACTGTGGCCGGAGACTAACCGCAAGCTAGTACGAGTGGCGGAGAGACCACCGGAGGCACCGTGAACGGTTCCGGAGTAACTTACGTATTGCATTACTCATGCATAGCGGAGTATCTGATGATTGTATGACGCATTGCTTTATTTCTGCTCAACGGACTGCCTGTTCTGTCGTATTGCCCATTGCATTAGTTTGCCTAACGAACTGCCTGATAGGTGTGTTACGCATTGCACTAGGTTTGCATAACGAACTGCCTGATAGATGTGTTACACTGTGTCTTAAGTCCTGCATCACGATCTGCTGGATTGTCGTATTACACATGGTATTAGTGTTGCATACTGAACTGCCGGATATATGTGTTTCGCATTGCATTAGTTTCGCATAACGAGCTGCTTGATAACTGTATTACACGTTGCATTGCTTTTTCCAAACAGAGTACCTGAAAGGGGACCGTACGCATTGCATTACGGGGGCATAACAGTTTACCACGTTGTTGCGCTACGCATTGCGTTACCGTGACAGTACATATCGCCAGATAACCGTGTTACAATCTGCATTATTCTTATGTTGTGAAGTACCGGACTGTTGCATAACGAACTGCATATTATGACATTAGGATTGTTTAGTTTAGCTCAATAATAATAGGCCAGGGGAATATCACCCCGATGCAAATGTTGGTTTAGTATTGTGTGGTCACATCGTATATCTTTTTATAAACATATACTTATTTTATATGAAACATGTGTGTAGTCAATTTGTGGTGTCATCATTGGGTTGCTGTGAGCGCAATTCCAAATACTTTACACATTGGCTTTGAAGATAAGCCTGGCTGCTTGAGCCAAGATACCAAGGGGGTGGGGCAGGGGCTATCTCTAGAGGTGACCTGTCTTTTCCCTAATGTTGGGGCTCACGGTTCCCTGTTTGGCCTATGGTAACTACCTCAGCCAACCATGGATCCTGGGGATTCTAACAGCCATGGTACATTGAACTGAGACCTGGCATCCGATGGAACTGCCCTTGACATATTGTGATAGTCTTGACGTATGATGCCAGCACCCTGATATGTATTGTTGGCAGCACACTGGCTCGCACTCTAGCAGAGGCTCAGACCATCATGACATTTAACAACTGCACCGCCATTAACACATCTCTGGTTACTAAAAGTGCATGATCTGCTCAATAATATGATGTATTTATCTTATGCATTTTAAACAAATTGTAAGTTTTGTATCCATTTTGTTATTACTTTTGTGTGGTGCCATACTGGTTAAAGTTTGTGTGGAGCCCCTTCCTATGGTTTCATTGGGCTAGACCGTCATGTGACCTGATGTCCTCTGACGTCACTGGGAGGAAGTCAAAGTGCGTGTGATTTGCCTTCTTTGCCTAGTGTTGATTAGACACCAAAAAATGCTATTTTTGTTTTACTTATTAAGAGATGTATCTTCCATTTCAGATTTTCATCGTTGTGATCGCTCTCTGAAGGAGAAAGGTGTCGATCCGTACCCTTGCCAGTGGTACTTTCGTGTGTACAAAACCCTTTGCCCCATGTCCTGGGTAGGTGCCAGTGAGAAAATGGTGGAGTTGAAAAGAATCATTTGTCTGTACTTTAACGTTTATGAACTTTGATTTACATTTGTTGTGCATGTCTATAAGGAGTGCGTGCCATTGTCTCTCCCTCTGGTGTAGAGTAATGTATTGGATATCTGTGTGGAGTAGATGGCACCGCCTGGTATGTAGTGTGGCACATGGGGTTATTTATGTGGTGTAGATTGCTACTGGCTGGCAGGTGAATGCGGGAGAGGAGGCTGAAAGGGGAGAGCATGATGCTCTAGTTGGGAGCAGCTATACCTGTAACATACAAGTACATTTATAATGCATATATAAAGAAACATGGTTCTCTATTATGACACTCTCTCTCTGTTACACGCTCTCATGGTCTTTGGACGATAGGTGGCCCTTTTCTTTTATCAAGATAGAAGTATTTTTTTATTTTTAATGACATATTCCTTCACTCATCCAGTTTTTCCTTCATCCTGCTTGGTTTCATTCCTATGGTGGAAAAGTGTTCAGGAGGGCAACCCTGAGATGTGCATGGCCTCCTTCGAGACTCACACACCAGCAAGATCAGTTAGGAGAAGCATTATGGATAACCGTGGACAGAAAGGGGGTTTGTCTCTGAGCCAAGCAGAAAGAGCTTGGAAATAACTCTGATGGTTCTTCTTGGGGGGCCCTCTTCCCCAGAAAGGACAGGGAGGCTTAGCTTGTCTTCTTCCATCGCTGAACGAACCAGCGAGTTGATGAACACGCCATGGTGTGACCATCCTTTTCCATGCCAGTCTGCTTTGAAGTGCTCAAACTGGACTATTTCAACTTGTGTTTAACTAAACCCACGCCTCTGTGGTTAGTGACTAGAGGCATTAGACTCCCCGGATTTCACCTAGTGCTTTGAATCAATCAACCCTAGATGAAACATGTAGCACTACATAAAAGTCTAAGCTCTCTCGAATATTTATTTCGAAACATTTCACCTTTAATGATTGTGATCCATTATAATTCTCTCCTCTTTTCAATCAACATCTGGAGAGACCTGGATGTTCTTCGTCTGGCAAACACTGCATCACTAGGTTTGCTAGTTAAAACCAGCATCTCAGAAGTGCAGCATGACCAGGGATTATTGAAAAGACGGGCAAAAGAGGATGTGTGAGCTGAGCAGATGGTTAATCAATATATGAACAAAAAGATTATATATATATATATATATATATATTAAAAAATGACATTTCTGTTGTTTACAGGTTTGCTAATATTTTAACCCCCCCCCCTTTTTAATTACCCTTTAAAATATACAAACTACTTATCACATACTCACCAATAGAAACATATATGCATTGTAAAGACTTGCTTGGTAAAGACTTGCATGGTACAAGTAATTGCGATGTAAAAAATGCGTTGTAATTGCCATGTAAAAATGTCATGGTAAAAGACTGTTCCCTGTTTATGGAGGACCCTTGGTTCCATTTTGGGAAGCCCAGGCATGCCAGGTCAAGTCATGAGGAGAGGAATCCCCAGACAGATTTGTGCATTGCTGCATTCCTGGGAGCTAGGTGTGAGACAAACTGGATGGAGAAGAAATAGACTATCTTTTCACTTCAAAAGACTGCTCTGATTGAGTGATAGATCACAAGGAAGGGTACTTGGACACATTTCAGGGAGAGAGATAGGGCAGATAAGGGAATCAAGAAGTGTAGCGCTGGGGAACTGGGATTAACCTTTTGATGCACAAATCACTGTGGCTGACATCCAGGTTGAACTCTGGTCACTCCCATGAATTGTGTTGTGGAACAGTCAGCGGCAGAGACTTGCCTGTTGTGATAGACATCTTTCATGATACAACGTACACTCCTCAGGCGCAATCGCCCACACCACAGCAGGTCCTTCTGGTATACGGCGCAGCTGCTAAGTTCACTAGTCACTAGTCCTGGCATGCAGGTCACACAGCTAGAAATAAAATACTACTTTTTCTTATAAAAGCAAGTGTTTGACTGGACATTAAATTATTGTTTGTACTGTTAGCGCTTTGAGTTATGAGTTGTATTCACTGACCTGTAACTATTTTTCCCGAGGAGGCCTTGATTGCTCGATTGCAGCTACCACTGAGAGTCAAGTACAGAAGGTGTACTTGGTCCAGTTGAGCAGGATCCATAATAGGTCAGGCCCTGGGACATCAGGATTAAAAGGCCTCAACCATCACACTTGGGCCCAGTAACCCCGGCGTGCCCCATGGCCCTCTGAAACCCACCAGTGACACCCTCCAAGATGCGACATTCTTGCTGGGGTAATGGACGTGGAAAGGAAAGGCTATAAGATGTCATTTGTTTTGTAATACACTTCAAAATGTGAATACCTGTAAAAAAATCTGGGCAAATATTTCAAAATATAACCGCAGTTAGAAAAACACAACTGAAGCAAATTTTGCATGTAATTCTGAAGTGTGATGGAAACAAAGAATTTAATAGGATCAGAACAAATCATGTTACTTAACTTGGTAAAGCACAAATGATAAATAATCGCTAAAAACTCGATTCCAACACATTATTGTTCCTGCGCTATATAGTTTTATCAGTAAAACTACATGTCTGTGCAAATTTAGTGGCCATTCCAGTAGACGGCGTGCTGTCTGTAAATGACAGCGGACTAACACACTATGCTTTAGCAATATATTTGTGAAAGTGTGCTCCAAAATGCATCATCAACTATGTTCCACACCCAGTGTTTTAAATGGCCCGGTACTGAGTACCGGCACTTTTTTATTTTAAGAGGGATAGTACCGGCACTTCTCGAGAGTGACGTCATACTTTTAATTAGAGAGTGCTGGCACTTCTCAGAAACAAGCAGGTACTCTGACACAGGGTACCTGCACTTCTATTTTTCCATTTCCAGCACTGTCCACACCCTTACCGTTCTGCTGAATGGGGGTGGTTTATTTGCTACACTTGTTTGCATGAGTCTTGGAATTTCCAGCATCTCAATGACTTCAGCGATACAAGATTGATGGCAGCACCTCCACTCTGAACATTGTTCCAGCACCACTGACCTAGACAAAATGTTGCTAAAAGCTCATTGTCAGGCAAAAGTAAGCCAGACTTGTTAACAACCTCAGGACTGCTACACAAACTGGGAAACCAGATCAACCTTCAGAAAACAATAGCGTCACCAGTTCAAAGAATATTCTATTTGTGCACAACAATAGACACCCTACAAAAAGAGCGTATCCTTCGGAGGAGGCTGTATCATCTATCTGGGACATATGCCATCTGCTGCGGGACACTACCATCCTCTTCCCTTCTACGCTCTCTTGCATTCCATATGCACATCGCCCCAAGAGCAAGGCTGCACACGAGGCCCCCACTAGCACTACTGCACGTGGCACGCTTTAAGCTCACACTCTTGAGGACCACCCCCTTTGTCCTTCTTTCTTTAACATTTCCTTACTTTTTTACAAGTTCATTCATTCGGTGTCTGTTTCCGGTGTGCAAAATGGAGTGAGTCCCACTGATCGCTGAGCTCAAACAATCACACTGTCCCTGTTATGGTAAATGTCTCCCTGCTATTACACTATCTCATTAATGTCATATAGACTCCATCCGTTTTCATTTTGTTCCCCAAAACGCACTTTTTCTTTGCTATGAACAATAATTCGATCCTTTTTAATTAAATTAATGAACTGTATTTGTATTTCTCTTGCCTCAATGTTAAGACAGTATTGGGGGAGGGGATACTCGTAGGGTTCAAAGCCACTTGGAGTCATCAGAGGCTCCACCCACTGAGTAAAGTAATAAACAGGTGACACTGACGTCCCCGCCTGGGATGGTTATGTCAGCCTTAAGATTGCCCTTCAGCGAAAGCTGAGGCATCAAGGGCTCCTCTGCGAGGATGAACGGGGCCGCTGCTCCTCAGATGAGCCGCTCTGGCTGTCAGGGAATCGTGCATAGCTCAAGTCAAGGCGCTTTATGGAGTGGTCTGTCCTGCACTTTCAACATTGGGTACTGTCCTTCCTGAACCCATAGACGTGGAGCTTGTCTGCAGAGGACGCCCAGGAGAACTAGCTCAGCAAACATCGAGCTGCCAGAATTTTCAGGACACTTTTAGGTTGCTTTGGTCACTAAAACCTTAAAAGTTTGAGTTTTGACGTTTCTGAAAGTTGGCCCGCGTCTGGAAATTTTAAGTCAACTTATAAATGTAAATGCCTCGAGTTCCTGGCCGGAGCTGGTCACAGGAACAGGAACACATTTTCTGGGGCGTTTATAAATCAAATTTTGGAAGATGCAAACAGTGAAACCAGATAAAAGAAATTATTTATTTTTAGCAGGCAGAAAAATTATTTAAATAGTGGGATAAGCACCCGGAGCTCTGTGGGTAATGTGCACATCACAAGTTGGAATACTTTTTGTAAAAATGAATTGGGTTCCAGTATCTGCAGCGGCTGTTGATATTGTGAACTTCATGGGACCCAATGTATCTACTTCAGAAGCTTGAAAGGCTGAGTCATCACTGCCGCGATTTGAACTTACTTGCAGCTAACATAAAGATACCTGCAGTCAGCGCTATCACCCACTGAGCTGTTGTAGCATGACTGCAGGCTGTGAACTGCTGGTTGTGGGTCACACAAGTACAAGACACACACCCACATCTGCACAGCGGACAGTTGTGTAACTGAGCTGTATGCTTGGATTGGAAACTGCAGGTTGCCCAAACCTCTCAAGAAGTCCCCTGTTACCCGTCTTTAGCTCATTCCATACTGTTTTGGGCGTTGCTGGTGCGGGTGAATTTGATGTAGGTCTGCAGTCGTGGAAGATACCTTTACGATGGCTGTTTGCATGGACCCTTTCTCATAATACTCTTGAATTTGTAAAATTAATATTCACACGTCAGTCCTATAAATATTGGGAAAACAGCTTGACACGCAACCAGGGGAAGATAGGCTAGAGCAGGGGACTTAGGGGCATATTCTGTGGTGTAGTGGCAGGAGAGTGGCCTAAAGAAGAGACCAGTTCTTGCATTGTGTACACCCCTGGCGTGCCCTTCATCAATGAAAGGTCACACAGCACAAACAAGTAAAGAACTGACATCGTGGCATGTTGTTAGGACCCAGAGCCTCTCCTTGAATCGGCCTCGCTGTGTGGTGTTGGGTGGGAGCTGGTGTCGTGTCTCACGTGTTCTCTTGGATACATTGTTGTATTACGAATAGTTATTCTGTACGTTCTAGCCTACTTTGAAGCTTGTGTGTGCTTGTATCATTGGAATGTGTTCACATGTCTGTGTTCAGGTCACCTCTGGACACTGAACATTAATCTTTCTGTCTGTTTTTCCAGGTTAATAAGTGGGATGATGAGATTGCGGCCGGGACCTTTCCTGGAAAGATCTGAATGGGGAGTACTCACTTCCTGAAAATGAATTTGTAGCCCACACTGTGGCCGTAAAATGGAGTTAATATATAATGTATGTTGTTTGTTTCTTCGTCATTCCTGGGCCCGCATTCCTGGTGGTGTTTACGGAATTGTTTGAAAGTTCGGGGCATCATCTGATTACCTCAATAAACCCTCAGGGACCGTAAGTTGTGTGCGCCTCTTCATTTCCCGGTTCTTTTTCTATCCCTCCATAGGCTCAGTCTCTGTGGATGTTGAGAAGAGCGAATCATAAACCATGCGCCACCTTGCAAGGCACCCTGCTCATTGGTCGAGGTGGATTTGTTGTGGTATAGTATCTTTGTCTCTTGAAGTACCTGTCCAACCGGCCTGTTCTAAGCCCCAACCACACAGCCTCTATTCAATCAATCAGTATTTGTAAAGCGCACTGGGGGTATCCAGGTGCTGGGGGTATCCAGGGGCTGCGGTTACCCAGGTGCTGCGTGGGGGTTCAGAGGGGGGGGCGACTATTCGAACATTGAGGTCCTGAGGCCTCTCCTGAATTCAGCAGGGAGGAGGAGGTTCTGAGATGGATGGGGGTCCAGTAATGTATTGATCTGTGTTGTACATTTACCATGATTTGTTTCACGGGATCAGCTCAGGTCTAGCACCCATCCTAACTTCTCTTCTGGAGACTCTCCTCGAAGGTGCTTTTTGAAAGCTCACAGACAGCAGATTTCATTTTAAACACAGCAGGCCTTATGAGGAACTGATGCAGAGTTTTGTATTGATAACAGCTCTCATGTCCAGAAGGCGTGCAGCCCTCCCTAAATGACCACTCAGCACTCCATGTGTGAGCCATGTGCTTTGAGTGTTCGCTGAGCATGGTGTGCTGCATCTGAACTGCTGAAGCTCTCATAAAAGGAAAACACAGAATGGCGTAAGTCTGTTCCGGCTAGAGATGAACTGCTGTGTTAATGGAACTTTTGGCCTGCTAGCCTTTAATCAAATCCGGTGTGATCAGATTGCAGAAGGAAGAAATTAGATTTAAGAGTTTGGGATTAATTGGATAAATCCTGAGAGGTCATATTTGCTTGCGTCACAAACAAAGGTCAGAATACGTATTTGTTCCCATGGCTGTGTCCATTTGACTACACACACACAAGGGGTTTGTCCATGTGACCCCGCCAGACTTGGGCTATATCCATGTATCCAAACAAGAATAAAACTGGTAACTAGCTAGGATAGATTAAACTCAAAGGTTACTTTGACCCACAACCAAACTGATTCGAGTGGGCAAAGTGACTGAATGACAAGATTATTGTAAACTTTATTTTATTATTATTAAGACCCAAGTAGCAGAAATTCAGATTAAATGTGAACATATATATCACCTAAGACAAACATGCACAATAACTAACAGCACATTGACTGAACGATTTCATACACAGTGAAAAACACAAAGTAATACAAATGAGAGCGAAATACATCTATTCCTTGTGCTTCCATCGGTCTTTTGTGTACAGTACTTATCCTGATTAGACATTAACATGAGGAAGAGAATATGTTCCACATAAATAATACAATCATCCAAGTCTTTGGCTTCAGCAGAGATCTTTTATTCGTAGATCTTGTTCGATGTTCGTGTAGCCAACACGTGTTTCGTCGGTTTAGCGACTTCCTCAGGGCTACAACAATTAAAGATATAAATCAGGGATACAAAGTCCCAAAGTATGCCTAATACATTAGGCAAATTCATCACCAGCTAGCGTGAGGTTGTGATTACCGCGTTCATATTTTTAACATATACATATCCTGTGTTCGTGAGCATAGGTGCAACATGACGGTCATTTGAATTGACATTTTTAAGATTAAATCATATTGTTCATGTTTGTCTGATTCATAAATAAAATTCATGGTTATTGTGGTTTTTATAAAAAATACATGGCAATACATGCGGACGTGTACGATTTGACTTGATTTTTGTTACTTATAGTTGGTTTTAAAATATGCATACTAATACCAATGGATACGTGAATACGTCACGAAGGAAAGGTGCAATAGAGATTGATAGGGAAGTTTCAGAACAATGCACCAAAAGAAGCTACAGAAAATTGTCGATTGTATAGAACCTTATAGCCCTGTGCAATAATAGTCACGTGATAGATGATCACATACCTGATTTAAATAAAGTAAGGTCAGATGGTGGGCACGGCCGTATTTGAAGGTCAGTGAGCCACACAAGATATATTCTTGCCATGCCGATTGAGTAGGTAATAATAAGTGATCATATGTTAAGAGTCTGTGGGGATCCAATAAGAGTAACGTCATACAGTATACATGTTTTAGCAGCCAGCATAAATCACCAACTGTCTAAATTGCTAGTGCTCTATTGAGTGCAAACGAAAAATCTTAGTGGTAATATAAAGCAGCAATAGTAAATGGTAAATGACCTACATCTCCCTTGAGGGATCCGATATTTGGGAACTCCCAGTACAAGGCGGGTTCATAAAGCAAAAATCGCAATTGTGTCTTTTAAGTGCAACAAGTGCTGTCTGATGTGACGTATTGCCCTCCTATCTATTTAACGCAAGGTAAAGTACGTGCCAAAACGATGAACACTTGGACTCACCAATAACATATTAGTCATCGTGGTCATAGAGGACTCACTTGGAACCCCTACCGCACACTATACTGAACACCAACCTGGAGACCTGAATTGGTGACCAGGAAGATTGCAGCAAACCAGACACCATGATACTGTTATTGCAAAGGCTTTAGCGTTTTGATGTAGAAACTACACTCTGCAAGAGAGTAAGAGCATGTATGCCTTGCTGGCTGAAACAGCTCACCCATCGAGAGGTCATACACAAAGAATATTTCCACCAGCGTGAGGGGATCGAGGAACACTTCATTTCCAAATCACCAGGCATATGTCATAGAAAGTGAATAGTTGTCATTTATCAAGTGCAGGCTAAACCGTCAAAGCCCTAACAGGCTAGATTTTTCCAGATTTTCTTTCTTTAACTTTTAATAATACAGAAGGCAACATTGCAACATGAACATTTAATTGTGCTACAATAAAGGACAACCTCTAAATTTAGGAAGAAATTATATGAAGTAAAAATCAGCCAGATAGGTTTATCGCGCAGCCCCTTTCAGAGGCTTCCATATTGTTAGGACAGATTGAGAGGTGCGCTAAGACTCTCAGGTGGTCCTTGTGTGTGCGCTCTGTATCTTCCAACTGTTGCCGCATTTTACTTATTTTTAACTGTTGTTTTAAACACTTTATGCCAGCATTTGCACTGTAGGCACTCTGCCGCTATTATCACGCTTTGATTTGCACTTCCGCTTTAAGCTACGCGGTCTAGTGCTGGAGGGAGTCTCAGCTGCTGCACAGCAGAGCTGATTGGGTGGTTGGGCGGAAGAGGACTGCCTTAATAGGACGCTGGAGCCGACGCGCAGCGGACAGATTGAGAGGTGCGCTAAGACTCTCAGGTGGTCCTTGTGTGTGCGCTCTGTATCTTCCAACTGTTGCCGCATTTTACTTGTTTTTAACTGTTGTTTTAAACACTTTATGCCAGCATTTGCACTGTAGGCACTCTGCCGCTATTATCACGCTTTGATTTGCACTTCCGCTTTAAGCTACGCGGTCTAGTGCTGGAGGGAGTCTCAGCTGCTGCACAGCAGAGCTGATTGGGTGGTTGGGCGGAAGAGGACTGCCTTAATAGGACGCTGGAGCCGACGCGCAGCGGACAGATTGAGAGGTGCGCTAAGACTCTCAGGTGGTCCTTGTGTGTGCGCTCTGTATCTTCCAACTGTTGCCGCATTTTACTTGTTTTTAACTGTTGTTTTAAACACTTTATGCCAGCATTTGCACTTTAGGCACTCTGCCGCTATTATCACGCTTTGATTTGCACTTCCGCTTTAAGCTACGCGGTCTAGTGCTGGAGGGAGTCTCAGCTGCTGCACAGCAGAGCTGATTGGGTGGTTGGGCGGAAGAGGACTGCCTTAATAGGACGCTGGAGCCGACGCGCAGCGGACAGATTGAGAGGTGCGCTAAGACTCTCAGGTGGTCCTTGTGTGTGCGCTCTGTATCTTCCAACTGTTGCCGCATTTTACTTGTTTTTAACTGTTGTTTTAAACACTTTATGCCAGCATTTGCACTGTAGGCACTCTGCCGCTATTATCACGCTTTGATTTGCACTTCCGCTTTAAGCTACGCGGTCTAGTGCTGGAGGGAGTCTCAGCTGCTGCACAGCAGAGCTGATTGGGTGGTTGGGCGGAAGAGGACTGCCTTAATAGGACGCTGGAGCCGACGCGCAGCGGACGCGCGCAGCGGGCGCGCCGCGGGCGCGCCGAAGGCGCGCCTAAGGCAAGCCCGTTTGCGCCCGTCCGCGCCCTGCCGAGACCAGGGGCCACAAACCCTGGCCCACATCTCCTGTATTCAGCGAATGCTCTGCTGTCCTTTGCTACTGGCAAGTACGCCTTAAACCCCCTCACCCGCTCAATACTAAAAGCCGAAAATCTCCTAAGGAACCCGGGGACAGCTTCTGAACCTCCAGATGGGCTTCCTATCCATCTCCCGTCCAAAACAGAGAACCCGTTAGGCCTGTCTGTGGCAGTTCTGAACACCAGATCCCTGCAGAAACACCATCTGGAGATCTTTACTCTGCTGCAGGAGGGGGATATTGATATTCTTTCCCTGACAGAAACCTGGTTGGGGGACGCATCAGCCCCTGACATCATCTCGTCCCTTCCAGGAAACTTCGACGCTATCTGGCACAACAGGCAAGATGGCAGAAGAGGGGGAGGGGTGGCTACTTTTTTTAAATCGAATCTCTCAGCTACCATGTTAATATCTGAAAGTTTCGATAACTCCGACATTTTAGGAATTAAGTTCTCCCTCAATTCCTCTTGTTTCACACTCCTGACAGTCTATCGCCCCCCGGATGCAGCACCTGGCTTTTGTGATCACCTTGGTGAAATCTTGTCAGACCTTAGCACCCGTTATCAAAAGCTCATGGTCGTAGGTGATTTCAACTTTCATTGGGAAAATTTCCCACGAGAGCCACAAGCTAATCTAATTGATCTGACAATGTCAAATCTAGGACTTTGTCAATTGGTGACCCGCCCCACCCACATTAAGGGGCACACCCTTGATCTGGTTTGGTCATCTAGCCAGCAAGCTAGGCTTGTTAACATCCTGCCGTGTGCATGGTCCGACCATTTTCTAATCACCTGCTGGGCCCCCTTGGATAGCCCTCCCACTCAACCTCGTGTGGAATGGAGGAGAGTGCGAAGTTGGCATAAGATCCAGTCGGGAAACCTCATTGATACCCTCCGGAGAACATCTCCCTGCAGGCCAGAGGAAGGTTATACCAATATCGACACAGCCAGCCTGACCATTAGTAATACCCTCCAATCAGCTATTGACCATCTAGCTCCAGAACGTCGGGAAAGATTTAAGCCCAAACGTAAGGGGGCTCCTTGGTTCAATGAAGCTCTGCGGGTAAAAAGGCAGAGTTTGCGGAAAGTGGAGAGACAGTGGAGGAAAACCTACAACTCCACTGATCTGACCCTCTATAAAGCAGCTCTGACCCTATATAAGAAATCCATCATCTCGAGGAAAGCCGAATACTATGAGGCTCGGATCATAGACGCCCCTAATAAACAGAAGGAAACCTTTAAGATCCTAAAGGAACTTAGTAAAAAAGGTGATGTCAACTCAATCTCAATCCCTTTCAATGTCAATACCCTGCAGACCTTCTTTCTGCAGAAAGTGACAGATATCCTCTGTGAGATCAACAGATCCCCTGTTGCTTTAAGTTCCGAGGAACTGGCGTTGCCTTCCCCCTCGCCAGCTCACTTCCTTACAGACTTCCCTCCTCTGGACCCCGAAGCTTTGGCCTTTTTAATCAATAAGACCAAATCTGGTTCACCGGCCGATCCCGGTCCTCCGAGGATCTTCCAGATGGCCCTTCCAGCCTTGGATTGTCAGATCCTTTCACTTCTAAATAATTCCCTGGCCATAGGCCAGGTACCATCTAATCTGAAAGAAGCTAGAGTTATTCCCCTACTGAAAAAGCCTGGTGCAGATAAGGCTGAGTTGAAAAATTACCGGCCTATTTCGCAACTTCCTTTTTTAGCTAAGGTTATGGAGCAGCATGTTCTGAAAACTTTATCCGGCTTCCTCGAAAACTCAGAGCTTCTCCATCCCCGCCAGGCTGGCTTCAGAGCCCACCATAGCACGGAGCTTGTTATGTTATCTGTTCTCGACGATCTCAGATTAATGGCTGACAACAAAGCTCCGAGCGCCCTGATACTTTTAGATCTCTCTGCGGCTTTCGACACGGTTAACCATTCCATTCTACTGACTCGATTGGCGGATTTGGGATTTAGGGGTGCTGTCTATAGCTGGCTAAAGTCCTTTTTGTCGGGACGGTCGCAAAGGGTTCAACTCGGCAGCTACTCCTCAATCAGGGGAGATATCCCCTGTGGCGTGCCCCAGGGCTCGGCTTTGTCCCCTCTGCTCTTCAATATATATCTGCAGCCCTTAGTAACTGCACTATCCAAATTGGACTGCCGAGTGTTCAACTATGCAGATGACACTCAATTCATCCTGAGCATTGACAACTCGGCCCAAGCTCAAGAAACTGTTCAAAATATCCTACGATTTACCACGAACTGGATGACTGTTAATTCTCTGAAAATTAACCCTGACAAGACAGAGGTCCTTGTCATTCCAGCTAAAAACAACTTCTGGAGTGGCCTGTTTTGGCCCAAAGAACTTGGGGCCCCCCCATGTCCGTCACCAGTCGTGAAAAGTCTGGGAATTAAAATCGATTCGGAACTTTCCTTGAGTCATCAGGTCCACTCAGTAGTGGGCACCTGTACCGGCGTCCTGAGACAACTGAGGAAACTGGCCCCTCTCTTATCAGTTTCCTCTTTAAATTCAATAGTCTCAGCCACTGTGTTATCGCGCCTCGATTATGGTAATGCACTCTATTTAGGACTCCCTTTGAAACTGATGAACCGCCTACAGGTTGTGCAGAATGACGCCGCCAGGCTGATTTTTAACCTTCCTAGGAGGACCCATGCCTCCCCTTTGCTGCATAAATTACATTGGCTGCCTGTCAGACAGCGTGTAAAATTCAAGGGCCTGTGCATCGCCCATAAAACTCTTTACGGCCATGCCCCTGGCTACATTCGGGATCGCCTAGCTAAATACGTGCCAGGGCGCGTACTTCGCTCTACAGAGGCCTTCCAGCTAGCCTGCCCTCGGAGTAATCTGGCCACCAAGGGTGGCCGAGCTTTCTCAGTTGTTCTGCCACGTCTTTGGAACCAATTACCTGACTCTTTGCGTAAAGAAACGGGTCTGTTTCCTTTCCGAAAGCTGTTAAAAACCCTGCTATTTGAAGATACTCTTTAGCTGTGCTCGCTACAAGGATTGTCTGTACCCTCTGACGCAATCTCCTTCTGTCAAGCGCTAAGAGACCTGCCGGTATATATGCGCTATATAAATAAACAAACATAAACATAAACATTGTAGCACACTTTTTATTGGTAGTTGACGCACAGGCTCAGTTCCTTTTGGCAAAGCCATGCGAAGATTAGAATGTACTTGCCATTCAAAAATTAGAAAGACTCTGGCGGCTCGATAGATCTCAGTGCAAATATCCACAATGCAGAACTAGTCTTAGTAAGAGAATTCATTGACAAGTGGGACCTCATTGAAAGAGATTCCTTGGAGTAGCCTGACCACCCACTGTATACCCTAGTATGGCGGCTGCAAAGCAATTTATTCAGATTGGAATATGTGTCACGGATGCAGTTAGACACTGGGTGGGCTATAGACAGCATGAATCCATGATATTAGAAATCTGGAATACATGTCTGACTTCCATACTACCCATGCAGTGGCCCATGTGCAGCACTGGGTTAGAACGTTTAAAAAAAATGTAAAGGTGTTATTTGAAAAGTGTCTGCCATCTTGTTAGCACTCATGTCACTATTGTGACACAGACAACAGCTTCTTCATCAACATCTCAATAGGTTGCCTCTATCATCACACACACATAATTCTGGTATGTAGAGACATTTATGGTTCTTCGCAACTGGGCACATGTTTTGAGGGATTTTACTATTTATCTACATCCCTGTTTTAGCCACACTTTCCTCAATTGTTTCAACCTCCTCTAACCAGTTGTACTTTGTCCATTTTCTCAAGGACCTTGAAGCCTACTAAATTATCCTTTCTTTTCTCGTTTATATACATTTACTTTCCAAGAATCAATTTCTGTCTCTATCAAATCATACTACATTTCAGGTTAATCCTTTAGCTTTTTCTGAAGCCTGAACGTAAGCAGCTTTGTCACTTTAAGAGGTTTATTTAGCTGAGAATAACATTCGAAGGCTTTTAATATTAATAAGGAAAATAACTAAAACATCTAATAACGTGTATAAATCGGTTACAATCATCTAAGAAAGCACTGCATAAAAGGCGGGGACACATATTGCCTACCAGTTAGACTCATAGCAGTTTGGCGTCTATATACACTGATGTCTACTAAAATATGCATTTGGTTTGCACCTTAAATATTTGAATGGATGCACATTATTCATCCTGGTGGCCTTTTAGTCCTACAATGGTTCTTCCTTTAGAGTTGTTAAACCTAGGTGCCAGAGCACATTGTGGTAGGTCATTTAGATGAGACTTTGCACTGCAGTTGAATCTGTTGGTAAGTCTTATTTATAATATTTATAGAGATGTAGGGAAAAAATGAAACAACAAGCACTACAATTACTCATTACATGAAAAGAAGGCAATGTGTCCTTTCTATAAGTTTATTCACAGTCAAAATAAAATATATAACGTTATGCAAAAATGATTGTTCACACACCCACATTGTTTTAAAATCCGTAAGAAACATAACAGATGTACAAATATTTTGATATTTTGGTCTCATACATGTTTTGCGTTCATACACCGATATGCAGATTCTTGGCTAGGTTTGCACTGTAAAAATGCCAAATACATACATCATTTTTTTTATTTTCTATCTTTAAATCGTGGAGGCATGGTCTCAAATACTTACGACCTAAAGCATCCATGGCTTCTCCCCAGAGCATATTATCACCTGAAGACCGCAATTAAAGCGTTACCTCTCAGCCCTGAGCATCCTTAGCTGTCTAACCTTGATCTCTAATGTCAAAAAGAGGTTAATCGCCTGATTTTGAGTTTGGTGGATGGGATTTACTCAGTGAGGGAATGAAGTAAATCACTCCGTTATCCTGAGAGACTACCTGCCCACCAAAATTAGAGACATCTGCTAGTCATGCGAAGAACTCTTGTATTTACAGGAACCACCATCACAGCTATGCCACAGTGGGACCTAAATGTAGTCCTAACCTTTCTGATATGCTCTCCTTTTGAGGCATTACACAACTGCATGACCTTTCTAGTGACAATAACATCTGCCTAGCTGGTCAGTGAGCTACAAGCTTTGCCATCTCAGCCTCCATACCTTAGCATTTCCCCGATAAGCTGGTTCTGAGGACCATAGCATCCTTCCTACAGAAGGTGGTTAGTACCTTTCATTTAGGATAGTCTATCACCCTGCCTACTTTTTATGCTCTGCCTCACCGCTCTAAAGAAGAAGCGAGACTCCATTGTCTGGACCCAAAAAGAGCGTTGTCATGCTACATTGACCACACAAAAGAGTTCTGGGTGGCCAATTAACTCTTTGTAGGGTATGCCGTAGCCGAAATAGGGAAGGCGGTGTAGAATATTACCCGTCCTGATATCTGTCAGGCAGCAATGTGGGCTTCCCTGCACATGCTTACAAAGCACTACTGTCTTGATAGTCAGGTCCATCAAGGTATCTTTTCCATTCGGTCCTACAGGAGTTTCTAGTATAATTCGTGCCACAGCCCTACCTCGGAGAGGTATTGTTTGGGTATCCATTCTAAGGTAAGGAATCTGCGGCTAGGAGTCTCTATAACATGAACAAGATACTTACCTTCTGTAATGCCATATTTGTTGGAGACTCTATCCAGCAGCAAATTTCTTACCAACCCATCCATCCTTCCCACACTGTGAACTGATTCAGAGTGAAGTGCTGTTCCCTTTCAAGGGCACTAGTTTGTACGCACCAGTAGTCAGTGTTCTTCATGGCTCTGTGTTTTTGGGGTGGAAATTCGCAAAAAAGAAACTGACGTTAGCACTCTGGGGTGACGCCAATATAGTTCCGCACATGTCCCTTCCAGCATGGATGAATCTGATGACACCACGCAAAACCAGACTACGGCACCTACCGGCACGTTGGGTTGCTGCTCACGAAAAAATTCGGGATCCAACCTGACACCTGGGGATTATTCTAGGGTAAGGAATCTGATGCTAGATAGAGTTTCTACCAGATAAGGCATTACCAAATGTAAGTAACTTGTTCTTCAGCATTGTTACAAAGGTTTTTGATCCCTGGGTAATGAGGGCATGTGGGAACTGATAAGAAATTGTTCTATCTGTGACAAATGAGTTAGTGGGTTTAATGATTAGGGTGCAGTGGCTGTCAGTAAAAATTATGCCACCTTGGTATTGCAAATGTCTGTAGGTGGAGAACATCATGGTCAGTAGGTGTACTTTCGGGCAAAGTAAACAACAAGGAAAGCCCTGGCATGAATAATGCCAAGTGGCAGTGTGAGCCATTACCTGTATCTGCTGTATTTGAGATATTGATCGCTTGTGAGTCTAAGCCTCATACATCAGGAGATATTCTCTTTCAGATGCCTTCAGGTGTTGGGGAGGAATCTGTGCAATGCATTCTAGAAGGAGCTACCCCCACATTTTATGGAGGATGAAGAGACAACACCTTGAACAATGTTGATACTTCCTCCTGTGTCCATTAATGAAGTTGTCCTGTCTGAAATGACAATATAAAAACATGCACAAATAATGTGAGTCCCTAACCTTATCTGATCTGAATTTGGCCATTGAAAGCTAGGGTCCCATCCCAGTAGGTTGTGAGAAGACACTCAGAACATATGACCTCACACCATAAGAATTCAGTCCCTTGAACATGAGCACAGAAAGTTTCCAATTAAATACAATATTATTTATTTTTCATTACAACTTAAATGTTATTCCCCTTGATTTAGAAGTTCCTATGGTGAATGACAGTATGCAAAACTGCACAGGAGGATAAGATAATACACGTACTCAACTTTTCTATAAGCTCCCACGAGTTGCACACCTGTGTTTGAACCCAGTGTTTACAGTTCTTAGTTAAAATTGATAATTTTCCAATCAGTTCAGTTGTTGTGTTCCTTCAGGCTGATTTCTCTGGTCATTGGCCCCTCCTCTTAATTATTATTGGTGTCTAGCTGCCCTGCTACAAATAATCTTGCTTTATGAAGGACTTCAATTCTGTATATTTACTTGGTGAACACAGTAAAGGAGCTGACCTTCTTCCATGACTTGACCAAGATGCCAAGAAGATTGTCCTGAACACTAATGACTTCATTTTACTTTGGTTGGCATGGAGGTATAGAGCCATAATTCCATCCGTCAATGGGAAGTGAATTTGCATACCGGAGGCATAGGCTAAGCAATGTGCCCTCAATTAGGCAATGGAAAAGTTGTGGGCACTGTCTTACTCAATTGCATCTGTGCAATCAGTGGTGTTTGGTGGGGGCAGAGTGGCTATAGGATTATGTGCAGACAGTGGCCTTGGCTAGGCTGGTAGGAGTGGGACATGATCAAAAACTCTGTCTGGTGTTGATCGGTGTAGTGCTGGGATCAAATGGGCCAAACCCTGAATTTAAATAGATGCAAGTTTGCGAACACTAACAAAAGTGACAAATTGTCTTCCTAGTGCTCACACAACTCCATCTTTACTTAAAGTTTTTTCAAAGTTGTCATAGTCTAGCCAGCCAACACAGGTTTTGTCATTCCTGGCATAGCCCAATGACTTAATCACGGCTTATGGTGTACATGTCACCTTATGGATATTATGGATAAGTCCATTCAATCAGGTAACCAAGTCTCATTAGTATTGACCATTAATTGTCAGAGGTGTAATCATGTGGATAAACGTAGGACAGTGTAACGTTGTGTGCATTCATGCAGTCTGTTCAGTGCCGGTGGGGTACTGGCAACTACCCAAGAGCTGACATATGCACTTTAAGCCCTGATGAAGTCAACGTTACGCCTAGATGTTGAAACACATAAGCTGGCTAGAATATGACACGTTTGGAAACCTATTAAAGGATGAATGAGAACACTATTTATCACTTGTTCTGGAGTGCTTGTAATCTCATAGCTAATGTATGGGGACCCATCTCCCAATCTTGGAGAGCATTGGAGTGGCTGTCCTTCCTACTTGCTAAACCCCCAATTTCGAATCAACAGACAGTTACCTTGTATGAGTAATTTTGAACCGGTTTGAGGTGTGTGCCGACATTTCGCTGGTCACCCCAGTTATAAATTCTGAATGTAAATGTGTGTCTATGACATGGGTTAAACGAGACTGGCCACTGTTGCCGCACCATGTGTGAGCAGCATACTAGCAGAAATGTCTTCAATTCATGTCTGGTGAGCAAGGTCAATAAAGTGTAAAGGTGGACTGCGCTTCCTGAAACTGTCAGGCAATTGGCCATGTCAGGGAGACACAAGGCCCCAGCAGGAAGGTGCTATGAGAAGCTAGGGAATGGTATATCGAGGTTTTGGATACTTTATACATATTGGCAGCCACTTCAGTGATGATCTCAGTCACAGCACTAATGGGCCTAATTATCGACAATTCTGAAAATAATAGTTCAAAGGCAGGTGCTCAAATGTAAACCTTATTGGTACTGTGACAAAACGGATGCTGGCTCCCGGGTCAGTCTGGTTTCTAGTTCCCAATTGAATCAGTTGGAGTTCATTTCCTCTATTGTTCAAGGGACTCCGTACTAGGTGACCCAGACAGGAACTCAAGTACCCTTTTTTTAGGTCTCGCCTGAGCCAGCGCATGCGCTGCTCTGGTGAGACATTTGGTAAGCGGGGTTTTCGAAGTGCTCCCACACGCTTTTGCTGGCCTAGCGCTTGCATGCGCGTGCACGCGCGCAGCCGGCAGCTTCTAGCGCGATTACTTTCACTTTTGCCGCACCACTCACGTGCTTGCTGTCGAGCACGCGTGTGCGCGCACCTCTGCTTTCACTTTTGCCGTCTTTCTAGCTGGTCCCTTGATCATTGTTCCAATTAGTGATAAAACATTAATGGGCTCAGCCTCCGACACACAGATACGTCTGTTTCGTGGCTTCTTTCCAACATGCAACCATGCCCCCGCCTCTCCTCCACCCCCAACCGCCTGCCCGCACCCCTCCTCTGATTTGAGTCTTGCTCACAAAGGCTCCCATAACCACCACTCACTCTCCGACAAACGCACACAGACTCTCACAAAAACAAAAGGCAGCCGCTTGTTTAACGCCAGATCAGCTTTCGCATTTACATTTGTTATCGATTTTTAATCAACATTCTATGCACATTTGAGGATTGCTCCTATTACATAACATCAATAACATGTTGAAAAATTCGCCACATATATTAAGGAAGCTAAAGTCACCCCAGTGAAAGTCCTTAGTTCACATATTTTTAGGTTTCATTTTAAAGTTTTTGTTCAGTATGAGTCAGACTTTCAGTGCATATTCCTCCTGCGAGGTAAAGTCTTCCCAATATTTTTCGCCGAATGTGTGATACTCTTGAATAACAGAAAAGTAAAAGCATGATCTCACTTCTAGCTTTCTAAGGCACCATGGCCTTCTCGTTTATTATGCGTGAATCAGTGGGTGAATGACTAAATGAAGGAATGCATGAATGAAAAAGACAAACTAAATCAAAGGTGGCGCTGAAAGTGCTTCAACTGCGACAACATGCAGCCAGCACCTCAAAATTGAAGGGAGGCTGGAGGTCTTACAAGCAAATGAAAATCAGATCATGGGATCTGGAAGGACCATTCGAAGCCTCAAAAGTGAGCCCCTGAAGTAGAACATGGCTGACAACTGTCCCCATGTTATAAAGGTCACGGAATGAGTGCCAAACACACATTGGGTTCAGGGACTTGCAGTTTTGCTTCTCCTCTTGTAACAGAAGCACAGCATAAGACCCTGCAGTCCCTGTATTTCAGCTGTGTAGTCTAGTCACCCTTCAGAGGACCCCCTTCAGTATATAACCTATGTGTAGATGCAGGATGCTGGAATATGATAGGCCCTCATGATATTTCGCGAGGAGGGCGGAGGCCCATTATTTAGTGTTAACCTACTACTTTTTCAGTACAAGTCACAGTGCACGGACATAATTGGCAGCTAGGGAAAGAACAATTCAGATATTTGGTCACCATTCTTCAATCTCGCAGTTTCACAAGTGATACAATAGTAACAATTGGCGCATGCATCCCTTAAGGGTATTCTTTTTTACAATTTCGAATTAATGAAGGGCCACAAGAATTTCTCCATCGTCTGCATCTAAATTTGGAAGAAGTAATCACAAGGACTTAATAAGAATGAAAGCCACGTGATGGAAGAAGTGATGTTGTTTCTGGAACATATATTTACCACATCTGCCTGGTCAGCTCTTTCAAAAATATTGACCAATTCCATTCACTCAGTTGCCTCCTGAAGATAGCTGAGAAGTCAGTTCGCTCTCTGTGATTGGCTCGGCCATTTGGAACCCCTCCCAAAAAGTAGAAAGACATGGGAGAAATCCTAACACTGATTTTCTGAGCAGCCAATGGACTGGGAATGTCAAAATGGCAGTTGCACAGTCAGTTACATGTCAGGAAACACAAGACTGTCTCAATTTCACCTACTGCTGTGTCTACACTCTCTGTATTCACAATCAAGTATCCTTTGGCCTCCAATCAGAGTCCCAGGAAAATCTACCTCAAATTCACCCTACAGTTCTTTGGGAATCATTGGGTGGATTATCCCCAAGCTAATAACACTGCTTCTATGTACCACTGTGTACTAGCCTAAGATACCAAATTATGTGTGTGTCTGAGGATGTTCTTTCTCCTTTTCATTTCCTCCGTCTTTTGTAAAAATTATTCTAGCAATAAGATCTTTGCACGAGGGTACTGTAGCTGAGGCAAAAGGACAGCACAGCGTTAGAGGGTGCATTCCAAAACAATCGGCCCAAATTCCAGGCAGAGTAGGTCAAATTTTATAGCCTCCTTGATTTTCATTTATTGTTGCATCGCGATTAAAGGACAGTAGATAGATGGGTCTGCTACTGGCAGAGGTCACAGAGTCAGAGTTGAAATCGGTGAGTTTCAGTTTTGAAACAAAAATAATGCAATTGTTATTTTTTCAAAACCCAACCCATGGATGTGAGTCCATTTTGTGTCATCTGATCTTTATTTGTAAAAACAAATTCTGACTTAAGGGGATTCTGTAACGATTGGTGGACACAAAGCATCCTTCAACAAGAATTGGCATAGCTAATAGGTCTCGCCCTATGGACCTTATAAGTGTTTAACTATGCAACAGTTGAAGTTGTTGCACCAAGGATAATGTGCTGCATAACTAAATACTTATAAGGTCCCAAAAGTGAGACCTATTGGCTATGCCAATGCTTGTATTATTTGGCCCTCAGGATAGTGATGCAGAGCAGTACAAGGCTAACTCAGGGAACTACAGTGAGCATAAAATTCAGAACTTAGCAGCACACACTAATGACAACAACTCAACGTCCACTGAATGCTTTTACTTTGGAAAAGAAAACATACTTTAATTCACCCACAAATAAACTTTATGGATGAAATTCCAAATATATACACAATCCTGGCACATTGTACTGACCCGGGTGCTTCATAATACAAACTTATTCAGACTTACCAGATTTAGCAGGCATTGACCTTTAACAGTGACAAACTCAGCCCAACTTGCTTTCTCACAAGTTTTTCACAGTAAAGATATCATGGTTAAAATTTGACCTGGCAACTTTGACCTACTATTACATCTGTACCATGATGTGTGCTGACAGTAGTCCTAAAAGCTGAGAGTAGTATCAAGAACTTACCAGAGACTTCATGAGCTCAGAGGAGTAGGAAAGTGCTCCATGCGCATCCTGTCAGTATGTTGTAGGCCGCTGCGTGCAGCTCATGGCTAAGTATTGTCAATGTGTGGATTGCTCTGGCATACCTACTCTCGCAGTTACCTGCAAGGCATCTGCCTGTCACTTGGAGATAGTGGAACATAGAAGGCGGTGGTGGAACAGCAGAATTCAGCCTGGCATGAAGGATTTCAATCTTTGGCTACTTATGTGCTTAAAAAATAAAGGCTATGATTTCCAGGACAGGAGCTTGGACAGACCTTACCCACAGTCCTTTTAAGATGGTTGCCTATCCATAGGATGTTATCTGAGGTTCCCAATCCAATATGTAGGTGCGCTATTCCCTGTAATGTCAGTTCCTGGTTGAAGCATGTGTAAAGGAGGTATTCACAATATTTTTTGTCTTGTTCTTCAATCCTTGCTACTACTTTTGTCATTGATTTTTGGCTTCCAGCAGTTGAAACTTCTACTATATCCAGTGCTTTAAATGGGCCGGTACTCACCGGTACTGAGTACTGGCACTTCCGAATTTCTTTTCCGTCAGTACCGGCACTTCTCTGTAGCCAGGGAGAGTACCGGTACCCCGATCCACGGCACGGCAGTCTCCGTTTCTCTGCTTCAGTGCAGGGCAGAGGCCGCTCTGACTCCGAGGAGCTTGTAATTAACTTGGCTGAAGTATCCTTTTACAGAGTTGCTGGTGAAAATTCCAGCAGCACCCATTTCATTGTCCCCAAACTGCAGGGGGGGGTGAGAGGGTTTGTGTCACGCTGTGATTAACAGGGCAGGGTCTCTAGACAGACCCTGCACTGTCAATCAGGTGCACAGCGACCATTCAGAAGAAAGTGCCATCATGACTTTCATTTTGTGTTATAAGTTAATCTGTGTTTTTTTGACATAAACAGATTTCTCATGTGTTTTAATATGTGCTGCAACTGGTACAGAAGTCTCTATGTATGATGTTATTTTGCCCGTACCCCCGCCCCTAGCCCCGCCCACTTGCCACACCTCTATTTTAATGAGTACCTGCACTTATTTTTCCCCATTTAAAGCACTGACTATATCCAATTTCTGGTGGCCCAGAAGACATTTTACCCTTTCTGTTCCTAACTGGGAACACCAAAAGGAGACAACGGGCACCTTTCACATATACTGTTCTGTGCATGGTGACACCTCACATACTGCGAGAAGATGCTGTTTCCTTGGACAATGAAGAAGGGGACTCCGCAGACCGTCCCAGAGTCAAGATACAACAATTACGCCTTCAACAAAAGCTTTCAACAATAAATAAATCAGGTCTACAGGACTTAACCATGACTGATCATTATATCAAAATTCAGACCTTTTGCGTTAGTCACAAACATCTTATAACATTGGCAAACCAGGCCTACTACTGCCTTTCCCAAAGCTTTCCTTAACATGATATATGAGGTCTACAGCCTTCGTCACAGCCCTCCCTACCACGGGCAGATAAGGTCTTCTGCTTTGGTCAAAGGGTTCCCATGTCACTCAAACCCTTCTTCATGTAATTGTCCCTTACTTTGGGGATGGACAATCTGACACTGCAAAGGGTTCTAGCAAAAGAGAACAGAAAAAGAAAATGGCATCTCCCTTCCTGTCGCACTCACTAGCACAAGTGTGTTCGAGTTTGCGGGCCCCAACAGTGGTGGGCACATTTGCACTTCTTGTCATTTGTGGCTGCATGGCCTTTCAAAGCAGTTGCAGTCAGGTATGGATATGCTTTCTCCATGCTTCATGCGGTCTGGGGTGGATCAAGCCTCCCACCACAGCAAAGGGTTAACTTTCAAGGCTCCTGCACGGTTAGCTCAAGACCTGCTGGTCTCACCATCTTCAAATAACACCAGCCATTCCAGGGCCATTGAGCTCCTTTTTGAAGTAGTGCTGGTTCTAGCAGGAGGGTATCACAGGGGTGCAGAGGGCACTTGGCGAAAGGTGGCTGAAGGGTGACAGAAGATGGCCTCCTGGTGCTCGCACATTTAAATCCTTGGGTCTGTGGCAGTGAATGCAAGGGGTTAAACTAGCTGCATCTCACATAAAGCAGATGCCATGATATGTGTCCACAGCCTCGGGGTCTGGACTGGAAGAAGGGAAGGCTGTGCACGAGCAGCAACTTCCATTTGCCATAACTCAATAAGTGCTGCATTGAATTCCAAGCAGGTGCCAGTGTTTTGCTCCAGGGAGCCTCCTCCAGCCAACAGGGAGGAAAACTAGGGACACAATCAGGGGCAAAGGAGGCTCTCCACAATCACAATGAGGCATTGTCCCTTCCTCCGAGTCTCACAGAACACTGATGGTGATTCCAGCTCTGCATATGTACTGGACTGATGAATCCTCTGCCGGGCATACTAAGTGTCCCCTTCATCATAGACAGGATGCCCTCTTTCTCCAAAACAGACAGCAGCTCCTCTGGCTGGATTTTGGGCTTGCCCTCCTGCCCAGCACTGGTACTTTCCTGACCTGCGGGCAAGGGACTCACGTCTGAGCATACCCTGCCAACTTATGGCGAACAAAGCAAAAACCAAAGGAAATGATGGACGGAGTGTTGAACATTGCAAGCACTCACCCCCAGTCAACTGATCTGGGTTTAATCCATCACCGTTCTTTAGCCCACTCTGCCACCCCAGTTCAGACATGGCCATATGCAAATCAGTCTGACCCTGTGCCTCATGGGAACAGTCCAGCCCGAACTGCCAAGCCATGTCTTCCCTGGACCGGAAACAAGCTTCCTAGGACCGGTTTCTGGTATTACAGCCGTCTTCAGCCAGGCTTGCTTGAATCCAGTGGCAAAGTGAGCAAGGGACTCACGTCTGAGCATACCCTGCCAACTTATGGCGAACAAAGCAAAAACCATGTCTGAACTGGGGTGGCAGAGTGGGCTAAAGAACGGTGATGGATTAAACCCAGATCAGTTGACTGGGGGTGAGTGCTTGCAATGTTCAACACTCCGTCCATCATTTCCTTTGGTTTTTGCTTTGTTCGCCATAAGTTGGCAGGGTATGCTCAGACGTGAGTCCCTTGCTCACTTTGCCACTGGATTCAAGCAAGCCTGGCTGAAGACGGCTGTAATGCCAGAAACCGGTCCTAGGAAGCTTGTTTCCGGTCCAGGGAAGACATGGCTTGGCAGTTCGGGCTGGACTGTTCCCATGAGGCACAGGGTCAGACTGATTTGCATATGGCCATGTCTGAACTGGGGTGGCAGAGTGGGCTAAAGAACGGTGATGGATTAAACCCAGATCAGTTGACTGGGGGTGAGTGCTTGCAATGTTCAACACTCCGTCCATCATTTCCTTTGGTTTTTGCTTTGTTCGCCATAAGTTGGCAGGGTATGCTTAGACGTGAGTCCCTTGCTCACTTTGCCACTGGATTCAAGCAAGCCTGGCTGAAGACGGCTGTAATGCCAGAAACCGGTCCTAGGAAGCTTGTTTCCGGTCCAGGGAAGACATGGCTTGGCAGTTCGGGCTGGACTGTTCCCATGAGGCACAGGGTCAGACTGATTTGCATATGGCCATGTCTGATTTGGGGTGGCAGAGTGGGCTAAAGAACGGTGATGGATTAAACCCAGATCAGTTGACTGGGGGAGAGTGCTTGCAATGTTCAACACTCCGTCCATCATTTCCTTTGGTTTTTGCTTTGTTCGCCATAAGTTGGCAGGGTATGCTCAGACGTGAGTCCCTTGCTCACTTTGCCACTGGATTCAAGCAAGCCTGGCTGAAGACGGCTGTAATGCCAGAAACCGGTCCTAGGAAGCTTGTTTCCGGTCCAGGGAAGACATGGCTTGGCAGTTCGGGCTGGACTGTTCCCATGAGGCACAGGGTCAGACTGATATGCATATGGCCATGTCTGAACTGGGATGGCAGAGTGGGCTAAAGAACGGTGATGGATTAAACCCAGATCAGTTGACTGGGGGTTGTTAAATGGTAGCGGCAGTTGCAGTCGATAACCTTTCAATTATTGCCCGGCGGTAATTGCCTCTTATACCATTCGAAAATTAACCAACAAAGAGGCAGGCGCCGGAGACTGGAAGGCAGGAAACAAAGTTTTATTCTCTCCGGAGGAGAACACATCAGATCAGACAGCAAGGTATCGTCACGAGGTGCACTAACTACATCTCTGTGGCCTGGCCTCTTATACACAAGTTTATTGCTTTATTACACGGTTTATTGTACATGGCACATTCTTGAGGTTGCTTTGATACATGAAAGAACATCCTCGGAATCCCCACTTCAAGCTCGTTCCCACACATATCTACAGTAGAAGTCCCCACCCTACCCACAGTAGGAGATGGCTATCACACAGCTGGACATTCCGCCAATTCCCGGGGGTGTGTGCGACTGGTCGGGTCTCAGGGGGTGGGGGGCCTTGATCTTCTGTAATCCCTTTGATGTGGGGTGTTTCCCTTACAGTAGGGGCAATAAACTGCATCCGCAGGGCTAGGTGATGGCCTGGGATCGGTTCGAACAATCGGGCGCAGAGGAAGGGGGTTATCAAAGGGATGTATGACCATGTATGGGATGAAAGAAGGTGTCGGTCAGGCGTGGGATGTGGTTCCATGGCAGGGTCGCGCAGAAGGAGAGGGTTTATGGCCAATGTATGAGAGAGCGGGGGTGGCCGGCGCGCGGGGGGATGTTCGCAGCGCCAGAGGGACGCGCTGGCGATCGGCAATGAGGTCATGGTGCCTAAAATGGCCGTCGCGCGTTTTCAGCGTGCGGGCCCGAGAGGGGACAAGATGGCGTCGATTATGTTGACATTGCAAACCAGATTTTAACAGTCCTCCCTTTTCAACATATCTAGCCAGCTTGTCTAGCTGACATTCACCTTCGCTAACCTCTTAGCCATAATATCGTAAATGCTTTCATGCGTTCCTGTTTTAAAAGTACAGAGTTTTGGGACAGACAGGAACAATCTGACACAATTGTACATAGTTACATGTGGTTGATGTGACAGGCGAGGAGGTAGCGTATACAAAATTACATCAGCTGCGTCATATGTCAGGCCTGGAGATAGGTGGAGGGAAGCTCGTTTGAACACAAATTTGATACCGTAAGAGGTGGTCCGGCAAGACAAGGAATATTATGCACATTACTCAAGGCCTAGACTTTGTGTGGATCAAACCAAACAGCATAGTCAGGTGTACGGTTGATGCTATACAATTGTCATTTATACCAAGCTAATGTTTCTTAGATATTAGTGTGTAGTTGGAGTAGACCGATAAAGGACCTTGGAAACTTGATTGGAAGATAGTCAATTCAAAAGTGGTTGGGAGAGGAATACAACTCAACATGAGTTTCAGTCAGGGAGGGGGCGTTTCTTCTTTCCAGTGTCTTATTGCATCGAGCCATCACTGGTAAGCTCTCATTGTTCTTCTTCTTTCGTTGGCACTGTTGAGCACCGGCGGTGGAGCTAAGGTCCAGCTCAAATCCAGGCTTTCGCGTTGCAGGGTGTGACCATTCTTTGCTCTTGGAGCACAGTCCTGTTTTGTCCTGTCCCTTGACTGGTCTTATCATAGGTACCTTGAGACGGAGTACCCGCTTCTCATTCTTCTTTTGTCAAGTCAAGTTCAAAATAGGGGTGCTTTGGAAGGCCGAGGGAAGAGGGGGTGGAGTGGGATCGGGTCAAAAAGTGGTCCAAGGAGAGCAGAATCTTTCAGCACTGGGCCCATCAATCGGGCCCGACGGGTTGGGACTTCAGGCACGAGCTGATCAGCGAGCAGGGGGCTTCGGGATAGCCCTTCGTTCTATCGCTTTCCATGCTGAGAATGGTGCCTCGTCCCGCATCCTTTTGCTTCATGGCTCCCCCTTGGTCGATGCCATAGGTGTTCCATGAACCGCAGCCAGGCTGTGCGTCACGTCCGACCCCTCTCTTCCGATGACTGCATGTTATCTTTGAATGAGTACAAGAAACAAAATCTTAGAGAGCTGGCAGGGAAGACATTTACACACTTCATTCTCTCTCCCAACCACCGAGTAGTCGGGGAAATGTTTTATCGGTCGCTCTATGATGGATGTCTATTAACTCTTATGTCGGTGTATGTTACTAACTTATTAATCATTGCTGTGGTGCATGTTTTGTGCGTGTTCCTGCAAATTTCCATCGTCTGGCCTGCTAGGTGTCTATTCCTGTACCTTATAATCGTCGCAGGAGGCCTGACATCTGTCAACTTTCTGGTCTATCAAAAATTCGAACCGGCTTCTCCGGTAGAAACTCGTTCTTCTAACACAAGCTCTGTTAATTCACATTTTTCCCCGAGGACTGCTAAGTTTATGAAAAAGTGCAAGGTGCTACTGTCAAGGGTTCACAAATATCTATTTCGGGGAGGGACACAAGCTAAACATTTTTTTTTCTTCTTGCTGGAGACAATAGGTAACCCTCATTAGTTTAGGCGATGTATCTTCAGAAAATAAAGTCATCAGCTGTATTATTCAAAATACCCTGGGACGGCTAGTACAAGACTGGGGCTATTCTGGGAGGACGGAGTGCTTAGACGTTCCAGTTCTGAGCAATTGGGCGGGGCGATTCTGAGCGGTGGAGGTGGTGTCGTTAGAGCTCTAAAACGAAAACCACTGACATATAGTCCCCGTGATGAGGGCCAGATTGGGAGACATCAGTCGTCGTACCTGTCCTTTCTTTCTCAGCCAGTTAAGTTCAACATTTTACAGAAAGGAGAGGTAGTAATGTGGTAGAATACGGTCGTTTTGCTTCTGTCAATTTGTTTGAACACTGTCGTGTTTTAGGCCAATTATACACATACTGAGGAGGTATAGTGTCGTTAATTTATTCAAAAAGAAAGAGGGCAAGAGAGCCTTCAGCGAGGGAGAGAGAGAGAGAGAGAGAGAGAGAGAGAGAGAGAGAGAGAGTGAGAGAGAGAGAGAGAGAGAGAGAGAGAGAGAGAGGTGCGCATCAAGTAGGCTATCTGGTACACGTACGACATAAAACGAGAGAGAGAGAGAGACATGTGTACGATAATAGGCTACTTGGTGTACACACAACATGGGGTAGCACGGGTCAGTTCTACGTAAGAAAACACAAGCGGGGGAAAAACATAAATTCGGCGATCACGTACACACAAATACCGGATAGGGCGTAACAGTACATACATCAAGCGCAGAAACTTAAGACGAAGACACAGAGCTACATTGAGTATGGGGACCTCTCCTTTCCTGTCCTCTTTCCTATGCATGCTGCGTATTTTCAGTATTTTCCGTAATTCATTTTGGGGGGGGGGGGGTGTCGGACTTTTTACTCCCCTCCCTTTGATCGGTAGACAAGCACTCCAGTCATACAATGACGTTCTCTTCCAGCGACCCAAGCACACATGAAATGCATACACATTCATACCGTACAATCAGGGCACATACGCACAGTCATAACATACAGTTTTTCACGTTCCCAGTGGTGGTCTGCACTTCACGCACCATCCCACAACGTTTGTCTATGCTTTTCCCTACATTGAGCATGGTGCGGTCCATGTCCACTCCATTCTTCAGTCGGAACTCCGATGTGACCTATAGAGAAGAAAAGAAAGGGGGGGGGGGGGGTGTGCAGCATTCAAAGTACGTTTGCGCGCGTAGACACGAAAAAGTTCTACTTACCACGTACCAGGCTAGCTGCAGGAGCGGGTAATACCACAGACCTACTATATCCTTCCTTTCGACTATACAAGATGCTCCATTTTATTCGTCTCCTAAATTCGGGTTCCCTTGTCGTGCATTTGTTTCTCAATCGGTCGCATATTATGGGGCAAGGTACCGTACCTTGCATTCGGCAGATACCTTAAGCTATAGTCAACCATTTTCTAACAACTCTGAAAAAGACAGGCGTGATGGGTACAAATTTCATTAATCCAAAATTCAGGCAAAAAGGAAAAGGGTCTGCATTATCTGCCTTCTATTGCTTGGGAGTAACAGTCATTAAAAACCTTTACCAACCTAGATGATTTGTTATGACGCTGATTCCGTAATTCCTTCAAAAAGCCCTTTATTGAAAACAATGTCAGTATACAAATACGGGCCTACAACCGTTACAGGCCGGCCACGGTGTGAGAGGTGTCGAGTATCATGAGCAACACTACCTTAAAATGATAATAAAAATGGGAAGGCCAGCATTAATAAGGTCGTTCGTATGCCCGATCAGTACCCTCCCCGTTCCTCCGCCCATCATGTGTGAAAACATCGCATTCATATCCTTTTAACATAAATGTCAAGTAACCGAAACGCCATAAGGAGTTGTAGGCCCCTCCTACATCGGCGCCATTTTGGGGCGAGGTCGGGTGGGTCCAGTGTACAGTCTAAGTCCTTCCACTAACTAGCTGCCGGACCAGAATCCCTTTCGGCAGTTCGAGAACTTTCGTTAGCGCCAACGGAAAGAACAGACAGCATGAATCGTGATTCGGGGGGGTGGGGAAGCACAGTTTTTGTTCCTACCGGGTCATGTTGAGGTTCCACCGGAACTGATCCGAGCGGATAGGCTACAGTGTCTCCTGATAATTCAAACAGAAGCTTGCGTCAGCATGGCGTCACCACGGTCTCGCAGCAATGCCGTGATCCGTTCTTAGGGCGGGACAGCAGGCTGGTCTCTCTGCCGACGCCTTGAATCAGTCTCTCTCACGGCACCAAACGGAGGCAAGATGGCTGCTGACCGGGGCAAAGACAAGTTAATGTGGAATGATCGAGCAATAGCGGCGGTTGCCCCCACCGGAAGTCCGTGGGAGTCGAGGGCCAAAGACTCCCGCAGAATCTGCAAAGCTGAGAGGAAGTTTTCAAGGGTGTGGCCCACGCCCGAGCAGGCAAGCTTCCGAGTTCCAAGGTAGCCCAGAGCCATCTTTTAGTGAACCAGGCCTGAATCTGAAGAGCCGACCGCCATTTTGAGAGTCCAGTGGCAGCAGCAGCTCTTCATTACAGCCACCGGGGTGGGTCCCCCCCCGACCACTTGGCTGCGGGGGCCCACTTCTTGCGTCGAACGCTAATGGCAATCTTGGTGCAGAAAGGAACCCGCGCCTGGGTGATCGTCCGGTAGGCGAGACGTAAATGGTTCCCCTGCTGCAGCTGGCCAGTGAGTGCAGGGGCGCCTACTCAGCTGGACGGCGAGTGAAACGGCAGGGGTGCCTTCTCAGCTGGTCGGCGAGTGCAGGGGCGCCTACTCAGCTGGTTGGCGAGTGCAGGGGCGCATACTCAGCTGGTCGGCGAGTGCAGGGGCGCCTACTCAGCTGGAAGGCGAGTGAAACGGCAGGGGTGCCTTCTCAGCTGGTGAGACTCCACCTGGGGAGGCGGGGGAGGCCCGTTCGCGTCGCTTCCCCCCCCGCCAGGGCACCCTTCGTTGTCGATCTGTGCAGCATAGTAGATTGGCAAGACCAGTACACTTGTTGGACACCACCTCTTATGCCGTCCTGGTCTTGGCGCTTCGTGTAGCCTCCGGCCTATTCGCACAATATTCCACCACTGATGCCGCCTCACAGGCCGGTGGACTTTGTGGGCCTTTTATAGCCCAAGCCGACTAAAAGACCGCCCAAAACAGGCCAATGTTGCTATTTTGAGGAAGGAGGGGCTAGGACTATGTCATGTGGACGTGAATGCTTTGGGATTTGCAGCAGGCTATCATGTAAATAGTTAAAAAACGTGTTTTAGCATGTTTACCCTGTTGGAGTGTTGCATATACCTACAAGTTATTAAAACGTTTTAACCATACTACTTTGTTGGAGTGTTGTATATATTTGTAATCTGGCAACGAGCACAAGGATGTCACTGCGTAACCGGAAAATGACATAGCCCAATTGTGCGCGATCTAGCCCAGTTCGGTAACGTCGATGGTGGGTATCGGCAGACTTCCATTTGTGCAGGATTTTGTTGGGTTTACTGGGCGGGGTGGGTGGTAGGGCAGACATGTTTAGACAACGAGAGCGATGGAGCCGAGCTACCTCGTGGCCATCTCGACCGTGAGCTTGGCTCCTTCCCCTAGTTTCATATTTTTCGCAAAGGGCTATTTCCTAGTGTTTCTTATTTTTGTAGGGTCAAAAGGGTCCCATCAGTGGTCTACTGGTCTCTCTCGATTATTTTTGTTTCTCTATAGCGATTTTTATGCCCTAGTTTGTTGTAGGCTACAGCGACTGATCCATATTTAGTAAATATGTCCTTATTAGGGGCGCCTTCCAGTGGAGCCGGATGGTTCACCTCTAATAAGCGGTCCGGGCAGAACCAACTACCAATCAGTGGGGAGAAGATAGGCATGACGGGTTACAACGGGGACAAAAGTCTGCACTACCTATCTTTTCACTGCTTGCAAAGACTAGACAGAATATCTCTATTCCACGTTATTTGCAAGCAGAGAATACCTCCAAAGAACCAATATCGAACAACTAGTGTTCGGACAATCAATCAATCAATGGTGAGAAAGAGATAGGCACGACGGGTTACAATGGGGGACAAAAGTCTGCGTTACCTATCCTTCACTATCTGCAAAGACTAGACAGAATATTTCTATTCTACGTTATTTGCAAACAGAGAATATCTCAAGAAGTACTATTCTTCAAAACAATCAATATTCGGACAATCAATCAGTGGGGAGGAAAATAGGCACGACAGATTACAATGGGGGACAAAAGTCCGCGTTACCTACCCTTCACTATCTGCAAAGGGAGAGAGAGTATTTCTACTCTTCCCCGTTTGTAGGCAGCGAAGACCTCAAAAAGAGCAATCAATGAGCAATACTAGTATTTTCAATCAATCAATCAATCGTTTCGCAATTCGTCGTGTTACACGACCTTACCCGGACCGCATGGACAGTTTCCCGTCTTCCACCTCCAGCGCCCGATCGTCCTCTACTCTCCGTATTTGCCACGGCACTCCTGATGGTTCCCAGTCAGGACCGTAGATCACTCGAGAGAGGTCTGCTCGGAACCAGTGAAGTTCGGATGATCGGCTGCCAGACGAGGGTCTATCAGGCAGGAGCTCTCCCGATCGCTGCAGTCGTTCACTCTGTCGTCGGGACCTCTCCCACTGGATCCACGTGTCGCTGATGGGCCCCACGCTTGGGACGCCAATTGTTAAATGGTAGCGGCAGTTGCAGTCGATAACCTTTCAATTATTGCCCGGCGGTAATCGCCTCTTATACCATTCGAAAATTAACCAACAAAGAGGCAGGCGCCGGAGACTGGAAGGTAGGAAACAAAGTTTTATTCTCTCCGGAGGAGAACACATCAGATCAGACAGCAAGGTATCGTCACGAGGTGCACTAACTACATCTCTGTGGCCTGGCCTCTTATACACAAGTTTATTGCTTTATTACACGGTTTATTGTACATGGCACATTCTTGAGGTTGCTTTGATACATGAAAGAACATCCTCGGAATCCCCACTTCAAGCTCGTTCCCACACATATCTACAGTAGAAGTCCCCACCCTACCCACAGTAGGAGATGGCTATCACACAGCTGGACATTCCGCCAATTCCCGGGGGTGTGTGCGACTGGTCGGGTCTCAGGGGGTGGGGGGCCTTGATCTTCTGTAATCCCTTTGATGTGGGGTGTTTCCCTTACAGTAGGGGCAATAAACTGCATCCGCAGGGCTAGGTGATGGCCTGGGATCGGTTCGAACAATCGGGCGCAGAGGAAGGGGGTTATCAAAGGGATGTATGACCATGTATGGGATGAAAGAAGGTGTCGGTCAGGCGTGGGATATGGTTCCATGGCAGGGTCGCGCAGAAGGAGAGGGTTTATGGCCCATGTATGAGAGAGCGGGGGTGGCCGGCACGCGGGGGGATGTTCGCAGCGCCAGAGGGACGCGCTGGCGATCGGCAATGAGGTCATGGTGCCTAAAATGGCCGTCGCGCGTTTTCAGCGTGCGGGCCCGAGAGGGGACAAGATGGCGTCGATTATGTTGACATTGCAAACCAGATTTTAACAGGGTGAGTGCTTGCAATGTTCAACACTCCGTCCATCATTTCCTTTGGTTTTTGCTGAGATTCAGGAAAGCATATGTTTGAATGAATTCATTTAAGGTGGCATGAGCTATAAATCTGAATTCCAATCCCATCCATGCATGTGAGGAATGGCATGCAGCCTCTGTATCACAAGCCAGTCGCACAATTTCGTTTAACCAAGTTTTGCCACAAAGTCCTGCTACCAGTAAACACACAACTTAGCAACGTTTATTAACCTAAAGATTGATTCTGTTGGAGTTAGGGGCAACCAGCATCTCTCACTTTAGGTCCTTTTCCAAAATTTAGAATGGATTTCATGTGTATACAGGCCAACCATTGTGCTGATGACAGACCCAAAACACCTTAACCTAGCTGTCCAGAGGCCGCCCACCTTTTACGAAAAGATGTGTACCGGAGGTTGCAGCTTACACATCAATTTCAACGGACCATTACAGAGGATGAGATACCACACTCGAGTGTCACACTCTAGCATAGGTCACACTGCGGCAGCATGCATGGGGAAAATCACAAAACCCTAATTCACTATGACCTAAACGGTTCCTGCCTGCCACGTCACTGAATGCTGATTCCAAGGGGCTGCTGAGTCCTCAAAAGACAGCACGACCCCTCCACAATTAAGGTGCAATCAGCAATGGCCCACTTTCTATATGATTGTGCGTGGTCAGAGTAGGCACACAGCAGGAAGTACTTTCTTTTTTTCAGTCAGAAAAACTTTATTCGATTTTTCAATAAAAATCATAAAAGTATGTAAGTCATCCAAATTCACATACAATAAAAAATACAACATACAATGTAATAAAACCTGATACAGTGAAGCAATCAATACAGTGATTACAAATAAATCAGATCAAGTAAAAACATAGTGGGAATACAGGATACGCACTATAAGGAACTTTTCCTGGTAGCACAAATACATATGCAAAAAACAATACCTCAAACCATGAAGACCTTATTGGGTTGAGCTCAAGACTCCTGCTAAAACCGTGTCACATGTTCATAGTTACATGGCCATTGAAAATCCTCCACACCGCTGACAAATTATATCACCCTGCCAATGAGCCACTGGGAGAGGAGCCTTCTGTTTCGTCTAAGGGCTGGCATTATTACATTTGTATTATGTTTTCCCCTTGGTTACCACCCTGACCTTGATTGTACTCCTTGTCCGTGTGACGGCCAGAGTGGCCAATCTATCTTGCACTTTTTTTGTTTTTTTGCAAATACTATCTAAAGTATATTAAGTGGCTTTTAACTCCGTATTTTAAAAAGCATATGCCCATTAGCTTGGAAAACGCTTATTTAAAATTACCCTGGACAACGAAGAGTTGGTCTTTCGCACAGGCACTTTTTTGAGAATTGCAGTTCGAGCACGTCAAATGATGTCTAACCCTTGAGCTTTTACATTATCTACTAATGAATTTTTGTGAATTTAAAGATTATTGTATATTGTATGCTGTTATGGTTTTATCAGGACTCTCTAATTTGTACATTTTTAACTTGTCTGTTGTTGTGTTTTTGTGCTTTTATGGATACGATGTTATCCGAATAAAGTGTCTTTGAACCTTGAACCGTGTCACATAGATGTAGATAGTCGGCGATGGTAAAAGCTGCACATATAAAAATGCAGGTCTGACCTGTCTAAAATTCATAGCATGGAAAAGGGGCCTGACAAAATTGTGTCGGAGAATATCAAATCTCGGACAAATAAGAACAAAATGCATGGTGTCACAGACCTAGGAATTGTCACACACACATACTCGTAACTCCGAGCTTTTGTACCATACGCCATTAGCAAGCATCAACTGTTGAAAAATACCTAACTTGAAATAGATCAGCATTCGACTATAGTTATTGGACATCCCCCGTTGCAGAGAAGGTTCAATACCATAATATATTGCTGCAGTGACTGCTTGGTTAAGGCAGAGGCCTCACACTCCGCTGACACTGAGAAAAAAAGCTTCCTTCAGCCATATAAGATCTTTCTTAATGATGCGGCCAGGGTCAGAAAAGAGCTCAGGTCTCCCTAGGTCCTTACAATTAGACTTAATACAGGACAACCATGGAGTTTGCAGCATTTTATCTAGGCCCAAGCAATCCTGGGTGATGAGCCTGTTTAACTTTAGCTTCTCCTTCAGCCAAACTGAGAGCCAAAGTAACAGTCAGCAAAGGCAAATAAAATGTGAAAGATAACCCATGGCCAACTCTTCGTGTATGATCTCAGAGGGAATACCCTGCGTAACACTTGAAAGGTCTCTCATGAAGGTGTTATCAACTACCTGAAGTGGGGCAATTGTAGCAAATCCCCAAATCTCTCACCCAAAACTAGCAATTGGGATACACTTTGCTTTATATATGTCTAGAAGGATCTTGATAGGCCTTTGTACCAGGCGCCATGGAAAATCCTGTAGCCTAAATATAGCTGTCTTGAAGCTGACCATATTCTCTTACTCAGAGAATGCCAGTTCGACCCTGAATCTAGTAAGATGCCCAAATAAAAAAATTGTCCACCTTACTTAAGCTATGACTAAAGGCCAAAAATCCATATGATTTGGTATTTTGGGGCCCACCACCATGATATGGGACTTTTTAAAACTGGTTGCCAAATCCAAGTCATCCATGAAATTAATAAAACAATCTAAAAGGTGCTGGAGACTCAGAGCTGCACGTGCTATCAGGACCACATTGTCTGTATATAAAAGGGCACAGAGCAGTCTATCTTCCACTCTCGGGACATCACACCCTGGCTTGCATAAAACCCGTTACAAATGGTTAATATACAAAATAAAAAGGAAGGGAGCCAGGAAGCAACCCTAACGCACACCTCTTCAGTTTAGACTGATGCATGCATTCCCCCCGAGAGGCTATACCTTATTTATGCCAAGAGACCAGCGTGAAGATCCCTCAGAAGCACAAAGACAGCTGAATCGACCACCATGGATCCCAGTTCATCCCAGTGCTTAGATCGATTCATCCTAGCAAAGGCCAAACTCAGATCCATGGAGGCCAGATGTACCACGTCCTCCGATCTTGCGTATTAGTTATCAGCAGGCGTAAATTCAAGTTCTGCTCCACCATCCCCCTGTCCGGCCAGAACCCCTACTGGATGTCAGATAAAATATTGTGCTCATTAGCACAGGCAGTGAGCCTCTCCAACATCACTTGCTCTAAAAGTTTGACCTCAACGTCAACTTAAGTGAGAATCGCAGTCACAGCATGTTGGGCCTAAACATCGACTATTCTGAAAATAATAATTCAAAGGCAGGTGCTGAAATGTAGACCTTATGGGTACTGTGAGAAAATGAACGTTGGCTCCCAGGTCTGTCAGGTGTCTGGTTCCCAACTGTAACAGTTGGGGGTCATTTTCCTCTAGTGTTCAGGAGACTCCTTACTAGGTGACCCAGACTGGAAATATGTACCCTTTTTATGGTCAAATAGAGAAATTGGCCTATAACAGGCAGAGTCCGCTTTGTCTTCCTTCTGAAACACTAGCACTGTCACTGGATTGTGCCAGCTTGCCGGCAAGGCAGGGCCGTAGCTACGGGGGGCCGAGCGGGCCAAAGCCAGCCTATATTTCTGTCTGGCCCCCCTAAATTTGAGGCCTGCAAATGTCTGTGACTTTTTAACTTTGCTTCACATTTTTAACCCTGGGCGTAGTAGCGCTACGCGTAGCTACGCGAAGTGCACTTCGCACTACGTGAGATACGCATCGCACTACGCGAACTGCGTAGTGCGCTGTTCACGATGATTGCACAGTGCCGGATGCTTGTCCGCACTGTGCAATCATTGATAACAGCATCTTGCACAGTGCGCGCTGTCGTTTTTTGCCGCTCGAGTAGATTTTTACTCGAGCGGCAGCTTTCTCAACACGGACTGGTAGTTTCTCATCGTGAGCAGTCGCGAGCATACGCGACCACTCGCAATGAGAAACCTGACCTCCCCGCGTTGAGAATCTCGCCGGGAGGTTTATTTTCCTCGCTCGCGATCGGCAACTTGATGTTGCTGATCACAAACGAGGAAAAGTCTCGCCGGGATGTCATTTTGCTCGCTCGCGGTCGCCAACTTGACGTTGAGGACCGCGAGCGAGCAAAAAATGCCAACTACGCTACGCTACACGATTTTGCACTGTGCTACGTGTAATTCGCGTAGCACGAAGTAGCACAAACTACGCAAACTTCGCGAGCGTAGCGTAGTTGTCCGCCCAGCATTACACATTTTCCCCTCTTTTTAGCTATCGTTTTTTATGCTACGCAGACAAATGTTACACAAAGTCTATGACCTCATCAGTATAAATATACTGTGGTGCCCCACTCCTAGTCACGGACTAGTGCGCAGCTGCAGGAGAGCTGGTTTGTGCCGCCAAGAATGACGGGAGCATCTTCGTACACTTTCCGTTTCATTTTGTCCAGCTCTGTGTAGAGTACGAACCACAGCAAAAATGCTGAATGCATCGTGATATAAAGCAATGGGCCGGCACAGAAATGCTGCTTTATAACAACGCACCCCTCTTCCCTCACATGCCAGGCAGCAGGTATTTAAATGCGTCTGCCATGAGTTTTACAGCAAGCCCAGGCCGGAAAGAAGAAAGAAAGCGCAGCAGAGGCAGGTAAGCTGACCCAATAATGTAGCTTTAGAATCTGCGAATGTGGCATTCATTAATTTAATTAGAACACACTGAGATAACGACTCTCTGCCGACTTGTTTGGTGGCTTTGCAGCTAGGGAGATGGAAACAACAGTTTTTCTAAAAATTAGACCAAATTGCGTGGATGAAATAACTTGCCTTAATGTTAAGTCGGTTGAAAAGGGGGTGAATAGACGTGGCCAAAGAAATGCAACTCAGTTTCCTCTCCAAGAGGATGGGCCTATGTCATTAAGGACAAGGTCCTGGCTTAAAACATGCACCTCAAAAGCCTGTGCTTCACACAGGATGCCACCTAACACATATATCGGTGTCTCTTTGTGAGTTTTCTGTTGTTGAATCCAGACATATAGATGGCATCAAAGGACTTAAAAAAGAGAACATCCAGACCTATTCGTTTTCCCAGTGCCTGTTAGCAATATGAAATAAATTAGCAACAACAATGATTTTGGTGAGAATAAGTTGAACTGAAAATGAAATGCGAGAGTTTGAATTAATAATTATCATCTCCTCTCCTCCTTTACTTTCCTCTGCACTCTCTCATGGTATTAGACACTAACATATCTTTTCTCCCCTCCATGTCTCCGAAATCCTCCATCTATATATCTAATAAGCCATCTCTTTCCGCTTCAGCACCATTTTCTTTCTCCTGCATGTAATTCATTTTATCTCCCCCACTTCACCATCCCTCCCACACATATAACCCACCCACTCACCTGTAAGGACTGCATTTTCTTTGTATTTGGTGCTGTCAATATTTCCACAGAAGTGCACCACTTTTTACACACTATACCATAGAATCACAAATATTGATGTTACATATGTGACTATCGCTACACACGTTCTGAAGAGATTGCAATTATTGCATGTGTCTGCACACCTTTATGATTTGCTCACAGCATCCGTGAGAAATTCCCACTGCCTTCAGCATAAACACTTGTCCACAACCTGAATTCGGCAGGACACCTGGTGTCAACTCCATTCACTTTATGCACTATACAAAAGGTATATGTTGCATGATACCGGTCCCAGGATGCGTGTTTCTGGTTAAGGGAAGACCTGGATTGGTAGTTCTTGCGGGACTGCTCCCATGAGGCACAGGGTCGGACTGATTTGCATATGGCCATGTCTGAACTTGGGTGGCGAAGTGAGCTAAAGAGGATGATGGATTCAACCCAGATCTGTGACTGGGGGTGAGTGTCTGAAAAGTTTCAGCGCTTCGTCCATCATCTCCTTGTGTTTGCCATGATAAAAAACTACACGTGAAACACAAAATCTGCCAAAGGATCTGCTAAAAAGAAAGTACTCTTAGGGAATGTAGCATGAAGTAAAAAATGCCAAATGTAACAAGCATTGGCATAGCCAATAGGTCTCGCCTTTGGGGCCTTATAAGTGTTTAACCATACAAGAGTTAATGTTGTTACGCCAAGGATATTGTGCTGCATAACTAAATACTTATAAGGTCCCAAAAGTGAGACCTATTGGCTATGCCTATGCTTGTATTATATAAGACTGCTAAGACCCCTAAAGCTGTATTTTTCCCAGACCTAAAAATGAAGGCTTCAGATGAAAATGTAGGGCACTGCGCATAAAATGACCCACCCGGCTTAAGTCACCCTGGCACCCTAGGTTCCGCAGTCGTAGTTCATGGACTAAAGAGATATTATAAGCATCATCGAGAAATTCAAAAGGTACTTTGATGATTTTTTTTTTTTTTTTAAAACAATAGGTAATTGTGTCTTGCATAAATAAATGCTAAGTTTTGCATACCGCAAGTGCCGTGCTAATACATCCAGTCTCCCGGATGTTGGTAATAACGAAAAAAAACCAAGTAAGTAAGAAAGAAGCTCGATTTCAAAGGCTCAAGGGATTAACCTAAAAAAAAAATATCTACAGGAATCTATTTGCAAGCGGTTTATCTACAGGGTTACGATAATTTTTCACACAGGGCCCATTTCTGGTAAAAATATTTACAAGTGAAACTCCGTGAATTTAAGAACACGTTTGACGAGAGTGTACTGGTTTCGATATTTTTTATTTGACTCCCTGCCAGTCAGGCAGGATAATGCAAAAGCAACGTTGACTTTTTTTTTTTTTAAACAAATGCCATTCAGCAGTCATATCGGCAGTAGTGTTACACCATGCTCTGCTTGAAAGGAGCGCACGTAAAACTTTACAAATCAACCTGGATGACGACTAGAACTAAATTGGTTTTCCCTTGCATTTATAGGTGGAATCTTGAATTCCAGGTTGCAATACATGTTTTGGTTTAGATATAACTTAGGCGGCAGAGAGGGGGTGGAAAGAGCACGTGAAGGGCAGCGCTGCATTAGTGCAAGTTGAAATGTGGTCAGACAGACCCAGCAATACACAAGTGTTGCGGCCCCATATCTTAACAGGCGCGCGCCTCGCACTGAAAGTTTAAACAAGCAGGAAGTGGGATAAGGGAGGGGGGTAGGGCACGTCGCGCCCACTAAGGCGGAGAGAGGCACGCAGGCTGGCAAATGGTGTGCACTTACGCGGCCGCTTTGATGTTCTCAGTGGCAGCGCGGCTCACTGAGAACATCAAAGCGGCCGCAAAAGTGATCACGCAGGCTGACAAATGGTGCGCGCGCCCGGCGCACATGCACTGTAGCTGGAGGCCTGAAAAAAAGCCACTAGTTAGCACTTCCAAAACCCGCTTACTAAAACTCTCGCCAGAGCAGCGCTAAAGCGCTGGCTCAGGCGAGACCTAAAAAGGAGCAAGTTCCGAAGAAAGTGCAGGTGCTCGGCACAAATCCTGAAAGCGAGCCACACTTGCAAAATAAACAATGCATATAAAACGGGGTAAGGGCCGAAGAAAATAAAGTTGTGCAGACGCTATAGTATAAGCGTGCCGCGATGTCAGATAAAAAAATAACGTACATGTAAAGGCACTAGTTGCCCTATTTGTAATAAAAAAATTAAAAGCAGGCGCTGTGCTGAAACGGTAGCGCGGCGCCCGGAGGCAAAGCAGGCACCCTTGCAGGAAAGCACGCTGTGGGTGGAATTGGGGAAAATCATTAAACAAAATAGTGCTCACAGACTGTACATAAAGCAGATCGTGTAACACGACAAGTAAAAATTCCATTCCTCATGGGAGGTTACAAATGCAGACAAGGCGGTGCTAAGGAGGGACTACTAAGCATATTCATGAATCAAAAGCAACGATTTTAAAAGGACAGTAACAGGAGCCAATTGAAAAGATGGGCGGAGCTTCAAGTCCACACCTAAATATAGCATGCCTCACAGAGCATGCGCGGCCCAGGCTCGACCTAAACAAGATTAACCAACAGACCAATGGCCCAATAGCACCACGATGACATGGCTATGAGTGATCTATACAAAAACTCCGGAGTTTAAAAAGGGCTTTAATAAATGTAGCCATTAACTCCTTACATACCGCCCCTGCAATTGTCCTACAAGAAAACTAACTCAACAGGTCTTGCTTAGTAGAAACAAGAAAACCCTCGACATGTCATCACATTTGGTCTTGTGATCAAGAATAATTTTGAATATTTCCTTGGGCAGTGCTGCCGTTAACAAACTCATAATAAATTTGTCAAAGAATGGAAAATAAAAGCATCTACATATACAGGTCTTTGTAACCACAAATGATATTGATTGCTCTAAAATTATTACTGTGTGGCATAGATATTACATCTGACCTGCTCTGGCTTAGAAGTGCACTTGGTTCCACAGACTTCTCAGGATCCTGCAGTAAGTGCTTCGACTTTACATTGAAGCCTTGACTTCTGCGCCCGAAATACTCCTTTTTTGGTGGGGTTGGGGGGGGGGGGGAGAGAAGAGACACCTGTTGGCAAGTGTGCACTTTATAAATCCTTTAACTGATATGTTTTCGCTGCACAATATTTGAAAAAACCTGAAGCTTGTCCCAGTTTGGAAGAAGTGTCAAACCAAATCTCTAAGGTGTTGGCTGCATTTCGAGCACTGCACAAGTGGGCAACGCAGGGTTTAGTAGTCCAAACAATCTGGAAGTTTTCACTTCAATGATAAACACCAATGATATCTGGCAGGAGAGAAATTCTAATACTGGTTAGCAGAGACTAACACTGGTTCCATAATTTGAGTCTTGGAACAGTAGGCATTCATACGAGAAAGAAAGCCAAGTGTCTTAGGATGGAAGAGTGCACCGTCAATTTATGATTTCAGGAGACGGAAAACATTTCTGCAAACTTTTATTTACCTGCCCTTGGAAAATGGAAGAAGATCGAACCGAACCATTCCCTGAGAACAGGCGGTAAGTATTAGGGAGATTCAAAAAAGGCTCTGCTAAACAATTAGAGCATTGGAGGACCTAAATGGAGCCTCGAATATTTTCCAGGCAAGGCCCAAGGAAGGACTGGATAACAGCACTGCCATATAAGAGGAGTCCATAAAACATTCCGATGCTGCTTAACTAGTACAGGTCACTGCTTCCCAGAATCAGTAGTTTTTGAACTTTTGATGTGCACATCTTTTCAGCCTAGTGGGACATGCAACTGTAGCTGCATAAGCTGGTACCCAGAGTGTTCTTTATTATGTGAACATGAGCGGGAATCAGCAATGACGTAAGCACGATGGATACTAGGGAGAAAAAGAACCGACACTTGGCCTGGGACCTGTTACACACTCTTTGGCTTGCACTTTTTATCTCGTAATTGTATAATTAATGGCTCTGCCACTCAGTATCAGGTGACGGGACCGGTACATAGGAGGAACGCAACACAGTATGTTATCTGATGGAGGTGCGGGCTATCAGATAAAACATGTTCTTTTTGTTGGCTATAGTTCGAAGATTCCCTGGCAAGTTCATCTTCTTTTCTACTACTTAGTATGACGTTCTGGCCACACCAATACCAGGGAACTGGTGGTTCGCTGCAAGATGTGCAGAATTGGCTTCTAGTGACAAATTGAACTATCATGCCACTGTGTATACTTTCTACGGTGTAAAAAAGAGGTTGCAACTAACCTCAAAACATAATGGATGTCAGCTTTTAGGCTACTGCTAATGCTAGACTCCTTTAATCAAAGCGATTCGTTTGCTAAAATTCATCCGAAATGGCTAACTGCAGACAAAAACAAGCTTTGAAAACGCGGCCGCGAAAGTGAAAGTGATCGTGATTACGATCGCTACGGAGAAAAGACACATGGCGCTGCGCGCGTGCACGTTCACGTGCACTGTAGCTTTAGGCCACAGCAGCACTTTGAAAAGCCCAGATATAAAATGTCTCTTCGAGCCTTTGGCTCGCGAGACCTAAAAAGGGACTGCATGAGTTTTTACAGTCCTTATTGAGAAATCAATCTGTGATTTTGCCTGTAAAGGTAAGGACATGAATATATGGCCCAAAAAGGACCCGGTTCAAAGTCAGTATTTAATTACTGCCAGGTCTACTATCCAGCAGAGTCATGATTTTCATATCATAGACATGCAGGGAAGCATTGTTGGTCCACTGAAATAAGTGTAAGGCTTATACTGAAGAACACTAATAAGTATAACTACCTTTACCTTCAGAAGTCCTGTCCAAGTCCCTTTTTAAAGGTATTTACAGCTATGTACATATATTGTGTTCAAAATAGGGGTCATCCCACATAATAAAGTATACTACTACAAGGTCCACAATACAAGACCACATAACGGGAATGGGCTCTTAAAGGCCAGATGCTGACATTAATGTCACTAATGCTGTGTTGTTGGAGTGCCTCTCCTTTGTTTTGGTTAGGCTCAGTGTGAAGATGTGTGTGATTTAGAAGGTTTGCCAGGTGTACTACACTTAACACCTGATAAGTCTGTTGTGGAGTGGAGGATGATTGCCCGGGACATGCTATGGACACAGCAGCTTGCCCAGGACATGCTATGGACACAGCAGCACTTTAACAGGTTGTTGTGTTGTTGTTGCATGTAACCATGTTATTGTTGCTTGCCAATGATTTGTGAAATGTCACCACAGTTTCATTTTGTACTCTTGAGTGTGCCCTAGGCCATAGCAATTTTTGATAATATAAGTGATTACTAGTTTGTGTCTTACAAATGTGATGCTTACCTTTGTTACCGGAGGTTTATTAGGTTCTGCAAAATATAATGCTTTATAATACTTTTGCATTCTGATGTAACCTCTGCCCATCCATAGTTTTAAGTGTGAAGTCTCATTCTGGAAGAGAAAAGCTTCTGAATCTATCCTTAGTGCTGAGAATCTAGAGAGATTCAAAGTTTTAAACATATAGATTAAAATACGTCATATTTGAAAGTTTCAATTTGAAACTCTTTTAGTTTAAGCCATAAATGTTAAAAAAAGTTTTAAAAAAGTTAGAAAGTAAATTCCAATTAATAATATAATAATATCATGGTTACATGAGCTAGAATAAAAAAGAAATAGTGACTGTTGCTGCTGTTGCAGGCACTCAGTCATCAGGATTTTACAGTCCATTGCAGCTCAGTGTGCATATTATTTCTCCTAATGCGGCAAGAAAAGGCTGCCCTTTTGAACAGTATCATTTAGAAAGGGAGAAAACTTCTATGATCGTGTGGCATCCTCCACTTCCATCCAGATGAAGATCAGCACATCTGTACCATTACAAACCATGGCAGTTCCAATTGATGGTAAACAGAGAAAGTTCAAATATTTTGATGAAGACCTGACTGAGCTGAAGAGCTTGCAAAACCATATGTGCACCTTTTCAGCAACCATGCAAGCACACCCCTGCCCCAGTTCAAGGATCGTTTGAGATATACCTACCACAGTTATTGCCATTTCTACATAGTGTCGTACTAATTCTATGTCAGGACCGGAGGCGAGGATTATGCTAAAACTTTCAACGCTTTATTCACAGCAGCCATTCAAAGATTATAAACTACTATTCCCATGAACCAAAGGGAATAGGCAAGAAACAATAGAGAGTCCCAGTCTAGACAGTCCTCTTTGTCATGCACCAATCACAGGGCCTCCAGGCATATGTAGTCCTCTGTCCCTCTTCTCTGTCCCTCTTTCTTCGCTGCTGCAGCCAAAGCTAAGTGTTGTTTTTCATGCTGTCGAATTATTTACAGGCCGTGTAATTATTATTATTATCCTACTGTTTTCAGTGTGTTACCCTTACTGGCGGTGCTGCGCGCAGTATATTGCATATGTGCTTAGGTTTACGGTGTTTTCATTCACATTAGCGTACCGCGTTACCTGCTCTGGTGAGCCTGCTTTCTGTTCTGGCGGCTCGCGAGCCGCAGGCGCTTTTCCTAATTGTTTCCCGGTGTTATCTGGCAATTTTTTCCCCCGTTGCTGCGAGGTGATCGCTACTCGGTCCCTCGCTCGGCCGCGGGAGCGTCTCACTCCCTAGCGGCCGGGTCTTTTGTGGTGCGGGCTCGCGGTGTCTTCCTCCCACCGCTAGAGGGCGCATAGAGGCGTCCTCTCGTTCGTCCGCGTCTCCGGCATTCCGCGCATTCCACGCGTTGTTCAACGGAGACGCGGACGATCGTAGGAGCCTTTGCCTGCCAGCACGCCCACTGTGGTCGGTAGAACTGCCTTTTAGGCAGCATTTTGCTTACTTACGCCCCTGTGAACGCTCGCGCTAGATGCGAGTCTGTACCTACCATTAGGCAGTGTTAGTGCAAGTGCGTTGTCACTACTTTGGGGGCCGGTACCTTTAGGCCATATATATAACGCTCCTGCAAGGAGTCTGTAAAGGGACAGTTTCTTCTGGCAGGCCAGCCTCTTAACCTAACAGCACCAGGGCTGTGTGTCCCAGGGTTTTGAGCCCAGTACTCACGCGAGCATAGCTCGCCCCATATTAGGCTGTCACTCAGCCCTCTACTATGTCGCTGAGGCTACCCCTCACTTACCTGAGTGGCGGTCTGCTTCCTGATCTAATGGAGGACTATCAAGAGGAGTCCTTTCAGGATGACCAGTGGGAGGAGGATTCCCTCACGTCCCTTCAGTGGGACGATGATTTTTATAGCGTGGTGGACGACTCCATCTACAGAGTAGTGGAGCAGGCCATGGCTCCTTTAGAGGGTCGCCTGTCTCGTCGTATTGAGCAGGCTTGCGCTCAAATGACCAAGGTTTCCCAGTCCCTCCCGGCTCCTGCACCCGGCGATAGTGTTATTCCCACCGACTCCCAAGCCACACCGGCCAAGCGTCCTAGGGATTCGGGGGTGGATTTGGATGCTTTCGCCCGGCAGGCGTTTTTGTTCAGGGACCTTCAACTCCCCCGGGGGACGGCGATACAGGGGATGCGGACGAGAAACCCGACCCTTCCCGTCCTTGGTGTCCCGCCCGCCCGGACCCCCCTTCTGACCCGCAGAATCTCTGCTCAGACATGCTCGACCCTGATGATGTCCTGCATCCCCGGTCCTCGGACTGGACGCCTCTGACAAAGTAGCCCAGTATGTAGCTAGTAGGATCCGCCGGCCGTTAGAGGCCACAGCTAGGAGCTGTCTACAGGCGGAGTGTCCCCGTCCTACTTTGGAGGGAAAGGTGGTGGCTACCCCAGAGATTGACCCGCGTATGGCCACCTTTCTTCAAAAGTTCATTAAAGACCCTAAGGGGCATCAATAGATTCTGGCGAGCTTGTCAGGACAAGCTCCTCGATATCCTAGACCCCATTACTAAAATCCTGGACATGGCCGAGGAGGCCAAGCAGTCAGGCTCGCTTATTTCTCAGGAGACATTATCCGCTTGGGCCCAACGAGTGATGGTTTTCCTGGGAAATGCCAACTGCGTGCTTTCTACAGAAAGGCGCAGGAGTTTACTCATCAAGGTTGACCAAACTTGGGGATTTAGCCGACTCGGAGGCTGGCTCTGTGGCCCAGGGAGGACTTTTCGGGGAGCCCTTCATCAAGGAATTGGGCAGGGGGGGGGGCTGGACGAGGTAGGGGCCGCTCATCCGGCTGGCCAAATCAGGGCAAGAGGCAAGGCTCCGGAGGTGGTCAATACCAGGATCAAGCCAGATTCGGCAATTTCTATCCCACCAGAGGACGGCGCGGGAAAGGCAGAGGCGGCCGAGGCGGAGGAGCCTCCAGTGTGTCCGGTGAGTGTTCTCCCTTCTTCCCGTCTAAAAGTGGGGGGCTGTCTGGCACATTTTTTCCAGGTCTGGACATTTGTCACAGGAGACGTCTGGGTTCTGCAGACCGTCCGGGGTTTTCATATAGAGTTTCACGGAGATCCTTCTCAGCCCCTTCCACCGCGTCCCCTCTCCTTCTCGGCCTCCGACGCCGTTTTGGTCGACCGAGAGGTCTCCTCTCTTCTCGACAAAGGAGTGATTGTGGAGTCCGTTCCACATCCCCGAGGTTTTCTCAGCAACCTCTTTCTGGTGGACAAGGCAGATGGTATGCAACGTCCGGTCATCAACCTTCGGGAGTTCAACGGATGGCTGGTATACCGCCACTTCAAGATGGAGGGGATCCATCTACTGCGTGACCTCCTCAGACCCGGCGATTGGATGGCGCGCCTCGACTTAAAGGACGCTTATCTTACCATTCCCATATTTCCCCGACACAGCGGTTCCTTCAATTCCGTTGGCGGGACAAGGTGTACGAGTTTACCACTCTGCCCTCCGCGCCCTGGTGCTTCACCAAGGTTTTACGGCCAGTGATCGAACATCTGCGTGCGTCAGGTATGCGCCTAATCGTATATCTGGACGATATCCTGTTGATGGCTCAATGTCCTCGGGCCCTGTTGTCGCAGCTGCAGATGGCAGTCAACCTCCTTCAGAGCTTGGGCTTTGTGGTCAACGAAACGAAATCCACGTTGGTGCCCGCTCGGAAGGTGGTGTTCTTGGGGTTTGTCATCGACTCCGTGGAGTCAACCCTCAGTCTTCCTTCTCGGAAAATGGCGAAGATCCGCCACGAGATCCGGAGAGCCCTTGCTCAATCCCGCTTGTCTCTCCGTCAGCTAGCCCGGATTGTGGGGCTTCTCTCGGCCTCCATCCAGGTGATTTTTCCGGGCCCTCTACATTACAGGGCTCTCCAACGCCTCAAAGCTCGTCACATGCGCAAAGGTCTCTCCTACTCACAGAAGGTCGCCCTCTCCACGGACGCCAGGGAAGAGCTCCAATGGTGGCTGATCAACATGGAGGCGTGGAACGGGCGGGCCATTTTTGGTTCCGCGCCCGATATTGTCATCGATTCCGATGCCAGCAGATCTGGCTGGGGTGCGCGGTGTGGAGAGTTCACTACAGGAGGGGTGTGGTCTCCGCAGGAGCAACAGCTTCATATCAATTGTCTAGAGCTGTTGGCGGGCTCGTTTGCGATCAAATATTGGACGAAGGACTCGGTCCGGTCCTGCGTTCTCCTCCGTATGGACAATATTTCGGCAGTCCGGTACATAAATCATCTGGGGGGCACGCGTTCGCGGGCTCTGGCGGACTTGGCAGCAAATTTCTGGCAGTATTGCCTCGATCATCATGTATCGGTTACGGCAGAATATCTTCCAGGTCTCGACAATCAGGTGGCAGATTTCCACTCATGGCATTCCCACGATATGAGCCTTTGGAAGCTTGACCCGGGAGTTTTCGCCGATCTTCAGAGCGTCTGCGGCCCTTTCTCGACGGACCTCTTCGCTTCCCACCTGGATTTTCAGCTTCCCCAGTTCTTCAGTTGGAGACCGGATCCGTTGGCGGTGGCCACGGATGCCTTCCTACAGGACTGGAGGGAGGAGGCGGGGTATGCCTTCCCGCCGTTCGCAATGTTGATGAGGGTCTCAGCCCAAGTGCGTCGCCAGCAGGCGAGCATTGTGTTGATTTCACCCATCTGGAGGTCTCAAGTCTGGTTTCCAGTTCTTCTGGAACTTTCTTGGGATTTTCCAATCCCACTCCCCCGTTTTCTGACTCTTCTGCTCAGTCCAGACGGACTTCCCCATTCTCTCGTCTCCCAGGGCTCCCTAGCTCTGATGGCGTGGCGGATTACAGGGGTCGATGGGCGATCCCAGGCCTTTCGGGAGCGGCTGAGAGGCTCATGTCCAAGGCCTGGGCCGATAGTACCCTTAAGCGATACTGCTCCACGTGGAGACGATGGGTTCACTGGTGTCTGCGATGAAGTTTCAATCCCGTGGCAGCAGATGTGACGGCCATTTTAAATTTCTTAGTAGCCTTGGCGGAGGAGGGTTTGGCTTATAGAACCATTAACACCTTCCGGTCTGCCATTTCCGCTGGTCACTCCCTGGTGGATGGCTCTCCTGTGGGCGAACATCCCTTGGTCTGCCGTCTTCTGCGTGGCATTAGGCTTTCCTTGCCTCCCGAGCCTCGTTACTCCCAGTTGTGGGACGTGAACGAGGTTCTTAACCTGTTCTTGTCGTGGCAACCTTACCGATTCCTATCAAGGAAGGAACTCTCGGCCAAACTGGCCATGCTCCTATGTCTCATATCTTGCAGGCGCATCTCAGATGTGCGAGCACTGGACGTGTCAGGGCGGATCTATTCTCCTTCCGGGGTAACCTTTATGATCCGAAGGAGGACGAAGTGCGGAATGACGTCAGTTTCTTATCCCGCTTTCCCGGATTCTCCTAAGTTGTGCGTCGTCTCTTGCCTCAAGGCTTACGAAGAGATGTTTGAGGAATTCCGGCCTCCGGGTGAACAACAGTTGCTCATTGCACTGAAGAAGCCTCATAGGGCTGTGTCTTCTCCCACGATCGCCCGCTGGGTTCGTTGGGTGATGCAGGAGGCTGGAATTGATCTGTGGAGTTTTGGTGCCCACTCAGCCAGAGGGGTCATGGCTTCTAAAGCATTTGCCCTGGGAGCTCGCTTGGAGAACATTCTGAATGCAGCAGACTGGTGGCGTAGTGGGCAAAAGAACGATGGATTTAACCCAGATCTCTTGACTGGGGGAGAATGTCTGCATTGTCAGCATTCCGTCCATCATTTGTTTGTTGTAACGCCTTTCGCCCTAAGTGGGATGGGTATTCCCAGACGTGGGACCCGTGCTTACTACGCCACTGGAGTCAAGCTATCCTGGCTGATGACGGCTGATAGCCAGAAACCGGTCCTAGGATGCTTGATTCTAGTCCAGGAAAGACATGGCTTGGCAGTTCGGGCTGGACTGTTCCCATGAGGCACAGGGTCAAGACTGATTTGCATATTGCCATGTCTAAACTGGGGTGGCGTAGTGGGCAAAAGAACGATGGATTTAACCCAGATCTCTTGACTGGGGGAGAATGTCTGCATTGTCAGCATTCCGTCCATCATTTGTTTGTTGTAACGCCTTTCGCCCTAAGTGGGATGGGTATTCCCAGTCGTGGGACCCGTGCTCACTACGCCACTGGAGTCAAGCTATCCTGGCTGATGACGGCTGATAGCCAGAAACCGGTCCTAGGATGCTTGATTCTGGTCCAGGGAAGACATGGCTTGGCAGTTCGGGCTGGACTGTTCCCATGAGGCACAGGGTCAAGACTGATTTGCATATGGCCATGTCTAAACTGGGGTGGCGTAGTGGGCAAAAGAACGATGGATTTAACCCAGATCTCTTGACTGGGGGAGAATGTCTGCATTGTCAGCATTCCGTCCATCATTTGTTTGTTGTAACGCCACTCAGCCTGAGGGGTCATGGCTTCTAAAGCATTTGCCCTGGGAGCTCGCTTGGAGAACATTCTGAATGCAGCAGACTGGTCTTCCGAATCCACCTTTAAGCGGTTTTATTTTAAGCCGGTGCTGGACATGGCACACTTGGTGGTGAGTAAGCTTTAAACGAGCATAATCCTCGCCTCCGGTCCTGACATAGAATGAAAAATTTCCTAGCTATCGTAACGGAAAGTTTCAATTCTATTAAGGACTCGGAGGCGAGGATTATACCACCCAAGGCACCTATTTCAGGTCTGTTCCCACCCTCGTACTTCAGTAAGAAATGAATTTTATCTTTGATGTTTCTATGGTATGGTTCTGAAATGTTTCTGTAGACTTTGTTTTCTGCTGAAAGCTTCCCTCCTTCATAGGGTTAAACCTTAACCATCGCTGTCGCTGACATTATGCTTTGCTTCTGCAGGCGACGCCGGCAAACAAGACTCCTGAAGATTGGGATTGGCTGGCTTAGAGCAACGAAAGAGGGACAGAGAAGAGGGACAGAGGACTACATACGCCTGGAGACCCTGTGATTGGTGCATGACGAAGAGGACTGTCTAGACTGGGACTCTCTATTGTTTCTTGCCTATTTCCTTTGGTTCATGGGAATAGTAGTTTATAATCTTTGAATGGCTGCTGTGAATAAAGCGTTGAAAGTTTTAGCATAATACTCGCCTCCAAGTCCTTAATAGAATTGAAACTTTCCTTTACGATAGCTAGGACATTTTTCATTCCACATGTCAAGAAACAGCAGACTAATTTTTGTTATTGTTGGACTTGCCCTTTCTGCAGGGTCACCCCCAAACTTTTCGCCTTCAACCACCTGTTTTCTGAACCTGTTTTGTTGGCTTTTAGGACTTCGCACACTTTGCCAACGCTATCCAATGCTAAAGTGCTTGTGCTCCCTCTTTAAAACATGGTAGAATTGGCTCACAACCTATTAAGTTTACTTGTAAGTTCCTGGTAAAGTGGCACTACATGTGACCAGGGCCTGTAAATACACTGCTACTACTGAGCCTGCAGCACTGCTTCTGCCACCCATATGTGTCAGGCCAACCATTGCAGCCTGTGTATGCAGCTTTAAACTGCCATTTTGATCTGGGGAACAAAACCTTCTGCCAGACCTAAATCTTCCTTTTTAATGCATAAATGACAACCTAGGTAGGCCCTGATCAGCCCATAAGGCAGGGTGTAGTGTATTTAAAAAGTTGGACATGTCATTTTAGGTTTTACATGGTAGTGAAAACCTCTTTAATTCATTTTACACTACTGCAAGACCTACGTCTTCCATAGGATACCCTTAAGTTTCTTTATTACATTTAACAAGTGATAACTTTAAATTGGGAGCACTAAGGGATATTGAGTTTGGTGTCTATGGTATTGTAATTAAAAGCCCTCTTTAATGGTAAAGTCGGATTCCTAATCCCAATCCTGAAAATGCAATTTTCTTGTCCTACCATTTGGTGTCTGCAGCCTGTTCCTCGGTCACATGGTTAGTTGGAGCTGGCAGTTGGTCTTTGTGTATTGCTCCTAGACAGTGAGGCAACGGGAACCTAGGTGTTAACAGGATGGGCCAAACTGAGTTGATGAGGGGGAGGAGCTGTCACCTAACCCACTTGGACATCACAAAGTTCTGCCTGAGAACTTTCACCAAGGGGTTTGACCCTGATCTTTTGTGACCTCAGATAAGCTGGGGCCAGGACAGGGAGGACAGGGGGTGGAAAGCTCTCGAAGCGTCCTCTACTTCAAAGTGGGCAACAGGTATACATACTGGACCTAACTCTTCAGTACACTTCTGGACCTGTTGAGCCAGAATGACTCCAAGGGCTAGTTGGCTGGCCTCCAGATCAGAGGCTGCAAGGACAGTATAAGCTTCTAACAACCTTGAACCCAGCACTTGGACTCTGCCATCTCAGTCTTCACTCCCAAGTGGTGCCATCCCAGTATTGGACCCCCGAAAATGGGCCTGAAGGTCCTCTGCCAGCCCACCTGTGGTTTCAGCAGAACCAAGCCATCCCGTCTGCAGCGCATCTCCTGAGACCCAGGGCATTGCCTCTGCTGTTTGACGCATCGCCCTCAGAACTGATACATGACCTCTTCTGCACAGACTTCCCTGCCGCAAGGCCATCACCTTACTCAACATAGCCTATCAGAACCAACGTTACATGACGCATCTCCATGCAAGGACATCGCCTCGCATAAACACAGCCCATTGGATCCAGTGCTGTGCATGTCATCTCCACAAAAGGACATTGCATCATACTTCACAGCTCCTCAGAACTACCGCTGCACCTTGCATCGCCTCTGCTGTACAGTTCATTCTCACATGGGACTCTGCATCTCTTTGCAACCAGGATTAAAGGCACTTGTGTTCGGAGTGCCTAACAGGGTCCCTGTAGCTGGTACGCACTCCATTACTGTTGGTATAAACTTGTGACTTTGTCCCGGTATTGCGTGACCAGATAACCACAGTAGGCGGTTTGTGTTTTTTGGTGCTATTTTCAGTTACATCTATAAAGTAGCATATCTCTGATTACATTGATTGGATTTTTGTTGTTTTGGTCTTGAGTTATTTATCTATTGAAGTGCTGAGTAAATACTTTACACATTGCCTCTAAGAGCAGCTTGAGTGCTCCTTGCCAAGATAACAGAGGGTTGAACACAGGTCCCTCTGGAGTTTGCTAGTGATTTCACTTTGATAAGGATTTTGATTGCTGCTTCAGTAAGGTTTCAGCCCCTTCAACCAGTAACCCAATTTCTTACAGTTATGTTTGTGGGTCAGTGTACAAACATGGTTACCCCAGTCGCAACCATGAAGTGTCACCACCCCTGTTCATCCTCTGGTTCTTGGGAGGAGATAATACTCATATGACCATTTTTCATCTTTCTTGGAACACCTTGAGTTAGGTGTTTTGTCTCTGTTCAATAAACTATTAGAACCACATTGAATTAGAGGAGCTGATTGTAATATGTTGTAAGATTTCGGTATTTACCCAAAATAAGAAAGTTGTTTGAGTATGATAAAGGGACCCAATGTAACTTGCATACCTTTAAATGGATAGTGATTTTATAAGTGACTACAGTGAATTCTACATTACGTTGCTGCCTACTCTACAAACACATTCCACAGTTATTAGGTTTGCACTTAAAAATTGCTTTTTTGATGGGATTAGTATCCTGATTGGTTCTGAGCACCCCTACTTATTAAGACAATGTCCTTGGCAGCAGCAGCAGACTAACCCAATGTGTCTGCAAACAGATAAGGTGCCAGATCCTTACAAAGTTGTGGGGGTGGGTCTATAGGGCTGTTTCAAAGAGAGGAAATGTTTTAACCTACATGAAAGGGAGAGTGATGTGTAAATTTGTTTTTAACCATGTGTTAGAAAAATATATTTTCCCTTAATGATAAATATTAGAAGCTTGTTACTATATACCACTGCTTCTAAAAATAGTAAATGTAAATGAATGTGTTATAATAACCCAGCTTACTGACATCAGAAGGATGAAAGCTGAGTCAGCCTTCCTTGGATTTGAACTTTTTACTGCTACTCCATTTGTTGTGCTAACTCTGCAGAGTTTGGTTTTATAGTGTTGCCTATATGGGAATAGATGTAGTATTGTACATGAGAACCAAAGAGCTGCACTTTTCATGTCACAGTTAACTTGTACCTATGCTTTATCATCGAATGAAGAAATGGGTGGTTTAGAAATAGTTGTCTGTGCATAGCTGATTCTTCTTTTGCTCAGGTTGTTAAGGTCTGGAACTGGTGTGGTGGTGTTTACAATAAGGGGGGATCTTTTTGGAAAGAGTCTCCATTTTGCTATCTCTTTGAATGCTAGGTGATGGTGAATATTTGTTTACTTTGCTGGCAGTAAATTCTTGAGACTGGCTTTTTTAAGAGACAGGTATGTCCCACCGGTGTGCATTTTCTTGAAGGGTGGAACGGACAGTGAGTTTACCTAGCGCAGGTGGAACATTTTCAAGATGATGGTGGCACAGACTTTTGAGGGAAACGTAGGAGAACAAAATGTGGCAGAGGGTTAGCATAATGAGGAAGGCACTTCTGTAACTTTCCTCATTTGTGGCACTGTGACTGTTAGACCTGGCCCCTTGGCGTGAGTCTCCCTTCCACTTTTTGTCGCTGTGCCTCATGTGTTTTTATGGTGTTGGCCACTCAGAGCACTGTGCCACTGCCAACCAGTGCCACAGTGCAAGTGCTCCCTATGTAAAATGTATATGTTGGTTGGATTCCATGATTGGCTTATTTGGTTTACTATCAGACCCCAGTAAAGTGCACCAGGAGTGCCAGGGCGTGTAAATACAAATGCCGCTGGTGGGCTCGCAGCACTGGTTGTGCCACCCACAGAAGCGGCCTGGTAAAATGTGTCTAGGTCTGCCATTGCAGAACCTGCGTGCAGTCTGGTACTGACATGCTGACTGGCAAGTGCACCCACTTGCCAGTCCCTAAACCTTCCCTTAACTTCATGTTATTCACCCCTATGGTAGGCCCAAGGGCAGGTGCATTATAGCATAAGGTAGGACAAGCCCTGATGTGTGTGGCATGTCCTAATAGTGAATTACAGCCATATTTGTTTTTCACTATTGTAAGGCTACCCTGTTCTCATAGGCCAGAATGAGCTGTTAAGATTGTTACATCCTATGATCCTAACAGACCCAGGGAACATGGTAGAAAATCGAGTTTAGTATGCCTGAACTCAGAATAATAAGGTACATCTTTTAGTAAGGTTTATTTTAATATTCTGCGTTTGCAAATGCCACTTTTAGAAAGTTGGCCTTTGCTTGCCTAACCATTTCAGCCCGCCTCTGCGTGATGTGTATCTGCTGTCTGGCTTGTGTGAGTGATAGGGCTGGGGAAACCCAGATGGGCAGGGCTAGGTAGCCTGGTGGTGAATAGGAAGATTGGTGGGAGGAGTACACCTGGACTCTGAATAGGGCTGTGCTCTGCCACCACAATGCTGGCTCCGCCCCCTGTGGAGCGTCTGATAGCTCTGCCCTGCACCCTGAAAGAAGAAGCCTGCATCGCATCAACAAAGTGCTCCAGAACTGGACTGAACTGGGTAAGGGCCCCCCTGGCCTGAGAGAACAAAGGATTTGTGGTATAAATGTAGGAGCCCTGCTCCTAAGAAACTAGATCCTGTCCTGCCAAGAAGAAACCTCTGTCCGACCTGAAGGAACTGGAAAAGCTGCATGGAAGAGTACTGTCTCTGACCTGGGGGATTGGCCTGCAGTGGTTGCCTTGCTGCTGAAGAAGAGGAAGAAATGACTCAAGAAACTTTTATTTGACTTGTGCTGAGAGATCTCCAAGGGCTTGTGAGTGAGCTTGCCCCCTGAACGAAGTCCCAGGACCAGTGGACTTCACCGCCGTGAGATCGCCTTGGAAAACGGACCGTTTTCCCCGCATCTTCGACTTGAACTGCTGTGTACGTCTCGCTGATCGCAGCGTACCCCCTGCAAGCTGGTATCCCGCTGTCCGGCCTGAACAACGTGACTAAGGCCCCTCTAAGAGCCGTAGCTCGCGCCGCAAAGGAAGGTATCGTCCGGACTGAGCAACGCAACTAACAGGCCCCTACGAGCCGTAGCTCGCACCGTAACGGAAGGACTGCGAACCGTACTTGTTTCTATCCCCTACGAATCGTACTGCCCAGCGTACGCTCCTTTCCCCTGCTTTGGAAAGGCTGCGGGGCGTACAGTAGTCGTGTACGTCTCCCCTGTGTGGAGCGTACTGTTCGCTTGTATCCAGCGCTTCGAATCAAGATTGCCGATCTCATGGTACGGCGCGAATGCCGCGACGAACATTGAAAGTACCGTACCTGCGCACCGTCCCCTGAAGCCCTGCACGCCCATGGTCTAACGTACTGTAGTACGCATCGCACCATGAGGACAACACACCGTACATCGCGCTTGATGTCAGCGCAGCATCCGTGACAAACTCACCAAAAGTAAAGGTACTGTGCCTGTTCGCACCGTAGGGTGTACGCTTCATCCCGAAGCACCTACAGTGCGTATGAGACCCGTTCCCAAGCAGTTTTTACCACGTACGAAGCGTACGGACAGGAACGAAGTGCACAGAACTTTAAAACTATGCTAAAACCAAGAACTCTTTGTTTATTAAGTATTGTGGGCCGTTTAAACGTTATCTGGTCTTGTGCTAAGCCTAAACTGTATATATAAAGTGTTATTTTTCTATATCCCAGTGTGGAGTCCATTTGTGGGGTTGTCACTGAGTTACTGTGTGTGTGTTCACAAATGCTTAACCTAAACGCTCTGAGATAGGCCTTGTCTGCTCGCGCCAAGCTACCTAGAGGGTGAGCAGGGGTTATTGTTGGAATGTACCCCCCTACCCTGACTAGAGGAAAGGTTCCCTGCTTGACACAAGTACCTAGCTGTGCCAACCAGAGAACCCGGATTCTAACAGTGACATATCAGTGCCCATGAAAACTCCCAGGTTCCTTGCATGTGATTGATAGTGATCCAGTTCATAAGGCCAGATAGTTGTAGGGTGGTCAATTTCCAATTTCTCACAGATTTTGCAGAGGGTAAATTTCAGGTGGTTGATCAGTATTATTTGCACGGCTTGAAGGCAGTGATCTAGGACAGAGTGGACTAGGTCAGGGTTTTGAGCTTCAGGATGCCATGGGTGTCTTCTGTAAAGCTGTATTGAAAGATCAGATGAATTACAGTAGTTAGATTAGGTGTGAGGATATGATGAAAAATTGTGGGCCTTTCTAGTCAGTGCAGAAAAGAGTTGAAGAGTAAGTACAGTGGGCGCGAGATGATGCTTCATCTGTTGGAGAGATAAGAGGAGATCCATTCTAGAAAGGTTCCTTAAATGCCAAGATCTTCTAGCCTTAAAATCCATGTGGGGTGATGCACTGAATTAAAAGTAGTGGATGGGTTTGGTAATGATAAGACCGCCCCTCCATGTCTGTTGACACTGGTCTAATGGCCATTCCAGATAGATCTTGTGGTAGAGGGTAGGTTATTGTTTAAGCCATCTGTGCTCATGAGTTTGTCAAGATTGGTTGCTAGATAGCAGAGTATGCTGGAATTAGGTTTTGTTTGTTTGTGATTGGCTTCATGTAAGTGGCCATAAAGTAATTGAGATAGATGCCTGCTGATGGTGCCTGCATTAGAATGTGACACTAAGTTCTACAGACTGTAGTACAATGTGTTTTTCACAGTGAATGTATGTATCACTCATTCGAATATGTGTGTCCGAAGGACTTACTATCTCTAGTTAGGTAAGAACATTTTTATGTATTATTTCTAATACTTTTTTCCTACAGTTGAATATAACTATGTAATGTGCATATATCAGAGTCCTGATTTGGCCCTACGTACAGTATGCCAGCATATTCTTGTATGGAAGATGTATATTTCTGCCAAAGACCTTGCATACTTGCATACATCTTCAGCATGCATACCGCTCACTCACTAGAGTCCTTACTGTGCACCCTGTACGTATTTCAAATAATGATGGAGTTACAACTTAATACTCATCCACTGACAGCAACAATGTGACTTCTATGCCCAGAATGCCCTTGGGCTTTCTTAAGTCATTAATGACCAAATATTTAGCCAACATAATATATGCCATTTTAGAAATGTCAAGTGTAAATTTTGTTTGAGAAAGTATAAGAACTATATTTTTTCAATAGGTTACACTGGGGTGAATGAAAAGAAAAGAGGTAGATAATAAAATTAATGGTGTTTTTTAGGTTTTTGATCGAGATCAGAGAGCTGTAGGAAGAAGTAAAGAACTTTGTGATGAATATGTTTTTTAGGAGGTGTATCTCAAAAATGAGGTCCTGTGCATTAGACCAATATTGTGTTGGGGGTCAAGAGGAGACCAGATTACAGAGACCAGAATGTTTACAATGGGAGAAGGAGGTCATTGTGATTTGAACAGTACCAGGCACAACTGTTATTGTCACATTTTTTATTATCTGTGTGCATATATTAACAATTTTAGTCACTGAACGAAAAATGATTCTTACAGAAACAACCAGCATGTTGATAAAGCATAGAATCAAGAAGCCAAAGCCACCCCACCTCGCCTTTTTTTTTTTAAAGGTGCACTACATTCATATTTGATGACTGTGCTTTAAATGCAACAATTTGCATGCATTTATCCAAAATTCTGCAGAGGAGAAATCTATCTTAATCTATAAATACGATGAAAAATAATCGGTGTGTGTTAAAATGTAGCCACGATTGCTGCTTATTTTTTTAAACACAATTGAACTATACAATAGAAAAAGCAATGCTTAGCAGTATATCTCTAAAATATCGCTGAATGTTGAAGATCCTGTACCTTTGACCCCAATCAAGGTTGCTAGTGACCCCTTTGTTTATGAAGTTTTTATCACAGGGGCCAGGCCCCATAAAACCTATGCTCCTTTCTACGGCCCTGCGGCAAGGGGCCGTGCATTTTAGCATTTAGACAGGGCCGGCTTTAGGGCAGTCGACTGGTGCGGCCGCACTGGGCGCTGACCTGTGGAAGGGGCACTGACCTTAGGTGGAGGGCGCTGTGTTTAGCAATAACTTATGATTGGAGAGATGAGGGGAACTTTTGCCCAGTGGTAGTGAGAGAATTCAAAGAGGCGGTCATGGGGTGGGGGTGCCAAAAATTATTGTCGCACAGGGCGCCTAAAGCCGTCCCTGCAGTTAGATGTTGCGTAAGGATTTACAAACCTTTGATCCGGGTGGGGCGAATACAGGCTATATGAAGGGATCCAGCGGGTTGATCTCCCAGGGGCAGTCATGCAACCTAGTACTGTGTAATCACTTTGAAGACCTGGGTGGACTCGATGCTCAAGATTGACTGGGACATGAGACAGACATCTCAGATCATATTTGAGTTACCTGCCCTGTTAGAACTTTGAAGGTGTTAAACTGGATTATAGTAGGGGTTAATGGGGAAAATCTGTGGTGATGGATGGGTCACGTTGCTCAACTGTTTTGATGGTATTAGTCTTCAGGAAACGTGGAACATTGAGGGAATCTTACAGCTGGATGTGTTGTCTCCTTCAGTTCTAAGGCTATCCCCTCTATTAAGGGGAGAGTGAGAGGTGGCCTTGCAATCCTAGTAAAATTGGACCTGAAATGCAACATGGAGTTGATAGCTACCGATTCGCCTTTCCATCTGGATGTACTTTTGTCCGTTGAAAATAAGTTTAGGATTTTGATTATTAATATCTATAATGCAGGAAAGGAGTCAGGGGAGGTGATTAGGGAACTCAGTACATTTTTGCATGACTACTTCTTGGCCTGCCCCTCTACACATTTAGCTGTGATAGTGTTGGGAGATGTCACCTTGCACCCCTGCTTGGGTTGTTATTTGTACGACTCACCTGATATGAAGGGGGCATATAGTGATCAATTACATGTTGCGCATATTATGCAGTGTGACCTGTCAATTTAGTCCGAGACTTTAATCTAGTCAACCTAATGAATAAAAAAGATGCTTATCCCGAAGAGGTTGTTTCCACCTTTAAAGGTGCAGGGGCTCGGTCCATTATTGATTATATCTTAGTGTCCGCTGGCTTATTTTCCTCCCTGTTATATTTTAGGGTGGATTGGAACATCCTCAGTGAACATAACCCCATCTCAGCATCTTACGGTCGGATGGGAAGACACCTCCCTTAAGGATCAGGGGCGTAGACTAAAATGGGCCAAGAATATTCCCGAGGGCTTCAACTCTGAATTGCTGTCTATTTGTCAGTTGGATGTCCAGACCTGTCTGGACGTGGACTTCTTGCAAGACTGCATATTGACAGCCTGTGATCGATTGTCTGGGTACATTGAATCTGCCCTTACCAAGTCTGGGGGTCTGTTCCACCTCCTTTATATACATGGTTTGATAGGAAATGCTCATGGGCACAAAAAGAGTTGTTAGTAGCGCTTAAAATGAATGCCCTTAAAATAATTCAGGGTGTTATACCCGGAGGTCCTTAAGGATAGAAAGAGTGACCTAAAGAAAAAGATGTGGGAGAATTTGCTGGAGACCAGCATCCAGCGGGATAGCGCTGCCTTCTGGAGTGGTGAACCACTCCTTTAGCTCAGAGCAGGTTTCAGATCAGGCCTTCACTGTTCCATCTCAGGCCTGGTTTGATTATTTTTCAACTTTTTATGACTGTGATCACACGGATTCACCAATTCAGAGCATCCAGGGGGTCGCAAGACCAGAGATACACTGGGAAGAAGTTAGGAATGCTATCCTTTCCTTTCCAGTAGGCAAGTCTTCGGGCCCCGACGGGGTTCCGGGACCTGTTTAAATCCTTAGTCGACCGCTGAGCACCTATCCTTATTTAGGAACTACTTGCTCCGGCCAAAGTGGGCACAAAAATCAATACATCTGCTGGCAGGTGGCATTTCCACCCACATGCTTGGTTATTTCTAGTACTCATAATGTTCAAGCGGCTACATTATGGCAAATTTAGAAGATACATTCTGAAAAACTCTAAGCTAGCAGTTTAATTAGTAATATTTTGCACAAGCAAATTGTAGTATACAACCAAATGATGGTGAAAAATACTTTACATAATATTGATGCTCTTTGTATTAAATGAGTATGCTGGAACTGTGGATGGCATAAACTAAATAAATTAAGCATAGGTTTCTTCAGAAATATACATTGTCATCATTTGGCACTTCAAAATTGTTACTTGAACTATTACCTCAGAAAGTTTGTGTCCATTTTATGACGCCTTCTGGATTACGATTGTGCACAATACGTATTTAGATTTACGACCCTTTTTTGATCTTCTTTTACACTGCATTATAGTGCTACATAAAATGTGTCATATTTTGCACACCAGAACGTTATTTGCAATTGCTATTTACAGATGAAGACATTTGCACGTCATACATTTCAAGCCAAAATGCTAATTTATTTAGCTATTTAATAAGGCAAATTTGAATTATTTGTTTTATCAGAATAATATTAGTTAACTCTTGGGGCCTGATTTAGATTTTGGTGCCAAAGTCTTCAATCCAGTTAATTCACTGAACAAATGAAATGTCCTTTTCGTTGGATTTAGACTAGAGGAGGAAGTAGAGTCAGCGGATTCTCCACTGGATTTAGCATTTCTTCCACAAATTTGGAGGATGGTACTCTACCACCCCACTATATATCAGGCCCTTATTCTAAATTTTGGATAAAGTAATAGTTTGAAAATGTACTCATGGTGTCCAGAATCCTACTGCATATAGGTAAGTGATAAACTTTATAAAGTGGGCCATGATGATGATGGAATGGTGTCTCATTTCACATCCGATGAGCTATTTTCCAAGAATCTGAAAAAAGGAAAAACAGAAGCAATTAGTTTCAATTCCTATAAGATATTTAGCAAATCATACAATTTGTGATCCTAATAGATTTAAGTCTACTCAGTGATTCAGTGGATGTAATACATGTAATTTCATATTTTTTCCTAATTTTCCCAGTTTAAAAGAAGATAGTCTGTTTTAACGTGTAATTGAAATGACCAATTTACACCCAATATCCTGGAGGTTGAAATACTCAAAGAGAAAATCGCTTATCAGTATGCGGAGTTTATTGTATATACAGGGTCTGGCTGCCAAAAATTCAGAGCAACTCATTAGATTATTGTTGCACAGGCCTGGACATTCAGACCTCTGAAAGTATTAGCTTCTTTACACTGACACGTGTAGGGGAAAGCTAATGCAATGACATAATCAGTGTGATGTTTTGACGCTGCTTAATTAACGTTTACTATTTATTGCAAAGATAAGTGTAGTAGAAAATGTACAAAAAACTTGCTGTAGATTATGCACAAACACATTAAGATAGTATGTTAGTAAGGTAAAGTCTGCCTTCCAAAAAAACAATGACTTTTGTCTATTCATTCATTGATCTGTTTCCATGAACACATAGGACTTGACGTATCAAATCTTTTGTGGTCGCCAAGCCTGCGATTCGCAGACTCACAAGCTTTGCGACTGCACAACTTAAGGTTCGCATTATGAGTGGCGATTAACTTCCCAGAGCATTAGCTAAGGGGAAATACCACCACATGCCATTGGGCAAGAGCTGCAGACAGCAGAGAGCATGACCCCTGAGGCACCACGAAAGGATCACACAAAGCTCTCCCTTGACCAATCTTACCCTGCACTAGTACTGCCTTGACCCCTAACTCTCTACCCCAACCCCTACCACGCACTGCAGACATCTCCCGTCTGCTCTGAGCAGGTGGAAAATACCACCTGATTCGTCTACGGAATTGGGCAGAAACCATAGGGAAAGGAACCGATATTCCTGCAACGGTTTGGTATTCCCACATTCTGTAGGCAGACGCTGTAATTTGGGCACACCAGTGCTGGGGAGGGGTGCGAGGGGGCAGAGGGTAGTGGCCTCCCAGTATCCCTGCACGAAAATTCAGAGAAGTGTAATGAGCCCCATAGATACAATCTAAAACAAGGTACATTACAAGGCAGAAATGTCTTTGTGATGCACACAGTGCCACTCCTGGAGAGTCAGAAGCAGGAGGGGTATGAAAGGGGCACCCTCCCTTAGAACCACAATGAGATATAGCAGTACTTTGCAATATCCGCTGCAGTCACAAACCATTCATACATACCGACTCCTCAGAGGGATTAGTGTTGAAATTACAATGTGGAAGTTGTCAATGAGGGACAACTTCCCCTTGTGAATGTGGGCGGAGGGCATTGAAGAGAGCAGACAGTGGACCACTGAATGCCCTCGCAATATGCCAGGCTTTCTTTTACTGCAGCCCCTGTCTTTTTGTCGGATTAAGGCTGCAATGAAAAACAAATGGACGTCTGCTGCCTCTTGCAGGCACTAATAGGTATTCCCAATTGGAACCCGTACCTCATTACTGGTAGAGGAGGAGGGGGGGGGGGCTCTGTGAGTTCTACCAACGTCCTATTTTGCAGTGTGACTGATTTCTCCATCCCTCACAAATCAGAAACAGTTGTGGGTCATATTGCATTTGCTGCCTAAGAAAGCATCTGGGAACGATACCTCGGGCCTCGTGTAGCAGATATGGACATTGCCTCCCTGCTCACAGAAAGATTTATCCAGGCTAACTCTCATGATTTGAGTGGAGGAGCCAGCATTATAATTTAGATGTCCTGAACACACAGTAATTCAAACAAAAACTGGACAGAATTTGATGCCATCCTATCTGAGTGTCCGATTCACTTATATGTATTTATTTATTTTTGAGATTTATACAGCGCATACAATTGCCCGTAGGCGTCTCGGCGCTAGAAACTTTGAATGTATTCCCGAGGTTGAGCCGGTAACTATTCTTGATCAAACAGCCAGGTCTTTATCTTTTTACGGAAATGCATCAGGGATGGGCTGTCTTTGATGGATGCTGGCAGGGAGTTCCATAACCTGGGAGCTGCCACAAAGGAAGCGTCTATCGCCCCAGTTAACTGTTTTTGTTCGTGGTATTTGAAGGATTTTAAGGTTATTAGATCGGAGCGATCTTATGGAGGACTGGTGTCTGAGATGGGATTTCAGGAAATGTGGACCACAGTTGTGCAATGCTTTATAGAGTATGCACAGCGCTTTAAACTTGATCCTGTTTCGAATCTTGAGCCAATGCAAGTCCCTTATAGTCTCAGAGATTGGTGAGAACTTAGGGATTCCAGACAGGAGGCGGGCTGCAGCATTCTGGATGGTCTGCATTTTATTGGTCACTCTTGCTTGGGCGTTGATGAATAAGCCGTTACAGTAGTCAAGAGATGACAGCACGAGGGCGCTTATCAGCGTCTTACCTGCTGAGGTTGGTAAAAACGGCATGATTTTCTTGATCAGCCTAAGTTTGTGATGGGCTGTTGCTGCTATTTTATTTGAGTGTGCCATAAAATGTAATTTATCGTCAAAAATCACCCCCAGATTTCTGACGGTGATGGCTGGTGTAGGTGGTGTTCCGTGCGTGGGGGGCCACCAGGTGTTTGACCATCCTGGGGAGAGATGTCCAAATATGACGACCTCCGTTTTTTCGGCATTTAACTTTAGACAGTTAGAGGCCATCCACTCTCCGATCGCCCGCATGCCCTCTTGGAAGTTTTCAGCTACCTTGTCTCCATTCCCGTTAATGGCCAACACAAGCTGGGTGTCATCTGCGTACGAAGTAAGGCTCATCCCATAGGCCTTGATGACAGAGGCCAGGTCCGACACGTAGATATTGAATAGTGTCGGACTAAGGGATGAGCCTTTTGGAACCCCACACGGTAGTGACAGCTTGTGCGATTGGAAGGGCCCCAGTGTGACCACCTGTGATCTACCTGCCAAGAAGGAGGAGAGCAGATTTCTATCCATGTGGCGGATGCCCAGTTTTTCGGCACGGTCGACCAGGATCTTGTGGTCGACCGTGTCGAAGGCTACCGACAGATCGAGCAGTACGAGTATTGCTGTACCTCCCTGGTCCCGGATCACTCTTATGTCCTCTGTAGCTTTTATTAAGGCAGTTTCGGTTCCGTGGAACTTGCGGAAACCAAATTGGGTGTTGTCCAGTAGTTGATGTTTTTCTATGAACTCTGAGAGTTGTGAGTTCATAGCCTTTTCCACTACCTTTGCTAAGAAGGGGAGACTGGCAATGGGGCGGTAGTTTTTTAGTTGGTCCTTGTCCAGATTAACTTTCTTAAGTAGGGGTTTGACCAAGGTATTTTTAAGGGAGTCTGGGTATATCCCAGATCTGAATATTGTGTTGCAGATTGATACAATGTCAGGGGAAAGATAGTCCATGATCGGACGAATGACTTTTAGAGGACAAGGATCTTATGCTGAGCCTGATTTAATTGTGGCCGTTGTTTCCTTGATTTGTGTTTCTCCAAGGTCTAAGAACTGAGAAAGTTCGATATTGTTGGTCCCGTTGTTAGATATGGGGGGGCTCATTACTGTTTTTGTGGAGAATGCTTGATATATATCATTTACCTTTGTGAAAAAGAAATCAGCCAGAGAATCACAAAAGACTTGGGATTGTGGAGGATTCAGGTCCGGTGCGTTTCCCGCTAAGACCTTAGTTATCTCAAAAAGTTTTTTACTTGAGTTTTTAGCAGAATTGATTTGTTCAGTGAAATAAAAAAATGTTGTCTCGACAATAAGAGCTTTGTATTGTCCGAGTGCTTCCTTATAGCTGGTCTTGCTTTCAGCGCTGTAGGATCTGCGCCAATGTCTCTCCCTGTTTCTACAGAATTGCCTCTTAATACGGAGCTCCTCTGTAAACCATGGGGCTGATGGCGTTGTTCTGTTTCTAGAGAGTTTTTTAGTTGGGGCTAAGGAGTGGGTGGCGGTACCTATCCACTCCTGAAATTGTCGTGTGGCCAAGTTTGGATCGAATGTTGAGTCAGGACGAGTTTTTTCAAGTAGGCTTGTTAGCTCAGCGTGATCGATGTCCTTCCAAACTTTGATGGTTTGTGGTTTCGATACAGAGTGGGGTCTGAGTCTATTTAATGTGACTGATATTTTTCTAAAAATGGCGAAGTGGTCGGTCCATGGCATTGGTAAGGTATCTATTATATTAACGCCTTGCATATTAGTAAAAATGCCGTCTAACGTGTGACCGGCTATATGGGCGGGGGTGGTTACCAGTTGCCGAAGACTCATGGTGTGCATGTCTGATATCAAGGACTGGGTATCTTTGTCAGATGCATTCTCAAGATGGAAGTTCAAGTCGCCCAATAATGTAAATGAGTCTTCCAGCGCTGGAGCTTCTAGTATTGCACCCAGATTTGCTAGAAAGTTGGTGCGAGAGCCTGGTGGTCGATATAGTAGGATGCCTTTAAAATGAAACGATGGGGTGAGTTTAAGATCGAAAAGAAGGGCTTCCCAGGAGGTGGAGTGAATGTGAGATATTCTGACCGTTATGTGGTCGCGGGCGATGATGGCTAGTCCTCCTCCGCGCTGCCCCACTCTATCTAGGCGATAGGCGTTATAGGCTGGGGGGGTCGCAACTGCCATGTCAGGATCGGATGCTCCGTCCGTCCATGTCTCCGTGAGAAAGAGACAATCAAGATTGTTGTTGATAATAAGATCGTGTATTTCTTGCGGGTGCTTGACAAGAGATCATGCATTGATTAGTGCAGCGGTGATGTCGGAAGACATAGATGCAGTGACGGCAAACGTTTTGATTTTTTCATTCATTATCTGTAGCTTCACGTTACAGTGGGGACATGTAAATTTTGTGGTATCTGAACATAGGTGTGGATTATATTGAGCGCAGTCGGTGTTAGGCGTGTAGTAAAGTTACGAGTGCGGAGTCTCCGCACGGCGCACTCCCTGTAGTAAGCCGTGCGGGGATTCGGTCACAAGTGCGGAGACTCCGCACTCGTAACTTTACTACACTTAAGTCTCTTTGCGAATGGTCCAGAATGTATTGAGATTTACTAGCACCCTTCTCTTCTTAACACACCAGTTGAAGATCAGCATCGTTCTCATTGAAAGATACGGAAAACCACATTTTCAAATGATAAGAAACGATACACAGGAGATTAATACTTTAGGAAAAAGCTAATTTGCCATTCATCATGGTAACACCGCACACCCATGCCATTCTGGATTGCTACATCGTGAAATCCATGCTTAACAAAGCTTTGGCACCATTGGGCGCAGAAACATTGACTAGGAAAGTCTTGCTGACTACAGGCCCATCTCTGTTGACCAGGGGTCTGGAGGAGAATGGGAATTACCCGATCTATTATTTAATTTAAAAAAGTGTAGCCCTGTAAATTGTACCCCCATGATTTGTTGTGCTGTATTCACGTGGATGAAAAGATCCAAATACTGTTTAGGTTATTTGTTTGCCTACGAAAAATCTAAATAACATCTGGCTCCTTTCTGGAGCACAGACAAATAGCCAGTGCTTAATTTGAGCTGGTGGTTGCAGGGGGGGGGGGCACACTGGGTTGCATTTTTCGGGACAAGCGCACATTTTTCCTCATCAGACATTGACCCAGAGGAAGAGAGGGAAAAACACCAGAGGAGGAAAGAAGAAGAAAGTGAAAGACGGCAAAATAGTGACAAAGGGAGAAAGCAGGAACCTGCAACAGTAAGATAATGGGGTAGGGAGTGGCTTGTATTGGATTAAAGAGTCATGAAGAGGAATCGGGTCTAAGCAGCCTCCGTATTTGGCCCGCTGACCTTCAATGGTGCTGGCCACAGGTTTCTGAGCAAAACTTTGGTCCCGGGCACTTATTCTTTGCAAACTAAACTCTGCAAATTAGTATGAAAAAAATCCAAGCAGCATCTTCCTCCTTGTTAGGGCACACAACTCCTTCCTCTCACAATGCTTCTTCCCTAGAAGAGACATTGTGAAAACAGATGTGTGTCAGCAGGGGGATGTATGTCGTTACAACGCACACTTTTACAACGCATGCACTTACAACGCATTTTTTACAACGCAACATCCACTACAACGCATTCCATTACATAGCATGACACTACAACGCATGTTTAAAAACTACCTTTACAACGCATTCCATTACATCGCATACTACCTTTACAACGCATACCATTACAACGCATAGTATAGGGGTAAAAATTACTATTCTAACTCCAGGGGGTGCAACAGTAGGGAAGTGTTGGATTGCGTTGTAAATGTATGCATTGTAAAGGTAGTATGCGATGTAATAGAATGCGTTGTAAAGGTAGTTTTTAAACATGCGTTGTAGTGTCATGCTATGTAATGGAATGCGTTGTAGTGGATGTTGCGTTGTAAAAATTTCGTTGTAAGTGTAGTGCGTTGTAATAGTTTAGTTGTAAAGGTTGTTCACCTCAGCAGGGAGTCAGAGGATGTTTGGATTTTCTATTTGGTTAGGGAAACAGAAAATATTTCATATTTTTGTGCTTTATACCTACTTCAAAATGTGGGGGAAAGACATGTGAAATCCATGGAAGAAAGCTGTAGCTTGCTGAAAAATAGACAACGTTCTGAATTTAACAAGTGGCCATTCGTGCTGATTGCTCTTTATTTCCCAAAGAAACAAATTGTTGAAATAAAAAAAGTCAATAGAAATGTGAAAAAAGAGAAATGAATAACATGGATTTCACCTTTAACTTTTTGCAAAAAATATAGGCCCACAAAAATAGTATACCATTAGGTCTGTCTGTGTCTTCCAGTCGCAGAGATGCACAATGTTTGTAGTTTATGCAAAAGTCCACAATATCCAGAGCCATCAATGATAACAATTTTTTTAGCTGTGTACTGACCATACATCACTGTTCCGTCGGTGTGGGTGCTAGAAAGTCACCCTCTCACCAGAGAGAGAGGAAAGAGGAGAGAGGAAAGGGCAAAAGGATAGATCTAGGTCTATAACCCACTTTGCAGGGGAGAAAACAAGTCTTGTCTCATGTTGCCCTCACACACCCGAAGGATGTCATGCTTCATCATCGTGCGTTTGCTCCTCGTCGGGACAGTGCTGCAATGCCCTACGGGTCCCCCGAAGAGTCGCTTTAGCGGAGATCTTTTTAGAGAACAGCCGTTAGATGAGTGTGGGTGTGTGGAGTGGGTCCTATGTGCACAGTGAGGTGTGTGTGAATGATAAAAATGGCTAAGGGATACCAGAGGGAAGATATCTTTTATTGTGGCGGTCCCCTTGTCATAATAAAAAAACGGAAGGTTGTGCGTTACGCCTATGGGCAATGATGTGCCCCTGGTAAAAAAGGTCAGGTCGACATGTTTCGTGTCTTGATGGTCATAACGATCCTTGGCGCTTCCTCAGGACCAGCAATAAATAGTGAAGTGAAATGTGCAGGTGATAGAGGGATTCTAGCCCTCAGTGTAATTGGAGCGGGCTAGTGCTGTGGAAAACTACAGCTCAGCTACAACTAGTCAGTTGATCCACTCCTGAAGTGACCTAGAGTCAGATGGAGAAATACTCCATGGGCTTGGGCGTTAGTAATCCAGTGCCTTCACCATATCCCACAAGTGTGGATGGGCCTATCACCCAGTCTCACGTAATATCCGAGGGCATAGCAGTGAAAAGTGCATAAAGAAAGTTCGAAATAATGTTGATTTTTGTGATGTGGGATGAAGTGATATTTGGCCTGGGGCTGGCAGCAGATGGGAAAACCTTTGAAGCCTAGACATTTCTGAAAATCGCCACGAAAGGCAGACCTCGGTTTTGTTGCTTTTGTGGGCGCCACCATTTTTTGTTTTACCAAGAATGTGCTAAAATAATGAAACTTTGGATAAAAAAAGATGAATTTCATATATTGTGGGACAGAAAGTTCTAGAATGTGTGGGGAAACAGCCTTTACTACGAAGTTTTTTACTTTATATACCATTTACCACGTAGAGACGTTTTAAGGCATGTGCAAAGTGGGCTCTGGCCCAGGGCTCCAGCCTTTCAGGAGCCCCCTGATACAGCCAGCTCCGTCTACAGAGTTTTGAATAATTATTAAACAGATTCTTTTAAATACCGTTTTCCTTTAATTTATTTTTATTGTGGGAGATGTGTCAGTCTGTTACAGACATTTTGCAGAGAAATATTGTGTTTATGTTTCATGCAACATTCATATAAAAAGGTTCTTTTAGATCAAAAAAGGACCACACATATGAGAAACGGAAGGGTGTCATCTAGATTATCTACAACATTAGTGAGCTGCTGCTGTGTTACAATATTAACAACACACCACTATACCTGAATATTAGATGTAAACACATTTAGAATGTGGATGAGTGTGCCTGTGCACTGTCAGCGACCTGGCCAAAGAGGGCGTGAAAGAGCTGAAATTGGATCATACATTCAAAGCTGTTAAGAACAGGGACCCCCTTAATATGCTCGGCCCGGGGCCCCCAACATCCTCAAGATGTCCCAGTTACCATGCATTTTTTATATCGTAAAGACAGTTGCCACGCAGGTCTTTACAACGCAAGACTGTACCATGCATTTTAACAGCAGGTGAGTGTTACACCTCCTAAAACACGAGAGACATGTTTTGTGGTAGGTCTCGCTGCCTCGGTGATCCTCCATTTGGAAATCTTCTCCCAGAAAACTGCCACCACTAAACTGCTCCGTCGCTCCGCCCCCTCAGAGCTATAAAACAACATCTGAGTGCTGCAGCATACAAAATCTAATAAATTTCGAAACAGCATCTTAATCAGTATAATGAACATCTTTTCAAGAACAACCTAGGGAGCATTCTGATCCCACCCCCGCCCAAACCTGGCGAGCATCCATTTGGCATCCGTTGAAGATCTGCTGTGGCAGCGCCCCGGTCCTTTCTTAGAAAAACAGGTGTTCCCAGAAAGCACAAGCTTTAAACCACAATTATTATTTTTTGGGGATGCAGTCATAGATGTGAGTAATTTAATGATAATATGGACACTTCTAAGATTTGCAGCGTAAAATACGTTGTAGATACAGATATAGATGTTGGTTGTTTGTTTGTAAAGTGTCAATTGACCTTCTGTGGACACCTCGGATCACTATAGTGTACCGAGTATTTAGTAATGTAAAGAATTTATAATTGACAACAGTGTTAAAAGACAGCAAAGAAATGTGCCTTAACCAAGTGTGAAGGGACGGTATCAGTGCTAACATAGACCACCAATGTGGCTGCGAATAATTGACTTACAGCAAAGAGAGAGAAATTATATGCGTTGTGAAATTGTGCATGCTAGTTGTTTGGATGGTAAGTGTACTTGGAATGGTAACAGTTGTACAAGTGTGGTAACTGTATGCGTGGTTAAATATGCGATGTAAAGACTGGCGTGGTAAAACCATGCATGGTAATGTCATACAACCGAATTTGTGGGGAGCCGGCAATGTCCTACCACTCAGAGTTTCCACACATTCATCGATAAATACAGTACCTCATATTTGTGGGTGGGCCTAATGTAACAGACAGGACCAGGTAAAAACTGACACAATGTGAAGTGAATGTTGTGCCAATGTGGTCTTTACATGGTCAAAGTTCTGGCCAATTGCTGTCCCTTGCAATAGGCTCCCTCACACACGCAGCTTACTATTTTTATCAGGAGATGTGTGGTAATGTTGGATTACAGGAAGTTTGCAATTAGTCAGTGGTTCAATAGTTTTCTATCACATATAAGTGAAGAAATTATGATTTAGTTTTACCCACACTTTGACATTTCCAGGGTGTTCTGGGTAATATTCAAGGAAGCCATATCACCCCGGATTTCCCTGGATCTTTGTTTTTCAAAAATGTTCAAGGCCGATAGGTTTCCCTGGGTGGCGGCCTACCCCTGGCCCAAACAAAGCAGTCATCCCCATGGAATCTCCAGCATCTAAAATACTCGATGATGCCTAGTGTGCAAATCCCTGCTTCAACCCACTGAAAACCCACATATATCTGAAACCCCCTTGTTAGACCCGGGATCCCTGGTTGGCTGAGGTAGGTACCTTAGGCCAAGTAGGGACCCGCGTTCCAACGTCAGGGAAAGTAAGGTCACCTTCTTAGATATCCCTGCTCACCCCCTCGGTAGCTTGGCACGAGCAGCCAGGCTTATCTTCAAGGCAAATGTGTAAAGTATTTGCAACCACGCTCACAATAATCCATTGATGACACCACAAATAGACTCCAAACGAGTTTTATAAAAACAAGTATAAACTTTATGTAAAAAGATATACGATAAGACCACACAATATAAATCCAACATATGAGGTTGTGTAATATTTCTCCTGGCCCTTGTAAGTTCTGGCGATATTAATGAGCACTTCTAAACATTCTCCTGTACTCCTAATATCATGTCATACAGTTTGCAATGCTAGAATCAGGCACTTTTGCAATGTACAAATATTGTAATGCGTAACGTAGCAATCAGACACTCTGCAATGAAAAGAATGCAATGCGTAACGCAACAATCAGGCACTGGTGCAAGGTAAAATAATGCAATGCGTAATACAATCACCAGATATGAAGTTATGCCAAAAATAAGGCAATATGTAATATACTAATCAGGTAATTTGTTATGCAGGAATAATGCAATGCGCAATATACTAATCAGGTAGTTCATTATGCAGAAACAAGGCAATGAGTCATACGACAATCAGATAGTTTGTTATGCAGATAAAATGCCATGCGTCATACACTAATCAGGTAGTTCTTTATGCAGGAATAATGCAATGAGTAATACTCTAATCAGGTACTCCGTTATGCAGAAATGATGTGTTAGATCTGGGGGTCTCTAGTTGGCAGGGTAGGTACCTCTGTCCAAGTAGGGACCCTTGCTTCTAGTCAGGGAAAGGAGGATACACTGTTAAGATAACCCCTGCTCACCCTCTAGGTAGCTTGGCCTGAGCAGTCTAGGCTATCAAAGGCAATGTGTAAAGTATTTGTACCAACACTCACAGTAACACAGTGAAAACACCACAGATTTACTCCACACTAGTTTTAGAAAAATAAGGTATCTTTACTAAAAACTTCACAAGACCAAATACTACAGCAAAACCAACATACAATTAAAAAGGTTACTTTAAAGATAGTTCAAGAGTTTGCAGAAAGTACTCCAGGATGTAAAAGTCAGTGTCCTGCACAATGCGACTCTCAATGCACAAAATGCGACACTCTCATGCCCAACAGTACCTGTAGTTGCGATAAGGGTCCCAAAAGCTATAACAAGGAAGACGGCAAAGGCGAAGCGATACTCCTGAGATCTTGGGGAGGCTTTGCAGCAGCCCTGCTTCACGCAGCAGAGGTGGATGCACCGGCTCCGATCTGTAGGGGGAGGATGCGATGACTTTGGCTTTCGTTGCGTAGGTTTAGGGGGAAGCTTCACGCACAGGTACGATGCGACGATCTTCGATGCGGCGCGAAGCGCGTCGCAGCGCTGACTTCTGGCGCCGCAACCCTCGATGCGTCACGGGACGGGACTCTGCGTCGACGCACGCAGCGACTGGATACTTCCACGCACCGGCAGTGGTGCGGCCCGCAAACTGGTTCTGCGACGACCCTCGCAGCGTCAGGAATCTTCACGCACCGGGACGATGCTCGACGCACTCGGCGATGCGGGGACTCCGGGTGCTGCGATGATAAAACAGCAAACTGCAGGTCAGCCCCAGAACACACAGAAAGGGTCAATCCTATCCTTCAGTCTCTTCAGTTGTTTCTTCCTTGGCAAAGGTCCTCTTGACCACGAAGTAGCTCCAATCTTGGTCACACTTGATCAAGTCATTCTCCAACGTTCAGGGGCTTCACCTCTCATAGTTATACCCCTCAATGGCTTTGAAGTGTTTTGTGTTTCAGGGGGCACAGACCCCTGTTCAAACCAGTTCTGGGTGCCTCCCTGTCAGTGACACCTTTCCTATTTTGATTAGTGGGGTTCTGGATTCTCAATCACTCAGCAGGAGATGAGCCAATTGTTTTATTGCAGCAACCTCTAGGGACTTCTCCTCCCCCTACACTCCAGATGCAGGTCAGCTTGTTGCTGTCTCACCTTCTCCCCTGGGCCAAGAAATTCCCCAGATCCTATTGCTTTTTAAATCCAGAAAGTCATTCTACAGCCAGGCAGAGACACACGGAAATGTCAGAGCACAAAAACTCAGCCACTTAAGTGTGGCTTCTGAACACACAATGCAAAAACCACCTACATAAAAAGATGTGTTATTACACTGTGAGTTCAGGCATACAAAACTTCACCTTTCCATCTTAAGCCTTTGGGAAGATAGGCTGGAAAACATATTTTACAGCCTTCCCATTCTCTCTTATGGGCAAGATGGTCTTTCAACAGTGAAAAAAGAAATGGAGATTATTTCACTGTCAGGACATGACACACACCTTAGTACATGTACAACCTTTCACATGCACTACACCCTTCCAGGGGGTACCCTAGACCTACCATAGGGGTGTCTGATGTGCATAGAAAGGGAAGAGTAAGGTCTGACAAGTGAGTGCACTTGACAGAACAACATTGCAGTTTATCAAACTGCGCGCAGGCCCTGCAATGGCAGGCCTGAGTTCCCTTTTTAAGGCTACTTCTGTGGGTGGCCCAAATAGTGCTGCAGGCCCACTAGTAGCAATGCAAAAACCACCTACATAAAAAGATGTGTTAATACACAGTGAGTTCATGCATACTAAACTTCACCTTTCCATTTTAAGCATTTGGGAATATAGGCTGGAAAACATATTACACAGCCTTCCCATTCGGTCCTATGGGCAAGATGGCCTTTCAACAGTCAAAAACGAAATGGAGATTGTTTCACTGTCAGGACATGGCACACACCTTAGAACATGTCCTACCTTTCACATGCACTACGCCCTGTCCAGGGGGTACCCTAGACCTACCACAGGGGTGTCTGATGTGCATAGAAAGGGATAAGGTCTGGCAAGTGGGTGCACTTGACAGAACAACATGGCAGTTCAACAAACTGCGCGCAGGCCCTGCAATGGCAGGCCTGAGTTCCCTTTTTAAGGCTACTTGTGTGGGTGGCACAAATAGTGCTGCAGGCCCACTAGTAGCGTGTGCATTACCAGCCCTGGTACACATAGTGCACTTTACTAGGGACTTTACTAGTAAGGCAAACATACCAATCATGGACAACCAATTACCATTACACATTATACAGGGATCACTTGCACTTTGACACTGATCAGCAGTGGCAAAGTGTCCAAAGCATCTAAGTCAGTCAAAAATAGTGGAGGTAGAGTCACAAAGTCAGGTTTAATCACGCCAAGAAGTGCCAGGTCTAACACCCCTGCACCTAAGTAAACACAGATGTGGGTCAAGCCTTGACAGGAATATGCACCTAAGAGAATAAGACTAGAGGGTATTATCGTATTTAACATTTAGTCCCTGGAAGTCAAACAAGGGGAAAATGGAGTGGCACCTAGCAATAGAAACGATACGATGTTGAAAATATATTCTTGAGGTATGTCTCCATACAGCTTAAGGGTAGTATTAGTGACCAAAAGACAGGTATACTAAACTGGCATTTTGCTTTCAGTTACTTTTGCATTTTTCCAAATGCTCTGTACTTAGGTTATTGCCTGTGAGCACTCTGAACCCGTAGAAAACTCTTATATGTCTGATGCTCCTTCCGCTTAGGAAACCTAGGGAAACCTGCATTTAGGTCAAACTTTTGCAGAGATATGTTCCTGCATGAGAGAGACTGGTGGCAATTTCCACATTTGGAAAAAATTGTAACAATCTGACAAAAGTCATGATTGACTTCTTGTGCTGGCCAGCCAAAAGGGTTGAGGTAGGTCCGGCACAAAGCAAAAGAATGCCTAGGATTTGTACGTATGCTTCCAAAAGGCCCAAGGATGATATTTCTGAACAAAAGACCAGTACACAGTTGCTTTAAAAATGTCCCCAATGTATTGCACCCAGTTTATCTCCTGTGAGTGCCCAATCTCATAGTAAATCCACAAATATCTGGTGGCCCTATAAAAGGGGAGCAAATAAGTGGATAAAGATGAGATGCATTAATGGTTGGGAGGACGTGAAGGAATTATCCTGGTTTGGAAAAGAACTGCTAAATTCTGACAATCGTGATCTTGAGTGCATTCTCCTGGCCAGCCACGAAGAGAACGTAATATATCTCTTTTTCCACCGGATCCCTTAAGGTGAATCAAATTAGAAAATATATTTTGTTAAGCTTTCCATATAGTCCTAATTGTGATATCTATCATCAAATGAACAGTAACTCATAAAACAGTGATTCTTCCATAATTGATTGAGCTGCACTCATTTTACATAGATGATTATACAACCTACATTCCATCAAAATGCACATATATCTGATATGGCCAGGCTCCAAACATTCTGGGTAAAAATTTCTGAGTTAGCCTTCTGGGTTTTACCACATAGTCAACGCGATAAAATATTAAGCAACTTTGCTAAAAAAAAAGAAAACAATCTCCTCATTTTACATTAAATCTTCTGGCTGCCATGAGACATTGATGCAGTGTTTACACCAATACATAGCCCTTATTGTGCCAAAAAAAACCATAGGGGCATATTATCAAGAAACAGCGTTAAAATTATTGCCGCTTTTGCAGCAGAAAACTGCCGCTAAAGCGGCGATAATGGGCTTGATAATATGCCACAGAGAATTCCAATAGAAGCCCATGTTCTGGTGTCAACATGGGCTTCTATGGGAATTCTCTGCGACATATTACCAAGCCCATTATCACCGCTTTAGCGGCAGTTTTCTGACGCTAAAGCGGCGATAATTTTAACGTTGTGCTTGATAATATGCCCCATAGTGTCTGATGGGTGTACAAAGAGGTCAAAACTGCGCTTGATTCTCTGACACAGAGTTTTGTTTAAAAAGAAAGCTGCGTGTGATACAGAGGTGTTTAAACACCCCAGAAGAGAAAGGGTTAAATATGCTGTGGTTCACGACTGCTAAGAAATCCCACAGCAGACCTCATATCTCTTTCTAAATACTATTCAAATACCGTTCTTCTCCAAAATATTTAAACATCTTGCTTTTAATACAGATGTCCACCCTTTATTTTGTTTAGTTTAAAGTATATCTGACGGGATAATGATCTCAACTGGCAGGCGGGAATCTCTAGATCGGTGGGACAGTCCTGCTGGGCTGGCAGAATTGAGGGCCTCCACCACATTGGCCGAGAGTCAAGCTGCCTGTAGGGCAGGCGCGGTGCGTCCATTGGGGCGGGGGGGCTACGCCCGCAGCTCCCTCGTCCCTCCTCTGTGAATGCCGCGCCCGCAGCTCCCTCGTCCCTCCTCTGTGAATGTCAGTCAGCATGACGTCGGACCGTGGGCGGTCCGGCGTCATGTTGACTGACATCATTGTCCGACGCCTTTGGGAAAGGCAGCACAAGTGCGCATGAGTGGGCATGGAGCTTAATTTTTACTCCGTGCCCAGTCATGCGTACTTGTGTTTTTGCTGCCTTGCGCATTCCCATTAGGAGCCCCTCGGTCTCCTAATGGGCAGGCGGCGGGCGAGGAGTAGGCTGTGCCGTCAGCCAATCCTGGCGCTGCTGCAGCGCCAGGATTGGCTGAGGGCTGGGTTGCCAGTCACTTGCGTCACGTGGACGTGATGTTCCGGACCGTTTGAAGGGGCAGAGAGGCGCCAACGCGGACCAGGAGAAGAGGTGGTCAGGTAAGTGTTTTTTAATTTTAGGGTGGTTTGGCTGGGTTGGGGTTGGTCAGGTTTGGCTGGATTTGGTTTGGATTTGTTTGGTTTGGTGTTGGGAAGGTTTTCCAGTGGTTTGGCAAAATTCGATCGAGATTTGGCTGATTTTGGGGTGTTTTTGCGTGTTTGTGGGGGCGCGTGTTTGATCGCATAGTCGTACCCCTTCCACTGGATGGATTTGTGTAATTCTTTGTGAGATTCTTCGTAATCGCTGGAACTACTTACTGTTCCAGTGAGTTTCAAGAGGATCGAAGTAGGGGAAGGTTCGAAATCAATGTTATCCAATGGGCATTTTTAAGGTGGTGGAGAAGTGGTTTTGAGGGTGTTCCAGTTGCTCGAGAGGAACGGGGCTGCTGTGAGTGGTAGGGAGGGGGAATTCATGGGTGTGCAGGAAGTTTGGGAGGAATCCATCAATGGGAAGGGTGTTTTTTGTCAAAGTCGAGGAAGGAAGGAGCTGCTATAGGAGCCCATGTTAAATGTGAGTGTTTACATGTTTTTGGGGTTGGATTGTAGGGTGTTCCAGGTGGTTCCAAGTGAATGTACTTAGCTGGGATCAGAGTTGGGAATGTCTAATTTTGTTTGCAAGTGTTTTGATGTTACGTGAATCACGTGGTAGCAGCAGAAATGGAACCAGATATCTCATACATAGAATGTGAAGGTCATTGCGACAAATGAAATAGGTTAAATAGGTGTTTTGGTCCTAGTTTGAGAGTGCGTTTTGACGCAACTTTGTTATGGGGCACTTTTACGCCCTGCCATTTTCAAATGTCACCAGCCGCCACTGCTGTAGGGGGAAAAGGGAATCCCCTGCTCATCTGTTTGTCTTTGCTCTTTTTCTTTCATGCAATCTAATTCCAAACTCAACAAAGCAAGAATGCGTACATCATCCATTTTGTTTGCAGTCCTATAGTACATGGCCCGACTGATGAATGCATTGTGAGCACGCGACAGGCTGCAATTTCTAGTTGAATGTGGGTAGCAAAACCTTAACGGCCACTTCTACCAAAATCAGCTACATACGAGGTTTCATTATGCAAAATAATCAACTGTAAAAAATCATCAGCATCCTGCTCGTAGGTTATCTTGTCTGGGCAGCTGTCTGACTCCATCTGACAATTTACCTCTCTTAACCCTAATGGCATCCACATTGCCCTCTTGGAGTTAATGTCTGTATGTGGTCTTTTTGGTGGACTCTGAAAACCCTCTTTAATGTCATTTCGTCCTAGCCCGTCTTGAGTCACGTCTACTAGTTTATCAATCCTCTTCTTTCCCTAAAACCTAAAGCGAGAGTTCTGTTGCCCAGGGGTAACTAACCACTAGCCTTACATGGGAAGCATCCGGTTTTCCAGCTATATTCAGACCCTTATCTCATACCAATAGATAAGATATATGGGATAAAGTACCCCCTGTGTACACTACAAGGGTATTAGAGGGATTTCTGTGACCCTATAGACAAATATTCAAGGTGCTTGAGGTGAATTGCAATAGCCTCTTAATGTACGGCAGACGGTATTTTATTCCCTATAATATTTGGTCACACCATCAAAATCCCATAAATTGCTCAAATCCTTGGAGTCTTGCTCTTTTATAAGAAAATAGTAATATAATAGCAGACATAGACATGAAGAATAAAAGCAGAATCTGTAGCACAAAATTAAACATACCAAAAAAACAGTTAATAATTTGTTGTAAAAACAGACAATAGAACCAGTTAACTGTATGTAAAAATAAAAAATGCTGTAGTCCAGAATGTGTAGACACATGCAGAGACACATCTTTATTGTAATGACTCGTAGTGTGCAAAAAACCCCGCATTTCCATAAATCTCTCCTTTCTGCTGATCATTGATCTTTTGAGAAAATCATATCAGAAGAGCGAAAACCCAGTTCTCGATTTCGTTATTTAAACTGCAGCTATAATAATGTTGTCTGACCTGCTTTTTAACTTGGCTGCAAGCTTTGGCAACAGGCATTATGAGGTCACAACTCAACTGTACTAACTTATTATAGTTAAAGAGCTACGTCATTTAATTATTACAGTAGAATCTGTAGTGCAAACCTAAACATACAAAAAAGCTCTTAAATATTTGCTGCGAAAAGGTTTTAGAATCAGTTTAATTCAAGTCAGATTTAAACAAAATCGCTATAGTTCAAAATGTGTAGACACATAAGAAATTGTATTTTTCCTAAAATTATCTTGCGCATGCAAAAATAAAACATGTTGCCATAAATAGCTCATTTCTGCTTATCGCTGTTCATTTCGAAAAACAGAGCAGATGAAGGAAAAGCCAAAACTGCAGTTTTAATTATTCTCCGCATTCTATGAGAGCAGGCAAGCCAGGGAAAAGGCAGCTAGCAGAACTCAACTGTAACAGACTATTACAGTTCAGCAGGTATGTGATTTCTTTATAACAGGTGATTAGAGATGTCACAAGTCGCCTGTAATGGGGAAATTAGAGACAAGCTTTTATTGAGGGATTACAGGCTTCCAAACGAATGTGAAGTTTGCATAAATATGGGTAAAGTATTGCTGAACTTGACCTGTGTATGACACCTTCATATCTGCACCTCTTTTCTCCCACACTAATCCCATAACAATGGGACTGAAAATCTAGTCCATCTGGGCTCAGCTATGCTCACAGCGGCAGGAACGAAGCCAGGCACGGTATGAGTTTTAAAACTGGGCCACGCCTGCCTTTCACCTGGACTACATCCCGTTCCACCCCTGCAGTTGGGTCGGGTTGTGTGAATGATTGTGGAAATTAAAGCTGCCTTTTTTCCTGCTCTGAGACACACAGTCACATGGTAAGATTCTCCTTTTTAGCCAGCACTACAACCTCGTGCCTTTGAAGCTTTGGTCAATCATTTACGGTGTGCAAGGAATTCTTAACCACACTATTTGCCCATAAGTAAAAGAATAAAAAAGTGAAAATGAGAGAGAAAGAACAGAAAACCTGGGCAGCTCCTCCGTTTGAGCGGAAGAGCGTCGCCCCACTGAAATGCCCCCGAGATAAAAATAAAATGGCAATGAAGTTAATTCATTACTATTTTATTTTTCATCACCTCATCCCGAACGGAGCGCCAGGACGGGGGTGGGGCTGCTCCTGGCTGGAAGCAGCAGGAGCAGCAGCGAAAGCAGGGCACTTTCAGTTTAAAATGCGCATGTCTTTATGGCCGGCCGTCTGGCGAGGGTCAGCCACACATACGCACTTTAAACCTCTCTAACCAGCTGTCTTGAGACAGCTGGAAAGTAAAAGCCTCCTGTGCTCTTCTGAGCGCTGATAGAGGCCGCTCCCATCAATTCTGGAGCTTGGCTTGGGAGTTTGGAGCCTGCCTCGAGGAGAGAAGACAATTGAGGAGGATGTCACGTTGCAGGTAAGTGGTTTTAATGTATTTTTAGGTCTCGCCCGACCCAGCGCATACGCTGGTCTGGCGAGACTTTTAGTGAGGGCTCACAAAATGCTACCATGGCCAGTCTAGAGCTACAGTGCATGTGTGCGGGTGCGCGCTTAGGAGCAGAGGAACCATATGGCAAACCTCATCATGCTCATTAAGCGCCCGCGATCACTTTCACTTTTGCCCACGATCACTTTTGCGGTGCCCCTTTTATGTTCTCGTTCAAAGAATATCAAACTTCAAAGAACATGCTGTTGTGTTAATGCTTTGCTGCGCCCGTTGCACTTACAATGTGATTTCTCTTTCCACAAACTCGATGTGTGTGTTCCTTTATTTTGATATGCTTTTAGTATTACTGTCACACACACAACCACACACACAACCACACACACAACCACAACCACACACACAACCACAACCACACGCACAACCACACACACAACCACACACACAACCATACACACACACAACCACAAACACACACACACACACACACACAACCACAACCACACACACACAACCACACACATACACACAACCACACACACACACAACCATACCCACAACCACACACAACAACCACACACACAACCACACACACACAATCACACACAACCCCACACACGACCCCACACACACTCCCACACAACCACACACACAACTACAACCACACGCACAACCACACAACCACAACCACACACACAACCACACACACAACCACACACACACAACCACACACAACCACACAGCCACACACACAACCACACACACAACCAAACACACAACCACACCCAACCACACACACAAACACACACAACCACACACACAACCACACACACACGACCACAACCACACACAAACAACCACACAAACAACCACACACACACAACCACACACACACTTACACCCACAACCACACACACACAACTACAACCACACCCACAACCACACACACACAACCACAACCATACACACAACCACAAACACAACACACACAACCACACACACAACACACACAACCACACACACATAACCACACACACACAACCACACCCACCCACACACACACAACCACAACCACACACTCACAACACTCACAGCCACAAGCACACACACACACAACCACACGCACACAACCACAACCACACACAACCACAACCACACACACAACCACACACACAACCACAACCACACACAAAACCACACAACCACACACACAACCACACACATACACAACCACACACACACACACACACAACCACACACACAACCACACACACAACCACACACAAAACCACACACACACACAACCACACACAAAACCACACACACACAACCACACACACACAACCACACACAACCACACACACAACCACACACAACTACACACACACAACCACACACAACTCCACACAACCACACACACAGACACACAACCACACACACAACCACACACACACACAACCACACACATACAACCACACAATCACACACACAACCACACACACACACAACCACACACACAACCACACACACACAACCACACACAACCACACACAACCACACATCCACACACACCCACAGCCACACCCACACACCACCACAACGACACACACAAACACAACCACACACACAACCACAACCACACACACAACCACACACATACACACAGCCACACACACACACACAACCACACAAACACAACCACACACACAACCACAACCACAGACACAACCACACACAACCACACATCCACAACCACACTCGCACCCACACACAACCACAACCACACACACAAACGCAACCACACACACAACCACACCCACAACCACACTTGCACCCACACAGAACCACACACACAAACACAACCACACACACAACCACACCCACACCCACAACCACACTCGCACCCACACACAACCACAACCACACACACAAACACAACCACACACACAACCACACACACAACCACTACCACACACAACCACACACACAACCACACACACACACAGCCACAACCACACACACAACCACACACACACAACCACACACAACCACAACCACACACTACCACAAATACAACCACACACACAACCACACACCCACACAACCACACACACCCACACACAACCACACACACACACAACCACACACACACACACAACCACACACACAGATAACCACACACACACAACCACACACACAACCACACACACACACACAACCACACAACCACATAACCAGACACAAAACACATAACCACACACAACCACACACACACAACCACAAACACAACCACACACACACAACCACACTCACAACCACACACACACAACCACACACACACACACAACCATAACCACACACACAACCACACACAACCACACATCCACACACACACCCACAACCACCCCACAACCGTACCCACACCCACAACCGTACCCACACCCACAACCACACCCACACACACAACCACACACACAACCACACACACAACCACACACACACAACCACACACACACAACCACACACACACAGCCACACACACACAACCACAACCACACACACAACCACACACACAACCACACACAACCACATCCAACCACACATCCACACACACACGCAACCACACCCGCACCCACAACCACACCCACAACCACACACACACACACAACCACACACAACCACACACACACAACCACACCCACAACCACACACACAACCACACCAAACCATATACACACAACCACTTCTACAACCACACACACAACACACACAACCAACCACACACAACCACATACACAACACACACAACCACAGCTACAACCACACACACACAGCCACACACACAACCACAACCACACACACAACCACACACACAACCACAACCACACATAAAACCACACACACAACCACACACACACACACACAACCACCACCACATACACAACCACACACACACAACCACCCACACACGAGCACACACAACCACACGCAACCACACACACAACCACACACATAACCACACACATACACAACCACACACACACAACCACACACACATAACCACACACAACCACACACACAACCACACACAACTACACACAACCACACACACAACCACACACACACAACCACACACAACCACACACAACCACAACCACACACACAACCACACACACAACTACACACAACCACACACACAACCACACATACAACCACACACACAACCACACACACACACAACCACACACACACACACACACACAACCACACAAACTCAACCACACACAACCACACACACACACAACCACACACACAACCACACACACAACCACACACACCCAACTACACACACACAACCAACCACACAACCACACACACACACAACCACACACACACACAACCACACACACACAACCACACACACAACCACACACACACACATAACCACACAAACCACAACCACACACACACAACCACACACACAACCACACCCAACCACACATACACACACACCCACAACCGTACCTGCAACCGCACCCACAACCACACCCACACACACAACCACACACAACCACACACACAACCACACACACACAACTACACACACAACCACACACACAACCACACACACACACACTCACACAACCACACACACACAACCACACACAACCACACACACAACCACACACACAACCATTGGCATAGCCAATAGGTCTCGCCTTTGGGAACTTATAAGTGTTTAGCCACGCAACAGTTGATGTGGTTGCACCAAGGATATTGTGCTGCATAACTAAATACTTAGAAGGTCTCAAAAGCGAGATCTATTGGCTATGCCAATGCTTGTCTTAGATAGACATCGTTGGAACTCTCTTCCCTTGGCTGAATTTTGCCTCTTAAGTTTTATGCAGTTCAAGTAGTCCCTTAAATTGCATGTATTTTCAATAAAAAGATTTAAACCTAAAATGCATGTATTTTGCTAACTTGCCACTGTGTTAACTCGTAGGTCCCTAGTTCAAAACATGTGCACAACAAATAAAGGAAATATAGCGACCTATCCATAAAAGTAATTTGTGATTGGGGTAGAGGTGAGCAGTGATGGCCAGAGCAAAATATGTCCACAAAATTCAGTTCCACTCGACATCAATAAGGTACAACAATCAGCTGGTGGTAGGATTTGTGGCATAGGAAGAATAAGGCTCAAATAGTAATGAGAATCAGGACAACATCTGAGAAGGATTTATCTCTCTAGCACAAGTGCTTGAAGTGGAGCAATAAGACAGCAGAAGCACCCAAGAAAAGCAGTGAACATCTGATTTACACTTCCTGTCCCTTCACCATAAAGGGCCATGTGAATCAATACTATCATAATGTGATCCATGAACTTTATCCTGGCTGCAGGCCCTAGATGAGAAGCCCTCACCTACAGCATAGCACAACTGTATGTGGATGGCTGCTTTTCCCATTTTTGGCTCTTCACTGCTGGAGAGACTACCTGACTTGACCGACAGGCATTGGAATTTCTGAGTTCTACTTTAGCAGCTAGCCTCACTGCTACATGCAAACCTCAAGCTAAAAATTGTTAACATTAAAGTAACTGTGAAGGCAGTGGGTAGTAGGGGAGAAGCAAGAGCTGCTGATTCTAAACAATGTTCAAATACAAATTGTGGAATACCAGTATTTGGGACTATTGGAACTTCTGAACGAAATGAGAACATTTAAAAGGTTTGCAAGGGTGTACATCGATTCCAGGGTTGAACTGCTAGACAGCTTGAGATGTGTCCAGCTCAAGAGTGCTGGGTCAAAAATCTCGTCAAAACTGCTAAAATATGATATGGGAAAGGTTCTGGTGAATCAAATCAAACAGCGATTGTTGCATAACAGCTAGGGATTTTCATCAAGGAGCACATGAAAGGAAAGAGAAATAAATAATTAGGGAATACTGTAATGGTGGCATTGAAATCTGAAGAATGGAGAGAAAGGATGCAGCAAGGAGCAATACTGAAAAAAAGGTGGTGCTTGGTGATAATTGCCAAGTCTTCTTCCCTGAATTGAATCCCGATATAATGACTGAAAAATAGCATTTTTAAACAAGCATTGGCATAGCCAATAGGTCTCGCTTTTGGGGCCTTATAAGTATTAAGTTATGCAACACAATATCCTTGGTGCACCAACATTAACTGTTGCATGGTTAAACACTTATAAGGTCCCAAAGGCAAGACCTATTGGCTATGCCGATGCTTGTTTTTTTATGTCTCATCCGCCTCCCCACCCTTGGGACATGCCAGCTGCCAAGGCAGAAACCATCATATTCGCTCCGGTTACTCTATTGGGGTGGGGAGTATGATGTCCGCAAGATCACATGCTACAAATGAATCTGTTCAGGCTTTCTTCAAGCAACAATAGGTGATGGTTCATGACACACAGGCACAATAGAAACAGAGAAAGAATGTGAATTGCACAATCATCAACCCCTTTCAATACTCCCCTTAAGAACTAACCCCTTTGATGGAGTGTACGCTAGTGTACAATATGGTTAGTCTCCTGCTCATACTACTGGTGGTTGCACTCTTTTCACCTCTGTGTACGGTAGGGAGGAGTGGACAGACGACGTAATGGGATAAGTAAAATTTGGAAAATCCAAAATACCCTTACCTTGTGCTCGCCGCATCGCTGAGTCGACGATGTGGCGAGCGGAAGGTTAGTTGTTTTATTTATTTTATTACTTTAGTTCCCTATCACATCATCTGTCCACTCCGCCCCAGGTCCCATCCGATCCCGCCCCACCGCTGCTTCCTGTGCCGGCCACGCCTGCTAACATTAGAATTAGAAATGTGTTGTATCCTCGCTCTCATCTTGTGCTTGATCAAAATGCGGTGGGGGCTGAGGCGGGAGCACGAGGTGGGCGCAAGGAGAATAAAAGGAGGTTGCTGGCGGATGTGTGGATGAGGCCTCCTGAAACCTTAAACTTAATAAAAGAAATAACCAAACCCTATATGCTCTCATCATCTGAAAATGTCATTGTCAACAAATATATTAAAATGTATGTATGTAGCTAGTCTAGACCAGTATGTGTGGTTGTAGCAGTAGTTTATTAATCGACCAATAGCATGATCATAAAAAAACATTAAAAACAAAATACAAATACACATTGTCCCATAGTAAATAAGTAGAGCATTTTGTCAGATTTTGGTTTTAAAACCCTGCCTAAAGCTAGTTAAAAGTTATTAAAAATTTATTTTTTAGTATTTACTGTGTGATTGCATGAGCACCTCCTGAGGCGGAAGCCGGGAGGTTGTGTCAGTTGCATTGTTGCTGATTTTACTTGATTTTAAAATTGAACTTACTGCAATATCGACGTTTTTCCCTTTCTGTGGCAACTTTAAGTAATCCAGCCTGTTTTGGTGGGCTCTAATCACCCACTTCGCTCCCCCTCTTTCCCGCTGCCCTGGGCCACTCCCAGCCGAGCATTGACGCTGTGGAGCCGGTCCCGGGCACTGAATAGCGGCGGCCATCTTGGGTGTGGGTGGGATTGACAGCGCTCTAGTTGTGCATAAAAGGGGTCCCGGTTCGCCCAGCGCTTGACTGTGTGATTGCATGAGCACCTCCTGAGGCGGAAGCCGGAAAGTTGTGTCAGTTGCATTGTTGCTGATTTTACTTGATTTTAAAATTGAACTTACTGCAATATCGGCGTTTTTCTCTTTCTGTGGCAACTTTAAGTAATCCAGCCTGTTTTGGTGGGCTCTAACCACCCACTTCGCTCCCCCTCTTTCCCGCTGCCCTGGGCCACTCCCAGCCGAGCATTGACGCTGTGGAGCCGGTCCCGGGCACTGAATAGCGGCAGCCATCTTGGGTGTGGGTGGGATTGACAGCGCTCTAGTTGAGCATAAAAGGGGATGTCCATGTCTTCGCGCAGCGAACGCGCACAGCGAGCACGCCCGACTCGCACCGGAGTCGCGCCAGAGTCAGGCCCGTCTACGCCCGTCCACGCCAGGACGGGCCCAGGGACACAGGACCTGGTTCCGCCTTCTGCAGTTCCTGTCCATCGTGGCGATAGTTACATCTATACTAGTAAGGAGCTAAAACAGCTTAATTACCACCCCCCGCACAGTGCACTACGTGTGTATTGCCAGTACATAATTTTAAATGCACCCACTGTGGCTTTATCATGGGTAAAATGTCAAGGTGTAATCAACTGAATGCGTTACATAAACGGGGTAAACCGAGGGGTAGAACGAGGGCTGCTAAAACTCCCTCCTCCCCCACAAAACTGCAGTTTTGGAGTGTGAACTGTAGATCACTTCCAAAACATAAGACCGACATCTACGACTTTATAGTAGATGAAAATCCTGACGCCATGTTCCTTACAGAAACTTGGCTTCAGGCTTGCTCGGGGCCTGACATTGCCATGGCGATTCCCGACGGTTATAAACTGGTTAAAATAGATAGAGACACTGGTAAAGGAGGTGGCATTGCGAATATTTTTAAATCAAACTATACATGCACTCTCGATGCCTTCCCAATGCTTGGATGCGAAGCCGGACTATCTAAGCTCGCTACTAGTCCCCAGTTTACTTTGTCTGGCCTCCTGATTTATCGTCCCCCCAGTAACGCTACCACCTGGATAGCTTCCTTTTCAGACGTTATTGCCCCTCTTTCTCTGAAAGCGGCCAACTTCTCTATTCTTGGCGACCTGAACCTCCATTTGGAAGATGGTCAATGTAATGTCAGCAGACTGTTTTTATCTGAATTGGAAGCCTTAAATATCTTATTTTGCAATTCTGGGTCTACACATTCTGCTGGACATTTGCTGGCCCTGTTATTTCTAATCTTCCTTTTGAATGTTCTCTTCCTGCCCGTCCTTTGGAATGGTCGGACCATTATGCTGTTCACCTTGCCTTATCTCAGACAGGAAATCAAAATAAAAAAAGCAGCAGTAAGGATGTATTTATACGTCGTTGGCACAAACTTAATATTATCGATCTTAACACACGTTTATCGAATACTCCTCCTAATACCAACACATCCACATCTGTGTTAAACTCTGAAGTATTCAAATGGCTGAACTCTGCCATCGATGAACTTCTTCCCTTAACACTAAAAAACTCCTCATCTCATCGACCTCCTGCGCCTTGGTTTTCTGAAGATCTAAAACGCATGAAAACTAGCTGTAAGATCTCTGAGAGAAAATGGAGACGCTCTTACTCTGCCTCCCGTAAAATAGCCTACAAGGAAGCCCTTAGGGACTACCATCATCATTGTAAAATGGCCAGAGCTGCCAATGTTTCGAACACAGTAACCAATGCCCAAAACTGTCCTCGTACTCTTTTTTCGGTTGTGAAGAAATTAACTGGAGCAGATACGGTACCAGCCCCTCCCGTACTGGAAGAGGCTCAATGCAATTCTGTCGCGAATTTTTTCATATCTAAAGTAGAGCGCATCTATGACTCATTAAGTATTTCTACATCTAATGATACGCCTCTGCCCGACCCTATTCCTACTCCAGATATTTCACTCCTCTCAAGGGCGAAACTTGCAAACTGGGTACCTTTTGATGATGCTTTTTTTTCCCACTGCCTAAAGAGCATCAAATCTGGCTCCCCACAGGATCCGGTACCCGCTAAGATCTTAAAACTACTTGAACTTAGCCCACGTCCAGTGCTAATGCAACTTCTTAACTCTTCATTACTTGAGTCATATGTTCCACAGGAGTGGAAGCATGCAATGATAATTCCCCTATTAAAAAAGGCTGGAGCGGATATCACCAACTTGTCTAACTTCAGACCAATTTCACTGCTCCCCATTCTATCAAAGATCTTGGAAAGGCATATAAATACACAATTGGCACATTTTGTGGAGAGCTCGTGCTTTTTACATCCGTCCCAATCAGGCTTTAGAGCGCATCACTCAACTGAAACCACCCTCCTAGGAGTCACCGAGAGTCTGTGTCACAGTGTCGATCGCGGTGAAACATTAGCCTTGATCCTTCTCGATCTTAGTGCGGCGTTCGACACTGTGTCTCATTCCATCCTTCTCGCGACTCTCTGGTCCCTGGGAGTAGAGGGTGCGGCTCTAGCCTGGATAGCCTCTTTTCTAAAAGATCGCACTTTTCAGGTGTTTTCTTCTTCTGCTTCTTCTACAATTTATCCCTCGGCGTATGGTGTTCCTCAGGGGTCGATACTCAGCCCCTTATTGTAATTGTAATTGTAATTGTAATTGTAACAGTATTTATTGAGCGCGGTTGCTGCCCGCAGGCGTCCAAGCGCTGGATAGAGGGAAAGTGACTGAGGGAGCTTAAGGTACATAGGATTGAACAAACAACAGTGTCTTTAGGTTTTTCCGGAATGCAAGAAGGTCAGGGTTGGAGCGGAGTGTGATGGGAAGAGCATTCCATAGCCTAGCGGTGTTCAAAGAAAACAGCCTGCCTCCAGACCTAGCTCGCTTCACCCTAGGTACAACGGCCAGGAACGCCTCCGAAGACCGGAGGTTCCTTTTAGGATGGTAGGGGGTAACCAAGCCAGTGTTTATGGCAGGTTCCGTCTTCCAAAAGGTGCGATGTGCCAAGCATAGCACCTTAAAGGACACTCTCTGCTTCACTGGCAGCCAGTGGAGGCTCTTCAGAGCAGGTCTGGCCGACTGGGTCCGTGGAATTTTCAGCAAAGTGCGTGCTGCACAGTTCTGAACAATTTGCAATTTCCTGAGGGTCATCTCCGGGGCCCCCAAGTATAAAGCGTTATTTGAGTCCAGGCGAGATTGAATCAGACCTTGGACTGCCACCTTTTTGGCCTCTAGGGGAAGTAACGGGAGCACCTTCCTCAGAATTCTGAGTAGGCCAAAGCAGGTGGCGGACAGCTTCTTGGCCTGGGTGGAGAAGGAAAGTTTGTTATCTAGCCATACTCCCAGGCTTTTAACACTTTCTTTGTGAGTGGGCGGGGGACCCAGGGCACTGGGCCATAGGGAGGTGAAAGACACAGGAGAGGTTGGTCCCAGGAGCATGAGCTCCGTCTTTACACCATTCAGCTTAAGGGAGGAGTTGGTCATCCATCCCTTCACGTCCACTAGGCAGTTTAACAGGTCTGCTGCGGAGTGAGTATTGTTCTCCGTTGCCAGCGAGACCACAAGCTGGGTGTCGTCGGCATATGACACGATTTTAATGTCATACGGTTCGACAACACCCGCCAGCGGCCTCATGTAGACGTTGAACAACACAGGGCTCACGGAAGAGCCCTGTGGCACTCCGCAGCTCAAGGGTTTCCTGGAGGATACTGTCTTTCCATCGAAGATCTGAAACGACCTCCCAGACAGAAAGGACTCGAACCACCTTAAGGCGTCACCTGAGACCCCGATGTTATAGAGACGGTCTAGCAAGGTGGTATGGCTGACCGTATCGAAGGCGGCACTTAGGTCAAGGAGGATCACTGCCACTGATCCTCCCTGGTCTAGTATCCTTCTGGTTTCTTCGGTGACTGCCAATAAGGCGGTTTCAGTACCATGCTTTGGTCTGAAGCCTGTCTGGGAAGTATGTAGTAGAGAGTGGTCCTCCAGGAACTGGACCAGCTGCGCGTTTATGTGTTTCTCTAACACCTTGCTAACCCAAGGGAGAAGTGAAATGGGGCGATAACTGGCGTGGTCGTCTGGGTCTAGGCTGGGTTTTTTTAGCAGTGCCCGCACCATGGCCTGTTTCCAAGCCATGGGGACTGAACAAGCAGATATGGAGGTGTTGAGGAGGTCTAGAATTGCGGGCAGGATGGTTTTGCTGGCTCGCATAAGGATCTCTGGGGGAGCAGGATCACAAGGGGAACCCGACTTGACTTGTTGGGCCACCTTGCTTAAGGTGTCCAGATCCAGAGGATGGAAGTACTCAAGGGAGGGCTGGTCTGGGTGAGGGGGCGGTCTAGGGGGAGGTGAGATGCTCGAGTCCAGGGATGTGGCTGCGATAGGGAATGTAGAGTAAATTTTTTGAACCTTTTCGTAGAAGAAGTCCGCGAGCTCGTTGCATTGGTCCTGGGTTTTAATGGGTGGAGGGGCCGTATTGACATTGGAGCACTGTTTTATAATTTGAAAGATTTCTTTTGGCTTGGATTTTGCTTCTAATATTTTCTCGGAGTAATGGGTTGCCTGGGCTGACCTGATTGCTTCTTTGTAGGATCTGATCGCCTCTTTGTAGGCAATCTTCTTATCTGGGAGGAAGTCTAGGCGCCAAGCTCTCTCTCGTTGTCTGCAAATGCGTTTTAATTGTCTTAGAGAGTCGGAAAACCAGGGAGCGGATTTCTGTGATCTCTTCGCGAAGGACTTACGATGCGGAAGGATCGCGTCTAGCGAATGAGTGATCCAGCTCTCATAGTGGGTGTTTGCCACGTTGGGGTCTGGACAGGGTAGCGGGCGCGTGGAGTCTAGGTTGTTCATCCAGAGCTCTAGTGGGAGTTTTGACCAGTTCCTCCTGGTGGTGGTTTGGGGAGGTAGCTGGGGGGTCTTGTGTTTTACCCAGGAGAAAGGAATTAAGAAATGGTCTGACCATGGGAGGGGGATGGGTGGATCCACAGTTAGATTCAGACAGTTACTGAATATGGGGTCGAGTAAATTGCCTTTATCATGGGTCGGGGCAGCAACCAGTTGGAGCAGTTGGAGAGCTTCCAGGTCCTCTTGTAGTTCGTGAGCAATGTGGTCTGAGGGGGAGTTAAAGTGAAGGTTGAAATCACCCAGGATTGTGTGATTGGCAGAGGAAAGGATTCTTTGCGTTGTAATTTCTGGAAGAGACCTGTGAAACTTTTTTGCAGGCTCGGGGGGGCGATAGATTAGGGTGCCAGAAAAAGTGCTGTTGGCATGAAACTCTATACAGAATTCTGCACTCTCGCACTCAGGGATGGTTCCTGCTGTAAAACGGCATCGGTACTGGTCTTTTAAGATGATCGCCAGACCTCCGCCTCTCCCTAGCGGTCTATCCACTCTGAGGATATAATATCCTACGGGTAAGGCTTTTACCACGTCTGGCTCGGAGTGGGCAGTGAGCCACGTTTCTGTTAGGAATACCGCGTCCGCTCTTTCCTCCTCCAACAGCATGGAGATCTGTGTGCTGTGTTTAGGTAGGGAGCGGCAGTTGAGCGCGTACATATGGTACGTTAGAGCCGCGGTCAAGGGGGTTTCGCAGAAAGAGTGTTTGCACCCTGAACATCGGGCAGGTAGCTCTGTGGGTCTGAAGGTATGAGGGCACTGGGGAGTAATAGTCCTGCCTATGCTATGTAAGGTCGTCGAGCTGTAGGTTCTGCTCTGGATAAGGCAGGAGCCAGGGGTCATGGCCCCGGGTCCCGGCTGGTCGCGGACGGGCGCAGACGGGCTTGCCTTAGGCGCGCCTTCGGCGCGCAAACGGCGCTCCCGCTGCGCTCGTCCGCTGCGCTTCCTGTGGATGCACATATTTGACCAGAGGGGGGGTGTGGCCTAAGTGGGCGTGGTCAGCGTGCACGCCTCGTCTGATGGCGGCCGCTGGGGCTGATGAGGAGCGTCAGCAGCGTTTAGAGCAGCTGTGCGCTAATTTCCATCAAGTCCTGGCGTTGGTGCAGTTTAAAAGCAGCACGTTTAAGTGACACCACACAATTGTAAAAGTAAGCTTTTGTATTAAAAACAATCAAGTATTTCTCAACACTCGTACCTCCAGCTCCCGGCTTTCCGCCTCAGGAACTGGGTCAACAGTCTGCCGGTGCGCTGGAGCTCAGCGTTTATATAGTGCGATCGAGGGGGCGTGGCCTAAGTGGGCGTGGTCAGCATGCACGCCTCGTCTGATGGCGGCCGCTGGGGCTGATGAGGAGCGTCAACAGCGTTTAGAGCAGCTGTGCGCTAATTTCCATCAAGTCCTGGCGTTGGTGCAGTTTAAAAGCAGCATGTTTAAGTGACACCACACAATTGTAAAAGTAAGCTTTTGTATTAAAAACAATCAAGTATTTCTCAACACTCGTACCTCCAGCTCCCGGCTTTCCGCCTCAGGAGCTGGGTCAACAGTCTGCCGGTGCGCTGGAGCTCAGCGTTTATATAGTGCGATCGAGGGGGCGTGGCCTAAGTGGGCGTGGTCAGCGTGCACGCCTCGTCTGATGGCGGCCGCTGGGGCTGATGAGGAGCGTCAACAGCGTTTAGAGCAGCTGTGCGCTAATTTCCATCAAGTCCTGGCGTTGGTGCAGTTTAAAAGCAGCACGTTTAAGTGACACCACACAATTGTAAAAGTAAGCTTTTGTATTAAAAACAATCAAGTATTTCTCAACACTCGTACCTCCAGCTCCCGGCTTTCCGCCTCAGGAGCTGGGTCAACAGTCTGCCGGTGCGCTGGAGCTCAGCGTTTATATAGTGCGATCGAGGGGGCGTGGCCTAAGTGGGCGTGGTCAGCGTGCACGCCTCGTCTGATGGCGGCCGCTGGGGCTGATGAGGAGCGTCAACAGCGTTTAGAACAGCTGTGCGCTAATTTCCATCAAGTCCTGGCGTTGGTGCAGTTTAAAAGCAGCACGTTTAAGTGACACCACACAATTGTAAAAGTAAGCTTTTGTATTAAAAACAATCAAGTATTTCTCAACACTCGTACCTCCAGCTCCCGGCTTTCCGCCTCAGGAACTGGGTCAACAGTTATTCAACAGTTATTCAACATTTATGTAAGACCCCTAGCTACTATTGTGGAGGAAGCTGGTCTCACACTGTATTCCTACGCCGACGACTCCCAGATCATTTTTTCTCTCTCTAACAAAGAGTGTAACAACACCTCTGCTCTGAAAGAAGGTCTGATCCGTGTCTCTAAATGGATGAAGAGTAATTTTTTGAAGCTCAACGGTGACAAAACCGAGGTAGTGATACTAGGTAAGAACAAGGATCTCTGGGGCCCCCACCATTGGCCAAATGATATGGGACCAACCCCGCAACCTGTAACTGCAGTTCGCAATCTCGGGTTTATCATTGATGAGAAACTTACAATGAGACAGCAGGTTGTAAAGGTGGCCTCTATCTGTTTTGCCACCTTGAGATGGCTTCAGAAGATTTTGTGGATGTTGCCCCTCCCCACACAAAGAACGGTAGTCCAGGCGTTGGTTGTTTCCCGCCTGGACTATGGCAACGTCCTATACCTTGGAGCCGACTTAACAACTATAAAAAAACTTCAGGTTGTGCAGAACGCTGCTGCCCGTCTGCTCTGCAACGTTCCTAGGAGAACTTCTGCTTCCACAGCACTTCGTGACCTTCATTGGCTTAAAAGTTCAAACAAAATTAAATTTAAAGCCCTGGGTCACATTTTTAGAATCAAACACGGCTCAGCCCCAAAATACCTCCAGGGCCTTATTCAGGCCTATAAACCCAGTCGAACTCTAAGATCATCAGTACATGGTGATTTTTCTGTTCCCAGATTTAAGCTAGTAAAGATGGGGGGGGCGCTCCTTTGCCTATTTAGGTCCTAGATTTTGGAACGCTCTTCCTGTGACCCTAAAGACAGAAACCAATCTTTTTCGTTTCTGCAAGGGACTTAAAACGTGGCTCTTCCAGCAGTAATTTGTAGCCCAGTAAAATCAGCTTGACATTTCTCTTCTTCTCCAGTCTGTCCCTAAGCGCCGGGAAACCCACTGCGGGTAGCTGTGCGCTCTAGAAGTTTTAAAAATAAATAAAAGCCATTGTGTTGTGTCCGATCGAAATATACGTAATGCTTCCGATGGACGTGAAAAGGAAAACAATCGGCATGCTGTGATAATCCATGTTTTCCTTATGTTACTGTACGCAGGACACAGAAAAAAGAAGTGCTCAATTGTCTCTTGTGCAGTCTGACATATTGGGCACATAGGAGTGATTGTAACATTGGCCCATTGTTTTTCCAAACTTTTAGCGGTAGGGTCCCAAACCTGAACTGAATATAAAGTGCTCGTGCCTGTGGTGGTTCAATTTCATCCATGAACACGTCAAAGTTAAAACAGCTCTTAACACTTAAAAATTGCAAAGTTAAAGTGCCACGTGCTACGGTTTTATTGCTAGAGGAATTGATAAAATCCCAGTATTTAAGGGGGCCATTCCTTTTGTGATAGAACCAGGGGCCTCCCACATCATATCCAGACCCAGGCGATACAGCCATTCTCTAACCCTCTTGAACCATTGCAATAATTCACCTTTCTGTTATTGTAGGGTTAATAATTCCACCACCGCCTCTTTTACGTGGATCTCTATATTGTTAGCCCAAATTCTGACCCAAAACATCAGTACTCTAAGGACAGCAAAGTGTGAGATAGATTTAACTCCTAACTCAAGGCGTAGTGGTAAAATTGGGGTATTAATTGGGACATTAAGTATTGCCTTAAGGAATTTAATTTCCGCTATCTCTAACTTTTTAGTGTTCTTCAAACCCTATAATTCGGCGCCATACAAAGCTACACCTAATACTTTGGCCCTATGTATCTCCAGTACAGGAGAAATTGGGCGGTAGGTTGAACATCTTAGCCTCCGAGCTATTGCGCAGTCTACTAGTTGGAGTGATGACTCACTCTTTTGAATTTGGGGAGTCCATGCTAAGTTGTCACTAATTCTGACTCCCAGGTAATCAAAGACCTTAACCTGTTCTAATTGTTGGGTGCCCAATATCAGCTTCCCCTTTGAATGTTTGTAGGGGTTAAAGACCATATATTTAGTTTTTGAGCAATTAAATTAGAGGCCCCGGTCTTTGCAGGCTTCTGCAAACTTATTTAAGGTGTTCTGAATATCCTTCGGAGTCTTAGAGATAAGGAGTGTGTCGTCTGCAAACAACAAGGAGAGTAAGGGACTGGCTCTAATCAAGGAGGATCTCCTCCGCAATCATATAGCTCTTGAATCAACCCATTGATGTACTGGGTGAATAGAGTTGGGGCAAGCACGCAACCCTGACGTACCCCTTTGGAAATTGTGCTTGTGGATGACCTAAAACCAGCCTGCAGGTGGGAGACGATGTTATTCTCTTCCATCCACTTTTGGATACGGAGCACCATAACTTTACAAAAGAGTTTCTGGGAGTCATCTAGAAGACTTATCGGTCTATAATTTCAGGGGTCTCCTTTCTCTCCTTTTTTAAAGATTTGTATTATTTCTGCTCCTTTCCATGTCGGGGGAATATCCCCCCCTCGCTGGATGGTGTTAAAAACCTTTTGAAACAAAGGGCCCCAAATATTTGGCTTGGCTTTGTACAAGTCTCCTGGGAGACTGTCTAAGCCGGGAGCTTTTCCTGCCTGCAGTAGGTTAATTGCTGCTATGATTTATTTTAGGGAAAACCCTTCAGTAACTCCCTTTATTGGCACCAGGCTGACTTCCCCTACGGCTGCCACAGTTTCTTCTTCTAAAGCGGGGGGTGGCTCCCTAGTATAAAGTTTTCTAAAATACTCTTCCCAAACCTGTGGTTGACTATAAAAATCATCTTCACTGACCTGCCTTACTGAACCTTTAGCAAGTAAATGCTAGAACGTTTGACTATCTTTCTGTTTGGAGGCCTCAACCAATGTACGCCAGTTATTGGCCTCCCAGGTCTTTTTCGCTCCAGCCTGTGCCCTCTTGTGCAACTTTCTACTATTCATGATGGCCTCTTGAACTCCTTGCTTTTACTGTTTCTGGTAAGTTAGCCTTTGCTAATCTACAATCCTCATTGTACCATGGGGCATCGCTTCGTTTAAGAGTGTTAAAGCTTATAGATTTGCTAAAATATTGCTTAATGCTATTGGACAGTTTCTGGTAACTAGTTAAGATACGATCCCCCTCATTGTGGTCTAAGTCGCTAACTACCTCAAGAGTCTTCTTCATACATTTTTGGGATTAATTGCCCATCAGCTATCATACTGGGCCATTTGATACATCTATTATTGTTTGTTGTAACAATGGGTACCATATTGTTAGAGGTTTGACTCTCAAAGATAGGAATGCCAGATAGCTCCATGCAAAGGGCATTATGGTCACTATCATAACAGATTAAAACAGTCATATCCTTGACATGAGACCACATGTCAAGGTCTACCATCATGTAGTCTATCCTACTTTTTGTACAACCCCTTTTAAAAGTAAATTCCGCTGCCTCATCAGCCGGTGTACGCCCATTACAGGCACGCGCCCCATGTGCCAAAGTAAGGCACAGTACCTGCTGGCCCACTTTAGTGAGTCTTTTAATGGGTGGATTAAGTAGTTTTTTAACATCCCTAGCTTGCTCTTCTTCCTGAACTAGCTCTTGGGTATACTTCACCGGCTCATAGATTGTATTAAAATCACTTGCAAGAATGAGGGGAGGGCCTCCACTACATTTCTCTAAATAGTCAACTAACGTTATTGTTTCCGAAGGCTTATGTTGGCTACTGAACCTATTGTAGACATTAATCAATCTAAATTGGACACTCCTTTTTGCCCATTATAAATCAATACCAAGAATCTCCTGAGAGTCTACCCTCAGATGCTTTATTCTACAGTTCAGCGTTGTCCTGACTCAGATTATCAACCCTCCCGCAGGACGTCCCACCTTTGATGATCTGGCATCAGTACTAAAAGTGGAGAACCCCACCCTGTGTACCGCTCAGTCGCCCAGGTTTCCTGGAGAAGGCATATGTGGTGACTATCAAACATCCTACCCCATTCCGGATCACTTAATTTGGATTTAAAACCGGCAATATTCCATGATATGATCTGTAGTGCATGATTATTACACTCACTCCTGCATTGCCATTGGCTCGGTGTAGAGTTAACGTCTGTTGGTGTCTGAGATATTTCAGGGGTGTTTTGGCCTATGATAGGGATAATAACTAACTCCTCACCCACCATGTTATTAAAAAATGTGTTTCCCTCAGCATGGGTGGTTATAGCAACCCTATCTACCGAAGACCCTCTCCCTCGATTTAGTCAGTCAAGGCTATCGAAGTCAGTAAGTGCTTCAAATCTATTACTGATTACCAGGGGAAAGTGGACTTGCCTTTTTACTGGGCTGTGAGATGGGTGGACAATTTGTTGGGGATTTGACCTGGTCTGCTTAAAATGCCTATAGAAGAGGCCAAGTGGCATTAATTCTTTTTTTTAAAATTTGTTTATTTTGTCTGGTCCGACAAGTGATCCGCCCCTACATTGCAATCATTCATTTTGTGTTGTACAGAAATTAGATATACATATGTACAAGCTTCAACAGACAGTTATCTGCAGGTACATTAGATCATTCACCAGTACATTGACATTCTCTGCTGTACAGGGAGGCCTTCCATACAGTATAACAATTACATGCCATTATTCACCCCGGTGTTGTGCATGTAGATAACAGTCACATGTTCATACTCCCCCTATACAATATAACCAAACATCTCCGCCTATCTCTTATAGTTATTGTTCAGATCTCCGGACCTATCTTACTCATCACTCTGCATTTGCTGGAGATATTGCCTTAGCGGTTCCCAGAAATCCCTGGGCCGTGATGCTTGTGATAGTTCTTCCGCATAGACCTCCATAGTTTCCCTACAATTTGACATGTCTACCAGCTAATCCTTGAACCTAGGGGGGCTCTTGCTGCCCCATCTAATTGCCAGCAGCAGGGATATCGCTTGGAATTTACGCTTCTTCACGGGCTTCAATTTATATATCCCCAGCAAGCACACCAGAGGAGTGCTCGGCACTAGTTCAGCCAGCATTCTCGTTATTGCATCCGTTATATCTTGCCAGTATTTGTGTATCTGAGGGCATACCCACGCTAGGTGTAGGAAATCTGCGTGCAGAGCGTCGCATCTTTGACATTTGTCATGTGTTCTGAGACCTTATCTATGTAATTGCGTTGGGGAGTAATAAAATTGATGCAGAAATTTAAAGTGTATGATACGCAAATTACAATTTGATGTCAATAACCTTAATTGTGTGCAGCTATATTCCCAGTCTTGTACCTCAATGGCTTCTCCTAGCAGTGTTTCCCACCTGATAAGTGATGTATTACTAAGCTCTTTTTGCTCTGATTGTGATGCAGTGTATAAACAGGTAATTAATTTCTGGCGTGTTGGTGCTTTCAGCATAGCTTGTAGTGCGAGTAGTGTTGGTGGTTCCTTCGGGTAGGTTGTATACATATCCCTGATCGCCATCTGCAAGTGCAGAAGGGCGAGCATCTTCATTGGTGTATTATGTATGCTCAATGATGGATCACCGCGTTGTATAACTCTGCCATGCGGGAAAACATCCTTCATGGCGAAGATCTTCATGTCGGACAGTAGCTGTGTCATTTTCGTTTCCTGCATCACCGACAGCTTCGGGTGGTTAGCGATGGGAAGTGTTGGGGCATAAATAGGTAGTTTATCTGCCCTGCTCACTAGTGTATGCCACGCCCTCGAGGTACAGCGCACCGGCTGGAACGTGTCTGTATGTGTGTAGGATGTGGGGTGAGTGTCGGGTGTACACTGTCCGTCTCCACCGCTATATGTGGGATGTACGCGTGGTATTTTGTCCAATAGTTTGCGTGTTGCGCCTGCGCAATAGAAATAAGGTTGCATGGCCGGTGCTCCGAACCCGCCCTGATGATATGGTTTCGTTAATATTCCCCACCCTACTCTAGCTTACTTGCCCGCCCATGTGAGTCTTTGCAATGCAGATCTCAGTTTGGAGAAAAACGCCTGCGTCAACCAAATAGGAATGTTGGTAAATAAATATAAAAATTTGGGTAGAATTATCATTTTTTGCAGAGCAATCCTGTCTGCTAACGATAGGGATAGCTGTATCCACCTGGTTATCTGTTCGTCAAGTTTCATCAGCGCCCTACCGTAGTTCTCCCTTATGACTAAATCTGGGTCCCTATGTATCCACATGCCGAGATATTTGACTGGATCAGTTTGCCACTTTAGGGGATAATTCAGTGTAGGCTGAGTCGTGGCCGGCGTTAAGGGAATTAACACTAATTTGTCCCAGTTTATACGTAAACCTGCATATTGTTCGAAACGGACATACTCTTTGATAAGGTCATTGAGGTGGGTGTTTGGATGACGAATGAATAGCACCATGTCGTCAGCGTATAGGGAGATGTTGAGAGGTCGTAGACCCATCTGTAGGTCTGCTTCCGAATGGTGTTGGCGAATTCGACAGGCTCCAAAATCAGTGTAAACAATTTCGGTGATAACGGGCAGCCCTGTCTTGTCCCTGTTCCTATATTTATGGGGTCAGATGTCTGTCCATTTAATCTAATCCTAGCAGACGGATCCTTATACAGAATTTCGATACATCTCACGAACCTCTCCAGAAAACCCATCCCACGCAGTACCTCAAACATGTACGTCCATTCCACCGAATCGAATGCTTTCGCAGCGTTCAATAATGCCGCCGCCGCCGGCAGCTCCGGATCCAGGTGGTGATAAAGGGCAAAAATGGTCAAGGGGCATTAATTAAATTTTATATTCTGATTCTGGTCCAGGTTGTTCCTTCCAGCTATTGAGTAATTGCCTTGCAAGGTCTGGTGATCTGTAATTAATCACTACACAGTCTCCCTTTGCTGTCTTCCGTAGAGGTCCAACCCAGTACACTCTGCGGGTATACAGAATATCATGGAAGCTGGAACTAGAAAAGTCTGTATTCTGCGTAAGCCAGTGACAAGCCTTATTCTTTAATTGAATAAAGGATTCCTTTTTCTCTCCTCTAAGTGATGGTACATTAGTTAAGATCACCACGTAAGGGCAGCAGTCTGGGGGAAGAGGAAGAGTTACATCATTGTAGCTTCCTTCACATAAAGGAGCATCATTCAATTGTATATTTGTCTGCGTTGGTGGAACCAAGTTTTTCCTATACTGTGTCAAACTAGTACTAGTAGGATCTGTGTTTCCATAATGTTTACGATGCCTGGTATTATCCCTGCTATTATCTACTAGTTTGGCCTGGTCACTCGTTTGTTCACTAGCCTTCACTAGAGGTTGCACTAAGTTACCGTGGTGCCTTTCAGCCTTATTACTAACTTTCCCGCTGGCTTCACCCCCTTTATCATCTCCCTGTTGGATTACACACCCAGACATTAATAAACCATGTGTCTTTTTTACACCTTCCACATTATTTTCTAGATTATCAAGCCTCTTCAAAATGGGTTGTAGTCTGTTTTGCATTATTTCATCGAAACCATCCATTAGAAGCTTGATGTCTTGTGGGGATAAAATTATAGGGGACGGAATAATGGAAGAGGGGCTCATTTCAGCAGGTGATACAGCAATAGGCCTGTTACTATCCCCAGTGGGGGCCTGTCTCTGTTTTCTCTTTGATCTAGTATTTACTATAGATTCAGGATCTCAATGTTTAAGCTTCCTCTTTCTTTTAGCTGGGGGACAGGGTACTGTAACTGCTTGGGATCGAAGGGAGGGCAGATCAGGGCTGATGGGTCATTTGTCAATTGTTCTAAAATAAGGCTCCCTGGTACAGTGGCCATTTTTTGCCCATCAGTTGTTACATCCTGATTCAAACATATATCAGAAACGCCCTCTATTGATAGACGGCGTTGAACTACAAGTATTTCTTTATCTATGACCTTTGCAGCTCGCGTTAAAAAACTGTCAAGGGTTGAATTCTGCATAGACCTTGGTGTACTCTCCATCTCATCCACCCACCTTACCTTAGCCATGGTCCAATAATGCAGATGTTAAAAGTCTTACGTGCTGCTTGGTGGAATCCCCCAGATTCCCAATGGGTCACATAAAACAGTTCCAGGAAAAAATGGGCATTTGAAGTTTGAGTCAATAAACAGGACTAAGAGAGCAGGCTTTGACGGGCCCGCACTTGGCCTGGGCAAAGCAGCAGGAGCCCACAATGGCTTTAATGCGGCTCTGGGCGCGGGAAGAGGCGTCTCTGCCCCACAGGCTGCTGGGACTCACAGACCCTCCTGGTTATGCTGGCCGTTCTCCTCACGGCGTTGGCGACAAACTTCCTGGGCTTCCCGCGCTGTGGGAGCCCACAACGGCTTTAATGCGCCTCCATGTGTAGCATGTATATGCGTATATGTATGTATGCGCGTATATAGCCAAGAATCCCCCTGGGAAGAACCAGCCCCCTCACCTTGATGGTTTAGAATGAAAGACCCCATCTCTTCTTCGAAGATGACACCCCCCCCAGGGATGTCAGACCACTGCATGTTGAAGATACAGCATGCAGGACCCTGTGTCAGCTTGGAAGAAATTCTCCTCTGGAGGGAGGAATAAGGGTCTTTTATAAGGAAGAGTGGTCACTCCACGGCTTTTTCTAGAATCAATATGTTTTTTAAAACAACCAAACAATCATGAATGTGTTTCCAAACAAGTGCGATCATGCACAGCTGGCTATTGGCCAATGATGAAAAAAGTGGTGACCCTTATACAGAATACTTATACCGTGCCTCAGGACATGTTTATGTGCGTCAGGTACAGGAATTATGATAGGGTACCGAGAGTCTGGTATTAAAGAGACAGGAGCAAGCTACTAGGTAAAAGGTCACTTTTGTATGTAAAATGGTGTACACATGACAGGACTATCCTAAAGGACATGGCAGAACCTCTTCAAGGCAGCCGCTCTTGATGAGCCCTTTCATACCAATGTGTATAAACTTGTTCACAGTACAAAATTGTCACTGCTGATCGTTTTGCGGCCTAGAACTCCAGTGTAGTTGGGAACAGTACCCTGCCATGCGTCCCCGTGAGCAATGTTATTCAACTGTGAAAAATACTGTATACAGAAAGCCTATTCAGCTGAGTTTAATGGAGTCAGATTGGAATATAGAGGTGATGGTATGAAAGTGCTTTTTGTGAGCAGGTGTTTTAAAAAAAGTTCCATATCAATAATATTTCAGGAATGAAACGTGTTGGGACAAGAAGTACTTTTAAAATCTCTGTTGCATTTGAATAATAAACCTCATCGCACCTCAAAGATGGATATAAACTTCTTGAAGATAAACTTTGCCCGAGAAGTGTGCTACATACTACACGGAACCTGTTAAAGGAAACACATGATGTGTGGATAGACTTCTTGATGATATCACAGGAACACACAGACTTCCTACCTCAATCCCTATTATAAATACTTAAAATGAGTGCACTTACCAAACCTTGCAGCAGAAGATTAAAACCACCAGAAAGATAATACTTCCAGCGGCTATGGAAAGCCCAGCAGACACTTTCAGGAAAATAAACTGATCACTTTCTGGTACTGAAAAGTAATTGAGGAAAATGAAAGGGTTAGCTTTGTAAAGTAATGCAAACAGAAAATGATCAGCATATCACCTTTGTAAACTGATGGAATAGTATGTCTCTTGTGCACAGGTATGAAAATTACTGCACCTAAAAACTAAAATACTTGTTTTGTAATCTTTCAGCAATACATTTTTAGCAAGCCTCTAGATTATTTTCACTTAAGATATAAAGGTAATGAAGTGGTGTTTGTCACTACTCTTCTTTGACACCCTTAATCCTTTCTATCATACATACTTTTAGTGATGTAACCTGTACGGTGATTCCTTTACACATGCTGGCATACTTTTTCTCGGATGACATTTTCAATATTTCCCTCCTGCTGATTTCCTTCTTCCCATGTGCACCATCACTGGCTTGGTCTGACTTTTTCTTAACCAACACTACTTTGCATTCTGGGGCTTGTACAAGAGAACACGCTGCAACAACAAAAGCACTACAGAATGCGCAGAATGCGTTTTTTCTAATATTCCTTTTGTTTTCACACATACATAATAATGACATACCTACAAATCATTTCAAGCATCAAACAACAATTAAACCAAAAGTACAAAGGATTATAAACATTGTGGCTGGGAAAGTATATATGCCAAAGGAATGGTATAAGGAGAGAGGGACGAGGAAAGTGACTAAGGCTACAAACCAGTATGATTGCTTGTTCTTAGAGTCTTTGAAGTTCTTAGGAGATAGCTTCAAGAAAAATGGAGTTACAGTATTATAAAAGGGACACCACACAAACTCCCAACAGTGGAGAAGGAATGACTCAGGAAGTAAAGGAAGTGTCTTATTCAATAGTTTTTGTAGAAGGAATACTGCAGCCTAATGCTTCGGCACTTGATCGCTAAAGACCAGAAAATGTATCATTGCAAGGAAGACCAGGATGATAAGGGAAAGGAGGACCAGGACAAGGGAGATTAGTATGAGAGCAGTGGGAATGACCACTCTGGGTGGCTAGGAACAGGATGGTTTGAAGAAGGAGGACCAGGACTAATTGAATAAGATAGGAGACCAAGGCAGATCAGATCCGTTGGTCTTGGACCATAAGAACTAAGAACTAAAGACTAGATAGAAGAGGATTAGGTGGGTTAGAAGGATAAGGATAAGCAGGAACAAGGCTACTAGATATGGTCACGAGGTATTTAACCTAGAGCACCATAACCCAAAGTATCAAGTGGAGCAGGAGTTCCAAGACCTGGGGTAGGAGGACCAGGAAGGCAAGGATTAGGGAAATCAAGACAACCAGAGCCACAAGGACCAATGGGACCAAACAAGGACCAAAATAACAAGGCTCAGCCCAAGAGGACCTAATAAGGAGAACCAGGACCAGTGGACCAGGGGACAGGGACTAGGGAGGATTGGATCATGATGACTCAAACCAGGGGGACTCGAAGTGCCACACCTGGGAGAACCAGGACAACAAGATCAGGTGGAGTGGGACCCAGGAGACCTACTGGATCAGGAGGCCAGGAAGGGTCAATACAAGGAAGGGCCAGAAACTGGGACAGGAGGGCCATGTTCAGGAAGAACTAGAACTAGGAGCACCAGATTCAGGAAACCAATACTAGGGGACCAGTTATGGTTAGACCAGAGACAATGAGGAACAGGAGGAACAAAAGAACCCAGAAAAGGAGGACTTGGGTCAGGACAAGTTGGAAGATTAACACCAGAAGCCACAGAAGAATCAGGACGAGAAGTAAGAAACCCAAAAGCAGGATGGCACCTACGTGATTCTTGGCCAAGTCTTTTAGGATATCCCTTTTGAAACTGTTTCTTTTTTATTCTTCTTATGCTGTGAACTCATAGAAACCCCTATGTTTTTTCAGCCCTTTTGAAGAACTGGTTAGTATTTGCTGAAACATCAGAGCATGCAGAAAGAATGGCAAGCAAGGACTCTTACACTTTGACCTCTGAGTAATAGGAGATGCTGTATGACGCTGGCACAGTAGTTTGAGAGTGGATGAGAGGTCAAAGGGACTGAAACATGGCAGAGGGGTCTAAAGGAGAATAGGTGACAAAGAATGTGGTCTGTGAATGATGCCAGATAAGGTTTGAGAAACTCAGAAAGTTAAAGCTAACGTCTAACAATGGGGGTCAAAGGGCTATGGCAATGGGCAAAGTGGAACTCAAGATCATAAGAAGGCTCTTATGAGCAGAAGAGGGGAGGAGGGCAGCTCTATATTGACCATCTGAGATGGCCCATGGGGGATTGTGAGGAAAAATTGCTCTGATTGGCAACTGTGATAGCACTGGGAACCAAGGCCAGCAGTGATATACCAGAAGAGTGGTCTGTGGAACTCTGACGGCTAAATGAATGGTGGTGGACATACCTATGTTTCAGAAGCAAAACATAACTCAGTGTCAAGACTGGTGGATTAGTCTCTATGACTCCCAGACCATTGCACTGACATACCATGTTATATGTATGGTTTAAGTGTAGTAAGTGTGCAGTAGTTAGCCTCCATGTGTGGTAAATGTCTGACTGCTAGAACCAGTGGGATGCATTTTGGATGGCCTATGGTTTATTATGGGATGTGAGGGAGATTAGATCCAGCTTCCCCAGGCTGTGGAAGTGTATTGAATGTATCCCTGTGGTTGGAGGGTGGAGACTCATACACTGAAGTGTGGTAGAATGGAGAAAAGTTTCTCCCAGAAATTAGGGAGGGCAGTTTTGTTTTCAGCAACAGAGGTATTAGTTGGAGCCCAGAGTACTATTGGCAGACATGCGGACTTAATCTCAATATTATTGGTCAGCGCAAGATTGACAATCGCTCGCGTGTGGATCTCACCAACACCCCCATCGGTAATGGAATGGTGGGGATTAGTTAAAGAAACATATGATATGGAATTAGCATTGTGTGGTAAATAATTTAATTACCGGTACTTAATTTGATGCAGAAAATCTATAATAATAGCTCAGTAAAATAAGAGGCAGAATCCGTGGTATTAGAGGTTCGGAACGGGCTTTATTCCAAAATCAATTCGAATTGATGGACTCCATATTCCATCACCAAGGAGGTTCAGGAAGTGAAGGACATACTTTATTGACAGGTAATCATTTTTATAGAAGAGGCATTACAGTGAAACAGATGCAGGAGGCGTAACAGTTGATAACAGAGATAAAAACATACATGCGTAACTAAAATGGGTGTAACGAGGCGTAACTAAAGAACGTCATCAGGTATGATGTCATAAATGGGTGGTTCCATGAAAGAATTTCGCAATGTCAGCAGAAATACTTGGCAGAGATGCGCGCGCAGCAGCATGACGTGTGATTGACGTGCAACTAGGGGGTGAAGGGGACTTGACATTTAGCTCTACATGTGGAGACAGAAGTCTGGGGGGTCAAGTCAACCTAATCCCAAATCATATCTAACATCCTATGTTTAAAGAACTACGTTATCCAAAAGGAAAGGTCTCTCGAATAAAATCTATTCTATACTGACTGTGAGTGCGTGTACAAGCGTCTAAGTGTCTACACTAGATGCAAGGGCAGAAATCTTCCATAGTAACAGGGCTATGAATTACTTGCATAAAGACAGAGAAGCCGGGCCCTTTGCTCGGTAGCTGGAAGAATGTTTACTTAAACTACTAGACAGGAATGCATTGGATGGGGAGCGGAGCAGATAATCTCGAAGGTGAAATACAGTTTTTGGCAAGCAGACAGGTCGAGTCAGGCACCGTTAGCCGCGCAGGGAGTAGGACAAAGTTCATGGATACAGATGCGAGCTCAGACTGGAGCTTTCAGAGGCAGAAGGCAGAAAAAGGCTTAATGGCAGAATCAGGGCCTACTCGCCTGGACTGTAAAATGGGATAAATGAACCATATAAAGCCGGTGGCCTTTCATACTTAGGAATAGAATATCCGGCCCATTCATGGCGGATCTGAAAGAGGACATGTTGACGGTGGACGCACATGTGTTTGCGTCTTCATAACTGGAACTGGAGGGAACATACATGTACTTGTGATTTATACATGAAACCGTTGGGGTCCAAGATAGGGGACATAACTGATCATAAAAATCCATATTTCCACATTCCCTCCTTGTCCCCTACTTGCCCTTAGGAGATATCAATCTTCATCAATCCGTCGATCTGTTCATATAGCATCATTTGTTCTTCTTTCTTCTTCCGGGATGAATGAAATCTTGGTGGTGGAATACACGATGTGGCACACAGACCACAAATCGCTGGTCCACATTGTAGGCATAAGCAGCAACTGAATAGTATGAGAAAGCCAATACCTAGGAAGGATAGGACCCTCCATCCCCAGGCTGACAATACACCCCAAAACCAACCGGACCAAGTCCAGGTGCCTGGATTCTGGTGTATCTGGCTTACAATCTTATGAAGGCGAGTTATTGTTTTATATACTGACGGCGAATTTTCTGGTATGAAAATGCAACAACTTGATCCGATGACCCTACAAGCTCCGCCCCTATCGGCCAGGATGACGTCAAGGACAAGACGATTTTGAAGCACAACAATCCGCATAGCAGACTGCTCTTCTGTTAAATTGCCTAAGGCGGAAATAGTTTCGTTCACTACTGCTTCAAGGGTTCTGGTTAATCTACGTATCAGCTTACTATTGGTAACTGTACCTATATAGGGAAAGAGACCTTTATTGAAATCTGTGTATTTTTCCCATGCTGTTTCAGTGTAATCGACTATTGGGAGATCTCTCCGTTCTCTATTGTGTACTAAATGAGTATTTCTGTGATAATCAGGAGGAGCTAGGAAAACGGGTGGCAAAAGGAATCCGATGTAGCAGGTACCATCCCAATCTAGAGGCAAACGTATATATGCAGTCTGACCACATACGAAGTAGGAATGGCGAGAAGCTCTAAATGTAGATTTGCCTTGATCACTGAATTCTATTACAGTGGTGCATCTACTATGGCCCATATGTATGGAACCATTCTTTCTTACACATAATTCACCTTTAACTGGAAATACTGACATAGCGGGCAAAATTGGTGCAGCTTCGGATTCAACATTCAGGATCATGAGATTAAGCGTGAAATTCCCTAATCCATATACTTCATTTTCTAGATCAGTTCCTGTTCTTTTGGGAAGTCCCTCCTTATTAGGGTAGCAGGCTTTGAGTAAAACTAGGTTCAGGTTTCCCCATACCCAATTGTCTTGATAAGTTACTGAGTTTGAATTGAAGGAATTAATTAAACTAAACCATGCTCCACAGGAGCCATTGTGTGTGAACGGATATGGAAAGAGAGGCAGAATTCCCTTATAGTTCTGATAGGGAGGGAGTCGGCCACATATCCAACAATTTGTAGCATTGCTAGCCTGATGGGAATGATGTAACATACTAATAAAAGTGTTATTGCGCAGCGCAAATCTATAGGGCAACTCATGCGGGGGTAATTCACTAAAAGAATGTTCAGCAGTAACATTGTAAACATGTTTAGAAATAGGATAATATATATGCAACAATATACTTGCAGCGATTATTAAAAGACTTAAGAAAAACAAAATTAATAACGTCACTGTGCAATGACTACGCAGTGATTTACAGTACGCATGTTGTTTCAACTGCATCTTTCGGTTTCTTTCTCTATTCAAGTCTAGGGGGTACATGTCAGAGACAAATTCGACCGATTCACCTCGGAGAGGACTTAAACAATCAAATTGTCTGACTTGTTAGACCGTAGTTTTAGTTTATATAGTTCCTTATTAGTCTGTTCAACCAAAGGAAGCTTTGAGTCAATCGGTGAAGACACGCGAGGTGTATCGTTTACATCGAACGGTAGTCCATAAAATTTCTTGATATGACTTGAATGTATCCAGCCTTTGCGACCTTCGATCTTCACGGCTGTCCTCGTGGTTAACAGTACAAGTTGAGGCGATTTCCACCTAGGATCCAGCTGAGTCTTCCGGTCAAAATTTCTCGATAACACCAGGTCCCCGGGAACTACGTCATGGGGTTTCACCTCGGTGTTGTCGGGAAAGGCTGCAGCTACCTGTGAACGACAAGATTGTAGTGCAGACATCAAGGAAGCCAAGTAATCTGTCAGCATATTACAGTCAACATCAGTTATTTTGCGTGGTATAGGCGTCCCCCACATATTTGGTGGTCTGCCAAAGATCACCTCATAAGGGGATAGCCCTGTTCGAGAGTGCGCTACCATTCTCATGTAAAAGAGTGCAACTGGTAAGGCTACTACCCAGTCGACACCTTTCTCTCTACATATTTTGGACAATCTAATTTTCAGAGTTTGATTATGTCGTTCCACGAGACCTGCTGCCTCGGGGTGTCGGACACAGTGAAATATCCATTGATAGCCTAACAAAAGTGAAACGTGTTTCATTAGTTCGGATGAGAACGGCTGGCCGTTATCTGAGTAGACAACACGTGGTAAACCGTACCGTGGGAAAAATTCTCGAACCAACTGTTTGGCAGTAGTCGGGGCAGTGTAATCTGAAACCGGGTATGCTTCTGTCCAACGGGAAAGAGCACAGACAACTACAAGAACATATTTGAATCCTCGACATCGTTCCATCTGGATATAATCCATCTGGAGGACTTCAAAAGGGTGCTCAGGAGGCTGAAATCCACCCTGTTCTACGGGAATGCTTTTACCTGGGTTAAACTGACAACAGATCATACAGGTACGAACTTTTTGTTTAGCTGCTGCTCGTAAATGTTTGTTGAACCAAATGTGTTGAATGCTGTCTAGCATAGCTTTTTCTCCTAGGTGTGCTGGACTATGTATTGTATTAATGATAACTTGAACCATGGAATCAGGAAGGAACCATACAGATTTTTCCTTCGTCATCCATCCTTGATCCGTTTGGATCCCTCCTAATTCAGTCCATTTCTTTATTTCATCTGGTGTAGCATGTGTCTGTATGTCAATTACGTCAAGAGCGGGATCCTTAACCATCATGCAATGTGTTGGTGTCGGAACTATTGTCTTTGTCATGTCAGATGTGTGAGTTTGAGCAGTCCGTTTAGCTGTTCTGTCAGCTAGATCATTGCCTTGGGAAATGATATCAGTAACTTTCGTATGAGCTTTACATTTCATAATTGATATTGCAGTGGGTAGATGTATGGCATCTAATAAGGCATGAATGAGGGGTCCGTGCTGAATATGGGCACCGTGAGAAGTTAAATAACCTCTCTCTCGCCACAGCACGCCGAAGTCATGTACAACTCCGAATGCATAACGTGAATCAGTGTATGTGTTGACTTTTTTATTTGTGGCTTGAATACAGGCTTGTGTCAGAGCGATGAGCTCTGCTGCTTGAGCTGACAAGGTATTTATGCAATTTGTTTCAATGACTTCAGTGTCTGTTGTGACTGCATACGCGGCCACTAACTCTCCTTTACTTGTTCTCATACATGAACCATCTACATACAACGTCAGGTCTGGATCTGACAATGGGATGTCTGTCAAGTCTTGTCTGGGTTTCGTCGTGATAGTGATAACTTCAATACAATCATGTGCTAGTGGGTCTGTTCCGTTTACTGGTAACAGTGTGGCGGGATTCAATGTACTACAACGTCTGATTTCTATGTGTGGCTGGAACAATGTTAATTCGTAACCGGTGAGTCTTGCTATAGTCAAGTGTTGTGTTTGTGTTCGGTTCACAAGAACCTCTACTGCGTGCGGTACTTGTACTGTCAATTGGTGACCTAACACTATGGCATCGCTTTGTCGGATTGCTAAAGCTGTTGCTGCCACTGATTTCAGGCACACAGGCAGAGCCTGAGCTACGGGATCTAATGTACTAGAAAAATAAGCACATGGTTTGTGTGATCCTGCTTGTTCCTGTGTGAGTACTGACAAGGCAGTACCTTCGCGTTCTGTAACAAAGAGTGTAAACTGTTTATTGTAACATGGTGTTGCTAAAACAGGTGCTTGACATAAAGCTTTCTTTAGGCTTTCAAAAGCTTGTGTATGTTCCTGAGTCCAAGGGAGAACAGTCGATGTGGCTGCCTCCTGCGTTGTCAACTGAATGAGTGGTTTTGCTAGAAATGCATACTGAGGGATCCACTGCCTACAGTATGAAGTGAGGCCTATGAAAGCCCGTACCTCCTTTTGTGTCTTGGGTATTGGCATGTTAGCAATTAACTGGATGCGATCTGGTGTAAGCTGCCTTCCCTCCTTGGACAGCGAGTGCCCAAGGTAAACAACTCGCTGGACACAGAATTGCAGCTTAGAAGGGGACACCTTGTGCCCCTTTTCGGCCAAAAATTGTAAAACCGTCAGTGAGGCTTTTTCACATTCAAGTTCGCTTCTAGCGGTGATCAGCAGATCATCGACATATTGAAGCAGGGCAGTGTTGACTGGCATGTGTATACTGTCAAGTTCTCGTTTCAGTGCTTGGCTATAGATGCTGGGGCTTTCTGTGAATCCTTGAGGTGCGCGTGTGAATTTAAAGCTTCGTCCATTTAAACTAAATCCGAACAAGTATTGGCTTTCCGGATCTATTGGGACGCTGAAAAAGGCATTCTTGAGATCAATTACAGTAAAGAATGTTGCTTCGGAATCAATGGCTGTCAGTAATGAAGAAATATCTGGGACTACGGGGTATTGTGGTATAATGCATTTATTTAATTCGCGCAGATCAATAACCAATCGATATACTGGCGGGGCTTTTGGATCAGTTTGTTTAAGAATCGGAATTATCGGGGAATTACATACATTGGAGTCGGTTTCCACAACCACTCCTTGGGTAATAAGCTCGTCAATGATTTGCAGTAAAGCCACTACAGCATCTGGGGGTAACTTGTATTGTCGCATTCGTGGTAATACCACTCCTGTCTTTAGTGTGACTCGATATGGTGTAATGTTCATGCAACCAACATCTGTAGGGCCTTGTGCCCATAAATGTGTGGGTAAAGTCTGCAGTCGGTGATCCATGTCTCGGGACACATAGTGCCCTTTGAAATCACGTAGAAACAATCTTACTCCTTCCGGAGAACAACATATTATAGCTCCTAGAGCTTTCAATGTTTTTATACCTAACAGGTTTTCTGGACATGATTTAGTAAGCAATAAATCTGTAGTTCGTGTCAAGGGACCAATCGTAAGTGGAAGAGGCTGTGATACTTCGTTAATGATAGGTTTTCCTGAAAAACCAAGGGAAATATTCTGTGAGCCTGAGAGGGGTGCCCCTGGAACTTCACTACGTTTTATGGTTGTTCGGCTTGCCCCTGTATCAAGTAAAAATTTTCTATCTTGGCCTAATAGTTCACTGTGTACATAAGGTCCTTCTTGATCCACAGGGACCTCGATAAGGGGTAAGCCAACTTCCCTCTCTAGGCTGTTTCATGAGTATCGTTGATAATCAGGATAGTCATACTGTGCGGTCTGGTACATCTGTTGTGTCGTTGTTTGTGTGGCAGCAATAGGCTGCGAGGGTGGAGCTGGCATAGACTGTTGCGGAGCTGGCGTGGACTGTGCATGCTGCGGGGCTCCTTGTTGGTTCTGATCCTGTCTAAGTGGCCTTGGTCTTTCTTTTGTATTACCTATGGCGATATTATGTTTTAAAACTGGACAATCGTGTACATAATGACCTGGCTGTTTACAATAGTTGCATGTCCCTTTTACAGGACCTGCTGAAACACTGGACTGTGTCATACCCTTTTTATGACCGTCAGCTGGAACTGTCTGGGAAACTAGCATTTTCATTTTCGTGTCTTTCATGCGTCTTTGTTCATGTTCTTGTTCCTCTCTAATTCTATTGTGATGGTACTGTAGCATTTGTAACATTTGTGACGGAGTGTTACCTTGCCAGGTACTCTCGAATTTCAATACTCTATTCTTAACTTGGGGCAAGGAATTTTCAAGTAATTTTGTCACAAACAGATGTGGATACGATTCGCTACTTGCTTTTATTCCACTATTTATACCAAAACATTTTTCGAATCGGGCATAGAAATCACTAGTGTCTTCATCTTGCTTTTGTTTACAGGCTGAGATTGCACCCCAGTCTTCCTTTTTCGTAGTTAATAAACGTGGCAGTACCTGTACTAATAAACCTGGTAGTGTTTTCGTCTTTTCCCCAAGCCCTGAACCTGGACCTCGAGCTTTTTCTTCGTTTTCTAATGCTGTCCAATCTATCTTTTGGTCTCCCACCTCCCAATCCTTTTCCTTGAGTTTTTCGTAAATGCCCGTAGGCATTAATACTTTCAATATTTTCATAATGTCGGGATAGGTATATTCTCCCATGAGCAACATGTCTTTAATTTCTCGGTGGAAACCCGCTGGGTCTTTATCATGACTGGGTACCACTTTCTTCATTTCTAATAGTTCTATTTTAGATATGGGTGTGTATACAAACACACGTTTAAACTGGTTGTCATCACCTTTTATCGGGTGCACTTCGCGTAAGGGATTCTGTCTATCCATGTAATACGTCATTCTTTCCTTGATGGGCAGTGAGACATGTTCGGGGCATACAAAAAGAATGTACTGCTTTCTGGATTCTAGTATTTCTCTAATTAACTCAGTACCTGAACCTCTCCATTTATTCGTGAGTAATTCAGTCAATATATTAGGTAAGGGACCAGGATCGGAGTGTTGGCTTTTATATAATATAAGGAGTTGTTGAATCATATAGATACCAGCTAAACGCTGTTCATCTGGGGTGAGGTTCAAAAACGTGTGCGCTAGTGTATCATCACTATATTTTCCGGGACTATCAACCCAGTGAACGGCTGACCTGGCTAATTCTTGTTCGTCCATAGAATCGAGTATATGATAACCCCTTCGTTCTCGGAGTAATTTGTCAGCAGCTTGGAACGAATGCTCGGGGGACCTTATATTTATTATAGGGGTTTGGAAATTTCTGCTATTATCTGGACGTATCGGACGTATCGGATCAGTAAAGCATCTAGTATTATTGCAAGATCTTCCTCTACCTACATAGGCCATGGTTTCTAACTGTCCTGCGGGCAGTTCTAATTCTTCCTCCTCCTCGGTTTGTTCAGGCTGGTCTACTGCTAATCTTTCTTCGTGTATTCGTTCTACTTCTTTGCGGATCTTTCGGCACATAGCTACTATACTTAATAGTTTATTATGTCTCCCCTCTGATATATTCCGACTCCATGTGGTAAGAATTCGCATTTCTTCCGGATTTACCCCTGGTCGGTCTTGATTTCTGATCACACAATTTATGAGGAAACGTAACAGTTCCCCCTGTATTTCCACTTTCTGGTACTCCATGGCTCTATTAATACTTTCAGAATATCGTCCCGACTGGACAAAGTGATATATGTTTTCTAAATGTTTAGTCATTCCTGGTAGCCTCCCTAAATATATTGCAGCTCGTCGGATACGTAATGATGCCAGCAGCATTTCGTCCTCTTTGCCGGGCACAGGGTCATATCTACAATCTACTAGAAGTTCCTTAAGCATGTCGGGAGTTACTAGTTTGGGCGTACGTTGGTGGGCTAATTCTTGAAAGGAAAGTTTATTTACTCTGGGTGGCGTGGAAAAAATGTTTGATGCACTTCCTGTAGCACCACCTGGGGTGCTGGATGTGAAAGGATTCGTTGAACGTGATATAGCAACCATAGGTGTGGATACAACTGTAGAAACAGATGTGCTTGCCGGAACTTGTGTCGGAGTTTGTGGTTGCGGAGGTACAGACGGAGGAGGGTCTTGGCGTTGAACCTCCTCGGCAGGCGGTCTATGTGGCGCAGTATTAGCATACTCGGGAGCTGCGTCGTCTAAATAAGAGGAAAGGAAAACATCTTCTGCGGTTCTGGGATGCCCTTTGGAATATGCTTTTATCGGAAACAATGGGGGTGGCAAGTCTTTTGGTATCTCTGGAGTAGCCTTAGGTAACCCTTCGGCCAGAAGAGGATACATACCATTCATAAGGGCATTTCTTTGTCTGTATACTTGTTCTGATTTTACTCGAGTACCTTCTTCAATTAATAGATTTTCTCGGACTTTATTTGAATTCTCCTTACTTTTCTCTTCCTGTCTGAGTGCTTTTTCTGTACGTCTATATGATTCTTTACGCCATAATTCAATGGCATCTTTCTGTGACTGTCTAGCTTTCTTTTTCCATAATTCTTCCTCTACTTTCATGATGCAATCTGCATCCCAGGTCCCAGCTGCGGGCCACCTCTGACTTTCGGGTAATTCCTTGGTGTAGTCTACCCATAAATCAAGAAATAATATGGCGTCTAGGCCATGTTTATGATACATGAAGTACCCTGGAGTGTCCCTAGGAGGAATGGGAACAGCTTCTTCGAGTACCCCTTTTCTAGTTTTGATTTGTCTTAATTTCGAAAAGAGCGGCATATTGAGAACTGATCTGATACCTAATTTTGAACACGTTTAATACAACAAAACACAATAATGAACAGTCATTCACACCACAATATGCAGAACGTATTTAAAACATTTAACATTTAACATTTAATGAACAACAATGATGGCCATTTAGGGAACTAGTCACTAAGCATAATACTCGGCACTAACAAGGTAATTCTGAATTATATACTAGACATACTAGATATACTGCTGAACAGTACAGATACACTGCTGAAACAGTGCAGACCGGATTTGTGTACCCAAACCCGTCTTGACCGGCACAACCTATGTGCACGTCAGAACGCCTCCCCGACAATGGTACTCACCGGGTAGCTCGGAACGGAAGGCCTCGGAACTGAACTGAACTGGACTTGAACCGGACTGGACTCGACTCGAAACTTCGGAACTTCGGACACTGGTGGGCCTCTGTATACCTCGGATCTTGCTCTCTCAGCTAGGCTCTGGTCGGGATACTTCGCACTTCTCACCGCCTCGTCTGGGTGTTGATCGCAGCCTCAGTTACCCCCGCTTGGCAGGAGGGAGATACAGGAAATCCTGTGGGTACGCGTTGTTGTCCGTCCAGCTGTGACAGGAGACCGGGCCTGCAACGCACCTCCGGCGCGTGAGATGAGAAAGTGTCCCTATTCGGGCGCCATATATGTGGTAAATAATTTAATTACCGGTACTTAATTTGATGCAGAAAATCTATAATAATAGCTCAGTAAAATAAGAGGCAGAATCCGTGGTATTAGAGGTTCGGAACGGGCTTTATTCCAAAATCAATTCGAATTGATGGACTCCATATTCCATCACCAAGGAGGTTCAGGAAGTGAAGGACATACTTTATTGACAGGTAATCATTTTTATAGAAGAGGCATTACAGTGAAACAGATGCAGGAGGCGTAACAGTTGATAACAGAGATAAAAACATACATGCGTAACTAAAATGGGTGTAACGAGGCGTAACTAAAGAACGTCATCAGGTATGATGTCATAAATGGGTGGTTCCATGAAAGAATTTCGCAATGTCAGCAGAAATACTTGGCAGAGATGCGCGCGCAGCAGCATGACGTGTGATTGACGTGCAACTAGGGGGTGAAGGGGACTTGACATTTAGCTCTACATGTGGAGACAGAAGTCTGGGGGGTCAAGTCAACCTAATCCCAAATCATATCTAACATCCTATGTTTAAAGAACTACGTTATCCAAAAGGAAAGGTCTCTCGAATAAAATCTATTCTATACTGACTGTGAGTGCGTGTACAAGCGTCTAAGTGTCTACACTAGATGCAAGGGCAGAAATCTTCCATAGTAACAGGGCTATGAATTACTTGCATAAAGACAGAGAAGCCGGGCCCTTTGCTCGGTAGCTGGAAGAATGTTTACTTAAACTACTAGACAGGAATGCATTGGATGGGGAGCGGAGCAGATAATCTCGAAGGTGAAATACAGTTTTTGGCAAGCAGACAGGTCGAGTCAGGCACCGTTAGCCGCGCAGGGAGTAGGACAAAGTTCATGGATACAGATGCGAGCTCAGACTGGAGCTTTCAGAGGCAGAAGGCAGAAAAAGGCTTAATGGCAGAATCAGGGCCTACTCGCCTGGACTGTAAAATGGGATAAATGAACCATATAAAGCCGGTGGCATTTCATACTTAGGAATAGAATATCCGGCCCATTCATGGCGGATCTGAAAGAGGACATGTTGACGGTGGACGCACATGTGTTTGCGTCTTCATAACTGGAACTGGAGGGAACATACATGTACTTGTGATTTATACATGAAACCGTTGGGGTCCAAGATAGGGGACATAACTGATCATAAAAATCCATATTTCCACAATTGGCTAAAACGAGAGGTGTGCGGGCACTCTGTAAACTAAATAAGATATGGGGTATACTATTCTGAAATGTCCAAAGTATAATATGTAAACAATACTAAATTGCCCCCCTTTTTTTTATATATATTTTTTTTTTAATTTTTTTTTTATGCAGAGCTATATGCTCTCCTATCTTATTATTATTATTTTGTCATGGGAGACAATATATATATCTGTAGATATGAAAAGTAAGATACCCCTAATATTGATTCACTTGCTTGTATTAATGCTTGTATCAATGCGTTTATGATTTCTTTAACTGAATAGTATGTATCAAAAAGCTCTTTTTTTTTTCATGTTGGTAATAAAGAATTTAAAAAAATAAAATAAAAGAATGGAGAAATGTTTATCCAAAGAAATTGAGTAAGGTGCTTGTCAGCAAAGGGCTGATGATTAGATCTCCCTGAGCAAGGGCAAAGGGCACATGGGAAGAGTGACGAGTAAGTCATAAGTTTCTCTTGTTAAAGTGGACCAAGTTTCTCAGTGCCTGATGACTGCTTCAGGAAGACTGATGACAGCCATGTGCCATGATATCACACTTGATTGTCTCCTTTTTTTATGTACTCCTGCGTGGAGCCAGTACCATGGCTACTGCAGTGAAAGCAATCACCTAGCACAAAGGCTATGTATGTACAGCCAGAAACCAACATTAGAAAGATAATCTACCCAGATCAGTTCTAAAACCTGGCAAATTATGAAAATTATGCATGGAGGTAACAAAAAGCCTCTGTTTGTTCACTGTGTCTTATTTCCTATAACTGTGAAAAAGTTAATGAATAAAATATATGTCAGTTTCTTGTGTTCTGTCTTTAATGCATGTATGCCTTTCTCTGATATACAGGGAATATTCAACGGATTACCATCCCATTCCTTTGGTTGTAAAGAAGACATGAGTTGCGCATATGGTGGACATTAGTTGACTCATCCAGATCCTTGCCACCATAACTTTTCTCAGGAAATACTTCCTTGTCCTACAGAAAGAACAGTCAATCACCCTCTCTGGTGTTTAGACATTAGGAATAACTTTCTTTTATTTCCTTGGTGAGTCATATTTGAGAGAAAGAGGAGCCAGTAGTCATCTCTGGCATAAAGCCTGAATGTTACCCAAACCGTAATCTTTTTCTCTCTCCTTTATATGGGGTGGAGTTCAGGGAGGGCCAAAACTTCTGATTCCCTACTGGTGAATTTCCAGTTAGAAGAAATAGCCATAACATCCTTAAGACTCCGATTAAGTGATTAGTTGTAAGAGGTGCTCTTAATCCAGCCACCCTAAAAGCCTAGGTCCTCCTAGTCTGGGGTCCTGTTATCGTTGATAAAAAGCTATGGGAAAGGTGGTTTTCTGTGGACTACTATGTCACTCCCTGTGAAGCCTGGATTGCAACCCAGGTTGACTTTCTCTTCAGCCTTCAGACACTGCTGTCCTGCTCATGTGTGTTGACAGTAACAACCCAGTTCTGGGATGTTAAACCAAAACCGTTGGTGGTGTCTTTGTTGGGTTCCACTGCAACACTGCTGTCTATGTGCTTTACCTCACCCTGGTGTTGCCGTTGCCATATAAGACTCTTGTCGGGCAGAACCTGTTTTGAATCTTGCCAAAGGAACCCACACTACCCCTCTTTATTCAAGTTTCAAGTTTTCATGACCAAGGAAGAGAGTGCTCTGCAGAGTACCCCAAAAGCTGATGTGTGACCAGGGCTGGTATCTGCAGGATATTGTATTGTATTGTACTGGTTCTTATATAGCGCTGCTGTCACCCCACTGGTATCCTGGCACTCAGATATAGGAACACACAGTCATCATGATGAGGGATCAAAGGAAGGACAGAGAGGATCAGGCTTTCGGGAAGAGCCATGTTTTGAGGCTCTTTCTAAAATCAGTTAGAGAGTCGATCTGTCTGATCTTTTGTGGTAACTCATTCCACAGCCGAGCACCAACCACACTAAAGGCCCTCCCCCCAGCCTAGAGCGTTTAAATCTGGGAATTACCAGCAGACTGGCGCTGGAGGAACGAAGCTGTCTCCGAGGGAGGTACCAGGCAAACCTTTCCTGTAAAGGGACCGGGCCCATCCCATGTGTTGCTCTGTACACCAGACAGAGGGATTTAAAAAGGACCCTTTCCTTAATTGGTAGCCAGTGAAGCTCTCTCAAGGCATGAGTGGAGGACGAGTTACTCCGCAAGTTTAGCACCAATTTTGCCGCGGCAGACTGGACTCTTTGCAGCCCCTGAAAGATGTATTGAGGGGCCCCTAAATACAAGGAATTGCAATAGTCCAGTCTGCTCATCACTCTGCTGCTTACTACCAGGGGACGCAAATCCTTCGGTAAGATCGGAAGTATCCGACGTAACAGGCGCAGCAGACCGAAACACACACTGGCTGTCTTGTTTGCCTGCGACTCCATTTGGAGGTTCTTATCTATTAGGACCCCCAGGTTACGTATCGTACTGGCCGAGGCCAGCGGGTCCTCCTCGGGGTAAGCCTAAACTCCACCGGTGTATGCAGAGGCAGCCTCGCCAATGAGTAGTAAAACACCTCAGTCTTCCCTCCATTGAACTGCAGGGAGTTCCTCCGCAGCCAGTCTACGGTCTGACGCATGCACTCTTGGAATAACTCCATAGAGACTGCCTGTTTTCCTTCCAAGGAGAATGCCAGTTGCGTATCATCCGCATAGTTGACCAAGTCAACCCCGGACGGTTTAATGATAGAAAAGAGTGGCTGTGGATTGATGTTAAAGAGAATAAGGTTGATGCCAGAACCCTGCGGTACTCCATAGGCTATGGGTGATTTGCGAGATGTGAATGGTGCTAAAGTTACCGTCTGTTGTCTCTCTGTCAGATAAGACCGCAGCCACTGCAATGCCCGTCCCTTCACCCCTATTCTCTCCAGTCTCTCCAGCAGGATTGAGTGACTCACTGTGTCGAATGCGGCCGACATATCAAGAAGCACTAAAACCGTAGCATTCCCGTTGTCGGCCCGCATCCGTAGGTTGTCCATCATAGTGGACAGAGCTGACTCTGTCCCATGTCCGGGACGAAAACCAAACTGGTCCTTATCCAGCAGGTGATGTTCCTCCAAATAGCATGATAAGGATCTGCTTACAGCCTTTTCCAGAATTTTAATTGGAAAGGGAAGGAGGGAGATTGGCCGAAAATTAACCGGGTTTGTCGGGTCCAAGGAGGGCTTCTTAATCAGTGGTGTCACCACCGCCTGCTTCCATCCCTCCAGGACGATGCCTTCTTCCAGGGACTGATTACATATCTGTCGTAACCAGGGAAGAGTCATTTGGCCGTTGGTCTTCCATACTTTCTGAGGGAAAGGGTCAAGTGAGGAGCCTGAGGATATGCTTTGCACAACTGTGTTAAAAGTGAGATCTGTAAAGGTCGGAAAGCTATCCAGGGAGCATAACTGACCCGGATCCCCTTCAGTCGCCTGTATAGCATGGGCATGGGCGGCAGTATCGTTGTCCTTAAAGGATCTAACAATCTTTGCCACTTTATCCAAGAAATGGGAAGTGATCTCATCACATAATTTCTGTGAAGCCTCCACTTTGTTTCCCAGGCAAGTTGGAGCGGAGATATCCCTGACAATCCTAAAGAGTTCTTTGGTCCCATTAGACGCTTGTAAGATGGAATTGGCATAGAAGTTTGCTTTACACTCTAGAATAAGCATCTTATACTTAGTCTGTGCAGTCCTCAACTCCAACTTGTCCCCCTCTAAGTACCTCTTCCTCCATTTTCTTTCAGCCCTTTTACATAGTAGACGTAACTGTTTCAGTTCGTCGTTGTACCATGGTGCTGAGATTTTATTTCTAGTTCTTATTTTTTTTATTGGGATTAGTTGATCCAAAGCATCCGTGATATATTTCTGGTAGATAGTATAGTTGTCCTCTACCGTGCTAGAGGCACAGAAGGGATTTGCAGTGGGTGATGTTAAAAGGGCACCCGTCCTCCCTAATTTCGCCCATTCCCTGCCTCTCTGAAAGGCCGCAGGGGTTTTAGATTGGTCCCTCAGACCAGGTAACATAATTTTAAAATGGATTAAATAGTGGTCTGTCTAATTTCGGGGTATAATATTCAGTGTCTCGACTTCCAGCCCGTTAGCGAACAGTAGGTCAAGAATGTGTCCTCCCTGATGGGTCGGGGAAGTAACTAATTGTTGTAGGTTAAAATTAGTACAGGTATACTTCAGATCTCTCAGATAATTTCCCGTATTTGCGTTCTCCCACAGATTGAAGTCTCCCAGGATAATCATTTTGGAGTGTGCTAGGGACAAGTTGGTGATGGTTTCTAAAAAAGACTGGTACAGGATGGCACTCCCTGGGGGTCTGTAACAGACCAATCCCGTATATAGGCTGCCTTTAGGTTCCTGCAACGAGAACCCCATGAGTTCAATCCCATCTACCTCATCAACCTGTAGGGGAGCAAAATTAAGCTCCTCCCTGAATATCACTCCAACCCCTCCTCCTCTGCCCTCTATTCTTGGGTTATGTAAAATTTTAAAACCAGCAGGGCAGGCAAGTCCTATTTCTACCACAGACTCAGCTCTAATCCAGGTTTCCGTTTTCATGTCTTCAATCAGCAGTGAGATTTCCGCATAGTGCTTGACTAGCGACCGACTATTAATCAGCCCGCAATTCAAGCTGTTATTCGTATTAATGCTCATATTTTCCACAAAAGGTCCCTGATAGACAACGTCAGTGCGTACCCTCTTACCTAGTTCCAGTAGCTGTTCTCTTGAGTAGGTACAGCGTGCCTCGCTGCCTAAACAGGCAGCATGACCAGCACTAGGCACGTCCGAAGCGCGAATGGGCTTAGCACTCCAATAGGAGAGCCTGTCCGAGAGGGAAAGCCCAACGTATTCCCTGCATGAGAAACACTTAGAGAACGAAGTTAGGAGCCAGCCTATGTTGTGAAGGGTCTCCCAGTTTATCTGATCAGTTCCTACAGTTAGCTGAGTCAAGACCTTCAATTTAAGAGCAGGATTATTTCATCTGGCTTCACTGCCAAGTGCTAATAAGAGACTGGTGCGCCACTGCCTAACTCTGGGGCTGTCATTTGGCCACATATGCAAAAGCTCTGATCTGTCCTGGGAGGCTGCAACTGTCGAAGATGGACATCCACTGAAGGTTCATCCCAGGAACAGCAACTGCTGAAACAAAGCACCTGTCTGCATCCAGTCTGCAAGGCTACACCTGCTGAAGACGAGCACCTTCTTTTCAGTCTTGTTGGGCTAATGCCCACCCAGCAGCCCTTTTGCCAAGTGAAGCTGTTTTTGTGGTCCTCGCTGTAGAAGGAGTAAGTTGGAAGAAAGCACCCACCAATGCTGTTAGGAACTGTAGACTCTGCCTGTATGAACTCGTAGAAGCATGAATCAGTGAACTGACCAATGTATTAGCCAGTTAATCAATGGCTATGCCCATACTTCATATGACAGATTGTAGACATTAGGAGACCTCATAGAGCTTAGAGAAGGTGCCATAGTAGGTGTAGTGTTTCACTGAGATTTGTAGATGAGATTACAGCCTGGTAACCGTACTTCAGCTTGAACTTTGCAGTATGTCATTTTGCTGTGAGATTAAAGTACCCTTGATCTACTAAAATAAGCACAGGGCTGGATAAAGCGTTACTGTGTCTAATGGTTGACTGTTGAGTTCTGAGAGCTTGTGCTCTGAGTGTTTTCTCTCAGAAATAGGGAAGATGTATGTATGAATATATACTCTTTACATTCTTATAAGCTGCATGTGCCCAATATGTTTGCCTTTGCGATTACAGTATTAATAATCACAATAAAGATTAAAAAAATTAAACGTATTGGTTTCTACTTTTGAAGGTTACCTGTTTGAGAACTGGTGATCATATAGATGTATATATGAATACCTCATAAAATATTTTGATATTTCCAAAATCTTCCTATAAGAAGTCAAGTTTAACATGCTGAACAAATAGGCTTGGACAGCAGTCATTATAGTATCATTATTTTTCAGAACGTTTTTTTCTTCTTTATTCACCTAATATTGGCTGCCGTATTCAGGGAAAAGTAACTGTGAACTAGGGGAAAAGCTGAGTCGGTCACTGTGAGATATGAAATCAATGTAATTGGTTTAGGACCAGGCTACTTTGCCACCCACTGCATTCTTTGTATGTCTACGAGTCTTGGCGAGAGTGTTGGTGGTCAGATAGTACCATGTTCTGCTGAGAAAAGCTCTGTGTTAGGGCTACATTAAAGAATTTTGGCCTACTGTATGTGTTATCTATAGTTACTATTGGAGGGATAGCTTTCCAAAGCCCGGAGGTCTACATGTTCTGCTTTTAGAAGTCCACTTGTTAAACAGAAAGTATAGATTCCCACTCTGACTTTGGACTCTGGAAAGTAAACAAATTGGTGTCCCTGAGAGCCTGCTGTGGGTGCAACACACTCCTTTTGCTACTGGATTACCTGGGCCGTGAGGGTAACGGCGCTGGTGGGAGTGCTGTCCCTCGTCAAACGCCGTGAGGGCAACGGCAGGAATACTACATATCCCAGGTGCCCCAGCCAACACCGGCGCACCTCTGACCCCGCAACCTGCGCCTGGAGGCGCTATTAAACAGCTGACCGCCGAGCGCTCTGAGTGTCCCTGAGAGCCTGTTGTGGGTGCAACATACTCCTTTTGCTACCGGATTACCTGGGCCGTGAGGGTAACGGCGCTGGTGGGAGTGCTGTCCCTCGTCAAAGGCTGTGAGGGCAACGGCAGGAATACTACATATCCCAGGTGCCCCAGCCAACACCGGCGCACCTCTGATCCCGCAACCTGCGCCCGGAGGCGCTATTAAACAGCTGAACGCCTCCCGTCCTGCGGGACGCGCGCGGGCAGCGCCGTGCTAAGCCCGGGCAAAGGGCGGGCCGTCTGTGGCCATCTGAGGCTGATTGAGGCTGGGCTGGGCCTCCCCCCTAAGGTCGGCATTACGAAGGTACTGTTTGCTTTATTTATAATCGTGCAAGGAAAATGGTGAAAAGGAAAAACAATGGTGGGAAAGGCAATGGAGGGGGTGGAGCTACTTTGGATTCGTACCTGGTGAAAGTATCCAGCATGCTTAATGATGAAATAGAAAGAACTGAAAGGAGACTCTCATTGGATCCAGGGCTCACCACCATTGCGATGGTGCATGAAGAACTGGAAGGGATAGTTCCCCAGACGGAGTTAATATCACCAGGTTTACCACGGGACTTGATAGAAAATGATATAAATCTTATGAGCAATCAGGATCAGTCCCACAGATCTTCTTTAATAGGCTATACTGATGATATTGTACCTAGTATCACTTCCCCCCCCCCGCCCAAAAGAAAAGACGATGTACTAGGGCTGGTGGGCTGTTGTCATTAAGCAAGGCTGATCAATCTAAGGGGATAGGAGTACAAAAGACCAGGCTCAAAGTAGCCAAACCAAATCCCCCTAAATCTGCACCAGAGGTACATATGGATTCTCTCTGGACAATATTTAAAGGAAAACTAGATCATATCTTGGATCCTATTTTAGCTAGGCTAGCCTCTGTAGAGGAAAAAGTGATTGGCATGGAAAGATGGTGTGGGGTGAATTTTCCATCTATCCTACCCTCTGATAGATGCGACTTATTCCCTTTGGAGCCGGGGTGTCAGTCAGTTACCCAAAGGGATCCGCATATACACCAGTCTCAACCCCAGAACCAGGCTAATGACCCCAACTGGAGATGTAGATCCTAGCCTGAACGATCAAACCTTAGTCTCCAATCGTTCTTTGAGCATCAGGGTCCCAGTAAAACCAGGAAAGGGGGCCACTCTTCCAAGCTCTATTATTAGTCCTAACGCCCTGTGTGGCTACCACAAGATCCCTTCAGATAGAGAAGCATTTCAGCTTATACCTGAGGCCTTGCCCCTAGTACTTGTCCTAGCTAATGTACCCTGTCTAAGCCCTGGTAAAGAAGAACCTGCAGGCAATTTAATTGGCAAAGCCCTCCATTGGCTATCCAATAGTATGAGGATTTCCGATGGGGGCAAACAACAACTAGCCAAGGATATCATAATGGCCAGAAGGGTACCTTGGTTGGGAAAGAGCAAGAAAAGATTTGGGGGTGATTGCATAGTTATACATTTTTCAAATCCCCAAGCGTTGCGGTTTGTACTAGCAAACTTATTCCCCCCTCAACTTAGGGGTTCTGCTATAATCCCATTAACCTTAGAATTTTTCTATGATCAACTGTGGTGTAAAGGGATTAACTCTGGGTTTAGCTCAAAGCCCATTCACACACACCCGCCAATGAGAAGGGGCTTACCTTCTTTTTTTGATGGAATCAACCTGAGGAATCGATATGGGGCACTGACAGACATGGAGGATTGCGATTGACTGCAGAATTCAGGTTATACTGCCTTCAGTAATCCATATAGGAAAGCACAAATGAATAGCTACTCGGAACAGGCTAATGAGGGGGACTATCTAGGATCAGCATTGCCCATATGTACTCCAGTGGAAATAATGAGGATCACAGAGACTTCCCATAACAACCAACTTATAGTAGTGGGGTGCCCGAATCCAAGGGGCGTAGAAAGACACGTTGGAACCCAGGGTACTATGCCAAATCCGTACTCCCTAGATAAATCTAAAGCAGAGCATTGCATAGAGAGACAAGATGTCATCTTGGGAGGATCAAAAAATTCCATAAAATTGACCATTCCCCAACCTAAAAAGGAAGGTTTATCCCTCATTTCATGGAACCTTGCGGGAATTGGTAATAAGGTTCTTTCTCCGGAATGGTGCAAATTCATTGATCAGTATGATATTAATCTTTTTCAGGAATCATGTTCAGTGGGTGCGGTCTTTCGAGTAGGATATCTTAATTTTTTTATCCCCGCTGTTAAAAGCCTAAAAGGTCGGCCAGCAGGAGGCCTGGTGATTTGGATACGCCAGACCTTGAGATGCAAGGTTCAGCAGGTCAGAGTTCTGTCAAAAGATATTCTGGCAGTTAGACTTGAATGGCCTGATGGCAACAAATTGGCCATTTTTAACGTCTATGCCAGAGGACAACCAGGTGGCCGCATTTCAGAGGTCATCACAGCTCTTGACATCCAACTAGAGGATCTCCCAGTGCAGTTTGCTTCAATAGTGGGGGTTGATTTTAAAACCACTTATGAACCCCTCGGCCAAGAAGATCAGGATATATCTGCCGATCAGGATAATAGATGGGGTATTCCCAAGCTTGGTCTCCCTGCTATTAAAAGATGGTTAGCTGCAGCAATCCAGGTAAAAGCTATGTGCTTAGAAAGAGGATTAAGAGCAGGAAATTGGAGAACTCCCTCAGATCAACAGGGAGCGAGTACCTTTGATAATGGGAGGAATAGTAGCCGGATTGATTATCTACTGGTGGATATTAGATTTTGGCACAGGTTGATTGATATGGTTATCAAACCTCGGATAGAAAGCGACCATAACCCTCTTTGTTCCTTATTTCATGTACAATCAGGGGATAAAGAAGAGTCCATAGGTGGAGTAATAACCACCTTGGACATTGTAGCTTCTAATAATATGCGCCATGTTAAATGGGCCAAAATAGTGGCGAATCCTGCCCAACTGGCTGCACTTAAAAAGGAAGTCATAGAGGAACTGGCGAAATTAAATACACAAATTGATAGCCAGGATTTCCCCTGGATTATGGTAGAGGCCCATGACAAACTTTTTTCTAGACTCTTGTCATTTTTTCAGAAGGCATCACCTAGGGGAAACAGAAACTCAAAAATGGCCACAGCTAAGTGGTACAATAATTCCTGTAAAGACGCTAGGTTAAGATTGAGGAAAGAAATAACGGCAAAGAATTCCATGAGAGTACGTGAGGCAAGGGATTCTTATAGATCAGTCCAAAAGGAGGCAAAAAGGAAGTGGGACGAGGACAGATGGCGGGACTTGAAATCGGCTTGTGCTTCTAAAGATTCCAAACTATTCTGGAATATTATAAAATGGGATAGGGGTGGGCAGGGGGATCCCCCACAAAATAACGTTCCCCAGCTACAATGGCTAGATTTTTTTAAACCTCAATACGCTTGTAATCAGGTGTTACCGGTCAGTAGCCCTCCACCCACTATCCTTTTTCAAAATAATCTGTTCACAGTTGAAGATGTAAGCATTGCATTAGACTGTGTTACCAGAGGTAGAGCGCCAGGTATGGATGGTATTCCAGCTGACATCTTCCTAAGCGACAGACCTTCTTGGTGCCAGTATTTTGCATTGCTTGCAAATTCAGTGGCCAGAGGAGCGTCCATTCCATCTTCATGGAAGGGAGCCGAGATTATTCCTGTTTTTAAAAAGGGGGACAAATCACTTCCAAATAATTATAGGCCTATTAGCCTCATAGACTCAGCACAAAAATTGGTTGGCCGTCTAGTCCAGAGCAAAGTACAAACATGGATTGAGGAACAAAATGTTTTGTTCCCATATCAAGCTGGATTTCGTCCATGTACTAGTTCGATCGACCAAGTTCTTTTTTTTTATTATACTTTATTGGAGAAATGTGCTGTTAACTAAGGGGTCACTTTATGCAGTGTTTGTAGATTCAAAATCGGCCTTTGATTTAGTCCCCTGCAGCAAACTCTGGTCTGTTCTTGCTGAACAGGGGATGTCGCTTGATCTTTTGACTCTTCTCGTCCGCCTGCATGAGAATAGTTACGCGAGAATCAGATGGGGGGCCCAGGGTGAGGTCACGGACTCATTCCTTGTCGAACGTGGTGTTCTGCAGGGGTGTGTCCTGGCTCCCACTCTATTTTCCTTATACATAAATGGAATAGTTGATCACCTTAGTAGCTCTCCCACCGATGCTCCTATATTAGCTGGGGCACGCGTACCTGTTCTCATGTTTGCGGACGATACCCTAATTCTCTCACGGACCCCGAGTGGCCTCCAGAAGGCCGTCAATGCATTCGGAGAGTTCTGCTAACAACGTGGACTTGAGATCAATACTACTAAGACAAAGTTCATGTCTCTGAATCAGGTCAATTCCTTTAAGGGTAAACATTTTCTTGATGGTACACCCCTTGAACAGGTCGACTCCTTTGTCTATCTTGGAATTTTGTTACAGACTAACATGGGATGGAATCGACATATGGATATGGCTATATTAAAATTCCACCAACTTGCAGGTGCCCTATCCTTCAAACATAGGTCCTCTTTAACAAGGCCAATTACTCCTGCCCTTGAGGTGTATAACATGAAAGTAGTTAATACAGCCCTTTACGGATCTGAACTATGGGGTTTTACCAACTTGAACCGCCTAGTTAAAGCAGAGAATACTTTTTTACGTACTTTGGTTGGTGTGCCCCAAAGCACCCCAACTGTCCCGCTTTTGTTGGATCTAGGTAGCAAAAAAATCGCTGATTTAGCTAGGTTGCGACCACTGTTGTATTGGAGACGTATTTGGACGACCCCTGAACTAACGCATTATGTACAGGGTTTGAAGGATGTGATTCAGGCCGACCAATTTCACAAAATCCAGTGGCTCAGGGAAATTAGGTCCCTTTTACTAAAGTTAGATCTCAGTAGTTTATGGGATAATCCGGACCCTTCAATCTTCCCAACAAAAAAACATATGAAAGAAAAATATTGGGAAATGGTCCAGTTAGAATCCCATCGAGCTAACATGTCCACAAATTTAACTGGTCGGTTTCTAGATCATAAATCTCGCCCAAAATGTGAACCATATTGGGACATCATTGAGAGGCCATTTGACCGGAAGTTATATTTTCAATTTAGAGTAGGTACTCTTTCGGTCAAATCATTCACAAATAAATGGTCCTCAACATTGGATGACAATTGTCATAATTGCCTAGACATGCCTGAATCTGTAGCACATGTATTTTTTGTATGTCCTCTCTATGTTGCTCCGCGTAGCAAATGGCTTAGACCTATTTGTCTTAAGCTAGCTACTCGAAGACATATAGAAGCATTAAGGATATTGGGGTCTGATTGTTCACCTTGCATAGTTGTGGCTGTAGCTAAATTTCTAAGTTGGACCTGGATAATACGTACCCGAACTTCTATCCAACCTGCTGCTAGTTAGTGTCCCTCACGAGTTAAGTTTTTCTTTTTTGTTCTGTAAATGTTAGCAACTAATAATGTTTTTAACCATATTATCGACAGTAATTGATTGGATTGAATGATTTTTAAAAAGAATTGTGTGTGGTTTATTTTGTGATATTTATTCTGTCTGTGTCTAATGTGTTGATGTGCTTTTAAGACTTACTGTCGAATAAAGCTTTTTGAAATTGAATTGAATTGTCTTCCTTGAATCACATAGCAGGACCTTAGATAACTAAACAGAGCCTACTAAGCCACACTGGATCTATCTAATTAAACACATAGTGTCAGAACCCTTTTGGTATTTCATTGAGGGAGCAGAACATTAAATAGCCAAACATTTGGGTGTCTCCCAGTCATCAGAGCCCCACCAGACAGAAAAGCAAAAGGATGGAGCACTTGCAGAGGATACAGGCTGCTTAGAACACAGAGGAGGGAACACAGGGATAGTCAGAATAATTATACTCCTTTACTTCTTCAGTCTCAACTTTTTATTATGATTATTCAGACAACAATTCAAACTTGTCTTTGTTAATACCACAAGTACCACAACACCGGGATGGAGATGAAAGAAGAGTTTCATTGTTGGTCGATGAAACCCAGAAAGTAGCCTGTTGAGAGACTGCATGCATCTTAGTTGCATGCAGAAAATATAAGAGGTGCTGACAGAACCGCAGCACTATGTGGCTATTCATGTTTACTCTGTAGTCTGAACAGTGGCTGTATAAAATCAGTGATGCACTATTTGCTAAAAACAAACTACAAAGTATTTAACAAGAGGATAATCAATACCGACATGTTTGGAACATCAACGGCATCACCTGCCCTATAAAGACAATGCATAGATGCTTACTCTTAAGCATCACATATTTGGAAATTGGATTATGCAGGGGATAGCCTTGATCCACTGTTCTTGACACTTTTTTTATAGGAATTAGACCCTAAGGACATTGTCATTGCCAGCCACATTGTCACATTTAGTCATAGTTAATATCTACTTGCCGAATATGGTTGCATAGGCATCTGATAAAAACACTGACTGACTTTTGGCTGGGTACGTCAGATTTCTTTTTTAAAGACATATAGCTTATCTTCCTTCTGGTAATGCATTGGGATGAAGACTCTCAATTATACTGTGTTTGTGACTTGCATAAGGGGCCCTAAGCAATTGATTGCTATTTAGTCAGAGGAAGGGTAAATAATGAACTTTCTTTGCTATTTGCAAGGCTGTCATGTACATAGCACATAATGTTTGCTATTTAGCCTGCAGCCAGGCAAATAGCTCTATTTCTTTGCTATTTGCAAGAAAACCTGCTAAACAGTAATTAATTTCTGTACAGTGGCTAGGAATTTATTTTTGCTATCTGCATGGCTGCAGGTGAAAGTATGCATAATGTCTGATGTTTTGCCAGCACCCAGCTACAAAGTTAAGTTTTTTGTCAATTTCTACAGCCACTGTCCAAATAGTGCATAATGTATGCTAGTTAGCCATTGGCAGGGTGAATTGTGAATTCTTCTTGCTACTTGCTTGATCACCAACCAAACAGTGCATAATGTCTGGTACGTAGCAATAGGCCAGTTAAATAGTATAGGGGCATATTATCAAGAAACGGCGTTAAAATTATCGCCGCTTTAGCGGCAGAAAACTGCCGCTAAAACGGCAATAATGGGCTTGATAATATGCCCTTGAGAATTCCCATAGAAGCCCATGTTCTGGCGTGAACATGGGCTTCTATGGGAATTCTCTGCGGCATATTATCAAGCCCATTATCGCCGCTTTAGCGGCAGAAAACTGCCGCTAAAGCGGCGATATTTTTAACGCAGTGCTTGATAATATGCCCCATAGTTTGTTTGCTATTTGCATACTTTCCAGCCATTTATCAAGGGGTTGAATAATGTTTCCTTGCTACTTGCATGGCCACCAATCAAACAGTGCAGAATCTCAACTATTTAGCCAGTGGCTGAGAAAATAGTGGTGTTTTTCTGCTATTTGCACGGACGCCAGCCTAACAGTGCAGACTTTCCACTATTTAGCAAGCAGACAGGTAAATAGTTACATTTCTATTCTAGTTGCAAGACCACCAACTAAATAGTAAATAATTCCTACACTTTAGCTAGCGACCAAGTAAATAGCAGACAAAAGTCACTATTTACCTGTTGTTAAGCTACATTGCCGCTACCTTAATCAAAGGTGTTGTGCATGAGCTCTAGTCTTACCCATTAATGCTGGAATGAATCACATGTGTAATAAGCTTGTTATCAACACCAGAGGGACACCTTTCTCTGCAAGCAATTCCCGTTCTCACTGCACTCAGCTGAAACAGCTGCTTGTGCCTCTGGCCATCCGGCTGTACAGATGGCACACGTCAGATGTGTGGCCTTTGTGAGACAACAGTGCAATATTCAGTTAACGTCTGGTGCAATTCTGAGCACATCAACTGCTAATAAGTATTACGTGATCAAACCTTTATGAAAACAAGTAGCATGAATGTCCAATAAAGGTTGTTGGTGGATACGGACCTTACCTTGATAACTAGGATTAATGTAGTTTAAAGGATTGCTTGAACATTCAGAACAATAGGTACAAGAAATAAGGGGTGATGCATGTAGTGAGGTAAATACATAACACAAAACTCTTTTGAAAAAAAGCAAAGGAAAGGTTATCAACATAAGGGAGAGAGTCTGAAAAATGCTGTTCAATACTATTGGTGTGATAGTCAGTCTCATGTTGTTAATTCTAAAGGATAACACCATTAGATACATGTTGTAACACATGCGAGAAGAAGAGACATATCAGCAGAGCCTACAAATGTTCAGGGTCTAGAAAGTTAATGTAATCACTGAAGAAGATGAGGAAGTTAATCAAGAAAAGAAACCTGAATATAGTCCTGAGCACAGATGACAATTAGGGAAGCAGAAGGGTTTCCTATGGCTGAAAGAGATTGACAGAAAGCAAGTCTCAGCAATGCTTGACTCTTGTACGTGGTCCACATTTGTAGGAAAACATATTGTAAATAAGTTGTGGGAAAAAAATTACACTTACTTGATGAATGTTCAGCAGGACACACAGGGTACAAAATTGATCTTACATTTGGATGGACTTACATTTCTGTGGTAGATGAACGATAGAGAAAGCTATGTCACTGAGACAAGTCAGCCAATCCTGGATTAGCCACATCAGGAGGAGGTGGGAATAAAGTCAGGCCCTAGAACTAATTCACAAGTGTATGTACTAAAGAAGGATATGAGTATTCCACAACAGATAGGGATGTATGTCATGGAGAATTTATATTGGGATTAAGGAACAAGTTTAAGTCAGGATTGAATATGGATTTGAGGAGTTTATGGGGTTCAATCACAACATAACTCTTAAGGGAAATGCCGTTCCAATAGGGCATTCATTAAGAAAAGTTCCATTAATATATGGAATGAAATTGAGGGAACTGCTGGAGAAGTTATGCAAACAGTAGATTGTAAGACTGGTGGAGCCATCACCATGGGTGTATCCAATAGGGACATCTCTTAAACATTCACTAGACCTGAGAGTATGCATAGGCTTGCATAGTTTGAATATGTCCATCTGGGTCGACTGCCATCCTCTACCAAACATCTTTTAGATTATTTCTATGTCAGATGGAGCCACTGTTTTCTCTATGCCAGTCATAGCTATTACTTGTCATCAAGATGTATTAGATGATAAATCTAAACATATGACAATATTTGTAACTCCAGAAGATATATGTCAGTGCCTTTGGGAATGGTCCGTGAGGACTCAGTCTTTCACTGACTCTTGAAAGAAACATTACAAGATATCCCATAAGCTGTGGCTTTTCATTGAGAATAACCAGGAGGTACATGATAACATTCTTCAGAAAGTTCTGGGGTGCCTTCTGAAAAAAGGAATAACTTTGAAATTAGAAAAATGCAAATTTGGTTGCCAGGTAGTGGACTATCTGGGCCACTATATCAGTAATTGAAGAACTAGATCAAAGAAGCATCATGTCAAGGCCATATTAGATGCCCCACTCCAGAAACAAAGGAAAAACTATTTTCTTTTTACAACTGACTGAATTGTACTCTACATTTGTGAATAACTATGCTAATAAAGTGGAACTATTTAGATAATTGCTCAAGAAAAATCTATTTTTGGCTAGATCTAGGATAGAACCTTTAAATTACTCACGTATGAAAGTTATTTTATATCTGATATATTTTTCAGCGACAAAAAATGCAATGCGGTGTCCATACCAGTGACTGCGAATAGGTGCAGTTCTGATGACAGTAATGAGTGACTAGTATAATTTAGTTTCAGAACTTTGAGGTTGGTTAAGAGTAATGAAAAGGAGATACTTGCATTTGGGTGGGCTGCTGAACATTATAGATATTTTATTGGGGATAATATTTATGAACGGATCATTAGCCATTAGTACAGTGTCACTGGCAGGGAGACGGGTTGATCGGATTACACAATTGTCCAAGTTGGCACTTAAACTTCAAGCTTTTCAGTACAGAGCTAAGTATGCTCCAGGGCAGAAGAACATGTCTGCTGAGTGTATATCCAGGTTGCCATAATAGTTGGTAGATAATGCTAATGAGGTCAGACAGTAATCCGTAATGCTCACCTTCACTAAGCTGATGTAAGAATTATTGGATGGTTGCATAAAGGTTATTTCTGAGGAGCTGTGAGTCACGGAGATTAAAAAGCATTCAGCTATGAATGCTGTGTTACTGTAAACAATATAGTTGGACCGATGAATGTAAGGCCATTGGCAAGTTATAGGCACATTAAAAGGTTCCGGATGAATTATCTTGAACATTGTATTTACTACAAAGGCGCCATTAGTACCAATATGCAAGCATATGGGCACTTTTTAGATGTCCTGGAATAGACACCATGTTAGACAGATGGGCCAGGGACAGCAAATTGTGCATGAGAAGTGACAAGACAGACAAGGCATTTATTATGGAAATCCGTCAAGTGCAGTGACCTGAGGAACTCAAGCAAAAAATAAGTTATTGATAATATTGGCAATTTTGCAGATGTACCAAGAATCTTTTGGTATTGTTTTTGTAGCCAAAATAAAAAACATCTATACAGACTCTTTGAGGTGCTTGCACTTTATGAAATAAAACTGCCTTGCTTTTCTCTATCTATGGCTTTAAATATTGTGATACTTGCAACTGCGCAAGTCAAAGGTGGTGGCCGTTCATGCCATTTCTAAGTGTTCTTTAGACCTAATAGCACCACAACACCCACCAAAAGCACTTTACAGGTTAAGGTTCTACAGAACTACGTTTTGGATCTAATTAAACATATTCATAATGATACCATAACATAAAGTACACATTCTGTTCAAGTGAAAATTCCACAGTATTACCAAAAATGTTTTTCGTGAGATTCAGTGGAAACGAAAGACCTTTAAAAAGCAAAAATGTTCACCATAAGATTGTAGTCTATTTTCACTGTCCACCTTTAAATAATACCACATCAATTTTACTTCCGATATTATGGTTATGTCATCCATTTGCATTTGTTGAACATACTGCAAATGGTATGCATAGAATTTCTGAGTGAAATGTTCTGGCCACCAATAAATACGTACAATTAAAAATAGCCTGTTTCCTGGAATATTTTGAGATAGAATAAGAAAATGAATGCAAAAAGTCTACTGTTGCATACTGGAAATCTTGCCTTGTTAATTCAGATCACGTTTTATGTGGCAAAGGCATAAACAAATTGCAGAGCCGTATCATCCCAAATCCATATTACCTAAATTATTGTAAAAACTGAAAAGAATCGATCAATTATATGTGTGGGTACACAAAATACAGCACAAATCAATTCCTAATATTACTCCAGGATATAAAACCAGCACTTTATCTATTATTTCCCTGCAGAGTGACCTGTTCACTAATTACTTACTATAAGTGAGGACCCTGTATAGTCCACTGCTTTCATGAATTATGGTGCAAGTGTAAATATACTTGTCCTCTGAGATGATTGTAATGGATTTATTAACACGAAATGTACTGTCTTCATTTCTCACTGTTCCAGAAATGCCAACTTCATCTGTGATATTTAGCCCGTCTCTTGCCCAGGTCATGTTTATTCGTTCCGGAAAGAAGCCCGTGGCAAGGCATGTGACTGTGACTGTCCCATCATGGTTCTTTATGCTGGTCAAGTTTGTTACTGCAGGATCTGGAAGAGAAAAATAAAGCATTATTCCGATGGCAAAGAAGTCTGTAAACCTGTTGCAGAATACGAAATGGGGAATGAAAAAGGAAAAATTCCAAATCTGGTAGTAGGAAATGCAGTAACAGTAAAGTGGCAAAAAGAAGTGCCACACAAATATGGCAAATTAAAAAACTGTTATGCTGAGCCCTTGACATCAGAAACATTAGAAAAAAGACAATTTAAAGATTGTGATCTCTGGGAGTCAAAGAGTCCCACTTGGGGTCACAGGGAGAGGAAAATCTTAACCTGAAGCCACATGGATAGAAGCATTGGGTCAGATTCACTAAGGTAAGCTGAGACAAAGTCCAAACTTTATGACTTTTGGTATTCACAAAGGGCATTGTCACAGCTCAAGCCTCTTGTACCATCAAATGGCCCCACTGTTAGTCAGGGGTAGCAATGCCTGCTCTGCAGAGATAGAGAACGTTTTGCGAGATTCCCTTGCCATGCTGCAGAAGGACGGGAATTCATACACGCTCCCTTAAGGGACTGAAGAAGGACAGGAATTTATACACGCTCCCTTAAGGGTATAAATGCAGGCCAGCAGATGGACCCAGTGCTTGGCTTCCGGAAACTTCACCCTTGAGACCACGCCCACTTCCTGTTCCTTCGTGGAGATCATCCTTGCTGTGGCCGATACCTGTTTTTCTGTGGAGGTATTAAATCCTATTTCGTTTTGGCTGCCAATCCTTTTTGTTCCTTTTCTTTTTGCCAGCATGCACGCTACTGTTCCCTGATTCTTGTTGTGGATGAAGCATTTGCCTGTTATTGCGCAGTAGCGCTAAAGACATTTAATCAGTAGCACCTCTCTGATTATTTTTTTGGCTTTAGCGCCAATTCATAAACATTCCTGGCCCCCAATATCAAATGGCAACATTGGGCTGAATAAAACTTTTTGGGACATTGAAAGCAAACCTTTTTGGATTTATCTGCCTCTTCTTCTTCGGATCTTCTGCGGACTGTGAAGGAAATAACTGATGTGCCTGATTTACCTTGTTCTTCGAATCACTCACACAGTTCATACGTTCCTTATCAATTCTGGCTGTTAAGTGGAACGACTGTCTCTGCAGGACAGGCATAATATCCTTATGAAGTGTTTTGAGATTTACATGAGGGAATAGAATTTCATTTGGGGCATTTCTTGTTTTGTCTCCTAGGACACTCACTTTGAATTCGCTTTCCTTGAACCCTTTGGGGATTCAGAAGAGGCTACCTGGGTTTGATATCATTCCCCGCATCTCGTTGGGCTAGCCTTCCTGTATGAGAGAATCTCTTTTCCATATCAGGGGGGCTGTCTTTGGGGAGTGTGGAGAGCTCTCTTCGTTCCCATGGACTGGGCATTACTTCAGGTCAGTGGATCTGGCGACAGAAAGCCAAGCCCACGAATTACCGTCCACCTGAGCGAAGATGGATCTAGAAGGGGCATGTTCTTCCTTAAACCTTACACTCCAGAGACCCTCATTAGAAGATCTTGCAGGAGCTATAGTTGATTTACAGAGTGAGGTTGGTAGGTTGAGGGTAGAAAATGAACGCCTCCAAACTGAATTAGTACAAGCTTGACTTCAGTTGTCATTAGATAATAGTGCGACAGAAATAACACAAAAGAATAAGAAAACTTATATTCAGCCGGCTAGATTCACAATTTCCTCTGCCACCATGAATCCAGTTTCCCCACCACTGAGACTCTTCCACCTGTACATGTAACAGTTCATGCTCCCAACCCTGTTCCTTTGGCCTTGCCTGAAAGATTTAATGGGGATAGCTCCAAATACAGTGTGTTCATGAATCAGTGTCTTTTGCATTTCATGTCTAAAGCAATGTCCTTCCCGATGATGCAGCCAAGGTGGCTTTTGTCATTTCTTATTTAAGTGGGAACGCAGCCAAATGGGCTATACCCCTAATAGAAAACAATGATCCGCTTCTCTACGATTTCCAGCAATTCAAGGAACAGATGCGAAGCCTGTTTGCTAAACACACGTTTGTCCGAGCCAGCGATAATGAACTATTGAATCTCAAACAGGGGTCTAACGATCTACTTACTTACCTTACGGAATTCAATAGACTCATAGTCGAAACTCAATAGCCAGAGGAAAAGAGAACTTCCTTATTCTACCGTGGGTTAAATGATGATTTAAAACACCTTCTCTCCCAAATAGTTGATCCTCCAGAAGACTGTAATGCTTTCATTGATTTGGTGGTTAAGCTTGATCATCGACTGAACGAGAGAAAGGGTGAGAAATCACGCACCACTCTGTCTCGACTTGTTCTAACACGAGAGGAGAAAAGAGAAGTTAGAGACATTGAAGACACGAGTGAACCCATGCAGATAGGTGGTTTGCGGGCCCCCTTATCCATGGAAGAAAAAGATAAACGTAGAAAGAACAATCCCTGTTTATATTGTGGTAAAGGGGGACATTATACTTCAGTTAAAACCCGCTCCTTCTCTAAAACAATAGCTGGAAATCAAAACTATGCTTCCCCATCGGAAAAACTAAAAAACTTGAGGAAACGTGAGACCGGTTCCTCAAGTCGTGGGTCTCGAGAGGTCTCTCAACATTCAGCCCAGTAAGCAGCCCCTGTTGCAAAACATTTTACCTTGTCTGTGACACTAATTATATCAAATCAGCAGAGAAAAGCCATCTCCATCCTTTTAGATTCGGGTGCTACCGGTAATTTTCTTGATATCCTGTTAGCTCATAAGTTAGGCATTCCTTTTCTACCTAAATCCCGGCCTGAACCTGTGAGGTCGGTAGATGGGAGTGAACTGTCCTCTGGGTTAATCACTTATCATAATCCTGACTTAATCCTGGTATGCAGTAATTGTCACTCAGAATCTCTTCAATTTGATTTGATAGATACCCCCAATTTTGGAGCCATTTTAGGAGTTCCATGGTTGCAGACTCATAATCCTCTTATAGACTGGACTAAGCGTACAGTTACCTTGAAGTCGCCCCATTGCCTGTTACGTTGCTATAAAGAAGCCAGCTGGATAGAACACCCTATGTGTTGTGCTCTTGATACTCTTGAAAGGACACACAAAATCCCCTCTATCTATGAAACTTATAAAGAAGTCTTTGATGAAGTTAGTGCTACTGCCCTTCCCCGACATAGAAGTTATGATTGTAGAATTGATCTGGTTCCAGGAGCCGTGTTACCAGTCAGTAGAGTTTATGCGTGGCAGATCCTGAAACAGAATATTTGCAAAAATGCATAACAGAAATGTTGGAGAAAGGATTCATTAGACGTTCTACATCTCCTGTATCATCACCCATTCATTTTATTCCTAAGAGAGAAGGAGGTCTGCGTGCCAGTTTGGACTACCGCGCATTGAATAAGGTAAATATAAAGAATAAATATCCCTTGCCACTCATTCCAGTGCTATTAGACCAAATACGCAGAGCCAAAATCTTTACCAAATTAGATCTTAGAGGGGCCTATCATCTGATAAGAATTAAAGAGGGAGATGAATGGAAAACTGCGTTTCGAACTAAATTTGGATTGTATGAATATTGTGTCATGCCTTTTGGACTCTGTAACGCCCCTGCGGCCTTTCAATTTTTAATTAACGAGATTTTATGGGAATATCTAGATCTCTTCGTGATTGTCTATATAGATGACATCTTGATTTACTCTCAGAATGAATAAGAGCACGTTGGGCATGTAAAGAAGATCTTACGACTCAAAGACAATCACTTACTTGCTAAATTAGATAAGAGTGTATGTCATACTATCAAAGTAGAATTCCTAGTTTTTGTGATCTCTCCCGATGGCATTCATATGGACCCCAAGAAAATAGAAGCCTTGATTAACTGGCCCAGCCCCACCTCAGTAAAGGAAGTACAATCCTTTCTAGGTTTTGCAAATGTTTACAGAAGATTCATTGACCATTTTTCTGATCTTATTTCTCCCATCACTCGGTTACTTAGCAAATTAGTGGTCTTTAAGTGGTCCCATGAGGCAGAACAGGCTTTTGCACAATTAAAGAAAAGATTTACTACTTCTCCTATCCTTAAGCATGCAGACAACACCCAGCCTTATTATGTTGAAGCAGACGCTTCCCAATTTGCGTTAGGAGGAGTTCTGTCACAACATGATCAGATAACTGTCTGTTTGCATCCAGTAGCTTATTTCTCCAAAAAACTCCTCCCAGCAGAGCAAAATGACACCATCGGAGAACGGGAGTTATTGGCCATAAAGATGGCTTTCTAAGAATGGAGACATTATCTATTAGGCTCCCCTCACACAGTTACTATTTATACAGACCACAAAAATGTTCAGTTTTTTAAATCCGCTAGAGCCTTGACTCCCCGACAAATGCGATGGGTTCTATTCTTTAGCGAATACGACTTCATTATCACATATCGCCCTGGCTCTCAACAAGGAGAAGCAGACGCATTATCCAGAATAGGTCAAGAAAAGAAGATCCATACGAGCACATTCTCTCCCATCATACCATGTCATAAGATAATAGGGGTAGGAGATCGAGTAGAAAACCATGCTCCATCGTTTTTGTATCGACTGACACAGGCTTATTCTACCTTCTCCACATCTGACTGGTTAAAAAACCACAAAAGCAAAATAATAGAAGGCTTGTATTATCATGAAGGGAAATTATACATACCAACTGTAGACTTACAACAACAAATCATTAAATGGTGTCATGATACTGCGTTAGCTGGACATCCAGGTGGGGAGAAAACAGTACAAACGTGCCAACGTTGGTTTTAGTGGGAAGGTATGTCGAAAGACATATTTACTTATGTTACATCTTGTCCAGTTTGTGCAAGACAGAAATCGTCTCATTCAGCTCCTGCAGGACTACTACAGCCTATAGCAGTTTCCGAAGTACCTTGGCACTCCATTAGTATGGATTTTATTACAGATCTCCCGCAGATACGAGGCTAAAATACTATTCTTGTGGTAGTCGATATGTTCACTAAAATGGCCCACTTTATACCGCTGAAAAAATTACCCTCCTCTAAAGAGTTAGTTCAAGTGTTTCTGGAACAGATAGTCTGGTAACACGGCCTTCCCTCTGTAATAATTACAGACAGAGAGGCTCAATTTGTGTCTCGGTTTTGTCAGGGAATTTGTGGCGCTCTTGGAATAGATCATAGACTCTATACTGCCTATCACCCACAAACAGATGGTCAAACTGAAAGAACTAATCAAACACTTGAGCAGTATCTACGATGTCTACTCGCCTCTATCACCTCTGATTGGGTTCATGCTCTTCCATTGGCTGAATTCGCATACAATAACACCACACATTCTTCTACTGGTTTCTCTCCCTTCTTCCTTTTACAGGCTCATCATCCTCGCTTTCTACCCCTCCCATTACCTGCCACATTAGTGGATATCCCTGCTGTAAACATCTATCATACAGTTCTTTTAAATAATTGGAAGAAAGCAAAACATGAGTTATTAGTAGCGAAAGAAGCCATGAAGCAACAGGCAGATAAACATCGTAGTCCGACACCAGAATATAAAGTGGGAGACCAAGTATGGTTGTCCACCAAGAATTTAAAACTAGAGGGTCCCAGAAAATTACAACCCCAATATGTCGGCCCTTACACTATTAAGAAGGTTATCACCCCTGTTACTTTAAAGTTAGAATTACCCGAAGAACTACGCATCCACCCCGTATTCCACACTTCATTGCTCAAAAGGTATATTCCCTCTTCTGAACCTGAGATCCCTCCCCCCCCTGTTTTAGTAAACGGAGAAACGGAATATGAAGCGAAACGTATCCTTGACTCCCGCAGATACAAGGGTAAACTACAATATTTAATAGACTGGGTAGGTTATTCACCTGAAGATAGATCATGGGAACCAGCAGAAAAAGTACATGCTCCTGTTTTAGTACGACGATTCCATGCCCTCCACCCCACAAAACCCCGTCCTGTCGAAAGACCCTTGGGAGGGAGAACTGTCACAGTTCAAGCCTCTTGTACCATCAAATGGCCCCACTGTTAGTCAGGGGTAGCAATGCCTGCTCTGCAGAGATAGAGAACGTTTTGTGAGATTCCCTTGCCATGCTGAAGAAGGACAGGAATTTATACACGCTCCCTTAAGGGACTGAAGAAGGACAGGAATTTATACACGCTCCCTTAAGGGTATAAATGCAGGCCAGCAGATGGACCCAGTGCTTGGCTTCCGGAAACTTCACCCTTGAGACCACGTCCACTTCCTGTTCCTTCGTGGAGATCTTCCTTGCTGTGGCTGATACCTGTTTTTCTGTGGAGGTATTAAATCCTATTTCTTTTTGGCTGCCAATCCTTTTTGTTCCTTTTCTTTTTGCCAGCATGCACGCTACTGTTCCCTGATTCTTTTTGTGGATGAAGCATTTGCCTGTTATTGCGCAGTAGCGCTAAAGGCATTTAATAAGTAGCACCTCTCTGATTATTTTTTGGGCTTTAGCGCCAATTAATGAATATTCCTGGCCCCCAATATCAAGTGGCAACATTGGGCTGAATAAACGCCCCCGAAATAAAACTTGTTTGGTCATTGAAAGCAAACCTTTTTGGATTTATCTGCCTCTTCTTCTTCGGATCTTCTGCGGACTGTGAAGGAAATAACTGATGTGCGTCATTTACCTTGTTCTTCGAATCACTCACACAGTTCATACGTTCCTTATCAATTCTGGCTGGTAAGTGGAACGACTGTCTCTGCAGGACAGGCATAATATCCTTATGAAGTGTTTTAAGATTTACATGAGGGAATAGAATTTCATTTGGGGCATTTCCAGTTTTGTCTCCTAGGACACTCACTTTGAATTTGCTTTCCTTGAACCTTTTGGGGATTCAGAAGAGGCTACCTGGGTTGGATATCATTCCCCGCATCTCCCTGTGCTAGCCTTCCTGTATGAGAGAATTTCTTTTCCATAATAGGGGGGCTGTCTTTGGGGAGTGTGGAGCGCTCTCTTCGTTCCCGTGGACTGGGCATTACTTCAGGTCAGTGGATCTGGCGACAGGCATTTACGAGTAGTAATGTTATACCTTTGTCGCAGTTTAACTTAAGTTTTGGTCTTAAGTTTAACTGAGACTAGACTTTTCAGTTAAACTTAAGACCAAAACTTAAGATAAACTGAGCAAAAAGACAAACTTTACTACTCATAAATGCTCTTTGTGAATACCAAAGTCGTAAAGTTAGACTTTTGTCTCAGTTTACCTTTCTGAATCGGGCTCATTGTTTCCATATGACAATATGGAATATCATAACCAAAATACCGCCTGACATGAATATTGCACTCTAACTATCTTTCCCAAAACATTGCTACATAGAGTTAATAATAGAAAATAAACAGCCAATGGGATGATATTTCTGTAAACAATATTTAGTACACAATATTTCTGTTCAACCATATTTTTACAAACGAGTCTGACATATAACTAACTACTTTCCATTCACAGCCTTGATTTACCACATCAAGTGCATTTTTGCACTTTTCGTCATGGTTCATTTTCACTGGTCTCACTGGAATGTCCCACATAAACACAATGATATGTAAAAGCAAAGTCCAAGACTGGGAAACTGAGACCATGTTCAATGGAGTTAAATGGTAACCATAATATCTCTACCAACCAAAATGCAAGGAATGTTCATAGACGTTTGTTGCTTTTGAAACTATTATTATTCCCAAATTCGGTCACATTTCATTTGAGCAAAAGAGCTTTATCCAAAACCATGCACAGTATGTTCACAGGGGTTCAGCTTTTGGGGGGAGGCGTGTTTGGGTTGTGTTCCTTCCCCCCCACTAAATACATTCTTGGCTTGGTAGTTGGGTCTGGAGGCCCTGAGTCGGATCTGCAGTCTATGTGTTGGTTTTTCTCATTCTCAGCTAATAATGAAAGAAAAATCAGGGACGTTTTAGTAAATAGGAGAGGGAGTGTGTGTGTGAGCAAGAGAGGGAAAGAAAGAGAGACAGAGATACCCATCTAGTAGCTGAATTTTGAAAATTTGAAACCAGAGAATCTGGAATGAATACTGTCTTCCCTGCTTGTCCAAATTGTGTGATCCTAGGCAAATATTTGCGTGATGACAGAGCACACGTTTTCTATATTATCACGTACGAGTGCTCTTATATTTGCCTTATAGTTGCTCTATCTACTTTAAGAATCAAGATCACATTTAGGGCTCACATGACTACTGATTTTGCCTCTTAGTTCAACTAATGACATTGTCGATGGGTGGCGAGCAAATAATGTTTTAAAAACTATAACTTTTTACAAGGTGGTAGAATTTTTCCCTCTTAGGGCTAAGAAAATTGTGACCCATGCTCTTTTAAGTTCTGGGCTGGCTTACTTAAACTCTCTCTACCTAGGCTTTCCCAAGAAATTCAATTAGTGCAGAATCTGTCAGCCAGACTACTACTACATCTTCCCAGTTACTGTTTTGTCTAAGCTAAATTGAAGGACCTTTACTAGATACCAGTAGACAAGAGGATTCACTTTAAGTCTCACATTCAAAGAGCTGTTGATCTTTCTAGTCCACCTCGTCATTAAAAATCTAAATTCCACAGACCGGCTAGAACTTTGATTGGCGCCAATACTTTCTCTATCCTCCCATCAAATTTCATACAATACAGAGAGAAGAGTGTTTGGTAGCAGTTGCAGGAGCAACATTGTCAAACACTCTTCCTCATACGCTTTGTGCGTCAGCTGATCAAACAAGAATTTTTAAACATCTTAAATCCAAGCTTTTTTCCAGTAACTAATTTCCTCTGCGTTTTTATTCTTACCCAGTTCAGTTGTTATCACCCTTGTATTATGCTTTTTGGAGATTATAGTGCCTTGAAACTCTTTCTTGAACATTAGCTGCATTCTACAAAGAAATCAAATCAAATTCAGAAATATAATCAGATGTACAAAGGTGGAAAGATTCCACATGTTAAAGAAGTACACTTTTTTGAATATTGAAGAGAATGTATCATATGTTTGTTTGCACGATTTACATGCCAAACAATTTCATGGCTCGGCTTCTCCACGGACTCTTTGAGCTAAGCACTGGCTTGACCTACCCTATTTAAATACTCATTGTGGTTGTCAATGGAACAATAGGAAAACACCAGGACATCGTCCTAGAAGGTAGGCACCCCTCTATGCTCCAAAACAGCATGTATATAAGTTTTTTAAACAAACAGTGAAGCTACAGAAGCCAATCTTATTGGCATTCGGATGTAGAAAAAAGCACTATTCAGTGTTATAAAAGCAGCTAATTGTCTACACTCTGTAGCAAACTCAACTTGACAATTGACTGCTTTGTGATCCTACGTAGTAAAGTACCTTGCACCTTCCAAAACAGTCAGCAACTCCTGAATCTTAGGCAAAGATTGGCAATTGACCAGAATCTGTTATTAACTTAATGAAGATCATCACACAGTATTATTGAGGCAGATCGTTTGTGCAATAGAACAATTGAAGAAACACACTGAGATGAGTCTACTAACTTGATTACCCCTTTTGAACTAATTCTTTGCAGCATAAGGTTTACATCTTTCCTGACACTCATTAGAACGTTCCTTAGTTTGGATTTGACTGGTAACACATCCTTCTGCCACTTTGCCCATTTCCTTACCTTTTGTTTGTGGCCTTCTAGAGAAATGATCTATGCCTGGCTACATTCCGGTTTATTGTGCACTAGTTAGGGTGGATAGTCTCCATCATTGTGTGCCAGTTTCAATAGAACTCGTACGTTCTAAGCTCTGTCTATGGCTATCATACCATTTGCGTCTTTCAACTGCTTTTAATTGAGCATTGGATCACACCTACCATTTTGTACAGCTTTACTTGGATCAATAATTTGCGGCATGGAACAGATGCCTGGCTATTGCCCTTGTTCCTGATAAGTCTTAAAATCAGGTCACAACCCATTAATTAGTTTGGCTGTCGCTTTCTATTGATATTGCCCTGAAGAAGTCCTATGTTTAAAAGGACGAAACGCGTTGGCTGATGGTTTGTTTTATGAACTGAATAAAGATCCTTCATTGAACTATGACTCTTCAATACTCATGGACAATCGTTTATGGATTTCCTTGATTAACGGTGGTGCAGTTCCAATCTAGTTTCTTTGTATTAAATCGCCTTGTAAGGGGTGGTGCTTCTGAACTGGGGGCACATTTGGATTTCTGCACACAAGATTGTTTTGTATCTATATTGTGGTGGTAATTTACGGATTGGGTGCTGCATATGTTGCTTTGTGGCCCACTGTCCAAATTTCGAGTTTTTACCCATTTCCTTACCAAATACACATTGATGAGAAATCAAACATGCTTAATATAAGGATATTCTATACTCGTGTTTTGGTTCATCAATAACAATCCAGATTGGAAGCTTCACAGTAATGCCTGGAAACACATTATGTCTAAGACAAACAGTGAATATTGGAAAAAGAATAATTGGTTTCCTGAGAAACAAACATTATAATGACCTAAATAAAACACAGTATAGTCATATTAAATACAAACATTACACACTTCTACTGGAAAATACGGGAACATTGAGGGGCTCTCTGGGATCATTTTTAACTGTGGAACACAAAATGCTTAGGTAAGCTCATTGTTGTGTCACCCCAGACAGTCTGGGACTGGCTGTACCGGGCCCCGGGCATTTTCCTGGCGGTCTGGTGGGGGCTCAGTTTCACTGCTGGGGCTGAGCCAGCAGCGTTTCCTGCCTGCAGTGCTTGGGCGTTTTACAAGCAATGCCCACTAGGTAAATGCTTGCTTTAAAACCATTTGTTTAGGCATAGTTTTTGTATTTGGTTGGCTACTGTCTCCTGCAGGCACACCATGAACAGCACTGACCTTCGGGGTCTCACAAGGAGGGGGATTAGGAATCTGCAGCTGCTTAGCTCAGACAGTCTAGTACATATGTGATAAAGACTTCAACATTTGAAAGAGTGTATTTCTTTATAATGTTGCACATTTCAGACTAGTATATTAAATAATGCAATTGCCTTGTTTGACAATTGTTAAAAGTGACTGAAATCATGAACTTAGAAAAACATTCATGCCCCCACAACTGCCCTTATGATGATGCTGTTAGTAAACCAAGAGGGAAGTCAGTTGTCTTTTGCCACCTTTATGTCGACTAGGGTGTTTCTATAGATGCAGTAACATAACAGTCTTTTGTTTTTGTGCAGCGCACACCCGGCACTGATGTATTTCAGGGTGCTGTCATCTCATGCTGAAGGAAAAGGAGGCACTGTGGAAAAAAAGTAATTTGCTAGGAACATCCAAAATCTGGATGCCGGGATTGATGCAAGGTTTCCTGGTTTTATATTGCGAAATTCACTCACTACATAGTCTTCTTTTTCTCTGTCACTTTTTAGATCAAAGCTTAATGCTGTGTGTTTAATTCTTTGAGGCACTAACTCTGCACACCATATTAAATACATCCGGACTGTGCATATTTCACAAGGATTGGTGGTGGTAGTGATTGCAGGGAGTCATGTTTTAATGTAGAAGTTAAAATGGAAACCAGAGCACCCACCGTTGGGGATTCCATTGAAACTATTTGCTCCATGTAGCTAAACGTTTTATTTCATTGTTATCCATTCTTGAATAAATTCATCAACCCATTCCTCACCCAACCAACCATTAATTTATTGAGCCATGAGCCATGTCTCCACCAGGTCTACTAATATTTCCAATTAATGTTCTAGCAGGCATTATCAGTAAGAAACCTAAGCTAGCTATTGATAGGACCGGATGCTTGCCTACCTTATAATCTCCAAGAATCCTCTCATGTCACCAGGATCTTTTTATCTGCTAAATAGTGTAGAGGGGAGGAAATTCAAATCTCAGTAGATAATCAACAGAATCAAATCTCAGTTACAAAGGACCACTGACTCTGTATCTAAAATTTTAAGATTGTATTACAACCAAGAATAACTGCACATACAAGCACCTCAATACAAGGTGAAGAAAATAAATGGGCACTAGTACAAAAGAAAGTCTACGCAAGAGTCTCATACGACTCAAGATACGAAGCATAATCAATTCCAAAAGCATAAGAAATGCAATCATTAGACCAATGTCTACATAAGGAATCAAAAAGAAAAAATCAGTTAGTCTATCCCTACTCTATCTCTAAGGTGACATCCCTACTTAGCATTTCCCTCCCAGGCAAGAGAGTAAAAAGGTGTCAGAAGTGAAGACTTCCTTAGAAGTACATTCACATAGTCAGAGCTCATTCTAAGATGCTCCTTCTAGCTTCCCATCTAAACCTAAACTGCTCCACCCTCGGGGCACTGTCCCTAATACAAAATCCCAAAAACATAGAACACGCCCTTCGGCACACCTCTCCAGCCAGGTCTTCTTCCAGTACTTTTCCAGTGAAACTTGTACTCCATCCAACGACGGTTAGCTTGACCTTGGGTCCCAGGCACCTTCTCCGCTGAAATTATCATCCGTAAATTCCAATGTACTCCCCTGTTAGCTTCTCGTACCATCCTAACTCCTAAAACAAAGACCTAGTCTCTCTAACAAGCTAAATGTCCTTCCTTGCACCTGTAACAGAAACATGGGAACGAAAAACTTTTCACTTCTCTAAGATTTTCCATCCTCCTGAAACCCAAAGCCTTTACCAAGGGAAATCCTTTTCGGCGGCCTACAACGTTAGCTAACATAAGAAATGATCAGGCCTTCCTCTTTAAACGTATATGTGATCAGGCCTTTACACTGTTAAACACACTCCTAAATCACACTTTATGGTTTAAATGTTTTTATTGAATAGCAAACTTCACAGAAATACCGCATTTTCAAAGCGATTGTTATGCACTGCTGTGATATTACCACTGTTCCATAGAACTTTAGAGCTTCATCTTAACAGTGTGCACATAGCTAGAGTAGAACCTGGACTAAGAAAACCAATAAAGTAAAAAAAAAAAATACAGAAAAAAGGGGATAAGTAAGAACTCTCACCAACCCCTCCCCTGCCCCCGCCCACTCCCCTCCTCGTGCTCCACGTCCAATCCCAAGGCCGTCCTAAACACTCATCAACCCCCTCAGCAGTACTCCCCGGCGCCGCCGTGAGGCGCAACAGTCTAAGATATCGAGGGCATGTGACTTCTCTGAACTCAACAGCCAACAGCGATAGGAAGGGCTGCCACAACTCCCCATATTTATCCCCCTCCCCCGCCATAGTGAGAGCTAGTTTCTCCATGCCCAGGACATACCACAGACGGTGCAACCAACCCGTAAAGGTCGGGACATGGGGGATGCACCAGTGTGTAAGCATGTTTTGTATAGCCGACCCTAAGGCAATGGCCATCTGTCTGCCTCTGCGAGATCGCAGTGGGTAGGTCAGAGGATTGGGTAGACCTAGTAAGACATAAGCTGGAAAGCGTGGTATCTCAGTCTTAAAGTGTTTGCCCACCTCATCCAACACCTGGGTCCAATACGGTTGAATGTGTGTGCACTCCCACAGTAAATGAACCAGGTTGCCCACCTGGCCACAGCCCCTCCAGCACGTCGCCTCCCTAGACCGGTCCACCACATGTAAGCGTTCTGGGGTATAATACCAGTATGTCACAATCTTCGTGAGTGTCTCCGTAAGTCCCATGTGATATGCCGAGTGTCGGGCGCTATAATAAATACTCTCCCATTCTTTGTGACTAAGTGTTCTGCCCAACTCCAGGGTTGTGTGTGTGCTTATATTTAGTCTGCAGCATTTTATAGAGGTCAGAGATGAGGTTTTTATCTGACGTGCAAGTGATAAGCCATCTTTCATAAGGGAAAAAACGTCTGTTTGCTCCAGCCCGAACCTGTGGCTGAAGCGCCCAATGTTGCACCTGCAAATACCTTAGCCGCTCTGTCTCCGGGAGACCGAATTCCCGCCTCATCTGAGCGAACGAGTTGACCCCTTCTGGGCCATAGACATGATAGAGAAAACAACAGCCAGCTGTCCTCCAGCCTGTAAAAGCAGCGTCCGCCGTCCCAGGGGTGAAGTCAGGATTACCGAGCAATGGAGTAAGCGGAGATGGGAAGGAGGTGAGCTCATGCGTGAGGTTGGTGGCATCCCACACTTCCAGGGGGACCCGTGTGATATAGGAGGCATATAGATTAGGGGGCCTGTGGGACCTACGCAGGAAGGGAATTGCCTGCAAGGGCCGCGCTGCCACCGCCTGATCTTGAAACAACCAGTGCTTCTCCGATTCCCATCTGCTCCACTCTACCAGGTACCGCAATTGAGCTGCCTGATAGTAGAGTCTAAGATCAGGAACTCCAAGCCTTCCGTCACCTGGCGTCAACGACACCAGTGTACGGCGCATACGCGGTTTCCGACCATTCCATATGAACTGGGCTAAGTCGGATTGCATCTGTCGAATCCACCCAACAGGCGGCCGGAGAGGTATAGTGCGAAAAAGGTAGAGAATCTATGGGAAAATGGTCATTTTGACCGCTGCAATCTTGCCTAACCAGGAGAGGGGATAGTTGTTTCCACCAATCAAGTTCTGGGCGAACTCTCCCGCGCAGTAGTGCATAATTAGTTTGGACCACCGCTGGAAGAGAGGGGGCCAGCTGAATTCCCAGGTACAAAATTGTGACTGTCGCCCAACGGATGGGGAGTAGGGTTTGCAAGTATTCCCGGATGGAGCGCGACTGAGAGAGATCCAGGGCTATGGATTTCCCTGCGTTCATCTTGAAACCGGCCGCTCGAGCGAAGGCATCAAGTTCCGCTAAACAAGTCGGAAGAGCGTTTGTCTGGTCAGCAAGTGATATCAACACGTCGTCCGCGTATAGGCTAATCTTGTGGATATAGCCCACAAATTTTATCCCCGTGATCTACGGATTCTCCCGTGTGCTAGGGGCTCAATATAGAGGGCGAAGAGAAGGGGGGACAACGGGCACCCCTGCCTCGTGCCCCGCTCAATATGAAATCGGGAGGAGGTATAACCGTTCACCCTGACCGTAGCTGTGGGACACTTATAACAGTTAAGGACATGCATACGGAACCGCTCTCCTATCCCCACCCTCTCCATCACCTGCTCCAAATAGGGCCAATGCACCCGATCAAACGCCTTTTCGGCATCAATGGCCAGCATCATGAATTCCTCCGGGACCCGGGTAGCCTTCTCTATAAGATGTATAATCCGTTTGGTATTGTCTGATGTTTGGCGGTCAGGGATGAATCCCGCTTGGTCCGGGTTAATAAGGTCGGGCATATGGGGACCGAGACGAGCGGCCAGAATCCCTGTGTATAATTTAAGATCTATATTGAGGAGGGAGATTGGACGATAAGCCCCACAGCTGGAGCTATCTTTCCCGGGTTTGGGGATGACCGCTATAGAGGCCTCTAAGAGATCACTCGGAATCGCCCCCTGAGCGGCAAAGGAGTTAAACAGCCGGGTGAGGATTGGGGCGATCAGGGAGCAAAACTTCTTATAAAAAAATGGCAGAGAAGCCATCCGGGTCGGGGGCTTTCCCCGGTTTGAGACGAGAGATAGCAGATACAACCTCCTCTAGCCGAATGTCTCTATCCAGGTGTTCCGCCTGCGCTGTGGTCAAGGCCGGTAACGTGACAGAATCTTAAAAAGCCGCCCCATCAGAACGCTCCAACGAGGCTCCTGCGTAAAGAGCAGCGTAGAAATCGCGGAATGCCTCCGCTATAGCACCATCCTCTGAAACACGCGTACCGTCCGCCCGGGTGATCGCATTGACTCTGTGCCTCTGACGGACCTCTCTTAGTTTATGAGCAAGGAGCCGTCCACACCTGTCCCCCCTGCATAGGATGCATGCCGCAGTCGCAGCGCTGCAAATTCTGCCCTATCCTGATCGATCGCCACTAGCTGTTGGCGTGCAGCTTTGAGCTGTCGCCACACTCTCGGAGCCCCCGTCCTCTGATGCATGTGTTCCAACTCGCGAGTCCGCTGTGTGAGCTCCTCTCGCTTGCACCGGCGATTACTATTGTCAGCCACAGAGATGGAAATTAACTCCCCCCTTATGACCGCCTTCAGAGATGCCCACTGTGTAGCAAGTGTGGTGCCCAGGTTTGCGTTATGCCTAAAATAGTCGCCAATGGCAAGCTGGATGCGCTTAACCACGTCCTCTCGGTGCAGAAGGGTGTCTCTAAGGCGCCACACTCTAGCCGGTGGCGACATGGGTGGGAGGGTGAGAGTAGCAAGCACCGGAGCATGGTCTGATAGGGAGGCTACCCCTATGCCGACCACAGTCGTAAGCACTCGCACTGGGGCGGATACCAAGAAGTGGTCCAGTCTAGCATAGGTCTTGTGTGCAATAGAATAAAAGGAATATTCCCTCTCTAGTGGGTGAAAGCTACGCCAGAGGTCGCATAGCCCCAAGTCCTGTAAGCGTGTGAACCCCTCCGCTGAAAGTGCCCCCGTCTGGTGAGTACGCTGGCTGGATCTGTCCTTGATGTTCTCGAAGACCAAGTTTAAGTCACCCCCCAGAATGATATTGCGATCTGATGTAGCTGTGGCTTCGGTGAGAGCGGAGTGTAAGAACTGTTCCTGACCTTCATTCGGAGCGTACAGGGACAAACGTCATTCCCCCCATGGCAAAGCGATATGTCAAGAGCCGCCCCCTAATCTCGGCCACCTTGTGCAGGACCTCCCCCCTAAACTTCTGGGCCACTAGGATCGCCACCCCCGCCTTTTTAGTAGGGCCAGAGGAAAAGAACTGAGTGGGAAATTTCCGGGTTCTAAGACGGTGACAGTCTTGTGGCAAAAGGTGGGTTTCCTACAATAGGCAGAGATCTGCTTGCGAGCTCTCTAAACAGGACAATACAGCCCTGCGCTTCACAGGGTTATTAAGGCACCGTACATTGAGGGTTAAAATCTTAAGTGTGGTGGGGGGCATGGTAGGTAACCACTAGAGTCCGAAAGAGCCAGAAAGTGTCGCATAATGTGTTATCAGTAACCATGGTGATCGGCTTCCCCGGGAATTCATGCACACAGGAGAGTCTACTAAACCTGAAGAAAAGATGGACGCGGAGCACCGAGGACCCTCCCCAAACATCCCCCCAAAAAAACCAAATACAAAACAATCTGCAAAGGTAACTGAGTACATAGAGTCCATCACTCGTCAGTGATCGGTATTGAAACATTGGGTCGTGTCCACCAGTGGTGAAAGGAAGCTCCTCTCCAGCCAACGATCTGAACAGTAGTAATGCAGTCGCTCAGGTACAACATAGCGCTTACAGTCAACCGTCGTTGGAGCCAGAGAGGTCCGCAGAGACAGCATCCAGAGCTGACTGCCGACCCCTCGCAATCTCCGCAGCCGGGGGCTTCCTGGGGCGGTGTCTACCACTCTGCTGCCGCCATCGGGGCCTGGGGTCATCAGGCCCAGCCTTAGTGTCCTCCCCTCCACTTTCCTCCTCCGGGAGGTCCACACCCAATAATTTGCTGGCCTCGGACATAGAGCGCGACTGGTACAACTTGTTATCTTTGCGGAACACTAAACGGAAGGGATGGCCCCAGCTGTAAGGAATATTGAGCTGCTGCAGGTGCAAAGTGATGGGTTTGAAAAGTCGCCTTTTTTGCAGCGTGAGAGCCGACAAATCCTGGTACAGCACCGGCGTCTGGTCTCGGAACTGTATAGGATGCAGTTGACGCGCCTTTTGAAGAATAGTTTCTTTGGTACGATAGTCCTGGACACAAACTAAAATGTCCGACGGGGGGGGGCCGTTGATGCCCTAAGAGGGTCCACTGTATGTGCACGGTCTATGCACAGTTCTGTCTCCAAAGGCCTACCCAGGATGTGGTTGAAGAGTTCCCTCATATAGACGAAAAGATCCTTCGAGGCATCATCCAGCTTAACCCTCCTGATTCGGATGTTGTGGCGGCGGGAGCGGTGTTCCAAGTCCTCAAGGTGGGTCTGGAGGTCAACCTGTTGATCGTGGAGTCTAATAATCTCCTGTTGTAATGCCGCTATCTCCGTGTCCCTCCCATCGCTCTTACCCTCCAAGTCCGCGACCCTTTCTCCTATGCCGTCCATGTTGCGGCGGACTTCTTTGATCTCTGAGGTGAACTCCTGTTTGAGGACGTGAATGTCTTCTCTAAATGCGACAAACATCGACTCGAGGAACGCCTTGGTGATAGGCTCCGCTACACCAGCCCCCGCCGATGTCTGCCCCGAAGCCCCCGCATCCTCCCCAGAGGCCATCTGTCCAGCCGAGGTCTTGGCAAAAATGTCCTTAAGGGTCCTGTCCGGCCGTTTCCTGGCGTTGGACATAACTCCCCCCCAGTGGATCCGAGGAACGGTGTTCCGGGCCCAGATCCCCCGTCGCCAACTCCTTGTCAAACGATGGGGTCCCCTGACACGGCGAAAGGGGCAGTAGCCGGGGTCAGTAGGTTGCCCGGTGGTGCACCACCCCCACCACTGTCAATGTACTCCGGGTCTAACACATCGGCATGGCCAGCACCAGCTCCTGCGTGCAGAGATGAAGCTGATCCTCGGACCTTCCTGTCTCTCCACCCAGTGACTCTTCCAGGCGGCACCCCCGCCTCGAGGGCCAACCGCCGCGTGTCGGTACCGCCAGTACCAGCTGCAGAACTCCACCAGCGGCGAGCTCCTCTATGAGAAGACGCCAGTTGCGGCTAGGCCCAAAAACAGGAGGGGCAGCAAAGCGGAGGGCCTCAGCGACCGGACCCCCAGCCTCCCCCACCGCCGCTCCACAGTCCGGGCCCTCTCTAGCTCAAGCGGATCACGGGGCGTAGAAGAGAGGACTCCTTGTAGCAAGTGTTACTTCCTCCACCAGGTCACGGAGCCCTGGATCCCTGACGAACAACTGGTTGCCACCAAACAATAGGCCCGGCTCTCTGCAGTGCAAGGCCCGCAGCAGGCCCCTCCAGAGCGCCTCTCACGACCCGAAGGGCCGTCACCGGCGTCGTGAATATGTCCGCACAATGTCCCTCCAGTGCGACCCCACAACAGCTGCACCCCCGACCTCGCAGGGCACTACACAGTCATTCTGGAGAGGGCCCTCCCCCGCGAGGCCGACTGCGAGCCGGTGCTCTCACCTTCTCTAGATCCGTCTGCGTCTCCCGCTCCAAATCGCACCACGCGGCGTCCCCCGCAGTCCGGGCGCAGCGGCAGGAACGAGCCCCAGTCCAGCCGCCACTGCCCCGATCAGCTAGTCTCCCCCTGGCCCGCGACGGGCCGCCAGCCGATGTCCCGGTGAAGAGAGGGGGGGGTGCCACACACTGCTCTCGCACCTGGCCCCTGATCACCGCCGCACTGGCCTCAGCTCCGACCCTCACTTTCTCAAGATGGCGGCCGCGCCCCCGCGTGGGACTCGTGGCCCTCCCCCCACTGCCTCCGTCGTTGTCGGGGCTCCTGGGACGCCTCACTGGCCGCCGCCGTCTCCGGGTGAGGCCCGGGCCCGCCTCACGATCCGGCAGGCCCTCGACGTCTCATCGCTGCCCTCAGTGCTCCCGTACGGCCTCAACGTGGCCCAGCACCGGTCCCTGTCACCGGAGTCCGAATCCGGCCGCCACTGTCGCGGGCACCGTTTCAGCGAGCCGCCCCGGGTCGGGACCTCTCCGTCGTCGATTGGTGTACCTTGCGTGCCTGTGGCGGCCCGCAGGCCGGTGCTCTGTACATCTCTGGCGGGAGCTCGGGAGTAGTACGTCTACTCACTCCGCCATCTTGGCTCCGCCCCTAAATCACACTTTAAGCATTAGTTCATTACTCCTTAATACGTGAATAAGTAGACTATACGTGCAACTTTAACTTGGTGCACGTTTAAACTAATACATTGCATTACATAAAAATCAAACACTATGCATTAACTAAAATACATTTGCCATGATCTACGACATTAATTTTCATGAAAAGCACGGTTACATTTCTAATCACCCCTATGTTAAACAATTCTAATAATATATTTCTATGTCACACCTAAACTACTTCGATTAATATGTGGGTGCGGACTAACAGTGAATATGATGCACCCCTACAAATTTCAGAATAACGTGGCGCTCTATCACTATCTAATGATACTCTTATTCAGTTTTGATAAAACAAACACTAAATAAGCCAAGATCATTTCTTTATTATTCAATTAATGAAAACATTTGGGTTAACCATAGAAAACTCAGAGTGCATTTAATTCCACAAAATAGAGGTGAGTGTGCAGTAATAAAAAAGGAAGGTTACCTGGAGTGAGGCAATCCGTCTTGTTCAAATGCGTTATCAAGTCATCAAAAGTTTGGTTGTTTAGCAAGTCAAACGCTGAACAATCACGCCCATTCCCTTCTTCTGGAGACATCAGTGGATGGAGAAGGAGGAAGGAGAAAGCATAAAGAATGTGAATTAGGGAAGGATGATTAGGAGAGAAACAGAAAGAGCCTCACAACAGGTGTCATTTCAGCAAACACTCAGGAGGTGGTTAGTTTGTAAATAAAGGTAAGTGCTTAGCTCTGATCAGGGATCAGGAAGCCACGACCGGACTGAGAACTGACACTTGCCCTGGCAAACAGCTCGGTCAGACCTCGGGGTGGGGGGTGGGGGGAGAAGGAGGGGTGCAAGTGGAAAACAATACTCCCATCACACCGCTGGCACGTTTGTTACAGGGGGCAGATATTGCAGCTATTCTGTAAAACCGGCCCCCAGTAACAAACCCCCCCGCCCCCCCAGGAGTCCAAAAACGCCCCCACCCTGACAGCCCACCGGGGAAACACCCAGTGCCACTATGGCCAGTCTGGCCCTGCAGCAGGCAGCTTGCACCAGCCCATTCCTCCTGTTAGCGCCGCCTAAAACAGAACCAACTACTAACCATGAAAGTGGAGGGGGGGGGATGTGGAGTAATGACCAGAGCTGCCAACTTCAGAGCTAGGGGACCAGGTTTGAGTCTCGGCGTCAGCTCAACATCCAGGGATCCTGGGCAAATCACTTGATCACCCCGTAAATGAATGTGTCCTTACATGGTGCTCATGAAAAGCGCCGGTGTTGGTGATAAAGTGCCGGTGCTGAGCACTGGAAACCACCGGATCAAATTAAGCACTGCAATCAGGGATGGGGCAATGGCATCACACACTATTCGACTATGATGACTAAAATGTGATCACAGGAGGCCATATCATTGCACTCTTTACCCCAATGGAATGTCTTTGTACTTTTGTTTTTTACAATATTTTCTCGACCTTGTGGTGGTATATTAACAGTGATTGCTCATAGTCAACCATCTCATAAAACAAGCAAAATTTATCTAGCATGTCTTGTGTTTTTTTTTATAATGGCCTGTCTTACTGTTTTGATGTCTTTGTTTATGTGCACAATTCTGTGCTCAGCCTGTGCTGTTTTTAGGTCTCGCGTTAGCAGTGCATGCACTGCATGCACTGTCTCAGCGAGACTTAAAGTAATCTCTATATTGGCTTCAACTCCGTGTAATTTCTCCTGCCCCTTGTGATTGGTTCAAGTCTGGCATTGCTGTTGTTTTCTTGATTTCTGTTGGCTGTTGATCCTATGGTAACTTCCGTGAAGTCCCGAAGCAGCGGCGCCTAACTACAGTTTTCCTCCGCTTCACTCGCACTTAATTGCTGCAGTGTGACATCTGTTTTTAACCCCTCCCCGACAGACGTGCCAGACCCCGCCGACAAATGTAAGCGCCGGTCGTTGTTGGGGGCGTGGCCTCCCTCCTCTCCGTCCTCGCTTTGTTATTGAAGCAAACGCATTGAAGCAAACGCTAATAAAACCATGTCAAATTAGGTCGAAAAAACAACAAGAATGTCCGAAGAAGGTTCCAAAGATGGGCAATCAGAGGTACAGTGTTAGCCTTTTATTTATTTACGATTTTTTGCCTTTTTTTTTATATCCAAATTTCTGTATCTAGGTTAACAGCTGACAGGTTCAGTCAGGAGAGAGCCTGACAGGGAGGTGACTGATCCCAGCGCTGCCGAACATGAACACTGCCTAAAACAAAGAAGCCATCAAACATCTCTCAACTGGAAGAGATTTATGCGGCTTTGGTGTTTAATTCCTTCCTCTGGTGCTTCAAACCGGAGCCCTTCTGAAGGCAGAAGGCCGTCTCTTAGGGTAACCCCCTTCGTGCATAAGGCAGACGGGAACAAGCAGGATTGACGCTATGATCTCCAATGCTTCAGCCCTGTGTTTGGCTGTGGGGCGGATTGCTTTGGGGGAGGCTGCCTGTATCGGCTGCGATGAACCGCCCTAACCTTTAGCCTGAGCCACAGTATAAATCCATCAAAGCGCCTACTCGCAACTCAAATTCTAGTATGCGCTATGAAAAACTTGTTTCGCCAAGCAGCCACTAGCTCACGCTTACAAGTTAGAGCCTTCTGCCTGGCTTCTTTTTGGTGATGGCAGACTGTAAGGTGGAAACACGGGAAGGTGCATAAGGAGGCTGTACCCCCGCCGCGGTGATCTGTGTTTCACGTGTCTGAGGCCAACTCCGCCTTTCATCTGTGCGGCGGCCATAGGACCCTTGCCTTGGATTATAAACTCCGATGTTTATATTTAGTGTTAATAATATTAATTTTGATTAAAAATTGCTCTAGTGGATAAGAGAGATTTAAGTACAGCTTGGGCGTGGATAAGTAGTCAGTGATAAAAGCCTCAGGTGGGCCCGCAGAACCCACAGGTCTTTATCCCGTCCAGGTTTGCAGTGATCACTCCATTTGCGCACAGGCCATTGAGTAAAATACTGTACATGTTTCTTATGTTGCAGCGATTTATATAGCGCTTATTCTGTCCATGGTAAGGCCTTGTAGCGCTTGTATTCTGCGCACAGCAACAATGCCGTAATTGGAGGTGCTTGTCTGTTACAGATGTCAAGGTAGGCGAGGGCGTCAACTGTTCGGTAGGGCCCTGTGTGTACTGCATGAGTGCAGGGCCCATAGTATTTCGGTACAGTAACAGGCCTTCTTCTTGGAGCCCCCCCCAGCTTCCCTTTGTGTTTGAGTTCTGCTGCAGACTCCGTACAGCTTGTTAGCTAGGGCCGCGCATTAATGTTTGCATAGGGGCGGGTTTGAGGCTCCGTTGTAGGTACTCTGGCGTCTTTCAAGCCCTCAAAAATCCACTCAAAGCCCCCTTTACTCTCCCCCAGTAAAGATCACTTGCACCAACTCACAAAGCGCCTGTCACTCACCCCAAACATACAGAAACGCAATCATGGCGTGGTTTTGGCTGGTTTATTCTCTCATTTGTGTTTGAAGATTTCCTACTTGAAACTATATGCGTCTCCATGGCTTCCATTCTATTTTACTTTTTAATTTGATAAAATGTTGTTTATTTTGTTTGGTACCATTGGCCTGTAATGCGCTCTACTCTGGCCTTATCAACCTCCCCACGCACCGTGACTGCTCTGCCCCGACCCTATCGACCTTTGAAATTTAAATGGAAGAGGTTGTCTATGCAGAGCAAAGCACTTAAAACACAGCAATGACGTGCTCATTGCAGTGGCCTCTGTGCCTGTTTGCCACCGCTGTGCTTCGGAATTATATACTGTTCTTATCAAACACGTCTGCTTGACCTTGGAAGGATGGAAGGCTTGCCAGCCCTGCAGACTCTGCACCTGCGTCCTTAAGACCGTTTTTAACCCACTGAGTTGCCTTGCTGTCTAACACACAATGGTCCGACCGGCTGCATGCAGACTGGCCGCTTTATCCTCGTTAAAACTAATGAGTTGGTATGTAGGGTTATGGACGCACATGTGGGATTTATGGGCCGGACCTGCACGGTATCAACCAGGGAGGAAGGCTGGGCTCCAAAACGTAGACGGGAAATTATTGTAGCTCTCCAGCCTGGGGCGACATGTGTGAATCGGTGGTCCCCATAAAAACTGGGTAACAGGGCTCTGAAGACGAGGAGGGGCAAGCGTAGCGTGAGAGTTTGTAGTGATGGGAAAGGGGGGCAGTGTGCTTCTGGGGAGGGGAAACAATTTTGTTGTAGTCCATGTTACATAACACAATTTGAATTTGAACCAGCGAATAGAGGAAACCAATTGAGACACTATTGCAAACATGTAAAAAAAAATTCTCGTTCTAGAATAGCTTTTCCCCTAAAGAAAACGCTGTTTCCTTGCTTACGATTTCAACCTCAGAGACCCCAAAGCGATTATGCCCCAAACCCGGCCGCATGTTCCCTGGTCATTCACCTCAGAAATGGGGTAAATGAACTTTCTGAAGCAGGAATAGTGCACTAGGGGTGCTTACATGAAGTGGGTTTTTCCACTTCCTGCATGGTTCAAAGTCGTATAGAACGTCACGTTTACCTACTGACCGGACCACTGGAATTATGCGGCACAGGAGGAACATATTGTGCAGCAGAGTTGACTAAACGATTTGGTCAACAGGCGGATTGTGGTAGCATCGCTTCGCTGTGTTGCTGATTTCTTGCATGTTAACCCTGTCTGAGCACGTACTGCATCTTTAGCGCCAGTTTAACACCCAAATGCAGCGATACGCAACGCAAAGGGTTCCGTCAACTTTTGGTAAGAGCGTGCCTTGTGCGGCAACGTGAGTCATTTTGGTTATAGAACAACCTAAGTTTTCAATGCTGCAATCCCGCTGCGGCCAAAAAAGACATTCTGTGTTTGTTTATTGTAATCCGAGTATTGCTTGCGTTTATCACGTTCACTGGCATTCCACTTCTAGCATGTAACTTGCAGGTTACACATAGATCTCTGCAATACATGCAGTAACCAAGTGAGCTATGTTTTTAGCACAGTCAGCTGTGTTACCAGCTACAAGTATACAACCTCTAAAGCTATTTGTGGGAAGTGTCTTGACACCCACACATTCACGTAGCTTATCTCTTTTGTGTGTGCCCATTCAGGGAGTTGTTGTTTACTCCTTTTAGATTGCAAACATTTTGAAGTACTGCCATTCCATGGACTAAAAACTCACACAATTTTTTTAATTTTGCAAAATACAACCCGATCATCCGTTTTAGACAAAATAAGCTCAAAAAGTTTTTATAATTTCCTACCAGAGAAGGCTGTCTTCTGATTAGCAGCATCAACGTTCAAGGAAAAGATTGATCACCTTTCTCGGAGACAAAGCAAAAAAAAAACAAGCATTTGCAATGCAATAGGTCTCGTATTTATGCGAGTTTGAGCTATTGACATTGCAAATGACAATGCCTTTTATTTTGGTTTTCGTGTTTAAAACATAAATAAAAGGCATTGTAATTTACAATATCAATAGCTTAAACTCGCGTAAATGGGAGACCTATTGCACTGCAAATCGGCAATGAACCTGCACAGAGCAAAATCCTCCCAAATTTGAGACGAGAATGAATAAGTTAGGGGCATATTATCAAGACAGGCGATAAAATTATCGCCGCTTTAGTGGCAGAAGACTGCCGCTAAAACGGCGGTCTGCTGGTGCAGGCGACAGTGCAGAGTGGCCATCGCCGGCGCAGCCCTCGTGAAGGGCCCCGATGCCGCCAGCTGAGCCCGAGGACTTCAACAATCAAACGCCTTTCACGAGGGTCTCAAAATGGGGTTCAGGAGAATTCACTCAGCTCCCGGTGCTTTATGGAAGTGGCTGCTTTGCAGACCAGGGATTCCAATAAATCTTTCTCCCTGCAGGATTCGTGTTTGGTTGCAGAGATGCCGCAGATCCCCTGGGAAATCTGACCTGCTCCGAGGCTGCACTGCAGGGACCTGATCATCAGTTACAAATAAAATAAACATCCATCGCAGGAGCTTTCTTGTTGTTAAATTAGACTTTTAATCACTGCTGCCCAACTTGCTCAATCCATAAAACGTGGCCTGCTAGTTCATTCAAGCATTCCTTCCACTCTTAATTTTACCTGGGGTTGCGCGGGGGCCATTAAATACCCTTCTGTGTAAATACAGTGCACATATAGCGGCCTGAGTTGAAGTGCAGTGGCTCAACATTAGCTAGTGTCACATGAGATGGCAACCAGGGGCACGGCTGAGCTCCTTTTTAGCTTGCACCTGAAAACGGGGATGTGCTGTCAGCAAAATCTAATGTACCCCCCCCCAAAAACAAGCATTTGCAATGCAATAGGTCTTTCATTACTAACATTTTGAGCTATTGGCGTTGCAAATAATTATGCAACGCCAGTAGCTCAAACTTTCAGTAATGCGAGACCTATTGCATTGCAAATGCTTGTTCTGAAGATGGGAAATGCGTCCCATTCTGTGCTCAGTCCGTTCTGTGTTTTTTTTATAAAAAGGAAGATGTGTGCGCTAAGTATCTGTGTCATGGGGAAAGTTCTATTTTTGATTTTTTGGATAAATCTACTTGGAGAGACAGCTGGATTCCCCTCTTAAACGCCAGATCCTCGTATTATTCATTCTCCTGGTGGGGTATATAGATGGATGTCTAAAATGAGAACAACTTGGTTCTAACTGAATACAAATGTAACCTACGTTGAAGCAGCTGACTCCAGTTCCTCATTTGAGGACTTTAACAATGTTATTTCCATACATTGAAGACTTCTCTTGAGGGGCTGAGTATCTGTAGCGAATCCACCTATGCTGCATATTCACTATATTTGTTTCCTTTTTCTGCACCCTATTTTTCTGTACTTAAAACTCTGTGCACTTTGCCACTGGTAAAGAGGAATAAAGTGCCTGTGGCCCTTTTAAACATGGTTTAATTGGCTTACCCCCCAATTGAATTAGTTAACTTGCCTATAAGTGACTTGTATGTAGAGTAGAAAATGCACTCAGTGCCTGAAAGTTAAAGGTCACCTGTGGCATGTAGCACTTATTGTGCCATTCATAGAGTTGGCCTGTAAAATAAGGAGATAGGACTGCAATGTGTAGCGTGACTGCAGAAGCCTTAAGAAATGTTGTAAACCCTGTCAAAATAACTCTTTTTGACAGATGAGAAACCCTGTTTTTAAATTTTACTAAGTCACCCTTAAGTACACCTTGCTAACCACAAAGTAGAGTGTCTGATATTTAAAAATGTAACATGCGTGAAATTAAAGTTATTACAAATAAAGAGAAAAACCCAGGTTAGTTTTGTACAAACTACTCCCCATGGAAGAACAACAAAGGTTTTTCTTATAAAACCCTCATCCACCAGGGGCTACCCTTTGGTGGCATGCTTCATCATCGGGTCATCCCATTCCACTGTGGAACAGGGCATGCTATGACCTCAAACCTACGTGGGTGCACTTTCTGTTGTTATATACGATGAAACAGTGGTTGTTCTAGAAAGGAAAGGGAGTGGGGGTTGATTGTGCATAATTAAAAATACCTAGCTAAGTAGGTGTTAATTTATTTAAAGCCCTAGTTGGTGTGGTTAAAATAGAGTGGGTTTTAGGAAAAGAGATTGATAATGAATCTATTCTCCTAAGAGGTCAACATGTTTCGAGCCGTACCCCTTATTGGTTCATCTTCGGGACCGCGGGAAACAGTTCCCTGTTACCACTCCTGTCCATCCACACTGGGTGCATACTATTTGCATGCAGAGAAATAGAAAAAGTTACAGTTATCACCCAATAGGCGTCATTGTTTTATAATCTGTGGAAATATAAGAGGAGAGTTAGGTGAACCAGCATATGCCTGTATACGTATTTCATTCTTTTTGATGATAACCAATTTACAATTCTTGCTTGTGCGAGAGCACATCTAAGTGAAAGAAAAAGTGATCACTCCAGCATACCTGTGCGGTAAACCTAAATAGTGCAATTTAAGAATATTTAGAATTAATCCTCCTGATTTTTGACTCACATACCATACATATGTATACCATGCAATTAGATTTGTAATGAAAAGCCACATACATATATGATGCTACAATGATGCATCATAATGCCTCCAGGGGTAGAGGGTGGCCTGAAGGTATGGGAGAAATAGATGGAGCATTTGTTACTAGGCGGTTGCAGTAAAAATTATCTGCTATCATTAAATAGTGAATTGCCTCTAAACAAAATACAAATGAAGGTATATTTGGGCTTTCTGGAGCAATGACTGTTCTGTTCAGTCCTCGCCGCATAAACACAAGCCGCCGAGTGCTCCCACGTAAGTCGTAGCAGGCCCCGTTCCACAGTGGAACAGGATGGACCCGATGATGAAGCATGCCACCAAGGAGTAAGAAAAACCTTTTTTTCTGCCAAAGTGAGTAGTTTGTACAAAACTGACGTGGTTTTTTTTTCTTTTTTTGTAATAAGTTATATGTAGAGGAGGCCTATCCCAGTATATCCTCTTACTTGCTCCTTTTTTCTTGATAAATGAAATTAAAGTTGGCTTGTTACTGTAGTGGCTAACCCAGCAGGGCTGTACCTAAATCCTGGAAAATGTCAAAGTAGAGTTTATAAACTTTAACCTTTAACTTTTGACAGTAACTGGCTACAAAAGCAATTCAAAGGCTGTTAAAACCCCAATTTAATGGTAAAGTCTGATTTTTAATAGGTATTTAGGAAAAGTTCGTTTTTACCTGCCTGAACCTCTGTTTTATCAATCTAGGCTGTATTAGCATGAGCCAACCAATGCCTGGTCTGCCAGTGCATGATCACAATGAGGTGTGAAAACTGTTCCCAGTGCAGAAACAATGGTCCGTTGTGCAGGAGTGTTTTTTTAAAATTTCTTTTTATTGAATATAACAGACAACAGTACAAATTCACGATCAATACACCATTCAAATCTCCATTAACATTATCATGACACAAGAGTCAATTTAAAAAAATAGTCCCAGCCCTCGATTAGGCTGTTCTTGCCTTTCATATATCTGATTCTTCTAAGGAGGCTTGCATCGGTAATCTGGGCGGTACACATATATCTCCCTTGTAGGCATTCTATTTACCCCATATTTGCATCCACTTTTTCGGGCACTCCCTGGACACATAGACTGTTTTCTCCCTGAACACACACCAGCCCATATCTTTTTCCCATTCCTTCACTGTCAGTACGTCTTGTGCCCCCCATTTCCTTGCTATGTTTCTCTTGGTGACCATCTCTCCCAGAGCCACCCACGTTCTCTATTTCCCAAGTCTGTTGGTTCCCACACATTTAGCAGACACCGCTTAGGCTGGTTATAGACTCTCTCCCAATACTTCCCCCATGCACCGGACAACAGCACTCCAGTAACTACTAATTGACGGACATTCCCATATAATGTGCAGGAACGTACCAAAAGTGTTTTTCTTCCCCCTGCAGGAAGACTAGCTAGGGTGGACCCAGGAACTTTATTAACTTGTAAAGAGCATTTACTTTCACATGTAAAAATAAGGTCAGACTTGTGGAATGCAAACATTTGTTCCCCAACACAGGTCGGCTCCAAATCCAGTGAAAGGAAAGCCACCCAGTGAACCAGTTCTGGATAACCACAAAGGAGAAGACTGCTCCTTTCCTTGGGAACACAGGCTATCCACAAGGAAGAAAGGGTTTTCCCACATTGGATTTTAGAAGTAAGGTGCACTGTGTGATTGTGTGGAGTAGAGCAACTAGGAGCTGCTGAAAACGTGAGTAGGGTTGCCTTGGGGAACTTTCACTCCATTTCTTTAGAGGAGCCAGGAGTCATCCTACCCACTAGCTAGTGTCAACTATAAATGCGGCACCTCAAGGAACCGTCCATAGATTACTTTCTGGACCTGTGGAAGATCAGAAGAGGTCTGGGTATATTCTCTGTGAAGACTAGACTCTTGCCTCTTGCATCCAGGGAAACAACAAGCTGAAAGAGACCTTTTCCCTGAAGTGACCAGTTGACTAGTAACAACTGTCATGAACACTGTGACAGGGCCCATCCACATCTCTTCTATTTTTATCATGTGCTTGCCTGTAGATTGTTTTATCTCTTTCTGTTAGAAAGTATGAAGTTTATACATGAGCAGAAGTGATAGCATCATATAGGTCTCCTATTTAGACTGACATATTTGTGGTGTTTATGTTATGGCCTCTACCATGTTAATATGGATGCTTTTAGTGGAGGCTGCAATGTCTACATGTTATTCAAGATAACATACCTATTGACATACTCAGGGGATGCTTGGGACAAGGACTACAAGGCCCACAACTTGCTGCTGCTGGTGGTGGGGGGAGTAGGAGGAGCAACACAGCTTCAGCGTTTATAGTGCCCTGACTTTTCCAGCAGCATGGGACATGCCCGGGCATGGCACAGGCAAATACCGGGCCGATCTGCATCTGTTTGTGGCCGGACAAGGCTGGTTCCTGGTCTTAAAATTAACTGTAAATAGTATCAATGGCAAAAAGGAAGCTTCCAGAGGGCGTGAAATGAGGTAAGACTTCCAAAGATTGAGGGATTTCTAAATAGCCATAGCCGACGCGACGCGTTTCGTCCTCATGCGACTTCTTCAAGGCTGTTTGTGTTTTTTTAGTTCATTCACAAATGTGGCTGACATAATCATGTGCCGTTAGATCCAAAAAAATACTGCAAATTTAATTCTTCTAATAAAAGCCGAACACTCTGATGATCTTTGTATGCTGATGCCCCTAAGATTGTGTGGTATCCCTAAAACTTATATTAAAAAGCACCGCCTTTGTAATTTGTATGTTCGAAAAAGTCTAATGGGTATAGTAGCCCCATTAGAACAAAATAAAGGATGCGTGTGGTTTGAAGTCCAGGTCTGTGCAATTTGTTCACAAAAAGCGGTGCTTTTTAATATAAGAGTGAAGCCTTGAAGAAGTCCTGTGAGGATGAATCGCGTTGCGTCGGCTATGGCTAAGAACATTGCATTGTGTTTTTTATGAAAAAATCTGATGAAGAAATATCACATAAAGAAATAAAAAAGGAAGATAATTTCTCACAAGAATTTGAAGATTTGATTCATTCATTTGGGAGATCATTTCATGCTTGATTAGTATTCTAGAAGTTGCACTGCATTACTTTTTGTTGTTACACATTGACTTTTAGGTAGGTGCTGGGCTATTGTGTATCAAGTGCTACTATTAATTACGCATGCAAAGCGAGGAACTGACTGTGAAGTCTGGAGATTAGATCTTTTGGGGATCGTTACAACTTGAAGTTGAATATTAAAGAAAGGAGTTTCAAGTTTATTTAGCCGGCGGTGGTGGAATATACAGTTAATTATGTGCAAGGGAGTTAAGCTGAAAGAGAAGGTTAAAGCACGAGAGACCTGATGCAGAGTTGTACGCGCGAGGAAGTTAAAGTGCAAGAGAGAGCTGAGAGTTGAACGCGCGAGGAGTTGAATGCGCGAGGAGTTTAAAGCGCGAGGGAGTTGAACAGCGTGTGGAATATTAAAGCACAAGGAACGTTATCAATAATCAGCACGCACGAATCAATGCGCATAATATTAAGGGACTCTCGTTATAGTGACGTTCGGCACGCGAGTCGGCGTGCGTCACACTGGCTGTAAAACACCACAGATTAAACCACTCGTGACAAATTAGTCGATATATTAATGTGATAATCGGCGCGCATATCGGCGCGGGTGACATATTTTGTGTGGAAACATCCTTGTACACAAACAACAGTCAATTTGAATTCAAACAATACAAAGATATCCTACCTCTGGCTTGGTTCCTTTGCTTCCTCTATGAATGTTGAACTGAGGCATTAGAGGAAAGGATGTTGCCTTTCTCCAGTTGGTTTTAGAGAAAAGGACTTTGCTTGAGTGGTGAACTGAAGCATTAGAGGAAAGGGTGTTGCCTTTTCACTTTGACATTGAGAAAACAAGCATCCTTCAAGGGATTTAAGCTAGTTTCATTAGAATTCTCTTGTACATACTCTATTAATTATTTTTTATGGTAATTTGTTATGTTGATTTGTTATCTTAAATTATTATTTTAAATGTTTGTTTTAGTTTGTTGCAATTGTTTTATTACAGGTATGGCTGAGCAATCCATGGCTTCACCTCCACCTTTTTTATCCTCGCCTGGAAATCCACATATATATCAGCCAGTGGTGGGGATCGCTATGGACCTCTTAGAAGGCAAGCAATTTTACTACACCATTTAGGGATTGAAGGGAGAAGAATTTATGAGGAACTATCCGAAGTATCCTTGGGTATGGGAGATGGACAACTGAATAACGTTTCCGAAATGTCGATGCAGATGTTAGACATTCAGTTCACCCCCAAAACTAATCTGGTATTGGAGAGGCATAAATGTTTCTCTAGAATATAGAGACAAGATGAGGGCATAACGTCCTATGTTGCTAAATTTGGAGGTCTGGCATTGTCGTGCCGTTTTGACAAGTTAACGGATTTCTTGATTAGAGATCAGATTGTTAGATGTACTAATGATAAAAGGATTAAGGAAAAGTTATTAATCAAGGATCCTAATTTTGAAGAAACAATCAAAATTGCCAAATGGATGGAGCACACAACGATGTGGTTGAAGGAAATGGATAATAAAGGAAGTCTAAAAAAAGAGTCTAATGTTGATGTAGGGGGGATGCAATCTAAGAAAAAAATATTGCTAAGGCTAATGATTTACAGAAGGGTGTTGAAGTTAAAGGTAAAAGTGAGGTGTAGACAAAAAAAAAAAATGTAGATTGGAGAGAGTTAAAGTGCTTTTGGTGTGGCGCTCCGGGGCACATAGCACCAAGTGCACGGTGTGCTGCCAGAAGTACCATTTGCAGGAAATATGGAAAAAGAGGTCACCTAGCAAAAATATGCAGGACCAGAGTAGAATTCAGTGGTGCAAGAAGAGTTCAACAAGTTGATAATGAGTTTGATAACCAGTGTGATAAGGTTGAACATTTAATTTCATCTGTTGAAATTATTTCTGTGGTGGAGGGTGAGGTTCATGTTGTGAGTAGTAGAAAGAAGTTGGATGTATGTGCTGTGAAATCGGAAAGTGCCGATAAGCTGGAAAAACCTCATTGTCATGTGCTTTTGGATGCGGTGTCGGTGAGAGTTTTAGTAGACTCAGGTAGTTTGTTCACCTTAAACTCTAAGCGAACATTTGAAAATAACTGGGAAAGTATGGATGAGTATCAATTGAATAAACCAGATATAAAAGACGTGGGATATGCTGGAAGTAGAATTGAGATTTTACGTATGATATGGATGATGATTACCTTTAAAGGAAGTAAGGTGCATGGTAGAGTGTGTGTTACCGATTAAGGTTCAGATTTATTAGGGTGGAGCCATCAGGATGATTTGGGGATTTTCATAAATCCCAATGCTGTTGAACCAGTTCTGTTGGCTGATTTTGATGAGGTGAAAGAAGTGTATGATGGAAGTTGTGGTGATCTTGTGAAGAAGTATCCAGTAGTCTTTTCTGACAAGTTAGGATTATTAAAAGGGTTTTCACACAAGATTATATTACAAAATGGAGTATAACCAATTGTACATAAAGTGAGAAATGTACCTAATGATATGAGAATGCTCTTAAAAGAAGAACTTGATAAATTCTTGCAACAGCAGATAATTGAGCCCATCGAAGCTTCCGAAAGGTTGGCACCCATTGTGGTGGCACCCAAAGGAGATGGAAAGATCAGGTTATCAGCATATCACCAAGTTGATTTACATGCACAATCCAGACATTTAACATCATTTGTCCCTCCCTGAGGTGCGTTCAGAAACAAGAGAATGCCCTTTGGGCTTGCCTCAGCCTCTGCGGTGTTTCAGAGAATTATGTAAAACATATTTGGTGATCTAAACCATGTGTTATGCTTTCAGGAGGACATACTCATTGTGGGGAAGAATTATTGTGAACATGATAAATTATTTGAGGAAGTAATGCTAAGATTGCAAAAGCATGATTTTACTGTAAAAAAGGAGAAATGCCAAATCGGAATGAGTGAAGTATCCTACTTGGGACATACTAGTAACGCTAAAGGTATCAGTCCGAAAAAAAGCATTGTGTCCGCAATTGAAAAGCGTTGAGGCCACAGAATAAGGAAGAATTAAAATCATTTTTTGGTTTGGCGGAATATTGTGCCAAGTTTGTAAAAGACTTTACAGAAATTGTTGAACCGTTGAGGAACATATTAAAGAAAGGGGTTGAGTTTGAATGGAGTGAGGCTGCATTTTCACAGATAAAGAGGTGTATTATTCATGCTCCTAAATTAGGACACTTCGATTATTCTGCCAAAACGTATATGACAACAGATGCTAGTAAGGTTGGTATCGGGGCTGTGTTGACTCAAATCAAGAATGGTGCTGAAAGCATAATTGGTTTTGCATCCAGGAGATTGCAAGGTGCTGAAACCACATATTCCGTGATTGAAAGGGAAGCTCTGGCTTGTTGTTGGGGAATACATCATTTTAAGTTTTATGTGTGGGGAATTCCCTTAAGACTTAGAACAGATCACAAGCCACTGCCGTACATTTTCAAAGGAGGATGAGGACTGGAAAGAAACGTTACACCGCGTATTACTAGGTGGCTCTTGTCAGTGATGGATTATAATTATGAGACTGAATATGTGAAAGGTAGCAAAAATGTTGTGGCGGATTATCTTTCAAGGATGCCAGTGGAATTGGAGTCTGAAGATGTCATTGCTCAGGTAGCATCTTTGAGTGGAGGATTAGCAATAGTGGCAGAAGAGTGGGCGACTGCGAAGCAAGAGGATGTTGTTATGAAAGAAATTGAACGGAGGGTTGTCAGTGGTTGGCAAGAGACTGACAGTTTGAGTGGTGATATGCTTGAATATTTTAAAGTCAAGGAAGAGTTAAGCGTGGTTGGTGACAAGCTTATGAGAAGAAGCCAATTTGTTCTTCCTAAAGGTATTCGGTCGAGGATTCTTGACATTGTTCACGAGGGACATTTTGGAAGGGGAATTGTGAAAAGGAAGGCGAGACAGTCATTTTGGTGGCCTGGAATGGATCGGGATGTCGAGGAAAAGATAAAAAATTGTGCAGCATGTGCTAATAGTGATAAAACTAAAGTGACGAGAGAAACACCTCTGGGACTTGTGGATTTTCATGACAGACCGTGGGAGAGATTGGCTATTGATATCTTGGAACCCATATCCAAATTGGGGTCAAGGGTCAGATTCATCCTAATTTTGGTGGATTATCATACTAAATGGTTTGTGCTCAAAGCTGTTGGTGAAGTGCATTCTTCAACTATTATTGAGTTTATTTAAGAAGTATTTATGGAAGAAGGAATTTCCAAAAGCATTGTGTCGGATAATGGGGCACAGTTTGTGTCGAGAGAAATGGTGAATTATTTATCTGGTATGGGGATTGTACATGAAAGGGTGGCTCTTTTCCGACCACAAGCTAATGGGTTGGTTGAGAGACTAAATCGATTGGTGATGGACAATATTCAACTTTCACTTGCTAACCACCTTCCGTGGATAAAAGAGTTGAGAAGGAGGATGTGGGTGCACAGGACGACTCCGCATTCTGTGACAAGAGTCTCTCCATTTGTTTCTCTGAAAGGTAGACAACCTGGTGTGAAAGAGTGTCCTGTGTGGTTGAGTGGAAGTGCTGGTCGGGCGATGAGAATTGAGGTTGACCATGATGAAATCAAAAGAAATGCTTTCAGTTCTCGAAATAGAAATGTTATGTATTACAATCAAAGAAAAGGAGTGAGACATTTTGTGGTGTCACCAGGTGATTTAGTAGTAGCGAAAAAAAAGGTTTTGTTTATAAAGGAGAACGTAAATATTCAGCTCCATGCAGAGTCAGAGAAGTCAAACGTAGTGTTGTAATTTTGGAGGATGGTGCTGTAAACAGTATGGCTGACATATGTAAAGTTTAGCGATGCTATATGCTACTCTCAATTTTGTCAGTCTAGATTGTAATGTAAAATATTAATTTTAGGAATGTTTACTTTCATGCTTTTAATCGTTCTGTTAAATATGTAAGAAGGAAGATATGTAATGATCTGTATCCTGGCAGCATTAGAATGTGGTGAGGTCACTGATGACCTAGAAAGGAATGTTGCCTACAGATTAAGCAGTTGGGAGCTGGAGCGCGTTGTCTCAGCTGAGGATGCTGTATTTTAAATAAACTTGTTCAAATTACTAAGATATTGTCATCTTTACACAGTGCATGGCTTTTGGCTGTGTATGGCAGGCGGGCAACCACTTGGGCAGCCAATCCCCGCTGTATCTACCCATAGCCTGCTTTCTCTGCCTGATCATTCCCCTTCTCTTCCACCTCCCCCTCCCCCTCTCGCGCTCAGGTACTTAACCCCTTGTATATAAAGCAGATCTATCATCTTCCTTCATAATAACCAATAATTGTAATCAAATGTACATTTCAAGAATACATACAATGCATTGCTTATTAATAACGATTACTTTAAAAATAATTAATAAAGTTCAATTGAAATACATGTCTGTGACTCTTTTTTTTTACATGGTGTGTATTATTACATTCAGTGGGTAAATAGTGTGACAATAAATAAACAGACACAAAAAAATTAAAAAAACATGTCTCTAAGTCTTTCTTTTAACATTTGTTATCCCTAAAAATGCAAACATAAAAATAACTACGAGAGGGCCTTGTACCTTTTTTTATAGATCTTCAGGCCACATGAAACACCACCCTAGAACCAGCCCCTAGAGAGCGCAGTACTCCCAGCTATAGAGCAAAGTCTCAAGGCTTGGAAATGTTTTTAAAAATATGGTAAGTTCTCCTGGCATCATTGTGTCAATGACCAAGAAAAGTTCCAGTTTCTTTTCTAATGCTGCTGGGGGTTGGCTGCAGAACTTTCTTCAGCCAATGTTGGTAGTGCGCCTGCCCCTTCAATGGACATCACCAAAAAAACAATATGCGAATAGCCCTCTCAGAGCCTTATGGGGCCCTCCTTGAAAGAGCAGTGAATAATAAATGAGCCGCTGTGGTCACTCATTTATATTCACTCTTTGTGGGTTTTTCAAAAACTGTCACAGAGGGAGTCCCTGGGCCCCCGTGTCCCGGCTGCCTCCCTGCTCCCATAGAAGCTGGCCTTTTTTTAGGTTGAGCCTAACGCAGCGCGCAAGCGCTGCTTAGTTAGGTGATGACCTCTTGGAATCACTCAGTACTTTTTTGGAAACTCGTGCCTGTACTGCACTGTTTCCAATGAGCACTCGTACATGTATGGTGTTTACCTTGCGGGAGCGAGCAGCTGCGCCATCTGTTTCAGGGGCCACCTGTTTTTAATTAGCAGCTGTTTTGGGTCAGGTTTCAAAGGCGTGTCCCCTCCACCACACCTCCTCAAGAGCGCGCGTCGCTTTCACTTTCGCTGCCTTGTTTAGCATGGCGCCCGCTTCATGGCCCCTGCTCTTTATCTTTCATGAAGTGTTGATAACGGAAAGTGCACGGCCGCCGCATTTCTTTCACAGGCATCGAGTTGATAACAGAAAAGCGCACAGTCACAGCACTTCTTTCACGGGCGCCGTGTTGATAATAGAAAGGAGCACAGCCGCTGCATTCCTTCTGTCAGCACGGCAGCCGTGCGTCTTTCTTTTCTCATCACGGCGCCCTTCTGCAGCCTCCCTCACCAGGATTGAAAGCAATTCACTCCCTATTGCTCTGTACAAAGTCTCCTATCTAGTGTCTCCTGCAGCGTATGCGCTGTTTGCATCACGCACAACCCGAGCTTCACCTATGATGCGCGCCCGTGCTACCGGGGAGCCACAGGCGGGGGAGGCCTTGACACCAACTACATACCCCTTTCATCCCAGACAGGTGCCTGGAAACCGCCGAGCTGTAGTAATAGCTAGTTTAGATGGAAGAAATCCTAAAAGTGTAAATCGCTAGTTACCTCACAGGTAGTCTGTCTCTTCAAGGAGCACCCTCCCTGTACAGATCAAAAAACAAGCTCACATTCCTGCCTGGCCATGGGCTCGCTGCGGAATATTCATGTTTCCACTATTTGAGATGCAGCGCTCTGTTCCAATCGTTGCTGCTAAACAGGTTTACAAAGACACCTACAGCAAGGCAAAGTGAGCTGAAGAATGATGATGGATTCAACCCAGATCTGTGACTGGAGGTGACTGTTTGAAAGGTTTCAGCACTCCGTCCATCATCTCCTTGTGTTTGCTGTGTGTGGCTGTTCACCAGTGGCACGTGAAGTAACAGTAGATGTTGTAGCACCCAGGATAATGTGCTGCATGGCTAAGGACTTATAAGGTCCCAAAGGCGAGACCTATTGGCTATGCCAATGCTTGTTTAGTAGTGGGAATCCCCGGTGCCCACTTAAGGGCAACCCACACAGCTGGTCCCTCACTGGAGGCTGCATAATGAGGCCTAGGGCTACCGCCGGCTCACCTACTTGCACCCATCCTGGATGCAGCGGGAGCAGAAATTGCTCCTGCTCTTCGGGAGAAGTTTTCTTTTGCTCCCACTGAGTGGAATCAATTCTGTGTATTTTCCTTACCCAAGACCATGGGCCGTAAAAAAGTGTTGTGCTCCCACTTGGGGGGAGCAGCTTTGTGGTGCTGCCAGGTGGGAGCACATTAATCTTTCCCTGCCCGCACTCTTGGGCAGGGAATATATGGTGTCCTGGGATTTGGGGACCCTGGGACACTGTTCCACTGTTTTGAGTGGATAGGGTCCCTGCGGCCATGGTATGACTCGGGGAGGGGAAACGCGAGGCCCCCTCCCCATCTAGTGACTTGCGGCAGCCCCAGAGGATGGAGTCCATGGTGCGGGTACTCGAAGTCTGGAAAAGTCTATTGTTTATTCTGTCAAGTATCTCTGGGCAGAGTTACGTGTTCCAGCTGTCAAGCTGCCTTTGTAAAACTGAAAAGGCGCCATGTTAGTGAAACATTTATAGTCTTCGCATTATATCAAACAGACATAAAAGAAGAAATACTAAAAAAAATCTTGTTATCTGGCATCAATGTTACGTTACTAGTATCCTCAAAATATTCAACTAGTACTAAACATTAATTTAAACATCTAAATATCCTCAAATTCATTGCAATATAAATTCTCACATTGTTGGATGTACAAGAAACCTAAATAGGCCCAGTAAAGCATTGAATCACCCATTGAAATTAAAGCGATCCGCACCAATTACTAGAATGCATTATTTCATACACTCGTTGAATATATGCCAAATATTGCCTCATTGGGCAGGCTGCAATCTCATTGTAATAAACGAGTGACTTCTGTGAGAAAATACATTCCTGAAACTCACAAAAACAGCTACTACCGACACAGCTTAGATACGAAACAGAGCGTGTCCGTTTTAGTTTGCATGTTTATAAGCACCGCTTTACAACAAGATGTCACACAATACCCCACTGCTGTGAATTCCCATGCTGTAAGATTGCTGCCGAAAGTTCTTCAACTACATAGAAGCAGCCCGGTCATTAGACAGCGATGAAAAGATAAAAAACAGACTGTCGGAGAAGAGCGCCGAGTCACATACCACGGTAGCGGCTCAGCGCGTGTGAAACAGCTGATGTGGGGAGTGGGTTTTATGCGGAGGGGGCCAACAGGAATAAAGTGCTCATGGAGGAATGAATCGGAGGTGAGGGGGGTCCCCTGACATTAAAATAAACTAAGTGGGGAGGCGATCCTGTGGAGCCCTTCCTGACCCTAAAATGGCGGCTATCTCTTCCTCATGAGGCCACAACATGGTGGCTGTGCGAGCCACGTAAGGTCTCCACTAATGCAGGTACTGATGGGGCCAACTGAATGTGTAGAGACTACTAAGCAGTTTACCCTGTCCTCTAGAATCATCAGGATGCAGCAGTCAAAATTCCCGGGTGCTTGACCTCGACATGGCCTCCACACAAACTGACTAAACAACTAGTCTCCTACCCTCTAATCCTCACTCTCAAAGCCCTTCCTTCACCCTCCCCCTTCTCACTCCACCGGACTGCAGCAAATAGATAAGCCCCTCCACCCCCACCGGACTCTTCGGACTGGCACATCGAGCTTACACCAGCGTGGCTAGGGGTGCTCCCCCACCATCCTCCTCCACCTGGCTCACCCATCATAACATCAATTTTGGGATCTTCCTCCAACCATTGAGACCTAACTAGCTAATCAATGCCCGGTGGAGCTACCTGTTAGCCATAGAGGAGATGGGTTGTGGACTTCCCCCTCGGCCATCACCTACCCGGCCGGACTTTGGGCAGACTTTCCTTCCTCTCCGTCGTATTCCCCCCCTACCCTTCTACATTCAATTTATCTCGTCTTCCTATGCTCTTTAAAATACTTTTTTAACCGAGATCTTGCTATTTGGCCGATGCCCAGTGGAGCTACCTGATAGCTAAAGAGGAGATGGGCCGTGGACTTCCCCCTAGGCCATCACCTACCCAGCCGGACTTGGGGCAGACTTTCCTTCGTCTCACCGTCGTATCTCCCCCCTTCCCCTTCACCATACCCCCCTACCCTTCTACGCTCCATTTATCTCATCTCCTATGCTCTTCAAATGTTTTACTAGTAACTTATGTAACCTGTTAACTGATGTCATTTTGTAACTTTGTGGTACCTCATAGGAAGCGCTCTGATACCTTCGGGTCTAGCCAGCGCTATATAAAACTCAATATACAAACAAAACAAACAAACCTAGTGCCACCCTGCATTAATCACAGTACGTAAAGTCTCCAGTTTCCTGAGTTGAACTCCAGCTGAAACCCGAGTCTCCATAATGTTCAGCAGCCAAATAGTAGTGAAATCACTGTCTTTACCCCCCCTTAGGGGCTTGTCACTTTAATAAACAACACAACAATGGAAAATAATTTGTCCTTAGTTACGGAGAGTTTTGAAAAAACCAAACATCTCTATATATACGTATATGTATATATTTATATTCATACATATACATTCACCTCCCTTAACCCCTTCGATGCTCATGACGGAGCGGTTCCGTCATGAGCATTGGTTGGGCTGTGCTCATGACGGAACCGCTCCGTCATGAGCACAGCCCTGGGGGAAGCGCTGGCGCTCCCCCCCGGGGCATCGATCGTGCCCCCACAGAGGGGGATGGCAGCGGAAGAGTTTCCGCTGCCACCCCCGAGCCCCCCCACGCTTCCCCATGACGTCAGCGCGCACAGCGCGCGCCGACGTCATCAGGAAGCGTTGGACGCGCTGGAATCCATTTCTTCCAGCGCGTCCAAGGGAGCAGAGGTACGTTTCCTTGTCCGGTGGGGGCCGCGGGGGTGATTTCTTCAGTATTGAGGCATCGGGGGAGAGGAAAGAGTATTTCCTCTCCCCTGATGTCTCAATACAGGGCATTACTGCTCCACGATCGCGCACAGCGTCGTGATCGTGGAGCAGGGATGCCCCACTAGACACCAGGGATGCGTTATTTGTTATTTGGGAAGCGACCCCTTGGGCAAGGGTCGCTTCCTAGGCGGCCAAAATAATTAGAAGACTTTTCTGCCCCCCCTGGGGGGGGCAGAAAAGCCCACTAGACACCAGGGATGTCTATTTCGTTATTTTCTTTATGTAGGAAGCGACCCCCTGGGCAAGGGTCGCTTCCTTTGGGGCCTAATTATTTAGAAGACTTTTCTGCCCCCCCTGGGGGCAGATCGGTCGTCTTTCTGCCCAAAAGCCCACTAGACACCAGGGATGTCTTTTTCGTTATTTAGGAAGCGACCCCTTGGGCAAGGGTCGCTTCCTTGGCGGCCTAATTTATTTGAAGATTTTTCTGCCCCCCCTGGGGGCAGATCGGTCGTCTTTCTGCCCCTAGGAGGGGCAGAAAAACCCACTAGACACCAGGGATGTATTTTTTCTGCATGAGGAAGCAACCCCTTGGGCAAGGGTCGTTTCCTTTGAGGCATAAATAATGGGAATACTTTTCTGTCACCCCTGGGGGCAGATCGGTCGTCTTTCTGTCCAGTTCTGCTCCCAGGGGGGGCAGAAAAGCCCACTAGACACCAGGGATTTCTTCTTTTTTATTTAGGAAGCAAGGGTCGCTTCCTTTGGGGCATAAATAATGGGAAGACTTTTCTGCCCCCCGTGGGGACAGATCGGTCGTCTTTCTGTCCGTTTCTGCTCCCAGGGGGGGCAGAAAAGCCCACTAGACACCAGGGATGTATTTTTCTGCATGAGGAAGCGACCCCTTGGCAAAAACTGTTTGCATTTGTGCTCGATGTTTATTTTGTTGTCTTGTAAGTAATTTTTTTTTTCTTCTTTCTAGTTGGATATCGTTGGTTTTTGCTGTGTCACTGCAAAGTAGGTTCTGGTGAGTGTAGCTGTCTCTTGTAATTGAATTCTATAGTTTTTGAGTACATTGATCATTGTGATAAAGGTACACATTTCTTTACTTACTTGGTTTGCACATTGTTGGTTGTTGTTGACTTGTTTGTGCAGTCTTCAATCTTAGTAAGTATAATGGCTAGCCGCAGGATTACTGCTCAGCAGGTTGTTGGTTTGAGTCTTCCTCTGATATTGGTTCAGAGACTGACTCTGCATCTGAGGGAGAGGAGGCAGGGGACGATTCTGGCAGTGAGTTTTCTCTCCGTATGGAGTCATCGGATGATGAAGATACTCTTAGTGCGGATGAAGTGCCTGTGGTAGAGGAGGAGACTGATGTGCCGATAGTGCGGCTAGAGGCATCTGGGCTGCAGCCTGGGGCTGCAAGGCTTCCCATTGGTGTAGTGCGGCAAGAGGCTTCTGGGCTGCAGCCTGCGGCTGCAAGGCTTCCCGTTGGTGTAGTGCGGCAAGAGGCATCTGGGCTGCAGGCTGGGGCTGCAAGGCTTCCCTTTGAAAGTGATGACCTCTGGGTTGCCCCTGGCATGGTGCAGCCGGCATTGCCAGAGTTTACTGGTGTTCCAGGGTCTAGAGTGAATACTGAAAACTCTTTGCCGGTACATTTTCTTCAGTTGTTTATGGACGATGTGTTTTTGGCAGAGATTGTTGAGCAGACTAATTTGTATGCCGAACAGTTTTTAAGGGACAACAGTGCCAGTCTTAAGCCACACTCTAGAGCTACCCGGTGGACTCCCACAAATGTTGAAGAGATGAAGAAGTTCTTGGGTTTAACTTTTTTGATGGGCTTGCTAAGGAAGCCATCAATGTCTTCATATTGGTCTAGCAGTCCCTTGATGGCAACGTCTATTTTTCCGGCAGTCATGAGTCGTGACAGGTATTTGCTTCTGCTTCGGATGATGCATTTTGTTGATAATGGTTTAGCGTTGCCACGAGATCACCCTGATTGTGACCGTCTTTTTAAGATTAGGCCTGTCCTTGATCACTTTGTTGATCGATTTTTTGAGATTTATGCCCCTGGGAAAGAAATTGCAGTAGATGAGTCTTTGGTGTTGTTCAAGGGACGCTTGGTTTTTAGGCAATACATTCCTAGTAAGAGGGCACGCTATGGAATAAAGCTGTATATGCTGTGTGACAGTAGGACTGGATATGTGTCTAATTTCAGGGTGTACACCGGTAAGGAATCTAGGATTAACCTCCCTGGTTGTCCGTCCACTTTTGGAGTGACTGAGAAAATTGTTTGGGAACTTGGTAGAGGATTTTTTAACAAAGGCCACCATTTATATGTAGATAACTTCTACACTGGTGTGCGGTTGTTCAGGGAATTGGCCAAAGTGGACACTGTTGCTTGTGGCACAATCCGCTCTAACCGTAAAGGTTTCCCGAAAGAACTTGTTTGTCAAAAGCTTGTGCGGGGACAGTGCAGTGCGTTGCATTGCCAGGAGCTTCTTGCTGTGAAGTTTTCAGACAGGAGAGATGTCTACATGCCGACCACCATCCATGATGAAAGCACTGCACCTGTGACTGTTTGGGGTCAGGTCTCTGAAGCGCACAAACCTGTGTGCATTTTAGACTATAATAGGCACATGGGTGGTGTTGACAGAGTAGATCAGAGGTTGGAACCTTACACTGCTCTTCGTAAGACTTACATTTGGTACAAGAAGTTGGCTATCCATCTTTTCCACTTGGCAATGTTTAATGCTTTTGTTGTGTTCCTGGATTCTTGCCCTGAGTCAAAGATGACTTTTGCTAAGTTTCAGGAGTCTGTAATAGGCAGCCTTGTTGTAGTGGAACAGGCAAATGTTCCTAGAGTTGGACTGGTGGAGGATGTTGCTAGATTGAAAGATCGCCACTTTCCAGATCACATTCCTCCCACACCCTCAAAAGATTTTCCCAGTAGGAGATGTAGAGTCTGTTGGTGAAGAGGTACGCGGAAGGAGAGTCGTTTGTACTGCCCCGACTGTCCTTCTCATCCTGTGTCTCCCTGCTTGTTTTAGAGCGTACCACACGCAAAATAATTATTGGGAGCATTCATGAGTGGTAAAGTGAACTGCCTGGTCTGTATTCTTTGGATAATTTGATTCTGTTTCAAGGTTGTTGTTAGTGCAATGTATTTAGTTGCTGATTTTCTGTTAGAAGATTTGTATCTATTTGCGATTTGTTTGTGTTTTTATTTTTTTCTAAAAAAATCCTAAATGTGATGGCGGTGTGTGTAGGCTTGCGCTTGGCTGTTGGTGTGTGTGGACTGGCACTTGGTTGGTGGTGTGCGTGGAATGGTGCTTGGCTGGCGGTGTGTGTGGACTGGCGGTGTGCATGGACTGGCGGTGTGCGTGGACGGGTGCGTGGCTGGTGGTGTGCGTGGACTGGAGCTTGGTTGGCGGTGTGCGTGGAATGGTGCTTGGCTGGCGGTGTGCATGGACTGGTACTTGGCTGGCGGTGTGCGTGGACTGGTACTTGGCTGGCGGTGTGCGTGGACTGGTGGTGTGTGCGGACTGGTGCTTGGCTGGTGGTGTCCGTGGACTGGAGCTTGGCTGGTGGTGTGCGTGGACTGGAGCTTGGCAGGCGGTGTGCGTGGAATGGTGCTTGGCTGGCGGTGTGCGTGGACTGGTACTTGGCTGGCGGTGTGCGTGGACTGGTGGTGTGTGCGGACTGGTGCTTGGCTGGAGGTGTCCGTGGACTGGAGCTTGGCTGGCGGTGTGCGTGGATTGGCGATTGGCTGCCGGTGTGCCTGGACTGGCGATTGGCTGGCGGTGTGCCTGGACTGGCGCTTGGCTGGCGATGTGCCTGGACTGGTGCTTGGCTAGCGGTGTGTGTGGACTGGCGCTCTGCTAGCGGTGTGTGTGGACTGGAGCTCGGCTGGCTGTGCTACTCCACGCAATCCATCAGCATGTGTAGTTGCTGTGTCTGGATTGTGGGCGTGTGAAAGTGATGGGCCCTTGAATGGCGCTGTGTGCTGATGTGAGTTTTGTTATGTGATGGGCCCGCGGCTGGCGGTGTGAATGATTTTGTATGTCTCACACGTATGAAAGGTGTATGAATGGCCTGTAAAGAGGTTGGTGCCTTGTCGTGGCTTTACAGCTCACGGGCTGTGAGTCAATGGTTCAGTTTCTCGCCCTTTCAATTATTACCAGTGCATTTCATGTTTTGTGAAATCACTTGCTAATACAATTGTATCTACTGAACCATCACTCACCCTCGTGCCAAATCCAACCAGTATGTGTGTGTGCTTGCGGATTAGATGGCTGTGCAGTAATATTTGTCTTTCTGAAGCAGGGTGTACCTTGTCCCTTTTTGATGAATTTTGTACTGTGTTGCTTTTGTACCTGGTGGTGCGAATGGTCTTGTTTGTATCACGTATGAAAGGTGTGTGAATGGCCTGTAAAGTGGTTGGTGCCTTGACGTGGCTTTACAGCTCACGAGCTGCGAGTCATTGGTTTGGTTTTTTGTGAATTTAATTATTGACAGTGCATTTCATTTTTGTGAAATCTCTAGTTAATAAAATTTAATACACTGAACCATGACTCGCCCTCGTGCCAAATCCAACCAGTATGTGTGTGTGTTTGAGGAATAGATGGTTGTGCAGCAATCTTTGTCTTTAGTTTCTCTGCCAAGGTACACTTTCCATGTAAGAATAACCCACCAACTGTAGATATTGTCGAAAACCCATGGGAGTTCATGGTGATGTCTCTCTTGTGAATTCATAAAGTTTTTTTTATCCCCAATGTCCTGCAAACCTCAAAATGTCTGCCACATTTTCTTTGCAATTTTATTCCAAAATTCTCACACTGTAGGAACAATAGTTAATCAGGTTTTGCAAGGGGGGTCACTTTGGTTTTTGGCCCGGTGCTCAGCGGCCATCTAGGGAAACCTACCAAACACACGCATTTCTGAAAACTAGACACCCGGCGGCTTCCAGGGAGGTATGGCTTGCGTGGATCCCCCAACGTTTCCTTACCCAGAATCCCCTGCAAACCTCATTTTGAGCTGAAAAAATCACTTTTTTCACACATTTTGGGGTGGGAAAGTTGTGGCATCACCGGACTCACACAAATTTACCACCACCCAGCGTTCCCCCGGGTCTCCCGGTAAAAATGGTGCCTCACTTGTGTGGGAGGCCCAAGTACCCGCTGCAGGCAAGGGCCCAAAACGTAGTGAGGTGACATCAAAATGGCCTATCGCAAAACCACCTTGTTTTGCAAGGGGGGTCACTTTGGTTTTTGACCCGGTGCTCGGCGGCCATCTAGGGAAACCTACCAGACCCAAACATTTCTGAAAACTAGACACCCGGCGGCTTCCAGGGAGGTATGGCTTGCGTGGATCCCCCAACGTTTCCTTACCCAGAATCCCCTGCAAACCTCAATTTTAGCTGAAAAAATCACTTTTTTCACACATTTTGGGGTGGGAAAGTTGTGGCATCACAGGGCTCACACAAATTTACCACCACCCAGCATTCCCCCAGGTCTCCCGGTAAAAATGGCGCCTCACTTGTGTGGGAGGCCCAAGTACCCGCGGCAGGCAAGGGCCCAAAACGTAGTGAGGTGACATCAAAATGGCCTATCGCAAAACCACCTGGTTTTGCAAGGAGGGTCACTTTTGTTTTTGACCCGGTGCTTGGCGGCCATCTTGGGAAACCTACCAAACCCACACATTTCTGAAAACTAGACACCCGGCGTCTTCCAGGGAGATATGACTTGCGTGGATCCCCCAAAGTTTCCTTACCCAGAATCCCCTGCAAACCTCAATTTTAGCTGAAAAAATCACTTTTTTCACACATTTTGGGGTGGGAAAGTTGTGGCATCACCGGGCTCACACAAATTTACCACCACCCAGCGTTCCCCCAGGTCTCCCGGTAAATATGGTGCCTCACTTGTGTGGGAGGCCCAAGTACCCGCGGCAGGCAAGGGCCCAAAACATAGTGAGGTGACATCAAAATGGCCTATCGCAAAACCACCTTGTTTTGCAAGGGGGGTCACTTTGGTTTTTGACCCGGTGCTCGGCGGCCATCTAGGGAAACCTACCAAACCCACACATTTCTGAAAACTAGACACCCGGCGGCTTCCAGGGAGGTATGGCTTGCGTGGATCCCCCAAAGTTTCCTTACCCAGAATCCCCTGCAAACCTCAATTTTAGCTGAAAAAATCACTTTTTTCACACATTTTGGGGTGGGAAAGTTGTGGCATCACAGGGCTCACACAAATTTGCCACCACCCAGCGTTCCCCCAGGTCTCCCGGTAAAAATAGTGCCTCACTTGTGTGGGAGGCCCAAGTACCCGCGGCAGGCAAGGGCCCAAAACGTAGTGAGGTGACATCAAAATGCCCTATCGCAAAACCACCTGGTTTTGCAAGGGGGGTCACTTTGGTTTTTCACCCGGTGCTCGGCGGCCATCTAGGGAAACCTACCAAACTAACACATTTCTGAAAACTAGACACCCGGCGGCTTCCAGGGAGGTATGGCTTGCGTGGATCCCCCAACGTTTCCTTACCCAGAATCCCCTGCAAACCTCAATTTTAGCTGAAAAAATCACTTTTTTCACACATTTTGGGGTGGGAAAGTTGTGGCATCACCGGGCTCACACAAATTTACCACCACCCAGCGTTCCCCCAGGTCTCCCGGTAAATATGGTGCCTCACTTGTGTGGGAGGCCCAAGTACCCGCGGCAGGCAAGGGCCCAAAACGTAGTGAGGTGACATCAAAATGGCCTATCGCAAAACCACCTTGTTTTGCAAGGGGGGTCACTTTGGTTTTTGACCCGGTGCTCGGCGGCCATCTAGGGAAACCTACCAAACCCACACATTTCTGAAAAGTAGACACCCGGCGGCTTCCAGGGAGGTATGGCTTGCGTGGATCCCCCAAAGTTTCCTTACCCAGAATCCCCTGCAAACCTCAATTTTAGCTGAAAAAAATCACTTTTTTCACACATTTTGGGGTGGGAAAGTTGTGGCATCACAGGGCTCACACAAATTTGCCACCACCCAGCGTTCCCCCAGGTCTCCCGGTAAAAATGGTGCCTCACTTGTGTGGGAGGCCCAAGTACCCGCGGCAGGCAAGGGCCCAAAACGTAGTGAGGTGACATCAAAATGCCCTATCGCAAAACCACCTGGTTTTGCAAGGGGGGTCACTTTGGTTTTTCACCCGGTGCTCGGCGGCCATCTAGGGAAACCTACCAAACTAACACATTTCTGAAAACTAGACACCCGGCGGCTTCCAGGGAGGTATGGCTTGCGTGGATCCCCCAACGTTTCCTTACCCAGAATCCCCTGCAAACCTCAATTTTAGCTGAAAAAATCACCTTTTTCACACATTTTGGGGTGGGAAAGTTGTGGCATCACTGGGCTCACACAAATTTACCACCACCCAGCGTTCCCCCAGGTCTCCAGGTAAAAATGGTGCCTCACTTGTGTGGGAGGCCCAAGTACAGGTTTGCAGGGGATTCTGGGTAAGGAAACGTTGGGGGATCCACGCAAGCCATACCTCCCTGGAAGCCGCCGGGTGTCTAGTTTTCAGAAATGTGTGGGTTTGGTAGGTTTCCGTGGATGGCCGCCGAGCACCGGGTCAAAAACCAAAGTGACCCCCCTTGCAAAACAAGGTGGTTTTGCGATAGGCCATTTTGATGTCACCTCACTACGTTTTGGGCCCTTGCCTGCCGCGGGTACTTGGGCCTCCCACACAAGTGAGGCACCATTTTTACCGGGAGACCTGGGGGAACGCTGGGTGGTGGTAAATTTGTGTGAGCTCGGTGATGCCACAACTTTCCCACCCCAAAATGTGTGAAAAAAGTGATTTTTTCAGCTAAAATTGAGGTTTGCAGGGGATTCTGGGTAAGGAAACGTTGGGGGATCCACGCAAGCCATACCTCCCTAGAAGCCGCCGGGTGTCTAGTTTTCAGAAATGTGTGGGTTTGGTAGGTTTCCCTAGATGGCCGCCGAGCACCGGGTCAAAAACCAAAGTGACCCCCCTTGCAAAACCAGGTGGTTTTGCGATAGGCCATTTTGATGTCACCTCACTACGTTTTGGGCCCTTGCCTGCCGCGGGTACTTGGGCCTCCCACACAAGTGAGGCACCATTTTTACCGGGAGACCTGGGGGAACGCTGGGTGGTGGTAAATTTGTGTGAGCCCGATGATGCCACAACTTTCCCACCCCAAAATGTGTGAAAAAAGTGTTTTTTTTCAGCAAAAATTGAGGTTTGCAGGGGATTCTGGGTAAGGAAACGTTGGGGGAACCACGCAAGCCATACCTCCCTGGAAGACGCCGGGTGTCTAGTTTTCAGAAATGCGTGGGTTTGGTAGGTTTCCCTAGATGGCCGCCGAGCACCGGGCCAAAAACCCAAGTGACCTCCCTTGCAAAACCAGGTGGTTTTGCGATAGGCCATTTTGATGTCGCCTCACTACGTTTTGGGCCCTTGCCTGCCGCGGGTACTTGGGCCTCCCACACAAGTGAGGCACCATTTTTACCGGGAGACCTGGGGGAACGCTGGGTGGTGGTAAATTTGTGTGAGCCCGATGATGCCACAACTTTCCCACCCCAAAATGTGTGAAAAAAGTGTTTTTTTTCAGCAAAAATTGAGGTTTGCAGGGGATTCTGGGTAAGGAAACGTTGGGGGAACCACGCAAGCCATACCTCCCTGGAAGACGCCGGGTGTCTAGTTTTCAGAAATGCGTGGGTTTGGTAGGTTTCCCTAGATGGCCGCCGAGCACCGGGCCAAAAACCCAAGTGACCTCCCTTGCAAAACCAGGTGGTTTTGCGATAGGCCATTTTGATGTCGCCTCACTACGTTTTGGGCCCTTGCCTGCCACGGGTACTTGGGCCTCCCACACAAGTGAGGCACCATTTTTACCGGGAGACCTGGGGGAACGCTGGGTGGTGGTAAATTTGTGTGAGCCCGGTGATGCCACAACTTTCCCACCCCAAAATGTGTGAAAAAAGTGTTTTTTTCAGCAAAAATTGAGGTTTGCAGGGGATTCTGGGTAAGGAAACGTTGGGGGATCCACGCAAGCCATACCTCCCTGGAAGCCGGCGGGTGTCTAGTTTTCAGAAATGTGTGGGTTTGGTAGGTTTCCCTAGATGGCCGCCGAGCACCGGGCCAAAATCCCAAGTGACCCCCCTTGCAAAACCAGGTGGTTTTGCGATAGGCCATTTTGATGTCGCCTCACTACGTTTTGGGCCCTTGCCTGCCGCGGGTACTTGGGCCTCCCACACAAGTGAGGCACCATTTTTACCGGGAGACCTGGGGGAACGCTGGGTGGTGGTAAATTTGTGTGAGCCCGGTGATGCCACAACTTTCCCACCCCAAAATGTGTGAAAAAAGTGTTTTTTTCTGCAAAAATGGAGGTTTGCAGGGGATTCTGGGTAAGGAAACGTTGGGGGATCCACGCAAGCCATACCTCCCTGGACGCCGCCGGGTGTCTAGTTTTCAGAAATGCGTGGGTTTGGTAGGTTTCCCTAGGTGCCGGCAGAGCTAGGGTTCAAAAACTACAGCTCGTCACTTTGCCAAAAAAGGGTCATTTTTCACTGCAAAATTGAGGTGTGACCACGTTGCGTTTTGCGCCGTTTCCTGTCGCGGGCACTATGCCGACCCGCACAAGTGAGGTACCATTTTTCTTGTAGGACTTTGGGGAACGCGGGGTGGGTGGAAATTTGTGGATCCACGCAGATTCCAGAACTTTCCATCACAGAAATGTTGGGAAAATGCGTTTTTTTGTCAATTGTTTACGTTTGCAAGGGATTCTGGGTAACAGACCATGGTGGGAGGCACTCAAGTCACCTCATCCTGGATTCCCCTGGGTGTCTAGTTTTCAAAAATGTATAGGTTTGTTAGGTTTCCCTAGGTGCCGGCAGGGCTAGGGTTCAAAAACTACAGCTAGTCACTTTGCCAAAAAAGGGTCATTTTTCACTGCAAAATTGAGGTGTGACCACGTTGCGTTTTGCGCCGTTTCCTGTCGCGGCCACTCTGCCGACCCGCACAAGTGAGGTACCATTTTTCTCGTAAGACTTTGGGGAACGTGGGGTGGGTGGAAATTTGTGGATCCACGCAGATTCCAGAACTTTCCATCACAGAAATGTGGGGAAAATGTGTTTTTTTTGTCAATTTTTTACATTTGCAAGGGATTCTGGGTTACAGACCATGGTGGGAGGCAGTCAAGTCACCCCATCCTGGATTCCCCTGGGTGTCTAGTTTTCAAAAATGTATAGGTTTGCTAGGTTTCCCTAGGTGCCGGCAGGGCTAGGGTTCAAAAACTACAGCTCGTCACTTTGCCAAAAAAGGGTCATTTTTCACTGCAAAATTGAGGTGTGACCACTTTGCGTTTAGCGCCGTTTCCTGTCACGGGCACTAGGCCGACCCGCACAAGTGAGGTACCATTTTTCTCGTAGGACTTTGGGGAACGCGGGGTGGGTGGAAATTTGTGGATCCACGCAGATTCCAGAACTTTCCATCACAGAAATGTGGGGAAAATGTCGTTTTTTTGTCAATATTTTACGTTTGCAAGGGATTCTGGGTAACAGACCATGGTGGGAGGCAGTCAAGTCACCCCATCCTGGATTCCCCTGGATGTCTAGTTTTCAAAAATGTATAGGTTTGCTAGATTTCCCTAGGTGCCGGCAGGGCTAGGGTTCAAAAACTACAGCTAGTCACTTTGCCAAAAAGGGGTCATTTTTCACTGCAAAATTGAGGTGTGACCACGTTGCGTTTTGCGCCGTTTCCTGTCGCGGGCACTATGCCGACCCGTAGAAGTGAGGTACCATTTTTCTCGTAGGACTTTGGGGAACGCGGGCTGGGTGGAAATTTGTGGATCCACGCAGATTCCAGAACTTTCCATCAGAGAAATGTGGGGAAAATGTGTTTTTTTTGTCAATTGTTTACGTTTGCAAGGGATTCTGGGTAACAGACCATGGTGGGAGGCAGTCAAGTCACCCCATCCTGGATTCCCCTGGGTGTCTAGTTTTCAAAAATGTATAGGTTTGCTAGGTTTCCCTAGGTGCCGGCAGGGCTAGGGTTCAAAAACTACAGCTAGTCACCTTGCCAAAAAAGGGTCATTTTTCACTGCAAAATTGAGGTGTGACCACGTTGCGTTTTGCGCCATTTCCTGTCGCAGGCACTAGGCCGACCCGCACAAGTGAGGTACCATTTTTCTCGTAGGACTTTGGGGAACGCGGGGTGGGTGGAAATTTGTGGATCCACGCAGATTCCAGAACTTTCCATCACAGAAATGTGGGGAAAATGTCGTTTTTTTGTCAATATTTTACGTTTGCAAGGGATTCTGGGTAACAGACCATGGTGGGAGGCAGTCAAGTCACCCCATCCTGGATTCCCCTGGATGTCTAGTTTTCAAAAATGTATAGGTTTGCTAGATTTCCCTAGGTGCCGGCAGGGCTAGGGTTCAAAAACTACAGCTAGTCACTTTGCCAAAAAGGGGTCATTTTTCACTGCAAAATTGAGGTGTGACCACGTTGCGTTTTGCGCCGTTTCCTGTCGCGGGCACTATGCCGACCCGTAGAAGTGAGGTACCATTTTTCTCGTAGGACTTTGGGGAACGCGGGCTGGGTGGAAATTTGTGGATCCACGCAGATTCCAGAACTTTCCATCAGAGAAATGTGGGGAAAATGTGTTTTTTTTGTCAATTGTTTACGTTTGCAAGGGATTCTGGGTAACAGACCATGGTGGGAGGCAGTCAAGTCACCCCATCCTGGATTCCCCTGGGTGTCTAGTTTTCAAAAATGTATAGGTTTGCTAGGTTTCCCTAGGTGCCGGCAGGGCTAGGGTTCAAAAACTACAGCTAGTCACCTTGCCAAAAAAGGGTCATTTTTCACTGCAAAATTGAGGTGTGACCACGTTGCGTTTTGCGCCATTTCCTGTCGCAGGCACTAGGCCGACCCGCATAAGTGAGGTACCATTTTTCTCGTAGGACTTTGGGGAACGTGGGGTGGGTGGAAATTTGTGGATCCACGCAGATTCCAGAACTTTCCAACACAGAAATGTCGGGAAAATGTGTTTTTTTTGTCAATGTTTTACGTTTGCAAGGGATTCTGGGTAACAGACCATGGTGGGAGGCAGTCAAGTCACCCCATCCTGGATTCCCCTGGGTGTCTAGTTTTCAAAAATGTATAGGTTTGCTAGGTTTCCCTAGGTGCCGGCAGGGCTAGGGTTCAAAAACTACAGCTAGTCACTTTGCCAAAAAAGGGTCATTTTTCACTGCAAAATTGAGGTGTGACCACGTTGCGTTTTGCGCCGTTTCCTGTCGCGGGCACTATGCCGACCCGCACAAGTGAGGTACCATTTTTCTCGTAGGACTTTGGGGAACGCGGGGTAGGTGGAAATTTGTGGATCCACGCAGATTCCAGAACTTTCCATCACAGAAATATGGGGAAAATGTGTTTTTGTTGTCAATTTTTTACGTTTGCAAGGGATTCTGGGTAACAGACCATGGTGGGAGGCAGTCAAGTCACCCCATCCTGGATTCCCCTGGGTGTCTAGTTTTCAAAAATGTATAGGTTTGCTAGGTTTCCCTAGGTGCCGGCAGGGCTAGGGTTCAAAAACTACAGCTAGACTCTTCGCAAAAAAAGTGTAAATTTTCAGTGTGAAAATGTGGTGTGTTCACCTTAGGTTTTGAGCCACTTCCTCTCGTGGGCACTATGCCTACCCACACAAGTGAGGTACCATTTTTATCGGGAGATTTAGGGTAGTTCAGATTTGTAAAGCAACTGTTATTACCTATTGATTTTTGATGCATTTCTCCCTTCCAAATGAAAGACATTGTGTAAAAAAAAAGTCATTTTGAAAAATGACCAATAATTGTCATGCAAGTATGAGTATTCCCAATTTTGAAAATGTCCAAATAGGCACTGTTTCTAAACTCTGTAATTTGTTCCCATTTCAGAAATACATAGGTGTATTTCATACCGATTTTTCCATGTATACATTTTCCCACAATAATTGCTATATACCCGGAACAAAAAAAAAACCATTACAAAATGCTGCTCAGTTTTTTACTCTGGGTTCGTTGGGCTCTTGGTGAACCTACAAGTCCTATATATCCCCACATCCAGGAAGGTCCACCGGATGTAACGGTACATTTCTTTCAAAGAGATGTCATAATTCGAAGAAGTTACAGGTGAAAACGTTGACTCTAAAGGCTGCTTTTTTCAACAATTTTTTAATTTTTCCTATATTTACCTGTTAGTTTCTATAAAGAAACCTTGATGGATCTACACAAATGACCCCTTGCTGAATTCAGAATGTTGTCTACTTTTCAAAAATGTATAGCTTTCAAGGATCCATTATTGCTTATCTACCCATTTCTACCGTTACCTGGAAGGAGGTTGAAAGCACAAAAAATAGCAAAAATAGGGTATGTCCCTAAAAAATGTCAAAACTGTGTAAAAATTTTTGGATTTCTGACAAAAATCTGTCATTCCCTAAAAGCTGGAGAAATTGTGATTTCAGCCCCACAAACCCTTTTTTGATATCATTTGCAGAGAAAAACCCAGACGCTTTCATTTGCAGCCACTTTTCCCCATTTTTCACAAAAAAAACTAAATTTTGCTGTATTTTGACTAATTTCTGGGAACCCTCTAGGAGAATCCACAAACCCTGGGTACCTTTAGAATCCCCATGATGTTGGAAGAAAAGGACGCAAATTTGGCGTGGATACCTAATGTGGTCAAAAAGTTACAGGGGCCTAAGCGCGCACTACCCCAAATAGCCCAAAAAAGGCTTAGCACAGGAGGGGAAAAGGCCTAGCAGCGAAGGGGTTAACTTACCATGCGTGGTGAAGCAACAATAACGTACCTGGTGCCAAAGGCGTGCATGGTAAAGGCTGCATTCTGAAAGCTGTTTTCCCCCAAGTGCTGTTCCATAGGCCACGAGAGCCTTAGAAGTAACTCAGAAGAGCTGCTCGAGAAACTCTGCCAAGTTGGAGCGTAGACAGTTTTTAAACTTCCAAAATCTCTGGCGCCGTCAGTGAGATCTCACAATAAAGGTGTGTGATTTTGATGCAACTTCATTGGATTTAGCTTCAGGCTGGAGAAATTTGAGCTTCTTAAAAATGCTAAGTTAGAAGGTGAAATCTTTGACCCGGAGGCACTCGCTTGGTGTAGCAGATTGGTGCTCCATTGTGATGGGACTGAAATCAAGCCTTAGTACTGGTCTATGGCTTTCATTCGCTGAGTTTGTACTAAAAACTTTAAAAATTCATATCTCCGGTTCTCTTTATTAATTGTTTGTGATTTCGGTGTCATTTTGTATTTTGACATTTATTCTAGTTTTCTAATTTGGTTTTGGTTTTTATTATTTACTGTTTTGGGACTGCATAAATAGTTTACACATTGTCTAAAATAAGCCTTTCTGGTCTGTGAGATAGCTACCCTGAAGGATAGTGTTTTTATTCATTGAGATGCAAGACCGCTCACTCCATACAGTAATCCATTTTCTTACAGTGTCCTACTATCTTTGCTCCTTGTGAGAATATTCATGGGTATCCCTTTTGTTACATTCCAATGTTTTAATTGTTAACTGAGAAATATGTGCCATTAGCTTCAATGTAGATCAAAGTTAGGTTGACACTACTATCACGTTGGAAGAGTCTCGACTCACCGGTCAGCCGGGTACAGCAGGAACGATGCGTTGCTAATAGACCCTCTCCCCATAGGGGTGACACCCTTGCGTGCTCAAGAAACACCACATGTATGTCACGCCTCTAGGGGGAAGGGAAAAAGGGGATAAAAGAACCAAAACGAAAATAATCTACTGCTGGCAGGCTCTGGCACGGGAGGTCCCTGCTAGATACACAATCTCTGGTAAGGTCCACCCCAAAGGCCCTGCAAGTGGGACAGAAGCACATAACACATCAGACGCGCGCTCTGCACCTACCTCCCCTTCTCTGAGCTCCCCCCCCGCTTGTACACTTACACTGATCAGTCTTTGCTTTCCTCATAGGTCGGCAGGTAGGTAAACACACTTAAGAATTCAGTACTGTTCTGTAGAAATGTTAATAGTACTTATCTGCGGGGGTTGCTGATGCCGTTAGAGAAGACGGAATCCTTCCTTGGTTACTTCACCATGAAGTCTAGATAGGGTATCACTGCGAGCGCGACTACCGGCTTATCCCGGGTGTCCTTGGGGAGTCGGCACGGTAGGCAGGTTGCGCCCAAGAGAAAGGTCTGGGCGGAAGGGAACAGAGAGCAGAGCGCTCGCAGTCTGTTGGGGGCTTGCGGTCGTCACCGCGATGCAAAGGGGGGTAGTCGTTGGTAGTCCGGGAGAGAAGCGAGAGAAAACGCGCAATGCGCAGCGCACGTCTCCACCGGATAGGCGAGTGCGTACCACGCACTAGCCTCTAACACAGAGACTGGGGGCTGCGCTCGCAACGGAATGTCTCGGGGTTTATCCGCTCCGTGCAGCGTGCCTGGAGAGCTGTAGCTGTGAACACGGGCCAGACGCCCGCGGTGTCTCCTGGAAGTGGAGAGGTTCGTCTCGGTGCAGAACGTCCCGCTTCGATAGTTGTAGGCAAGTCCAAGGGATCTCCGTCTGAGACCCGGAAGTACACAGAGTGACAAGCCCCGTGTTTCAGGTAGGCGGAGCTTATGTAGGCCACGCGCGGCTTGCACGAGGAGTCTGGGAAATGTAGTTCTTGCCTCCGTGACCTGGGAGGTGTAGTTCTCAGTCTTCACGTCGGTTTTATGCCTATGCTGCGCCTCTGCTAGCTCCTCCGTCCCTGAGCCCTGACAACTACTATGAGAGATTGGAAAACATGTCTTTGAGAATTGTGGAAACATGTACGAGAACTGGATGGACAAGTAAAGGGCTTGGAAAGGATGGTGAACGAGTACTCTGAAGAACATCACAAGATGGGCAATAGGATTCTAGAGCTACAAGAACAATATAACAATTTATTGCTGAAACATTAGGATCCGGAAAACAGATTAAATTGCAATAAATTCGTTCTTTGGGGCTTGTCCAGAAAAGCAAACAACCATGAAATACAAGAATATGTTCAAAGCAGCCTGCATAACTTTAGAAACTGACTTATGGTTCCACCAGTTGACCTAGACTGAACGCATAGAGTAGCGGGAACAGGCCTACAGCATGGAGCACCACAGGACATTCTTACATGTGTTAACTTCTGTGAAGAAAAATATGAAATCATGGTTTTGATACACTCTAAAGACTCTATTACCTTTGAAAGCCATAGACTGCACCTGTACCATGACCTAGCTGTGTCCACCTTGAAAAGATAACAGCAAGTAAAAGACCATCTTCACTGATGTGAAACATCCTAGCAATGTGGAAACCCATTCTGGCTTATTATCTTTGTATGGAATAATGAAAAGCACTTTAAGAATTCCCTAGCTCAGACCAAGCCAACACTCTGCCTTAATGAGGAGGAAAGGCACAACAAATACCTGAGTACCATATTACATTGAAAGGTACATGACTGGGTTGGCAGACAGCTCTCCGCAGTCGAAGGAGGAATATACCAACTTCTCAGAGGGAATGAGAGGACCAAAGTTGAAACCTCACAGGAGGTGACGAAGTTAAACAGGAAGCAAAGTGATATTTTTTAGGTGAATCAACCAAACACAAATGATGAAGCAAGTTAATTAAAGACATGTAAAGGCCAATTTGATTCTGTCTTCTTAGAAAACCACATGAAAGAAGGTAAGGGCATAGTGGGACGATGTTAGGAGGCCAGAGGACCATCAGGGAAGCCACAATGACCACTGTTATTTCAAAATGTGTGGGTGATGACTCACAGGATATGAATGGGGACACAACTTCTATTTGTTCATATTATGCATTAGACATGGGTGGGGAAGAAGATTCTTGGAATAGAAGAATACAAGTGCCACTGGACACGACACAGCTAAAGATGCTTTCAGAGGACTGGGAACTCTTAAACACAGTGATTGAAAATGTCAACCTCAGAGCAGTGCAGTGTCCCCCTAAAAGTTCAAAACAGTGATCCTTATTGTCAAAGGCCTTGAAGAGCCAGCAAAATGACTGTTGTGCCTAACCTTCGGAAAGAGGCTGATGAGGATGTCTGCCTGCTACAGGATGCAGGGGCAGATGTAGTGATTGACTAATGTTAAGTACTGAACGACTATAATTAAATTAGTAAGTGTCTAATAGAGGTCAAATTGGACCAGGTATGATATGTTTTTCTCACTGTACTAAAGTTTCCCTGCACAGTAGCCCCCACATCCACCATCCCAACTATCTTTGCAGTATGAATAGTTTTCTTGGAAATCCACTCCTTGTTCAATTTGGAACCTGCAACCCTACCCCTCAGTAACGTAAATGGAGATATGCCCATGCTAATGTGAAGCGCTGTTCTCATAGCCCACATGTTATCAATCACATCCCTCCAATGCAGTCCATTAATGAGTGCAAGCTGTATCTGATCCTTGATAACACGGTTCACTCTCTCAACCAAACCATTATTGCAGGGGTGGTACAAAGAAATCAGAATGTGCTTAAAGCCTGACTTTTAAAAAAAAACCTCCCCATTTCCTTAAATACTAGCTTAGTACCATTATCGGTTACTATCTCCTCTGGAAATCACTCTCTCAAGAATACCTCTCTGAGTGGTCTTCCTGACCTTGCCAGTAAATGTCTTCCCTTGCGCCACAGATCCGCCTGGTAGCTGTTGCTTCCTGACCCTTCCAGGTCCCTGTTTCGAGGCCTATACCCCTCATGGTCCAGTGGGGAGCATCTCTGCTCTGCTGCTGCTCTCTGTCCTCTGTTTTTCTGCTTTCTGCCTTTTTGCTCCTCTGCTCTTCTTTTGCTCTTTTTTCACCTTCCTTGTATCTAACACTCAACAACACTCTTAGAGAAGTTCAACACTGGCTATCAACAAACCACCTTAAACTCAATCAAGACAAAACCAAAATCCTCCTCATTTCCAACAAAGAAGAAAACCTTCAAATCATAGAGTGACTAAAAGCAATCGATGCTCTTAACGGTAATCTCACCCTAGCTAACTCGGTAAAATCTCTAGGAATCACTCTCGACCCAAAACTGAACATAACCAAACACATTAAGATCTCTACGAAGAGTGCCTTCCTCAATCTGAAGCTTCTCAACAAAATTAAGCCCTTCATCCTGCTCAAGGACCTCAAACAAGCCACCCAATCACTGGTGCTATCTAGACTCGACTATGGGAACTCAGTCCTTTCAGCTCGATCCTACCTAGCGCCCCTCAAAACAACTCTTAATGCAGCTGCCAGAATGGTCACCGGAGTTAAGAAATATGACCACTTATCTCCCGCACTCAGAGAACTAAAATGGCTCCCAGTCGAAATGCGTGCCAGCTTTAGAACTGCCTGCCTCACGCACAAAGCCTTGCACACAGGGAAACTGGAATACCAGGTCTCGAAACTCAGGAAAGCCGGCCAGACAAGAAACCTCAGGAGCTCAAACACCCTCTTACTCATCCCTATGAAAACACTCAAACAAAAAATCCCTTCTTTTATAAAATTCAAAAGACTCCTAAACGACCTCCACCTCAACCGTGCCTTCCCGAACCGATAACCGCTGCAGAAACGCATAGGCCTGCACTCTGCAGCCACCTGACAATGCTCCACCACAACCTACCTCTTCCTGCACTTTACAGCCCCTTGACAATTTTCCACCACTACCTACCTCATCCCCGCTCCCCGACTGTGAGAAAGTGCCCTCTTTCTTGCATGTATGCCCCCACTTTTTGCTGAATTGCTGATGTACTTTGACTGAGTGTGCCCTGGGCTCTTGCCAATCAAGGACCCAGGGCCTGTGTTCCTTCCCTAAAACTGCATTGAAGCCAAAGCCCAATTGGCATCTCATACCACATGTCAGCCCCTGGTAAATGGTACCCTAGGTACCCAGGGCACTGTGGCCAGAGAAGGTCCCTAAGGGCTGCAGCACTTATTGTGCCACCCTTAGAAGCAATGTACCCTGACACACACACACTGCCTTTGCAGGCTGAGTGTCAGGGTGCAGAACAAAACAAAGAGACAACATGGCACACATTCCTGTGTGCCATGCCCACAAACCACTGCCCTGGCATACACCAGTCACCCCTCTAGCTGGGTGCCCTATGCCAGTGGTGAGGGTACAGGTTCATGAGCCCTGTACCCCTACTGTGCCCAGGTCCATTCCTGGGCCCTGTAAGTGCAGTGCTGTCATTAAGAGTATATGGTGCTGGGAGATTGTCATTACGAACTCCACAGCACCATAATGGCTGCACTGAAAACTGGGAAGCTTGGTATAAAACTTCTCAGCACATTAAACCCACACTGATGCCAGTGTGGGATTTAATGTAAAATGCATGACAGAGGGCATCTTAGAGATGCCCCCTGAAGCTCGACCAACTCCCAGTGACCTGACTGAGTGGCTGCGCAGGCTGCCACCACCAGACATGTTTGTGGACCCCTGGGTCGAGAGCTTGCTGCTCTTGGGGGCCTGAAACAATGCACATCCTGGGACGAGGTGCCAAGCCTCCTCCCCCAGGATGGGCAGGGTTCACGAAGGAGAAGCTTCAAAGGCATACCGCCTTTGTGAGCTTCTCCAGGCCACTTGCTGTACTCAGCAACCCCCCACTGGTTCTACCACCCCCCCCCTTTTGGGTGGGAGACCTGGCGGGAAAAACAAAGTGAGGAAGAGAGGTGTGCCCACCTCTGCCAACTCCACCCCTAAGGTGGGGGAGGCGAGGTGAAGCACAACCTTGAGTCCCCGCCATCTTGAGGATGGGGAGACCCAGCCAACCAGTGACAGGCAACTGCCCCCTCCCACTGGAGAGTGGCAGAATAGGGAGTGTACCCACCCCAGGGAAGGGACTCATTGGTCCCTGCCCTTTACCTACCTGCAACGCCCCTAAATTTAGTATTTAGGGGCACCCTGAACCTTCCTTTCTCAGATTCCGATTCCGAAACTACAAGAAGAACAGGAAGAAAGAAGACCAGCTGTGCAGCTGCTAACAAGAGGACGACAACAACTGACTTGGCCCCAGCCCTACCGGTCTCTCGAACCTGCTCCTGCCAAACCCCGGCCTCTTCAGTGGTCAGCAACCTCACAAAGCCCGGAGGAACTGACTGCCTTGCTCAACTAAAGACTGGGACTCCCACAAGTAGTGGCTCTGCTCAAACATCTGCAACCCCAGGCCCCGGCCTGACACCGCGGATCCTGCCCACTCTGCACCCGCCGAACCCGGCCCAAGCTACAGTGGAAAAGACCACGAGGACATCCCCCCGGCGACTGTGACCAATTATCCAGCACCCAAGGACTCACCTCGATGCTCCTGACGACGCCTGCAGCCTCAACACCAGAGACCCCTCCAACTGCGACCAGCGGAGGGTAAGATTTCCCGACGCCAAAAGACACCCCTGCACCCGGCGCCCCACGGCCCCCTGTGCCCAACTCCTGGGTGTCTACCCAACCTACAGCTTCCCAACTTACCTCTCGAAGTGGTGGTCGCCGTCCCCGAGTTTGCAGCCTTTGTTCGTCTCGCAGCTTTCCCGTGGAAATCCATTGGGCGCCCGACGGCCCAGAAGCCCACTGCACCCGGATGCCCCAGTGCAAGTGTCCTAAGAGCAGCCACAAAATTGTCAATCGATTCTACAAGAACTTGAGAACATTGTAGAAATGTATGATGCTCTAACACAACATTCTTCCTTGGATTAAACCTTTTTTCTAATGTTTTAATGGCAGATGCATAATCATCCACCACCATAACAGCATCACCTTCTTCCCCTACACCATCCTGGACATTACCATAACTCTAGTGTTTTCAATATGGTTCTCGCCTCCGAACCTGAATTGTATATGAAAAGAGTTTTTTTGTTTTAAGTTGGGAATTTTTCTCCATCAATGGCCTCTAAATAAGCTTCAAAGCTTTCCTTCGACAGTTGCCTGGTACTTGGAGAAATAGTAGTTGGGCTAATACTCTCTCCATGAGTTGACTTTATGTGGGTGGGTTGCTGCTATACCGAAATGATCAAAGATTCTGTCTCCTTTAAATTATGCTCATGTAAATTATGCACAATCCTGTTAACAACGCTAATCTGCAGGTGCAGGCTAAATACACCACCTGAATAGATAACCGATATGTCACCGGTCATTAATGTAAGCAACACTAGGATTCACAATATTCTCAGGTATGCTTATCACTGCAACAGGGCAGGCTTTCCCCATTGAAAATGTCCCCCAAAGAATTGAAATGAGGATCTTTTAAGATGGCTGCTTCGTTATACACGGAAAAGGTGTGTTTCTGCAGTGAGTGGGGCACGTTGCAGGCAATCCTCAATCTTTAAAATGGTTGCGGGGATACATGCGTGAGTGCATTAATGCACTTGTAGTACTGAGAAGGCCTCCGAGCCTACACACACATGCACTTGTAGTACAGCCTATTAGTAACGGCTAGTCAGGATGAACCACTTGTCCAGCTAATACGCTACACTCAGCCACAGGGCTGAAGCATCTGATGGTGGGGAATCACACGTTGGGGGATAGCACTCCCCTCACTCACCTCTATTAATCCGACACACGGCAAGACCACTATCAGTGACACAGTCAGTCTGGACACACCGTGAATGCTAGGTGCCTTGTCATATGAAGCGGCACAAGAAATGGAGACGCTGGAGCCAATTGCCAATCATAACCACTGAAAGGATGCTCAACACACTTGGGTAACAGCAGACCTTTATTCCTCCTTTCATCTCCAATGCCCCGGCAGCAACTGCTTCACAGAACCCCAACAGCATTCTTAATCATAACCTGGAATATACAACCTCTCTATTCCAAGCACCAGCACACGTCTTATCATACAGGGTTCTGTCAAAATGACAGAGCCTTGCACCACATAATTTTCTTTTTTTCAAAAATAGAATCCTGAAGCAGAACTTTCTTTTTTAAAATAAAAAAGATAATTCCTCCCTCGCCATGGGACTTATCTCTCATGGCGAGGGGGCATTTTGTGTTTTTTACTGTCCCTTACCATTAGGTTTTGCCTGGCAGTGACAGGCAGTAAAAATGGCTCTATGTCCACCCATCCTAGTTGGACAGCTGAACATTTAGCCAATTCTCCAGCCGCCCTTATCTCTTCAGGGCATTGAAGAAGGGTGGCCACTGTGGTGACAGAGTAGTCACCGCTATGGCTAAACTATTGTCTACCTTCATTTCAATCGGGCGTGCAGACCACGATGTTGGCGGGAAAGAAACACGGTCCCCATTGTGACAGAATTCCCACTCTGCCAACATATAAATTAGTCCCTGTGTCATTTGTTTAGGAGGAAAAACTCTTCTCCATGTAGGACAAACGTGAAATACAGTCTCACACCGTGGAACTTCTGGTCTGGTATTTTTTCAGGGGGCCCCCTTGAAAATTTTGAGCTGTGGAGCAAAACATTTTGAAAAAGTTCCTAAACTTCTTTTGGTGCCCAAGCAACAACAGCAGCATATTTCCAAGGTGTCCAGGACCTAAAGGGGAGCACTAATAGACCTTCAGGGTGATGGGCACAGGGCAACAGCAAAGTCCAGTCCAGGTCCAGCTGCCAGTGGTTAGGTGAGGTTCTTCACAGGAATGTCCTCTTCAGCTTTTTATATTCCTGGATCCACAAGTGTGATCATCCATATGATCCTTGGAGATCTAATTGTCCTTTAATTTAATGTACAAGAGGTCTTAGGTTCTCAGGTCGTTTTCACAGGTCACAGTTTCAAATGCATCAGGTTCATGTTGCCTGGTATCCCTTCACAAGTCCAGTAGTGTTCTGAGGAAGGCTCGGTGATGGTCTAGCTTTGTAGGATTCACCAGCCTTTGGATGGGGGAACAACCTAAAACACTTCTTATCCCAGGCCCTGGCTTGAATAGCTTTTTAGTAGTTCCTGTTTGCAGTATTGCAAACAGGCCCAACGTACAATGTAGCAGGACAAATCCAAGATGGCAAAGGTCTTAGGCCATTCTAAACTTGGGTTCTGAAAGCTGAGGGTTTGAGTGCAGATAGACTAGTGTCGTAATCCTAGTGCCCTCCCACATCTAACTCTAAAATACAGTTTGATGCAGGCACTGTACCTACAACAAACCCAGCGATAGAGGTCAGGTAGGACAAAAGCAGGGTCATCGGCAACCAGACATGAGATACAAAACAATTGTCTTGGCATCATATTTGTTTCCTTTAAAGGGCACAACATGTTAACATGTACTTTAGACAGACCTGTCATGCAAGACTTAACACAATGGTTTTAACAAAATGCTGACAGTTCCCCTCCTGCATAGTCTTTTGAGCTCGGAAGGCTCATCTCAGGTCATTTAGGTCAGCCTCTTTTGTCCTCCTGGGAGGAATTTCACATTTCTTTCTGGGCTAGGCAGAAGCTGGGAGAAGCTGGAGATTTAATGACAGTTAGCCTCCAGGAACTTCAGGTAGGGATAATGTAACTTTCTAAAAGTTGCTTTTCCTTTATATATGTATTCGAAATCTCATTTCACCATTGAATTTGATTTTAATAATTGTTAAAAATAGTGGTTAAATAATTTGTCTAGCTGGTCCCATTCCTGAGATACACTATTAGTATTTTGTGGCAATGTCTAGAATGTCATGATGCAAGTATGATGTAAAAGAATGCATCATGACTGGGAGTTCTAAATGGGACCAGTATTAGTCTGTATGCTGGAGGTTGTTGCAGCTTTATCAGATCTTCAATAAAGTTCATCAACTTAACTTGGATTTATGTTTCCTGATTACTACAAATTCTGGCGACGAGGATGGGATTAAAGTTGGCTTTCTTTGTTTAATTCGCTACCCTCGCATTGTTTAAGCATTTAAAAAAATATTCCAATCTTCCCAATTGTTCTTTTCCGTATTTTAGAAGCAAACACTTACAGTTGAGTAGGTTAAAAGAAATTCTTCCTTCTTCAATAGCGCTAATTTAAGTTTAGCGGCGTTCCAGAGGTGGAGGTTGTGCTTGATAGTGCCCTCTGCGCAGTTTCTCGTCGCCAGAATTTGTAGTAATCAGGAAACATAAATCCAAGTTAAGTTGATGAACTTTATTGAAGAAAAAAGGGTCATCTGGCAAAAGCATGTAGATCAAGAAGTACGAGTCAGATGACTAGTGTCAAGGAAGTAGAAAGTAAAGGCGAAGAGGGAGACGAATTGTTTCTATCCATTGATGGAGTAGAATTACAGATGTCTCCAAGAAATGAAATCAGAAACAAAGTTGATTCTGATTTTGTGGGGAATGTGGATAGTAATTATATGAATCTAAAAAGAGAAAGTACAGAAAAATTGGAGAAACCTCATTGTGAGGTAAGGTTGGGAAAGAAATCTGTAAAATTGTTAGCTGATTCTGGAAGTTTATTTACTTTGGTTTCAAAAGAGACTTTTCAAGAGAAAATGGAAGGGAAAATGAAAGAACTATTACAAGCTGATGTAAGAGCAGTTGGGTATGGTGGATCAAAAATTAATATTTTAGGAATGCAATGGGTAAACATTATATTCAAGAATAATGGAGTTTATGGTAGGGTGTATATGACGCAAGAAGGATCAGATTTGTTAGGGTGGCGACACCAAAAAGATCTGAATATCATACTAAATCCGAATGCTGTAGAACCAGTTATGGTTGTTGAACCAAATGTAGTAAATGTATCTGAAAATGTTGAATGTGATAAAGAACGGGGGAAGACACTGATGGAAAAGTACAGTAACGTTTTTACTGATGATTTAGGGATGTTAAAAGGGTTTGCTCACCGCATCATCTTAAAGAAAAATGCAAAAGCTATTGTACATAAGGTTAGAGCAATACCATACATGATGAAGGAACCACTTCAAAAGGAGTTGGAGAAATTGCTAGAGGCAAAAGTCATAGAGCCAATAGAATCATCGTTATCTCCGGTGGTCGTTGCTCCAAAGGATGATAACAAAATTCGTTTATGCATTGATTTGAGGGACCTGAATAGAAATATTTGGGTGGATAGGCAACCTTTGCCTAACATTGGAGAAATGTTAAGTATGATGGGCGGCGGATGTGTCTTCAGTGTATTGGACATGTCTTCGGCTTATCATCAGATAGACCTGCATCCAGAAACACGCCATTTGACTTCGTTTGTAACTCCTCTAGGCGCATTTAGGTATCGCAGGATGCCTTTTGGTTTGGCATCGGCGTCTGCTGTATTTCAGCGAGTCATGCAAAATTTATTTAAAGGGATGGATAGGGTACTATGTTTTCAAGATGACATAATGATTGTTGGAAGATCTTTGGATGAGCATGATAAATTGATGGAAGAAGTTTTGAGAAGAATTGGTAATTGTGGGTTGACCATAAAGAAAGAGAAATGTCAGTTAAGGCTGAGTGAAGTCAATTATTTGGGTCATCGAGTGTCAGGAAAAGGAATTAAACCGAAAAGTAGCATAGAGAAAGCAGTGAAGGATGCACCTTGTCCAACCAATAAGGAACAATTGAAGTCCTTTTTGGGTTTGGCAGAGTACTGTTCCAAATTTGTTCCTAGGTTTGCAGACTTAGTTGAACCAATGAGAATTCTATTGAAGAAAGGGGCTGTATTTGAGTGGAATTCTGAATGTGATGAGGCATTCAATAAGGTGAAAATATGTCTGTCTAGTGCTCCGTCGTTGGGTCATTTTGACAGCAAAAGGAAATCCATACTGATCACGGATGCTAGCAATGTTGGTTTAGGAGGAGTCTTATTGCAAGTCTATGAAGGTGAAGAGACAATAATTGGATTTGCCTCGCGGAGATTGCAGGGGGCTGAGAAATCATATTCTACGATAGAGAAAGAAGCCCTAGCGTGTTGTTGGGGAATAACGCATTTTAGGTACTATCTATGGGGGATTCCTTTTGTAGTCAAGACTGATCATAAACCTTTGGTCCATATATTCAAAGGGGGACGTGGATTAGATGGGAGTGTGACCCCTCGTATCTCCAGGTGGCTACTGTCCGTGTTGGATTACAATTTTGTAGTTGAGTACGTGCGTGGGAAGAAGAATGTGATTGCAGATTACCTTTCTAGGATGCCAATTGAGGACAATTCTTGTGTGGAAATTTTGGAGGATTTAGTAGTAAATATTGATAATGAATTTGCTATTACTCAAGAGGAATGGATGAAAGTTATAAGAACAGATGAGGAATATAAGAAATTGAAAGAGCTCATTGTGAATTGCTGGGCATGTTCTAGTGAAGTGGAATCACATAAGAACTATTTATCTGTAAAAGATGAGCTCAGTGTACAGGGAGATAAAGTGTTGAGAAGGAACAGGATAATTCCTCCGGTGCAGTTGAGGGAAAGGTTATTGAAGATTGTGCATGAAGGACATTTAGGGAGGAGTTTGACGAAGAGAAGATTGAGAGAATCCTTCTGGTGGCCCGGAATGGATAGGGATGTTGAGGATTTGGTGAAGGACTGTTATGCATGTGGTAATAGCGATAAGGTGAAAGTTACGAGGGAACCTCCTTTGAAATGTGTTGAATTGCCTAGGAGACCGTGGGAGAGATTGGCACTTGATGTGCTAGGTCCAATTGAAAAGTTAGGTTCATGTAGCCGATTTTTATTAGTACTAGTGGACTATCATAGCAAATGGTTTACATGTAAGTCTATGGGTCAGGTAACAACTGCTAATGTAATAAAGTTCCTTAAGGAGGTGTTTGTGGAAGAAGGGGTACCAAAGGTACTAGTGACGGACAATGGTGTTCAACTAACTTCTTCTGAAATGGGCAGTTTTTTGGAAAGTTTCGGAATTTCTCATGAGAAGATAGCTTTATTCCGACCGCAAGCAAATGGTCTTGTGGAGAGAGTAAATCGTATTATTATGGAGTGCATTCAACTTTCATTATCAAATGGCCTAGTGTGGAAAGATGAATTACGGAGGATGATGTGGGGACATAGAATTACACCACATTCAGTGACGGTATTTCTCCTTTTGTTGCTTTAAAGGGGAGAGAGCCAGGAACCAAAGAATCTCCTATGTGGTTAAAAGAAAAGAACCAGGTTTGGGTGGACAGAGATAATATGAGGCTTAGAGCTGCTGAGTGTCAAGAACGTAATAAGTTTGCTTTTGACAACAGGAAAGGCGTTAAAGAACAAGTGTTTATGGAAGATGATAGGGTTGTGGTAAAGAAATTTGGATTTGTGAAGAAGGGTGAGTGCAAGTTTTCCCAGCCTCATAAAATAATATCTGTCAAGGGTTCAGTGGCCAAATTGGATGATGGAAGAACCTGGAGTTTTGGAAATTTATGTAAGGTTTCCCATTTATGAATAGATGGAGAACTTATGTATATTGTGTACCATTGTAGAAATTCATGTTTGGTTGTATTAAACATGACGTTAATAGATGTAGTAAAAATACCTATAGCTTACAGTTTATACTTATATATTTTGTTCTTTGTTATGTTTTTGTGTTATGTAAGGGGGGAGATATGTGGCAATGTCTAGAATGTCATGATGCAAGTATGATGTAAAAGAATGCATCATGACTGGGAGTTCTAAATGGGACCAGTATTAGTCTGTATGCTGGAGGTTGTTGCAGCTTTATCAGATCTTCAATAAAGTTCATCAACTTAACTTGGATTTATGTTTCCTGATTACTACAAATTTCAATCCGTATTCTGATTTTCTTCATAGGAGTGGATGATCTCATGAGGTCACTCTTCTGTCTTTTACAAATTGTGGATGGTTTTCTGGAGAGGGGGCTTTTGTTGAGGAATGAGAGCTATTACAGCCCTAGCAACAGAATTAGGCAAAAAAACTTCCAAAATCACATTGGTCGTAGCATTTGATACCCTGCCCTTCATTTTTTTTCGACACTTTTTTTTCTTTGGAGAATGACATATGGAAGGATTGCTCCAGGAGAATGAAAGCAAACCAGACTTCCTCTCTGCAAAATCAGTTTATTTCCAAAAGTGATGAGGATATTTTTTGTGATTAAATGCATTAATGCCCAAATATGCAAAGCACGCATGTCACAAGTTGGTCTGTGACTACTTGACTCATTTCACACCTTTACATGGACTGATCATTAGTATACTTGTTGGTAAAAAGCCTCGTACCTATTCATTTCAAGACCCCACAGCTCTCCAAGTTTGTGTTTAAAACAATTATAGCAAGTGAAAGTGAACTTGCTTTTCTTTAGTCAAACCTGAGTGTCCAGTAGTCCAGTGGCTGTGTCGGGTGATTTTGTTACAAAAGATTGTCATGGATACATCACATGTCTGGCGATATTAAGTCCATTATAGGCAGCTGCCTTATAGAACCACCATAAATGGGCAATAGATGGTATCAGAATCCAGTGCAAAATATGACCTAAATGCCTCCTTGCTGCTTATTCTGAATACCTCCAGTTCACGAGAAACAGCCAGGCCTCCTTTCTTCCTACCCTCCTTCCTGCATTCACCAGAAGAAGCTTTATATATGAACAGGAAGGCAGGTGTATTATGGGTTTGTCTACAGCTGTAAGCTTTGAGACTGATTCACAACGAGTTCCCCAAGAGTACAGGTGATTTATCAATTTCCAGAAGTATTTCACAGCTACTCAGAGAAAGAAAACATAAGTGCATTGTGCCCATTGTGAGGGAAGCAGTTATTGACATGTAGGCTGATTTTAGTGTGGAGGTGACTGTAGACTCTCTGGCATCTTTTGGAACAGATAATGGCACTCTTTCTAATCATCTTGCTTGTGATGGGTTTGATGCATGTCTTTTTTGTCTATCACAATCAGGTTTTGCCTGTCTCTGGCCAGCACAGTTTCGCTAAAACATTTGGAAATGGCTTATAGCATGGCTCTTCTTCAAAATGATGCCTGTATTATTCAATAAACCACCTCTGTTTTATCCAGGGCTGGTAGTGTTCTGCTCGGTCTTTGCCAAATAATGTGCCAGTGCACACTGTTCCGGGTTCGCAGCCACGCTCTATCAATTTTATCATCATCATCAAAGAACACAGTGTGCAAATGTAGTTCACCTGACAGGATGAGGGCTTCCAGAGCACAGTAGAACTCAAAGAACATATAAATTGGTGACTTTACATAATTCGGATATGCACGATTACTAAGAGGCTATGATAGTTAGTGGACCTTCAGAATATGATGGAGATGCGATCATTACAATTTGGAATTTGAATCTGTTATGAATACAGGATGATATTGCTCAGAAAAAGTTCACTATGTGTAGGAAAGAAAAATGACGGTGGTTTGTGGGTGTGTCTTTCATGAAATAAGTAAAAATAAAAGACTACTTTGTTATATAAGCGTTGTTTGGACCATGTATTTGTGGAAAAAAGATTATTGAAGAAAATGACATTAGAATTTTGCTAGTTTTAGTATAGCCTCAATCTTTTCATACACAAGTTCTTTTAAATACATTTTAGCAACTGAATAAATACAACCACTTTGAAGTTGTGCACCAAGGTGTATCACTTTTAAATGTATTAGTATTGCAGTTATAGTGCACCACAGCTGCTATTTGTACATTGACCACAGAATTTAAACAATGAATTGCAGGAGTTCACTAGCTTTGCAGCCATCCCATTTTAGTACCTAGAGATCCAACTGCATTTCATAATAGTTTGTTTTAAAATCATCACTAGCCAGCCTCTAGATGCTGCTAATTACCATGGTGCCGAGACAACCATGTCACGGAAGCGACCTTCGAAGGGTCTTAGTCACTGAGGTTTTTCCTATCGGGGTATCTTCTGGTTTTTAATCGAACCGTACATAATAAATCTAACATTTTTAAATAAAGAACTATAGTTAAAAAATGCCCTGCTCTTTTTGCATAATATGCACGAGTTGATGATAAACAGAGGGTTTGTTGAGACATAAATATGCATACAAGTGTGTTTACCTGGTAGATAACACCAGGATGTTTTCAGCCAAGCTTTGCCATCAGCCAATGTTGTGTTGTCCGGGCAAGAGCAGGGATCCTTCCTTGTGTATATGATATCATCAAAGTATCTATAGTGGCACACTGGAAAAAAACAAAGATAAACAATGTTAGGAAGATGCAGAATAGAAAAGTGGCAAAAATAGTGAAACTAACATTGGCAAAGCCAGTAGGTCTCTCCTCTGCCAGAGCTATTGGTTTAGTTTATTTTAGCTGTGTATTACAGTACTGTGGTTGCACAGTATGTTTAAAGTTTTATGTTAAATTGCTATGAAACAGTTATTAAGAATTTGGTATTTATTAATGTGTGAGGGATGGTATGAACTTTGAATTAAAATATGAAATGGAAGGGAAGTAACAAGACAAACAATGGCTGTCTTTTTAAAAAGTTTTTATTAAGTCTTTTTATTAACAGTTTCGAGTCGACTTTACAGGTTTCAACAAGTAAGGCAGAAACCTATAACAAATTTCGTCATGTTTACAGGGTACATAGATAGTTCGTGGTAGTTAACAGTGCCTATGGGATAGTCAGATTTTCTGGCGCTGGGACAATGGGTGAACACAAATATTGCCTCTGTTTTCGTTCCATTTACCCCAAATGGAAGATCACTTTCTGGGGCACCCACGCGAAACATACACAGTTTTCTCACGGAACATGCACCAATCCATGTCTTTCTTCCAAGATGCTACCTTGGGCGGCCCTCCCGCCCCCCACATTTGTACCATATTCCGTTTGGCCACCATCTGACCCATTGTGACCCAGATTTTGCCTTTGCTGCTAAGATTCTTGGGTTCCCAAATGTTCAATAGGCATCTTTTTGCATCCGGCCTCAAGGCGGCCCCCAACACCCTGTTCATGCACTCGTGTATTTTCAACCAATAGGATTCAACATATTCACACTCCCAACTTATATGCATAAAGGAGCCCGGCAGTCCACATCCTCGTCTACAGTTGCCTTCCTCTGCTCACCCCTTTTTGACTAGAGTTGGTCCGTTGACATATATTCTTTGGAGGATTTTCAACTATATAAGACGGAACCTAGTTGAAATAGCCACCTCTTTCAGGGATGCAACTGCCTCCTGCCATTCCTAGTCCATCCCTCTCCCAGTGTTGCCTGAGTGACGTCAGGGGATTCGGAGAATTATTAATCAGTTTTTTATAGGTCAGGGATATCGCTTTGTCCTGCATATACCCGTCCAACAACCTGTCCTCTAGTGGTGAAGAGTCTGGTAGGGTGGTACCTCTGGATATGTGAGACAGTCGTGCGTGCCTGACTTGTAGGTAGCGAATGTGCTCCATTGTGGGGTGGCTTGTGTGAGCTCCTTATCCCAGCCCAGGCTTTAGTTGGCTGTGTGCCAGACGAGCTCTGAGTGCTTGGTTGGGCCCGTCAGAGGATATTTCTGCGGCCTTGAGTAGAGGGTCCTGTGGTATGTCCCCCCTGGGATCAGCCATTTATCCAGTCTGTATGCCGGGTCCATGTTTTGTTAGTAGGTGCAATGAGTAATCGCTGCCAGGTGCGCTGCCCAGTAGTACTACTTAATGTCGGGCTGTCCAATACCCCCGTCGTACCAACTTAGGACCAGTTTCTTTAAGGCTATTCAGGGTCTCCGCTCCCACAGTAAGTTACGCTGTGTACTCTCTATCTCATCAAAATATCTAGCTGGGACTATGTCTTGGGTGTTTTGCAATGCGTAGAGGAAGCGGGGCAGTGCCATCATTTTAAACAACACCGCCCTTCCTAGCAGCGAGAGCGGGAGCGTCTTCCAGGTGCCAACGTCTCTTTTGAGCCTCTGTAAGGGTGGGAGCAGGTTTCGCTCGTACCTAAGTTTGGGGTCCGCCGTGATATGGATACCTAGGTAGCAGAAAACCTCTTTCACCGTCTGTATGGGGCAGTCTCGGGGCAGGGACGGGGGATCCCCTCTTAGGACGTACAACAGGAACTTGCTCCAGTTTATCCTATATCCAGAGTACTTTCCAAAATTAGTAAAGATATTGAGGACCTCGAGGATGGAGGGCTTTGGGGAGGCCAGATATAGAAAGATGTCTTCTGCATGCAGGGAGATGCGGTCCACCCAATCCATCGCCCACGCTGATGAATGGGCTCCAGTGGATCCAAGCTGCCAATGGCTCCAGGAAGGGGGCGAACAGGAGAGGGGACAGTGGACTTCTCTGTCTGGTTCCCTGGCCCAGCCCAAAGACCCCAGATTTCTTGTTCTTGACCACGACCTGTGCCAAGGGCTCCATGTATAGGAGTTTGATCCATCCTATAAAAACAGGCCAGAACCCCAATTTGGTTAGCACAGCGAATAAGTAAGACCACTCTATTGTGTCGAATGCCATGGTGGCATCCAGTGAGACCACCACAGCTGCCTCCTGAATTGTGTTAAGTCTTCCCAGCACCCCGTGGAGGTGGCGTAGATTTAGAGCCGTGTTTCGGTGAGGTATAAAGCCGGATTGGTCAGGGTGTACTAACTTACTGATAACTGGGATGAGGTGATTTGCCAGTACTCTGGCTAAGATCTTGGGCTCTGAGTTGAGCAGAGAGATGGGTCTATAAGAGGAGCATTTATCCTTGGGTTTACCCTCCTTGTGGATTGTTACTAGCATGGCCACTCTTTGGTTTTTCGGCAGCAGTCCCTTTTCCCGGCTGTCCTCAAACATTGCCTGTAGGTGTGGGGCGATAGCGTCTGGTTTTAGTTTGTATAATTCTATTGGGAGGCCATTTGGGCCCGTGGCCTTGCCGGGTTAGAGGTCTCTGATAGCCTGTGCCAGTTCGTCATTTGTAAGGGCGCTTTCCTGCGCATCCCCATCCTCCGCCGACAAGATCGGCATCTGGATATCTTTGAGCAACTCCGCAGAATCCTCCACGGAGTAGGTGGAATAAGAACAATAAACCAAGCCAAAATAGTTGGCAAATTCATTGGCTATGGCCTGCGGGTCGGTCACTGTAAGTCCCCCTTCAACCTCCAGTTCCGGGACCAGCCGGCTCGCTAAGTACTTTTTGTCAAGCTAGGCGAGCAATTTCCCGTCTTTGTCCCCCAGATCGTAAATTCTACCCGCTTTGTCCCTCTCCATTTCCTTGGCCAGGTCGGTGGCGATGCTTTCGTCTCTCTTGAGTCTCAAGATGTGGAGGGTCTCCTCCGTGATCTCTTCCCTGTCAGTCTCCTCTAGGCGGAAAATATCACTCTCCACCTGCTCCAGTGTTTTACTTCTTTCCTTCCACGTGCCGGCTATCGAGGAGTGTTCCTGTCCCATAATCACTGTCTTAAATGCCTCCTGTATGGTTTGGGGGGAGTGAACCGAACCCACGTTCTCGAGGAGGTAATTGTCTATAGTTTGCAGAAGGGAATCCCTTATTACCGGGTTACGTAGGTACCAGGAGTTGATGGGTGCGACCCTTCCCAGTTGTTTTTCACCCAGGACTACCTGAGTCCAGACCGGTGAATGGTCTGAAATCCCCCTTGCCATTTGCCTAGTGTCGTGCATCTCAACAATTTGAGCCGCTGGGACCAGTAGATGATCAATACGGGAGAGGCTGTTGTGAGCTCCTGAGTAGAAAGTGTGTTGGATGGGGTGCGGATGGTATGTTTGCCTCACGTCCAGCAGGCCCATTGCGTCCAAAAATTCTGGGAGCCACCTCTGAGGGGCACCAATATCTCGAGGAGGGTGCCTGTTCAGGAGCCCTGACACCACTGAGTTAAAGTCTCTCCCTACCACCAGTCGTCCCTCCGGTAGAGCGAGAAACAAGGAACCTAGATCCCTAAACATGCAACCCTGGAGTCCAGGGGGGACATAGAACATCACCAGGTTAAGGGTGGAGCCCTCCGATTGCCCGGAGACTACCACGTATCTGCCCAAGTCGTCTACCCATGTGCGGTGTTTAGAGAACGGGAAGGAGTTTTTTTGTATGATATCCGCATTCTGGCTTTACCCCTCTGGATTCGGTGGTAAAGCCAGAATGCGCCACAAGTTTATAGCCTCCTCTGTCTAGTGCCCCGCAGGAGTTGCCCACAAGATGAGTCTCCTGAAGGAGCACTACCTCTGGGGAGTGTCGTTTAATGTGTTGCAGGACTATGCTGCGCTTCAGTTTGTCCCCCATCCCATTAACATTCCAACTTAATAGTTAAAAGTGTCCCTCTTGGTGTGTACCTGTCATGATAGTCTGTACCTGCGTTTGTTTCTACCTGTACAAAATATAGTTTAGTCAACATACCAAAGAACAATAATGATTCCTCTTTTCCCACCCAACTTCCCCCACCCTGCTCCCCTGCACTCTAGGCTTCAAACTGCCCATCAAACAAACTTTTCAGAGTGCCTGTCGGCGAAAACGGTTACTAACTGCAGTTAACTTGGGGGCGTAAGGCTGTATCCACGTGAACCCTCACTGTTGTGGAAAATGATCAGCCGGGTCCCCGGTTTGCAGATAGGTTAAACATTACTATAAGGATCCGCCAGTCGGTTGTAAGCCCACCCGTCTAGCCCCAGGAGCCCCCCACCCGCTGCGTGTATTCTGGCCCACAACATATGCTACGATACGTCTTACAGTTCAGTAGTCTGGACAGATCTGCTCCAGGATAGGGTCAGTCCTCTGTAGGTTGCGTATCACTCCCCTCATCCACGACACTCCTGCCAGTCCGCGACATCCTCCGGGCGATCAAAGATCCAGGCTTTACCATCCGCCTCCACCCGGAGGTGGACTGGAAACAACATGGCGTACTTGATGCCCTTGTCTTGCAGAGTCTTTTTTACCATGAGAAATGACCTTCGTTGCTTCTGCACAGCTAGGGTAAAGTCCGGGAAGAACGAGGCCACCGAGTTCTCTTAGCAAAGAGGTAGGGCAATCCTGGCATTTTGGAGAATAACATCTCGGTCACGAAAGTTCAGTATTCTTGACCGGATCGGTCGAGGCGGTGCCCCTGGCTTTGGGCTTTCCCCCCGGAACTCTATGCACCTTCTCTATCACGAAGAACTTGGATAGGCCCTTGGGCTGGAGGTGAGTGAGTATGACATCCTCTACGGTCGCCTGCCCCTCCGCCTTCTCCGAAACCCCAAAAATGTGCACGTTGTTGCGGCGGGTGCGCCCTTCATAGTCGTCCAACTTGTCCTCTGCCAATTTACAGAAGGTCTGCAGATCTCTGATTTTGCGTTGCAGCTGGGAGGTGTCATCTACCAGGCTGGATGTGCAGAGTTCCATTTGTTTCACTTTCTCTCCGATTTTTGTTAAATTTGCCCTGATAAGTGTTGCCTCCGACGTGATCGAATCCATCCATTGTTCCAGGGCCGTCCGAACCCCCGATATAGCGTCCATTACTTCTTGGATCTTTAGTTCTGCTGGTCTCCCTTCCATGTTCGTCTTGGCAGTAGCCGCTTGTTGGCGTTCCGGCAGTGCTGATTTAGAGAAAGTATATTTATTCAGCTTATTTTGTTGCATTGTTTTGTGGCCTTTGGTCCCCGACATAATTACAGGAGTACCCCCGTCCCTCTAGTCCAGAAGAGCAATGGGCCATGCAGCAGTTCTTCTCAAGACCTGCTATTACTGCGGTACCGGGACCGGGCCTTCAACCGGCGATGGGCCCAGGCAGCCGATGGGAGGCTTCGCCACGGCAGCAATCCTCATTCCAGGTGACCCGCAGCTGGGGATCCGGATATGTAGTGTGGAATTTAGGAAAGGAATTTACTGGTGCCGGAGCTCTTTTAACTTGCGGCCATTGCGCTCCGTGGGGGTGCTTAACATAGAGAATAGGATGGGTAGTGGTAATTAATAAGTAAGGTGGATAATGAGTAGTGTGATAGTATATACACTTAGGGGCTCATTGTGATGCCTGAAACCCACTCTGAATCAGGACTGAACGACTGGCCGTCGGCAGTTCCGACCGCCGGATTACAATGCGACCAAACACTGTTCGGTCGGAGTCCCATTGTTCCCTATGGGAGTTCGTGTTCCACCTGACAACCGATTGTAACACATGCTTCAATGGGGAAATGGGGTGTTTGCGGAAAACCCTGCACCCTATCACAGGCATTTCACGGTGCCTGCCACACAGTGCAGGGTTTTGCAGGGGGGACCCTTAGGTACCCCCTCGGCCATCAATCGTAGGCCACGGGGCACTCACTTTCCGACAGCCTTTTCGTGTCAGACAGGCCGACAAGGAAAGGCTGTTGGAAATTGACATCATAATCCCGAGGGCAGAAACGCTGTCCATAGGGGTTTATGATGCTGTTCCGACCGACAGGAATACTCTGCAAGTCGCTTTGAACCAATTCGGAATAACCATGTGGTTTACATTTTGACCGCAAACATCGTTATTGGGCGGTCGGAATGTAAACTGACCGAGTCGGTCGGAAGGGCTCCGACACATTCGAGGAGATTCCGACTGTCGGAAGGAGGCTTTCCGTCCGACATTGTAATGATCCCATAATGTTTAGTGGAAAATACTTCATAATTTTAATGTATGAAATTATTTAATTCAAATTAATGGAAATTATTGCGATTATGGTGTAAATTGATTAATGTGCACATGTAAAAAAAGATGAATTAAATTCCTCCTTACATTGCAGTAAAGAGAGGTGTGAAGCACATTTTTCTATTTAAAAGGAATCAGAATGGACAGAGTGTGTGTGTAACAGGCGTGCAGTTCCCCAAATTTGATAATGTGTGCTTGAGCTAAGAATGAATGCTATTTGTTTTTAAAAGCATAGCAAAGGTGTGCCCTTGAAGCTAGTTTTTTGGCAATGTAAAGTTGAACATAAAACTTAGGTTGTGGGTAAGGTGCAGTCACAAATATTGCTTTAAGCTGTCTAACATAACAAATGAAAGGCAGCATTGTCTGAGGTGGAATAAAGGTAAATTTAAAGCTGAATGTAAATGTTGCCCTCTGGGTCCCTTTTTGGACACCGATCAGCTAAGTGAAGGGTAACAGGTTCAGAATAAATGCCCTACCAGGAGCAACATCCTTGCTGCTCAGCCCACTCTCCCCAACTGCATCCATAACAACTAGGCACTCATCAACATTCTATTCCACCACACTCACACTGGCTGAGCAGCAGAGAACTGGGAACTATGGAGAGGATGCATTGCAATAACCACTGGTTACAACACATCTCCCCCCATTAGAGAAACAATTAAAAATACCAACAGATGTAAGATGGAAATAAACAATGACTCAGTCCCCTAAATATTCAAATCATAAATTGTCAATTACAAATGGACAAAAGTAAATGTCCTATAAATATTCGACTCATAAATAATCAAAACAGGTACATCCACTACAGGACTTATGGAACAAATACATCCCCTACATACTGGGGGGAAACATGGTGGCAGGCTGAAGCCGGTCACGCGAGCTCCCGGTCCGAGGGAAGAAGGTAAACGGAAAGAAAGAAAGCTGAACGTTTGGAGCTATGGAAATAAACGTCTAATCTAAATTCATACATGGAGATCATAGTGGGTAAAGGCATATATGCTCTATAAGTACAAAATCCATTCTTTATGGACTCTGACGCGAGGCAGTGGCAGGGGCTCTGGTGCAGGGCGGCGGCTCTCTGGCGGAGGTCCCGCGTGGTAATAGCACTGGCTGGATTCCGGGTCAATCGAGGCAGAGGCAGCACAGGACGGCTTCCTTCAGAGGGAAGAAGATAATAATACACGAAGCAGAGGATGGAACAGGCAGAGGGTCCCTGCTCAGAGGAGTGGAATGTAGGGGAAAATGGACTGCAGTCTCAGGATCTACTGCAGGGACAGTTGGGGCTGATGGAAAGGGATCCTCCCGAAGGTATTTTCTTCCTTTAAGGAGCATCTGAAGGAGGGAGTGGAGTGTGCCATAGGGAGCGCAGGAACAGGCACTAGTGTTCGGAGTGCAGGGGAGGAAAATACTCCAGTCGATAAACCTGCGGATAAACTTCTGCAAGTAAGAAATTGCTACCAACTAAGGTCAGGCCCCGACAGGAAGGGTAAAAGTAGTAGATTATGGAAGCAGGTGGTGAAAACTGTGGGGAACCCTAAGCGTTGTGGGGAGGTGCGCTCATTTTCTAAGCCTACACCATCCCTCACTTCCTATTTCAGAATAATGGAACAGGTTACTGTGTCGACGCAGGGGGCAAGGAGTAACGTATCCCCGAAACTGACACAGGCAGTATCACTCCCTCTGGAAAATCGTTTTTCTTTGTTAGCTAATTTGCCCGGGGATGCACAGGATGGGAGTGGGCCAAGCTCAAGTCTGATCTCAAGTCCAAGTCCAAGCGTGAGACCGCCCCATGATAGTGGTCGACCCCTTATGGCAGATAATCCAAGCCAAGGCAAAGTTAATACCTCAGGCTGAAGGAGGGACTGTTAACCAGTTGGAAAAAATTATATCGAACTTGAGGCAGGAATTCTTATGAAATTAGAGATCTCCGAGAGTAACCAAAAAGGTATCCAGGATAAATGTGGGGTACTAGAGGAGAAACTAGATGATATTGTGCAACGCACTGTGATTTTGGAAGGGGAGGCGAAGGTTCTGTCTGTTGCAATGTCGGAGAACTCTAGAGACATTGGGGCTGATTCACAGAACTAATCAGAGACAAAATCCTAAACTTACTACTTTTGGCATTCATAGAAGGCATTTAGTAGTAGTAAAGTTAGGATTTTGTCTTAAATTTGACTTAAAACAGACTTAAGACAGACTTAAGACAGATTTAAGACAAACTTAAGACAAACTTAGGACAGACTTAGGACAGACTTAAGACAGACTTAAGACAGACTTTAGACAAAATCCTAACTTTACTACTACTAAATGGCTTCTGTGAATACCAAAAGTAGTACGTTTAGGATTTTGTCTCAGATTAGTTCTGTGAATCGGGCCCATAGAGACCTTGAAATCCCAGAATAAATTCTTGCAGAAAGACTTGGAGAGGCTTGAAACTCAGTAAAGGCTAAATAACTTGAGAGTTCTTAGTATTATGGAAGGGTCAGAAAAAGGCGATATCAACACTTTTATCTGTAATCTATTAAGAGAAGGAATACTGCATGACAGGCCAGACCTCGACCTTGAGAAAGATATTCAGAGTGCACAGGAATCCCTATAAGTTAAATCCTGCTAGGAAGTCGCCTAGAAAAATTCTGATTAATTTTCTACTTATGCAGTCAACGAGCTGGTGTTGGGACATGCTCTGAAGGAAGGATCCCTGAAGTATGGGGACTTCAGTTATCAAGTGAGATCGGACTTGGGCAAGAGAACCTCACAAAGGCAATGGGAATTGGGAACAAGGATGAACGATCTACGAAGTAGAGGGGCCCAGGTCCAAATGAAGTTTCCTGTGATGTTGAAAATCATGTGGAGAAATAATATGCACAATCTTAGCAGTCCAGAAGAGGTAGACACCTTTTTAGTGTTAAATCAATTTTTATTGGCAGAGCACATAGCAAGGTGTGCAGGACACTGGTGCCTAAAACTCAGCGGGCCGGCGGAGAGCTGGTCAAAGCATGGCAACAAAATAACGAAGGAGAGTATACTGACTGGTAGTTAACACAGCATGTCGCCTACAACCCAAAGAGGGCGGGCTGCGTGGGAATGAAGAGGAAAGATTGGCAACATCCGTAGTTCCAGCATATAGGCGTCTAAAGGTTCAGTATGCTGCCCGGCGTGCGAGCAGTGATAGCCGACAGCCTGTGGCAGATCGTAGCATCATAGTGGTGCCGTTTTCACAAAAAAGAGACTAAAAAACAGGGAAAGACCCATGAACACCCTGTCCCACCCCCACCCACCCTCCCCAGTGAGCAGGAAACAAAAGAAAGGGGAAGGGACCCGCCTATTGGTATTGTAGATAGTGTGGCCTCCATCAACCTGAGGGTTCACAGGTTCAACGGGAAGCCACCTTGTTATGTCGAGGTGTTGTCCTCAGGGATCAGTTTCAGGAGCCGCAGGTACCTGGGGCATGTCAGTTCCCGAAATTTAGTGGAGAGGATATTTATGAATGGGGCCTAGATCTTGGTATAGTCTGCATAGTTCCCCAGTGTAGCCATCGAGAGTCTTTCCATACCCAAAAGATACCAGAGTTGATGCAACCATTGCCTATGATACAGGGTTCTATCAGTTTTCCCCCAGCCAGGATCACTCGGTGCGCGGCATTCAGCGCAAGCGCCATCTGTCTCCATCTAGTAGAGCACAGGGGGAAGGTCAGCGCGTTGGGTAAGCCTAAAAGGGTAAGCAGGGAGCCTGGGTATGGTAGTGCAGAAGGCCTTATCAATGTTGTCTAGTACCCCTTCCCAGTATCGTGTGAGCTTTGGGCAGTGCCACAATAAGTGGAGGAGTGTGCCAGGGCTGCCACACCCCCTCCAGCATAAGCCGTCACAACTAGGGTGCCATTTAGTAAGTTGGGCTGGGGTGTAGTACCAATAAGACGCGATCTTAAAAGCGGTCTCTGCATGACCCATGGAGTGTGCCGTGTGATGCGATCGATAGAAAATATCCTCCCATTCTTAGTCAGTCAGTGTGTGCCCCAACTCCGCCTTCCAGTGTCTCTGCCCTGTTGAGCGAGTTGGAGGGGTGCTCAACGTGAGTATATTTCAGAGATCAGCCCATGAGCGTCATTTTTACGAGTGAGCCATTTCTCAAACGGTCGCATCGGTCGGTGTGCCAAGGGGTGTGTCGTGGCTCCCGAGATCCAGTGTGCCATTTGGGAATGGAGGAAGAGATCAGAGCTATGCAGGCCGTAACCCTCCCATAGATCCCTAAAGGAGATGAGATACTGTATATCGAACAAATGCCCTAGGCGCTTGCAGCCGCCCTCTAGCCAGCGTGTTGCTGCCTTCTTGTCCATGCCAGGTGGGAAGGCAGGATTGGAAAAAATCGGGATCATAGGCGAGGGGAACATAGTAAGGTTAGCCCGCAAAGAGACCCTGTCCCAAACCAGCATTGTGGGGCGGGTGACTGGTGAGGAATAAAGCCCCCAAGCGCAAACAAGTCACGGCAGCCAGGCATCTCGCCAGATGTGGTGGCCTGCCACCGTTTGGTCCATGAAGACCCAGTATTTCTCAGTCATGGGGCGGTTCCACTCCACCAGGTACCGAAGTAAAGAAGCTTGGTAGTAGCGGGTAATATTGGGGAAAGCAAGGCCGCCCTCTTTCTTAGGGCGTTGTAACAAGGTCCTCTGCAAGCAGGGGGAGATCGGTCCCCATACAAAATGCTCAATTGCGGTCTGAATAAGTTGAAGGCCCTGCGGTGGGGGCTCCAGTGGGAGCGTTTGAAATAAATACAGGGCCCGCGGAAGTACATTCATTTTGACAGCGGACAGCCTACCGAACCATGATAAAGGCAGGCGCCGCCAGTGGGCCAGATCCGCCTGGATGCGAGTGAGAAGGGCTGCATAGTTCACCTCTGCCGTTTTCGCGAGGCTCCTGTGGAGGGCTAGTCCAAGATATGCGATGCCGTCTGACACCCAGTCAAAGGCGAAGTTGGCCTGTAGTGTATCAAGCGTGGGTTGGGCAGCCGTGAGGTTGAGTACTTGGGATTTCTGCATATTAATTTTGAAGCTAGAGACCCGGGTAAAGGTCTGTAGGTCCTCCACAATAACCGGCAAGGAGGTCAGGGGATGAGCCACCGAAAAGATGATATGTTCAGCGTAAAGGCTGATAAGATGGTGGGCCAGGCCGAAGGGGACCCCCTGTGCCCTCGGGTTGTCCCGAAGGCTTTGGGCGAAGGGCTCCATATAGAGAGCGAAAAGAAGAGGAGAGAGAGGACAGCCCTGCCACATCCCCCTCTCCACCGCGAAGCTGTCGGAGAGCAGGCCGTTGACCCATACCGCCACCTTTGGAGAACTGTAAATGCTCGCCATCCACTGCCTAAATCTGGGCCCTAGTCCGAATCACCCAAGGGTAGCGAATAAGTACGGACAGTGCACACGGTCGAAGGCCTTCTCTGCATCAACCGCTAGCAGTAAGGCTTCTTCTTTGGACCGTTGTACTTTATCGATGAAGTGGCAAAGTCGCTTGGTGTTGTCTCCACACTGCCTACCCGGAATGAAACCTGATTGGTCCGGGTCGACCAGACCTGGCATGTGAGTGTTCAACCGGGAGGCCAGGTTGCTAGAAAATAGTTTTGCATCGATATTGAGGAGCGAGATCGGGCAGTAGGAACTACAGAGCTCCGGGTCCTTCCCCGGCTTGGGGATTACTGAGATAGAGGCCTGTAACATTAAGGCTGTAAGGGACCCAGTATCGGCGAAGGAGTTGAACAAGCAGGTAAGCAGCTGGGCGAGTTTGGCGCAGAAAGGTTTGTAAAAGAGAGCGCTAAAGCCATTGGGGCCTGGAGCCTTAATGGTCTTCAATTGAGCAATAGCAGTGATCACCTCCTCAACGCGTATGGGGGCTTCCAATGCCTCTGCCTCGTTCGGTGGGAGAGGAGAGATCGCCGCGACCTGCAGAAACTCAGTGCGGTTGGGCAACAGGGAATGATCAGCGGTGTAGAGTTTTTATAAAAAGAGCGGAAGGCCGACAGTATTCCGATGTCATCTGTAAACTCTGAGCCACCCTCACCCCGCATCGCCTTAACACTTTGTGCTGCCTGCTGACTGCGCAGGCAATGCGCCAACATTTGTCCCCCCCTATTGGAGCCCACAAAATATTTATGTTTGAGTCAAACAACTGCATGCTCGGCCCGGTCTAGGTCTAGTCGCCGGAGCTGGAGGCGTTCCTTTTCCAACTTCCGCCAAATCCTGGGAGCGCCAGTGCGTTTGTGTATGGCCTCTAATTCCCTGACTTTAGCTCTTAGGTCTGCGCATTTGGACTGTCTACTTTTATTGTCATGGGGTGCTTTGGGGATTAGTGTTCCTCTCGCAACTAGTTTAAGCGCCTCCCACACTGAGGGCAGAGGCTAAAGCCCTACGTCATTAATCGCTAAATAGTCAGGCAACGCCTAATGTCATCCACCACTCCACCACTGCTGGATGTCGGAGTAGTGAGTCATGCAAGCGCCAATGAGAGGTGGGAGGGGACCCCATAGAGGGAAGATGCATGGTCAAGGTGATGTGTGCATGATCAGACAGGGAGCGGGCTTCAATGGTGGAGTCAATGACCCAGGCCCAAGCGGCTGGGGTAACAAGGAAGTGATCTAGGCGTGCATAGGTCTTGTGAGCCGCCGAATAGTATGAAAAGTCTCTTTCATCTGGGTGAATGCAGCGCCAGGTGTCTTGAATCCCTGCGTCGCGCAGCCAGTCACTAGCACCTATCGATAGGGCCTCGGCCCCCCAGATCGGGAGCCTGAGCGATCCATCTCGGCATCCATGACTATGTTAAGGTCACCCACCAGCACTACTATCAGGTCTGGTGAGTGCAGGACGTCAGCATGTGCATCCAATTGGAATTTCTCCGGTCGCTCATTTGGGGAGTAAATGGAAGCAACGGTGAAGTGAGAATGCCCTACACTAAAGCACAGTGCAAGAAGGCAACCCTTGATCTCTGTGATGGGACCGCCACCCGACCCCGAAAGCGCCGGGAGATTAGGATCGCTACCCCACCCCGCTTACTATTCCCAGAAGACCAGAATTGTGAAAGGAAGTGGCTGTGGCGCATGCGGTGCATGTCACTGTGAAGCAGGTGGGTTTCTTGAGGGAGACAAGTAGGGAAGGAACCGCTTTCCGTTTGACGGGATTATTGAGTCCCCGGGAGTTAAAACTAACTATCTCAAGTTCCATGAAAAAGGGACGGGCCAACTGGTGTGATTGCTGAGGTCCTGAGTGATACACTGGGGGGCCAGACTGCTAGAGAAGCCCCAGAGGGGAAGGAGGCAGGCCTCCCTGAGCAAGGATGGTTGCGGGAGAAAAAGGAGCTCACTGGGGAGAGAACCCACCCTAACCCATAGGAAAAAAACGTCCCGAACATCAGGGCCTGCAAGTAAAACAAAACAAGGCCAAAGTTTGTCAAAGGGCAGAGAATCCAGAGGGTTGTGGCTCGGGCAGCCATCAGGTCTGCAAAGAGCCGAGACCTTCCCCACCTGCCAGCGGAGAGGTTGTCAATGGGCATCAAAGTGATACACCCTTGTCCCCCCCGACAGCGCATCATACATACTAACCCCCATGCAGTCCAAATGTTTCACTCAGGGGGTAGCCAGAAGGTCCGAAGGCTGTGAAAGGGAGGAGAGGACTGCCTCCCTCTCCTTGGCCATTGTAGCCTGGTCTGGTTTCAAAGCGGCAGCCGTCTTGCCCACTCTCTGCCATCGTGGCGCTCGACGAGGGCCCCGCTCTTTAGGCTTCTCTGTCTTCTGTGATTTTGAGGTGTTGTCGTGGCCGAGGACCTCGAGGGCCATCGTTAACGAGCGGATCTGGTGCAGCTTCCCTTGGTATTTGAAGACAATGCGGGAGTGATGACCCCAGGAGTAGGGGATGCCCTTCTCGCGCAGATGAGAGGTGGCCGCCTTAAAGTCACGTAGCTTAGCCAGTGTGGAGGCCGCTAGGTCCTGTAAGATGGAAAGCGTCTGTCCCCTGAACTGAACTGGCTGGGCCTCCCGCGCTCTACATATTATTTGTTCTTTCAGCTGAAAGTTATGAACGCACACTAGGAATCCGGAAGAGGAGCCCCGGATCCCCGTTGGAGACCCACCCTGTGCGCTCGGTCCATCTGGATGTCGCTTGGGCCGTCCTCTCCCAGTATCTGCTGAAACAGAACCCCGAGGTAGGCTCGGAGGTCGTCCCCTGCTTCTCGCCACGGCACACCCCTAATCCGTTTGTTATTCCACCGGGAACGGTTCTCCAAATCTTTGGCATGTGCCTGGAGATCGAGGTGTTGTTCTTGGAGGCGCAGCATGTCCTGTTGCAGCTGGTGGAGTTCCTCTTCTCGACTGAGCTTGTGCTCCTCCAGTGTGGCTACACGCTCTCCCACCTCGTACAGGTCCCTCCGCACTTCGCATAGGTCGGCAAAAAGCTGGCCCTTAAGTTCCTGAATGTCGTCCTTAATCACGGCGAATAGTTCCAGCATAAACGTTTTGGTGGTCGGGCCATCCTCCACCTCCAACGTTCCCTCTTGCTTGTCGCTAGTGGAGGGTGTGGTCCCCTGCTGTTTCAGGAGCATGTCTTTCACCGTCTTATCCCTTTTATTGAGTGCCACCGCCATGGCATGGGGTCAGCCTCCGAGCCCCTCCCGCTCCTGGGTTATGATGAGGGCTTACCTCTCCTCGACCGACCGCAGCGGTACAACGCCCAGTACAGGTCGCTGGCGGCGAAGCAAGCCCCCTCCGATTGCTTGCGGGCGTTTGTCAGCAGGTCTGTGGTAACTGGGCCGTATGGGGTGGGCTAGAATCAAGCGGCCCAACCACTTGACTGTCTGAGGCTTCGCACCCAGAACAGAGAAGACAGTAACTCGTGGGTCCCCAAGCGCCCCACCGTTCCTACACTAGGGCCTGTACTGTCATGGGCGGGGGGCCAGCATTCAAGCCAATCTGTGTCTCAGGGCTGTCTCCAAGGCGGTGCTGACCCTGCCTATATGCAGTGCTCTATAGTGGTGGGGTGCCCCCCCAGGTCTCCAATTGGGTTCAACCAGCGACCAGGCCCACCCGGGCTGGCAGCCGCCGCTGCCTCCGTCCGGGATCCCCAGACAATGAGGCCCAGGAAGCCCACACACCTCCGGCCCCCCATTAGCAGCCAGGCCCACGTCAGCAGCCCGGGATCCAGCCAGGAGCCCCCGGCCTCGATCGCTGCTATGGCATGGGGCTCCTTACCTCCACAGCCGTGGGAAAGTTCACTCCTCCTCAGGGCAGCAGAGGCACTCCGTGATGGATGGGCAGGCCGCCTCCAGGTCCTGGCAGCCCGCAGGAGCCGCAAGATGGCGGGTCTGTGAAAATTGCGGGCACCCAGCCGTTCAGCCGCCCAGCCGCCTCTCCAGAGCCTGGCCTCACCTCATACAGGGCTGCGGGTTGCCAAAATCCAGCACGCTGGGGTCCGCCGGCCCCTCCGCCAAATCCACTCTCCTTTGCCCGAGCGGTGACAGCTGCTCTGCACCCACCGCTCGCCTGTCAGGCCTCCTTTCTGGCACGCAGTCCGAGCCCCTGCAGAGAGCCGCTTCGGTTTTGGGCACACAGCAGGCAGGTACCGTTGCGGTTGTTGGAGCCTCTCTGGTCCCGATACAGCGCCCTAGGGCCCTGGGGTGGGGCAGAATAACAAAGCTAAGATTTGGCTGTGCCGGAAGAACGCGATCCTGCGTCCTACCGTGCTGCCATCTTGGCCACACCTTTTTAGCGCAGATGGAGGGATAACGCACAGTCCTCTAGCCTCTATATGGGTTCCCTAGCAGATGAAATAGTGTAGGTGCATTAATATATGTTTATCACAAGTTGTTTGGCTTTCTTTTTTTTTCTAATGTACATTTAATTATCTCTCTTTGGGAGGGGGTCGGAAAGGGCGGACTATATCGCCCAAGGATAGGAAAGGGGGTTTTCCGCGGAGGGTGGATGGAGGGGGCACTGGGTGTTGGGAGCATAGGGAAAAAAAGAAAAAATGGTCCTCATTTTGTTATACTCTAATATGGCTCTAGCTATATATGGAATCTATCAGGCTGGGAAGTCTAATCAAGGGTCTAGGCTGAAGGCGATGGAGCAGCCGAAGGGGGGCAGAGTCTGGTGTTTCGAGTATGAATAGGTAAAATTTAGTCCAATATCTATCTTGGTACATCAATGGTCTGAGATCAAGGAAGAAGGCGGCCCAGGTGATAGGATACCTCAAGAATAGTGAGGTGCAAATCATACTTCTCCAGAGACCCATTTGGAGAGGAACGATTGTGGGGCATGTTTTAGCAAGTTACGTTTGGTACAGGAGGTAGTGTGCTCTGACCAGAGAGGTTGCACTAGAGGAGTGGCTTTAATCATCAGAAACAACGCTCTAATAAGACTTGTAAAATATGAATTGGATCTTTTGGGTAGATGGTTAGTGGCTAACCTAGTGATTCAAGGCAGACCAGTATCATTTGCAATATATTACAGTCCAAATAATGATAACCCAGAATATTTAATGAAGTTAGAATCTTGCCTGTTGGAGACCACGGCCCCAATTATACTCGGAGGGAATTTTAACTTAGTCCTAAATAAAGAACTAGACAGAACATCGAAAGTTAATTATGTTAGCCCTCCGAAAGTACCAGCTACGATGAAAAATATGATGGCTGAATTTAATCCGATCGACATTTGGCGAAGCAGATTGGGGGGGAGCCAGGGATTTTACTTTTTATTGCAAAAAGTATGGGTATCACTCTCACATTGATTATTTTCTGGTGGATCTGGAGTTATATGCAGAGGTGGAGGCGGTAACTCATGTGCCTGCAGTTCTCTCAGATCACTCTTCTGCGGCCCTGTCCCTAAGATACCATCAACAAATGGGTCAGAGAAGGTGGACGTTGGATAGGACTATCCTATTGGATGAGAAGGTGGCACTTAATTTAGAGGAAATTACTGTCTACATTTTTCTGTCTAATAGGGGCTCTGCAAAAAGGCAAATAGTCTGGGATGCTTTTAAAGCATATCTAAGGGCAATATTAAGTTCTATAATGGTTGGCAAGAGGTGTGAGGTGAAGCAGGAAGATGAAAACCGAATTGGAGAGATCAAGGCCAAAGAATGTGATCTTTTGAAGGCTTTGATGGAGCGATCAGGTAGAGTCTCTGTGCTCAGTAGATAATTGGATGGGTTGCAGGCAGAATTTCAAGCACAGTTAGACAAAAGGAAACAGAATAAGTGGAAAGTGAGACAGCTTCAGCATTTTTTCATACGGGGAAAGGTGCAGCTCATTGTTGGCTTGGAAGGCTGAAAATGTTAGGGCCAGAAATTCAATACGGAATCTAATGAATGCAGAGTCAGGGGAGATGTTGTATACCAATGCAGACATAAGTGGAGAAGCCTGGAGATACATGAGTAGCCTCTATAGGGAGGATATACAACCTAGGAAGGAATGTATAGAGGCATGGCTAAAGAAGACGGAGCTTCCGTAATTGACTAATGAGCAGAAGATGGTTTTGGAGGGTGAGATTACGGAGTGCAGCAAAATGGCAGGTTGTAAGGCAGCTGGGCCTGATGGCCTCCCAGTTGAGATCTATACTCAAATCATAGAGAATGTGGCTCCAGCCTTGAAAGATCTATTCAATGGAGTATATAAGGACGGGGAAACTGCTCCCAGTTCTTGGTCAGAGGCCACAGTAACTTTAATACTGAAACCTAATAAAGATATATTGAGAGTTGACTCGTATAGACCGATATCCCTCTTGAACACAGATTATAAGATCTTTTCGGGGATAGTAGCGTCAAGAGTAGCACAGGTCATTAAGGGAGTTATACACTCTGATAAAAAAGGTTTCATACCAGGGAGGCAGCTCAATGAGCTCACGTTCTTGATGATGGGGGTTAAAGACATGGCAGGGGCCCAGAATCTGCCTTTGACCGTAGTGGCTGTGGATGCAGCTAAGGCCTTCGACCAAGTGCATTGGTCATGTCTTTGGCAGGTCCTAAGAAACTTTGTTTTCCCCCAGAACATTGTGAGGGCTGTGCAAAATCTATACTATCTCCCCAGGGCTAAGGTACTGGTTAATGGAGAATTGTCAGATTAGTTTGATATCACCAGGCGGACGAGACAGGGTTGCCCTCTGCCTCCGCTCCTCATTAATCTCTATATAGAACCTTTTGCGAATGTGATCAGAGCTGACCCTACCATCTCCCCCTTTAAATCTTCCGGGTTAGTGTCAAAACTGGCTCTATATGCGGATGATTTGATTCTCTATACTACTAATCCTCAGGCAGCAATCCCTAATCTGATGGCAAAGACGGAGAGCTTTGGTTTGATTTCAGGGTATGAGGTGAATATGGAAAAAAACGAAATTATAGAATGGAACCAGGATAAGAGTTGTCAGGGGGTCAAAATTCAAATGCGTTACCTGGGTGTATTAATTACACAGAAACTTGAAGATGTCCCCAAAATAAACTGGAAAAATGTTAGCCAGGAGATAGGGAGTTTGTTGACAAGATGGGCTAACCTATCTTTAAACATCTATGGGCGTGTGAATCTCATTAAAATGATTGTCCTCCCCAAAATTACTTTTCTTTTCAATTCTATTCCTCTAACTTTCCGGAAAGAAGATATAGCCAAGTTCCATGGGAAAATAGGTAGCTTCATTTGGGCCTCAAAGGGGCCTAGGATAGCGTGGAAAACGTTGAGGAGGAGATTGGAGGCAAGGGGGTTTGACTTTACCGGACCTGCTCCCATACTGTTGCGCTTTTCATTTTAAGAACTTCCGTATGCTTGCTAATAAGACAGAGAGGTCACCTATGGGTTTACTTTTCCGGGCATTGTTAGCTGATGGTTGTCAAGGTCAGTGTCACTTCCTTTTTAAGTATGGAGACCCGAATTTTTTTTTTTATGTGAGATTGAAGATTCTGAAGTCTGCCCTAAGAACCTGGATGTATTTGCGGAAAGGGTGGGGAGTCCCGTGCTATTCATCATGGGCCCCGATCTGGGAATCCCAGGTACCCCTGATTGCCTGATATACCAACTTAGCCAGCCTTTAAAATCTGGGGGGCTTTGTTATTGGGCAGATCTCAAAACAGGATGAAGCTCAGTGAGTTGGGAAGTGTTAAGCAACTGTACCAAGGGGCAATTGGCGAGATTCAAATACTACCAGTTACGTTCTTGGTGGGCAACACAAGAGTGGGCAGGAGAGGAAGATGACCTGAGGCTTGATCAGGTGATGAGAACTGACAGACGGAAAAATGAAGGTTCATATTGGTATTGGGCCTTTGTGGAAGCGGCTGATAAGATCGTCTCTGAAAACTCAAATCTATGGGTAGAAGAGATGGGGGAAGGAGATCTGAAGAAAGTTTGGTACGATTCCTTTTCCATTCTATGAGCAGAGATCAAACCTGCTTCGCTTAAACCTAACCATCTGTTTACTACACATAGAGTATATTGGTCTCCAGCTAAGCTATCAAGGGTCAATGGGAACGTATATGTTTGTCCAAGGTGTATGTTCACATCAGCAGATGACCTGCACCTGTTTATGCAGGGTGAGAAGATTATTCCCTTGTGGACCTCGGTGTGCAACTTACTTGGGGAAGTAACTAGGGAACGGATCAAGGTGAGCCCTCAACTTGTTTCTTTTGGACTTTATCAAGAAGGGGATGCGGAAATAAATACAGTCACCACTAAATTCATCTTTTATGTGACCTTGTTAGCGAGGCTGGAGATATGTAGACTTTGGAAATCTAAAAGGCCCCCAACCTTTGCTGAGTGCCTTAAAAGTAGTATCTGTACGAGTCAGTCTGATATGGCCTGTGACCCTAGAAGTATGGATAAGGTTTGGACACTGTTGGCGGATTGGAGAGAGAAGCCCAGCAGGTCCGATGATTAAGCGAAACATGCTGTCGGTTCTCCTGTGCCCTGGTCCCCCTCGCGAAGGAGATGGAAGTGGAAACAAAATTATCCTTGTGTGGAAGTGCTCTTCTTTTTCCGTACCAGGCATCCGAGGGAGAAGAGCGACACCAGCAAGAGAGTTGGCAGAATGAGGACAAAAATAAATAAATACATCCCCTACTACACACATATAATCATTGACCCCTTATGAAGGACACTCGCAGTATCACCAGAGCGCAACAAACATGTTCCTACAACTTATCACCCTTAACCCCTTAGGAAGGACACTACACAACATTAGGGTGCAAAACATGCCCCTACACTTATCCTTAACCCCTTAGGAAGGACACTAGTAACAGTAGAGCACAACACACGACCCCACACTTCTCCTTAACCCCTTAAGAAGGAAAATTCACAACATAAGGGTGCAACCCACACATGCACCTTATATTGCATCACACATGCCACACACCTAACAGGACCAGGGGTACAAGACCACATTACAAATTTAGCATGGCATTAATAAAAATACACAGTCAACAGATTAAGTATAGCATTCAAAAATACACTCGATCATAGACTGAGCAATCTAAAAGTATACACATCAGTAATCCAGAATCACATTGAAAATCCACTTAGGCAGCTAATTCAGCATGGCATTAATAAACAAATTTAGCATGGCATAGAACAAAATCCACCAATGCGCACAACCTACTTTTCAAAGATATATGTATTTTAAAAACACATATCCTAAACGTATCCTAGCTACGCCCAGGCCCCCTCAAACCTCCCGTGCCACGCTCGGCACGCCGCCGACTGTAACTCTCTCATCGACGCCGCACCTCTGCAGCTTGCCGGAGGTCTGAGGGGACAAAGAGGCCGACTAATCCACTTAGGCAGCTAATTCAGCATGGCATTAATAAACAAATTTAGCATGGCATAGAACAAAATCCACCAATAACACCCAAAGTCCCCGGTGAGCGACCTCTCACCCACAATTACTCTCAAATCCCCAATACTTGTGGGCACTTCACATCTTTTCCAACGCATAGTGAAATATCCAGTCATATGCTTGCAATCCTTGCGTAGCACAAGTTCAATGGAAACAAAGTCAAGTTTTTGAAAATAATTTCCTTATTGTCAAGCCTCCCACTGTGGTGATATACTGCTCCCAACCTATACACTTCACTTCCTTCATCGGAGCGGTATACTTCCACCAGAATTGCATTCTGCAGGGTCAATGTTGCTTCGACACGTTGACGTAAAAATCAATAATTACTGTTCATGTTGAACTAAGCTCCTCCAATAACCTTGTGAGCCATGGATGCCAATGACATCCTTCCCAAAGATGCAAAAGATCCAAGTGTCATTCTATCCAGGAATTAGGGCTTGTTTGATAAACGTGCTTTACTTCATTTCCACGTCAATCTCCATTTTAATTTTGCCTTTTCTGCACACAACGCTGAATCTGGAGCTGAGAAATTCACAGAATGCACGCAAGACCATTCACATGACCTGCGCTTCCATAATGGTACGCTTTTAAACAATAACACCTCACTGCATGCAACGCTGCGTCAGGAGCTCAGGGATCCACGGAATGTGCGCGACTAGTCACGTGACTCGCGCTCCCATAAGAGTATGCCTTTAAACAATAACACCTACAAATAACCGTTTGTCACCAATTATTCCCATAAACACAGCGCGGCTAGGCATGCAAATATTTGTAGTCCCCTTAAATAGCGAGGTTCGCTTTTGCTTCACCCGATGGGGTGGTTAAAGTCATTACTCGTGAAATTCAAAATGCACCCAATGCCAGCTAACATCAGAGGGTGCTCCCAACATACACCAATAACGGTGTATTTCAGCCCCCAATCAGCAGATTGAACTCACTGCCGATTCGCTGGAACTGCAAATGCTGCCTCTTATGTTCATCAGTGAACGGTCGCCTGAATTAGATGGCCCTCAAAGTAAGCAGGCTGTCTGTTGATGTGGACACTGGTGGGGCTTAGGGCATCTACTACTTCAATTACTTTTCTCTTTGTTGGTTACAGTAGGTTCTTCAATATCTTCAATCTCCTTATAGTTTGTCTCTACAATCTTTAAACATGTGGTTCAGTTTCTTAATTATCGCCAGTGTAAATGCAGAGAATCCCATGTAGGTAGGTAGTCAAGTAGCCAAGTCACGTATAGTAAAAGATGTAGGTTTATCGTATACGTTGTATCTTAGTTACAGGTTCGGAGTAAATCTCCCACCAGGAGCAGTATCCTTGCTGCTCAGCCCACTGCATTCATACCAACCAGGCACTCTTCAACATTCCATTACCTCACACTAGCACTGGCTGAGCAGCAGGGAACTGGGAACCATGAGGAGGATGCATAGCAACAACCACAGGTTACAACAGTCTCCTTATCTGCAGCTCAGTGGCCTTTGAAGCTAGGGAACCCTTAAAAGTCCTTTGTCAGCACTGGAAGCACACTTTCTTTTATCTCAAAGGAAATGGAATGTGACATGTGTGTGTATAACAGACAAGCTGTTCCCTGAATGTGATATCATGGGTGCTTGAGCTAAGAATAAACAAACACTTATGTGCAAGGTCCCATCATGGTCACATGTTAAACACATAAATTCAGGCAAATGAAAATTGTTTAAAAAAGACACAGCAAGGATGTGGCCAAGATGCAGTTGCAAACAGTTGTGAAAGCTAAATAAGCAAGCGGATACAGACAACGGGAAGGTGGGAGGGAGCAGATGACAGAGCCACCTACAAAAGATCCACTCTGTAGAGTAGCTCAACAAAAATAAATAATAGCTTCCAAAAGTGTGAGCAGTGGAAGGGCACAAGTACTTGGGCTATGCTCCAGGCGAGGCTCACATGCAAGAAGAGAGACGTGCCGCCCGCAGAGCTGATCAGCAGGAAGCAAGCAATCGAGAGTGGCTTTGATTCCCATCAATGTAAGTAATGGGAGGGTTCCAAACCCACTAACAGTAAATAAAATATCTCAAAGAAGCAGCGCATGCACTGTCTATGCGAGACCTAAAAAGGAAGCGAGCACTGGCAAAACGAGGCAGAAGTAAGAAAGAAACGATGACAAAAACATATGTACTGATGTTTTTATAGTTCATACCTACAGCTGTACTTTAATAGTGGGCAGTGAGATGCCCAATATTAAAAAATAACTTCTTCAGTGATTGATGGGGTCAGGTAATCAAGAAGTTATCATACACACCCTCTGCCACTCATCCTTGCACTCATGCACCCATTTAGACACCCACCAATTCATTCTTGCTTTCACCCACTTATACAACCAATAAAACACATATACAGCAAACAAAACAACATTTTCCAAATAAATTAAAATAATAAAGGTAGAGAAAAACATGTTGCTTCCTAAACCTGGCAGGTGTATAGTTATCTCGAAGTACCACCATGGCGTGAATAATACCGTCCCATGAAGGAAGCGTGGTTTAGAGGCTGTAGCCACACAGGATGCAGTGCACAGCATTGAAAATGGGGAGCATATACATGGCTCTTTGGCACTGTCACGGGAGAGGCAGCTAATTCAGCATGGCATTAATAATCAAACCTAGCATGGCATAGAACTAAAATCCACCAGTAACACCCAAAGTCCCCGGTGAGCGACCTTCTAACAAGCATTGGCAAAGCCAATAGGTCTCACCTACGGGAGCTATTGGCTTTGTCGGTATTTTGTTAGCCATGTTGCACAACAGTTGCAATTGATAAAACGGGTTATGATATGGCAGTGCTATACATCATAGCACTTTGTTTTTTAACTTTCAAAAACACTGCCAGAAGAGTCAGAAACCTATGCTCTTTCTAGCTGTCTCCGTCTGTCCTTTAATTAAATGCATATGATTTTGAAGTGCCCTGCGTACCCCTTTGGAGGTGCACATACCTGTACCTCTGATACAAACATTAAAGGCCTCCCATTCTGTAATCCTGCTGTTCGAGGAGCATTCATTCACTTAGATGAATGTGTTAATAGCCTTGGTCACAGTGTGCGCTTGTATTCTGTGTCATGTAAAGCAGTAATTTGAAGGCGCCAGCTGGAAATGCATGGCCTCTGTGTGCCTGTTAGACATGACAGCCTTAGGGTAGTCTTCCCCCAAACATTTTGCCTTACTCCTCCATTTCTGCTGATTTCGTTGGTGTAGGAGTTCTGACTCTGTGCACTTTACCTGTGCTAAACAGCGCTAGAGTGTGTGTGCTCTCCCCTTTACACATGGTAACATTGGCTTACACTCAATTGGCATATTTTGCTTACTTGTAAGTCCCTAGACAAGTGGTACTGCATTTACCCAGTGCCTGTAAATCAAATGCTACTAGTGGACCTGCAGCACTGATTGTGCCACCCACCTAAGCAGCACTTTAAGCATGTCTCAGGCCTGTCATTGCAGCCTCTGTGTGCAGTTTTAAACTGCCATTTTGACCTGGCAAAATACACCTTATGCCAGGCCTAAACTTTCCTTTTTAATACATATACTTCACTCCTAGGGTAGACCCTAAAAAGCCCATAGGGCAGGGTGCAGTGTATTTAAAATGTTGGACATGTAATTTGAACTTTGACATGTCCTGGTTGAAAAACCATTAACTTCGGTGTTCACTATTGCAAGGCCTGCTTCTCCGATAGGATAAACTAAAGTATACAAAAAAGTGATGGATGCCTAGACGTGGTTCCCATGCACACTGTGTCACTGGAACCAAGATATACCAGGCTGATGAGCCCATAACGAGGGCGAAACAGGTTCTGAATTGCTTGTGGTCTGGTTAAGGGAGGACCTGGCTTGGCAGATCAGGCTGGACTGTTGCCATTGGAGCAGGGTCAAGGCTGATTTGCATATAGCTGGGTCGAAACTGTGGTGGCATGGTGTGCAAACTAACAATGGACTGAGATGCAGCTCTGAGTTAGTATCAGTGGCTGAAATTAATTCAAGCATTCCAAACTTTTTGTATACTTCAGTATGTCTCCCATAGGACAGCACAGGGTTCAATTATTACATTTAATAAGTGATATCGTTCAATTGGGAAGAGGTAGGAATGTTGAGTTTGGTGTCTAAAGAATTGTAATTTAAAGACCTCTTTAATGGGAAAGTCCAAATTTAAATCAAACGTCTGAAAATTCCACTTTTAGAAAGTTGCCATTTGCTTGTCATAACCATTTGGTGCTTGCTGCCTATAGCCTGAGTCACATGACTAGGTGTAGCTGGCAGTTGGTCTTTGTGTATTGCTTCCAGACAGTGAGCAAAGGGCAATAGGTGTTGGCAAATGGATCATCTCTCACTTGATGAGGGGGGGGTGCTGTCACTGACCACACTTGCAAATCACAAAGGCTCTGCCTGGGCACACTCACAAAGGGTTTTACACCAGTCTTTTGTGACCCCAGACCAGCTGAGGCCAGGACAGGGAGGCAGGAAATTCCAAACAACTCTGTGGGTGAAACCCTCCAGAATCTTCTCCTACTTCAAAGCTAGCACTTGGTGTTAATATTGAACCTTCAGACCCAACTCTTCAGTACAGCTCTCGACCTGTGGAAGACTCGGAAGGACTACTGTGCAGCACTGCAAGAAGGATTGCTACCCTGTTGCCCTGCTGCCTGAGAAAAAGGACTGGACCTGTTACTTGATACCAGGTCTACCTGAGTGACTCCAAGGGCTAGTTGGCTGGCCTCCTGATCAGAGACTCAGGGACAGCAAAGGCTCCAACCATCTTGAACCCAGCTCCTGGACTCTACTTGCTGTGGCCGCACCCAAGTCCAAGACCATTTGAAGTGGGCCTGAAGGTGTTGTGGTCCTGTGAGCAGAACCGAAACAGTCCGATGCATCTCCTCTCTGCCGCATTGGAACATCCACAGTGCGATGCATCCCCAACACTAGAACTCGCATCGTATCCCGCAGCATCCTTGATGACTATGTAGGACTCGGCATTGCAACCCTACAGCTCCTCTGAACCACCTCTACACGATGCATCCTCGACATGGGATCTCACAACGCTCCGCCTACCAGGATTTCAGGTAGTTTGTTCAGCTGGCATAACTTGGTCCCTGTATCCGGCCAGCACTACACCGCGGCCAGCCTGTACTTGTGACTTAACCCCAGTCCGGCATTACCAGATTACCACAGTTGGCACTTTCTGCTTTTAAGCACGGTTTTTACTTAAGGCATTACAATTGCATAACTCCTGATTGGATTTATGTCGCTGCTGTGTCAAATAATGTATTACATTTTACTCTTTTTTCTAAATTGGAGTGGTATTGTTCTTGCATATTTTTTTCCACATCATTACTGTTTGAAATCCTGCATAAATACTTTAGACATTGCCTCTAAGTTGAGCCTGACGGCTTTGTGCCTGTCTACCAGAGGGTTTAGCAGAGGTTAATCTGGGGTTGTTTGTGTATCACCCTGAGTGAGATAGAGGTTGCTGCTTGAGTAGGTTTTCACTCCCCTTGACCAGAGACCCATTGCAGACTTTAATAAATCACACTAAGTCTGATATGGGTGTTGTGTGGCAAATAAGATATCACTGCATGTCTGCAATGTGTGCAGAGGGGAACATGTTCTCTAGACGTGGGATATACAGCCCGCCAAAGGTCCACTAGTCCCAATTCTGAGCCCCAAGTAGAGAGGGCTTCAAAACTGCACACCAGGTTCTATGTTTATGTTTGGAACCACATTCAAGTCTCCAGCTATCGACAAAGGCCCAGTGGCTACTATTGCCAAGGCGCCTAGTAATTTATGTAAAAATGCTGGTTGAGCCGGGTTATAAGCGTATGATCCTGAGATGTGTGGGTCAATCAGCTGTTTCACCAGGATAAATGGCACACCTGGTCTAACCCACAGGACCCCCCTGGCATATGCCGAGTAGGTGGTTCAGAACTCTTGACTCTTCCATCTATGTTTGAGTCTCAAACCTCTTGCCCAGAATCGCTAACCATAATACAGAGGTGTGAGGTGAGGGGTGTGCCAGCTCATGCACCTCAAATGTACCCGGGCTTAACATTTGATGTGAGGTAATGGGCACTAATAAAGTTAAGTGAAGTTGGTGGAGAGGGAAATTATTGCCTGCGTCCCAACATTGATACAGACCAGCAGTGAAAATAATAAAGTATGTGTTAGGTACGTTTTGGATGAATCAATGAATGAAAGGATTGGCAAAGTGCACAACTACTGCAAGAGTATCCCGGCGTTGGGGCAAACAGCCAATGGAGGGTATCAATCAACCTACAGTTTGCACAGATGAGTTTTCCAGTGCTTGTGAAATTATTTCTTCTCTGGGATGCATCTGAGAGGAAGAGGGAGATAATTCTCAGGTAGCAGAGGGTCAAGTGATGGCTTCTTAAGAAGGGGAAGAATCAGCGCCTGCTTCCATGATAGAGGAACATGCGCCTCGTGGAGCGATTTATTGATCATATGATTCACTTCTAAGTTAATAGTATCTGCCACATCAGACAGAAGTCTGGCAGCACATGGGTCATTAGGTGATCCCGACTTTAGTGCCTTAAGAATCTTAAGAGAGCTAGGAAGATTGACCGGTCTAAACGCAGAAGAAGAGGGGGCAGATTTTTCCCTCGGCCTCGCCAACACGGCACCTCTAAGCTTCCTGGGGGAAGTTGAAAACGTCTCTTGAATGCTAATTATTTTATCCCTGAAAAAATTTCCTAAGGTATTACACCAGGCCTCTGAGATAGGTGTCACTACCGCTTGGGCGCTAGGGGTCAAGAAATTCTGCACAATAGCAAACATTTCTTTTGGATTGTTGTTGGTCCTCTCAATGCGGGCGGAGTAGTGCTGGCCTTTGGCCTCTCCAATGGCCATATAATACAGTTTTTGTTTGGTTCTCAGGGCGCGTTTAGCAATGGGACAGTAACCGCTGGAGCGCCAAGCTCTCTCCAATAATTTGCATGCATGTTTCAAATTCCTCAACTCGGGCGTGAACCAAGGCTTAGAGGGGGACTCTCTCCTCATCCTTAGTTGACATGGTGCAAACAGAGTCGAAACCAAACTTGTGATCCAGTCAGCAAACTGGGACACATTTACCTCCAGGTTCCCCCGGAGGGAGGGCCGGGAGGCTACCAGAGAGCTACTAAGCTGCCCAGGGTCCATTTTCCTAGTGGATGGAGGATGATGTTGGTTGACTGGTCGTAAAGGATGTTCAAAATCCCAAAAGAAAAATATGGGAAAATGATCTGACCAAGCAACTGGCCTCAGTCTCACCACTAAAATAGGAAAATTGGAACAAATGATATCCAAAGTGTGCCCGCCCAGATGGGTGGGGTGCATGACCCATTGTGAAAAGTTAGCCAAGTGGAGGGAGTCCAAAAACGCTGCGGAATCAGTCGTCTCCGTGTGATCAAGATGGAGATTGACATCTCCAAAAAGCACAGACTTAGAGAAACGCAGTGCACGCTCTGCCAACGCATCCCCACAGGTATCCAAGAAAGCCCTGGCAGACCCAGGTGGTCGATAAATCAGGGACCCCTCCAAAACAAAATGGGCAGACAGTTGCAGGCGAAAATCCAAGTTCTCAAAATCCTCAGTATCCAACAAGAGGTTTCTTGAGGAGGAGGGTGACATTCACCCTTTTACTGGAAGTGGAACTATCCCAGAACTCAATGAGGTAACAAAGAGATCCTAGTAGGTTGGGCTCAGTCTTTCCCCTATTTGCCTCACAATCTGAGGAGGAAAAGGATCCAGGGGAGAACCTGATTTTCACTTTTGATTTACAGTTGGAGGATTGAACTGCAACAATCCTGATCCCGGGGCATTATTAGATTTCAAGCATCACCAGTGAGCTCATTGTGGTAAATTTAAAAAGAAATTGTGATGGATCTTTCAGATTTTACCTTTGAAAAAGGCACTCAGCTTTGTACATAGAGAGGCATTTGTCTCAAGGAGGGGCGCAGTGGCTTTCGGGTCCATAAACTGTAACACAATTTCAAAAATTTATTTTGCAGTATTTTTAGCTTCAACAATTTGGTGTGAATAGAAAAAGCATCGTGCAAGCTTCAGATGTTTATGGTATGTGCTCAAGGCAGCTTTGTATCAGGTTTTGTCTACTTCAGAGCAGTGTTTCCTCCATAGTTATTCTAATTTCGTACAATCCTTCCTTTCTCCCCCTAGTTCATTAGTAAACCACCGGGTGGAGGGGCGGTCCTTAGTGCTTCTTGACTTTGTTTCAGGGGCAACCGTGTGTGCGGCCTCTGACAGCCAATTGTTCACTATCACCTCGTCTGACAGCATCACTTGTTAACGCAGGTTTGGTAGATGATAGAATATCCTTCAGCGAGTATATATCAACCTTGTTCCAAGCTCTGTGGATGTCCTGCTCCCATCTTATTCGTAGGAGAGTGCCAGAGTCAAGAGAAGGGAAGTTTTGTGATTTTTAAGCTAACATTTGCATACACATTGTCATTACAGCCATTTCTAGGGAGCTACAATTGGTAGTAAGAGAAGCAGAACTTGAGAAGTGTGAACAGTAAGCCAGCATTGAGCATGCAAGAACATGTTTCACCCCCCAATCTACATATGAGAAAACAAGGAATAAAATAGCAAATGCATTCATGTGCAATCATCAGCAGTCTAAGGTGTTATTCTCGGTGGATCCTCTGGACTGGAACCCAAGGGGGATCCTATCGCGCTAGTTCTACTGCTGGTGTTGGTAAGACAGGGTACCTTGGACAGAGAGTCACTTCAAGACCCATAGCAGCATCCCTTGATTCCACTGCCTGCCACAGTGTGTGGACAATCACCTATCAACATGAATCAGTTCTTTTGCAGCTTGTTTTCCTTTATTTATTTTATCTTTTTCCTTTTGTCAATGCCTTCCTGTGGGTGAAGGCGGACGCGCCGAGACATTAAACTGCTCCGTTCAGTCCCAGACAGCCTCAAGTATTGTGAAAAAATGGGAATTTGATCTGTGATCAGGTTGGTCAGGAACAACAGCATGTACCGGATTTCCATTTCACATAACCTTTTCTTTTACTCCAGTGAAGGAAGCACACTGATGCTTACCTGCCAGGGTACAGTGAGGAATATCAACACTTTTTTGTGATTCACCTTAAATTGTCCTTCCCACATCAGCGCCTGCAAAATTGTAACAGTCCATGCAATGAAGGAGTTTCATTACCACTGGACGTGATGGCCTCCCCCGAAGGGGGTTGACGTGCATGCACTCTGTCTGCTCTCTCAACTGCAAAGAAGGGAGACGAGCACTGAGGAGCACTGTCGTTGTGAGACAGTTCTCAAGGAAGGGCACCATGTTTTGGTGTCTGGACGTCTGGTAGATCTGCCACTTGGATATTCCTGCAGGTGTTGGTCAAATCTTGAGCCTGTGGCTGCTGAACCTGTAGTGCCGACTCATTCTGAGTGACCTTCTCAGACGGCCTACGCCGGTCAACATGGACAAGGTTCAGGTCAATGGCTGCTGCATGATTTTGGACTTGAGAGTTTGGCTGGGGGCAGAGGGGTAAGATATGGCAGTTGGGTTGTCAGCTTAAAATATAGATCACAAGTTCATAGAGTGCTGTATCCTTCACCCTAGTGTGATAATAGTCCAATGACTGTCAGCCATGAATTTCAGGGGTCAGTTGATGTTATGATTGATTCAAAGTGGTGTAATAAACAAGCCCAACTTCAGCAGTGCTGATTCGGCTCCAGCCCACAGCTAGGTACTAGGTAGAAAAGTGATCACACAACGTCTAGGGGCACAGGCAGCTCGGCAGTACAAACATGTGAAGCACAAGCAATTCTACAAGGGCAGATAACAGTATATCTGGGGCACACAGACCCTGCGGATCAGTCTATAGAGACCCATGGGACCTACTCCCCACTTGAGCTCCTCAATGTTCTGACTTAATATGTGTAGTTTCTGAGAGACAAGCTGAATCAACTAGTGCTGCCCCCTTTGTCCTGCAACCTTCTCACCCCTACAGGCCCTCTGTTTGAACAAGAAGGGCTCCTGACAATTGAATATAGTGCAGTCATGCAGTATTTCCTCCTAGATTTTCCTCCCACAGCAAATCTCAGTGCCCTGGTTTTTGGAGGAGAGGAGGAGGGGGGGGCGAGGTGACTGGCAAGCTGCCAACAGCAAAGGTCTGATGTGGGCCAGGAGAATTGACAGAGCACATCACCCCACCTTTTGAGCCCTAGAGGGGATAACAGCTCAGAGAGCAACAGGCATAGCAGGCCAACTCAGGGGGCAGAATCACAACCCAGACTCAGCCTTTGCCCCCACAGCACTCACTGGCATCTTGAAGGGGGATGGTCTGGCCCCCAGGCAGGACCAGATCCCTCATGCAGGCTGCCGCAACAGCCTACTCCCAGGGCACAGCATCCCATTGTGCCAATTCACTGCAGGCAGTTCACCTGAGCCCCCTAGATACAAGGAGGAGAGGGAGCAGTACCCATGTGTGGGATGGTAACCTCTTACAAGTGGTTCTGTGAAGCAATGTTTTTCTCTGTTCCTCATAGATCTCCCCAGATCTCCCTGCTAGGTACCAGGAGGGTCCCAGCTGTCTCAGGCTATTAGCCAGTCTCAATCACCATCGAATTCAAGCCTCTTTCAAACAAGGGCCCCCTCATGAATCCTCAAGGAATTGGTGGTAGCTCCCTCACCAGAAATGTCATGACTGATAAATATCGATTATCGCAGCTCCACTTCACGCGTCCGCCATGTTTGCTGGCCTAACCTTGCCTCCACTTTGCTTTGTTCTTTATGTCTAAAATAGGCAACATTAAAGCTTCTTTCTCCAGGGAATGTTCCTGCTCCCAGCCCCCCACTTTATCTTATACAACCCTTGAATGTTCCACAGAAGCATTCAATCTACTAACCCTGCAGGACCTGCACAATCTCATCTATAATTGGTAATCAGGATACTGTTCTCATTCCAGTGAGCATTCCACCTCTGTTGAAAGTCATACTCATTCCCCTTCTCCTGGACATTTTTAGCACTTTCCTCATGTCTGGTATTGTGTTAGGCCCCTGTTGAAAAACAGTAGCCCTGCCTGTCATGTCATCTGTTGCCCAATTACTTTTATTTTCAAGCCACTAAAATTCTGCAGTCACATGTTTCTGAGCAACTATGCTCCTTTTTGGAAATGTCCAATGTGCTTGATAGCACCCAAGCCGGTATTTGCCAGAACTGAAGTACTGAATTGGTTCTCACCACACTTTTGGGTGATCTGTGTCTGGCCTGCCATGTTAGCAGTGTTAATGCCTTGATTCTTCAGGATTTCTCAGTGGCATTTGACACTGTCAACCACACCCTGCTCCTACTGGAGCTTCAGGAGGTAGGTATTGTTGGTTCTGTTCTGTCTTGGTTTTACTCTTCTCTGTCAGATTAGGTACAAATTATTATCCTGGCTGCATTATCTTCCTACAACTATTGTGGTCGTCTGCAAGACTCTGTCCTAGACCATTATCTTTTTGATATCTATGTCTGCACTTTAGCTAATCTTATCCACTCCTTTGACCTCAGTTTCTATATGTATGCCATTGATACCAAGAGCCTGTTTGAACCCTCCTGTCACCTTGACAACACAGATTCTCAGCAAAACTGCCTGCTGAAAGTCAGTGAATGGATGAACTACAACTAGCTTTAGATTAACACTGACAGGACAGAGATGCTGGCAGTTGTTAGGAACGCCAGTCTATGGAATTTGTCTCTGGCCAACTAATTGTGGACCCCTGTCCTGATCTAATGTTAAAAGTCTGGGGTCAAGTTCATCTCCAGTTTGCAAATGTCTTCCTAGGTATTGAATGTTGTGTCTTATTGTACCTTTCCAATGCATGAACTTTGCAAATTCTTTTAGCTTGGAAGGCAGAAATGCGTCTGTATTTGCCCAGATAGGATCACATTTACACTACTACAACAGTGCCTACTTGGGCATTAAAGACTCTTACAAAATCAGCTTCAATCTGCCCAGAACCAAGCAGCTTGTTTGCTAACTACTGCTCCTAGGTTCTTCAAAGCATCTCCTTTTCTTTGCCAATCCCCCTGCTGCTGTTTAACCCTAGTATTTCCTTCACAATTCTTTCCATAGCTTGTAGTACCCTGTCTCATCTCCTAGCCTTCACTCTTCAAATCCCCACCTGCTACTCTACGTCCCGCCCTCTGAGATCATCTGGACTTGGCTTAATCTGTGCTCTTATGTTTCATAAGTCCAGGTGTGGCAGCAGTGCTTTCTCCGATCGTATTCCATCACTCTAGAACTCCTTGCGAGTTTTGCAAAACCTACTTTTATCGCAGATTCAGTTAAAAACTTAAGATTTATGTTTTCTATAGGACTTTTCAAAACAGCTTTATTGCAACTTTGTCCCGCTTTCCCCTACCATCAACCACAGAACTACAATCCAAGTGGGACCTTATTTGTGACAATATATTTTTGTGGGTTGTCAATTCAAAAACCCATTTTTAGGTTTCACCTGCACAACGCTTGCAGTGTGCTGTGAAATCTTTTGTATTTAATATAAATCCTGCTTTCCTTGCTTTTCATTGGTTCCTCTGCTTGCCTCTTACTTTTCCACAGTTTCTATCGGCTGTAGCATACTGTTTCCTGTTCTTCCTCTGTTTTCCTTGTGTGCTTTTATTATCAGTTTCCCGGAGACCAAGTACTGTTTGCATCCGCTTTTGTGAAGCTATTTTTTTAATGTTTCGCAAGCTGTGAGCACCCCTGCTTGTCCCATCCTCCTCGGCACAGCAGCTTGTTTTTTTAGGTGAGGACAGATTGAGTTGCCCAGAATCACATATTGTTGAACTCACAGCTGGACTCAAATTTACTTCCCCAGTCCCCTCTCTTTTAACTCGTGGACTTCAACTTCTCCAATGGTTCATACAGCTTGGCTGCCCCTGCACTGGATGTACTTTGAACGCTCTATGTCTGTTTTTATGCAAACTGAAATCCCTACGCAAAACATGCTTGTCCTGGGTGCAATTGTACAGCATGTCAGCCACCTGCGAGGCTTCGATTGTAAAGCGCTGATGTTTCTCTCGCTTTGCGGTCTGTGGACAGCAGGCGTCATAAGGCGGTGAGTCTGACTGTGCTCCCGACCTGGGCCTCTGCTGGTGTGCATTTGATTGGTCTCTTGACCTTTAATCCTCACCCCTCTCTTCTTCTGATTCCAGCCTGAAAATTCAGGCAAGTAAAGCTTAGGGTCAGTCACACATGTTTTATTCTATGAGAAACTGTTTTAGATATTTTCCTACAGCCACCTTTATGTATAATGTTAGTAGGAGGTAATTTGTTTACAACGTGTGCAGGCTTTATTAACGGTATATTTTTTTGTACTAAAGGGCTCTAATGCGTGTATTTGCACTGTGTCTCTGGATGTCCCAGGAACAGAATGGCAGTGAATCAGGCTCTACGGAAGTGGTTAATTGGTAAGAAATTTGCGCATCTTCTGGTTCAAGCATCTATTTCTACAGTTTTTAGGTGACCTGCAGGGCTGCTAACGTATTTGTTCTGTTTTTTTCTACCTCTTGCACTGTCATCAAGCTTCTTTACACCCCTCTCCCCACCACTTCCAGTTCAGTTTGTGTAACTGTCAATATTACTGCTGCCTCTGTAGCCTAGTCCAACGTGAAGACAGCTAATAATCACACAACCTAAGTCAGAGAAACCAGGCTTCCTCTCCCTTAACTTCCCACTTAAGTACTGCCTTGAAACGTTCTGTGGAAGCTCAGTGTGTGATTTCCATGTATGGTATTTTGTGTCCCATGGATACCCCGTTACCACATTTGTAAATACACTCGCACTTACGACGACCATCTTATACTTCGCGCATGGCTGATATTTCTCAAGCTGTGTTTGTTTCTAGATGAGCAAGTATCTGGGTTGTGCATTCAAGCTGCATCGAATTGACCAGTTTTCTGCACTCATGCATAACAGCTTGTTTGTGCCCAAATATTCAGTGGTAAAACTAGCCAGTTTGTTGGCACACATTTTACCAAATGGTAAAAGGCGGGTATGTTCCTTTTTGGATAACCTGTGACCAAGAATTCTACTATGTTGATAACCTGTGACTGAGAGGGGTCCTATCCTCTCCTTCACAAGAAGGTGCCCACTCATAAGAGGTTAATTGGGCCCTGTGAATATCTCTTCCCTAGTGTAGGACCCCTCCTAGAAATAAACAGTCTCTGGTTGCTTCTTCTTCTCCCACTCCCATGCGCCAGTTACTTCTTCCCCTCCCATTCCATGCTCCTGTTGCGTCTTCTCTTCACTCTCCATGCTCCTGTTACTTCTTGCCCTACCACCCCCATGCTACTGTTGCTGCTTCTTCTCCAACCCCGTGCTCCTGTTATTTCTTTACCTCCTACCCTGTGCTCTTGTTGTTTGTTCCCCTCCCACCTTGTGCTCCCGTTACTTCTTCCAATGCTCCTGCTGCTTCTTCCCCTCCCACCCCATACTCCTGTTACTTATTCCCCTCCCACCCTGTGCGCCTGTTGCATCTTCCTCTCCCGCCTGCTCCTGCTACTAATTCCCCTCCCATCCCGGGCTCCTGTTGCTTCTTCCCCTTCCACCATGTGCTTCTGTTACTTCTTACCCTCCCACCCCGTGCTCCTATTACTTCTTCCCCTCCCATCCCGTGCTTCTGCTACTTCTTACCCTCCCACCCATGTAATACTGTTACTTCTTATCCTCTTACCCATGTGCTCCTGTTTCTTCTTCCCCTCCGGCTCATTTAGTTGTATCATTAGTTTGTATCATTCCTTTTCCATTGTGGCCTTCCAAATGCCCTTTTTTATATGAAATTTCAGTTTGCCACTTTTCCCTGACTCCTGTTCTTCCTTGTCATTTTTTTCTTTTCGATGTTCTATCCTCTAATCATTACCTCTTATGGATTATGTGGCAGGCTTCCCTTCTACCTACTGCAGACCTTTCCTGTGATGTCTATTCTCTTTGTCATGCTGACTCTGTCTGCTCTCCATCCTCATGAACTACATCGCAATGATTCTCAGTGCTGCTTCTAGTCTGCACAATCCTCATTCATGTTGCTGGTCTTTATTTCTCCACATGCTCCTGGTCTTGCTTGTGTTTCTCCCACAACCTTGTGCCAGTGCGTGAGGGCATTCGAATGCTACAGCTGTCTTGTACGGTGATCTAGTTCTGTTCATTGGCCTGTTACCATGGTTGCGATCTTCATGAGGTATAGCACTGTGCCAATATTTTTTGCTGATATTCTGATAATGGTACTGGTGCTCCGAGTGGGGGCCATGCTCTACTTTAACTGGATATGCCATACTTCATCTTGTGTCATTAGTTTCCTGGTGCATCATGTACGATGATATTTAACTTGATTATTAAGTAGAGGTTGTAAGTACAGGGTGGGGGATGTGGGAATGCTGTGGTTTTTTTTCAATGTCATGTACACCAGTGCCTTACCACCTGTTACTGCACCATATATTGCCTTTCTCAATAAACAAGTCATAACATGTTTACAGAGTTCCTTTAAATTAGATTGCACCACTGCTCACCAAGATAATACTTAAAAAAAGAAAATTATTATTAATCACATAGGTGAAACCTAATGCATTTACCAATGTTTGTTATAGGTTGGTTTGGTTAGATTCCTGGCTACTTCTCAACTACAAGGGCAAAAGCCACTTATACCTATTAGCCCCGATATGCACCCAGCGTTGACATATAACAAAGGTATTTATAACAGACTGCATAATTTGCAACATTCTCTTTAGTTCCTCTTGTTATTGAATAACATTGCCCATTGAAAAGAATTGAGACCCGAAGCTGACTCAAAATTGTCGAGTAACTGGGGTAGGATGACAGTCCCAAACCCTCTCAAGTTGCTTAGCGTATTAGTGCCCGAACACCTAAGCATTATGAAATGTTTCGAAGTGCTAGTGCCTCCTATTTTGTCTGTTGTGGCTTAGACACATTAACTCTAGGTCGCTTATTAAAGAGAAATATTTGGCAGAAGGGACAATGAGCACAGCCAGACTGTATATCGTTATTTTCCTTGATCTAGGCATTTTCTCAGCATTCACACCAGTTTTGCATGCTTTGTGAAACATTTTGCTGTGTTGTTGTCTATGACACCTGTGTATGTTGTCTGGAAGACTATGTTTTAGGACTAACCAGAGCTGAGCAGTGCTTAATTTGAGCCAGTGGTTTCCGGAACTCCACACCAGCATTTAATTGTCAACACCAGCCTTTATAAAAGTCTGCCACATGGTGGCGCTCTTTGTTTAATACAGACACGAGCACAACAACAGTTGGTTATTAATTCAATATACTTTAAAATAAATTGCTATTATCTGCCTTCCAAGCCATTCCTACACCATTAGGGGCCTGGAACAGTCCGAATTCTCACACTTGCAGGGTTTCATGGTTAGTAGCTGTGCTGGTTCTGTCATAGGAGGCGCTGAAAGGAGCTATGGACTGGTGAAACCTGCAGTGGCCTCCTGACGAGGGCCCTGCAACTTATTTGTTTCACAAATTAACCACTGGAACTGAGTCATTGGTGATGTCATCCATGGAATGTTAGAGGAAATATTTAAGACTGACTCAAAACAGTTGGCAAAGGAGCTGAGAGAAAGAGAGAGAGAGAAAGAGAGAGGGAGGGAGATAGAGAGAGAAAGAAAGAAAGAGAAAGAGAGAGAGAGCGAGAGAGAGAGCAAACTGGGATTACGCCTGGAGACTAAACTGAGCTGTGAACAGCTTCTTCCTAGAAGAGTGTACATGAAAGTAGTGCAGGGAAAGAGTCATATTTATTTAGACCTACCCACCACCTTCCCCCTACTAGTCAAGGGAAGATCCCAAGTATGAGAAACATTGGCCAATGATTAATGTGGCGCTGTAAGGTGAGAGGGTGACCTTTCATCAATGGATAACCTTTCCACCTCTAGGCACTTACTACCAAGTCTACAGGTAGGACAGACTGAATAAGAGAATGAATGCTAGTAGTGACTGACAATCCTCAGTTAACCCAGTATTTCCCATTTCCCCTTAGAGTATGTTGGAGGATGGGAGCAGAGGTTGAGATATAGTTCAGCTTCCTCCAGAGGGAACAGCAAGCTCTAGTCTCTGAGTCTGCCTGGCTGACTAGAGTATATCAGATATAGAAATGGTTATCACAATAGTGCAAGGAGCAAGAAGCCTTTAGATCAGTCATTCTAATAGTAAAAAGAATGAGAATTAGTAAATTTTGGAGTTGGAAGCCCCTGCATTAGAGATATTAATAGCACTGAAACAAGTAAAATCAAAGAACAGGAAACCAATAGAGCCCAACAAAATACTTTAAAGGAAGTGTTGTGTAGTTCCTAATAATACATAGGAGCTGCCCATTTAGACAAAATAAACTAAGGGATTGGTGTCCGAACTGATTCCAGACACCCCCAGAGGATATGTTAGTCTTTAGACCAGCTAACTCACAGTGCCACTAACAGACCCCTAACCTTACCAAGGAGCGAATAGTTTCCGGCAACCATCGAACATGACAGCTCTTGATCCTTCAGGGATCGTGGAAACAGCACCGTACTTTTCGTTCAGTCACTTTTGCTTACTTCTTCTTGGAAAGATATACAGAATAAACGAAGGGGATGTTTTCAATAAGCATTTATTGAACCAGCATCATTCTAGTATAAAATATGTGTGCTGCGACAACCATTAGACATAAGCAGATACATCCTATTGCTATCACCAACAGAGTAAATAAAAGGTAGAATTCTACCATGGTGCTAAAACAGTGAATATATGCAGGCATATAGATACATAGCAATAATCAAGTGTACTCCTAAGATGCAAACCCTAGCTAAGTGTACCTAAGTGTACCTGACATGCAGTGCTTGATTTGTAAAATATTAAGTGCCAGGGCTCTGACCGGGAGACCACTGCAGCTTGCACCACCAATCGCCCTTATCATCTCTGCCAAAACAACTACTAATCATCTCTCTCGCATGCAAATGCGACAGTTCAGATTATTCCAGGTCCCCTGGTGAGGCAGGTAGGACCGATTTTAATGTATATGGTATTGTTAATCAACTGTTGTTCTGCTCATCTTTAAATTAGATGAGCAGCACCACCATGTGGTAGACTGTTCTATGTATGGTGTTGACAATTAGGTGCCGGTGCTGAGCACCGGAAACCAATTAAGTGCGGGTGCTTAGCACCGTAAAGCCCGGCTCAAATTAAGCACTGCTAGCATGTATGTAGGTGTGAAGCCAAGAATCCCTGTAGGAAACAGCCAACCCCATTACCTGATGGGAAAGAACGAAGGACCGCATCTTGGTCTCTAGTTGGACACCCCGCAAGGGATGTCAGGCCACTGTGTGCTGGAGTTTCTGCTTGCAAGGACTTCAGCGTCTCATGTCAGCATTGAAACTTCTCCTCTGTTTTGCCCAGCGAAGATGTGGTGCTTATATACCCAAAGGTTACCCTCAGGGGGTCTACCTGGATGTGTAATGGCACTGTGGGCCTGTCGTTCAAGGATGACGATAACAGTGACTTTTGTACAGAGTTATTATACAGAAGATGGTAATACTGCTGTGTGATACTAAGAATCCTTATGCAAAATAAATGAGGCTAGTTTTCGAAGCAAACCATACAACATTATTTCGGCATATAACTAGGCAAAAGGTCAGTGCCAGAGCTGTTTTGTAGAGCAAGGTAGGACAAATGTAGGTAAAAGGTTGTGCATCTACCTAGGCCTATATTGGGGTACATTGGGGCTCATAACAGAAGAAAAAGTGTGATTCGCATAAACTAACATTACCTGTTAAAGCACAATTGAATATTGTATTGGAAGTCCTGTTGCTTCTTTAGGGTTGTACAGATAGATGCCTATGATGTTACTCAAAGGTAAACATTACAAGGCTGATTGGAAACACGTGATTCTGAAAACAAAATGTACATTCATTTCTCCCATCAAATACACAGTCTTTTTATGTAGCTCTGAGCAGTAATTCTGTCTGATGCTCACAAGCTTATGAAATGGATAAAAGTTGTGCTAAGTAAACCTTTTCAGTTTACCATCATGGAGATAGGACAGAGTAATAGCATGTCATGATCAGCACAGCGCCCCTCCTATGTTGCCCTGTGTTGTCACAGAAGGCATATCTGTAGCAGAAGTGCAAAAGGATGGCTAGCCACTACATGTCTCCTTAGTTCCCCTCCCTGTTACTTTTTGAAAGTAAATACGTATACGCAATTAAAGATATCGTTCTCACTAGGGAAGGATGAGTGTAGTGATATTGCTTTTTAGCTTACATTCTCTGAGTTCCAATCCCCAATCACCTCCTAATGTATGGTTTGACTGCTCAACCAAACTACTGTGTCATGGCACAAATAGAAGTGCATAACAACCAATGAATAGTGCATTGGTGCATGCAGGAGGCCATGGGACACTGGTAGTAACTGCCCTCCTTTATACAACCCTCAAACAGCAAAGCAAGGGGGCCTGGGTGGAATGCCACAGCAAATGGTTATACTGGCTCCAGTATCACAGAGGCCAGTGACACACATCATCTGAAGAAATACTGTGGAAAATTGTTGGCAGTCGGACTTGGTTCACCTCCCAGAAATCCATGAGGACCCTCACTGTTTCACAGGGCATTCCTGAGCACTCACCTGAGGAGTTGTGGTCAGTTTGGGAACGTGTGCCTTCATGTGACGCGTGCTGGCCAGAGTTTACATTCATCCCTGGGACAGTTAGCGCATCTTGTGTGTTATGCGAGGAAGGCGTGTGATCGAAACGGGTCGGTAAGCGAAGCCGAGTACGGTGAGCTTCGCCTACAGACAAGATATTTTGTGCTTACTTCTTCGCCTTTTATTTCTGATCCATAAGTTATTGTTTTGACGTGTGCTGGGGATTTGTTAAGAAGTTCCTAGCTCTTACCACTGGCACTACACGTCCTTAGGTACTATTCAACGTCTCATAGGTGCCAAATCTTCCTACTTGCCCTTTCTGGCTTTCTGAATGGTAATGTAAGGAAGCAGCGCAGGTAGACGTGATGAGGGTTTATTAGTCAGAGAATGACTCAAAGGAATACAAGTTAAGTCACTCTCAGCTTGAGAAGAGTGTAGCTCCTTACTTACACAGAGTGAATGTCGTTCAGCAGTGCATATGATGCAGACAAAAACAGAAGGTCCTAGAACATAGAACATTCTGGGGCTGAGCTGGGACCACAAAGATGTAGTAGCTCTTACGCGGTAAGACGCTTTAATTGAAAACAACACTGGGGTCACTGAGTGACGTTGGTCTGTAGGGAGGAGAGGGCAAGCCCCGCCAGTCACCAGAATGTTGACGGCTCTGTTTTCAACAAAAGGTGACATTCATCACAAATCTATGTGAGAGACAGCTGTAGGAAAAGATCAACTATGCCTTGATGTGTTTTCACTTTGTTGTGGTTGCTTCTTGGGGAAATCTAAGGTGTGGTAGCTCAGAGCATGCTTAAAATGCTAAAGAGCCCAAAACAAAAAACGGACCAAAGAAACGTGAGATTCCCATCATCAATGTTGATAGTAAAAGAAAACTGGTAATAAACTTTCAATGCCCATGTAACAGGACAGCCAGGGGGCTACTGACTGGTGGCAACAAGTTTAGGCGGAGAACACTTACAGGTCTAATCACTTCCAAGTCACTTTTCCAACATGGAGGACTTCCAGGGATTTTGGTTGCCAGCATGGTAGGCCACCTGAAGGAACTAAACTTTATGCACCATATCATATAAACAGTTGGTTCTGGGTAAAATGATGGTGGTATGCCACAGGGCCATCAGCTTAGGGGCACTCACTGACCCACTGAATTAATTGCGTAAACTGGGTTTAGGGTTATGGACCCACATCAACTGTGAAACAACTGTGAAAAAACAAGCTTTGGCATGGCCAACAGGTCAATTGACAAACATTTTGGTTTTGTCAAAGGCAGAGCTATTTGCTTTAGCAGTGGTTTTTGCTGATGTTGTTCAGCATCAGGAAAACAAATGCCACGGTGGCCCTAGAAGTATACATGCAAATGCATCTACTAGAACACATGTGCATATGTCATGAAGCAGAGACCATTTTGTTTTTCGGTTTAATTTACCATTCCAAGATGGCGACACACATCTTCAAGTGGTAAATTTAGAAAAAAGTCAAGTAGGAAGGGGAAGTAAAGGACAAGCTTGGGGGTAAGGGACAGCAACATGGAGACTGAGTGGGGAAGCAGCACAACAGGCAGAGGTCACAAAAACACATGCACCCCTATGGAGCACCATATTAAAAAGAAAAATAGTAGCTCCATGAACGTAAGTAGAGGGCACACACAAGTAATTCATTCAAAAGGGCAGTAAAGAAGCTCTGTTCTGGGAAGGGGCAAACACATGAGGAAGGAAGAAAAACAGTGAACAAGAAGCAAGCACATGGACTGACAAGAAAGCCAGCCAATGGTAAGTAATGGGCTGACAGAATGCACATTGTAAGGATTAGTATTGTTCACAATAGATCTTCGACAACAGACAGTTAAAAGCTGTCTGTAGATGAAACCTAAACACAGAAACCACATGCTGCAGCAGACAGGACCCCTTCCGAGTCATTTCCCGCATTCCCTTTCTCACACCCTATACACTGTCTCCCCTGTTTCAGTCCGTCCCTGTCCTATGGTACTAGCGACCGTGCTATGCACAGTGAGCACTGAAGGTTCTAAGTTAAGGCATGTTCCTGCCTCAGTTTCAAGCTGATCTCCGTCTTAGCCTGTTGAAGTGCTTGAGCAATGCCATTTTACCACCGTAGACAGTGGTAATTGGTTAATGGTCCCTGGAAGTCTAAAGGAATGTGTTGCTTCTGAAATTAAATATAGAGGCATGTTTTTATAAATATTTTTAAATTAAATAATAGACCACAATGAAACAACAAAAAGCATACTTACAGCACAGCAGAAATGTAAGAGGGCACAACAGAACAAACAGAATACAATACAACTACAAGAAAACACATACAAATTGCAGCAAAAAATACAAAAGGTAAAAAACCCCATAAAAATATCACCACTCATTACCGCCTCTATACATCTTTCCTGATATGTTATTAAAAGATGCTACTGCCAAGGGCACATATCAGTGCCCGACAGGGGGAACAGCCATTACAACGCGGGTTTTACCACACGTTGCTATTACATCGCATGCGTTACAACGCATGCGATGTTACAACGCGTGGTAAAACCACGCATACCATTACATCGCATGCGCTTTTACAACGCATGCGATGTAAAGTGGCGGCTATCCACGTTGTTGTGAGGAAACTGAGGCTGTTTCCTCACAACGACGTGGACCTCTGACGACACAGGAAGCAGGAACCGGGAGGAGAGACGGCGACGCTGGACCCACAAGGAAAGAGGTAAGGCTGATTGTGCTTAGGGTGGGGTAGTGGTTTAGGGTAGGGTAGTGTAGTTTAGTGTAGGGGTGGGAGTAGTGTGGGTAGTGTTGTTGTGTTTTAGGATAGTGTAAGGGTGGGAGTAGTGTGGGTAGTGTTGTAGTGTAGTAGTGTTTTAGGGTTTAGGGTAGTGTAGGGGTGGTTGTAGGTTGGCTAGTGTAGTGTAGGGGGGGGAGTGTTAAATGGTAGCGGCAGTTTCAGTCGATAACCTTTCAAGTATTTGCCCGGCGGTAATCGCCTCTTATACCACTCGATAATTTACCAATGAAAGAGGCAGGCGCCGGAGACTGGAAGGCAGGAAACAAAGTTTTATTCCGTCGGAGCAGAACACATCAGATCAGACAGCAAGGTATCGTCACGAGGTGCTCTAACTGCATCTCTGAGACCTGGTCTCTTATACACTGGTTTATTGCTTTATTACACATAGTACATTCTTGAGATTCCCTTGATGCATGGGGGAATATCCCCTGAAGCCCCGGTTCAGATCCGATCCCATACATAGATACAGTAGAAGTTCCCACCCCACCCACAGTAGGAGATGGCTATTGCGCAGCAGGGTATTCCGTCAATTCCCGGGGGTGTGTGTGACCGGTCGGGTCTCAGGGGGTAGGGGCTTTGATCTACTGTAATCCCTTTGATGTGGGGTGTTTCCCTTACAGTAGGGGCAATAAACTGCATCCGCAGGGCTAGGTGATGGCCTGGGACCAGTTCGGACAATGGGGCGCAGAGGAAGGGGGTTATCAAAGGAGAGGCATGACCATGTATGGGTTGTCGGTCGGAAGTGGTTCCGTAGCAGGGTCGCGCAGAAGGAGAGGGTTTATGGCCTGTATGAGAGAGCGGGGGTGGCCGGCGCGCGGGGGATGCTTGCAGCGTCAGGGGAACGCGCTGGCGAGTGACAATGAGAGAGTGGGGTGCCTAAGATGGCGGCCGTGCATTCGCTGTGCGTGGCGCTGGGGAGAGGCAAGATGGCGCAGATAATGTTCAGTTTGTAAGCTAAATTTCCACAGTCCTCCCTTTTAACATATCTCGCCAGCTTGTCTAGTTCGGATTTATCCCCATAATACTGCGGACCTCCACCTCATAAAGGGCTTTCATCCACTCTGTTTCAAAGTTCAAAGTCTTAGGGCAGATGCAGTTCATAAAAAGCGAACATAAAGGTGGCAGACACTGAATCCCCAAGCAACATCCACATAGTATCACAATCGGTATTAGGATAAATGAAAACAGCCTCCATCCCCAACTTTTAATAGCGTCCCAAAACCAACTCCCCAGCGACCATTCTTCTTGTTCTTGATGGACCTCTGTGGACAGTCTGTGGAGGTGTTCAATTGCTTTGTAGACTGAGGGTGAGTTGTCTGGTACGTAGGTACAACAGCTGGACCCAATGATGCGGCATGCTCCTCCACGATCAGCCAGAACCACATCTAGAACGAGGCGGTTCTGAAGGGCCACTAAGCGGACGGCCTGGAGCTCGGCGGTGTTGTTGGCGAGGGCGCCAGCCGTAATGTTCATTGCCGTTTCGACTGCCTGGGTTAAGTGGCGGATGGCACGGCTGTTTGCCATTGGGCCCCAGAGTGGAACAAGGCCTTTGACTGCGTCCATGAACTGTGCTCCGGTGGAGTCGGCCTGCACAATGTCTTTGGCCCGTTTCTGTCGGTGATGGTTTGCTGGAGCCACATACGTCGGAGGAAGGACAAAGGCGATGTAGCAGGTGCCTCCCCAACCTTTCGGGAGCCAGGTGTAGGCCTTAGTACCACAGACGAAGTACATATTCGGGGAGGCAACAAAGGAGGGTGGGTCAACTGAATCCAATGTTCGGGTGATGAGGCAGGAGCTGTGGCCCACCAGTTGTGCCCCCAGGCCTTCGAGGCATACAGATCCAGTGATGTTGATGACGGACAGGGCCACTGTTGGGGTGGCGGCCGTCCGTTTTCGGAGGTAAGAGAAGGTGGGTCTGGCTGGATTGTTGAACACTTGCATTTCAACTCGTTCTTTGGCAGGGATGTCCATGTGAAAGGAAGCGTTCGATCTCAGAGGGCAGAAGAGGGCGGAAGTTCTACCAGTTTTGTTCATCCAGAACCCATGGTAGAAGTGTGACATGGTTCTGCTGGAAGTGGCATTGTCCTTGTAGCTCTCCTGCAGAAGGATCAGCCAGGCGAGGCAGGAACCATGGACAGAAAAAGGTGAAGGGATGAAAGGGATTGAGTGCCCAGTGGCATGTGGTAGCAATCCACAGATCCAGCAGTTAGTGGCGTTGGTGGCAAGATTGTGTTGGTGGAGCAACTGCACAAAAGAGTTATTCCAGAACTCCTTACGCCTTTCTCGGAGTTGGGGTGAAAGTGAGATCAGATGGTGCTCCTTCGTGGTGGTAGGTTGAACGGTGGTCAGCAATGTCTTATGAGCGGGTGTGTTCTCCTCCATGATCCAGAAGGTGACCATGAGGAGAAGGCAAAAGAGAAGGGTAATAAAAAGTGTTATAGTCTTAAAGCTGTGCATTCGGTCAGTCTTTGGGTTTTTGTAGGGGATCTTCGGACGTCCGGTTGCTTCCATCACCTTCATGTCGGGCGCTTCCATCACCTTCGAGAGACTCGGTAGCGGGCAGAACCACAGACTTTGCTTAGTTTCTCTCCTGGTGGCCTTTGAGGTGACTAGGCTACCGCTCTGAGATTTCCACTTAGCCTGTGGTCTGCTTAGCCGAAGTCCTCTCCTTTTGTCGCAAGTTATACCCTTCTTTGGATGGCACAGTGGGATCGGGATATTCAATCAATTCAAGTGTCTCTGTATCCGGGCAGCGGCTCAGGGATGGTCGGTCTTTGTCCAGAAGTTCTTCTTGGGCGGTGACGTTGTCCGTGGTTGTCAGGGTCGGTGATACCTTCTTGCAGTGGTGTGCATGCAGCCAATTGCGTTTCCCCTCCACTCGAAGAGCTGTTCGGGTGATGATCAGGACTTGCAGGGGGCCCGTCCACCGGGGCTCCAGACTCTTGGTGCGCTGGAAGTTACGCACTAAGACGAAGTCACCAGGTTGGATGTCGTGCCCGGGGCCCCTGGAAACATCGGGAATGGCGTGCAGCACCTGCTGATGGATGATAGACAACGTTTTAGTTAGATTGTACAGATAATCAGACATGAGGACGTCCGGGACGTCGTGGATGGATGTCGGTTTTGGTGCAGTCCAAAGGTTCATGGGCCGCCCGAAGACGACCTCGTAGGGGGTTAAGTGGTGTTTGGTGGGGGTGGAACGCATTGATAGCAATGCTAGTGGGAGAGCGTCTGGCCATCTTAGCCCTGTGGTGGCGACTATTTTTGCTATCTTAAGCTTCAATGTGGCATTGTGTCGCTCAACCAGGCCTGCAGATTGGGGATGGAAGACCGCATGGAACTTCTGTTTTACACCCAACCCTTTTAAGATGAGTTGGATAACTTCGGCTACGAAGTGGGGGCCATTGTCGCTCCACAAAATTCGACAAAGGCCGTATCGGGGGAAGAATTCCTTCAGTAGTACTTTTGCGGTAGTCATAGCGGTGTTGTCATGGGTTGGGTAGGCTTCCACCCACTTGCTGAAGGCACACACAATGACAAGTACATACTTCAAACCTTGGCACCTTTCTAGCTGGACATAGTCCATTTGTAGGACTTCAAAGGGGTGATTGGGCACCCCAAACCCTCCCCGGGGTACAGCAGTTCCTTTCCCAGGGTTGTGTTGGAGGCATACTAGGCATTGTTGGACTAGACGTTTGGCTGAGTCTGGTATTTTGTCGTTGTGCCAGACTTTAGAGATGAGTTCGATCATGGGGGCAGACCCTATGTGTGCGGGGGAGTGTGCCATGGTCAGCATGGGGATCAAGTATGAATCTGGTAACAACCATTTGTTCAAGTCTTTGGTTCGCCAGCAACCGTCATCGTCCTTCAATCCCACCCGGGCCCATTCAGTTAACTCGTGTGGTGTGCTGGCTAGTTGGATATCCCTAATTGTTTCCCTAGCATCCTTCCATTTCTCAGTTTGTGACCTGGTCACGTACATACGGGTCGTGGACCTATTCTCGGCTGTGGTTCGGGCAGTAATGTCAGCCAGTGCATTTCCCTGTCCTATAATGTCTGTCACCTTCTTGTGTGCCTGGCATTTGATCACAGCTAACCGTGTGGGGAGGAGGACTGCTTCGGTCAGGGCAGAGACTAGATCTCCATGCAGGATGGGTGTGCCATGAGAAGTCAAGAATCCCCTCTCTTTCCATAAGAGCCCAAAGTGGTGAACTACCCCGAAGGCGTACTGACTGTCTGTGTAAATGTTTGCGGTTGTCCCTGCTGCCAGGATGCAGGCTCGTGTAAGAGCAATTAGTTCCGCCGCCTGTGCAGATCGCTGTGTGATGCGGGCTGTCTCAACAACTGTTCGGGCTGTGGTGACTGCATAGGCAGCTGAGGTGGTGCCATCGGGGAGCTTGATGCATGAGCCATCCACCCACAGTTCTCCGTCAGGGTCCGGGAAGGCAGTATCCCGGAGGTCAACCCTACTCTTGGTTTGTTCGTCGGTGAGGGTCACGCAATCATGTATAGGGGATGCATTGGGGTCAGCGTCAGGGAGAGGCAGTAGTGTAGCTGGATTCAGAGTGGTGCATCGTTTCAATGTGATGTGGGGTGCAAGCAGAGTCAGTTCATAACCAGTCAGTCGTGCGCTAGTCAGGTGTTGAGTCTTGGTTTGGTTCAGGAGGGTGTCAACAGCATGGGGTACCAATACCGTGAGGGGGTTCGAGAGCACGATCCCCTCACTTTGTCGGATAGAGACAGCAGCGGCGGCTACTGCTCGAAGGCAGGCGGGCAAAGCTCTGGCTACGGGGTCAAGAGTGGCAGAGAAGTAGGCACAAGGGCGTTGCTTAGGGCCTATGGACTGGGTTAGGACAGACAACGCACATCCCTCCCTTTCGTGGGTGTAGAGGGAGAAAGGTTTGGTGTAGTCTGGGGTTCCTAGGACTGGGGCCGAGCAGAGGGCGTTTCGTAATTCTTTGAAGGAGGATTGACATTCAGGTGTCCAGGGGAGGGGGAAGGGGACATCCTTAGCCAGCAGGGAAAGCAGAGGCTTTATGGTAAGACTGAAGTTTGGCAACCACTGTCGACAAAAGGAGGTGAGGCCCACTAGGGATCGTACTTGCTTCTGAGTTTTGGGAACAGGGGTTTCTAGGATGGTTTGAATTCGGTCAGGGGTAAGTTTCCTCCCGTCTTTGGATAGTAGGTGGCCTAGATACGTTACCTGGGGCTGGCAGAATTGCAATTTCTTTCTGGAGACCTTGTGACCGTTCTCCGCAAGGAAGCGGAGGAGGTGAATGGTGGCTGTGACGGCAAGAGGAGTGGTGTCGGCCGCCAAAAGAATGTCATCGACATACTGTATCAACACCACTCCATCGGGTAGTTGGACTGCATCCAGTTGCCTCTTGAGGGCTTGGCTGTAAATACTGGGACTCTCAGTGTAGCCTTGGGGTGCCCTGCAGAATCTGTACGAACGGGCTTTTAAAGTGAAGCCGAACAGGTAGCGGCTGTCTGGGTGGATGGGGATGGAAAAGAATGCGTTCTTGAGGTCAATAACAGTAAAGATGGTGGCAGTGGATGGAATCAGGGTGAGGATGGTGGTGATGTCTGAGACTACGGGGTACTGGGGTATGACTACTTTGTTAACCTCTCGCAAGTCAACAATGAAACGGTAGGCTTTCTCATCCCCCTCGCCTTGCTTCTTTACAATGGGTAGGATAGGGCTGTTGCAAACATTACTGACTACTTCTTCTACCACTCCTGCCTCGACCAGGGACTCGATGATTTCCACCAATGCCTTCTCGCCTTCGGGTGATATCCGATACTGTGGAAGCTTTGGGAGCACTGCGTCCGGTCGGACGGTTATGTGTACCGGGTCGATCACCATGCGCCCTACATCTGAGTCGGTTTTAGCCCATAGATGTGAAGGTAATGTGTCGAGTAGGGACATATCAGCATCGGTTATAGAGAGCATACGCCGTGTGTGACAGGGTCTGGACAGATCTGGGTTATCGTGTAGGATGACTCGAACTCCGTCTGGGGAGCATCTGATGGTGGCTCGAAAATGTTTTAGCAAATCAAGTCCCATAATAGCATCGGGGGTGTTGGAGGAGAGCAGAAAGGTCGTGTCAGTGGTGTTATCTTCTAAGTCAAAGGAGATTGGTGCTGATAAGGGGTTAGTGGAGGGCGTTCCGTCAAAGCCTATTGAGGTTACGTGTGAGCCAGACAAGGGTGCCCTAGGAATCAGTCGTTTAGATAACGCACTACGTGTCGCCCCAGTATCTACCAGGAATGGAGATTTTGTGCCCAAGACCTTAGCGGTGACGTAAGGACCTTGCTGGTCAACACGGAGTTCGACTGGATCCCTCCCTTGCCCCTGGCGGTCCTATGCGAAGTCATGAGTGCTCTCATAGTCGGACTGCTGACACTGGTTTTGGCGGGGGCGATCAAAGGTGTTTGGTCTGCCTGGCCTGTCGTTGATGGTGTTGTTCGTGTGCCCTCGTCCCTGTCCTCTATTTCTGGGGTCATATGCTGTGTCTCTGGGGTCCCTATTCTTGTTCATTTCCAGAAGGACCGGGCACTGGGATTTCCAGTGTCCGAACCCCCTACAGAACGCACATTGATTCCCATCTAAGTCTCTCCGTCCGTTGTAGGGTGTAGGGGTATGATCTCTAGGGGGTAGCTTTCTAGGGGCGGTTGGTTGGTAATTCTCTTTCGGGGGTTCCCTTCCCATGGTCACCCCTTGCAACTGTGCTATCATTACCCTCTCCTTTAATTCCTTTTTCTTCTTCTCTGACGCCCTATCATTCTCGTTCTTCTGGTTTTCGTAGTATTGGGCCATCTGGAGAATTGCTGCGGGTTTGGAGGCTGCCCAACTACTCTCGCTGGTCTGTAGTTTCTGGGAAACTTCTGGCGACAGACCCTTTACATAATTCTGGACAAAGAGGTGGTGTCCGGTTGCGGTGGTCATGTCTTGGCCACTGTAATCGGAAAACACAGTCTCGAATCGGGAGAAGTATTCAGACACATCTTCCTGGGGTTTCTGACGGCAAGCCGTCACTATCGACCAGTCTACCTTTCTTTCTGGGATTAGAGTCTTCAGCTTTTGTACAATCTTGTCTGGGAGCTCTAAGATGGCTTTCGGGGGTTTCTGTCCTGGTTCTCGCTGTTTATCTATGGTATCGAGTTGTACCCAGGTATATCCGAACGGCTCAGTGTGGTCAACTCTCCGGATTTGTTTCCACACATCAGCCGGCAGGCATAGCCCAAAGAACAAGTCGATATCTGCTAACGTCATTATCGTTGAGCCTAAGGCTGTACCCAATTCCGTGTAGAAGGCAGTCGGGTTCTTTCTTAAGTCGGGTAGAGTCTTTCTAAAAGTCAAAATATCTTGCCGGTCCCACGGCTGATAGACCCAGTTATATACAACCCTTCCCTTCGCATCTTGGTGGTTGATGTCGTCGTGTGTTCCCTGACCCCGTGGGGGGACCCAGTAGGGGGCAGCTTCTTTGATGGGCATCATGGCATCAGCCCTTCCTCCCTGGGGTTTAGTTGCTATGGGGGTTTCTGTTTTGGTGGTCTGTCCATGTTCTTTAAGGTGTCGGTAGACCTCGAGTGTACGAGTGAAGAGGTTCGTTACATCGCCCTCTCTTTCTTCCCCAATGTCTACCTTCCTATATAGGGCCGCTAAGCCTTCGGGACCTTTATCGTGGTACCTATCCTCATATGCATTCAGGGCGTGATAACAGAGCCGTACGACGAAGTGTCGTCTGCGGCTGTCGGCATACGAGTTATACACGTCTGTTATATACTCCTCACTTTCTTTTCGCTCCACCAGCGTCCCTACTATCTTGTCAATTCCTGCTCGTTCATCCTTAGTTAATCGATTCATTCTGGTGGACTCTTTCTTTCCTATCTCATGGTCGTCTAGCGTTGTAGTCGACGTTGGGTTCGGCACAAGAGGCTCAGCCGGCGCGGAGGCCGTGAGGGCCGAGGCCCCTGTACTGCTTTCGCTCGTGTTCGGGGGTTGTGGGTGTTGCACTACTGATTGGGAGGGTGCATACGGAGGGGGCATGTAAATGATCGGGGGACCTAACAGTAATTCGTCATTCGTTCGCTGTTTGGAGGACAACTCAGGGTAGAGCAATGAAGGGGTCCTAACAGCGTACTGGCCTGAGGTTTCGGGCTCCTGTCTTAGTTTAGTTTCCCTTCTCTCCTTTATGTCTTCTTCTAACTTTCTAGCGGCAAGGTGAGCTGCCTTTCGTAATTCCTTTTCTGCTTTTACTTCTTCCCTCTTTTTCCGTTGCGTTGCTTCTTTGCGACACATGCCGATACTGTCAAGCATAGTAGGCGTCGTCTTATTGCTACGCAGAGCTATTTCTAGCGCTTCTATCTTATGGTCGTCGAAGGGTCCTTCTTGGTATATTTATGCCACAGCTTGCTATAAGCTACGGCGACTAGTCCATATTTAGTGAACATGTCCTTATTAGGGGTGCCTTCCAGTGGAGCCGGGTGGTTCACCTCTAATAAGCGGTCCGGGCAGAACCAACTACCAATCAGTGGGGAGAAGATAGGCATGACGGGTTTCAACGGGGACAAAAGTCAGCACTACCTATCTTTTCACTGCTTGCAAAGACTAGACAGAATATCTCTATTCTTCGTTATTTGTAAGCAGAGAATACCTCCAAAGAACCAATATCGAACAACTAGTGTTCGGACAATCAATCAATCAATCAATGGGGAGATAAAGATAGGCACGACGGGTTTCAACGGGGACAAAAGTCTGCGTTACCTACCCTTCACTATTTGCAAAGACTAGACAGAATATTCCTATTCTACGTTATTTGCAAACAGAGAATATCTCAAAAAGCACTATTCTTCAAAACAATCAATGTTCGGACAATCAATCAATGGGGAGATAAAGATAGGCACGGCGGGTTTCAACGGGGACAAAAGTCTGCGTTACCTACCCTTCACTATCTGCAAAGGGAGAGAGAGAGAGTATTTCTACTCCTCCCCGTTTGTAGACAGCGAATATCTCAAAAAGAACAATCAATGAGCAATACTAGTATTTCCAAAGCTTCAAACAATCAATCAATTATTTCTCAATTTGTCGTGTATCACGACCTTACCCGGACCGCGTGGACAGTTTCTCGTCTTCCGCCTCCAGCGCCCGATCGTCCTCTACTCTCCGTATTTGCCGCGGCACTCCTGATGGTTCCCAGTCAGGACCGTAGATCACTCGAGAGAGGTCTGCTCGGAATTAGTGAAGTTCGGATGATCGGCTGCCAGACGAGGGTCTATTGGGCAGGAGCTCTCCCGATCGTTGCAGTCGTTCACTCTGTCGTCGGGACCTCTCCCACTGGATCCACGTGTCGCTGATGGGCCCCACGTTTGGGACGCCAATTGTTAAATGGTAGCGGCAGTTTCAGTCGATAACCTTTCAAGTATTTGCCCGGCGGTAATCGCCTCTTATACCACTCGATAATTTACCAATGAAAGAGGCAGGCGCCGGAGACTGGAAGGCAGGAAACAAAGTTTTATTCCGTCGGAGCAGAACACATCAGATCAGACAGCAAGGTATCGTCACGAGGTGCTCTAACTGCATCTCTGAGACCTGGTCTCTTATACACTGGTTTATTGCTTTATTACACATAGTACATTCTTGAGATTCCCTTGATGCATGGGGGAATATCCCCTGAAGCCCCGGTTCAGATCCGATCCCATACATAGATACAGTAGAAGTTCCCACCCCACCCACAGTAGGAGATGGCTATTGCGCAGCAGGGTATTCCGTCAATTCCCGGGGGTGTGTGTGACCGGTCGGGTCTCAGGGGGTAGGGGCTTTGATCTACTGTAATCCCTTTGATGTGGGGTGTTTCCCTTACAGTAGGGGCAATAAACTGCATCCGCAGGGCTAGGTGATGGCCTGGGACCAGTTCGGACAATGGGGCGCAGAGGAAGGGGGTTATCAAAGGAGAGGCATGACCATGTATGGGTTGTCGGTCGGAAGTGGTTCCGTAGCAGGGTCGCGCAGAAGGAGAGGGTTTATGGCCTGTATGAGAGAGCGGGGGTGGCCGGCGCGCGGGGGATGCTTGCAGCGTCAGGGGAACGCGCTGGCGAGTGACAATGAGAGAGTGGGGTGCCTAAGATGGCGGCCGTGCATTCGCTGTGCGTGGCGCTGGGGAGAGGCAAGATGGCGCAGATAATGTTCAGTTTGTAAGCTAAATTTCCACAGGAGCAGTGTGGGTAGTGTAGTGTTTTAGGGTTTAGGGTAGTGTAGGGGTGGGAGTAGTGTGGGTAGTGTTGTAGTGTAGTAGTGTTTTAGGGTTTAGGGTAGTGTAGGGGTGGGAGTAGTGTGGGTAGTGTTGTAGTGTAGGGGTGGGAGTAGTGTGGTTAGTGTTGTAGTGTAGTATTGGTTTAGGGTAGTGTAGGATTGGGAGTAGTGTGGGTAGTGTAGTAGTGTTTTAGGGTTAGGGGTTGTATAGTGGTGGGAGTAGTGTGTTGTGTAGGAGTAGGGTTGTCACTTACCTTGCATACTTTTACCACGAGTATAGCTTTACCACGCATGCCTTTGCGTTGTAATGGCATGCGTGGTAATGGCATACTCGTGGTAAAAGTATGCGATGTAATGACATGCGATGTCATTGACATCGCGTAGTAATACCCGTGTTGTAATGGCACGCGTGGTATTAGTATGCGTTGTATCGTCATACATCCGACAGGGGGAACATCCGCCAGACAGTGTGCTGTGATCGTGCCCCTGTTTCATGTGTGCCTCAGTAAACCTGAAATCATTGTTGTAAGAAGAGTTATTAGCGCTTGAATTAATCTGGTGTAATGCCTCCCTGAGCACGCTATTAGCGCCAAGAACCACCCACCTGCATAGAGGGGCTGGCTGCCCGTGTGTTGCTCATGCCATAGCGTAAAAGCAGTGCTCATTTACAGCATCCGGGTTGAGGCTTTCCGGAAATGAGGCTACTGTGCAAAAAGATAAATAAAGACCATGGGGCATATTTACAAGCCCCTTGCGCCACTTGTGCGTCACTTTTAACATGGGAAAAGAGACGCAAAAGTGGCGCAAGGGGCTTGTAAATCTGCCCTCATGTATTTGTAGATTACTCAGCTTTCATGTCACGAAACTGAACAGATGTCTCGCTAGCGAGGCTTAAAAATGGCACTGCATTACTTCTGCCAACAAGGAACTTAAAAAAACAAGCATTTGCAATGCAATCTGTCGCGCATTACTGAAAGTTTGAGCTATTGGCGTTGCAAACTTTCAGTGTTGCGAGAGATATTGTATTGCAATTTTTTTTCTTTTTTTTTAAGCAATCGCGACTCTGCGCTTGTTGGTTTATACGTATTATGCGTATATGTTTGCGTATTCATGTTTGATGTTTTAAAGCGTTTTGTGTGTATGTTGCGTATTTGCTGGGTATGGTGTTGTTAGTCTGGGACTGTTGGACTCAGTGCGTGTGTGTACTCGTGTGTGTGCGCCCATGTGCATGAGTATTTGTGTCTTTATTTGAAACTAGACCAAGAATGTATTTGGGCATGCCTTCCCTATTTCGTTAAATAACGGTGGCAAGTCCTTTATAGCGTTTAAATGTTAAACCTCAAGGCGTTGACTTCAAACCAAAGCAAAGTAACACTGCTTTAATTCGATGCATGGTAAGACTCGTCCCACTTTACCTTCCACCCTGTGATGGAAAATATCCCAATGTGAGTACATTTGAGTACTCTCATGCGTCTTGGACTGCGCTAAATACACTGAGGGGCAGATTTACGTTTCCTGGCGCGCCAGGAAACTTGCAACACGTATCTCAATCCTTGCGCCACCACGGATGCGCCGCATTTACAATGCGGCGCATCATGGCGTAAGGAAATGCAGATACGTGTCGCATCTGCTGCCGTAAGGTTGGTGCAGTGCTGGAGTTGTGTCGCGGGCGTGACGCAACTCCAGCACTGTGCCAACCCTGCCTATGTCTGACATGGTGCGTCAAGCCTTACGCCGGCTTCAAGCAGGCGCAAGGTTTTGACGCAGGGGGTTCGGAAAAGTGACTGAGTGAAATCTTGTAGATTTCACTCAGCCACTTTTCCGAGCCGTTCCTGCGCCGGAACGCCCCCCTGCGCCAAAACGCCCAAGCAGGGCTTTACAACGTGACGCATCTCCCTAGAGCACGTTGTAAATACCCCGCAGCATGGTGCTGGCTTTACGCCGCCGCTGCGTCACAGAAGTGACGCACCGGCAGAGCGTGGCGTACGGGGCTTGTAAATCTGCCCCTGAGTCCGGATGTATCTTAAAGGCTGCTCATTATGAATCATTCAAAGACATTTGTATTGACTTTGAAAAATGTTAGGAGCTGTGCTGTCATCATTTTTACAGCGCTGGGTTTTGTACTGTCAATGGCTGGCAACGAAAGAGTTGGGCGAATTCCACAGCTGCCAAGTCTCCAAGTGGGGAGGTGGTGGGCTGGGGGGGGGGGGGAAGGGGAGGGGGTTAGGAGTTTCAGTGCGAGTTTGCATTCTATGACTACTGCTAGTTTTATAACAGATGATCAAGCCTACAAGTCCCAGAAGGCCATATAATCACCTAGACTGGAGCGGCTAGTCACAGACTTGCATTCCTTTCAGCAGGGACCGTAACAGAGTACTTTTATTAAGGTATTATTTAAAGATAAGTGGTATTTGTGGAACGCCAGATGGGGCACCAGTAACTAGGACTCCCTGAGACCAGTTTTATATCACTTTTTCTGCACCATTTCTCACCTCTGATATTACACTGTATGTTGTATTGTCTTCCCCTCCCTATTGCTCCACCTCCAGCGTTGGAGGTGTGTCAGCAGCCTTATGATGAAGCATGACACAGCTTGCTGTGTGTGAGGGCAGTTTTATAAGTTTGGTGCATTCCCACATACTCACCCACCTTCACGCAGTGTTATTATCCCTCTTCTATTTGTGATTTAAGCACCAGTAACTTGACCATCTTTTCTTCTGTAGGAGGATCCCAGGCCTCTCTAGAAGTCATCAGAAAAGATCCACGCTATAACCTGGACCAGTAATCAGAGAGGCAGCATTTGAAGATGAACGCCCACGGAAGCCCTTTCTCCAGCAGCTGCCAATCACTGCGCACTCTTCACAAGTGAACACTTTAAGGCACAATCCCTTTGCAGCACATGTTTGGATGCACAGACGCATATCAAGCCACCCAATGGTTCATTTAAATGATGAACACTACAATATTATTATATATTTCATCTGCATTGGTTCGGTGCATTTCTAAGTAAAAATAGCTTTTGGTTTTGATGGGTGGATCTTTTGCCAGAGGCATACACATTTACAAAAAATATTAAAAATGGGTGTGTTTAGTTAGTACGCGACCCGATTCTGTAAAATGCCTGTATTGTGAAAGCGTGCCAAATGAATAATTGAACGCAGCCCAGGCACATGCATGGCTTTGGGAACTCTCGGTTTGTGGGCAGGTAAAAATTTAGGTCTGTTTCCAATTATGACACACTGCAAAGCGGGACTAATTCCATGGAAGCGACAGGTCATGTCAGACCCTTTCATACCTAACGTGCTAGATGGGTCTTAAACCCAGTTTCCAGGGAAACTCGCAGCTTTCAAAGCTTCTGTATTTTGGCATTAAAGCATCTGAGCTTGTCCGCTTAGACACTGTAGGTCTGAATGCAGTAGTTTGAAAGTAAAAGTGACTGGTCTGTCTGTCCTCCACATCTAGCGATTTACACTGAGCCGTCGATAAGGACTGAATTAGCCACAGACATTAGGCACTTCAATGTTAAACGATTTTGGGCAGGGTGATCGGCAGAAAGGGGCTTTGTGTTTTAGAAGAATGTGACTCCCCCCCCAATATCTTAGAGACTAAATACGCGCAACAGTATAACAAGCATTTGCAATGGAATAGGACTCGCATTTACGCGAGACCTATTGCATTGTATCACGGACAACGGGGGGGGGGAGGCACGGACAACGGGTGTGCGGGCGGGGGAGGGGGAGAAGGCACGGACAACAGGAGTGCGGTGGGGGTAGGGGGAGAAGAGGGCGAGAAGGCACAGACAACGGGAGTGCGGGCGGGGGAGGGGGTGAGTAGGCACAGAAAAAAATTGTGCTCACAAGTACCGTACCGTGTAACACTTGAAGTAAAGGGGCCAATAGCCATGGGAGGGTACAAATGACGACATGGCCATAATGAGGAGGGACTAACAAGCCTCATAATCAATCAGAAGACAGCATTTATGAAGGACAAAGGCACAAGCCAATGAAAGAATGGGGCAGTGGCGGGGCTTCCCTCACGTAGTGAACTACAGCAGATCTTCACCAGAGCAGCGCTTTCGCGCTGACTCTAGTTTCAACCTAAAAACATCCATGGACTTTTATCTCACTGCAGAACTCAGTATCAGCCTGGTTGCTCCTTACCAGAAAAATACCAGTTACCAGAATCAATGGTCCACCCCATGGAAGTTGCACCTTAGGATGAACAACAACATGTGCATTAAACCACTGAACTATATTGGTTGGATAAAAACGTAAATAAATGGGTTAAGAGCCAAGTACAGTAATTCATTAAGTTGCTTTACTGGGATTTGAGCCAGTGATTAGTGGCAGCCGATAAATCTCTGCAGATGTGACATCAATCAACTGAGCTATTTTACCAAGATTTGGCTGTGTGGCTGGGAGGAAAGTTTTCAAATTCAACCCTGTATGAATGACACCTTATTGGAGATAACTGCTGACCGTAGGAAAACACAGGTTGATAAGCCAAAGCCTCATGGGGACTGACCTGAGCAAGTACGGTCAATGCCTGCTTACTGTCATCGGTTTCACAACCAACACAATCATTGTGAGACATTCCCTTGTGAGTCTGAGAAGTGAGGTCAAATGCCAGAATAAATAACAAGGCAATGGGAGCAGGAGTCTAAAGTTTCCTTCCCTTGTGGAACTTCCATTGCTGCACTGTCTAGTTTGGAGTGTGTTCTCAATGTTAGCAATAATTTTGGTGGTGCCATGGGTATACAGGATGACCTATATGACCTATCTACCAATTTTTGGCATGTTATTGGAGGCTGAATGCATGGCTCTGTGTATATATAGAAGGGGGATGGGAGCACACTGCCTCACCTCCCAGCACAGTTCGCCCCTTAGCATTGTGGTAAATGCAGTTCAAAATGCTTGCTTACTTGAATTTTAGCTGTAGTGGTTTACCGAAGTTGGTGCAAGTTAGTGCTGTAAATCTCTAGACACACATGATTCTGGATATTATCCTTCATCAGTAGAGATAAAAACGAACTTCATCTGGGGTTGCTGAGCAGGCTGCCACAGTCTCTCAGGTTCTGTATATATAGACATTGTCCATGCATGGCTTGTATAGCGTAGGCACCGTAATATGCACCTGCTTTACTCATGTGTTGTTGATAATGATTCATCTTAGTAGGGCAGTACTCATCGGTTTAATTTTTGCCTACAGCCACTTGCAATAAACTAGATCAGATGCATAAAAATTCCAGAAAAGCAGTTTAAGGAATTCCATCTGCCACAGGCTCCTCCCCAACTTTTTCAAATGTTTAACCTTTGGAATTTTGAGCCCCTGCTGTTGTCTGAATCTTACTGAACAGGCCACAGACAAGAGATGCTTTGTCTTAAAGTATCATCCTCTCCATTTTCAGTGCAACCCCCGTGAAGAGGGGCATCGCCTGACTATGTACCAGGTTCCCAGGATGGCAGCATGCAGCAAGTGAACTGTGTGCCAGAGTGTCTCTAGGCACTGGTATTACTCCACCTTACCCAGAATCAAATGAAATTGAAAGGGACTAGGAAAAAGACAAGATTTTATTGGCTGATTTGAGGAAATGCTCTACTTGCAGCTCTTCCAGTCAAGAGTTCCGCCATGTTGGCCCTGGTTATAGATCATCTTAGTTCATAGTGTCTGAGCCAAAGGAAGCTTGGCTTCGTAAACCAGCCCATAATGGTCTGAGAACTTTATGGGTTGGAGAGAGTTGAGTTATTCTATGATGGTGCTAACCTCATCAAGGAGCAAAGGAGCGTATTCAGACATTTGACATGGATTTTGCTCCCCACCCTGAGTTAATATAGGCTCCTCCTTGCTGCAGACTCACGGTCACGTCCGCTTAGTTCCAAAGCTCAGAGCACACCTACATGCGTAACTTGAACATTTATAGCAAGGCCCTATGCCAAGTCGACCATTCTGACTACATGGAGATCATGTTTCTTCAGAAGCTGTCGTTGACTGAGCAGCTACAGAGACGTTTTTAGGCATGGGCAAAGTGGGCTCTGGCCAGGGCCCACAGCCTTTCAGGTGGGGGGGCCGATAGAGACAGCCCTGTTCTGCAGAGAGTATAGCACTGCTGACTTTGAATAATTCTTAAACAGAAGTGCTAATACTAATTTATTTTTAATGTGGGTGATGTGTGAGAGTCTATTACAGACGTGCAGAGAAATGTGTTTATATTTCATGCAATATCAATAAAAACGTTTTTGTTTAAGATCAAAGCAGAACCTCACATATGAGAAATGGGAGAGTGTCACAGAGATTATTTGCAGTAATGTTAGTGAGCTGCTGCTGTAGTGTTACAATAATGAAAACACACAGCACTTTCCCTTAATATTAGATATAAACCATTTAGAATTTGGAGGAGTGTACATGTGCACAGTCAGTGACCTGGCCAAAGAGGGCATGAAAGAGCTGAAATTGGATTGTAAATTCAAAGCAGTTCTGAACACTGGCCCCCAAAATAGGTTTGGCCCAGGGCCCCAAAATGCTTAAGATGTCCCTGTGCAGCTAATAAAAGTGTACACCCTGGGCCAGTCTGTTAATGCCGCCCTAAGATTTTCTAACAAATGTGTCTGCAGATTAATCACACCTGCCCTGCAATTCTATCAAACAAAAACTATGGCCGCAGGCTAATATGGAGCTGAAGTTTGGAGCTTCAAAAAGGCGACCAGAATAGGGAAGGTCAAAAATAGATTCTTAGATAGCCTACTTCATCCAGGCCCTGGGATCCTTACGACCGCCCTCAGGATAGACCTGAACATGAAATTAATTGAGAAATCACTAGTACTGAATCTTGTAATGGGTCCGATTATGGACAAACCCAGAGCTGGCGGAGCACTTAAAAGCCTTGCACGAGCTTGAATCTGTGGCCCTGGTTCAGCCATATTGCAAGCACTCATGACAGGTTATATGGAATTTTGGACCAACCCTAAGGAAATGACCCCTTCAAGTGTGCACCATATTAAGGGTAAATATGGGTTCTGCATGAAAGCAAGGCAGGGGTGAACTCGGTACGATTTTTGGATTTTAAAACTTCCTCACATTTTGAATAGCATATGGACCGGTTATTTCCTGAACTGAAAAGGTCGGTGTATATAAGGTTTATGTTGGGCACTCTCAGTCAAGACCTTTATCAAAAATTTGTCTAGGAAAGGTTGGCTTCAACCTCCTGTAATTACAACAAGGAGGTGACAGAACTATATTGCACTTTTTACTACGCTTTACTGCGTCCTTGAAAGCAAGGAGTTTATACATACGCCCTCTCATTTTTAGATTTAATATAAGACACTATAAAACTGGTATGTGCTTATGTCTTCGTGCTGACTCTGATCGTGATAATGTCCACCATGGATTACAGAACAGAATGTCTATGTCAACTTAGCAACACCCGTTCCTACACCCCCCTGACTGAGGACCCAACACTACGCCTCTCCACACGCATCAAACTGATGGTGGCTGCTGCTCTCAATCAGGGGTGGATTACTAAGTATGAGGCGGGCTTCCTGATCAATGACTCCCCCAAAATACCCTACTTCTACACTCTCCCCAAAATCCCCAAGGGGGTCCAACCCTGTCTTCGTGCTGACTCTGATTGTGATCATGTCCACCACGGATTACAGAACAGAATGTCTACGGCAACTTAGCAACACCCACTACTAAACCCCCCTGACCCCCCGGAGACCCATAGTTTTGGTTATAGGGTCAGTCTTGGAACCGCTGATTTTGATTGAAGCGGTTTTCCTGCCTACCTGTTCCTTGTGCCACGCCAACGTCTGCCAGCGACGGAGGACGCCCACGCCAGCGCTCTCTTGTATTTCCCTGCCGCTGCCGCTTTCAACATCCACGCGGCCGCCGAGCGCAGGGGAACTACAGTTCCCATCAACCCCTGCGGGACGAACCCGCTGACGGCATTGTCATCGCGCTTGAAGGCGCATAAATACAACGGGAGCCCCGGCAGAGCGGGGGTGATTTTGATTGAAGCGGTTTTCCTGCCTACCTGTTCCTTGTGCCACGCCAACGTCTGCCAGCGACGGAGGACGCCCACGCCAGCGCTCTCTTGTATTTCCCTGCCACTGCCGCTTTCAACATCCACGCGGCCGCCGAGCGCAGGGGAACTACAGTTCCCATCAACCCCTGCGGGACGAACCCGCTGACGGCATTGTCATCGCGCTTGAAGGCGCATAAATACAACGGGAGCCCCGGCAGAGCGGGGGTGATTTTGATTGAAGCGGTTTTCCTGCCTACCTGTTCCTTGTGCCACGCCAACGTCTGCCAGCGACGGAGGACGCCCACGCCAGCGCTCTCTTGTATTTCCCTGCCGCTGCCGCTTTCAACATCCACGCGGCCGCCGAGTGCAGGGGAACTACAGTTCCCATCAACCCCTGCGGGACGAACCCGCTGACGGCATTGTCATCGCGCTTGAAGGCGCATAAATACAACAGGAGCCCCGGCAGAGCGGGGGTGATTTTGATTGAAGCGGTTTTCCTGCCTACCTGTTCCTTGTGCCACGCCAACGTCTGCCAGCGACGGAGGACGCCCACGCCAGCGCTCTCTTGTATTTCCCTGCCGCTGCCGCTTTCAACATCCACGCGGCCGCCGAGCGCAGGGGAACTACAGTTCCCATCAACCCCTGCGGGACGAACCCGCTGACGGCATTGTCATCGCGCTTGAAGGCGCATAAATACAACGGGAGCCCCCGCGACGCGGGATCGCGCGCGGGTCGGCGCCGGGCTAAGCCCGGGCAAAGGGCGGGCCCTCTGTAGCCCTCAGGAGCCGAAGGAGGCCGGGTCGGGCCCACCCCATTGACTTGTTGCTGTTGGGATACTGTATGGGCAGAACTGGTATGTGCGGTCTTTACTAATAGAACTGTAACTATTGACTGGGTGGCAACACAGAGACTATTGTGCCCTTTGCTTTTAATTGGTGAGCAGTGATATCTTCGCACCATGGATGAGCCGTTTAAAAAGGGTACCCTCGATAGTTATTTTACGAAAAGTAACTCTGGTTCCGACCGGGAGGCTGCTCTTGCAGAACTTAGGGCTAGGCGTCGTTGTTCAATAGAGCATATCAAAAATATGTCATTAGCCACGGCCACTCTTTCTGAGGCTGCATGCCCGGTCAACGAGGTTTGCTCTCCTCAAGAGTCCTTGCTACCCCCGGGTATTAATGACTCCACAACTTGTTTTGTTACCTCAATTGTAAGGGACCCAAGTACTGATTTGTCCTTAACTGCTTTTCCTTCCCCCATTGACACAAGTAATATCTTGGCTGTGCCAAATGAGTTATCGACTCAAGTCACAGAGTCGCTACCCCCTACTGATATTACACTTAGTCAGACCACATTGTCAGGTCCATTGCCCAGGAAAAGGAGGAAGATAGTTTCTGAGCTACGCAAAAACAAAAGCAATAACGTTTCCAATAGCAATTCCACTGTAGCCTGTTCTGGAAAAGGTGCTATTCCCTGCACTGTGAAACCATCTTCCACTGGTAGTATTGCCTCTTGTTTAATCCAAAATGCAACTACTGTGGAATTATTGGATAAAATTGATAAATTATTGAAAACATTTATGCTGCCAATTGTCGAGAGCTTAAAGAATATCGAAAGCAGGCTAGAGAAAGTTGAAACTTTAGTGGGTAACAAGAGGGACCAAACTACGACCACCGCCGGCCCCTCACTTACACTTTCCACTGCCTCGGCTTCAGCTATAGTTTCTCCTAATTTACCCCCAGGTGAGATAGCCTCTCAAATGAACACAACTATAAGCAAGGGAGGGGTTAGCCATATAGATAGTACTACCAATACTAAATCAACTTGTACAACCACGGCTAGGAATAGTGTAGTAGTAAATACCCCAAAGCAAGGGGATCAATTGCCTGTTAAACCAGGTTATAATGCAGATTCCTCGACTAAATCACGAGGTCCGTTTTCTATCACTTTACCACCAGAAGCTGTTCCTCTGGTAGTTGTGCTTGCAGGGGTTCCTACGATAAAAACAGATGATGCAGAAGGATACCAACAATTAAAAAATAAAGTTATCCACTGGCTAGGCCAAAATCGCCCTCTTCCTCCACATATCAATGGGGAAATTTTGCATGTAAGACGCTTGCCCTGGCTGGGTAATACGCCAAAAACTATAAACGGGGATGTTATCCTAATCAATTTTAGGGACCCACGAGCTGTTGCTCATATTTTAAATTGGCACACGCAGTATAGGAGATCCCTTATTACAACATGGGAACTTACCTATTTTTTCCCAAGACCAAAGCCAGTTGTCCTCTCTGGCTTGGGGGGCTTATCTAACACCCAACATATTCCTGTGATTCCTTTGAGAAATAGATTTGAGGTGTTAGAAAGTCTAGAGGATGTTAATTGACTCAACAACCATAAGTCTATGACAGTACTATCTGAGGAGTCCCAGACCAATACAAATATACACCATAATGACTCCAGCACTGTACTACTCGCAGTAGGGGTAGAACATACCTCCGAGCATCTTGTTGATTCCGTCCTGCCTACATCAGACAATGATATGGTTAATACTCAGGAATTATTGGGTAATTTATTCTCATGGAACATTGCTGGGTTGACCTCCAAAATGGAATCTATGGATGAGTTATGTTAACAAATTTGACCTATGCGTATTCCAGGAGACTTGGTCCTGTGAACCCTGCTTCATTCAGGGATATTTGAATTACTTTGTCCCTGCGGTAAAAGGCCCTAGGGGCAGACCAATGGGGGGCCTAACAATATGGGTTCGCCAATCTTTAAAACTGGGCATTAAAGCTGTTGATACCAAAAACAAGGATATCCAACTAATTAGATTAGACTTGGATAAGCTGGGTAGTGTAGACATCTACAATGTATATGTTCGGAGGAAGAGGAAAGGGAGGTCTGAGGTACTAGAAGCCCTGGATAGTCTTATTGACATACACTCGTCGACCAATAACATTATCATTGCGGGTGATTTTAATAGCACATTTGAACCCCTGATAAGCAATGATGAGTTGTTTGGAGACGAGGAGGATCGACTATGGGGCGTGCCTAAACTAGAGTTGCCTCCCATAGTGCGATGGTCTGCTGATGCCATTGGTCTAAATGCTTTATGTTACGGAAAAGGGTTAAGAGCACTGAATGGCAGGACTAGTGGAGATAGGAATGGTGTAAGCACATTTGATAATGGTCGACATAACAGCAGAATTGATTATGTGCTATGCAGTCTAAAGTTATGGCCATCAATTTGTAACATGACGGTGGAAGGGAGGCTCGAGAGCGACCACAACCCTTTGTGCCTGTCGCATAAATGGTGGTCTCACATTAGCTTGCCTGTGGGACTTCCTGTGTTCGTCCCACCCCGGACTGTTCCTACTAACAACATGAGGAGATTAAGATGGGAAAAGGTAGCAATTAATCAACAGGCTATTGCTAGTATTAATAGTTATGTTGACCAAGCTATACTAGACCTAGAGTACTGTAATACACTTAGCAATGGCTTAGATAAGGTTGAAGGAATTCATAATTCTCTTTTTGACACAATTAAGGGATATTTCCTTAAACCTGTGAAAAGTAGAGGTGATAGAGTTCCAAAGCCAGCTAAATGGTATAATGATGAATGTAGGGAGTCACGACTTGCTCTGGGCAACGCTATCAAGGGAGGGCAAACAGCTTTAATTCAAGCCGCTAGGAAAAATTATAAAACTAGTATCCTCAAGGCTAAACAAGCTTGGGATGAGCAACACTGGATTGAGCTAAAGGCAGCTAGCGATAGCAGGGATTCTCGGCTGTTCTGGCACATTGTTAGGTGGGGAAAATCAGGTGGCCCTGAGTCCCCTCACAACAATGTCCCTGAAGCTGAATGGATAAAATTCTTTAAAAATCAATATGCTGCTTTTAACATCGCAGACCTGCATGAGATAATTAGTGTAGACCTCCCAAAAGAAAACCTTTTTTGCCCTAGTGAAATCATGATGGCCCTTGATGCAGTTGCTTGCGGTCGTGCCCCCGGCCTTGATGGAGTGCCAGCGGATCTATTTGCTAATGATAAGGAGCGCTGGTGCCCATATATCCATCACCTTATTAATGCTATTGCCTTGGGTGCATCAGTACCAAAATCCTGGCAGGGTGCTGTAATTATCCCCGTTTTTAAGAAAGGTGATCGATCGCTGCCAGGTAACTACCGGCCTATAAGCCTTATAGATACCATCCAAAAGGTAGTGGGGCGTGTGATCGTCAATAGGCTCCTGGACTGGGCGGAAGAGACCAATGCCCTTTCAACTTTCCAGGCTGGCTTCCGACGATCCACAAGCACGGTGGATCAGGTCTTTCGTTTCACCATGATACAATGGAGGACGGTAGTGCTCGGCAAAGGAAGCCTGTATGCGGCCTTTGTCGATCTACGGGCTGCTTTCGATCTTGTCCCCCGACTAAAGCTATGGACGGTTCTTCAGAAGCAGGGCATCCCAAACGATTTGTTATCTATGATAATGAGGCTTCATGAATCAAATTATGCAAGAATCCAGTGGGGTGGTTTAGGTTCGGTAACCTCAGACTTCCCAGTTGAGAGGGGCGTCCGGCAGGGATGTTCGATGGCCCCAGTTCTTTTTACACTTTATATTAATGATGTTGTAACACGTATGACTTCTGTACAAGTGGATGCTCCTTTTTTAGACGGGATTAAAATCCCCATTTTAATGTTTGCTGATGACACACTCATCCTAGCTAAAACTCCTAGCGGATTGCAGTGTGCTTTGTCCATCTTTGACCAATTTTGTAGTGAGTACGGCCTAGAGGTAAATATTGCCAAAACCAAGTTGATGACTTTCAACCCCTATCGTAGTTCTAAGACAAAAATTACCTTAAATAATCGACCGCTGGAGGTAGTGAACAATTTCATTTACTTGGGTATGCACATATCTAATGCGAAGACCTGGCGGCACCATATCGAAATTACAACAATTAAACATAGGCAATTGGCAGGCGCAATTAGCTCAGAGCATAGAAAATCCTTCACCAAACCTGTGAAACCTGTCTTACAGGTTTATGAAGCAAAAGCTCTGGGTTCTGTACTTTATGGCGCAGAGCTGTGGGGTTTTGAAAAAATGCCTGCTCTTCAACTTTCAGAGAATAAATTTTTCAGGGCCATCACAGGTGTTCCCAAAAGTACTCCGCTGTTGCCCCTTAAGTATGATTTGGGCAGAAGAGCCATTCTAGATTTGGCGCGGCTCCGCCCAATATTGTACTGGCGCAGGCTATGGACAACACCTGCGCTTTCTCACTATGCAAGGGGTTTCTTAGATATTATAAGAACCGACGTCCATCACAAAATAGGTTGGTTAAATGCGCTCAGGGCATCCTTGCATGAGCTTGGTTTGAGCACACTTTGGGAAGATCCTGCAGGTTCAACCTTCCCTTCTAAAAGTATGCTTAAGACCATTTATTGGGAGAAGGTTGCCCAGCGGCATTGGTGCAGCTCCAGCACTCGTAATATGACTAGAGAGTTCCTAGAGGCCAAGATGTATCCTCATCTTGAACCTTACTGGGACATTATAACTAAGCCCAGAGACAGGAAGCTTCTCTTCCAGTTGAGAGCTGGTGCCCTCCCCCTCAGATTTTTGACATCAAAGTGGGAAGCGGGAACTAGTGCTGTCTGCCCTGTCTGTGGTACAAACAAAGAAACCATTGGTCATTTTTTGTTTTCTTGCAAAGTTTATGCTTTACCAAGGCGTATATGGCTGTCCCCGATGTGCAAAAATTTAGGAACTACCAGTAGCTCTGTTGCTTTACGTATTATATGCACCAGTACATTGCCCTGGATTTCGGTTGCTACTGCAAAATATCTAGGATGGGCGTGGATGATTAGATTGAGACTGCTAGTCATTTGACTATTCTCTCGAATAGGGAGAGACTGCTAGTCTTTTGACTATTCTCTCCCTTGCTATTTTTAGCATTTTACTATTTGTAATCTGTTTTTAAAAAATTTTTTATCAATTAATTCTTTCTGTTTTTTAATAATTAGTATCCACTGTTATTAATGCGGAATGTTTAACCCAGGGTTTCAAACATGTTTACCTGCCTGAAGTTAACAAATAACATTTGTCGCTAATTGACTATAATGTCTCCCTTATGGACGTAATTCAGCCAGAATTTGTTTAAGTATGTATGCATCGAATTATACTGAATTTAATAGTTTTTTTAACTCATTTAATGAAATGTTTATTGTAAATTGTACTTTGCTTTTATGAATACTATTCGAATAAAGCATACTTTGACTTGACTTGACTTGGAACCGCTCTTACTCTCAAAATTCTGTGACCATTTCTTTCAACCCCTGGTCCAAACCACACCCACCTTCCTCCAGGATACCAGGGCTGTACTCAATTTAATAATTTAATTGAGACTAACAACCAAGAAGGGATTCAGACTGACGTCCTCCTAACACTTGACGTTGAGGCATTGTATACAAACATTCCTCAACTGTCCACACTTGAGGTGGTGGAGGAAATCCTTTGTAACACTACCTGGACCTCTCACACTCCCATAAGCTTCATTATGGAGTGTGCACTCATTGCTCTAACTGAGAATGTCTTCCAGTTTGAAGACAAAATCTACCCAAGGAACATCCATGGGGAGTACCTTTGCCCCAAGTCTGGCATGACTTTACATGTCAGACTTTGAGGCAACGTTTGTCCTTATCACCACTAACCCCTACACCGAGAATATCTAACTTTCCCTTAAAAAAACCTACCGATAGTCACAGCCCTTTGCTTTATACCAGTTTCCATCCAAAGGCCCTAAGGGAGATCCTCCCCTATGGACAGTTTTTGAGCATAAGGCGTGATTGCAGCAATGTGGAGGACTTCAAAACACAGGCAGCTGCACTCGCAACTAACCTTTCAAAAAGACAATATCCCATCAAACAAATCAATCAGGCACAAAAAAAGATCACGCAACACCAATAGAATGTCACTATTGGAAGGGCAACCTAAAAGTAACACTGCCCAAGTGACCTGTGTGACCACCTTCACTCCAGAGTCCAATATGATAAAACGAGCAATCAACAAGCACTGGAATATCCTCCAAGTAGGAGATCACACTATAGACAAACCCAGATTTGCCTTCAAACAAACTGAAAACCTCAAAGACCTACTCATTAACACCAGACCAAAAAGAAGGCCTCCCGCACCCACCAATACCATCCATCTCATCACCTGTCCATGTCAGCTACAATACATATGCATGACCACCCGCCTAGTAAAAATCAGAATGGCAGAACATAGAAGTAACATCAGGTGTAAAAAAAACACCACAAAACTGTACACACACTTCGCAGATCACAACCATACCACCAATGATCTGTCATGGACTATCGTGGAAGCATTCCCACAGATGTCCAAGGAGGCCCTCTTCAAAAAAGAGCAAAACTGGGTTTTCAAACTGTGCTCACATACACAAGGTCTTAATGATGACAGTCCCTGGGCTGAACTAAACTGCCCGTGATTAACCTTTAATCCTTTCAACACCTTACCATTTACACACTTGTGACCAGTGGTCTTACTAACCCCCATATCTCCTTTTTTAGACCCCATTAGTAACCTACGTTACCCACCAGGCGCAGTTAGCACTAATAGACTCAATGCAACACGCATTCACTACATTTTATTGTCCCACAAGTGACCCCCAGATGTGATAACATGGGACCATATAAGACCATATAAGACCGTTGGTCCCCAACAATCATGCAGACACGTAGTTTTAACTGACTCACCGCGTACAACACCCCGCCTTTCTAGACACATGGGACATTTCCTTTTAATCTAGTCTCTTCAATATAATACCGAAATCAGGCTTTCCTTTTTATGTAGGTCACTTTCCATTTGGAAGACTATGGCCTTTAGTTCTAATACCACCCACCCAATATGGGTGCCAACCTTTTCCATAGGTCTAATACCTTCCCTTTGGATTACTTCGGCATTTGGTTAATATACCACTCAACAAAAAATATGGCCGCCATCAGTCACGCACTAGTTCATTTGTGTGGTATCTCTTTAACAGACTCCAACCCGGAAGTAACCTCCCCGGGGCCCAGAGCCAGGGTAGGATTGCCGCAAGTTGCCTGACCGCCCAGCGTGAGTATGACGGCCAAATTCACCGATCCGGTGAGCTCGAGCTTTGCCACTACCATCACGGTAAAACCGTAACATGTAGCTAATGTGCATTCATTTGCCTTGTACGCAGCAACGCAAGCAACTAAGTGCTCTGCCTTCCCCCGTCAGCCTTTGACCAACCTTAATAATGGTGAGTCTCAGGTGCCACTGTGGGTATTGGCCGACAGTATGCGGGCCTTTTGTGTGTGCGTTTTTCTGTCGTTGTTATTTGTTGTCACCAATTTGGCACTTAATATGAGCGCGATAACTACGATCTCCGCCATTGACATCCGGCACCTTTATTAGCACACGCCACAAGTATACTGGCACCAGCCTGCCACCTCACTGCCACGATGCCCACTGCCATCATGTGGCACCCTTTTTCCAGCAGTTGCCTTGACTATGACTGAGAGCTGAGCATTATACTTCTTGCTCAGGCACACCATGTAGCCACTAATATGCTCACGCCCACTGCGCGGCTCGTATTTATCAGGAACAGATCCTTCTTTTACTTGTTTCAATTGTGAGTCATCCAATAAACATTTTGCTAATCTGCATACACGCCCACCGATATGAGCACTGTATCCTGCACTCCCGGGCACCGACCAGCTGTGCATCCACACTCTGAGATCATGATACCGGCACCACGACCAATGGCGCCTATATCTCTTTCATGCCAATCTGTAGAGTTTGGTTCTTACTAACTACTCTACCTTACCAGCCTCCGTGCAGTGCACAGTTGTCTGTCTATGCCTCCTGGTTGCTCATCACCTCCCACTATGTGCTCCAGTGGAATACCCTACGTTGCACTTAGCCCCTAATGTTGTTCGCTAAATTTGACCCACTTAAAAGGGACTCTACCTTTTACGCAGTGTCTGAAATTTCCTTGACTTTCACTTTTTATTGTCTCCCTCTCCATTTCCCCTAGGTCTTTTACACCCCAGGACAATTTCAACTGGGGACCGCAACCAGGTCTGGATATGATACTATAATTTACTGAACTAGCCCTACGGTAGTGCACACGAACTGCACAACTTCACACATGGTCCTGATGAAGTGCCACTAGACTCGTTAGGAGCTTTACAGGCATGAAGCATGTCGACCCACTACACCACTTTAGCCCTCTAGGAACATTACACCCTTGTAATGGCTTACCCAAATTTTAATTAGGCTAGAGCTTCCACAGGAGTAAAATGCATTACAGTAGGACTGCTCTAGACTTATTTTATCTCACTAGACTAGTGCACTACCCACCACTCACACCCACACACACCCTACGGCTTCTTTAAAAGATCTCCGCCAAAGAGCTCCGTTCACGGGTGCCCGTCGGGCATTGCAGCGCCGGTCCGACGAGGAGCATGGCCCAATGATGAAGCATGACATCCTCCGGGGTGTGTGAGAGCATTACGAAGAAAGACCTTCCTTTCCCTTCCCCTTTCCCTAGGAACTGCACACTCTTTCGAGACACACTTCGTGCTGACTCTGACATATTTTTCATACAAGTTGCTTCTAACATCTATAGTGCCTGGATAGATATTAGAATTGACTGGCCTGATGTACAACCTTCTAAATGATCCAGGGTGGGGAGGGGGTGCCATGTATTCTAGACCACGGAAGCCACTACCTCAGTCGGCTTAGTAGAGGTATTTGATTTAGCCGACCTGGCACCGAAGATCCTACTGTATTTAATTAAGGAGGGATAACAACAACTGTTTTTAATGAACAGTATATAAATTCTACGTTAGCTAATTTGCAGGTGTACTCTTAAGATAATAGCAGCTGAGATGTGAGAAATTAGACAAACATTTGAACACACCCCTAAGGGGGGTTGGTTACAGTTATTGTTTTGGGGAGAGGATGTAGCCTAAAGGTTAGGGCGGTCGATTTCAAATCTGGGGACCCGGCTTTGAGTCTCGGCCACGACGCACAACATCCTGTGATTCTGGGAAAATCACTTAATCTCCCCGTGCCTAACAAAAATGTGTCCTCTTGTAACGCAACTGGTGCTCTTGTAAAGCGCTCTGATACCTGACTTCGGATCAAGTTTGCGCAATTTAAAACTTTGGGAAAAAAAGTGCCCCCACACCTATGAAGGTAACATTTAGAATGCACATTTTAAAAAACGCCTGGCCAAAACTTCTTACCTTAGATTAATTGCACAGCAGCCCTTTACTGTATGAGTTCTCTTCTGCTAGTTTACTCATCCTACCGCATAACTACATAATTGCAAGTGAGGGAAATTGCCATACTACGTCATACTCCTGGCATTCATGGTCGGTACACAAAGTGCTTATTTGAGGCGTTGATGAAACTTGTTTTCTTTTTAAAATGTCTTCTAAATTAGTTTCATGATGGCTTAATGCTTTGGAAACTGTTGTTGGCCAGTTAACATGAATTGCTTGTTTGCAAAAGGCAGTGATAAAGTTTGCTCCCACTTTTGATATGTATGTATGTCTTATTGAGCGCGAACTGCCACCCCAAGGGTATCCTGGCGCTTGACCTTCAATGGTTCATCAGATCTAATACACTACATTGCTCTAGGAAAGAGAAAGGTCTTCAACTCTTTTTTAAAGGAATTTAGATCTTACTTGCTCCTTAGCGACAGCGGAAGGGTATTCCATCTCTTAGGTGCTGCAAAGCCAAAAGCGCGGCCGCCCATCCTCACTCTGACAAATTTAGGAACATTTATCAGGAACGCCGAGGAGGATCTTAGGGGTCTAGCAGCCTGATACCAAGAAAGAAGGTTTTGAAGTGGCAGAGGTCCCATTCCATGCAATGCCCTGAAAACAATGCATTCGGCCTTAAAAAGAATACGCTGCTTGACAGGCAGCCAATGAAGGTCGGATAATGCTGCTGAGGATGACGCGGAGCGTGGTCGGGCTAGGGCCAGTTTGGCTGCCATGTTTTGAACCCTCTGCAGCCTAGCTACCAAAAACTTGGGAGCCCCCAGAAGCAGTGCGTTACAGTAGTCTAGTCTACTGAGTATCGTACTACGCACCACCTCTGCTCGAGCTCCCCGAGGGAGCAATGGCAGGATTTTGCGTAGGGCTCGAAGTAAGCCCATACAAGTTGCTGTGGTCTTATTTACAGAGGTGTCAAGCTGCAGACTAGATTCAAACATGACCCCCAAATTGCGAGCCGACTCAGCAGCTGTCACAGTGCCCAAAACAAAAGCCGGACAGAAATCCCCTGGCAACGGGCGAGAGGGCCGGTCCAAGGAGCAATGAAGCACCTCGGTTTTTGCCCCATTAAATTGGAGCGAGTTAAACCGAAGCCATTCTGCAGTTTCCGACATACACTGATGAAAAGTGTCCCTCGAGACCGCCTCCTTACCCTCAAAAGAAAAAATCAGTTGCGTGTCATCGGCGTAGTTGATAACTGAGATGCCGAATGATTTTATCAAACTGATTAGGGGTCGAAGGTAAAGATTAAAAAGGATCGGGCTGATCGCGGATCCCTGTGGTACACCCTGCTTCACCTGACATATGGCTGAACGAAAAGGTGGTAATGCAACCGCTTGTTGCCTATTATCAAGATAGGATTTTAGCCAGCCCAACGCCAAACCAGCAACACCCGCTCTCTGAAGGCGGTCCAAAAGGACAGCATGATCCACCGTGTCGAACGCGGCCGACATGTCCAGCAACACTAAAAATGCTGCCTTACCTATGTCGACACGCGTTCGCAGATCATCTAACACGGTGATCAAGGCGGTCTCTGTCCCATGCGCTGGTCTAAATCCAAATTGGACCGCGTCCAGACATGAATTGGATTCCAGGAAATTAGATAGAGTTCTTGTGACCAGCCTCTCCAAGATTTTTATAGGAAATGGTAGCAACGAGATGGGCCTATAGCTAGCTGGACATAATGGGTCCAAAGAAGGCTTTTTTAACAAAGGTGTCACTATAGCCAACTTCCAACTGTCAGGGACCGAAGCTGTAGCCAATGACTGGCAGCAGATGGTATGTAGCGGGGTTAGCAGTTCTGTCTGGAGAGCCTTCCATATCTTGTGTGGCAAAGGGTCAAGTGGGGAACCTGAGGACACACCATTAGCTAGTGTATAAAATTCCTCCAAGGAAGGGGTAGGAAAGCAAGATAGTTGCTGTTGCTCCCCTTTAACCTCCTCATCACTTGGGGAATGGAGAGATTCCAATGGAGAAAGCTTTCCCGAATCCACGTGGCCCGAGGTCGAGAGGCCACTCAAAATTAACTTAATTTTTTCCTCAAACGCAGAGGCCAAGGAGTCACACAGTTCCTGAGATGCTACAGTAACTGGTGCTGCGCAGGCAGGATTGGCCAGGTTATTTACCAGTTTAAAAAGGGTCTGTGATTTATTAGTGGCTTTGGTCAAAGAATCTTCCAAGAACTTCACCTTGGCCATCCTTAAGTGGACTTTGTATTCCAGCAAAGCCTGCCTATACGCCACACGATCCGGTTCCCCGTAACCTCTCCTCCAAGCACGCTCCGCCTGTTTGCAGCGGAGTTTCTGTTGACTAAGATCGCTAGTAAACCAGGCGTTGACTCTCAGAGGTTTGTTCTTTACCCTCTTTAGAGGGATCAATTCGTCTAGTGATGTCATAATTTGTTGACTAAGAGCAGCATAGCTTTTATCCACGGTTTCCTCCACCGCAAATGTTGTGGGCAGTAGTGAGGGTAAACTTGACCTCCTTAGCAAACGAGACCACTGCCTACTAAATTTATGCCTAACCAGGCCATCTCCACTACGCTGTTCTCCTGACACAAAGATAGACATAAGGACCAAAGCATGATCTGTCCAGCATTGATCCATGACCTCATTAATAACAACCAACTTCTTGTCCGCAAAGACCAGGTCCAGGGTATGCCCCTTCACATGAGTAGAACACTGCAGAAGCTGCACTAGCTGTATATTGCTACATGCTTGGCAGATCTCTCTGAAGGCTAGTTCTTGTGAGCCTGAGGGTCGCAGATTGAAGTTGCCCAACACTAAGAACTTAGAATGTGAGTTAGATAGGTCATAAACAAGGTCAATAAATTGCTGGAAAGAAGAAGTAATTCCTGATCGCGGTCTATAACAAAGAAGACCTGCTAATACTATGCCACCCTGGGCCATCAGGGAGAAGCCCAAGAGTTCAAATCCTGTCACTTGTTTAACTGCGAGCTGTGAGAGGGAGAGTGTGTCCCTACAAATAAATCCCACTCCACCACCCCTCCCCGTAGTTCGAGGAATATGTCTTATAAAATAGCCCGGAGGGCAAGCCCAACCCAGCTCCGCTCCACTATCTATTCTAGTCCAGGTCTCTGTTAGAAACAAAATGTCCAGTTTAGCAGACTCAACTAATAAAAGCAATTTCGACATGGTGCTTTACAAGGGAACGGACATTGAGAAGACCGCAAGATATAGTGGGCTGGATAGATGACCGCGTGGTAAATCGTTTAATTGGGACCTTATGATGGTTCAGGGCACACAATTCTTCTCGAGAGTATACTAAGTGTGGAGTAGTCGGCCCTGTAATACCGGGAGCACCCGGGACTTGAACGGGCGCAAACGGGCTTACCTCTGGCATATGTTTTTATGCTAATGTTGTGCTAGCTTGCTATATTGTACAGCAAGTTTGTCTAGCTGACATACATTTTTTTCTATATTAAATTTTGTGTCAGATAACATTTTGCCAGTGTCGCTGGTTAACTGGTTAGTCCGCAGCCCTACATACTAAAGCAAACCTCTTGCATGGCCAAAATGTATTAATTGAGGTTGTCAATTGGGAGGATGCCTCACGATTTGACCTGATAAAACACTGCAATTTTAAACAGTGTGGTATTGATGTTTAATTGCATGATACGTTTGTAAAGCTGAAACAATAAAGGATTTCAGTGACGTTACAAAATCGCCAAGAGGCAATGAATTTTCATAATTGAGCTTGGCATTGATAAAGGTCTCACTCAATCTCTTTCCCTCTTGGGTTTGATGAATGCAGTGGAGAAGATACTACTTCCAATGTTATTAATCTGTATACAGACCGATTTCCCTGCTACCATTCCCGGCCAAGGCCTTAGATAAGTTCATTAACAGAAGTCTCACACAATACCTCAATGACCACCAACTCCTTGAAACCACTCAGTCTGGTTTTAGACCCAGCCACACTTCCGAAACTGCCCTCATCGCTGCCATGGATGACATCTGCAAGACAGAATGAAGGAGGCACGGCGGCCCTAATCCTCCTGGTCCTCTCGGTAACATTTGACATTGTCTTGCACGCCATCTTCATCCAACACCTACATGACATCGGAATGCACTGCTACTCTCTGATGGGTCTGATCCTTCCTGACTAGAAGGACCCAGTCAGTCAGACTGCCACTGTACACATCAGATGCCCTCAAATGCCTACATTTGCTGTGTTCTCTCTCTCTGAGCCTGACTCATCAATGTGTATATGATCCCTCGAGCCAGCATCAAATTCATGATCTACGAGAAGAGCACATCACCGTGGGGCTCCATCTGGTGGCCAACAGACCTAGGACCAACACTCACCCCCACCAACCAGGCCAAAAACCTCAGTACTCTCACTGACAGCAAACTTGACATGATCACTAAAGAAACCACATCACCGCCTCATGCTTCCATAACCTGAAGATGGTGATGATTTTCAAAATGGCTCCCAAACAACACCTGGAAAACCATTATGCATGCCCTTGTCGCAAGCAATTTGGACCACAGGAGCACCCACTAAGTCAGAGTCAACAAAGAACTCACCAGAAGGCTGCAGACCTTTCAGAACTCAATGGCCAGGGTCATTCTCAACCTCCCATGCTGCACTCATATCACACCACACCTGAAGGTGTTGCACTGGCTCCACATACACAAATGAGCACAATTCAAAATCCTCACCGATACTTTAAAGGCACCACATAACAATGGTCAAGCATACCTCAACAATCGTACCTGCTTTCACAAACCTTGCAGATACCACTGCTCTTTCAGACTCCTAACTGCACACATCCTGCGCATACAGAAAACCAGATGCGGCGGTCAAGCCTTTTCTTACAGTGTGGACAAGCTGCCGATACACTTAGGAGCCTCCCCCTCAGTTCTTGAATTCTGCAAGAAGCTGAAGACTTGGCTTTTCAAGTATTCATACTAGGTTCTAGGTTTGGCTAGACTCACACCTGCTCACAGCCAGGATGCCATCTCAGTGATAGTGCAGTCTACAAACCTGTATAACCTAACATAAGGTAACATAAGATACCATAACCTAACATAACATCACAACATAACAAAACATAACAGAACATTACATCTGTGGTTTTGTGATGAGTGTTTCATCAAGTGTAACTCTGAAGGTTTTTGCTTTTTCAGTTGTAGTTGGTTTCATATCATCCAGTTTCAAATTTCAGTACCAGCAATTTAGCATTCCAGGGGCCCCATTAAAGATAGGGTGCACTTTTTCTGTTTGCTCTATGGCACATCTTAAGGCATGTGTACTGTGTGCATACAGGGAAAGTGCACCCTATTAGGAAGAATGTGATGCCCTCTGGGCAGCCGCAAACTTTTGGGCAGCGCATTCAAGAGAAATACAGAGCAGTTGTTTACAGTCTGCTGTGTGTTCCTCTGTGCAGGTGGCACTTTCAAAAGGGATTAGAGATCTGTTTGCAGACGGGTGCAGTGAGCTCATCCCTTGAGGTGTCTGCCTTTAGGTGGCACACTGAGAGTGCACCACCTTTTTGTGGTGCTCTTTCATTGCACATTCTAAGGGCATGTTTGCCTCTGCATCCATGTCAGTAATATGGTGTAAGTGCAGAGGCAAAGTGATTCCCTCATTTGCATGGGGCACACACACACTCCCATAGCCCTGGCACTACATGTGTGCCAACGCTATCTATATTACAGAAGGGGATGCACAAGCATTAGCTGCCCCTTCTGTAATACCAAAAGGCCTGAGGGGAACAAAGAGGGTGCAAACGTCTGTTGTGCCCCAAGGGCACTTCTGTAATACAGCCCCTGAGCTAGTCGGTGGAAATATCATTTGGATGAAATAAATAGTACATCAGTTACCAGTAGGAGTATAGGGACATTTATTGTTAGTTGCACAGAAACAAATATTCTCTTCCTTTCTAAAAAAAGGTTGATTCCTGCTTTGTCTAGGGAATTATCAGACATATGGTCCTTATCTCAGCCTAGTATCTCTGCTTCCTAGGATTTGTTCCAATTGTATGGCAGACAGGCTCCCAGAGATGCTGGCAGCTTGGTCTTGTGTAGAAACCTGATTTCTAATGTGGAGTCTGAAAGAGAATAGACCTTGAGATTACTGCAACAGGAAAAACCTGCAATCAAGTTGGAGAAAGACGAGTTGACTCTAGGAGTAGTGAGAGGGCATTATGGAATAGTAGCCTGCAGTACAGACCTCCAACATCTGTCCTGAGTTGGAACCAGTGCATAAAAAAATCCTTGCTTAAATACTATCTTTGGCTTTTTTTCTAACTTAATTGCTACTTTGATTGTTACTGAAAAAAATGTTGCCATTTATGATTAACCCTGGGCGGCATTCTGCTACGCACTACGCGGAGCTCCGCGAGCGGTGGAGTTTCTTTTGATTAATGCAGTTTGCGGTGATTGTCAGTGCCAGGTGCCTGTCTGCAATGTGCAATCATCACGAACAGCATCATGCACAGTGCAATTGGGCGCTGCTTCTTTTTTGGTGCTCGAGTAGAGATTTTTACTCGAGCTGCTGCTTTCTCAATGCGATCCGGCGATTTCTCAACACGAGCGGTCGCGAGCATACGCGACCACTCGCAATAAGAAATTTGACCCGCCGCGTTAAGAAATCTCGCAGGGAGCTTGATTTTCCATGCTCGTACTCACCAACTTAATGTTGACGATCGCAAACAAGGAAAAATCTCACCGGGAGGTCGATCTTCCTCGCTCGCGCTCGCCAACTTGACTTGACGAATGCGAGCGAGGAGAAAACTCAGCTCCGCAACCTGAAGCTGAGTTTTTCGGAACTCCGGAAGCTCCGCGTAACACGGAGTGCGAAAGACTCCGCAAACTCCGCGAGCAGATCTGAGTTTACTGCCTAGACTCATTTATGATGGGAAGATCCAATTGTTCAGATTTCTGAAAATTAGCGGCTGAGCTTTGTCTATGTCCTTATACACAGCTTTTCCTATTCTGATGATTTTCAACTCTATAATCACTGCTGACAGAGGTTTTGAATCACAGATATCGATCTAAAGTCCCATTGGTTGATAAAGCCACCTGTCTCAAGCCACATACCCAAATTGAATACAACAAATGAATGAAAGCAAATTTCTAAAGAACAACAGCTTCTTCCACGGAAGTGTCCTAGCGCTGGGCTAAGATATAAAATGGGGTCTGTGTAGATCTCTCTAAATCGAAAAAAAAGGGTTCCTAAGGAATTACTCGAAGATGTTCCGGCAGGGAATTCCACAAACTGGGTTCCCAAAAGGATAAAGATCTTCACCCTGCCCTGACTTTATGCACACTAGGAGTGCATAAGCGATTTTAATTAGATGTGCTAAGGTCCATAAGAAGTTTATATTTTTTTACTTTTTCTGAATATAGGAGGGCCTATTTTATGTACAGCCTTATGGGTGACCATAAGAGATTTGAACTTTATTCCCTGCTTAATGTGCAGCCAGTCAAGTTGTTTCAGACCTTGCAGAGTGGATTGTCATCTATTCTTATTTAATATGATCTGGGCTGCCGCATTCTTCACACATTGCAACCTGTTAGTCAATTCTAGTGGTGCACCCAGATGGAGGGCATTGATATAATCAAGTCTTGATGAAATCAAAGCATACATCATGTCTTTCTAGATGACTGCAGGGAGTTTGTTTTTTTGATAAATGAACTTTATTGGATTTTAGGCCAGCAGAGCAGGCGAGAGAAAATACATGGCACACCCGTGGCATATTACAAGATGGGGTACACAGTCCATACAAGGCAGAACATCCAGTAGATATAGTAGAGGAAACATAAAGAATATCCAGAAGCACAAGTCCGATTTTAGCTAAGCGAACTGACCCAGCCATTCCCCCACACCGTCCATGTTTTTGGGCACAACTGCGGGCTGTGAAGACCGCACACTCCTGCTGCGCACACCAATCCACACCCTGTCTCCACCCTGACAGGATAGGGGATCCAAGGGACATCCATCATGTGGCGGTGTTTAGCTTTGCCACCAGGAATGCAGTGCCAGGAATGCCCTCTCAGCCCTCGTACCCCTAGAGCCCTCAAATACCCCAAGACGAACACCCAATAAAAGGAAAAGGGGGACCTCCCATCGCAGCACCTCCGACAATTCTCGGGACAGCCTAGTCCAGTTCTAAAGCACTGCTGTACATGTTCATACCATGTGATAGAAATCTGCTTGATCAGTTCTGCATCGAGGACATGCTGAGGTGGGAAATAAGCCTGACCGGTACCGGCAAATTGGAGAAAGGTATACGGAGTAACGATAGTGGATTTGGATTAGCCGGAGTTTGAAAGAGGTGTTAGGTTCACAAGGGGCCATCAGGGTGTCTCATCAGTCCCCATCCTCTACGGGGCCAACCCAACCCTCCCAATGGGTCCTAAGGTGGTCCAGTGAGCCAGGGGAATTGATAATGAGCATGCAGTAGATCTAAGAGATTCCTCTGCGGCCCAGGTTTCCCATTAGCAACTTGGCTGCCAGTGGATTGAACTCTGGGAGAATGTCGGTGGGCAGGGAATGGGCATGGAGAGTGTGTTTGAGTTGGAGGTATTTAACAAATTGGGTGTGTGTAAGGCTGTATGCCTGTCAAAGATCCTGGAAGGAATGCATGTGTGTTCCTGACCATACATCTCCCAATCGCATGATACCAATGAGAGACCAGGAGCGGAAACCGCTTAGACTGGCACTTCTTTCAACCAGCTGCAATGCTAAAGCAGCATCTGCTGCATGAGTGTGGCTTCCCACTATACGTGTCCTCCACACCACAAATACCACTCGAGTCACCAGAAGCACAGAGAGAGACCGGGGACCCATAGAGCATCGCCTGTAGATGGGGAAAGCCCAGCAGTGAGAGTTCCAAGCGATAGGCGGGATAGGACCATTCTCTATTAAACCAGTCATGGCGGACAAGATGGGAGGACAAATAATAGAGATGTAGATTGGTCATCCCGAGGCCTCCATTAGGGGAGCCATTGACCGTGGACAAAGGCAATGCGTGGCTGTGAACCTCGCCACAGAAATGTTTTAGCTGCACCATCCAGTACAGAGAACCACATACGGGGCAAATGAGGTGGTAAGTTCTGAAAAACTTAAAGAAATTGCAGAAGGATCATCATCTTGTAGAGGGCAATGTGACCCAAGATATTGAGGGGGAGGGCACGCCACTTAATGAGGTCCAACTTCGCTGTTTGAACCAGGGGTTGGAGGTTAAGGGGACAGGTGAGCTCTGGGTGTTAATCGACCCATATGCCCAAATATTTAAAACTAAGCTTGCAAAGAGGAATATTTGTTTGCCAGTTGAAGCAACCTCTAGATGGTGCCAGATTCATCCAAAGGCCAGAGGCTCTTTCGAATTGTTCAAGTAATAGGAGACATCTGGGCCTACTCACGGCTGGGTGTGCATGATATAGCTGTACGTCATTGGCATATAGTACATTGACATCCTCGTGCCTCTCACTCCAGACCCAACCAGTATATTGGAGATGTGTGTGGATAATCTGGGCCAGAGGCTCTATCGCTAGGGCAAAGAGGAGAGGAGACAGGGGGCTGCCCTGCCTAGTCCCCCGTTCTATGGCAAAGATTTCTGAGAGGACCCCGTTAACTCAGACCCAGGCGGTAGGGTTTGAATAGAGAACCCAAACCATGCACCAGAATCTCGTCCCGAGGCCAGCGTGAGTCAGCACCAACTGAAGGAAGTCCCAGTCCACCATGTCCAAAGACTTCTCAAAGTCGATAAGGAGCAAGGCTGGGTCTGAAGGCAATCGATGACGGTGGCCCAGGGCCACATGTAGCCGACGAATATAGTACCTCCTGCTCCGGGATGGCATTAAGTCGCATTGGTCTGGTTGCATCAAAGCAGGCAGGACTTGTTGGAGCCTGTTAGCAAGTATCACCACAAAAAAATTAACCTCAGAATTGAGGAGTGAAATTGGGTGGTAACTGGCGCACGATATGGATGGAGGATGCGTCTTTGGTATTACTCGTATGGTGGCTGAGTCCAGCTCCAGAGGGAAGGACCCAACACAACAAACCTCCTCATAAAGTGACAGAAGACAAGGGATAAGTGTTTCCCTGAACATAATGCAGTATTCCGTGGGGAAGCTGTCCGGCCCTGGAGTTTTACCCAGTGTCATACCGGGTAGCACCTCTCCAATCTCTTCCGTCATGAGAGGTTCATCCAGCAGGTGGGCATCAGAGGTAGACAACTGAGGAAGGGGGACTGAATCGAGGAAGGACCTGAACACAGCTGCATTCCTGTCCACTGGCATGGAGTATAATGTACGGTAGTATTGAGTGAAAGTTTGGGCTGTCTCAGGAATTGCCGAACCCGACCAGAGCCATCCAAAACCTTGAGGATGATCCTGTTGGCCTGTTGACGGGAGACCAGCCATTAAATTAGTTTCCCATTTTTGTCCCCCAGCCATACCTCTTAGCCATTGTGGCATGCCATAGATGTTTGGCTGCTTCAAAGGAGTGTAGACAAATATCCTCGCAGGTAAGGCCTAACTGGCGAGAAATATCCACCTGTGGCTTAGACTCTAACTGCTGCTCCATGCGAAGGGCATGGGCCTCCAAGCAAGCTACAGAAGCAGAGCGATCGCATTCCAGGGCTCCAATATAGCTCTTAGCGGAGCCCCGTAGTGTCACCTTACTGCTGCCCTATAGGGTTCTCATTTGCGCAACCGAGCCTAAATTATTGTGGAAGTAAGCATGAAGTTCAGACCCAAGCGAGTGTACAAATGTTTTATCCTGGAAGTACCAGGCATTTAAACGCCATATGGGCGCTGTCCCATGGTTGGGCACCTAAGATGAAGGAGCAAAGGAGATTGGCAACAACTGACAGTCAAGGGCAGGTAGAAAAGTTAGATCAATTTGAGATTGAGTGAGCTTCAGATGTGTGTATGAATTACTGATGTTGGGGTTGCCAGGATCTCCACACGTTGCAGAGACCCAGAGGCGTGGTCCAATCAGTGAGATGATGGAAATGACCTGTCGGGAAGCGGTGGGGGTTCCAGTACTATCTAAGTCAGAATCAGGCACTACATTAAAGGTGCTCCCTATTAATGTGAGCCCCTGTGGAAGGCAGGAAAGGTCCAGAAGACCACGGATACTGAAGCCCCATAGACCTCCATTTTTATATAACCTCCATGGAAGAGCGCCTGCGTTGTTGGACCTCACAGGTATAATCTGGAAAGAGAAGAACTTTGGTGTCTCTCCAGCAGAGGTCAGTAAACTGTCGAGCCATTAAAAGAAGGGCATCTCTGTCCCAGTAGTTAGGAATGCAGGCTAGTATGGGTCAGGCCAATGCCCCCAGCAGAGGCCTAGGGATTAGGGCCCAGTGCACTCTCTCAATGGCGAACCAAGAGGATAGGCAATTAGCAGGTATCCATGATTTGATCCAGTATTCCACAGAGACTGCCATATGTTGTGGATCGTCCCCCTCCACCCACTCTGGGATTCAAATCAAGTGGATGTTGTTGCGCCGAGAGTGGTTTTCTGCATCTTCTGCAGGCCTGTGAAATTCTGTCATTTGAATGAGTAAAGTGGAGACCTCGTTTTTGAGAGTTTAGCTGTCATCTTTGGCCAATGAGATCCAGGATTAAGCTTCTGTGAGTCGCTCTGTGGCATTACGGAGGTCCTGGTGCAGTAAAGCCACATCCATTCTAACCTCTCCGAACTGGTCTTCACAGCGCCCTGTGAAGTCTGGGTCGCTTGAAGTATCACAGTAAGATCAGTAGCGGAGGAGCTGGACCTATCTCCATCTGGGAGGCCTGGAGGGCGTCTGGAAGAGCCAGTTGTGTACTGGTCCATTCTCGTCTGTGTAGGTGCGGAGCAGGTGGATTTGTCCTTACCCATTGTGTCGGGGCAGCGTTAGGCGAGACGGCAGTCATAGTGTCAGGCACGGCCGTGCTCCAATCACCAACGACAAAGAAAGAGAAGGGGTGGCGGGATGTCCAGACGCATTTGGATAGCCGCTGAGTCTGAACAAAAGGGTTGAGTGGAGCGGTAGTTCGGGATTAAGAAGGAACAGTGTTGGGGGGAGCACCTCTCAGCAGCAGCAACCAACTGCTTCAGCCCTTAGAGTAAGAGTCACTCCTGCGGAGGGAAACCAGGAGCTTTGGTTTCTGAGTTGGGCCTCATCCCAGCCCAGAGCTGTGCCCCTGGAGAGACCTGGCCACTTTCATGCAGTAATCCAGCATCCATATTGCAGGAGACGCCGGGCGTGGAACAGAACACAATGTGGGGTTTTTCCATAGCTTCAATTGAGCTTGTTCTCCATGTGGTGTGGGCCACCCAGCGGATGTCAGGCAGCGGGGGGCGCAGGCCTCACCGGGAAGCTGGGCGATGGCTCTAGCACACGGCGAAGAAGGAGCTGTGAGACACACCCCAGGGACTCTCACATGTACAACTACGCAGCTATGGTCTCACTTGGGAGGCAAGCAAGGCAGTCTGGGGGAGTTGTGTACGTGATGTCTACTCTCATAGCGGCACCGTTTAATCAGGGCTAGGCCCCAAGCAAGTTGTGGTGGGAAATTCACTGGCAGTGATATTAGTTAGGGGTAGAGCTGAAGCCCCCAGAGAAGATTAGAAAAGAGACCGCTTGACTGAGCCAGCTTGAATTGCTCCAGCATACTGTGCAGGAAGGTTGGGACAGGGGTCGAAGGGTGACGTGGCACCCTAAGATTGGGCAGGGGTGCCTGGTAGCTAGAGCTTTCCATTCCCATTTAAAAACTCTTGCACAAGAGAGAGACGGAGAGCTGTACACTGGAATTGCACAGCTGTAACACCAAGGGAAAGCTGGAAGGACAATCCCCCTGATGCTGAAATGGACTGAGGATTCTGTCTACTGCTGACAGCAGGAGTAGTGGGTCTCCAAAGACCAGTGCTGCTGGCCCCCTTACACTCCTCTTAGACTCCACTGCCCCCCAGATGCCCTGCAAAATGGCAAGGAGGTAAGGTGGTCCTGTGGAGAGCTCCGCAGAGAAGAATAGTGAAAACAGCCACTGAAACCATGTCCACGAAAAGTGCCCCCCTTTGGGGCCAGGAGGCCTGCTGAAACTGCTGCTAGAGGTCCCCACCAGGAGAAACATAAGCACATGATCATCGAAATTTGCCCAACAGGGCCAGAGATATTCGCTTTTAAGTTTAGTGGCCTTTGGCCCTTTTCCAGCTACATAGCACGTGGGGCTGTGCTGCATTCCTGAACTTCACCCCCAGAGTGTGTCAGTGCCCAGGAGTTGGTGCAAGAATATTTGGTTTAATAATTTAGGGAGGGGGAGTTTATGGGGCCCCCACAGTATATTCCAAGTACGCCTATGGACCCCATTAGCCCCATCCCTGGGCCCTGAAGACAAGGAAAGGCCCAAACACACATTGCTGCTCCCACTGCAGCGGGAGCAGGAGGCAACAGGAAACAGCCTTTACAATGAGGTTTTAACCACGTTGTGACTTTACCATGCATTTTTAAGCACGCATGTTCTTACGTGTATGTTTTTACAACAGATACATTTACCAAGTATTTAAGGCAAGTTGGGGGTGTGAGGGGTGTGAGGGGTCTCCCCCCACAAATACATTGTTTTTAAATAAATAAACAATGTGTGTTAATGACACCTGTTTTAAAAATATACCCATTGTCAAAAAATGCATGGTAAAAAATGAGTGATTAAGGCTTGCGGCCTATTTCCCTGCGTTGTTCCGTCGTACAACTGGAGGCAACCTGGCCCCATCGCAGGAGCAACGGAAGATCTGACTACCGGGTTGCGCACTTGAGGGGCACTTGTGAGGAGGAAGACGGTGGGGCACTTGGGTGCCCAGTGGGCTCGGGTATCGATGAATTAAAAAGTAAAACAGAAAAAAGGGCAAAGCAAAAATGAAAGCAGCTTTCCTGAAAGAAGTGGGAGATCCTCAAATGAAATATTGACTATTTCTCGGAGGTGGCACCCCATAATGCCTCAGTAGAGACTTATTTACGTAGGTTTTATTTGCTTTGTGGTGGTCCAGGATGGTAAAGGCACCACCAATGTGGTTAAAACCTGAGGTGGGGGCTGCAGGAGGCATACCAGCTTCCCTCCTGTAACTTGTAAAAAATGACCCCTATGTCTCACAGGTCTAAAGAAGCATGACCTAGGGACACTTTTTCACCTCTTTAAAAACATTCTTATGGCTTAAATTATTTTTTTGAGTTTGGGAATGCCATGATCTCTGGTGGCTGGTTTTATAGCTGCAAGTTATGCAACTTGATGGTATATAAAAAAGGCACAGACACATGTAATTTTCCATTTAAATGCTTCCTTGAAAATGTAGGGTGGACAGCAATTTTGTGGTAAACATTTACATTCTTGATTGGTAATAATGATTATATTTAAACATGATTAGTGATTATGAAACTTGGACCCTCCTGAGGCTCAGCCGGGAGTAGGATAACTGTCTCTTTGCTCTGATTTTAACCTGTTGTGTATTACTTTTTAAAAAGCACCTACCCTGCTCTCTGACGCTGTTCATCGCATGCAGGCATCCCCTCTCAGCGGAGTTCAGCGCTGGAGAGGGTGAACCCTTGGAGTCTCGTCGGCCGCCATTCCCCGCGACGAGCAGAGGGACACGCCCCCTTTTAGGCCACGCCCCTTTTTACTCGTACAAAGCGCGCTGATCTGACAAGCGCCCCAGTTAAACTTGGACCCTCCTGAGGCTCAGGCGGGCGTAGGATAACTGTCTCTTTGCTCTGATTTTAACCTGTTGTGTATTACTTTTTAAAAAGCACCTACCCTGCTCTCTGACGCTGTTCATCGCATGCAGGCATCCCCTCTCAGCGGAGTTCAGCGCTGGAGAGGGTGAACCCTTGGAGTCTCGTCGGCCGCCATTCCCCGCGACGAGCAGAGGGACACGCCCCCTTTTAGGCCACGCCCCTTTTTACTCGTACAAAGCGCGCTGATCTGACAAGCGCCCCAGTTAAACTTGGACCCTCCTGAGGCTCAGCCGGGAGTAGGATAACTGTCTCTTTGCTCTGATTTTAACCTGTTGTGTATTACTTTTTAAAAAGCACCTACCCTGCTCTCTGACGCTGTTCATCGCATGCAGGCATCCCCTCTCAGCGGAGTTCAGCGCTGGAGAGGGTGAACCCTTGGAGTCTCGTCGGCCGCCATTCCCCGCGACGAGCAGAGGGACACGCCCCCTTTTAGGCCACGCCCCCTTGCCCTTTAAACATGTGTATGTGCCGGAAGCGCAGCGGACGAGCGCAGCGGGCGCGCCGATTGCGCGCCGAAGGCGCGCTTAAGGCAAGCTCGTCTGCGCTCGTCCGCGATCACGACGCTGCTGGGGCCGGTCCCCCTGCCCGATCCACCAGTGCTATCACCATAACATACACTCGGACTGAGTTGATGTCCCTGAGACCTCCCCCTTGTCTGACCTGCCGCTGGTCCATCCCTGACGCTCGGAGCCCTGCCTTTGTTTGTAAAGTCTGCCACTTTTCCCTTCCTCCCCTCGATGAGACATACAGTACAGCTCGCGCTCTGATTTCCACCCCTACTCGCGGAGCCTGCCCTTCTTTCACTCTCAGAGCTGCGCTGATTAACTGCAGATCATTGAGTAAACATGCCATCGACATCTGGCAGTCCCTTCGAGACAACAATTGGGATCTGCTTTTTTTAACAGAAACTTGGCTGAATGACACTACGAATCCCACCATTACCCTCGCCCTTCCGGAGGGTTACTGCATTGTCTGTGCCAATAGACCTAATGGTAAACAGGGAGGTGGCGTCGCATTAATCCATAAATCCAAATGGACGGCTACCTTCCCTCTATATGACCCTCTCGATTGTATAGAAGGCCTTCCTTTCAGTGTCCAAATTTCTCCGTCCACTTCCAGCTCGGGAATACTTGTCTACCGCCCTCCCCATTCTAATACCTCCCATCTGCCGGCCTTGGCAGACTATATCATCCAGCTTAGCACTCGCTATGCCAATTTCACTGCTCTAGGGGACTTCAATCTCCACGCAAATGAGGATTCCTGCTCGCACAGCCAAAATTTTATCTCTACGCTGGCGGCCTGTAATCTAGTGCAAATAATAGCCTTACCCACGCACAAAGCGGGACATACACTAGACATGATCTGTTCCAACCTTCCAAGTATTCGGGCAGCCTCCCCCATCCCGGTCGTTTGGTCGGATCATTTCCTCATCCCTTTTGAGATAGATATTTTTTGTTCCACTAGACCCACTATCCCCCCTAAAGCATCAGGTAGAAACTGGAGTCGTATCACCTCTGAAACGCTCCAGGAATACTTAAAAAATTCCCAACCTATCCCGTCGTCTGATCCAGACTCTGGTATTGACCATCTAGATGCCTGGATTAGTCAAGCCCTAGAGGCTCTGGCTCCACTTAAATCTATTAAAACCTACAGGGCTACACCTTCTGCACCATGGTACTCCAACGAGCTTCGCCAGAAAAAGGCCGCGTGCAAATCTTTCGAACGCTTATGGAGGCAGAACTATTCCCTGGATAGTAAAACCATCTATAAGACAGCCCTCAAAGAATACCGCAGAATGATCGTGGAGCACAAAAGGGACTACCTGGCTTCCAGAATTAAACACGCTAATAACGGTGCCAGGGAGATCTTCAGCATAGTTAGGTCCTTTACGGACCCCAACGCGCTGACTCGGATTCAGCCTGCCTCCCAGTCTTTGTGCGATAAACTTTCACAATTCTTTGAGGAAAAAATAGAGACCATCTATTCCACTTTCCCAATTTCCACCAGTGAAGACCCGAAAGAGGAATCCACTTCTCACATGCCCCAGTCCCCCTCGCTGATTGACTTTTCAGTCATCTCCGAAGCCGACTCTATGGCAGAACTACTCAAATGTAAGTCTGGCTCGCCCAATGACCCTTGGCCAGCCAAACAATACAAGAAATTGGCCCCCTTGCTCAATCCCTACCTGAACCATATCTGGAACGAATCCCTAAGAATGGGCTGCTTTCCCGCCAAATGGAAACATGCCTCCCTGATTCCCATTTTGAAAAAAACAAATTTGGACCCTGACAACCCCAGTAACTACAGGCCGATCTCTCTTCTGCCTGCCCCAGCTAAGATCCTAGAAAAACTGGTACATTCCCAGCTGGCGAATTACATCGAAACCAATGGGCTCCTACATGACTCTCAGCACGGCTTTCGGTCGGGCCACAGCACGGAGTCAGCCCTTGTTGAAATGGCTGACTCGGTGAGATGGTCGCTGGACCGGGGGTCGAGGGCGGTGTTAGTGCTGCTAGATCTTTCAGCGGCATTTGACACCGTCTCTCATAAGATCCTGCTGAGAAGACTGGGAGACCTAGGCATTGGCGGAACGGTTCTTAAGTGGCTCGCTTCTTACCTATGTGACCGCACACAGCAGGTATATACCTCTCCTTACACCTCCTCAGCCAGACCACTCAAATGGGGAGTCCCCCAGGGCTCATCCCTGAGCCCGCTTTTGTTTAATGTCTATTTTACCCCCCTAGCTAAATTGATTGCGCAAACTGGGATTAAATCCACCTCCTATGCTGATGATATTCAGTTACTTTTTACCTTTGAGACTCCCTCCGCTTTTGCCTTTGATCCGCTGAAATCCTGTCTCAGAGACATCTCTAGTTGGATGGACTCTAATTCCCTCCGACTCAATGCTGGAAAGACAGAGATCCTGTTTTTTAACTCACCATCCCCTTTGGATTCCAATCTGTGGTGGCCAGCTGACCTGAGCCAAGCCCCCACGCCCAAAGACTCGGTGAGAAACTTGGGAGTGCGCTGGGACCATCAGCTTAGTTTTAACGCACAGGTCCAAACAGTAACAGCATCCTGTTTCGCAAAGATCAAGACGATTAACCGGCTTATCAACTATCTGCCGGCAGGCTGCCGTAAGACTGTGGTACATGCACTTATAACATCTCACCTTGATTACGCCAACGCACTATATCTTGGTATCACAGCAGGCCTTTGCCACAAATTACAGACTGTCCAAAATGCTGCCGCCCGGCTGGTCGAGAGAATCCCAGCCAGACAACACATCTCTCCCCTCCTCCGAAAACTACATTGGCTACCGATAGCCAAGAGATGTGTATTCAAGGCCATGACGCTGGCCTTTCGTGCTTCCAAGGGTAATGGCTCAGCCCACTTGAAAAGCACTCTGAAGCCGTACGTTAAGGCCAGGACATTACGTTCTAACTCCCTTCTTCTCCTGGAAACCCCAAGATTCAAACGTTCTCGTACTGGAGGGAAAACCTTCGAGGTCTGTGCCACTCAGTGCTGGAACAAGCTTCCGATTACTCTACGCGCATGTCAAACTGAAGTGGCATTCCGAAGGTCACTAAAGACCCACCTTTTTTCCTCATAAGGTTATCCTCTTTTTCCTACCCTCACTGTCTCCAAGTTTTACTAGCGCCGGGACGCCCCGTTGGGGCAGCTGTGCGCTTTACAAAACACACAAATAATAATAATAATAATGGGATTTAATGTGGTGATCCCTTGACAAAGCCAATAGAAGTTCCTGATGACCCTTTGACAAAGCTAAAAGGCCTGTTTTATTTAAAGTGATACTCCCATATATATTGTGATGGTCTATCTGGTGTAGATAGGGGTACTGTGATTTTAGGGGTCTAATGTTATTTCAAAATGTCATCAAAGGTGTTTCTGTGTGCCTAATGTGTACATTTGTAAATTTATGCATAGTATTTAGTATTGCGTGTGTAATAGATGTGCGTTTCCTTCTTTAAAGAAGAAAAATCAAATACTTGACAATCATTCATTGAGTGTTATTATTGCGTGCAAGTGAATGGTGATTAATAGTCCACATCACCTCCCCCTCAGTGGACCTTTTACTGCTCTGCCTTGCTACCCTAAGAGAGCCAAGTGCTACAATGGGCTGCTTGGTTCCCAGTAAAGGGAAATTGTGGAACTATTACTTGCTTAGTCCATATATAACATCCTGCACAACTAATAACCCAATTATTTACACCTAGCATACTCGTTTGATAGCAATTTTACAAAATATGGTATGAGGAGCAGTATCAAGACTGATTTTCATATGGCTGGGTCCAAACTAGGGTGGCATATTGAGCAAATGAATGATAGATTAAACCCAGATCTTTTGACTGAGGGTGAGTGGTTAAAAAGTTTTAGCACTCCGTCCCTCATTTTGTTACGTTTGCCCTAAGTGGGCAAGGGTATGCCCAGGTTGGGTCCCTTGCTCGCTGTGCCACCGGATTCAAGGTAGCCTGGCTGATGAGAGGTGATACCCCGAAACCGGTCCCAAGGTGCTTGTTTCAGGTCCAGGAAGGACCTGGCGTGGCAGTTCAGGCTGGACTGTTCCCATGAGGAGCAGGGCCAAGACTGATTTACATATGGCTGGATCCAAACTGGGATGGCGTAGTGATCAAAAGAGCAATGGATTAATTCCAGATTTCTTGACTGGGAGTGAGTGATTAAAAAGTTTGAGCACTCTGTCCATTATTTTGTTTTGTTTCCCAGTGGTACCCAGGGCATGGGTGGCAAAGGGGTCCCCAGGGCTTGCAGCACTGTTTGTGCCACCCTTAGTGACCCAAAAAATAACTGACAGCAGTTCTGCTATAGCAGACTGCAGGAGCAGTGCAAACTGCTCAAACTCGACTGCGCCCTCACCACGTGTGGCACAGTCAATACACTATTTTTAATCTATGCCAGTCAACGCTAATGGAGGCTTCCTAAGCCTTAGATGCAGGGTGCAGTATATTATCGGTGTAGACACATACGGGCATGTGAGTCAGGACACCAACTGAATGCACAAATGTTTAGTATAAGAAATTGCCAACTTTCAAAAAGAGGCATTTTCAGAATTGTGACTTAAAATCCAACATCACCATTAAAGAGGATTTAAAATTACAATTCATTTGAGTGTAAACAGTGTGAGAAATTGGGTTATTGGTTGAGGAGTGTGAAACCCTACTCAAGCAGCAACCCTGCCTTGCTACCCTGAGAGAGCCAAGTGCTACAATGGGCTGCTTGGTTCCCAGTAAAGGGAAATTGTGGAACGATTACTTGCTTAGTCCATATATAACATCCTGCACAACAAATAACCCAATTATTTACACCTAGCATACTCGTTTGATAGCAATTTTACAAAATATGGTATGAGGAGCAGTATCAAGACTGATTTTCATATGGCTGGGTCCAAACTAGGGTGGCATATTGAGCAAATGAACGATAGATTAAACCCAGATCTTTTGACTGAGGGTGAGTGGTTAAAAAGTTTTAGCACTCCGTCCCTCATTTTGTTATGTTTGCCCTAAGTGGGCAAGGGGATGCCCAGGTTGGGTCCCTTGCTCGCTGTGCCACCGGATTCAAGGTAGCCTGGCTGATGAGAGGTGATACCCCGAAACCGGTCCCAAGGTGCTTGTTTCAGGTCCAGGAAGGACCTGGCGTGGCAGTTCAGGCTGGACTGTTCCCATGAGGAGCAGGGTCAAGACTGATTTACATATGGCTGGATCCAAACTGGGATGGCATAGTGATCAAAAGAGCAATGGATTAAATCCAGATTTCTTGACTGGGAGTGAGTGATTAAAAAGTTTGAGCACTCTGTCCATTATTTTGTTTTGTTTCCCAGTGGTACCCAGGGCATGGGTGGCAAAGGGGTCCCCAGGGCTTGCAGCACTGTTTGTGCCACCCTGAGTGACCCAAAAAACAACTGACAGCAGTTCTGCTATAGCAGACTGCAGGAGCAGTGCAAACTGCTCAAACTCGACTGCGCCCTCACCACGTGTGGCACAGTCAATACACTATTTTTAATCTATGCCAGTCAACGCTAAGGGAGGCTTCCTAAGCCTTAGATGCAGGGTGCAGCATATTATCGGTGTAGACACATACGGGCATGTGAGTCAGGACACCAACTGAATGCACAAATGTTTGGTATAAGAAATTGCCAACTTTCAAAAAGAGGCATTTTCAGAATTGTGACTTAAAATCCAACATCACCATTAAAGAGGATTTAAAATTACAATTCATTTGAGTGTAAACAGTGTGAGAAATTGGGTTATTGGTTGAGGAGTGTGAAATCCTACTCAAGCAGCAACCACAATCCTTGTGATGGTGATTCTCTGGTAGCTTGGCACAGAGCTGTCAGGCTTAACGTATCGGCAATATAAACAGTAATAAAGTAAAACACAGAACAAGACAAGTCCCACACCAATTTAGAAAAATAGAACAACATTTATTAAATAATTTATGACCAAAATTGTAGAACCAGAGAAATGTAATTTTTAAAGATTTAAGTGAAAATAGCCCCAAAAGCACAAAGCACCAATTGTGGCTATCTGGACATGCCAGACCGGGACAAAATCAAAAGTTCAGGTCGACAGCAAAGGAGTGCAGCCATGTTACAGGGACAGAGTACCTTAAATCCTGGTTGCGGAGCTTTGATGGATCCCGCGTGGAGGATGCGTCACACTGCTGAGGCGATGCGAGATCCTGGTGTGGAGCTGCTCCGTGCAGTGGCAATTCTGCAAGGCTGCGATGCGAGGTCCAGCATTGTCATCGAGGATGCCATTGACAAGAGGATTGTGATGCGAAGAAGTGCGTCGAAGATGCATCACGCACCAGCTAGTTTCAAAGAAGTTTAGGGATTTGAGACGCATAGTACTGCGTCATTGTCAGGGGTGCCGTCGACTAGAGGCTTGCAATGCAAAGACCTTTGCCGAGGATGCGTCACACAGCGCCAGTTCCGAGGAGACCATGGGCTGCAATGCAAAGTCCTATATTGAGGATTGCATCACACTGTGGTTCCGATGTGGAATTCTGAAAGGCAATGCGTTGCATCGGTTCTGCTCAGACCACAGTTGGACTGGCAGAGCAACATCAGGCCCCAACATCAAGGGTCCAGGACTGGGGTGGTACCACTTGGGAGGGTAGGACTCACAGCTGGCAGAGTCCTAGTGCTAGGTTCAAGATTGTTGGAGCCTGTTATGTCCTTAGGCTGTGGTCATGAGACCATTTAATTAGCACTTGGAGTCCCTCTGGTTGTCCTGGGTTCAAGATACTGGTCCAGGCCTTCTCACTTGGATGGGAGGGGGAGCAGGGCAGCAGGGCAGCAGGGCAGCACAGCAGGGCAGTGGTGTGACAGTCCTTCTTGCAGCAAAGCAGCAGAGTAGTCCTTCTTCTGCATCTTCCACAGGTCCAGATGCTTACTGGAGTTGGTCTGATGGTCCAATATTTATACTTTCTGCCCACTTTGTTGTAGGAGAAGGTTCTGGAGGTTTCCACCCCCAGAGTAGCTTGGAATTTTCTGCCTCCCTGTCCTGGGCCCAAGTTGTCTGGGGGTCACAATAGCCTACAGTCAAACTCTTTGTGAGTGTGCTCAGGTAGAGTTTTTCTGATGTACAAGTGTGGTAGGGCACACCTCCTTTCCCTCAACAAGTCAGAGATGCACCATCCTACCAGCACCTATGGCCTTTTATTTCATTGTCTGGGAGCAATATACAAAGACCAACTGCCAGCTACACCTCGTCATGTGTCACATGGACAGGCTGCAGGTGCCAAATGATTAGGACACAAAAACTTTAAACTTTCTAAAAGTTTACAGGGCTACCTAAGTGGGTGGCACAATCAGTGCTGCAGGCACACTAGTAGCATTTAATCTTACAGCCACTGTGTACATGGGGCTCCACTTTACTAGGGACTTGCAAGTAAATTAAATGTGCCAATTGGGTTTAAGCCAATTCTACCATGTTTAGGGGAGAGAGCACAAGCATTTTAGCACTGGTTAGCAGTGGTGAAGTGCACAGAGTCCTAAGGCCGACAAAAACGAGATCAGCAAAAATAGGAGGGGTGAAGGCAAAAGGTTTGGGGGACGACCACCCTAAGGCTAACAGGCCTAGCAAACAGTATATAGGTACCTGCCCTCAACCTTAAGTTATCACTGATTAAGTGTAATAAGGTAACTCAGTGTTAGTTATTGGGAGAGCAAAGTCTTACAACAGTGAAAAACGACTTTAGGAATGTTTCACTGCCTGCATGTAAAACGTACGTACTCATGTCCTACGTTTTAAAGTGGTTATGGGCTACCTTAGGGGTGACTTAGAAGTATTCAAAAGGAATGCTTACGCCTGGCAAAAAGCTTATTTTGCCAAGTCGAAACAGCAGTTTAAAAATGCACTGCAGGGCAGAGTGGCAGGCCTGAGACATGTTTTGAAAGGGCTACTTTAGTGCTTGGCACAGTAAGTGCTGCATGCTCCCTAGTAGCATTTAATTTATAGGTCCTGGGTACATGTAGTACCATCTACTATGAGCTTACAAGTAAATTAAATGTGCCAATGAGGTGTGAGCCAATTTTACAGTGTTTGAAGGATAGAGTCCTAAAGTCAACACAAACAAATTCAGCTAAAAGAGAGGGGTGAAGGGAAATATTTCAAGGGGAATACCACGCCGGGATGTCAGGTTTACCATCCATATTATTCTCCTTTTGAGGTTTTTTGGTTGTTGATCAAGGACATCTTAAGGATTTTGGGGGCCCTGGGCCAAACGTATTTTGGGGTCCTCTGTTTGGAACAGCCTTGAATTTATGATCCAGTTACAGCTCTTTCATGCCCTCTTTGGCCAGGTCACTGACAGTGCACATGCACCCTCGTCCAAATTTTAAATGTGTTTAAATCTAATATTCAGGGCTAATGACCTGTGTTTTCAATATTGTAATATAGCAGCAACTCACTAATATTACTACAAATAATCTCTGTGACCCCCTGCTATTTCTCATATGAGAGTTCCTGTTTTGATCTACAGCACACTTTTTGTGGCTGTTGCATGAAACTTAAATACAATATTTGTCTGAAAAATAGCTGTAATAGACTCTCACACATTTCCCACAATAAAAATAAATTAATGGAACAGACTATTTACAACAATCTGTTTAAGAATTATTCAAGGTCAATAGGGCAAGACTCTCTCGGGGAGGGGGGGGGGGCTGAAAGGCTGGGGTCCTTGGCCAGAGCCCACTTTGCCCATGCCTTAAAATGTCTCTGTTGATGTTTTGCACATGAGAATCCCACCTCATCTGTATATACATACTGTAAAATCACTGCATCTTTTTTGAAAGAATTTTAATTAATTCTTGTTATTATGTTATGGACTCTGTACTTGTATTCATTTATTATGCTGTGAACATTTGACATATTCCAAAATGAACTTGGGCCATGCACCAGGAATTAGCTTGATAAAAAATAAACTTAAATTGCAATAATTGGAATTATAGAAATTGCAAAAATTACAGTATATCAATAATTGTTTTCTCTAACTTGTTTCTTAAATCCTATATGAGGTCAAGATATAATGTGGACAAAGGGTAACAAGGTAGCAGCAAATGTTGCACCCCATTGCAGGCTGGGAATATACAGGTCATGTCATGAATACTCACACATACTGACCAGTACCATCGATATGGTGATTTGAACGATGAGAGTGAGGCTGTAGATCTTAACAAGCTTTTTCCATAGAAGGATCTCAAAAACTTCTGAAAAAAGAACACAACAAAGAAATGTATTTAGAATTTGAGATTAAAACATCATGTGATCTCCTTTTCAAAAAAGATATAAATCTGGATTTTGTGGTGAATTGAAAATGTCAGGTTTTCTGAAAGTCAGATTCCCACAAGCCTGTTAACACATATGTCTGAAGGTTAACCCAGAATAATTTATGATAAATTAGAAGGAAGTACGAAACAGAAACTGATTAATGCCTTTTCATGATTTAGTTATTAACTTGATAGTGACAATGTAAATTCTCAGAGGTTAACTGTTTAGAGAATTGTGATTTTATTAAAGACAAGGAGGCTAGTACTATGCATAACCTTTTATTTACCTCTTCTTAGCAGCATGTAAAAGCTTCAAATAGAACAACCGAAGCACTGCCGGACTAGCCATAGCGGGCACCGGGCGTTTCCCCTGTAGGCCGCTAGGGTGGAGGCCGGTTTTGGGTCTCAGGGGGACCGTTTTTGTTACCGGGGGCCGGCAATATCACTCCCCCGTAACAAAATCGGCCAGAACTGGCCTTCGCAAACTGCTCGGCTGCACTCACCCTCACCCCAGGGGGGGGAGCAGCTGAGCAGTTTGCCGGGGCCGATTTCTGTTCCCAGTCCGGCCCTGAACAGAAGTCATAGAACAATAGAACATCCACTGAGTATAGAAATCACCAGGGGACGCGCTCACCTGAGGACACCAGTGCCGTGAGGGGAACGGCTTTACATCGCTCATCCTTCCACTGCCACCGGACATTCAGCCGTGAGGGGAACGGCTCAGGCGCATTCCAACAGGATCCCGCCGTGAGGGCAACGGCGTCAACGGCCAAACTACAACCCCCAGCAGGCAATGCCTGACGCTTGCTGGGGACGTCATCGCGGCGCCTGTAGGCGCGATATCAGCGGAGAAGCCCTCCCGCAGTGCGGGACGCGCGCGGGAGTGCCTGGGGAAGCACGGGCCAAGGGCAGGCCCATCTGCGCCCATCAGTGGCCGGAAGAGGCAGGGCTTGTCCACCCCCCTAAGTCCTCGAAGGGGAGTAGGACACGCCCTGGAAGTGGACCCCCTCAAATCCTCACCAAGGTTAGTGACATAAGGCCCCCTGGCCACCTATAATTGGCCACTAAATGAATCCCTCCTGCAAATATGGGGATGCGAGCCAGGGCGGGAAAGCCAAATGTAGCCCCAGTACAGCCCGCCTCCTCTATCCAAAAGACATCAATAGACCGGATGCTCCAGAGAGCCATTGGCGTAGTGGCTAATGGAATTGAACTAACTGAAAGGCGACTATCCCTCACACCTATTCTTGCTGCACCTGCTAGTCCACTTGTATTAACAGACTCCCTCCTCATCACGGACCAGGAACTAGCCTTATGCGACACAGGACCCTCCGTAGAAAGCAGGGTGGACGTTTTTTACCCAGGGGGGCCCGCCCAAAAAAAGGAAAGACTAAAGCCATTGTATCTAGAGGGCCTTAACAAAAAGTTCCAGCCCCTGAGACTCCTACCGCCGCGAAAGCTAAAGATCATAGTCCCCTATCTAATGGAGGCCCAGAACAGCCAGCCTGGGTCACGGACGTGGTTGTAGACATGCAGGTCCAAATAACGACCATAGTGAGGGACGAATTAAAAAATGTATGGGATCGGGTTGATAAACTCACAAAACTAGTAGAACGATGGGTGGATAGGACTGAGGTGATCTTGAGAGAAAAGGAGTCGGTCAACACATTGTCCCCCAGCTCGTGAAAGATAATACACCCCCCCTAACAAAATACCACAATTAAATCAGGAGAAGGAGGGAAAGCAATACAGCAGCCCTAAGGGGGTGGAGAAAGGAAATATTACTTATGGGCAGGAGCTTAAGCAGGGAGCACAGAAAGAAAAGGTTAATGCTGGGGGGCTGTCGGAACCTCTGAAAGCTCCTCCACTGTTGCAAGGGACAGGCAAAAGAGCAGGCCACAGGAGGGATCCTATGAGGCAGGGACAGCCCTTCCATGCATTAATCTATCCCCAGCCTCAATCCCTTACATAGTCATTTTAGCTGGAGTCCCTGAATTAAAGAAAGGCATTAGGGAATCCTATTTGATTTGAAGAACAAATGCATCCATTGGTTAACTAATAACAAACAGTTTTCCAATAGAGATATAAATGAAATCATTATGATTCGTAGGGTAGGGTGGGTAGGTTGGAGACCAAAAGATATCACTGGCGACTGTGTTGTCATTAACTTTTGGAACAGGTGGATTGTAAACTACCTTTTAGATCACCACTTAGCCAGGCCTGGGAGATCTGTCAACTTATTGCCCCTAGGTTACTTTTATCCCTTTGGTCAGCATCTACAAGAGTCCAGAGGAGCTTATTACCCGAAGTGGGCAATGAACCAGAATATCCAATTTTTCACACCTCTGCAGGCGCAAACAACTCCATTATTTTTTAATATTCCAGTGAATAATAGGTTCAGCCCCCTTGAGGCAGTAGACTTACTAACGTAAGTGGTAGCCCCCATACAAGATAGATCTCAACCCAGCACGCGTACCATTCAGGCAAGAGGGACTGCCCAAAGGAGTGACTATTTAACACTATCTAAGGCCATAGTTCAACCTATAGAGGCGGGGAAAAGCAGTTCACCAGAGGATAAATCAAATCAAGATCTTGAGGGCACACAGAATTAAGATAAACCCCTTGCTGTCACGCACTCAAGTAAATCAGTAAACAAGGATGGAAAATTCTCTCCATCAGCTAGAAAAACATTTCTTTTTTTTAACATTTTTTTTATTTGTCAATGATTAGGTAATACATAGTACAATCAAATACATCAGAACAGTATCAATGCCGCATACCGCCAATATAAAAAAATTATATCACAGATAAGGTATTTAAACTAGGAGCACATAGGAAGAAATAAGTACCGAGATACATTCTAGAACCTCACCCTCTTATTTGCACCACATTAAGTATCCTAGAGTTTCCAAGAGGCTATCTAAAGCCAAGACCCCCATATTTTATGACATTTAACAACTGAACGTATGCCTCTTGACTTAGCCAGTTCCTGTTCCATATTATGTGTCTGTTGGACCAAGAGCCACCAATCCATCACATTTGGAGGCTTTGGCGATATCCATTCTCGAGCAATGATCAGCCTTGCAGAGACAAAATAGTTTATAGACCGCTACTTTTAGATCCAATGTTACTACAGCCCAACATAATTTCCCCTACTGTCAGGGGTATTTCTAACCCCAATTTCTGATGGATAATATTCTGGATTTCCTGCCAAAAAGTTTTTAGCTCCAAACACGTTACAAATATATGTTTGATATCTGCCTTATACAAATCACACCTTGGGCACTTCATCCTATCTGTAATTATATTGTTAACCGCCCAATTGGCTATCCTCTCAGGTGTATAATAGAGAAGACAGATCGTCCGATGTTGATGCAATTTCAGATTAGTAGAATGCACCACCTCTTTTATAATGCCCAATGCTTGTATTAAATTACTAGCCCCTACAGGAATCTCCAATATTTTACTCCATTGATCAGCCAATCTTCCACAATCATCTGCTCTGTTGCTGCTCAGCCATTTATAAACCTTACTAATCATAGATTCCCTTACTTTATCATATATGAAATTCCAAACCTCAGAACCAATTATATTAGTCAACTTCAGATGCTTTATAAAGTAGTCTCGGATCTGATAATATTTTAACAGCATATGATTTGGCAATTTATATATGAGTTGTAGTCTCTCGAAAGCGATAATACCATTAAAATCGAAAAGATCACCCAAGCATCGTACTCCCAATCTGATCCAACTTTTCCCCACCACATCGTGAAATATACTAGGTAAAGCAGGGTTAGAATACAGAGGGAATTTATCATGATATGGAGATATATTACCTTTATGCAAGATAGCCCGCCAGATATATATGCTATCCCGAGCGGTCTTAAATTTAACCCTTTTGAAATAATTAGGGTCCATTATTCTATACAGAAACATTTTACTTTCTTCCCCCAACATAAATGTATGAAAAAATAAAGTACTCGCAGGATTAATCAGACTACAAAAGTGACCAAAAAAAGCTGACCAGAAATACATCTTGAAATCCGGTAGCTCCAAGCCTCCTCGGCCAAATGGTAGTTTTAATCTTTCTATCGCTCGCCTAGATTTCTTGTATCCCCATATAAAGCTACCAATTGCCCCTTCTAATCATTTGAAAAAGGAGTTGGGGACCCGTAATGGAATAGAGCGAAAAAGATATAGAAACTTTGGCAGGATTTTCATTTTAATAATATTAATACGACCTATGATGCCTATCGGTCGCTTGTGCCAATTTTTAAATGATTTAATTGCATCCTTCAGCAGCTCCTCATAATTCAGAGTAATAATTTTCTCTATTTGTGCAGATATCCGCACCCCCAGATAAGCGACGACTGTACATACCCCCTGTATAACAGCTAACGGTTTCTGATTAATTAATATTTGGGTCTTATTAATATTTAATTTATACCCTGATATCTGACCAAACCCGGCAGCAGCCGCTGTTTTTTCCCCTAATGCTGGCCCTGGATCTGTAGAAAATACTGCCAGGTCATCCGCATAAGCGGTAACCTTTAAAGAAGTTGTTTCATTACTAAGAGCACTTATTCGGGGATTATTTTGTAGAGCACAGATGAATGGTTCTATATATAGAGCAAATAATAGGGGTGAGAGAGGGCACCCCTGGCGCGTGCCACAAGACACGAGGAAAACAGATGATAGTAAACCTGAATATGCTAATTCAGCACTGGGCTTATCATATAGTGCTTGTACCCATTTTTTGAAGTGACTGCCGATCCCAAAGGCATCGATTACAGCCCAGAGAAACTCCCACCTCACTCGGTCAAACGCTTTCTCAGCGTCTAATAGAATCATGCCGAGTGGGGTGGATGTAATACTGGCAACATCGAACGCTGGCACTGTCGTATTTACATGAGTAGTTGTATCTCAGTTTTGAATAAACCCATGTTGTTGGGGAGAAACCAGACTAGACATCACCGGAGCTAGCCGATTAGACAGTATTTTTGCAAATATTTTTGCATCAGTGTTAATGAGCGAAATCGGTCTATAAGACCCACATTCCTCTGCTGGTTTATCCTTTTTTAAGAAAAAGACAATTTTTGTCATGTTCCAGGAATCAGGGACCTGCCCATTAACACTGATAATCGCTATCGTCTGGCTAAAAAGGCTGCCTCAGATCATCCTTAAAGGTTTTTATAAAATTCTAGGGGAACAGAGTCTTCCCCCGCAGCCTTGTCCGATGGTAGAGCCCCAATTGCCATTTCAATCTCCTCCCAACGTATCTCTACATCCAGAGACTCGGCGATCTCCTCCCCTATACTTGGCAGGAAACATCCCTGAATATAATCCAGAATATCTACCTGCCTTGGCTGTATTGTAGAAGTATATAATACTTGATAATACCTCGCAAATTGCTCTAAAATCTGCTGTGGGTGCTCATACAGTCTACCAGCAGGCCCCCTAATGGTTGTAATGTGGGCTTTAGCTCTGTCATCAGCTACTTTATAGGCCAACATTTTCCCAATTGTTCCCCGTACTCATACTGTATCTGCCGATATTTATTATATTTAACCATGCTCTTCTCTGTAAGTGTTTTCTTCAGACTCAATCTAAGATTAATTAGCTCAAACCCCAATTGTTCTGACTCGCCCGCCCCCTTCAGAACTGCCTCCGCATGCAAATCTTCTGCCCTACGTATTGTAGAGGTTGTCTCCTTCAGAATCCCTTTATTAATTTTATTTTGGTCCCAGATATACTGTTGGGTATGCCCCCTAATAACGGCTTTAAATGTATCCCACACCACGAGGGGAGTGGTAGACCCCGTATTTTCTTCAAAGAAGCTTTTGATTTGTTCCTGGGTGCTAGCGATATAATCCGCATCTGATAAAAGATACCTAGGGAATGAAAAAAACTTGGTGGCCTATTCTCTGTATTGAATTTAAAAGTAAGAAGGATGGGATTGTGATCTGATGTTATTTTCGGGCATATATCTATTTCTGTAGACCATAATATTTGTGCAGACACCCAAGCCATATCTATTCTTGAATAGGATTTATGTGGGGCCGAAAAATAAGTATACCCTGGTAAGCTTGGGTGCAATGCTCTCCAGGCATCACTGATAGCCTGTAGTCGACCCAGTTCCCAGATTGCCCTATGTGTTTTCCGCTTCCTCTGAAATGCTCCCCTCCTTGTCGTATCAATTCCATAGTCCATAATACAATTAAAATCACCCATCACCACCCAATCCCCCTCCCAGTTCAAAAGTTCCATATTTATCTTTTCCACCACCGTAGGATCATCGTTGTTAGGACCATACACAACACAGAACACATATTTCCTCTCTTTTATTATAAACTGTGAGATAGCCCAGCGACCTCCCCTATCTGATGTTGTCTTACCAACTGTTACCCTAAACCGTTTGTTCTTTAATATTGCAACTCCGCGTATGGAAACACTCTGTGTAGAACATACTATAACCTCGAACCCTAACTGTTTTAGCAATCCCCGGTCTTTATATGATAGATGTGTCTCTGTTTGCATAACCACACTAGGATTATGCATTTTTAGCTCTTCTGCCACCAGTCGTCTCTTTATCCTGCTATTTAACCCTGCAACATTCCATGCTAGGCATTTAACCCCCTCCATATAAAATAAAATACCTACTCCTTTTAGTAGCCACCTTGCTTATCTGAATACTTTTATCATTACTTTCTACCCAATCATTGACCTTTTCTTCTTTAAACCCCCAACTCTCCAGAAAAACATTTAACTTAAATCTCAACCCAAGTACACTTTGCCAAAAAGAGTCCACATTAGATAGTATAACCATCAACCCCCCATACATGCCACTATAGTGCACACCCCAAGTCTGAAAATACTTTCTTGGAACATAGCAGGATTAACATCTAAACTGAAGAACCCTGAATGGGGACTCTTCATCGAACACCACGAAATCGGTATGTTCAGAGAAACATGGTCTAGGGATGAATTGAGTAGGCAGGGGTACGCTTTCTTTAGTATCCCAGCGATCCATACGGGGAGAGGTAGACCCTCAGGAGGATTGTCCACTTGCATTGGAGCTCATTTAGGCTGTGAGGCAAAATCTATTCAAAGTTCCTCTCGTGATTTCCTCTGTGTCCTTTTACCTTTTCAGTCAAATCTATCTGATTTCTTGAAATGCTCCAAACTAGAAGGTTGAGCAAACCTGATTCCACCACAGGATGTTCTCTTTCATCACCAACAGATACCAAGCTTATGTTCCCAATTTTTTTTGTTGAAAATATCTTTATTGGCATTTTATAATCATCCATGACATTGTACAGTAGGTATTAAATGATAAACAGTACAGATTGAACACAGCTTTCCAAATTCTTCCCACTTGGGCATTTACTGCGTATTACAAGACATTATTGCATCACATTTATTTAGTAGGCGGCATGCAATGTGTGTGGTTAAGAGACTTCTTGTTAATCAACTGCGCTCACCTATCTCTCACATGGGGGCTCTTGTCTGTTATAGCCCACCTATTTCTCGTGACATAGATGCTCCTGTTCATGCCATTTTTCTTACTCCCTGGGGCCTACTAACTGATAGGGAGTGCTATGGAATTCAGCGGCAGCTCCATGCAGCAAGGATGCCATAAGAATATCACTAATTAACAAAATAATAAAAGAAGAAAAGAACAACCTCAAACAGTGCATGTAGGTGCCTATAAGTCTGGCAGGATTTGTAGTGGGGTGGTTAAGTTAGTGTCCTCGCTTCATGGCAGGTCAAATCTAGCCTTTATAACTGTCGATCGGACCCCTATGTCCTTGTACTAAAATATGTATTATTATTGTTGTTGGGGGGTAAGGGGGGTGGTGACCCAGAATCAGCACATGGAGTGTCCCTGTCGTGTCGTTTGTTATGCCTCGCCCTCTCATTACCCCAGTGTCCGCGCTTTCTTACTCCGTGGAAGACCCACTTTCATAATTTTTGCTATTAGGGCGGCTTGGGTGGTCCCAGTTAAACAATGTGTCCCTCCATGCTTCTAGAATTGGACGCTGGTCATTCCTACCCAGCGCACTACCCTCTGCAGCAACCCACCCAGACACCTTTTGGATCCATGTGCTACTCTGTGGTCCCATGGCTGATTTCATTATTTTAGCGATTCGCCTCTTGACCAGTGCCAAGGACAGATCAATAAATGTATTCCCAACCTTACGCTTATAGGCTCAGTAGACACACCTCTGCCGAGTGATCAAGCGCACAATTTAGTGTGTCATTGATCATAGCTAGTACTGTTACCCAGAAACTTTGCAGCGACGCACAGCTCCAAGTCATATGAAGGAAATCTGCATCCAGTTGGCCACACCTCGGGCAGCCTCTTGGCTCTCCTCCAAAGGCGGCCTGGATGTGGTGCGGGTCTTGTATGTCATATGTACATAATTGAATTGCAGGTATTTGAGACGGGTGCTGCAGGAGATATTTTTGGAAGATTCCAATACTCTACGCCATTCTGAGTCAGTAAGTGTCCTATTCAGGGATCTTTCCCATCTACCCTTCAATTTCAGCATCGGAGACAGAGACGCCTCGAGAAGCGATGCATAGAACCACTTTATTTGGTGCCCTGCTGTACCCAATGTGATTAGTGAATGGAGAACCAAATGCGCAGCTGGCTCATCTCTTCCTGTTCACCACAGTCTCCTGAACGCCTGCACCATCTCCTCATATAGAAGGAACTGGCCTGGGGGAAGTCCGCACCACTCCACTAGTTCAGCAAAGAAAATTAAAAATGTGTCTAGGTAGCAATCTACCATTGGCTCTATCCCAGCCTCTGTCCAGGGCACCAGTTGCTCCACCCCCATGTGGTTCACCGTAGGACAACCCCACCAGTGGTAGTGTTGGGGAGTATCTCGGAGTGACCGGCAGTCTTGCCATGCATCTTTTCCAGCACTGTGGCCGTGTACTGTAACGTCGAGGTATATGAGACCTTCGTGGCCTGGTTTAGCAGTTTTGCCAGTATTTGGCCAGGTAAGTCCCATCCTGGTTCACCCACTCCAGCCATTGGGCTACCCATTGCAGCTGTGCAGCCAGCTGGTAATGTTCAATATCCAGCACACTCGGGCCATCAGTGATAGTCGTAATGTTCGAACGGAGGGCCCTGCCCACATTGCCCTCCCTCATGTCTTCCAATGAGTGAGAAATCCGGATACCCAAACATTTAAAGGTACTGGGAGTCCAGTTATATTCTACAGGGAGCTCCCCTGGTCTAAGGGCGGGCTCAGCCACTGGGAACAGATGCGTTTTATTCCGGTTAACCCGAAGGCCCGAAAGAGTCCCAAAGCTCTCCAACAGTCCGAAGTCAGTTCCTGCCCCCCTCACGGCATCTCCCAAATATATCAACAAATCATCTGCGTATAGGGAGATCGCGTATGTTCCTCCATTCAATGTAAGTCCCAGGCCCTACCCTCCCCGGAGAAGTAGCTCGGCAAGTGGTTCCACCACCAGCGTGAAGAAGAGTGGGGACAGAGGGCACCCCTGATGAGTACAGCGTGATACCATTTTTTGTGGACAAATAGTCTAACCCCCCCTTGACTCTCGCTGTGGGGAGAGTGTACCCACTTCAACCAGCCACCCCAAACCCCATTTTCTGCATGACTTCAAGCAGGTAGTCCCAATTCACCTTATCAAACGCCTTCTCCAGGTCAACTGAGAGGAAGGCAGTCGTGTCAAAGCTCGGGCATCGGAGTTGTAGAGCACTGAATATAATCTACATAAATTATACGATGTATTACGGGAGGGGATGAACCCATTCTGGTCGAAGTGAACGAGGTGTTTTATATGTGGGAGAAGCCAAATTGCTAGTATCTTACTTAGTAACTTAAAATAAGTGTTAAGCATGGACAGGGGCCTGAAGTATTTTACCCCTGCATCCTGGCCCGTAGTCTTAAGGAGCGGGATCACCAGTGCACACCGCATAGAGGACAGCAGGCGTCCCATGCGGAGAGCCTCGTTGTACATAGTCACCAGGCGGGGGCCAAACTATCCCTGTATTTCTCACAGAACTCGACAGGAAGGCCATCAGGACCGGGAGTCTTCCCACCTGCCATCAGTGTCATGGCACCCCTAACCTCCTGCAAGGTAACCGGGCCACCAAACTCATCTGCAATTTCGTCGTCAACCATGCAAAGGTATAGCGGGACCATGAAGCCGCTAAGCTCTACCCGGGAGGCGCCCCATGGGGCAGTGTATAATCATTCACAGCAATCCTGAAAGATTTTATTCATTTTATAAGCTCTGTAATCATGGGATCTAAGCCATTCCAGAGCCTCATCATATTGTTTTCGGGTGGTCCATAACTGAGTGTGCACCTGTGTCCCCGGCCCCTGCATATTATCTAGTGTACGCATTTCCCCCTCCAGATACAGAGGTTCTCTGTGCAGCTCCCTCTGTATTCCAACTGTCTGTCCCATGCAGTGTCCCCTCACCACCACCTTGAAAGCCTACCATTCTACCAATGCTGTTGCGGCTGTGCTTGTGTTCTCGATAAAGTATGTGTCTATAATGGAGAGCAAGGATTCTGCAAACGGCTTATCTTCTAGTGCCACTGGGTTAAGACTCCATGTAGGTATTGGGGGCCTCTGCCCATGAGGTATGTATGATATTAACAGGGGACTATGGTCTGAGAATGTAGGACCAAGGTATTCTGTGTTTCTAATGGAGGTACCTATTGCTGGAGACCACCAAAATGCATCCAATCGCGCGTGGAGATGGTGTATGTGGGAGTAAAAGGAATATTCCCAATCTCCTCCATGTTAGATCTTGCAATTCCTAATGTGCCATCCAATTCCACAGCCCAGCTGTGGTCCTGTGTGCCTGAGATCCCGGGAGGGGAGGGTGGGATCAATCCAGCTGCACATTCGCAATGCAGTTAAAATCTCCCCCAAACACCACCTGCCCCACCCTTATGTCAGCTAGGTGAGCGGAAAGGGAGAGTAAGTAAGACATTTGGTCCCGGTTGGGGGCATAGCTAGAACTCTCTGAATCATTGAGAATGGTGGGAACGCATAATCCTTCATACCTTGCCAATTGAGACTGACAGCATCCACTGCTAATGCCCTTGGGTTGGTCTCCAACTCACATAACTGTCTAATTGATTCTTCAACCATGACACTGACAAATATGGGCCTTATTTATGAGGCCTATGTCACTGTTGCATCACTTTTTTGTGAGATTTCACTATGAGTTCATTCTGTCAAATCCTTACGCTTGCTTCACAGCAGGTGTAAGGACTGATGCAGGCCCTTTTACATGGGACTCGCCTATGTGTAATGACACATGGCTGGGGTTGCGTCTGTTTAGAGACAAACTCCAGCAATGCATCATTACTCCACCACCAGGTACATCAGGATCCTTGATGTAACTGGTCAATTCTTGTGACATGGAGCGATTTACTGTAAACACGGCACATCCAAGGTGTCGCAAGGATGGTGCAATGAAAAGGGTCACATCGCTGTTTTCAACCAGTGATGCAACACTTTTCATAAATGAGGCCCTATGTCTCTAATGGACCCATCCATTTCTGAATATCCTGAAATGCTCTTGGCATCAGTTCTCCTTCCCTGGCAAATATTGCACGCTCATTCTTATCTTGTGCTCCATGCACCATTCCCAAAAATCCTTTGCCAATTCTGACAGTCTTTTTGACTTGATGCCTTCCAATCTGTTTATGTCACTACCGATATGTTGTCCATTTTCAAAAGAATCGTTCATCCATGTACCTGCTTCCTGAAACAGCAAATCGATAATTCCCCAGCTTTAATCTCCAACAATTTATATGATCCTTACTTTCCAGAATACTCCATCTCCCTCCTATTTCCTGACCATCCAACCTTGCTCCACATCATAAATTGCTTGCACCTGTCTCCAACACATAATCTGGTATTGCACCAAAACTTTCCCAGCCATTCCAAGCCTGCCAACTGTCCAACCACCAATTTAATTCCTCCTGTGCCTCTGAATTCTGCTTCACTTTGACTCCATACCACAGACCTCTGTTCAAACCTCTTGAGCCTTTGCAAAGTCCTGTAATTTAAAGGACCTGTACAAAATGTTTGACTCGATGAAGACAGAAGGCCAATTACCCTTAGTAATGCCTGCAAAGTTTCCTCCTGTTTCCTCAGTAAACCTTTCACTTCTTGTTTTGCCAATATAATTTTCCTGTCTGGCAACTGCAACTGAGCCTTCACAATGTCTGCTACAAATCCCTAATACTCCATATGCTGCAATGGCTCTATTATAGATTTCTCCTGATTTATTACAACTCCCAAATCTTCCAAAATTGCCTGAACCATAACACTGTGTTTTTGCAAAGTTTCTTAAATTCTTATCAATATTTCGTCCAGATAAATTGACAATCTCACACCTCTTTCTCTGAAGTAAACCCACTACTGGTCTCAGCACCTTTGAAAAACACTATGAAGCTGATGACAGACCAAAAAGGAGGTAGGTGAAGTGGCAAAGCTGTCCCTTCCACCTGAACTGAAGATATTGCTGACATATTTGCGCTATTGTTACTGAGAAATAAGTCTCTTTCAAATCTTTCTTTACTAACCAGTCCTTGTCCATTAAATTATCTCTCAAAATATGTATTCCTTTCATCGTGAAATGTCTATAAACCACATGGAAATTCTGCTCACCTAAATTGACTACCTGTCTTCAGCCCTTGTTTTTTTCTCCACTACAAATAGAATACTGACAAACCTTTTTTTGTTCCTCTGTTACCTTCAATATGCTCCTTTTCTAACATTCCTTCTATTTCCTGTTTTACAAGCATTTGCACCTCTTTCTGGAAAAATATTTCCATGGGTTCTTTCTCTTGAATTGGAACTGAATGTAATTTTATCACATACCCCTTCCCTGTTTCCAAAACCCACAAATCTTTATGATCTTTTCCCATGCTTTGAGATGATATTTTAATCTGGCTTCTGTGTTCTGTTTCTCCCTACTGGACCTTGCTGAGGATATAGACTTCCTGAATGAGAATTGCCTCTGAAATTTCCTCTACTTTAGACATATACTCCACCTTGTGAAAATGGGCCTCCATAGTCAGTGCGGCCGAAAGTCTGACCCCCGCCTTCCAGCCCTGCCATGTAAATTTCCTTCTCTGAAACTTTTCTCATTGAGGCATATGCCATGTCTAGGGCTGTGAAATTCTGGACATATTCCCCCAGCGATTTAACCAATCTCACGCCGAACAAAAGTCCCTTGGTTTCATTTTTCACAAAATCCCCTAGTTTTGGACTTACTCTATGTGTTTCTGCTATAAGCCCTGCATTGGTGCCCTTTGGTTTCATCCCCACAACAGATCAAGATCTAGATCTGTTCAAATAAATAGGGCTCTTCAACCATATCAAAGATCCTTGGAAACGGGCCTAAAACATCTAGAAGTCTGTCTTCACATTGTTTTAACAACCTCTCTAGGACCTTTCTTGACCACGACCTAACTTAAATAATTAAGGGCCAGATGTAGGTAAAATCAATTTTGCGAATCCTTAATAGCAAATTTTACTGATTCGCTATTAAGGACTCGCAAAATTGAATGTATGAATGAATCGCTAAAATACTGTTATGTTATGTTATGTTAATAGTTTATAAAGCGCGTGAATCACCCCCAAGGGGGTCTCTCGGCGCTAACAAGGCAGTGCGGGGCGGCTGAAGCAATATCATTCTGCGAAGAGGGTGGTCTTCAGTATCTTTCTGAACCTAAGGTAGTCGGAGCATTGCCTCAGGGGAAGGGCGAGCTGATTCCAGATCATAGGAGCTTGATAGGAGAAAGATTTACCTCCTAACCGTGTTCTCTTAATTCTCGGAGTAAGTAGCAGAGATTTGGAACAGGATCTCAGGTCGCGACTGGGAGTATATTGGAGGAGTCTCGCAGCCAGATATGGGGGGCCGGGTCCCCACAGTGCTTTGTGTGTCAAGCAGCAGAGCTTAAACTTGATCCGTTTCCGCACTGGCAACCAATTAAGTTGTCGGAGCAGCGGGAGTGAAGCTGATCTATACGGGGCATTAGTAACTAATCGTGCCGCGGTGTTTTGAACCACCTGCAGACGGCTAAGCGCAGACTCATTAGCAGCGACCAAGAGAGCATTACAGTAGTCCAATTTATTCAGTACGAGTGCCTGAACAAGTGTCTTGCAGAGAGAGTCCGAGAGATAGGGAAGGGCTTTCCTCAAACGTCTCGAACGCAGCGGAGAGATCTAAAAGGACCAGGATGGCAGACTGTCCCTGACCAAGAGTAAGTCTAATGTAGTCGGTTACGGCTACCAACGTGGTCTCTGTGCTGTAGTTTGCACGGAATCCTGATTGGGACGGATCCAGGTATCCGGTTGCTTCGATAAGGTTAGAAAGATGTTTATTCACATGCTTCTCCAGGACCTTGCTCAGATAGGGCAGAAGGGAGATAGGACGGAGGTTGGAGAGGTCATCCATTGGAAGTTTATTGTTTTTTCGCAATGGAATGACCTGGGCTGCTTTCCAAGTGGGGGAGACCAGACCCCTTCCAAGAGAAGAGTTAAAAAGTGGACTAACAGAGTCTGCGAGTACCTGTGCGAGAGGCGCCGAGATTTTTGCAGGCATAACATCTAAAGGGGAACCGGATTTAACATTGCACAAAAGTGTGATGGTCTCATCCCTAGAGAGGGGTGGGAAAGTCAGTAGAGTTGTATGGGTGGCATTATGGGATTTAAGGGTGTCATCAGGCAAGGGTGCATGACGGGTACTTGCGAATTTATCGTAAATGGAGTCAATTTTTTGTATAAAAATAGAGCTAATGTTGTTGCAGAGAGACTGGAAGAGGTTGTTATCCAATTCACATGCGTTTGGACAAATGAAATCTTGCAGAATTTGATGAAGGATTTTAGGGGAATTACCTGCCTGTCTTAGTTGCTGGGCTATGTGCGATCTACGGGCTTGTTTGATTTCGTTGTGGTATAGGGTGAGTGCGGCTCTGTAATTTGCTTTATCCGTGTCTTGGTGGTTGCGACGCCACCTTCTTTCCAAATTTTAGCAGCGGCTTTTTGTTGTGCGTAATTCGGGGGTAAACCAGATAGCCAGAGTATTCCTAGGGGCTTTAGTACAAGTCTTTACAGGGGCGATGGAATTGATGGTCGCTAGGACAGTGGTGTTGAAGAGGGTAAGATTTTCTTCAGTATTATTGGTCAGTGGATACCTGGGGGTATAAAGACCGATGAAAAGGACTCATGGTTGATTTTGTGCCATTGTCTGTAGGCAAATTGAGTGTGTGCTGCCGTTATAGTGGGCGCATGGAAACACTGCACTTGAAAATTAATGAGTGCATGGTCCGTCCAGCACATAGGGCGGGGAGCTCCACATGCAAGCCGGTCAGTATTGGCGGTTTGATGGTTTTTAACTAATGCAAATCTTCTTAGTCGTAACTTTCCAACATTTCATCTGGAGTGATTATATAGAGTGTGATAGTGTGTAATTGGCAGTATGGTGTAACTGGAATATTTATGGTGCAATTCTCTATACTAGTCCAAAGAGAAAAATCTTTTTAACTAGGTAATTAGCAAATCCTTAAGGCTAAAGTGCACTTTCTTTTGTGCTACTTACATTGCATTTAAGGAATCGCAATTTGCGATTCCTTAAATGCAATTGCAAAATAGGGAATCGCAATTTTTGCAACTCCTTATTTTGCGAGTAGGTTTAATCTTACCTACATTGCTCAAAGCCAAATTGCGATCGCAAAGGCCGAAATTCTGTGAATTTCGGCATTTGCGATCTCTATTTGGCTTCCTACATCTGGCCCTAAATAATGAGGTATGGGTCTAGGTTTGGGGTCATAGTCTCCTTGACCTCTATGATGAGCCTTGAGCACTTAGCCCTCATGAGATTTCGCTTATTCCTTTTGAATGGATGTCTAATCCAATATTTTATGTAATCTGCAACATGCCCCAATGGCCATCAATATGAGCTTCGAGGATGCCATATCTGTGATGGATTAAATAACACTTGGCCCAATAGATCCTTCACCTCTTTTTTAACTTTTTGGTTTATACTGTCAGTCCCTGAAAAGTATTCTGGCCCATCATTGAATCCCAAATCTAGGATATACTCATCAATCTCTGTGTCTGTATCTTGATCTTCCCAAGTAGGCTATATGCCCTTTTCCTTTGCAGCTTGTAGCTGCCTTTCATTTGTGCAGCTTTGGACACCAATCAGTGACTCACAAGATACCTTATTCTCTGTTAAACCAATGACAGTTCTGTTTTTGTTTTTTGAAAAATGTTCCTCCTGGTCCTGTATTCTGCAAATCCTCCTTCTCTGAGAGAGAACAAAACTCCTCTTCCTCTATAGTTTTACATTTTCTTTTTTCTTCTTTTGTTATTTTCTTTTACAGTCTCCTGAACCTTATTCAAAATTTCTTTGTCAATTAATTTCCTAATGACCTTCTCCTGCACATCCTGTGTTGTAATTTCTTCATCTTCTACCATTTCCTATTTTTTTCTTTCCTTCTTTATTATTTTCCCTCCAAAAACTCCTTATTTTCCCCTAAATCCAAGTTTTTAAAAATACACCCTTTTCCTCAGCAATGCTAAATCTGCCCACCAATTGGAAACCATCAGCTGTTTAACCCCTTGTATGCCCATGACGAGCTGGACTCGTCATGGAGCACAGTCGCGCTGTGCCCATGACGAGTCCAGCTCGTCATGAGGCATACCCTAGGGAATCCCTCTGGTGCGGGCACCAGAGGGATTCCCTTTCTGCACAAATAGCCTCGGGAGCTGGGGAAGAGCTTCCCCAGCACCCGAGCCCCCCCCCCCCCTTTCACTGCAATGACGATCGGCGCGCAAGTCGCGCCGACGTCATTACAGTGAAACTGAAACTGAAATGAGCCAAGAGGCTCATTTCAGGTTTCACTTTGTGCGTGCTCAGGGGGTTATCTCAGCCCCCTGAGCACGTAGAAAGACGGGAGAGGTATCGTTGGAAAGGGGAGAATCTCCCCTTTCCAATGGTATCCCTCCCCAGTGGATCGCTGCTTGGGGATCGCCACAGGAGGGCGATCCCCAAGCAGGGATCCACCCACTAGACACCAGGTAGGGGGGAGCGGCCCCTTGGGCAAGGGCCTTTGCTCCCCCTGTGTATTTTTGGGCATTTTAGTCTTTTTGCCCCCCCTGGGGGGCAGATGGGGCATCGGCCCCCAATCTGCCCCCCCCGGGGGGGCAAAAAGCCCACTAGACACCAGGGAATTGTTAAAAAACAAAAAAAAAATAGGGGGGGGGCTGCCCAAAACGGGCAGGCCCATACCCCCACCCCACCCCCCAATTATTACAGTCTTTCTGCCCCCCCCCAGGGGGCAGATGGGGCATTGGCCCCTAATCTGCCCCTTCGGGGGGGGGGCAGAAAGCCCACTAAACACCAGGGATTTTTTGGGCACAATTGTTTTTAGGGTGTGGGCTGCCCGAAACGGGCACGCCAATGCCCCCACTCTCCCCCCCACAAAAATTTCAGTCTTTCTGCCCCCCAGGAGGCAGATGGGAGCTGTAGCCCCCAATCTGGCCCCCCCGGGGGCGCAGAATGCCGACTAGAAACCATGGATTTTTTTGTTTTATTAGTGTAGGGGTAGGGGCTCCCCAAAATGGGCATGACAATACCCCACCCCACCCCAGAGAAATTCCAGTCTTTCTGCCCCCCGGGAGGGCAGATGGTGGCAGTGGCCCCTGATCTGCCCCCTGGGGGGGCAGAAAGCCCAGTAGGCGCCAGCGAGTATGCAGGCTTTTTTTATGCGTGGGGGTGGGGGCTACCCAAAATGGTCATACCAATGCCCCCACCCCCACAAAAAATAGCCACAGTCTTTCTGCCCCTTTAGGGGCATATCAGGATGAAACCCCCTTCCCCGATTCCCCCCCAGGGCGTCAGAAAGCCCACTGGGCTCCGATTTTTTTTTAGCAATGTGCATACCTGTGGATTTTGGGCCCTAGCGCAGTTGGCACGTAGGCGAACCTAGCAAAACTGTACATTCCTTAAAACTAGACACCGAGGGGAATCCTGGATGGGGTGACTTCACTGGCTCTCACCAGGTTCTGTTACCCAGAATCCATTGCAAACCTAAAAATGTGTTCAAAATAACACTTTTTCCTCACATTTCTTTGGCGGAAAGTTCTGGAATCTGCATAGGTCCACAAAATTCCACCCACCCTGCGTTCCCCAAAGTCTTCAGAGAAAAATGGTACCTCACTTGCGTGGGTAGGCATAGTGCCCGCGTCAGGCCCAAAACATATTGAGGAGACATCAAAATTACCTATCACAAAACAACCTGGTTTTGCAAAGGGGGTCCTATGAGTTTTTGGCCCCGGGCTTGGTGGCCACCTAGGGAAACCTACCAAACTCACACATTTCTGAAAACTAGACACCCGGGGGATTCCAGGGAGGTATGGTTTGCGTGGATCCCCCAACGTTTCCTTACCCAGAATGCCCTGCAAACCTCAAACTTAGCTAAAAAAATCACCTTTTTCACACTTTTTTGTGTGGGAAAGTTGTGGCATCACCGGGCTGACACAAATTTCCTACCACCCAGTGTTCCCCCGGGTCTCCCGATAAAAACGGTGCCTCACTCGTGTGGGAGGTCTAAGTACCCGCGACAGGCAAGGTCCCAAAACGTATTGAGGCGACATGAAAATTGCCTACCTCAAAACGACCTGGTTTTGCAAGCGGGGTCACCTGGGTTTTTGGCCCGGTGCTCGGCGGCCACCTAAGGGAACCTACCAAACCCACACATTTCTGAAAACTAGACACCCGGGGAATTCCAGGGACGTATGGCTTGCGTGGATCCCCCAACGTTTCCTTACCCAGAATGCCCTGCAAACCTAAAATTTAGCTGAAAAAATCACCTTTTTCACACATTTTTGTGTGGGAAAGTTGTGGCATCACCGGGCTGACACAAATTTCCTACCACCCAGCGTTCCCCCGGGTCTCCCGATAAAAACGGTGCCTCACTCGTGTGGGAGGCCCAAGTATCCGAGATAGGCAAGGCCCCAAAACTTATTGAGGCGACATGAAAATTGCCTACCTCAAAACGACCTGGTTTTGCAAGGCGGTTCACCTGGGTTTTTGGCCCGGTGCTCGGCGGCCACCTAGGGGAACCTACCAAACCCACACATTTCTGAAAACTAGACACCCGGGGGATTCCAGGGAGGTATAGCTTGCGTGGATCCCCCAACGTTTCCTTACCTAGAATGCCCTGCAAACCTCAAATTTAGCTGAAAACATCACCTTTTTCACACATTTTTGTGTGGGAAAGTTGAGGCATCACCGGGCTGACACAAATTTCCTACCACCCAGCGTTCCCCCGGGTCTCCCGATAAAAACGGTACCTCACTCGTGTGGGAGGCCCAAGTACCCGCGACAGGCAAGGCCCCAAAACGTATTGAGGCGACATGAAAATTGCCTACCTCAAAACGACCTGGTTTTGCAAGGGGGGTCACCTGGGTTTTTGGCCCGGTGCTCAGCGGCCACCTAGGGAAACCTACCAAACCCACACATTTCTGAAAACTAGACACCCAGGGGATTCCAGGGAGGTATGGCTTGCGTGTATCCCCCAACGTTTCCTTACCCAGAATGCCCTGCAAACCTCAAATTTAGCTGAGAAAAACACCCTTTTCACACATTTTTGTGTGGGAAAGTTGAGGCATCACCGGGCTGACACAAATTTCACACCACCCAGCATTCCCCCGGGTCTCCCGATAAAAACGGTGCCTCACTCGTGTGGGAGGCCCAAGTACCCGTGACAGGCAAGGGTCCAAACCGTAGTGCGCCTCAACAGGCAAGGGTCCTAAACGTACTGCGCCTCACTACGTTTTGGGCCCTTGTCTGTCGCGGGTACTTGGGCCTCCCACACGAGTGAGGCACCGTTTTTATCGGGAGACCCGGGGGAACGCTGGGTGGTAGGAAATTTGTGTCAACCCGGTGATGCCACAACTTTCTCACACAAAAATGTGTGAAAAAGGTGATTTTTTCAGCTAAATTTGAGGTTTGCAGGGCATTCTGGTTAAGGAAACGTTGGGGGATCCATGCAAGCCATACCTCTCTGGAATCCCCCAGGTGTCTAGTTTTCAGAAATGTGTGGGTTTGGTAGGTTCCCCTAGGTGGCCGCGGAGCACGGGGCCAAAAACCCAGGTGACCCCCTTGCGAAACCAGGTCGTTTTGAGGTAGGCAATTTTCATGTCGCCTCAATACGTTTTGGGCCCTTGCCTGTCGCGGGTACTTGGGCCTCCCACACGAGTGAGGCACCGTTTTTATCGGGAGACCCGGGGGAACGCTGGGTGGTAGGAAATTTGTGTCAGCCCGGTGATGCCACAACTTTCCCACACAAAAATGTGTGAAAAAGGTGATTTTTTTCAGCTAAATTTGAGGTTTGCAGGGCATTCTGGGTAAGGAAACGTTGGGGGATCCACGCAAGCCATACCTCCCTGGAATCCCCCGGGTGTCTAGTTTTCAGAAATGTGTGGGTTTGGTACGTTCCCCTAGGTGGCCGCCGAGCACCGGGCCAAAAACCCAGGTGACCCCCTTGCGAAACCAGGTCGTTTTGAGGTAGGCAATTTTCATGTCGCCTCAATACGTTTTGGGCCCTTGCCTGTCGCGGGTACTTGGGCCTCCCACACGAGTGAGGCACCGTTTTTATCGGGAGACCCGGGGGAACGCTGGGTGGTAGGAAATTTGTGTCAGCCCGGTGATGCCACAACTTTCCCACACAAAAATGTGTGAAAAAGGTGATTTTTTTCAGCTAAATTTGAGGTTTGCAGGGCATTCTGGGTAAGGAAACGTTGGGGGATCCACGCAAGCCATACCTCCCTGGAATCCCCCGGGTGTCTAGTTTTCAGAAATGTGTGGGTTTGGTAGGTTCCCCTAGGTGGCCGCCGAGCACCGGGCCAAAAACCCAGGTGACCCCCCTTGCGAAACCAGGTCGTTTTGAGGTAGGCAATTTTCATGTCACCTCAATACGTTGTGGGCCCTTGCCTGTCACGGGTACTTGGGCCTCCCACATGAGTGAGGCATCGTTTTTATCGGGAGACCTGGGGGAACGCTGGGTGGTAGGAAATTTGTGTCAGCCCGGTGATGCCACAACTTTCCCACACAAAAATGTGTGAAAAAGGTGTTTTTTTTCAGCTAAATTTGAGGTTTGCAGGGCATTCTGGGTAAGGAAACGTTGGGGGATCCACGCAAGCCATACCTCCCTGGAATCCCCCGGGTGTCTAGTTTTCAGAAATGTGTGGGTTTGGTAGGTTCCCCTAGGTGGCCGCCGAGCACCGGGCCAAAAAGCCAGGTGACCCCCCTTGCAAAACCAGGTCGTTTTGAGGTAGGCAATTTTCATGTCGCCTCAATACGTTTTGGGGCCTTGCCAGTCGCGGGTACTTGGGCCTCCCACACGAGTGATGCACCGTTTTTATCGGGAGACCCGGGGGAGCGCTGGGTGGTAGGACATTTGTGTCAGCCCGGTGATGCCTCAACTTTCCCACACAAAAATGTGTGAAAAATGTGATTTTTTCAGCTAAAATTGAGGTTTGCAGGGGATTCTGGGTAAGTAAACGTTGGGGGATCCACGCAAGCCATGCCTCCCTGAAAGCACACAGGTGTCTAGTTTTCAAAAATGTATAGGTTTGCTAGGTTTCCCAAGGTGCCCGCAGAGCTAGGGTTCAAAAACTACAGCTAGACATTTTGCCAAAAAAGGGTCATTTTTCACTGCGAAATTGAGGTGTGACCACGTTGCGTTTTGCGCCGTTTCCTGTCGCGGGCACTAGGCCGACCCACACAAGTGAGGTACCGTTTTTCTCGTAAGACTTTGGGGAACGCGGGGTGGGTGGAAATTTGTGGATCCACGCAGATTCCAGAACTTTCCACCACAGAAATGTGGGGAAAATGAGTTTTTTTTGTCAATTTTTTAGGTTTGCAAGGGATTGTGGGTAACAGACCCTGGTGGGAGGCCGTCAAGTCACCCCATCCTGGATTCCCCTGGGTGTCTAGTTTTCAAAATTGTATAGGTTTGCTAGGTTTCCCAAGGTGCCCGTAGAGCTAGGGTTCAAAAACTAGAGCTAGGCACTTTGCCAAAAAAGGGTACATTTTCACTGCGATATTGAGTTGTGACCACGTTGCGTTTTGCGCCGTTCCCTGTCGCGGGCACTAGGCCGACTCACACAAGTGAGGTACCTTTTTTCTCGTAAGACTTTGGGGAACGCAAGGTGGGTGGAAATTTGTGGATCCACGCAGATTCCAGAACTTTCCACCACAGAAATGTGTGGAAAATGTGTTTTTTTTGACAATTTTTTAGGTTTGCAAGGGATTCTGGGTAACAGACCCTGGTGGGAGGCAGCCAAGTCACCCCATCCTGGATTCCCCTGGGTGTCTAGTTTAAAAAAATGTATAGGTTTGCTAGGTTTCCCAAGGTGCCCGCAGAGCTAGGGTTCAAAAACTAGAGCTAGGCACTTTGCCAAAAAAGGGTAAATTTTCACTGCGATATTGAGTTGTGACCACGTTGCGTTTTGCGCCGTTTCCTGTCGCGGGCACTATGCCTACCCACACAAGTGAGGTACCATTTTTATAGGGAGACTTAGGGTAATTCAGTTTTGTAAAGGAACTGTTATTATCTATTGACTTTCGATGCATTTCTGCCTTCCAAATGAAAGATATTGTGTAAAAAAGAAGTCATTCTAAAAAATGACTGATAATTCTCATGCTAGTATGAGTATTCCCAATTTCAGAAATGTGCAAATATCTACTGTTTCTAAACTCTATATTTTGTTCCCATTTCAGAAATACATAGGTGTCTTTCATACCGATTTTTCCATGTACACATTTTTACAGAATAATTACTATATACCCGGTACATAATAAAAAACCATTGCAAGTTGCTGCTCAGTTTTTGGCTCTGGGTTCGTCGGGTTCTTGGTGAACCTACAAGTCCTATATATCCCCACAACCAGTAATGTCCAGCGGATGTAATGGTATATTGCTTTCAAAGAGCTGTCATAATTAGAAGAAGTTACAGGTGAAAACGTTGACACGAAAGGCTTTTTTTTTTAACTAATTTTCAATTTATCCTATATTTAACTGTTAGTTTCTATAAAAAAACCTTGATGGATCTACACAAATGACCCCTTGCTGAATTCAGAATTGTGTCTTCTTCTCGAAAATGTATAGCTTTCCAGGATCCATTATTGCTTTTGTAACCATTTCTGCAATTAACTAGAAGGAGGTCAAAAGCACAAAAAATAGCAAAATTAGGCTATGTCCCAGAAAAATGCCAAAACTGTGTAAAAAATGTTGGGTTTCTGCCAAAAGTCTGGTATCCCTCGATAAGCTGGGAAAATGGTGATTTCAACCCCACAAACCCTTTTTTGATAACATTTGCAGGGAAAAACCCAGATGCTTTCATTTGCAGCCCGTTTTTCCAATTTTTGGGAAAAAAACAACATTTTGCTGTATTTTAGCTCATTTCTGTGACCCCTCTAGGAGAATCCACAAACCCTGAGTACCTTTAGAATCCCCATGATGTTAGAAGAAAAGGACGCAAATTTGGCGTGGATACCTTATGTGGTCAAAGAGTTACAGGGGTCTAAGTGCGCACTACCCCAAATAGCCAAAAAAGGGCGTGGCACAGGAGGGGAAAAGGCCTGGCAGCGAAGGGGTTAACTGACATCCGATAACCATCAGAGACAAGTTGCTAAGCAGCCTTGAGCACGTGCCAATGTGCTCCTAGTCACCTGCCCCACAAGGCCTAATGACTTTGAAAACGTTGTGGATCCGAAGATGCTAACACGCGCCCAACCTGCCTTAGAGAGAAGCCTCTTTGCTACGATGTGGCTTCTCTCGACGCTTCGCCACTATCAGCCCTCATGCGCTGAAGTAGTTTGCGATACTTTGCTTGAGCCCGATTTCAATATAGTGGTAGGCCCATTTTAAAACTTATCACAGCTGCTACAATCTATTGAAACACATTGTTTCACTGTAACTCTTCCGGACACCTCATTTCTTTCTTATTGAAGGCCAGAAACTAGTTACCTATCAGAATCGAACACTCTGAAAAACGAAATGCAACCCTTTTAAATTACCCGAAAATTGTATTTATACTTACAAACATATCGATCACAAACTGTACTATTTGTGTAAAATACTGTGAAAACTCATTCAGCTGTATACCTATACGATAGGTTCACAATATACTCATCTGTTCAGAAGCAGCAAACAAAAGAGGATGAGACTAGAATGCTGGGGATTTATGTCCTCAGTGGGTGTTATATTGTTCAATGACTTCATGCTGTTCTATTTGAAGCTTTTAAGTGCTGCTCAGAAGTGGTAAATAAAAGGTTATGCATAAGGCAAGCCTCCTGTCTTGAAATAAAATAGGGAATTTTGATGGGGTGTGCACCTTTGCTGCTTTTATTTATTTGTTTTGGAGTTTTCTATAGCACAAACATGAGCACCAGTTGCGTTATAGAAGGACACATGCATTTTGGCATGGGGAGATTAAGGGCCATATGTAGGAAGCCAAATACCGGTCGGTAACGGCCGATTTGCGGTAAATATCCCGTTACCGACCGGTATTTAGGCATTTGCTATGTAGGGGGCATATTTCAGGATTCGGTAATTTACCGAATCGGTAAAATTACCGAATCGGTAAATTTACTGATTCGGTAAATACCGAATCCTGAAATGATATGTAGGAAACACTCAAATGAGTGATGTGTAGGAATTAGAATTCGGTATTTACCACCAAATATAGGTTGGTGATAAATACCGAATACCTAGCAAAACTTGATATTTTGCTGATGTACAAGTGCCATGTGGCAGACATACATGCCCTTAGGGCATGTATGTGCGCCACATGTGCACACATGGACGAATCAGGGGTGCAACAGGGTGTCAATGTGACACCCTGCCACCCATGATACTGCCTCCCCCATTACCGATTTGGTATTTACCGATTCGGTAATGGTAACTGGCTTCCCATTCATTCCTATGGGCCTCCTGGCCCATAGGAATCAATGGGAAAGTATGCCTCATTACCGAATCGGTAAATACCGATTCTAAATTACCGACCCTTTCCGAATCGGTAAATTTTACCGATGAATTACCTACATCACATTTACCGATTCATAAATACAGAATCGGTAAAATTCGGTATTTATGAGTCGGTAAATGTGCAGCTACCTACATATGACCCTAAGTGACTGGCGCATAATCACAGAACGTTGAGCATCCCTGCTGAGACCCGAACCGGTTCTCCAGCTTTGAGGTCGACCGCTCTAGCTGTTAGACCATAACTTGTTTGTTGAGATAGTGCATACTTGTACCACTGTATCTGAAAGAACACATTTTAGGGGTGGAGAATGGAAAGCTGTATGCTTGTCTTCGTTTTTTTCTACTAAAAGCGACAGAGAAGCCCTTTGAAAGCAATGGATAATCAGAATTATAGGCAAAATTGTTTTTCACATGCCAAATCAGCAACTGACCACCATGGTTCAGAGATTTATCACACTGGGGGATTTTCATGCTCATGTTGAGGTTACAGACACTGATCAATCCTGGTACTGTACGAATTCAGAGGGTGCCCTTATGCTCATGAATTATGCTGACTCCCACCTAATTATTTCATTCAATCAATCCCTTCATCATCGTTGCAAAATATCCACATGGCTTGGCCAAAACCTTTTAAAATCCAACGGTGATAAGACTGAAATACTGTGGTATTTGACGAGCAACCCCATGTCTCCCTTACCAGGAGACCTTTGGCCCTTTAAGGCCTGTAACACCCCTCACCATCTTTACAGAACACAACCTAGCAGGTCTTATTCAAAATAACCTCACGCTCTCCAGTTATGCCAATAAACTGTCAGCATCCTGATTATCCCTTAATAAGATCATCTGGTAAATTCTACCCTTGCTTCCCAGACAACATAGTCCTCTGGTACTTTAGTCTGCCATTCTTAGCAGACAGAACTACTGTAGCACACTGTTTCTGGGGGTCCTTGACTATCTCCTAAAGCACTTTTTTTCATATTGACACAGCAGCTGCTAAATTGCAGCTGTCTCTTCCACGCTATCCTTGCAATGCTATGCAGCTGCTTGCAATGGCTGCCTATAGCTAAGTGAATACTTTTTGACTCCATTTGCATAACTCACAAGGCCATGCACCAGGTTGGCCCTATCTTTCTTCAGCAGAAGTTCAAACTGTGTCTACCTCCTCAGGGAAATCTTCGATCTGCTGTCAGCCTTAAAGTCATTTCCAAATTAAAAAGGCATGAACCGGAGGTTGGGCCTTCACTGCACAAGCTTCCCGGCTCTTGAACAAACTGCCTCTCTACGTCCTATCAGTGACACCCGGACTTTCAGGAAGTCACTTAAAGCTTGGCTGTATACATTTTAAGCTCCCTTTTGCACTCTATTTTCCAGGTGATTGTTCAGTTTTTGTTAGTGTATCTCGATGATCAGCACTAGACCACCAGGTAAGAGTCACACTCTTCAAGTGGCATAGTAATAAAGAACGGTGATGGATTAAACCCAGATCAGTTGACTGGGGGTGAGTGCTTGCAATGTTCAACACTCCGTCCTTCATTTCCTTTGGTTTTGCTTTGTTCGCCATAAGTTGGCAGGGTATGCTCAGACGTGAGTCCCTTGCTCACTTTGCCACTGGATTCAAGCAAGCCTGGCTGAAGATGGCTGAAATGCCAGAAACCGGTCCTAGGAAGCTTGTTTCCGGTCCATGGAAGGCATGGCTTGGCAGTTCGGGCTGGACTGTTCCCATGAGGCACAGGGTCAGACTGATTTGCATATGGCCATGTCTGAACTGGGGTGGCAGAGTGGGCTAAAGAACGGTGATGGATTAAACCCAGATCAGTTGACTGGGGGTGAGTGCTTGCATTGTTCAACACTCCGTCCTTCATTTCCTTTTGTTTTTGCTTTGTTCGCCATAAGTTGGCAGGGTATGCTCAGACGTGAGTCCCTCGCTCACTTTGCCACTGGATTCAAGCAAGCCTGGCTGAAGACGGCTGAAATGCCAGAAACCGGTCCTAGGAAGCTTGTTTCTGGTCCAGGGAAGACATGGCTTGGCAATTCGGGCTGGACTGTTCCCATGAGGCACAGGGTCAGACTGATTTGCATATGGCCATGTCTGAACTGGGGTGGCAGAGTGGGCTAAAGAACGGTGATGGATTAAACCCAGATCAGTTGACTGGGGGTGAGTGCTTGCATTGTTCAATACTTCGTCCTTCATTTCCTTTGGTTTTTGCTTTGTTCGCCATAAGTTGGCAGGGTATGCTCAGACGTGAGTCCCTTGCTCACTTTGCCACTGGATTCAAGCAAGCCTGGCTGAAGACGGCTGAAATGCCAGAAACCGGTCCTAGGAAGCTTGTTTCCGGTCCAGGGAAGACATGGCTTGGCAATTCGGGCTGGACTGTTCCCATGAGGCACAGGGTCAGACTGATTTGCATATGGCCATGTCTGAACTGGGGTGGCAGAGTGGGCTAAAGAACGGTGATGGATTAAACCCAGATCAGTTGACTGGGGGTGAGTGCTTGCATTGTTCAACACTTCGTCCTTCATTTCCTTTGGTTTTTGCTTTGTTCGCCATAAGTTGGCAGGGTATGCTCAGACGTGAGTCCCTTGCTCACTTTGCCACTGGATTCAAGCAAGCCTGGCTGAAGACGGCTGAAATGCCAGAAACCGGTCCTAGGAAGCTTGTTTCCGGTCCAGGGAAGACATGGCTTGGCAGTTCGGGCTGGACTGTTCCCATGAGGCACAGGGTCAGACTGATTTGCATATGGCCATGTCTGAACTGGGGTGGCAGAGTGGGCTAAAGAACGGTGATGGATTAAACCCAGATCAGTTGACTGGGGGTGAGTGCTTGCATTGTTCAACACTCCGTCCTTCATTTCCTTTGGTTATAGTAATAATATTATTCAAGCACCCGCCCAAATTCCCACAGTCTGCACTACTATTTACAAAGCTTTATTTATTAGAATTTTCTTATGCATTTCAGAATACCTAGCCGAACAATAGCTGCCTCAACAGCAGGAAGCACAGCAATGACACTAGTTGCCATAACATTCACCAATACAGCTGCCCCAATAGCTGCCACTATAGCAGTAACAACTACAAGCACAGTCGTCGGAACCACAGTTGTAAGGACAACAGGGACACACAACAGCTACCCAAACAACAGGAAGCACAGCAATGATAGCAGTTGCCATAACAGCCACTAATACAGCTGCCACAATAGCCACCACTACAGCATCAACAACTACAAGCATAGTCAGATCTAGAGTTGTAACGACAGCAGGTGCCACAGAAGTGACAAAAGCTGCCAGTGATCACATCAGTGATCACAGTAGGAACCACAGTAACATCTACAGATCCCATCACTGCAGCAGCAACAACTACCACAATAATCTCTTGTTCATCCACATGAGCAACAAGAGGGGCCACAGTGGGGCCACCATACTAGCCACATTAGCTACTAACTTAGCTCCTCCAGAAGTTTCAACAGTTGCACAATAGTTGCAAGCACAGCAGAGTCCACAACTTCCACCTCAGTTGTAACAACAGTGATAATCACAGCTGCCACCACAGCAGGAAAAATAGAAACAATCACAGCTGCCACAACAATAGGGTCAACAATAGCCACAATGCTAGGCCACAGCACCAACCACAACTATAGCCAAAGAGGGGACTACAACAGTAACCACATCTACAATCACAGCAGGAATCACAGTAGACGCAACTGCTGTATTGACAGCATTCAATATAGTAAGGACCAAAACAGTGAGCACAGCTGTTACCAAGGCAGGCACAACCTTTGCCAGTGCATTAGGAACCCTAGCAACAACCACTGGTGTAATCACAGCATACTCACAGTTGCCTCCATGACAGGGCAATGGCAGTAACAGCAGCTGCCAGAAAGGAAGGAATCACAGCAGTGCCTTCTTGGCTAACCACTGCTAGGATAACAGCTTTTATGACAGAAAGAACAACAGCAGCAACAACAGCTGCTACCTTACCAGGAACCACAGTAGCAAGAACAGCTGCTACTTCAGCTGGAGCCCCCAGATCTCCTGCCACAACTGCCATGACAGGAGCAAAAGTTGTCACAGCAGCAACATTGGCAAACATAGCAGAGAACACAGCAGTGACCACAGCTCTAATGAGAGCAGGTACCACAGCCATAACAACAGCAGGGATCAGAGCAATAACCAAAGCTGATAGAAAAGAAGCAACTGTCAAAACTGTGTTCAGCCTCAGGAAGTGTGACAACATCATCACGCCAGACAGAAAGTTGCCTTGGCTTCCTGTGGTTTCTTATATCAGATTATTCTTTTGTGCGCATGCCTTCACCCCTCCGTTAGTTTGTATTTCAGTGCAGTCTGAATAAGTTGGTTATAATATAGCTAGGTATTTTGTCTTTGTTGAGGTCCATCCATAATACATAATTGAAAATCTGTCTCCCGGAGGGTATCTATTATCGATCAATGTATAACACAAATGCTTAATCATCATTGTTGAGCCTGTATAAGTAGAAAGAAGATAGGTTGTCACTTCCATCTGCCTTGAAACAACAGCCATTGAGCTTGTTAGTCTGAGCAGGAGGAGATCCTAATTCCCATCATAATTCATAGACCTCTTGCCCTAGTGGTGTATAACACACCACCTGTGTGACGAGAAACTGACAGTTGGGTCTCCGAGATGAGTGCTATCTAGATCTGCTGCTACTTCATGTAAAAGTTGTATACAATATTATGGTTTCTTTTCTCTTATGTTGCCAATTTGACTACTAATTGCCCACCTTTTCAAGACATACATATTGGATCGCTCATGTGATTCATGAGTACAAAATATTTTATAGAATTTTTATGAGAGTCAATAGACCAAACAAAATAGAGCACTGACAAGGTACGTTGAATTTTACAATATCACATTAATATAATAATTGTACCCATACAATGAGAATTGCAGTATAATAGATGGTAAAATTGAAAAATAATGGTGGGGAATCAATAAATATTATCTTCACAGGAAAATCATAATAGAGCTTTTTATTAAAATCTCATAGAATTGACATATTATATAGTATATAACATATTAATAGTACTTATTTATAAATATAGGGCTATATAATTATCAATCAGTTTCCAAAATATTTGACAAGCAGACGTGTTTGAAACAACACCCAACATCAGCTCCTTTTCTGGTAAAAATTATCCATGACCACCATGCATGGATTGATAATAATGAAACGGTTTTCTAATTGACAGTAATTAACTTTAGAGCAGCAGATAGTAAGAAATCAAAGATCTTGTTCTTAGAATCTAACTGCTTGGTTGAAAGTAAAACCAATTTACAAGTCAACTTATTATATCAAAGTTTATCTGAGAAATATATATTTTTTTATATTAACATCCCAAACCTCTTTTCAAAACTTTGAGACAATATTACAATCAAAAAGCATATGTTTTAATGGGTTGAATTCGAATTACAGTGCCAAGAATTAGGAGAATTTAGTAGTTTTGCATTAAGCATTTTTAATGGGGTTCATATACAATTAAATAATATGAAGGAATTAGTTTGGTATAAAAACACTGCTACTCATCCAGAGACACTATTCATCCATATTTTTCTTCATACGTCTTGAGAAATAGATATATTGAGTTCATTATTCCGAAAAGCAGAGATAAAATGAATAATATTCCTTTCAAAATAATTCAAATTGCCATAATACATTGACACAGCATGGGATGAAGTAGATATTGTTTGTATGTAAATCTCTAAATCAGATATGTTTTTTCACTTGAAAATTGTTGGTAAATGAATCAAGAATGGAATTACATAAAAGTTCATGTTTAGAAATTTCTGATGGGTCAGGATATATTTTTGTTGCAGTTCTTCAAAAGTTAAAAAAGTGATATTGATTATTGTGTGGTGCAAAGACAGTGCAGGAGAGGGGTTTGTTTCTTTAGTATTTCAGTTTTTACATAATGTATATGCTAAGAGTCAACGCAATACTTTTTGTCATCATGTGGCTGTTTGTCTCTGGGTTACAGAGCTCTGCATCGTATTTGACGATTGCCATAATAAAAACTGTTGTTAAAAAAAAATGCAAATAAAAATACTTCTAAAAAAAAAGTTATTATACATATCTTTTAAGTTAAAAATACCAGCATTCATCCAAGATTACAAAAATGCTATATTTCAATCAAGCTTTAACCAACAACTATACCATAAGGACATAATTAAGGTATGGGAAATAGGTGATTGAAAAAGAGAGTCCTGTCATTTTAATTTTGTAGATTTTAGAATTGTAGATCTTCCTATTAAAGTGTCAGAAGAAGACATAGTCAGCAATACAGGTATCGGAAACGGTGATACCAATCTTTGTTCAATGAGAAGCAATGAAGGTGCATTGTTAAAGTCGGTATTGGTAAAACAGGAGGTACTTTGTTTTAAAATAAACACTTTATGATAATTTAAAATGTCTGGTAAACCAAAACCGCCTTTACACGTTGCAATTTTAAATTTTTTATACCTTATATTGGGTGCTTTGTTATTGCAAATAAATTTAGATATATGTTTATCTATTTGTTTTATAAAACTTAAGAGGAAGTTGAGTCGGTATCATAGAATAACCATTTTAGTACCATTTAAGTAGAATCAACTTTTCTCCACCAGGATAAGTGTATGCTAGACCACTTATCAATTTTGTCTTTGTTAAGATTAAGGATATATTCACAGTTCAATTGTTTATTATTCTTATTCTTATTTATTATTTATAGGTTTTATATAACGCTAGCTAGACCCAAAGGTATCAGAGCTCTTTACATATTGTTCTGGGCTGTTCCATAGAAGTTCATAAAAGTATACAGTTCAAAACATAAAGGTACATCCAAATAAACATGTCAAGTTCAAGTTTCAAGTTTAAAAGCTTTATTCGGTTTGCAATAAAAACCATATAAGCAATAAAAGAAAACAAATTATGCATTATAATAACCTTTGCAATCTTTCACAAGTAAAATACATAATGGGATATCTACAGAATTTACAAAAAGTGCCATGTGCTAACAGTGAACATTATGTGCAAATTACGCTATAAAGTGTCATATGCCAACTATATTCCTAATCAAATGGCGCTTTATCAACTATATTCAATTCTGTGCAAATTACTTAACCGCTATAGACCAAGTACCTGATCATTTTATAAACTATTTAAAAAATGATGGATTTCCTAGCAGCAATACTTTTTAAAATAAACAACGCTACGTGAAAACAAACGTCCGGGCTTTCCATGGTAGAAACTAACCTCATAGCATTTTTAGTAGTCCGGACATTAAATTTTAAAAACAAGGGTTTTAAATAAAATTTCCTTAGTGGGGAATAAAATTTACAGAACATTAAAAAATGACAACAACTTTGCTTAGACATGTTATCGCAAGGACACACAGAACTAGTGCTTTTTTTCATAGTCAGAAACGCCACAAGATGGTGCTAAATTCCTAGCCTTAGTCGTGTCAGAACAAAACGATGAGTGGGTTTCGTTATATTAATCAGATAGGCCTGGCAACCCGCTTTAAGATTTAGTTGTTGATAATAAATCAAAGTGGGTTGTTTCCCAATTAATCTCTCGCTGTCCGCCTTTTTATATTCTAGGAAGGTTCCTTTAATTTCCCTTTTTGCAATTAAAGTCACGTTCTCTAGTTCTGAGTAGATATTACAAATGAACAAAAGTCTGTACCAATAATCATAAAACTCAACCAGGGGATACGGGAGCAATAGTCCAGCTTCAGGCAATCTTTAATTATACATTGTGTAAATAATGTTTCCTCTTTTGACCATATAGAGAGCCATAATAACATAAACATGTCAAGAAAATCGATTATGCAGTCAAAGGATGTTACAGGACATTAAAACAAGTTTAAGGCGTAATGACCAAGAGGAAGCTGAAAACATCAAAATCAGATGCCTGCCTGATAAGGTCTAAAAGGATTGTGTTAATTAATTGGCAGCCAAGCATAGTTAGAATGAATGTTAAAGGGGGAGTGGTCTGGCCACAAGGAAAGATGGCCGCTTGAATCCGTGTCTACTCGCTGCTAGGAGTCCCGGACGGAGGCTTGACGGCTCTTTGATGCTGGCCCTGACTTCAGACCCGCAGTCTTTTCCGACAGAAGCGGGCGGGATTATAATGACACTGGGCTCGTTCTCTGCGACCTCCCTTGAGCACTTTTAAGGGAGGTGTGGGGAATTTCTTTGAAGAAAATGCCAGCCTGACGACATCGCGACTCTGACCGGAGGGGTGCATGCACCGGCCTTGTGAGTTGCAGCTACACAGGGAATAGTGCCCCACTTCTATTTTGAGGCATTTTGAAGCATTTTCCTCAAACACGTGAATACTTCTGAGAGGTCTCATTACATATGTGTCACATTTAGAACTTTAGAGGTGGGATAAAATGGCAGCTATTGACTCCCTAACTTAATTTAAAATACATTGTTGTCAACAAAGCCCCCATATCAGGACTCTATCGGTAATAGTGGGGTGTGTTACGCTTTGTCAGCTGGTTATCACCCTAGCGCCTTGTTGAGCAGTAGACAGACAGGGGTTGCCATGTTTTGAGGTGAGGCCTTATTGCGAACATTGCTTGAGTCCAGTGATATAATTGTGGGAGGAACTGTCTGGCTGGGGCATGGCTCGACACTGTTCTTGAATGGGAAGGTGCAAGCATTTCTAGTGTACCCTTTCGGTCATTCTTTAGTGCGAGGGGAGACTGCAGCAATGAGCGGCCTCGTGGATGGAAACTCGCTTTTGAAGATATATGGAGAGAAAAAGTTCTCTTTCTGACAAGTGGGCAGGTTGTTATGTTATGTTATGTCCATTTATAACGCACTCGGATAATCGTGAGTGTCCCGGCGCGATATCAGAGGGGAGCAAGGAGAGACTATCAGACAAAGAGATGAGTTTTAAGTTTCTTTTTAAACACCACTGGGTCCTGAATGGACGGCAGTGTGAAGGGGAGGGCATTCCATGCCACACTTGTCTTCACCACAAGGGAACTGCCCCCCAACCTCTGGAACTTAAAACGCGGAACCCGGGCAAAGCGAAGGGACAAGGATCGAAGGGCCCGTGAAGGAACATAAAAAGAGAAGCGCCTCTGAAGATAAAGGGGACCATAGCCATGGAGAGCACGATGGGCCAAAACCAGAGATTTAAACTTGACCCTATCCGCCACAGGCAGCCAATGGAGAGAGCGCAATTGAAGAGCCACACTATTCCTTTCCGAAATGCCCACAAGCAGTCTGGCCGCCATATTCTGTACCACCTGCAACTTTTTAAGCAGGTAGCCAGGGTCACCAGTATAAAGGGCATTGGCATAGTCCAATCGTGACAAAATCAAAGCACATGTAACAGTTTCTCTTGCTGCCAGCGGAAGGAGTGGAAAGAAGTTCCTGAGAGTCTTAAGACAGCAGCCAGCTGTTTTCTTAATATGTGTTGAAAAGGAAAAACTCTCATTGAACCATACTCCCAGGTTTTTAGCGGGCTGTCCCGAAGAAAGGGGCAGTGGAGAGTCCCTCGGCCACAACTACTCTCGGAAATCAGCTGGAAACTTGCCAAAGAGCAGAATCTCAGATTTGTGTTCATTGCACTTAAGCTGTGCATCCGCCAACCATTTAAAAATGGAAGCTAGGCATTGTTGCGCCGCTGAGACAGAATCAGATGTATTATTCCAGGTAAACAACAACTGGGTATCATCCGCATAGGCCATCACCTTAGCCCCAAGCTCCTCTGCTAGATATATCAATGGCGTAACATAAATGTTAAAGAGGAGAGGGCTAAGGGAGGAACCCTGCGGGACTCCAGTGGTAACCAGTTGAGGAGAGGAGGAGAAAGGGGGGAGCCAAATCTGCTCAGCCTGCTCCTCCAGGAAAGACCTAAGCCAACCCCAGACAGCTCCAAACACACCAATCTCTGCAAGTCAGGCCAAAAGAAGAGCATGTGGGACCGTATCGAATGCCGCCGAGAGGTCCAGCAAAATTAATGCCGCCCTCCCGCCGGCATCGAGGCACTCCCGGATGGCCTCCACCACCTCAACCAAGACAGTCTCAGTGCTGTGAGAGGCTTGAAACCCTGATTGAGCTGGATGCAGGAGTGCCTCAGTCTCCACAAATTCTGTAAGTTGCTTATTGACCACCTTCTCACAGACCTTGGCAATACCCGGTAGGAGGGAGATGGGCCGATAGTTACCTGGGGATCCAGAGAGGGTTTTTTAAGAAGCGGCACAATCTTCGCCTGCTTCCACCCCTGAAGAACAGCTGCTATCTGAAGAATCAGATTGATGATAAAGTTAACCTATATATGTACACTCTCTACCACCGCTGCCAGAAGCCTGGCTGATGTGGCTTAAGCTGTTTGGCACGTTTTTTCCTCAGCTAATTTCCTCGGAAAGGCCATGAAAGGCTTGCTGCTGTGGAGATAAAGAAGAGTGTCCGATGTGTATTTCAAGGAGAATATTCTTGCAGTCACCTCAGTATTTCTTGTTGCACAGCACCATCTACTGGAATTAATTATTATAGGTTTTAAACATACAAACTGTTAGTACATTTGATTTACTGTTTATGCTGACCTACTTTTTCCTTGCAGGTCCAGGACAGCATTTGGACCTCTTGAATTAGATTATTTTTTGTTTATAGTGAACAAACTGCTAGTACAGTTCAAATACGGTTTACTAACCTATTCTTCCTTTACAGGTCCTAGCCAGTATTTGAATTTTACATCATTTATTTTGGGACTCTTTTGTTTAAAGGCTTCGTTGACAGCAACAGATACGCAAAGTAAGGTTTTAGTTGATAAAGAAAAAACTCTTTTGAAGGGAAAGTCTGTACTTGCACAGCCATATAAATTTCAAATATATTGTTAATCTTGACTGTAACAAAAGCAGGATCTGGTAATATGGCAAGTTGACTATTTTTGAATAAATAGCAACCTCTACATTTACTAGGAGGTTTAAAAGAGATCCCCTTATTAGAATTTAACTTAAACTAAGGCATACAGGTTATAATTATTTAATTTAAAAATACCACTAAACTAGTCTATTATGTGAAGTATCAACTTCTTTATACTGAGGAACAGTATATTTACTATTCGTACAGATATTGCTGCATTTCAGAACCAGATTGATGGTCTAACAACATGAATGATAGCAGTAGAGAACCACCTTGATGATATACCAGACGAAGACCAAGAGCTTCTCTTTCTCAGGAGCAAGAGTGTGGATTTGGAAGATAGGAGTCGTCAAGATAACTTCCGTCTCTTTGGTTTTCCTGAAAAGATAGAAGGTTTAGACACCAAATCCTTTCTTAGAGAAACTCTCCCAAAGCTCACTGGTCTTACATTTGTCCCACCATTGTAGTTGCAGAGGACTCATTGTATAGGACCACTCAACACAGGGAAGAACGCAAGGCCGCGACCACTCATCGTCTGCTTTCGTCGCCATGAAGAGACCCGTCAATTGAATACTGCGGCCCGAACACATGGCCGTATGCATTTGACGTCATCAAATTAGAATGTCAGCGGATTTTTCTAAACAAACCAATGAACGTTGCAAAGCTTTCCTCTCCTTGAGACCTCTGCTATGGCAGCTTGAACAAATATGGCCTTTTTGAACCAGCACGTTTGTGAATCACTAAAGATGGGACATCTAAAGAATGCTTTAAACCAGAAGACCTTTGTAATTTCTTGGACAGCCTTTCTCCTCAAAATATGCAATGTATTACATCTTTACTAGAACCTGGATCCCAAATAAAGTCTTTGAAGTCTATAATATCCTCAGTTGACTCCTGACGTAAACCGGGCCAGTCTCAAAGCTGAGGATGAAATCCAGATCAACTTATCCCCTTCCTGGGAGATAGAGTGCAGACCCTTCAGGCAGTGACTGACCTTACACAAGAAAAAGACAGAGACAAATCATGCTCTCCTTAAAGCCTCCTTTATCAGAGGAGGGTGTGTCTTGAATTGGTATTTCTAAGGGTCCTTTCTACAAAAATGAGGAACTGAAGACTGTTTTACTCATGTTTACTCATATTGGCGATTATTTAAAAAAAATAAAAAAAATACTTTATGTAGTCATAATCTCTATTTGGAATTGATATCGAGACAAAACATGTCTTCCTCTAATGATTCCTTCCCTTTATCTGGGGAAGATGCTCAATGCTCTTGTTGGTTGATTGATCTATCTTCATACATCGATAAGGTGATGAAAATCTATTATATTCCTTCCTGCGGTAGATGAAGACTTGTTGAATGCCTGAACATATATTTCCTGGTTAATTATTGTTTACATTATAATATTTTTATTTTATTTTTGTTTTTCTCTTGTCAATATGCATTCATGATACTATTTCATTGTTCTTATAATGTTTTACAACAACAAAATGTTTTACATTTCTAGTATCATGTATTCTATATGACTTGATTTTAGATGACTGGTTCAATGATAACATTTAACTATTTCAATATTTTACAATTTTAATTATTATAATATTCAATTTTATTGATACTAATTACTAAATTGTTTAGATACTATATTTCTTAGCTGTCACTATTTTTAGCCTTCATTACTATTTTAAACCTTATTCAATTGAATATATCTCTAGATAACATCATGTGACATAAACTCTCTCCTCTCCTCTTCTCTCCTTTTCTTACTTCCTTCATTTCCCTCCTAGTATTCTTGCTTATCTGTTGTAAATGTTATTCTTTATAACACCCTTCTTCTCTTAATTCCTTTTACATCCTTTTCCTTTCTTTATTCAGTATATTTTAATGATACTATTTTATTGTGCTATTAATATTATTATATTGCGATTGTATTTAATTAATTAATTAAAAGTGGTAATAATTAACTGTGCTGATACCAAACTAGTATACTGTTTAACTAGTTATAATATTTAATTATTATTTAATTTAATGTTTATTCATCATTATAAGGCTATACATAGCTTTCTTAATGAATATGATGCTTTTATTTCTTCATATAATGCTGATTTTCTTTCTTTTCCTCTCCTTCTACTCGCTTCTCCTCTTTGCTCTTATATTATATGGCAAAGTTATCTTTGTCCTTCCTTTATCCCCCCTCTTCTACGCGTAGCTCACAAAGTGCACTATGCGAGCTACGCGTAGCTTCGCAAACTGCGCAGTGCACTGTGCAAGATGCTGTTCACACAGATTGCACAGTGCCGGATGCTTGTCCACACTGTGCAATCAGTGCAAACTGCATCTTGCACAGTGCAAGTGGTCGTTTTCTGCCGTCTGAGTAGATTTCTACTCGAGCGGCAGTTTTCTCAACGCGGACTGGTAGTTTCTGATTGCGAGCGGTCGCAAGCATACGCGACCACTCGCAATGAGAAACCTGACCTCCCCGCGTTGAGAAGCTCGCCGGGAGGTTTATTTTCCACGCTCGCGATCGGCAACTTGATGTTACTGATCGCGAATGAGGTAAAAGTCTCGCCGGGATGTCATTTTGCTTGATCGCGGTCACCAACTTGACGTTGAGGACCGCGAGCAAGCAAATAATGACTGCTGCACTACGCTATGCGTGTTTGCACTGTGCTACGTGCAATTTGCGTAGTGCGAAGTAGCGCAAACTTCGCAAACTACGCAAGCGTAGCGTAGTGCTTTGCCCAGGCTTATACGTTATCCCTACGTAGCACATCTATTTCCTCTCTCTTTTTTTCTTTTAATCTTTTTTAGTGCTTTGTGCCTTTTTCTTCTTATTTGTTTTCCTCTAGTTTTACTTATTTAAATTCCTTCCTCACCGGGATTTTCTATCTACTTTCCTTTACAGATTTCTTGCTAAGCTCTTATTTCTATTAATCTTTTTCTTTAAACTCCTCCCTTCCCTGCACAGTTCTTACTTGCATAATCTATTTTTACTCTCTTATTTCCCTAAAAATTGAATACCTTCATCTGTTGCATAGGCTTTTTCCTGAAAGCTTACCTCTTCCCTTGCTAAAGCTCACATGGCAGCTAGTATTTCCTCTACCTCTCATCCATTACGTATTATTTAGTTGAATGTTCATGGACTTACAGATTTCATCAAACGTAAGAAAATACTATCATATTTAAAAACAAAAAAACGGATATAGCTCTTCTGCAAGAGACACATTTGGAGGATTTAGAATCTTCTAAACTGCGGCGATATTGGGTGGGAAAAGTCATTCATTGTGACTTGAAGACACAATCTCTTCCTAATGAGAGTCATACTCGGAAATGTGGAGTGGCTATTCTGTTACACAAATCTTTACCCGTCACTATAATAAAGTCTTGGGTTGATCCAGATGGAAGATATGTGTTTGCAAAGTTAAAAATAGGCGATAAGATCCTTTGTGTTGGCTCAGTATATGCTCCAACAGGTGGTGACTGAAATCTCGCCAATGATGATGATAGAACAGGTCCCTTGGACAAATGCAATGAGGGAGACAGAGCCCTATTGGGAGACATTACATCTGATCGTGGGCTAATGGATCATTGGCGCCTAAGTCACCCTTCAGATCTAGAGTATACCTTCCTCTCTTCAACTCATGGTACTCAATCCAGAATAGATTACCTTCTCATATCTCATCCAGCTGTTGCAATCACTACTGAATCTACTATCCTGGAAGCTGCTTTATCAGATCATTCTCCTATTCTTAAATAGGTTTAACCTCTCCAGGCCGTAAACCATGGTGTATGAATATTCAAAGATATTGTTCTCCCAAGGGTAAAACCCTATTACGTTATCATCTTTCCAATTATTTAATTATTTACAAATCATCAGTTACCTCCTGCAGAAATGTCTGGGCAGCTGCAAAAGCAGCTATTTGTGATCAATTGATGAGAGATGCAGCTGAGGCCAATAAGTCGGCATCCCTTCGCCGTATCGAACTAGAAACTCAAATTATCTCTCTCACACATATATATTCATCCCACCCCACAATACCTAATCATCGTAAATTAGAACTAGCCAAATTGGCGCTTAATAATTTATATAATTCCAAAGCTGAATATGCTCTCCAACGGCTTAAAGGCAGACATTATGAGCAAGCGGAGAAAGCAGGCCGGCTACTTGCAGCACAGCTGAAACAGGGTGAGGCAGCTATGGCAATTCCTGTAATATGAGCAGAAACGGGTATACTTCTAACTAAACCTCAGGAAATTGTTAATACTTTTGCATCTTTTTACAAACAGCTATATACTCCGGAAACCTCAGTAAATGAGGACCAATTAGCCACCTATCTTGCAGATATTGACCTTCCTTGCCTCTCTAATGAAGGTAGGATCTTCCTTGAACATGGCATTAGCAAAGAAAAAATTACTGCTGCCATTGCAAAATTGCCCTATCATAAATTCTCCAGAAGATGGTTTTCCTGCAGAGTTTTAGAAATGGTCAGGTACGGAAGTAGTTGATACTTTATATTCTGCCTTTCATGAAGCTATACAAACAAATTCACTTGACCCTATTTCTAATAGAGTGCTGATTGCGGTAATTAGCAAACCTGGCAAGGACCCGATTGCATGCGGTAGCTACTATCCTATCTCTCTAATTAATGGAGATGTCAATATTTTAGCGAGTATTCTAGCGGCATGACTTGGCAAAGTCATCCCATGTCTGATACATCATTTGCAGGTTGGTTTGTCCCAGGTCACTCAATTAGGAACTACTTTCGTACATACCATATGGTCTGCTCAAGGGTTAACTGAAAATGCTGTAGCCCTCTCATTGGACGCAGAAGAAGCATTTGACCTTATTGATTGGGGATATCTCTTTGCGACTATGAAACGCTTTGGTTTAGGTGAACAGTTCATCTCAAAAGTTCGCCTTCTCTTTGAAAATCTAGTGGCTCAGGTCAACTGTGGTGGATTTCTTGCAGATCCTTTTCCAATTCGTAGGGGTACCCGCCAAGGTTGTCTTCATTTCCCCCTTCTATTCCTTTTAGCGATAGAACTCCTTGCCTCACTTATCCGACACACACCACAAATTCAAGGTATTCCTACAGAAGGAGGTGAATCTAAACTATACTTGTATGCCGATGATATCCTCTAACCTTAAAAGACGTTCCACACTCCTTACCAGCGTTACTTTAGATCATTGAAGGCTTTGCAGTCTATTCCGGTTATAAAGTGAACTGGGATAAAAGTGAGGCTCTTCCACTTTCCTCCGGTACCACAAAAGCAATTGATGGCTATCCCTTCTGTCAGAAATCATCGCAATTGAAGTATTTGGGAATTTTAGTTAATAAAGGTTTGGTAAATATGGTTTCAGATAACCTTTCACCCCTTATAACACAAATGGAAACTGATTTTGCTAAATGTTCTCTCTTAGGATTTTCTATGTGGGGAAAGTGCAGGCCGTAAGGATGGTTACTTTACCTCGCTTTACTTAAGTGCTTGACATGCTTCAGATTGTTGTTACTTTATCTTTATTGCATAGAATTGATTCTCGTATTCGATCTTTTGTCTCGGGATCTAAGCATCCTCATTTGGCTGCTGCCAAACTAATAGCCCGCTGTTCCCATGGTGGCCTGGGGTTACCATCTCTCTAACAATATTCTTTAGCCCAGCTCCGCTCACAATTGGTTTATCTATTTTCATGTACGACCGACCCTCCACAATGGGTTGTAACAGAAAATTACCTTTATAATCAAAATGATGGCTTCGACTTTTTGTACGGAATTCGTTATCCACGATCTTCTCCTCCGCATCCGGTGTTACAAGCTACATTTCAAGCATGGCATCAATCACATCTACTTTTACGGGTTAACCATCGGTTACACTCTAAAGCTCCAATTTGGGGAAATGAGAGTATTCGAATACAGTGTCGAGCACTTCACTGGTCTAGTTGGAAATTGAAGGGAATTCAGACACTTGATCAAGTTATTCTAAACGGAGAATTAAAGTCCTTTGATTTACTCCGTGAAGAGTTTGAACTCCCTTTACACCAGATCTCACGTCATTTGCAGCTGCAGCACTGTTTAAGGTGGTGTCTAGGTCCTCTACCCTGGGCATTAGAACCCTCACACATACTGGATTACCTCCTTCTTTAGGGTCAACACTCAGGAGTAATGTCAGGGTTATATGGTGTTCTAACACATCACTTATATTCACAGACACTTCTCAAAACCCTCCGTGAGAAATGGCAGGAACGTCTATCCATCACCATAGAAGAAGATGCCTGGCTGGACATATTAGAAGCGCTAGATAAAGGTACCCGGGAAGCCCGTCTGAAATTCTGTCTTTTCAAAACTTTACATTATTGGTACTGGACTCCTTTAAAATGACAAAAAGCAGGATTATTGCCACTTTCCAAGTGTTGGAGGTGCTTTAGAGTCAATTGTGACCTTCTCCACATACTCTGTGAATGTCCTCATATGCAGGGTTTTTGGAATTATACAGGGGACACTCTGAAAGAAGCTTACACCCCTTACACATACACCCCTCATTATCTTATTACATGATTTTAGGAACCTATCTGCCACTACACGTCCATAACTTCGTCTTTTACATACTGCACTCTCTACTGCTAAAATTTGTATCTTAATACATTGGCAGTTGCCCAGCCCCCCAAACAGGAAGACTGGATGGTTGCAATGATTCAGACTACATCCCCTGAATGTAGAATATATCGATTACAAGACCACAAGGAAGTTTTCCAACAAGTTTAGACTCCTTTTCTCCAAGACCCTTGAATGTTTCCTCCTCCTCTATTGTGCTCTATTCATATTTTCTTCTTCTTTTCTCTACCCTCTACTTTCTGTATTTTCCTCTTATTCCCTCTGCTCAATTTGCTTTCTCTCTTTTCCTGTTGCTCAAACATCTTTCACCTACAGCCTTCTCCCATATTTCTTTCTTTATTTTCTTCTTTCTTTACTCTCTCATCGTTCCCTTCTTACTAGTATCTCTTGCCTGTGTCCCATCACTCGCGGATGGGTGCTTTGTGCGCCAAGGTGAGAATCGTGCTATTATATCCCAGCTACAAGGTAGAAATTCACCAGCACTCACGGGAGCAGTTACCCAGTTTTTTATTGGGTTTTGAGTACACAAAGGTGGTAGCCGAAACACGTGTGAGTGTACTGGGTAACTGCCCCCGTGAGTGCTGGTGAATATCTACCTTGTAGCTGGGAGATATAAATATATATATATATTATTTTCTAGGTAATTTTGTATGTTCCTATATTTATGACCACTTAATAGGATCCCTCATCATCAATGCTCACCCCATCTAATGCTCCTTATCCATTCAATGCTTTATAGACAAAATTCTTTCCCCCCTTTCAGAAAGTGATATTTTTATTGATGGTAATCTTTTACGAACCCACAATGCCATGTAGTTTATTTGCTTATTTATTTATGTATTTATTTATTTATGCCTTCATGTATTTATGTATTTATATATCTTAAAATGTTTCAATAAAAAATTATGAAACAAAAAAAGAATGAGTGTTAAAGCATTTGTTGAGGAGAAGGAATTTAAGTTCCAGTTTGAAGCATGGAAAGGATGGGTTACAGCGGAGGTCCCTAGGGAGTGCATTCCAGATCCTAGGAGCATATCCGAGAATGAGCGAGTCTGTGAGGATTTCTTTTTCAGTTTGGGAGGGATGAGAAGAAGTGAGTTGGAGCTTCTAAGTGCCCTGGCTCTTCCTGCTTTGGAGAGTTTGGAACCTAGGTAGTTTGGGTTATGGATGTAAAGGGCTTAGTAGGTGATGCGAGCAGTCTTAAAGATACATCTGCCTTTAATGGGAAGCCAATTTAGGTTCTTGAAAGCCAGTTATTGTGCTCCAATCATTTAACACCTGTTAGTAGCTGGGCAGCAATAATGAGAACTGTTGTAAGGGGGGCAAGTTGGGTTTTGGGCGTTACTGTGGGAATGGCGTTGCCATAATCCAGTTTGGGAGGACCAGAGACTGCACTACCGTCTTAAAATCATCCAGCGGAATAAAAGGTTTGATTTTCTTGATATTTTTAAGAGTGTATAGCACTCCTTTGGCTGAGTTGTTGATATAATCTTTCCTTGCCAGATTTTTGCCCAGAGTGATGCTCAAGGACTTTACGGAGTTGGATAGTGTAAGGGAGCAGTTAAGGGCGTCCAGGTTAGTGAGCCAATCTTGGATTGGAAGAGGGTTGTTTTTCAGGGAGAAAAGTAGTATTTCTATTTTGTTGAGATTCAGCTTTAAGTGGTTGGTGTTAAGCCAAGATTGTACCTTGATTAGTGTATCATTTACATGAATTATGTCACTCGGTGAATTAATGTTGTAGGTAAGTTGGGTGTCATCGGCATAAAGGAGATATTTTACCCCTGCTTGGTTCAGGATAAGAGTAAGGGGTTCCATGAAGAGATTGAAAAGAGAAGGGGAGAGAATTGAGTCTTGGTGAACTGGTGTTGGTTTAGAGAGACAGTTGTTGATTTTTCTTTGTTGTAAGCGATGTTCCAGGTATGAAGTGAACCAGCTAAGGACTGTGCCATTGATACCACTGCGGTTCGTGATGGTCTCAATTAATGCAGGGTAGTTAACAGTATCAAAAGCTGCGGATAAGTCAAGTAGGATTAGGAGGCATATGTCACCTTCATTCAAGGATCTGCAAATGTCATCAGCGATATTTAGCATAGCAGTTTCTGTGCTACAGCCTTTCCTGAATCCTGACTGGAAGGTGTCAAGGAGATGGAATTGCTTGCTATGATGGTTGAGTTGTAGAAGGACGTATTTCTCAATTGTTTTGGCTAGGAACGGGAGGTTGGTGATAGGTTGGAGGTTATTGAAGTCATTGGGGTAATTTCCTGTTTTTTTCAGTATGGTTGAGATTTGGCCTAGTTGGAGGAAGTCAGGTACAAGACCTGAGGAGAAAGAGGAGTTGATGATTTTAGACAGAATCGGGCGATTATATGGTTGAGGTTTTGTAATAATGTGGGGGCATATTATCAAGGAGGGCGTTAAAAATTATCACCGGTTTAGCGGCAGAAAACTGCCACTAAAGCGGCGATAATGGGCTTGATAATATGCCCTTAAGAATTCCAACAGAAGTCCATCTTCTGGTGTGAACATTAGCTTCTATTGGAATTCTCCAAGATGGATTTTTGACTAGATTAATGGACTGTTCAATTTTTGCTACATTTTCAGTAAAGAAGTTGGCAATTTCTTCACAGTTTGTAAGTGGCTATTATTTTGTGGTGGGAGATAAGGGTAGTTTGGCGTATAATCATGTTGAAGAGCTTCCTTGGTCTGTTCTTAGCTCGGTCAAGTTGGTTACGAAAAAAGGTTTTTTTTTCCCCTAAAGATTTGTTTCTTATAAAAAAAAAATTTAAAAAAGAAAGCTGTGCAAATTTCAGAAGTGTGAGGTGTGTTGTAGAGGTGTACTGTCTCCATATTCTTTCTGATTGTTTTAGCTGTCTCCTTTCATTGTTGAGGTCGGTGTTGAACCAGGATTCCGATTGTAATTTTGTAGATTGTTTTAGTTTGAGCGGTGCCACTTGGTCAAGAACATCAATCATCACTGTAATGTAGTGGGTCGTGAGGTCCTCAGCGGTGGGATTAATAGGTTGATACTGTAGTTGGGTCCGGATCCTGGATTCCGATTCAGTTATAGGGATTTATTTGATATTCCCAGCTCAATGCCTAGGTTTGTTGGAAGGGGCTGTGTGAGGTCTATGGTGGGTCTTGATCTTAAACAGTATGAGATGGTGGTCGGACCAGTCGATAGGTGTGATGGATTGAAGTTAGATCAGCTCCTTTTTGCTGATTATAGCATCTAGGGTGGCACCTTTGCAATGGGTTGGATCATTGCAGAATTGTTTGAGGTCATATATTTCAAGAAGGTCAGTAAGGGAGAGGACCGAGGTGGCTTCTGGGTTGTTCCACTGAGTATTGAAGTCGCCCAATAAAACGTAGTTCAAGTCAGTAATGGAGAACTGAGTTACTAGATCAGTAAGTTCCTCTGAGAAGAGGGTGTGATCAGCAGGACGGTGGTAGATGTTGTGAAGTTTGATGGGGAAGGTGCCTTTAGCTTAAAGTTAAGCTCCGAGGTATTCAAAAGTAGAGTGTTTTTCAGTCGTTAAGGGAGTGAGATGGATACCTTCTTTTGAATGATTGCCAGTCCACCACCTAATCTCTGTGGTCTGTCCTGTCTCATGAAGGTGTAGCCTGGAGGAATGAGTTGGTCAAGCATGGAAGTCGAGTGTTCATTTAGCCAGGTTTCGGTGAGGAATGCAATATCTATTTCATTATGCATAATGGCTGCTGCGATATCAGTGGTGTGTTTTAGAGCTGATCTGCAGTTGAGGAGCATGCATGTTAGCTGGCAAGGACTATTGTTTGTGGTATGTAGTGACTGAATAGTTGTGTATTGTGCAGGTGGTCGGGGTGAGATGGGAATTTGAGGTATTCTATTAGAGCCCACGATTACTGGGAAAGGTTTGATGACCATATTCTGGGTCATAGTGCATGAGTACGTCAGCTTCAAGATTTGATATAAGGCTGTGAGCTCGGTGTGGTCTGTGGGCCAAATGACTCAAGGGGATAGTGATCCAAGATGGATGTTGGTTGCATGTTAGTAAGCCTAACCGTGAAGGCAGCTTCTCCCTACTAGGGGTGTGGCAGCAGGTTAACTGACCTGGCTCAGAAGGTCTTTTTGTACATGTGAGATGTATTTAGATATTGAATCAAGAATTTTTTATATTCAATTCAGGAGCTGGGACAGTCTGTCGGTGAGGTTTTCAGCTCTAAGGGAGGATGAAGAAGAGTCAGGGCTTGAGGTTACGGGGGGTGAGTGAGCTTCACAATGGGGAGGGCCTGTGCCGTTTAGGTTGAGGAGGTGGATATTTTGTGTGGGCATAGGAGGGTCAGCATTTTGTGAGGGCAGAGGAGTGTCTGCATTAGTTGAGAGGGAGGCGTCCGTAAGGGACTCCATGATGATTGGTATTGATTTGGGGCTGACGAGGTCGTGCTTTAAGTGTAAGTTGTTGCACCTTATTTGGTGTATGTCAGTGTGCATTGTTACCGTATGTTCGTTGATTAGGGTGAGTGCCCTTGAGTTTTTTTTGGTGATTACTTGGCTAGAGCGTGACTCTGGGGGTGCAATAAGGTAGTTTATGGAGACAGAGGGTTTAACAAAGGTGTGGAAGGAGTCTGTACAGTCAGCTTGACACAACGGATCAGGTTCGGCTGAGGGAGGTAGAGGGGGTGGGGAGAATGTGGTAGAAGGTCGGGCTGTGTTAAAGTAGCAAGAAGGGATGGATGGTGTCGGTCGAAGATGGTGAGGTTATGGTCTGTAGATTGTATCAGTATGTTCTCTGTCCTGAAAATAGAAAGGGAAATTTCTCCTCTGAAGGTTGTTGAGGGGGAAGTGGGGAGTTTAATTCCATTGGGAATTTTTATTGATTGGGATACTTGTAGGTGGATAAGGAAGAGGTGTCTACACTTTTTGACTAGAAAACAAAGTCAGTTTTCTTATTGCCATTGACCGTACTGTAGAAGGTATCAGCTATTAGTTTTTCCAGTAGTTGTTTAAGAAGGCTGTGTATGAACTTCTTTTTTGCACTAATAGAGAGACTATTAGGATAACAGATGCTCCAAGAGTTGGGGCCATTTCTCTTGAGTGCGGTGTCGAGGGATTTGGGGGGAGAGCATAGTTAGATAAAGTTCTGGTCACCACAGAGAACCTAGGAGAGGTAAGGATATGCTGAGAGTTGAACGCTGAACATGGCGCTATCCCAGGGGGCTAGTCCTATTGTTGTTGTTGTGAGCTTCACGGCCCAATATGGAGGAGAGTGTAGTGCAGACTCAAGAGAGACAGGAAAGAAGTGAAGGCGTGGTCCATAGGGGCATAGTGGACGACCAGTTTGTCTGGGCCCAGAAGCCAAATAGCAGAACATGCAGGGAGTATCTGAATAATTGCCGGAGGGCCAATTTTATGAGGCTGTCGCCCCAGTGGATCCGAAGTAAGCATAGTGTGAGCTGTGGAGTGGGTGTATATCACTCAGTCAAGAGCACTGTCTGGCCCTGAAACTTCTCTGTGTGCTTCACAACCAACGGGGACTGGAAATAGGACGAAAGTTGCCTCACAAGCCTCAATGTAGGATTAATCAAAGGCAGGGCCTGAGAACAGAGTGTTCTGCCTGTCTAATAGGTGAGTCCATTTGCCTCATTAGTGTTCAGCAGGTCGCCATTTGCAGGTCAGGCAACATATCCGGAGCTCTTGGGGCTCTTTGCTGTAGCATACTCAGCAGGAAGCCAGATATCCAGTCCACCTTGCTGTCTGGTTGTATCTAAGTCCTGTATCCCAGCGACAGAAGTGACTTAGAGAACTATATATTTAGTTTCTGTGATGTGTAACTGGGCTGCGTGGCCGTCATTTTAAGGTCAAGCAGGCCACAACACTCTGTTTCACCAACCTCCCCTCTTGCCCCCTGGGACCCACCAGGCATACCAGATTAGCGCCCCTGAGGATCGGGGCACCAGTTCAATGTAATTGATTGTTTTATGGTATGAGAGAATAAGATACCAAGATATTTTAGTTTTTCCTTTTGCCATATTATTTCATTATTGGGGGCATGTAAGGGGTACAACGCACACTTAAAGGCAAACAAATCTGTCTTATTAGTGCTTAGAGTGTTACCTGAAATCTGGGAGTATGTTTGAATTTGATTTAATAGAGGTGAAACGGAAGAATCACGATTACTAATATATAATAAGACATCATCAGCATAAGCTGAAGTTTTTATAGCAACATCATTTATTTATTTATTTTATTTTTATTTATAAAATTTAATATAGTGCGAACTAAACCCTGGAAGGGTATCAGAGCACTTTACAAATGTTTAATCAAATAGAACGCGCGATAACTAGAAACATATAAATAAGTAGCAATCAGAAAACATACAAGTTATCAATACTCGTTGTAGATATGGATTGTACTCAAGATTGCATTAGCCAGTCGCACTTAGAATCAAGTGCAGTTCCTGGTTGGTGAACTGCGTCTGATTAGTACCTAGCTAAATCAATTGTTGGGATCAGGGTAAAGTTTTACTTCTTTTTTGAAGGAAGTGTTTGAAAGGTTCATTCAGATTTCCTGGGGCAGGGCATTCCAGATCCTAAGTGCTAGTCTGGAGAAAGTCCAGTTGTATGTTTTCTTTTTCTGAAATTTTTGAGATTTCAATAGGCAACATGCTGGTGCTAATCGACATTATGCCAATGCCTGATAATTCCAGTTTATTGGATAGATACTTTGGTGTGTTGAAGTGCAAGGCTTTGTGTGTCATGCACACAATTTTTAGATCTGTTATTGTCTCATAGGGGAGCCAGTTAAGAGCCTTTACATCAGAGATGATGTGGTTGTTCTTTTTGGAGCCTGTGACGAGTTTTGCATCCAGTCTGGATCTCCGCAAACCACATAAGGTTGTATTCCCATAGCCTATTCTGGGTATCACTAGAGATTGCACAGCTGATTTGAGGTCATCAGCGGGGTGGAAGGGTTTTAGTTTTCAAAAAATGTTGATATGAAAGTTTGCTCCTCTGTTGGCTGTGCTGATGTGTTCCTGCATGGTGAGATTCTTGTTGAGTGTTATTCCCAGTGATCTTGTGGAATGTGGTGTGCAGTTGAAGGCTGTTAAGTATTTCATTCAGTGTTCAAAATCGCTGTGTCCTTGTGGTGAGTAAATTAGGAGGAATTTAGTTTTGAGCGTGTTAAGTTTGAGGTGGTTTCTAGTCAGCCAGTTTTGGGTTTTTTGTAGAGTTGTGTTGAGTAAGCAGATATCATCCAGGGATTATATTTTTAAGTATAGTTGGGTATCATTTGCATACATGTGGTAATGAGTTTCAGAATTCCAGTTAAGGACTCCATAAATAGACTAAAGAGGGTAGGTGATAAGGAGGAACCCTGAGGGATTCCCAGGCTGACCAGGGTGGTAGTGGACAGCGATTGGTTAATCTTGATTCTTTGCAGTTCGGTTTCTAAGAAACAAGTGAACCACTTTAGGACAGTCCCTGATAAGCCCATTCTCTGTTCAAGTAAGTCCAGGAGGCTAGTATGTTTGACCGTATTGAAGGCTGAGGCTAGGTCTAGGAGGATTAGGAAGCAGGATATGTTTTGATCAACTATTTTGAGTGCGTCATTGACAATGTATGTCACGGCTATTTCCATGCTATGGTCCTGACGGAAGCCCAATTAGAATTGGTCAATAAGGTGAAATTGAGCTATGTGGTTGCATAGTTGAGAATGGACGCATTTCTCTAGTAGTTTTGCTAGGGCAGGAATAATGGATATTGGACGGTAGTAATCTGAGATTGTGTGATCAGCTGTGAGTTTTTTTTAATGGGGTTACCTGTCCTGCTTTTAGGCAGTTTGGAACGGTTCGTTGCATTCACTAGCTCTGTCCAGAGGGGTATTAGAGAAGTTTTGATCTCACTGAAGATGTTGGCTGGAAGAGGACTACAGAAGTGATTTCATGGTTTAAGTGTTGTTACGATCTTGAGAATGGCATTTTCATCAAAGATTTTTAAAGTGTTCCATGACGCTTTGTTTTTGAGGGTGAGTCCGTGTTGATTAGGGATTTTACAGACCACTGCATGTGGATGATATATGGAGGAATCATTGTGAGGTGTTCCTTTGCTGTTTGGAGGTCATCTTTTTATCTTTTTTAATTTTTCAAGGAAGTAGGAGGTAAATATGCTGCAGTTTGGTTGTGAGTTGGGACCTAATGTGGAGGCGTTGGGTTGCTGAGAGGATTGATGTTTGATAATTTTGTACAGTTTCCTTTGGCAATTTCTAGCATTTTTTAATTGAATTTTGAAGAAATTTGATTTTGAGATTCTAATGTGTTTGTTGTAGGTACTCCTCCTTGATCTCAGTTGCTTAAGGTGTTCTAGGGACGGTGAGGATCTCCATACCTATTCCACTAGTCTCAGGTTGCGTTTTTTTATTCATTTAGTCTCCCACTGTACCATGGTTTGGAGTATTTAGAGGACGATCTTTTCAGCTGAAAGTGCGCAACTCCGTCAATAAGGCTAGTCATGGGCTGTTATAGTGGGTTGTGAGGTCATGGATGTCTGCCGTGTCCAATTGTGGCAGTAGTACGTTGTTACTGAGGGTTTTCGAAATAAATAATAAATAAATAAATCAATAAACAAATAAAATGGCAGCTATGGAGAAAAGTCTTTATAAAATTCAGCAGGTAGATCATCAGGTCCAGGTGATCTACCCAGTTTAAAAGATTGAATAGCTAAATTAATTTCTTCTAAAGAAATTGGTACATCCAATTTTTCCCTCACTGACTGGGTTATTTTAGGTAAACCACAACATTGCCAAATAATTATGGGGTATTATTGTATAAATGTAAATGGTAGTTCAAAAATTCAATGACTGTTTCTTTGTGCCAGTTTAACATTTCAGCCATGAATTGCCTTAATCTGGATGTTATATTTTTTAATACAGAGATAATTTGCAAAAGTTGTCCAGATCTATTATCTTCAAAGTAAAATGTAGCTTTATTCTTTGAAATGTGTGTGCAAGCTCTGTAGCTTAACAGGGAACTTAATTCATGTCTACATTTCTGTAATTGTATTTTGTATTTATTATCATTACATGTAATAAAGAGCTGTTCATGTTTTGCTATTTGTTTAACTAATTATTTAAGTGTAGCGTTAAATATTTTGTTATCATGTGACATAATTGATATTAATACCCATCTGGCATAAGCCTTAAATGCATTCCAATTATTTGCAAGTGTCAGTCAGTCTCGGCCATCGAAGACCATGAAGCCACAATAGAAAAACAGAATATAAAACCCAACAAGATGGTATGTGTTACATATGTGCAAACGAGTATTCATTAACATAAACGTACAAACAGCTGTTTAAAACACAACAGGGTGCAGAGGGACAATTACATATTAATTTTTAGCATATATACATAACATTCCATATTAGTGCGTACAAAATGACAAGTTAAAAAAACACCTAAAACAAGAACCAAAAGGATCCTGTGGTTTCAAAGAATAGTACAGGGCTTACCCTAACAAAAACATGATAACAAAACCCTTTTTTTTAGGGTCCAGTTTGTTAACAAGAGGTGAAGGGGACCACATAGAAACCATCAGTCTAATTACATTAATTAAACATTAATTAAAAAGCACAGCCATAAAACCTCTCAAAAGATTGCAATATGCCGACGGAATGTATGCTGCATTAAACAAGTGCAACATTACAGTACTAAATACATAAAGTTCGAACACAGAATCATCCCCTGCCCTGGCCCCGGGAGGTGCTATCCTAAAAATAAAAAAAATGCAGGTGAAGTAGATCCTTCTGGATTGAAAAAAAATAATCATGTAATGCTGGCAAAAGTTGTGATTTATTTTTGTCATTAAGAACAATATTCATATTCATACGCCAGCAAGAGTGGGATTGTTGAGTGGAGTTAAGTTGTAAAACACCTGAAATACCTGCATGGTCAGAAATATCTATATTGTGAATTGTAGAACCAGAAAAAGACTGGATTAAAGGACAGGAAGTTAATAACTAATCTATCTGAGAGTATGAAATATGAGGGTTAGAAAAAAATGTAAACTGTTTCTCATTTGAGTAAAGTAGACACCACATATCTACCAATTTGGTTGATTCAAAAAATGATTTAAGGTGAAAAAAGCTTCAGGCGGATTAAATTTGGTTTGAGAAGGTCTATCCAATAACGTGTCACATTACTAAGTTAAAGTCACCACCAAGAATAAGTGGTACATTACCTAATTTAATCATTTCAGAGTTAAAGATAGACCAACATTTTAAATAATCATTTGTTGGAACATATACATTAATTAGATGAAAAATGATAGTATCAATTTTCGCTATAATATAGTGACCTGTATCTGTACGTTTGCTTAGTATATGAATGTTTAGCTTTTTAGCAAAAAGGATAGCAACACTTCTTTTTGTTAACAGCAGGAAATAATATTACCAACCCATTTTTTATTTACATATGATAAAACTGTATCATCTATATGAGTTTCTTGGATCAGACAAATGTCTGCTTCATGTCTTGAAAAATAATGTAAAACTTTAGTTATTTTACAGGGGCATTAAACCGTACCAGTTTATGTGGGTATGACCTTATGGTGGACTCCAGAGATCACCAGCGAGGTTGGAAGGGAGAGTGAATAGGTCCTCCAGGTGGAGTTCAGAGACCTGCCAGAAACCTTCGAAGGGTGTGTGGTCATGCAGGACTGCCTCCTTCAGCATTCACAACCTTCATATCCTTACTGGTGCCTCACTGAAGCTTAGCAGCTTCTTTCGTCTTCCTCCTTGATTTACTTTTGTTTGGCTTTTGCCTATGCTGTAGGAGTGGCTGCAGTAGCTCACTGGGCTTCAGCCACTCTAGCAGGTCTCACAACATGAGTGGGAGCATTACTAAAGTCTATGACATTTGGGACCATTGGGGAAGTCACCAAGGAAATCTTTCAGTGTGTAAAGATTACAATTTATTGAGGTGTTAACAATTTAAACATCTAAACATTATCTCAGTCCAGTAGCGTGCAGCAACATTAAAATATGGTGGGGCGCCATGCCCAATAAACTCACCAAATTTGTTGCACTGGCATGCAGGATCCCATTGCTCCTCTACTCTCCTCGGCGGTGACTATGGGTGGTCCGACGGAAAGGGGAGGGCTTCCTCCCTTGTCGAAAAAAATGCAACCAGCCAATCCTGGAGCTGCGGTGCTAGGATTGCAGGCTCTGAAGAGCGCATGTCAGATTGTCCGGCTGTAGGCAGCCGGTCAATCTGTCATGCACACTGGCAGGGAGCTGAAGTAACAGTGCAATTGCACTAATCAGCCCCGCCCCGGCCCTCGCACTATAACAGCACAGGCCTGGGACACATTATAATAAATTGGTACTTATTACCATTTATTATTAATGCTCCTCTGCCACAACGGAGGAGCCCCCGCTGTCTCAGTCTTCTTACCTTTCTAGGGCAATTTGAGCCAGACCTTGTCTACTGAAATGTTCTTCTTCCTTTGTAACTTCTCTCATTATCACTTTTATCACTTGGAAGTCTGTGCTTAGCCAGCCTGCATTGGGGGCCCAGTGCTATATGTTACCTCATTCATTATCCTTAATTTTGAATTGTTGACACTTCTTTCAACCAGATCTGAAAAAAAATAACTTGCCAACCTAGTGGGTATCCGGACACTCACAAATAACCTTTCCCAAAGGTGTCTCCTTACTTGAACAAGTGCATGAATCACTTCCTTCATCATGGTCAAATAAGTCTCTGGCCCCCAAAACATCTGATAAACCTGGTCTGTCTGAATAAATCCTGTTCCCTGTTTATAATGAGTAAGGGCTATGTGGCTCTGACATCTTGATAACCTACAATAATGCTACTACTAGTACAAGCTTTTCTCATCTGTTAAATTGGACAGAAACCGCTTCCATCCCGCCATATCCTCTTTCGCAGACCTCTACAACAGTACTTTCTTGACAGACATCAGCATAGTCAACCGCCTACAAAAAATATCCTTCTGGACACAATAACCTTGCATGAAAAACAGAAGTGACTTAAAAGTTGTTTCAACTGCTTCATGGTACACTTTTTCATTGTTTTTACTCCTAGCACTAGTACTTTCAGTTTTTCCAAGTTGTGTCATTGCAGCCTGCGTTCCATTGCTACACAATCGTGTTTTATCGTAGTCAATGTGTTTTCTGCCTCTTCTCCAACCAGTGCCCCCCAAAGCAATTTTGCCATTGACTAAAAAAAACACCATACTCATCGGCACTAACTGTTAATATCAGCCGCTTCCACAAACAAAAAATCATCTTCTTGTATGACATCAAAGCCCACTTGACATCTTGTTGCTCAGTCTGTGAGAGTGGTGAATTTCTCAAACATTGTTCAAGACCTGCACCCTGTCAGCAAATATATTCCAGCAGCACGTCTATCAAGCAAAAATTGCCCATGTGCACATAGCAATGTAAAGGAAGACTCTTCATCACTCTTCTACAACTCCACACACTTTCACTTTTTATCCAACTCCTAAACCTCTCTGTTCAGACAGAACTCCACGCTGATTTTTTGATAGAATATTTGAAAGCGGGAGTGATCCCCATAGGATTGCAAATTAGAAATTAGCCTGGATTGTTTATTGAAAATTTAAAAATTTTGGAGGTTTGGATCCATATAGCTAACCGTTGCAGTAGAGATTGGTTGGTTTTAATTATTGAAACAGCACAAGAAATAATAATTATTGAAAGGAAGCAAATTGAGGAGCTAGAAACTGCATTCAAACAAAATACAGCACTTGAAGATGCAAAGAAAAAAATAGAAGAAATAGAACTAGAAACAAATGGATACCGGCAGTATCTCACCAATAAAAAGACAAATAAACATAGAATGGATATAGAGAAATTCAGTGTGGAGGTGTTATATCCGTTCCTAGGCAAAGAATACTATAGCAATAAGAAGGATCAAAGGTGGGAGAAGCCACAATTCCAGAGACCAGTTTACTCGAGAGGTGGCAGAAAGAGAATAACATTCTCTCAAACATCAGGCTCCAGCAGTGAGGAAGAACAGGTTAGTGAACAGCCAGGAAGATCTACACCTAATTTTAAGCGCAAGCCTTTTTTAGGTGGGCGCCAGAACTGGGGACAGAAAGGATACCAGAATTATGGCAGAGAAGATCAAATGAGGAACCATCCACCTCAAAATTATCCGGCACAGGATAATCTCAAAACCAGGAACCAGCGGTACTAGAGATAGATGAATATCCTATAATCAATTTGTCCTGCGGGAGCTTGACTATAGAAGGCAGAATGTGCTAAGGAAAGGTTTTAGTTTTGCGCCAACTGCCCCTTCCAACAAATTTGAGCTAGAAAAAGATCTTAGGTGTTTTTTTAGGGAAGTAAGATTAAATATATTCTTTGAGGATAGATCGTATGAACCTGCACCAAATTTTTCAGGTTTTAAACCAAAATCAACTTTTACTCCCAGCCTGAGCCAGGTGGACAAAAATGTTTAACTATTTGAGAAGGTAGTGGAAATCGAATTTAAGAACATTATAGATGACAAATATAGTCAAAATAATAATCTTTCAAATAATCATAGGAAGGCTCTAAGATCGCTCCAAGACTGCGATCAAATCAGTGTCTAGGACCACTACCCCACCGCCCTTATCGGCGGGTTTGAACCCGCCGATAAGGGCGGTGGGGTAGTGGTCCTAGACACTACAGACTATGAAAACAGAATCAGGATACTATTGAATGCAGAAAACCATTACACACAAATTCATTTCTCTGTGATTGATGACCTTGAAAGAGAGGTAGCTCAGCTTCTGGATAGAGGCAAGGCACAGGCTTTTATTTGTGAGAGTGAGGATAGATTTCTTTCTAATAATAACCCTATCATTCCAGCCTTTTATGGTTTACCTAAAATACATAAAGATCTAAAAACAAAACCCATGCAACCAATTGTGAGCAGTTTAGGTTCACTCATGGAGACGCTAAGCAAATATGCAGATTTTTTTCTAAAACCATTGGTCCATAAACAGAAATCATACTTGAAAGATACAGCCCATACTATTTCTATTTTTGAGGGACAGGGTTTCAACAGGGTGACTCAGCTCCTGGTCACCCTGGGTATTGAGGCCCTGCACACAAACATCCCTCAAGATGACACCATTAGGGTGGTAAATAACAAAGCATACTTTCATTCATTTTTTAGATTTGTCACCGAAATGAACACAATTCCACAGAACTCAAATAGGTTTGTATCACAAAACGAATTATTTTTATGTTAGAATCAATCTCTTGACATATTCAATACATTCCATTAATAGAACATAGAATACTATTCCATAAATCATATCATGTATGGCAACTAGATGACTACTGTCTCATTAGATACAACATATACAGAAGTGTATGACACCTTTTGTACACAAACATATGGACAGTATAAACAATCAGCCATATATTAAAATCAATTTGTTCATAAAAGAGTGATTCAAAAAAACATCCACTGATAATTGTATACACAAAAAAAGTGTCGTAGCGTTGACGTTTCGGTCTCAGACACAGAAAATCAAATCCACAAGACCATCCTCAGGACGTATGTTGCACCATGAATTCATAAAGACGTCAGGTATTTAAAACCTGTCCTCAGTAGCAGTGTCCTTCTGCCATTTTAACACTGAATACCGAAGCCTGCACATTAATCTGCACCATTTATTTAGAAGACTTGTTTGCTCCGTCGCTCGCTCGACATCCAGACCGACAGAGACCATTAGGGTGGTGTCATCGATTTTAGACAAAGAGAACCTAAATGGGGTAACAAAGACTTTATTATGGCCTGTATCACAATGGTTCTTAAAAATGATGTTTTCTTGTTCAAGGATGAACTTTATAAACAGACCAAGGGGACCAGCATGGGGGCGACCTCAATGTGAGTAATTTTGAACAAAGACACATCTATAATAAACTGGCACCATTTTAAGAGAATGTCACTTGCTGGCACCAATTCATAGACAACATTATCTTTATTTGGAATGGTGGCAGTAGTGAATTGTTGCTTTTTCTAGAATGGTTGAACCTAGGAGATGAGAACCTGAAGTTTACGTCCCACTTTAGTGATACTAGTGTGGACTTTTTGGACATTTGTCTTAAAAATATCAAAGGTGTACTACATGTGGAGTTGTTCCCAAAACCCACATGCTATTGCAATACAGGAGCAATCATCCAAGGTCACAAAAGGACAATATTCCTTTTGGTGAATATTTATGGCTGCGCCGTAATTGTACAACTTTAACAGATTTTTACCATCACTCAGAGACCTTGGAAAAGAAACTAAAAGACAGGGGATATCCAAAAAGATTAATTAAACATTCATTTAAACGGGCCAGGTTCTATGACCGGGACCAACTTTTAGATGTAAATAGAGAGAAAAAGAACAAAAACATCGTGTTTGTAAGCCAGTTTTCCGGCATGAGAATATAATAAAAAATATTATCAACAGAAATTGGAAAGTTTTAAACAGCGGACTGACAACTCAGCTAACAAAACCACTTTTCTCATTCCGGCAAAACAAGACCATTCGCATTTCTCTAGTGAAAAATTAAAAAAAAAAACTGAAAGTGAGAGCCAAACTACCTTAGTCAGACAAAAGGCTGTAGGCAACTGTAGTGTCGGCGGAGGTACAACGCAGACACGTGTGAGGGTTCAACTCTTCCTTTATTACACACGACCTACTTCGTCGCTAGCCTGCCTCTAACTGCCGTTCTTTTCCCGGGCATCTACTTGCCCCGCCTTGGTCCTGCCCCTCCCTGCCTGCTAGTCTGAGGCGGTCCTAGCACCCTTCCAATTCAGCACCACATTACATCTCCCCTTTCTTAACAAAATTCAAAACGCTCATCCTAATACTTGATGTATATACTCAAATAACATCAACATACTTACAGTTCCTCGATCAGCTGACTCGGCCTCTTGATGTGTCGGCGAGGGCGACTATCGACTTCAGGATGATCACTGCCTCCTTCATTCGAGTCCGCTCTTGGTGTCAGAGTACTGGTCTCAGTTTCACGGGGACTGGTTTCCCTTTGGATGGAACTACCAAGAGACTCTCGCACCTTGGGGCTACATTTCTGAAAGTGAGTCACATTCCTGGTTATCCTCTTGTCATCCGACTCGGCAGTGATCATAGTCCCCTTTTGTCTGACGACCACCAGAGGAGTCTCGTTAAAACGACAGTCAGTTTTCTTTTGCTGTTCCTGTTTCACCAGTACCCAGTCGCCTTCCTGGATCCCAGATGGAGCAGCCCTCCTGCGATGGTCCGCATACATTTTCATTTTCTCCTTTTTGAGTTGGTCCGTTCGAGCAATGTCATCAGTGTCCGATTCTGCCCACACAGCCTTGTCAGACCAATCCGCCATCGGGATCCGGGTGCGCACGGGCCGACCCAGCATTAGCGTGGCGGGACATTTCCCCGTCGTGGAATGAGGAGTGTTCCGGTATGCCCGTAGAACTTCATTGAGCACTGTCTGGATGTCTTGCCATGCCACCTCTGCTTGCTGAATGGCTTTCTTTAGCGTGGACATGAATCTCTCGATCATCCCATTGGCTTGCGGCCACAGAGGCGTGATTTTGCGATGTCTGAAATTTAGATGCTTGGTAAAGTCCGCAAAATCCTGACTATTGAACGGGGGCCCATTGACTGTTTTCACCGTTATAGGGGTGCCCCAGGCCTCAAATACTTCATCTGGCACAGGTATCGTACTTGAAGCTCTGGTGGATGATATGATGTGAGCAATGGGGAAGCAAGAGTATTCATCCATTATGGCTAAGATGTATTGTCCCGACTTAAATGGACCAAAAAAGTCTACTGCCACTTGCTGCCACACCCCCTCCGGTAGTCTGGACATTTGCAGGGGTGCAGGAGGATCAGGCCTGCTGACCAGTTGGCATTGAGGAGAGTCTCTCAACGTGTTTTCTACCATTTCATCAAGACCTGAGAACCACACTCGTTCCCTCAGAGCCCTCTTGGTAGCCACGATTCCGCGATGACCTTCATGGGCTCCCTGACAGAGACTTCTGGGGAAGACGAGTCGAGTGTCCCTTAACACTAACCCATTGGGGGCCACTGACAGTTCCTCTCTCACATGCCTGAAGGCAGCCAGCTCATTTTTGTCAGCCTCTCTGTTTTGATCGTTACCTTCCAGATGTCTCCATTCATTGTGTAGCAGTCGCCTCTTCACCTCTATCAGCGTGGCATCTTCCAGAGTAGCATCGATGATGGCGTCGACCGGGACAGCTGGTGGCCGGGCTTGGTCCGCCACAAAGCAAATGTATTCTTCTGCCACAGAAGATTTGCACCATGTTGTTACCTTGGGGTGCCGTGACATGTAGTCAGCGGGATTCTCCGCTTTGCCTGGCTTGTGCACGATTGTATATGTGTACTCTTGAAGGCGAAGACCCCATCGTTCTATTCTGGGGGGCATTTTTGCCCGTGGATTGCCAAAGATGGTAATAAGAGCTTGATGATCAGTGATTAGCGTAAAGTGTTTGCCGTACACAAAGATGTGAAAGTGTTCGCAGGCCCAGACAACGGCTAAGCTCTCCTTCTCTGGTTGTGAGTACGCTTTCTCAGCCTCCGTCAGACTCCTGCACGCGATTATGTGCCGTTGGTCTCCCTCTGATTCATATTGAGCCAGTATTGCTCCCAACCCGACTGGACTGGCGTCCACCGTAATTTCCGTTTTCTTCTTTTGATCAAAATATGCCAAGTTGTCAGCAGACTCCACAGCTGCCTTGATGTCCTTAAAGGCCCGTTCACACTCCGCTGACCACTGAAATGAGTGCCCTTGTTTCGTGAGCTGCCGCAGCGGGTAGCTGATTGTCGCGTAGTTTTGGATGTAGAGCGAACAGTAGCTAGCCATTCCAAGAAAAGATCGAACGTCCCCTACATCTCGGGGGCTGGGGATATCATTCAGCGCCGCCACCTTCTCCGGGTCCGGTCTCATTCCTGCTTGCGAGAAGGTGTGGCCAAAGAACTTTAGTGTGGATTTGTGGAACTCACGCTTAGCTTTGTTTAGAGTGAGATTGGCTTCCAGCAAGGCGTGGCAAACTCGCTCCAACGCAGTGTCATGATCCTGTGTGGTGGACCCATACACGAGGATGTCATCACTGTAGTTAAGAGTGTTAGGAATGTGGTGAATGACCTTCCTGATGGCTTCCTGAAATATTTCAGCCGCAGATGACACGCCAAAGCTGAGTCGCTTATACCGGTACAGACCGATGTGAGTGGAAAACGTCGTTATGTATCTTGATTTTTCGTGTAACTCGAGTTGATGATACCCTTTGTTTAGATCTAATTTGGTGAATATTGTGGCTCCATTAAGTGCCGCAATCATATCACTGATATGCGGCCCTGGGTGTCTCTCTCGCTCAATGGCAGTGTTGGGCGCCCTCATGTCCACACACAACCTAACCTTGTCAAGTTCGCACTTCTTTGGCACGACAACCACCGGAGAGACCCATGGTGTAGGTCCCTCAGTCCGTTCGATAATATCCGCATCAAGCAAATCTTGTAGCTCTCGTTCAATGGCTTGTTGCAGGTGGAAAGGGATCCGCCGGTGGTGTTGTGCTATGGGCGCTACCTGGTCATTGATATGCAATCGAATCTGGCAGCGAGTCATCTTCCTCAGGCCAGAGAACAGTTTTGGAAATTTCAGTGTCACATCAAGCTCATCATCCACGCGATAAAGGATGTCCACCAGGCGTAGTCGTTCCGCAGTTGGAAGGCTTAGGAGACAGTCAGCTTCCGGCCCTTCGATGACGTGAATGTGTGCGGGGATTGTCCGATCCCTATATGTGAGTTGCGTTGAAAATTTCCCCAAGCATGGGACTGGCTTTCTTGACATCCATGTATATACTTTTACATGGGCAGGGCGCAGTGATGGACGAGGCTTGATTCACTGGTATTCTGCTACTGGCATGTAGTTCAAGGAAGCCCCACTGTCCATGACAAACTTTGTATGATGTTTTCCCACTTGTATACTGAGTCGGGGGTACTTTCTGAGTCGGTCAGGATCCGCGACCATGCATACATACTCGTCACTGTCTTGCGAGATGGGCGATAGTGACCTGGAGTCTTGAGACGACGTGTGCCTTTGTCTGTGACTTTTGTATGACTGACAACTGGACTGAGAGGAACCTGTTGACGAGTCCCGCCGATCCCGTACTGCCTTGGCCTGATATCTTGTGCCAGCCGATCGAGAGGCCCTGTCATGGCCTCTTGATGTGAGCCTTCTGTGATTACCGCAAACATTTTCAAAGTGATTTTCCCCTCCGCACTTACGGCACTCCTGACCCATGGCGGGACACCCATCTGTGTGAGGAAAATCATACCCACAGCGATAGCACTTGAGCCGCCGATCCCTCCGTCTGTTGTTGCGACTGGAGCTGCGATGTCTCCTACGCACCGACTGTTGTGCCCTCCTGTCACTAGACGGCCTGTGTTTCGCCGGTGAGCGTCTGTGTCCGGTGCGTGATTGAATTCTGAAGGCTTGCTCGCGCTTCTCACCTCTCCCAGCCTCCATTTTCATGGCATGTTCTTCTGCTTGGTCATGCACACGTATCATCTCTTCTATCTCATCGAGGGAATAGCTCTTTTTTAGCAATTTCCTTCTCAGCGATTCGGATTGGCACCCCTCAATGACCCGCCGGCGCAGAGCATCCTCTGTTGAGAAGGAATTAAATTCGCAGTAACGAGCCAAGCGTCTGAGGCGGGTGATGAACGAGCTCATGGGCTCATCTTTTTCTTGAGCAGTAAGATTGAAGGTGTACCTCTCATAGTCTATATTACGTTTGTGAAGGAATTTTCTGTTGAGCGCCGCGCACACAGAGGCGTAGGATGCCGCATCCGCAGCCGGTAGTTCTTTTATTATTTGCCCAACGTCCTTGCCTATCAGGTTACGTAATGCTATGAGCTGTTGGCCAGGATCCGCCACCTGCAACCCTTTCATGAAATCCTCGAGGTCCTCGAGCCATTCTTTCCACCGGAGGCCCATGCCTCCGCCAGTTTCAAGAACCCACTACTCAGGTGGGCGCAGGAAAGACACACCGAGCATGCCCAACTGCCCAGCGATGGGCGACGTAGACCCAGACTGGCGGACCAGTGACGTCGACATGGCAGGGACCGTTTGCCAACGTTGGTTTTGCTTTTGATACGATTTCCTTTAATGCTACCAATGCTTGATGATTGTCGAGGCTCGCAATTGCATGTGTCAATGCTTGATGCCACTTTCAATGTACTGTTACCAATACTTGATGGTTTTCTGAACTTGCAATGGCTTGTGTCAATGCTTGTTGCAACTTTCAATTTACTGTTACCAATGCTTGATGGTTTTCTGGGCTTGCAGTTGCTTGTGTCAATGCTTGTTGCTACTTTCAGTTTAATGTTACCAATGCTTGATGGTTTTCTGGGCTTGCAGTTGCTTGTGTCAATGCTTGTTGCCGAATTCAGCTTCTGCCTGACTTAAAGATGGCCGTCGGGGTGCCCTCGCAGGGGATAGGTGCAGGCGCCTGACTCAAAGATGGCCGCCTCACTTGCACACGCCCCTCCAGGCTCGATCTCCACACGCAGACCACCGCTCTCCAGCCAGTCCACAACTGCTCCACACGTATCCCTCGAAGGGAGGCACTCACCACGAGTCTTCCAGTGCAGGCAGCACACGACAGGGGTGGGCACCCAGATCGTGATCTCTTCGACCGGAGCAGTCCTCCTCACAGCGACTCCACCGAAGGGGGGGGGGCACCTCAGACGATCCTCCACTCACCATCCACTTCGGAGCGGGCAGCACACGATCGGGGTGGGCTCCAAGATCGTCGTTTCGTCTCGCCACGCGCGGGGGACCACCACACGGAGTCTCACCAGAGGGGAGGCACTTCGGCTGCACACACGCACGCCAGCTCCCACGCGCCGTCACAGCAGGCAGCACTTCATAAGCGACCGGGGCAGACACCCGTGTCGCGGCCCGCACACACGAACGCGATCGGGGTGGGCTCCCGACACGCGCCGTACCGCCGTCCGGAGCACTCCACGCTCACGGAGCTCGTCCACGCAGTCCCACCTTCCAGGCATGCACCACGCGCTTCGTGGCCAACCCTCGTCGCCAGCTGTAGTGTCGGCGGAGGTACAACGCAGACACGTGTGAGGGTTCAACACTTCCTTTATTACACGCGACCTACTTCGTCGCTAGCCTGCCTCTAACTGCCGTTCTTTTCCCGGGCATCTACTTGCCCCGCCTTGGTCCCGCCCTCCCTGCCTCCTAGTCCGAGGCGGTCCTAGCACCCTTCCAATTCAGCACCACATTACAGCAATTATAGGTGTGGAACGTGTTCCATCTGTCCGCATTGCATTGAGGCTAAAAGTTGGGAATTCAATGGGAAAACATTGATAGCAAAGACACTTAATAACTGTCGGAGCAAGAACGTAATATACCTGCTTGTTTGCCTGTGAGTTTTGGGCTATGTTGGGGAGACCAGCAGGGAATTGCGCTTTTGCTTGTTAGAACACAAATCAGCTCTGAGGAACAAGAAAGAAAATGCCCCTCTGACCGATTAATTCTTAAAAAAGAACCACAACTGTTATCAGTTTAGTTGGTTCATCCTTGAAAAAGTTAGTATAAGCAGAAGAGGTGGTAATTTGGATGCCATTCTAATGGCGTCCAAATTACCACCTCTTCTGATACGTGAGCAATGGTTTATGTGTTATTTAGAAACCACTGATAAAGGACTAAATTCCCAGGAGGAATGGAAGAAATTGATCGTAGATCAATAAGATTCTCCCCTCTCCTGTCTATTAGCAACCTTTATTTATTAAGATATTTTCTTATAGAGATGGCCAGTTGGTTCCGATAATATAATCGGTTTAATAACAAAAGAAATATCAACCGACAAAATTGGTGTGTAGTGGTTGTATATAAGACAGCGCAATATGTTTTAAAGCATGCACAACTTCGTTCCAAATAGATCTTTTTTGGAGCAGAGGCCCGGGAATGGTGCGCTATTCATGTCACTGCTTCCGGTTTATACCAGTCAGCATCTGCATTGGGGTGTTGGTGCGCAGTGATTACTTCTGATCAAAAGTAGACAGAGTCAGCGCTTAGTGTTAGGCATGGGATCAGGGTAAACTGAATTCACATGAGATAAATTGGTCTTTCATCTTCTAAACAATCAAACATGAAACAGATAGTGTTATGGTTGCCATGTGTGTAAACCGAGCATGCACACGTTGCCTTTGCCTGTCTGCTCATGACAGGAGAACTGCTTTTGGCTCCATTACTCTATGCAATTCAGGTAAGGAAAGAAGGTGATACGGGGTGCCTTTTAGTTAGGGAGTATTCCGCTCATTCCACGCTCTGTTAACAGGAGAAATTGCATTCCTGCTTTTGTATTCTAGTGGGTGGAGGTGCAAGGCATGAGCAGATATCACTATTTTACGGCTTCTGTCCTTGAATGAAGACGATGGTAACGTCTTTGTAAAGAGAGTATCTATATTCAAACATTGCGGTAGGATTATTCGTAAAATTGACAGACACCGGTTGTGTGTATTTGTTTAAAAATTAAGAGGTGTTGCATAAAACATTCCTCTATTACAGATTTGTTGTAAATCAAGATAACAATACACGACTGAGAGGGAGCGACAATATAGTTCTTTAGCAAGCTGAGGGGCAGAACGCTTAAGCCACATTAATCAAACTCATCAGGTGAGAGAGGGTTCCACCCGGTTTTGTTATTAAAATATTTTCCAAGAAGGGTCGTTTTAAGAAGGGATAAATTGATTTCCCTTTTTCCCTATTTTTAGATAATCTGGAAGAATGCAATAATCAATCAGGAGCACGGGCTGAAAGCACGTTATGTGGATGAAGTGACTATATGCACTCATTGATTTTAATAAGTTAAACCTTGTGGTTTAAGCTCACATCTGTGCAGTGGAGCCTAGATGGATTAAAAGCCATGATATACGCATCTCCATCCAATGATTTGTGCGGGTACTTTATGAGAACAGGTGGGAGGTATTGCAATAGAACCATGTATTCGAAAACAGGCCATTTGATAGCCAAAAAGAAATATCGCATTTGTTTGGTTTACCAGATTGTTATTCTGCAACCAATTGAAGTGCATGTGTTGCGGGTCTTTTTTAATGGTAAAACTGTATAGTGATTATTAGTAGAATGGATGTTAGTCTCTATATTGAACAATGACTCATCACAGTATAGGTTTTTAGGTCTCGCCTAGCTATTGCGTTTACGCAATCGCTATGCGAGACTCTAGTAAGAGGGGCATTTCAAAGTGCTCCCAAAAGTGGATTGCGTTGCGAGCACACGCACAATCACGTGCATCGTGCCGCCATGCAATCCGTTTTGGGAAGCGCTTCAGCCCACTGGACCCCTCGGCATCATACTTCAAAGGGTCCGCTCCCCAGCCTGGAATGGCTCCCCCGCCCCCGCCAAGCGCGCGCTCGCTTGCTTTCACTTTCGCGCGGCGGGCGCTCGCTCGCGTTCGGACCAATTTGTCTTGTCTTCCTTCATTATTTGCATTTTACCAGCTTTCCTTTGGGCTGTCTCACTACATTGGCCTCTAACCTTTTTTTCTTTGTCAGTTTAATAGTTTGTCTTTCTATCACTGTTTTAGACTGCTTTAAGGTTTTCTTTTGGTCCCCAGCCCATAGCTGTGTTACTATAGTTTATTCTTGCGGAGTCTATTAGTTTTAACTTGTGACGTTCTATGATGTGCAAGCCAAAGATTAATGTTAAGAAAGGCCAAAAAACAAATTGATCTGGCGCAGTAGCACCCCCTCTTAAGCTGGTATAGCAGGTGGTACAAACAGCTGAGTGGCACCTAACCCATCCAAAGGCACAGATGAACATATATCTATTATTTGTGACTTGTTCCACTTAAAGCCCTGCAAACAGCAATGCAGCTTCTGTCATGGACTAAGTCGGTACAGTAACTCCAGTAGCGGTGCAATCGCCCCTCGCACCAGACGAGAGACAGCGAGAGCAACAGCAGTGCTTGCACCCATGAACACAGTTAAGACCGATGCAGTCATCGGTGTTTAAACTGATTCATTTAAACTTTAAATATATATATACTCGGGCCTCGGCGCCTGCCTATGTCCCTGATATGAGACAGCTCTGTGCACCTGATCTGTGCGGATCTGAGCTTGCGAGCAGTGCACCACCTAGCGCCACCTACAGGCACAGACTAGTGCTGTAATATTCCTAAATCCACCTCAAGTGCCGCTTTTTGCTGTCCCTCCTTCAGGTGGATGTGGCTCCTGTCTGTCTCTTTCCATCCATGGCATTATTGATAGTTTTTGACAGTTCTGGTGACCGCTTCCAGATGTAAAGCGCACAGAAATCAAAGGTCTCTTTCTGCAGCCTTTCCGCTTCCAAGCAGGCCTCTAGAGGTGCGGTGCTGTTGACAGCAGCCTCAGCCAAGCCCCTCGAAGGGACAGTGGACGAGTGCGCAGGCACCACAGGTTCAGGACGAGCAGCAGCCTGCAAGCTTCCTGCCCAGCGTAGTGCAAGCTTCCCTTGTGCACAAAACAGTTACAGGACGGCCAACACGCAGATCAGGCTTCCCTAACACACAGAATCGGTACACCGTACGCGGTCAGCAGTGCGGCCTCCATCATAGAGCAGGGCCTGCAGTCTCTCATGCACTGAGCGGATACTGTAAAGGCACCCATACACACAAAGATAGAGGCCTGCTGGCCCTCAGTTTTCTCCATAGGGTCCGTTTTTCGACAGCTCTGAGAGGAGGCACAAATTGCTTTTTGAAACTCTAAATAAAAAAGATAAGCTGCAGGGAAGCATCAGTGCACGTTTTGTGCACTTATGGGCATCCAAGATTCCCTCATACATAGAGCAGATGAATGAATGCATGCATGCATATGGCATTTTCATAACAAGAGCCCAGGCACAGCCGAGACAAACAGCCAGGGCTTCAAGTGGGCCAGGTCTCGCCGGGTCTGAGCACAGGCAGTTGTTTAAAGGGGGCCTCGAACGGGTCTCAATCGGGCTCTGTTTTGTGCCCTGGCAAAGGCGGTCCGTTTTTTTCCGGACTGCAGTGACAGCAGGCGCATCGATGTGATCGCGCTCACACTGCACACATCTCACTAGTGTGTGCGTGCACACACTGTTCACGTCTCACTGCTCACTTCTCACTAGTGTGCACAAGCTCACACTGCACACTTCTCACTAGTGGAGAAGTTACGGCATGACCTCATGCCAGGTGAGCGTTGTAGGGGAAGGAAATTTCCTTTAAAGAGAGTCATTTTCTCTCTGGATTTCCCTTCTCTTTTTGAAACCCAGGAGCAGCAACATTGTCGTGGTGTCACCTGGGCTTTAAGTGGAAGCTTTTCCAATATTATATACAAGCCATAGTTGCTGCATATTTATCTTATGCAACTAACAACCATTGACAAAGCCAATAGTCATGACTTGTAGGTATGACGATACTTGTTGTGTCGTATATCTGGATGCAATGACAGAAACAGCAAAGTACAAGTCAGGAGCCACAACCTTAATTACATTGGCCACGCTCCATCGAGAGACACCCCTTACCACCACCATTTGGCAGCCTGCGTGATCATTTCGCGGCCGCTTTGATGTTCTCAGTGAGCCGCACGGCCACTGAGAACATCAAAGTGACCGCGAAAGTGCACACCATTTGCCAGCCTGCGTGCCTCTCTCCCCTTAGAGGGCGCGGCATACCCTACCCCCTCCCTTATCCCACTTCCTGCTTGTTTTCTCTTCTGAACTGCTTGTTTTCATTCCACTTAAAGCCCTGCAAACAGCAATGCAGCTTCTGTCATGGACAAAGTCAGTACAGTAACGCCAGCAGCGGTGCAATCGCCCCTCGTGCCAGACGAGAGACAGCGAGAGCAACTGCAGTGCTTGCACCCATGAACACAGTAAAGATGAATGCAGTCATCGGTGTTTAAACGGATTCATTTCAAATTTAAATATATATACTCGGGTCTCGGCGCCGGCGGATGTCCCTGATATGACACAGCTCTGTGCGGATCTGAGCCTGCGAGCAGTGCACGACCTAGCGCCACCTACAGGCACAGACTAGTGCTGGTGCAATGCAATAGGTCTCGCATTTACGCGAGTTTGAGCTATTGACATTGCAAATGACTGCCTTTTATTTAAGTTTTAAAAACAGATAAATGCATTGTCATTTGCAATGTCAATAGCTCAAACTCGCGTAAATGCGAGACCTATTGCATTGCAAATGCTTGTTATATATATATGCTTTTTCTCCACACAGGATTCAGGTCAAGGGCAACTCTACAGTGCAATAAAGAGAGACTTATATTAATTGTCTAGAAAAAAGACGGGACATCAATAGAACCATTGAAACGCGCCAACGCATCGATTACATAATTTGTGGAAGTAATTGGTTCTGTAGATACTGAAAGAATATATTGAATCCATGCCTAGTTACATAATTGTTTCAACGGATATGTTCTTTCAATGACAAAACATATTGTCTTTTCTTTTCTCTCTTGGGGGTATGTGATGTACTGTTGTATTAACTGTATTACATGTATTGATTTCTAAGAACATTTTTACAATTGTATAGGACTTGGAGATAGATAGCTATTGTGATTGTTTTTATGATATGTTTGTGATATATGAACTTGCTTCTTAACAATAAAAAAAATATATTTTGGTGATAACAAAACCTTTGGACTTCAAGATTATATCTTTAGTTCTATTACATGGGCTGTTACATTTTATGTATTGGAATGTGTTACTCTGATGTAAGTAGAGCGTTTTTGTACTGTTTGGGGAACAACCAATATCTTGTTTCTACCACACTCAGATACAGACTTCTTTCTACTGCATCAAGCACACAGTAATACAATTAGGTGCTCCGTAGTTAAGTCATTGAAGGGCCCTGCCACTCACCCTCACTCACGTCCTTCAGAAGATTATGCCAGACTAACTCTTCATGAACCCTTACAAACCTCAAATTTCCCACCCACTTTTACTATCTGTAATATCCATATGGACACAGAAACATACTTGAAACCCTCTGTCCAAGTGCACTGCCCCCTAAAAGGGTAATATGCCACCCAATCTTTTGCTACATGAAGCCTAACTGTGGTTAGGGCACGAGCCCCAAGTCCCCCAAAAACTACTCCTATTCCTTCTGTGCTGTTGCCATCCCATCCGCTACTTGCTCAATGCAAATTTGGGATTTTATCCCAAGCACTGCACACACATATGCCGGAATTTGTGTGGGCCCGGGTGCTCAACACAATTTTGGGGACCAAAATCATAAGGCCCATTTTCTGACCTAATGGGTTTGTATGCAAGTGGCTTCATGTTATGTACTCATAGGGTATTGCCTAGTTCTTCCAACACTTTTCCACTCTCCTAACCCTTCCTTGGATTGAAATCCTCACCATAATAGAACCACACTGTTCCTCTAAAACTGGCATGTGCTTGCTTAGCCACAAGAAAACATCACTTTCAGTGGCCTTCTCACATATATTGTATACGCCATCAACCAGTTCTCAATCGTGTTCCTCTGGTTAGCTGCACTTGCTCCGTCTCCTTCACTTGAGGTCCTTCTTTGCTCTCACTCCATCTAATAACTACAAAATATTTAGATATTCTCGCCCAAATCATCTTTTTTTTGGCAGCCACTAGGCGGGAACCCAAATATTTTGTAGAGACCATGTTCATTGATGCAGTCCCTGATGCTTCTCCCACAGTGCATGTTTCCTTCAGCACTAATGCCTGACCTCATTTTCCTCTACCCCCTCCCCCCGGGTTGTCTATACCTGCCTTTGTTTGTGTTTGCCTCCATGTCCTGCACTGAGTTAGCCGTGATTGACGCCCTGCTACTTCTCCAAGACCTTTCCTCTAACCTTCATCTCTGTCACTCTCACTATTCCCTATCACTCTCTACCCACTTCCATCAAGTTTTCAACCCTGTGCCCCATGCCCAAAGAACATTCCTCTCTTACCATCTTCCATGCTCACTTTCAAACCTAAGCTCCCTGTTCCCTTCAGCATGTCTTCATTCAAAACCCTGTCACTATCACATCTTTGCAACTTCTCTTTACAGGGCACATCCTGCCCTGCTGGTACATTGCTTACTGCTCTTTTGCACTTTGTTGGCACTAGCTGGGTGGCAAATAAGTGTTTAACTGTGAGCATGAACACTAATGAGCACTAGATCTGCCCCAATGTACTGGAAGGACTGGTACAGTCAGCATGCTTCACTGTATACCTTTTCTAAAGGATGTTGGGTTGACAAAACATTTGAGAACCACGTATGCGTATGCAGCAATACTTTTTAGTAGGAGGGTTATATTTTATCTCTTCGTTTTTCCCAAATATCCAAGCTTCTATTGCATGTAGCTGTAATCACTCTAGATCCAAATATTCCTATAAAAAGTCTTTCCTTTTGTTGTTAATCAATCTCAGGCTCTGGTACTTTTGCATATGATATTCTTTATTGTCGAAATTCTTAAACACTGCATTGAAACAGAATGAAATGTGATGACTGGTGCAGAAAGACAGGCAGTATAGTATGCTCCACCCTCCACTGTTCAAATGTAATACATAATGAAAACATAATAATACATGAGGGTTGGACCTGACACCGTCGTAAGACCAAACGATATATACACATACAAGCCTACAAGTCTGCTAGCTCCTGTAATTATCAACCTTGATATGCACCATAGCATAAGTAGACCATCAATCAGCTTTGACCTATTTCAATTAGAAACGTAGAACTAAGTGGAGTGCTCACATACTGTGGTTAAGGTCAGCCCCCTTTTTGTAAATATCATAAAGGTCAGTCTTTTCTTTTAATACGCCTGGATATCGTAAACACTTTTCTCTCATAGATTAAAACACAGATGAGTTTTGCCATCCTTGTTGTCTATTGCATTGCGAGAAATATTTTTCCAAAAAGAGTACCAACGTTAGCCAAATATAACTTTGGCGTGTTAAAATCACTTAAAGCCTAGCTAACTTATAATTAAATGGATAACATGAAAAGACAAAGAACTAAAAGTAGTACGATTAAATACGCAGATATATCAATTAGTTAATACAGACTTTTGTGACAATACAACAGAGAATTTGAAAATCCTTTGTAAATACTTGTATATCTACCTTCCAGTGCGCTCTGTATAAAGTAAATATGGACAATGGACATCCCAACATACAATAGACAACCCTCCTGTTTGGCGGTTCATACTCGGCTATGAGGTAAGATTAGTATCAAACTTTTCTGTAGACTATTATGCTACATGCTAAGGTACCCAAAACAGAATTTTTTGACTCTATATGTTTCAACTTATAGACACATGTCTACGCTGAAGGCATTTATGACGCAAGACTAATACGGGCCATATAGAATAACCTCTACTCATTAGAAGAATTTCTGTTACCGCATATATTCAAATAAACAGAGTAAGAAACATCACTTATTTATTCTTGGGGCACATTCATAAACTACGATAGAACTTGTTTGTAACTAGTCTCCCTCATTCCCCCTTCCAGCTTTGTGCTGAGTGTGCGAACTGCGGAGCTATACTCTCTCATATGGCCACCTCAGAGGCTCTTGTGTAGGATTTTAATCTTACAATCTGTGTCAAAACAGGTACTCTAGATTTAATTTTGTCCTTTTGTTCTGAGCACAAGGAGATGGGTTCTCAATTTGCTCCATTCAATAGGCACATCACTATTTCTTTTCTAGGACATCTCTATAACTAATTGCACCCTTTTGGGACTTTGGAGAATGGCTATATAGAGCTTACTATCTTCCACTATTCATAGCTGTCTTTCACTTCTAACAACTTCTTTTTTTTTCCGATTATCTGAGACATGCATGTACCAGCTTAGTACAAAGCAATTGTCTAAATAATTTGTTATTAAGAATACATTTAGTACCCTCATGTCCCCTATATCTGATATAAAATGGTTTTGTTTTTTCAGGATAATAGTAGCCCCTCTACAGTTTTTTAAACAAAATTTGCTTTGATGATGGTCCTGAGGAAGGTGATCTTATTTACTTCTTCACCGAAACGTACGTAGACCAGACCAAATATCGATCAACTATTTTCACAACTGGAAAATAAACTCCTTTGGAACAACTTAAAACCGAAGACAATAAGAAAAAGACAGTTGAAGGAAAATGTTAGCAGAATAATATGTATATAGATAACAACTTAAAGGAGAGCCTTCCAGTTGGAAAATATATGTTTTATAATCTGTTTTGTGGTGTATATTTAGTAGAATATGGTATGGATGTTGGTATGTGTGATTAGGTATTGTTTATGTACATAATTGTTGTTCTTCTTTGAGGGGCTCTGTCAATTTTCCAATCACTTGCGTCCGCATAGGGCAAGGATCCAAGTAATTGTATATATTCAGTGACTTTGTGTGTATATGTTTTTTTGAAGATTTATGTAAATCACAAAATAAGAAAGAAAAAATTGAAAAAATTATATGAAACTATTTTTGATATAAAAGAATTTATGTATTGCCTCTGACTAAATAATAAACATAAAAAGAAAAACATTTTTGTTGTGAAGTCAGTACATTTATAGGGGACACTGTGGGTTTGTGTTATAGCAATTTAGAGATTTTTCTACTTAATGAAATGAGATAGGTTGGTTAAGAGGCCCACATTTCAATTTTCTTGATTCTTTTCCCCCCTCTTGAACCTTAATGTAACCGGGGAATACCTTTCGACATAATACATCTACCACACTCAGATACAGACTTCTTTCTACTGCATCAAGCACACAGTAATACAATTAGGTGCTCCGTAGTTAAGTCATTGAAGGGCCCTGCCACTCACCCTCTCTCACGTCCTTCAGAAGATTATGCCAGACTAACTCTTCATGAACCCTTACAAACCTCAAATTTCCCACCCACTTTTACTATCTGTAATATCCATATGGACACAGAAACATACTTGAAACCCTCTGTCCAAGTGCACTGCCCCCTAAAAGGGTAATATGCCACCCAATCTTTTGCTACATGAAGCCTAACTGTGGTTAGGGCACGAGCCCCAAGTCCCCCAAAAACTACTCCTATTCCTTCTGTGCTGTTGCCATCCCATCCGCTACTTGCTCAATGCAAATTTGGGATTTTATCCCAAGCACTGCACACACATATGCCGGAATTTGTGTGGGCCCGGGTGCTCAACACAATTTTGGGGACCAAAATCATAAGGCCCATTTTCTGACCTAATGGGTTTGTATGCAAGTGGCTTCATGTTATGTACTCATAGGGTATTGCCTAGTTCTTCCAACACTTTTCCACTCTCCTAACCCTTCCTTGGATTGAAATCCTCACCATAATAGAACCACACTGTTCCTCTAAAACTGGCATGTGCTTGCTTAGCCACAAGAAAACATCACTTTCAGTGGCCTTCTCACATATATTGTATACGCCATCAACCAGTTCTCAATCGTGTTCCTCTGGTTAGCTGCACTTGCTCCGTCTCCTTCACTTGAGGTCCTTCTTTGCTCTCACTCCATCTAATAACTACAAAATATTTAGATATTCTCGCCCAAATCATCTTTTTTTTGGCAGCCACTAGGCGGGAACCCAAATATTTTGTAGAGACCATGTTCATTGATGCAGTCCCTGATGCTTCTCCCACAGTGCATGTTTCCTTCAGCACTAATGCCTGACCTCATTTTCCTCTACCCCCTCCCCCCGGGTTGTCTATACCTGCCTTTGTTTGTGTTTGCCTCCATGTCCTGCACTGAGTTAGCCGTGATTGACGCCCTGCTACTTCTCCAAGACCTTTCCTCTAACCTTCATCTCTGTCACTCTCACTATTCCCTATCACTCTCTACCCACTTCCATCAAGTTTTCAACCCTGTGCCCCATGCCCAAAGAACATTCCTCTCTTACCATCTTCCATGCTCACTTTCAAACCTAAGCTCCCTGTTCCCTTCAGCATGTCTTCATTCAAAACCCTGTCACTATCACATCTTTGCAACTTCTCTTTACAGGGCACATCCTGCCCTGCTGGTACATTGCTTACTGCTCTTTTGCACTTTGTTGGCACTAGCTGGGTGGCAAATAAGTGTTTAACTGTGAGCATGAACACTAATGAGCACTAGATCTGCCCCAATGTACTGGAAGGACTGGTACAGTCAGCATGCTTCACTGTATACCTTTTCTAAAGGATGTTGGGTTGACAAAACATTTGAGAACCACGTATGCGTATGCAGCAATACTTTTTAGTAGGAGGGTTATATTTTATCTCTTCGTTTTTCCCAAATATCCAAGCTTCTATTGCATGTAGCTGTAATCACTCTAGATCCAAATATTCCTATAAAAAGTCTTTCCTTTTGTTGTTAATCAATCTCAGGCTCTGGTACTTTTGCATATGATATTCTTTATTGTCAAACAGTTTCCAATCATTTTTTGGCAGACCCAGCCAACGCATTTCATCCCTTATAGGGACTTCATCAGGGAAACAAAACATATTTCAATTCCCTGTAGTCATTCTTTCAGGTTTCATCATTTTCAATTTCTTAAAATCACGTCCATCAAATCTATAAAAAGCATTTTTGTTCTATATTGAGTTTTGTGGGCGGCCGAAACTCTAGGAGATGGCGCAATACATTAAAAATGTGTTTCAGGATTTTGACCTGTGCAGTCTAAAAGATCCCTACTGCCATTTGTTTATAAATTATGCAACTGCAGCAGTACAGGACCTGACATACTGAAAGCAGCTTGAAAAGTTCATCCAAACTAACATATTGCTCCTTGCTCCTGAGTGCCAAATAGCAGAAAACATGTGCTTAAAGTTATTCAATACTTGCTGTGCCAACACTAGCTTACGAAATTCTTAAACACTGCATTGAAACAGAATGAAATGTGATGACTGGTGCAGAAAGACAGGCAGTATAGTATGCTCCACCCTCCACTGTTCAAATGTAATACATAATGAAAACATAATAATACATGAGGGTTGGACCTGACATCCTTGCTGTGGTTTACGCCCAACTTTTTACCTTCAACCATGCTGTTTTTGCTGACTTCGTTTTAGTTGGGCTTAGGACTCTGTGCACTTTACCAGTGCTAATCAGTTCTAGAGTGCTTATGCTCTCTCCTTTCAACATGGTAAAATTGGCTTACACCTAAGTGGAGGATTGAATTTACATGCAACTCCCTAGTTAAGTGGTCTACAGGTACCCAGCCCTGTAAATACATGGTAGTAGTGTGCCTGCAGCACTGATTCTGCCACCCACTTGAGTAGCCACTGCCATTGCGGCTTGTGTGCAGTTTAAAACTGCAATTTCAACCTGGCAAAACAAATCTATTTTTCCAGGCCGAAGTCCTTTTGAATACATATAAGACCCTCTTTAATGGTAAGGTCTGATTTTAAGTCACAAATCTGAAAAAAAACTTCTACAAACTTGTCATTTTCTTGTCCTACTCATATGGTTCCTGTAGCCTGCATCCTGGGTCCGCTAGCTAGAAGTAGCAGGCAGTTGGTCTTTGTGTATTGCTCTCAGACAATGAGACAAAGTGGGAAGAGGTTTTGGCAGGATGGGCCAGCTCTGAATTGATGAGGGGGCAGAGCTACCATCTACCACACTTACACATCACAAAGGCTCTGCCTGAGGGCACACACAAGGAGCTTGACGCTATTCTTTTGTGACCTCAGACAAGCTGGGCCCAGGGCAAGAAGATGAGAAATTTCAGACATCTCTGGGGATGGAAACCTCCAGAACCTAGTGGTGGTGTCTGCATTAGGACTACTCTGAGTTTGCTGCCTCTTTTTGACAAAAACATTAATTCACTTATGTAAACAGATGTATTTAGAGATAAGCTCCCTCTCTGGGCTGCCTAATCTTCGCTGTGAGCAAGCATCAGGAATGCAGGCAGTAAATCAACATGCTGCACAAGTCACGCACAAGCAGGGCTTACCTTTCTAGAGCCCTTCATTGCTTTTGGAGTCTTTGGTTATATCTAATGTAGGCCAGTGACACTGCCTGCTTCCCTGTCTGTGGCGTTGCTGGCTGCATCCCTTAGTCAGGTCAAAAATCAATCACCTGCAGTTATTCCAGCCTTTCCCATTCATCACAGGGCATGGTTGGAAGAGTTGGCCTTTCTGGGCTGTACCCCAATGAGAGATAAAGAGGAAATACTGTGACCAAATGCACTGAAACTCCAAAGAAAAGAAACAGTGCAGCAAACTGTATACTGGAAAGCATGCACTGCCATTTTTCAGGGACTGTCACATGTAAGGTGATGCTGCCATGCCAGATTAGGCTTTTGGCACCCTGTACAGCAGCCAGCCTGCCTCACTGCACCTTGGCCTAACCCTGAGAGCAAGTGAGGTGTCTTAGGGGCCTATAGATGCAAAAATAAGCATGCCTTGTTAGCTAATCTCTGACCTACAATGTATCTCTCTCTCTCTCTTTTCTTTGTTTATCTTTTTCATCTCCAGTGTTCAGCTATCTTCCAAATCATTTACAAAAATGCACCCATTACATTGGTTAAGTCCCGTGAGCAAAGATGCTATCATCTATATTATTCTGAGTGAATGGGTATTTACATTTATTGGGGGTCTTCTGCTAACCCTCGGCAATTGGACCTTAAGCATATAGTATCATTGCAATTCTGTCTTTTCTAATCAAGGGCCTCCCATATTTTCGGTATTCAGTCTATTTTTTGTTCATCTGTAAGGCATACATCGTTCTGGGACTGGTGATTCAAGTAAACATGGGTTGTCATTTGTGCATCTTTTGGTCGCAGCCCATTAAGTTGTTGACCACCGGCACCAAGCCATCAAAATATTTGACATGAAATACAGCATTTAAGGGCACTGCATTAATTTATTACACTGTCACAGGCAGCTTATCAATTTAATGCATTAAACTGCATGCTGCTTCTGCATGCTAAAGAAATGCTGTATTTCTTTAACATGGAGAAGCATTTCAGTTTATTGCGTTAGACTGTATTTTTAATTTTTTTATTTTATTTAATGCGATTTTATATAGCGCGAACATTATCCGAAGGTGTCAGAGTGCTTTCCTAAAGAACCAGTTGCGTTACATAAGGACTTTGGTTTACATGAGTTACATAAGAGATACAAACAGAAAAAATTCCAAATGTACAAGTTGTAAAGTCACTCAGGGAAGAGATACAAACAGGGGGAAATACATTGAAAATGTATAAGGTGTAATGTCACTCAAGGAAGAGATACAAACAGAAGAGAAAAAAAAATGCAAATGTACAAGTTGTAAAGTCACACAAGGAAGAGATACAAACGGATAAACTAAAATCACATAGGAATGGTAGTAAGTACAAAGGTCTACTACATATACTAGTGATTAGAGTTCTAAATATACAAATAGTAAAATCACTCAGGATTACATTTTAACAGCGATTAGGCTTGGACAATTATATATTACATAGTTACATATATATTTATGAGTTACAGAAGCATTGCTCAGGCATAGGAAGCAAGGGGAGAGAAATTCAGGGGAGAGAGGAAAGAACTAGGGGAGATAGAAAGTGAGGGAGGGAAGAGGTAGGGGAGAGGGTGATGAGTGTTGGGATCAGGAGCATCAGCATTATTCACAAACGATGAGTAGTTGCCGATGTGTGAAACTGTGAGGCTTTATGCCTCGGTTTATCCATAGTGCAACAGGGCTGTAGACTGCCGAAAGCTCGGATGGAGCGCCCACCGGGGAAAAGGGTACGCCTCCCGCCGCTAATGTAGAGGGACTGGCTGTTGAGATGGCACGGAGTTATCACAAGGCATTATGTCCTCCGCAGGTGCCATTTTAATGTCAGACAGCGCCGATTGTATATTACAGTGCGTGGCATTTATAGGAATTGATAGCGTTTAAATATGAACTGTTTGTGCCTCTCACCACACAAATGGATGACAAAGCCAGTAAACAAAGAGAAAAACGTGGTTGATCATGTGCACCTTGTATGTGGCCTAGGTTGTGATGCTGGATGGAACAACTGTGTAGTGTATTAAAACTACATGAGAGGCTGTAGTACAACATGCATCCTGAAGTATTTCCAGATGCACTATCAATCCCGGATTCCCGCCTGACCAAATTGTATGATCCTAGCTGATTGCCTTATTTTTGTGTGTCAATGTATCCTATATCATCGCATTTGGTGAGATGATAAAGGGCTAAGGGGCACAGTGAAATGAGGCAGTTGCCTAGGATCACACAATATGGTCAAGCAGGGAATCTCAGGTGTCCTGGTTTCATGCAGTACAATTTAGCCACTAGAAAGACATTTTTAAACATAAAACATTCATGCACTGAAGACCATGACAGTAAAGAATTAGGAGCAAGTCCGTTATAGTGCACCTTGTATGTGGCCTAGGGTGTTTTCATAGACGAGTCACCAATATAGTGTATAAAAGTATCCACAAGAAAGGTTGTTGTACATTGAACATCTTAAACTGAGGTATTTCAAGGTGTTCTTAAATGTGATTATAAAATACAAGGAAGTATTTAGAGATAAGGAAGTTCCCTGGCACCACACAGTTTGGTCAAGCGGGGAAACCTGGGTTGATCCCAGGTTTTCTGGTTTCATGTTATGCAATTTAGCCATTAAATAGGTTTCTCTGTCTCCCTCCCAATTTACACTAGAGTTGAAAATCCCTATGTCCAAACCCTTGGGGAGGTCATACTTGTTTGACAAATCAGAAATTGTGCAGAATAATAGACTAATTTTTCTTTCTATTTGTCTTTGAAAAGACTGTAAGCACTGTTTCTTTTTGGCAATTTCTTTAAAGAAATGGTGCTGGAAAATGTACCATTTCGCACTAATATTTAAAAATATTCTCAGCATAAGAAGCCCCCCCCTAAACCCCAGGTGAAAAGCCCATCTCACTCGCTGCACTTGCTCACCAAATTTCATCAATTGGTCCTGCGCCCTACCACTTTTAAACTCCACCAGCCGCCATGGCCAGAACCTACTCCAACTTCAAGGCTGGCACCAGGTATAAATATTAGACCCTCAGACCCAACACTTGAGTACACCTTTGGACCTGTGGAAGACTCAGAAGGACTGCTGGGCTGCTCTGCTGCAAGAAGGACTGCTACGCTGCTTCCCTGCTGCCTGAGTGAGAAGGACTGGCTTGCACCTTGATCCCAGAAATGCCAGAGTGACTCCAAAGGCAAGTTGACTGCCCTCCTGATCAGTGCCTCAAAAACAGAAAAGGTTCCAACCGGCTTGAACCCAGCACCTGGACTCCATCATTTGTGAATCTTGTCACCTAAGTGGTGCCATCCCAATCCTGAACTCTTGAAAGTGGACCTGAAGGCACTCTGCCAGCCCAGCTCTGGTCCATGCAGAACTGCCGCTGTATGACACATCCTTACTGCAGTACCCCACAGCTTTTTGGAACCACTGATGTGCAATGCCTCCTCGATGCGGAATCTCACCCTGTAGCCCCGCAACTCTTTGGGACTGCTGCTGCATGATGCATCCTCAAAGCAGGACTTCGCATCGCAACCCCACAGCTCACCTAAATCATCGCTACGTGACTCATCCTCTATGTGTGGTTTAGCAACAATCTGCAATGAGGATTTGAGGTACTTTGTTCAGCTGTCCTGACTTGGTGCCTTTGTCCGGCCTGCGCACTATTGCAGTCGGCCTGGACTTGTGACTTTGTCCAAGTCTGGCGCGACCAGCTAACCAAACCTGGCTCTTTGTGCTTTTAGACACTGTTTTCACTTAAATCTTTAAAATTGCATATCTCTGGTTCTACTGATTGGATTTTTGTCATTTTTGTCTCAAATAATTTATTACATTTTACTCTATTTTACTGACTTAGTGTTATGTTTTTAGTTTATTACAGTTTGAGTGCTTCATAACTACTTTAAATGTCACCTCTTAGTTAAGCCTGACTGCTGTCTGCCAAACTACCAAAGGGTTAAGCGCAGGTTAATTTAAGGTTTGCTTGTGACTTCACCTTGATAGGAATTGTGTATTCTGCTTGAGAAGGGTTTCGCCCCCCTCAACCAGTATCCCAATTTCCCCACAGTAATATAGGGTAATAATCCCATTTATACATTTTTCAAATTAAAAAGAGCAATACATATCTGCATGGGACCTATGGTGGTAAGAGGATGCCAGTGGTATCCATAGCAAAATACCCTTGGAGAAAGTGTTATATTTTTTGATTTGGTTATCTGCAGGCCTAACTAATTGTCATTTTAAACACTTTCTGGATTTTTCTTGTTATAAGATAACACAGGTGTGTAGCCATCATTGCCAGAGTCAAAGGGAGTGGGGGTGGGAAGATTATATAAAATGCACCAAATGCATTTGGAGGTGGGATGGTCCGTGTGCCTGATGGTCATAATGAGTAGTGATAAATGACATGAGCAGAAGCACTATACATTGAAAAAAACATTGGATAATTTAGATAGGGTTTTGCATTTTTAGCTACATTAGGCTTGTTATATAAAAATATCACTTAACACGTGGTCCAAGATCCTCTAAAATATTACACCAGAAAATATACCGCACGTAGGAGCAAACTACTTGAAGAGATCTAGTTCACATGAATGAAATAGCCATTCCATCAAAAGGATTAGCTGTGGTGATTCCAGGCAGCACGACTTCCACATATTACTCTGAGTAGAAACTGAAACCGATCAGCCTTGTCCAGAAGCCAGATAGCAATTTCATTTTAAGCACTATTTGTTCTTTTGTGGTACATTCCTGTTCAGCACAGGTTATGCCTTGAGAAAAGGAGGTTTTCTTTTTTTAACCTCTTGCTGTTCATCTGAATCTGGAAATTTAGACAAACAGACCTATGGCTATCAGAGGCACTGGGCCTATTGAAAAATTATATGTCCATCTACTCTTGTATCAGATCTGCTTCAGACACCCCTGCTGCACATTAGACACTGTCAATTGCACCTCAGATGGATTTAAAGACTACCAAACTGGCTCATAGCCACCTCAATGTAGGTCTTACGGACCATCATCTCACCAGTGGCTCTTAGTTGTCTTTCAGACAAAACAAGCTGCTCCTTCAATAGCCAATGGCCCTTAGGCTCAGGGACCCTTTTTGGGTACACTCACACTCCCAGGAAGCATAGGCATACCCGGGAGACTCTTTTCTGCCTTCAGACATTCCTAGATAACTTTCAAAACGTCTGTACTACCGTCAGACATTTTAGCCAATTCTTAGAGGTCCCAGATAGTATACACATAGAGACTTTAAGGTCCAACCGGCTTTCAAACATCTCTATTGGATGATTAGATACCTCAGGATGCCGGCAATCTACATTAAAAAACACTCAGCTAGTCATTAGATACCACCAGATCCTCCTCTGAAATTATCACACACCTTCAAACACTGCCAACATGCCCTCAAATACCCCTGGTCATCATTTTGATAACCCGGTTGATCAGTACAAACATCCAGATGACCCTCTTTCAGCTAATAAATCCCTCACTCCATATTCAAATACCTCTTCCCTCAGCCCAACTTAAAAAAAACATCTTTTAAACAACCCTGTTGGTCTGCCCATAGACACCCCTATCAGACACTTAGACTCTTGGCCGGACCATAAAGACCCTCTGATTGTATTAGTCTATGTTTGCCTTTAGACCGATGGTCCATAGAGACCCTCGGTGCCCCTCAGCACATTGTCCGAGCCACCCACCTTTCAGTTATAGATAACTGTAATACTCTCAGCAACTCATTGTGTGACCAGACACCCCCAGTATAGCTTCAGGGGAAATATTAATGTCTTCAGAGACTCTCAGCTGGTCTCAATCACTCCAAGCTGATCCTTTCACTCTCTTAGATGACTCTAGCAAATCCTCAGTTTACCCACCTACATCTCCAACAAGCCTTCAAATACTCACAAAATATCTTAGTGAGCCTTACCTGGCGGTCAGTCTACCCTTGCAGGGGAAATTCTTAGCTCATTTTGAGAAACAACTGGCAGGCCTCTAGAGGCATCAGATAGCAGTAACTGGCCCAGGGACACTTCTACTCTCTGCTCAACGACCCCAAATGTTTCTCAGTTTCCCCAGATAGCCCTCCAAGAGTCATCTCATAATCATGCTCAGTCGATCACATACACCCCCTGCTTGCCCGAAGAGGACCTTGGCATGCTCTCAGATACCAGTAATGGGAAACACTCAGTTAGGCTGTGATAATATCTGGTATACCGTAAGACACCCAAGCCATCTCTCACATGTCTCAGGTCCACTCTCTTGAACTGGCCATCAGTGACCTGCAGCTTATCCTCAGAGACCTAAGGCTTATTTGGTCATTGGCTCCCTCGACTAGCCACGGGCTAACTTCAGACACCCCCAGTTGGTCATTAGATTCCACTGGATATATCTTAGGATCTTCAGCCTGCCTTCATTCTGAGTCTGATTAAGAGACCATCCTTCTGCAACTAGATACCCTTCTTCTTCTTTAAGACATCCTCAGCCCAGTGGCGTAACGAAACTTGAGGGGGCCCCCCTGTAAGACACGTGGAGGGGGCCCCCTGGACTGAATCAGGAGCTGTCCGGCCAGGGTATTGTGCTGAGGGGGCCTTTGGAGCTTCCCCCCCACACTGCGGGTGCTACAGGTGCCTATATTATGACACTGGCCTGGTGCTCCTGCTGCCTTCTCCTTTACGATCGCTGCTGCTTGGTCTTTGCCCTTGGAGCCAGACATGGCCTCATTCTAGTAGTGGCTAGTCACTTCGTCTCTTCTTGTGACACTATACTTCAGGCAGGAATCCAAGCATTTCGAAATGCTTCTAAAGACACGATGCGTGCCCTTCACTGTTGTTTTCTTACACTCTAAGCTGATCGGAGAGACCACCCCTAAAATTCTGTTTTTTGCTATGAGCGTATTGCCTCATTTGAACCAAGCTCATCTGCTTGACAATTCCTACAGCCATGACCTTTCCATGTCCTGCTCTCTAGTCCTCTCTTCTCACTTCTAATGATGCTTTGCTTTGGCACAAAGTTTGGCACACCTCGCTCTTCCCTTTGGGCCCCTGTGTGGTCCTTTGTTCTTGGAGCAAGAAGACTTTAAGGGCTGTTTTGTGAACTTCTTTTTCCAGGACCTTCCGCCAGGGCATGGCTCTGGCTCCCAGGTGCTCACTTCACGAGCCAGGTCTTTGCTTTTATGAGTGTAAGAGAAGTTTGCTCTGCTGTTAATTATATTTGTATGCCCCTTGTTGAGTCTTCGGAAAACCCTTTTCACTATTCAAAAAGACACACCTACTGACACATTGGTTGTTATTTTTCAACAGTCTGTTTTGTATTAACTGTGTTAGCCCAGGACTCAGATTGACATGAAGGAAAAAAAAAGAGCAGATACAAGAATTTTAACCCTGTATAAGATGTCTATGAAGCTGGGCATTTGGTGGGGCAAATTCTTCAGCTACAATTCAAAATTAACCCATAGTCAGGCAAACACTGATTCTCTAAGACAGCTTTGTCTACCCCTTAAAAGTGCAGGTTTGAGTTTGAAGGCTACTCTGGAAAATGTTTGGTATTGAGTAGTAGTATCAGCACAACATCAGAATCAAAAACCTCTCAGTAAATGATCCTAGAACTATTTAGTAACATCGGAAAGTATGTTATGATTAAAATAGGAACAAAACAACTAACATTGGATTTGTCACTGCAAAGTTATACCATTGCAAAATACCATTCCCACGACAGTCTATTAAATCCGGCGCAGTGCTCACAAGTGGCCCTGGAGGCTTCTTCCACTCGCACAGCATAACTCCAGGCTTCAGTCAACCTCTTGCCTTCAGGCAGGGTCGAGGGGCTGGATGAGTCAGTCACCTTGTGCAATCAGGCACCCTTCAGTTCCCAAACTTCACAGAGTTCCTGGGGCAGTGTCTCTGGCTTGACCAATGGCAAATTCGCAGAATAAGACTTGGATTTATGCTTAGTTAACCATATTAAGTGCCCAAACATGCAAGCAAAAGCAAACTAAACAAGACACACATTCACAATCACTTGTGACTAACTACAGCTATCCTACCAGGGAATACAGAGGTCCTCAGGCACCACTCAGAAGTGTGTTGAAAAAACAAACTTCTTTTCACTTCAATGTAAGCAGACTTCAGAAAGCTGTCTATAAGGAAGCAATAGGTCGGTTCTACAAATAGGTGGCAGCGCAAAAGAAAGTGTCAACAAAAGAAAATAGTAGCAATCAGGACCACTAGAACGCATTACTGCCTATAATCAGATTCCCTCTATGCAGAAAAGTAAACAAGCATAGGTTTCTACTGCTAGTTGTCTCTGACTCACCTGAGGCCTGCAGCTTAGGTGGCTGGCACGGCTGGGCTGCAAAAGACCGTGGCCAGCAATTATTAAATTATGGTCTGACCATCTCAATGCCTGGGACCCACCGGCCACCTCACATGCAGTTTACGCTGCTCATGTCAATACTGGCCCAGCCCTGCCCCACCCTATCCCTAACCATGAGGCTGAAAACCACACAGCTGCGTGCAGCGCACCATGCAGCATGTACGCACCATTTAATTTATGAAGCGGGGCAGCAGGCATAACTTTAAAACTATGCTCCAGGCGGACCCTGCTGTCAGCGAGTGTACTGTTTGCCGGGGGGGCCCCTGGAGCTCGGGGGCCTCCGCAACGCAGGGGCTGCGGGGGGCCTGTGTTACACCCATGAAAACACTGGTGCAGCACTTATTGCCTGTGCAGTGCCGAATTTGCCATAGAGTATGCCGGACATTCCCCAGAACGCTGGTTCATGCAGCTCTAAGGAACTCCTAAGCCACTTAAAGTTACACTCCTGCCCCCTTCGGGCGCCATTTACAGCAGTAACTGTCACTTACCTGCTGTGCTTGATTTGCATCGCTGTTCGTGATCTCCCTGTTGCACTGCTGCCTTGCATATACTCTACAGGTCTGACTGCTACTGGCCTCTCCAGAGGGTGGGCAGATAAGGCCCTTTTTTGTATGGTCACTCCCGCAATTCTTTCCCCAATGCTGATGGTATTTACTGAAGCCTGCTAACAAGGTCACAGTGCAAGTGCTCTCTCCCTAATTTATGATGCATTTGAAATGGTAATCCCAATTGTATCTGCGGCTGGTGCAGGTATGGGCGGGAGAAGGAGTCAACAGACGGCGACAAGGGAAAATACAATTTTAAAAAGAAAACCACTTAACTTGCGCTCGCTGCATCGCCGAGTTGGCGCTAACAGGAGAAATGTTTTTATTTCTCCTTTCTTTTCTTACTTTGCATGCGTGCTGCAGTGTTTAGCATGCATACAAAGTGGGAAAAGCTTTTACACTTATCTAGGCATGGTATTTTGTGCAGGAAGGATACCTTTCCTGTCCAAAACCTATGCTAGGCTCACGCACACACCCTAGTGCTTTACACTTGTGTGTGTGGCGCTCGGCAGCTGAAATTACCGCCGGCACTTCGGAAAGAGGAGGAGAGAGACATATCTCTGTAGATATGGCACACTCCTGCTCCCTCCCTATCAATCAACGCAGAGTCTTTGGGTGCTGTGCTGCGTTGTGTGTAGTTTTAAAAAATCTGGCCCACAGAGAGGCAAATTACTACCAGTGGTTAATTTGTAAAAAAATAAATTTAAAAAAAAGAAATACGTGTCAGGACTCTCATCAGTAGGTAGCTTGCACCAGCCTAAAACAGAACCAACTACTTAGCATGAGAGTGGCGATAAGATGTGGCTTATTTGCCAGAGCTGCTGACTTCAGAGGTGAGGAACCAAGTTCGAGTCCCAGCTCAACATCCTGTGAATCTGGGCAAATCACTGAATCTCCTCTTGTCGATCATAACTGAATGTGCCTTAACTGGTGCTCGTGAAATGCGCCGGTGTTGATGATTATGTGTCGGTGTTGAGCACCGGAAACCTCTGGCTCCAATTTAGCACTGATTGCTACCCTGTATTTCCGAGCTGTTCAGTCTGAAGCCATGCAGTAAACCCCATGATCATTTGAGTTAATCTACGTGCTGTAGACAGTACAATGTACAGAAAAATAAACAGAACCTATGTGCATCTGTAGTCCTCATCGAACGGCATCATGATGCAGCTCCAATAGAGAAGGTCATTGCTTGTGCTGTGCACATGTCCCACACACAAGCGTACACAGCACAAGCAAGAAGGCATCATTGGCTGCCATGATGTTTTCTTTTGAACAGTGAACAGTGCTTAATTTGAACCAGTGGTTTCTGGTGCTCAGCCCAGGCACTTTATTGTCAACACTGGCTTTTATGACAGTCTGCCACATGGTGGTGCTGTTTGTCTAATTTACAGATCAGAACAGCAACAGTTGTTTAATAATACAATATAGATTAGAAATGACAAATACCCGCATCCAGGCTATGACTGTTTTTTTGAATTTCTTGAATATTCTGAACTGTCACACTTCTAGAAATGTGATGGTTTGTAGTTGTGTTGGTACTGTCATTGGCAGTGATGTCAGGGGCAATGGATGGTGCTAGCTGCAGTGGCCTGCTGACAAGGGCTCTGGCACTTAATTTTCTACAAATTAATCACACTTTTAAAATATTTTCTTTCGTGGAAAGTTCACTAGTTGTGCACATGTGCAGGCATATATTCCCGCTAGTGCATATGCACATGCACATTTGCTGGGCTGCATTCACTTCTCGCAGACACCTCGAGGGGGTGTGGGCAAAGATAAGAGGAGAGCATGTGGTGTAACAACTAGAGCTCTCGGCGTCAGCTCAACATCCTGTGATTCTGGGCAGATCACTTAATCTTCCTCTGTCTACAAAAAAATGAATTCATCCTTGTATAATGGAACTTCTGCTCATGTAAAGCGCTCCAATACCTTCGGGTCGAGTTCGCTATAAAAAAAAAAACACAAAGCAAAAAAAACTGAATTATGACAAAATAGTTGAAATCAGACACTCAAATAATCATTCTAGGCTAGTAGGGCTGATGATTCCTCTGAGCCTTTAATAACCAGATTTTATTGCAGTGCATTGCAGCCGGAAAGCTTTCAAAAGGGTGTAAGAAATCCCGGCACGTTAATTCTGAAAGTTTGGTGTGTACAGCACGTGGTAGCGCGAGTCGGTTCAAGAGAAGGCTTGAGACTCTGACACAGCGGCGCCTCTCCTCTTCAATAGCGTAAAGTACATTACTTTGAGCTGCAGATGTGGTGTTTCGGTTTGCATAAAAAAAATAGAAAAAGACGTAATGCACAAATAAAGAAAAGTACAATTAAGGAATGAAAGCGCAGCTAACCTTTGTCGATGTCACAATACATTACCCACCTGCTCCCTCCCTCCCTATTATCAATCCGAAAAGTACAATTTCTCATCAGTCACTTTCTGAAAGAAGACCAGAAATCAAATCGGAAAATGGACAGGTAAACTCTTTACCACATTTTGGCATACTGTGGATGGTTCCTGTCTCTTTGTCTATGACGAACTCACAGAATGCATTTTACCCAATTTAACATTACATTTGTTTGCTCCCGAGTGTTTGCTGTTACAGACCAGACGTCTTACAGGTGCTGATTGTCCTCTGCAGGCATCCTACCCTGCAGCCGTATCTCACCTGGAAAGGAATGTATGACGTGCAGTTGTTGCCCTGACCCTCTCGTCTATGTTATTTACATATAACATACAGATCTCCCAGTTGTACTTTGTGTGTGTATGAGTTTTCAAATTTGGAATGCAAACACTATCAAACCACACAGGAAGATGCGATTTACTACATAGCATGAAAAGTTGTGGCAGGGTAGAGCACACTGGAGTAATGAAACTCGAGGGGGGCCTTCCTGCAAGGCACGTTGAGGAGCCCCCTCCAGGCTCAATCAGGAGCTCTGCAGCCAGAGCGCTGTGCTGAGGGGGCCCCCTGGAGCTTGGGGGCCCCCCCGCACCGCGGGGGCTGCAGGGGCCTGTGTTACGCCCCTGCCTCAGCCCTTTCTCAGAAACCCTAAGCTGACCTTTGGAGGTGCCTATTAGGCTGTCAGGTTGCCCCTTAAACACCTCCATTCGGGCCATAGATATGCCGAGTTGTTCCTCAGCCTATTTTCAGACACTGCAATCATAGCATTTAAATAACTCGTTGAGCTCTTAGAGATCTCAGCTGTGTCCTCAGAAACCCTCAAACTGCACTTTCCTAAGCTGGTCCATAAATGATCCCAAACCACCCCCAGAAAGTGTTAGTGTGCCTTCAACAAATGCTGAGTCTTTTTTCAGTTTCCCCCTGCTAATCGTAATATTTCACCCATCAAGACTTTAGAGACACCCAATGTGTCCTCAGACATCTCTCTCAAGTCCTGGATCATAGCATCACCATTGAAGATCTTCATGCAGACCTCCCAGTATTCATGCACAAACAAAATGAGCCGCCCTTCATAGAGTCCCATCCAGTCTTCAGGCACCCACCATTTAGTCCTTAGGCAATAGTTCAGCTGGCCCTTTTAACCCTCCGAGAGAGAGCGAGAGACGCTTCTCAACACGCTAAGGGTGTCCTGTTCCTCTACTGTTCAGTCTCTAGATACACCCCTGAGATAATATCTACTAGGACTTTACCACTGCAAATATAATAGTATCTTCGAAAAATCAAAATAATCTCCCTCCCATCATATTATGTAAAATATCAGACGCCAGGGAAGACCAGATGGCAGTGATGAGTTGTGTGGCAGGGTGGCCATGGATGGTGAATGAGATTATGTACAACCCTGTGAGGGTGCATCTTTGCCAGCAGACTGAAAATCTATGTAAAATCTCTATTATCAGTGGACCTCCCAAATATTAATGGTGCTAATTTCGACCTGCAAATATGTTTTGACTCCCTGAATTTGAAGATGTAATGATAAATTTATAAAAACGTCTCATGGGCCTAGATATCACTATCAATCTCATAATATATTTGGAAATCGTAAGCCAAAGAGTAAGTTAAGTATGTGGCCCAAGGCAGGTGCTCACAACTATCAATGAGAAACCTCTACATTTTCAGTAGGTGAATATTATGGAAGTAGGAATTGATGATAGCTCACCTATGCCTCCCTGACTGGTACTCACTTGGTAGTTTTCCTGCCTAGGGAACTCACGTTGAGAATATCTTTAGGTGTGATCCAAATTTATGTTGAATATTGTTTGCCAGCAGTGTATTAGACTCCACCCTTAGCAGGGGGTTGCTACTATCCCCTGAGATCTTCCTATGAGGACACTGATCGCTGTGGCATTGATTATGTAATCCAAGGGTGTATTCCTTTTTCCTGGCATTCTGGTCAAAATGTCTACTAACCGTGCGCAGGACTGCCCACATCTCATTGAGTGCCTGTGGATGTTAGGGTGTTGACACATAGTTCACTCAAAGGAGAACCTAATGATGTACCCATTGCAGGCTCTGCCAAGTATTCAGCACTACTTTTTCATGTTCCTGCGCAATGATTTCCAAAATCAGGTTATTTTTTTCTTCTAAGTTTTGGTCTGCAAATATGCATTATCAAGGAAGTTAATAAAGTGTTAACTAAGAAGTTCTTTTTACCACAGGTAGGACCGATTTAGTATTGGTTTTAGTGAGGTAGCCTACCTACGTGCCTTAATGACCCCATCTTCTTAAGCACCCACATATGCCACTCTCTTTATCGTGCTCCTTGAATGGAGAAGGGCAGTTTTTGCACAGCAACTGCCCCAGTTGATTTAAGGTCATGGCGTTCAAATACACACAAATGCCTTCAGTTTTCCTATCTCCTGCAGGAAAAGGCCTGTAGGAAGAAATATTTCAAAATTACTGCAAGACCACTATAAAACCACAGGCTGCAGCAATCCTTCTTGAATTTCCCTCCAATTATCCCGAACATGGGACATATGCAAATATACTATTTCACTTAAGGAGAAAGTCTGATCACCATTCAAAGAAAGGAGTGGACCAGTCCTCAGGGCCCTCTGGCTAAGCTGGAGATTCCCAAGACTAGGAATGGACCAGGAGTGCATCAGAAGTCTAACCTGTTGCTTATGTAGAGAATACACTGAAGACCAGCTGCCCTTCTGTGAAGAGAACCCAAGTCTGACTCTCTTAACAGACATAAGGCCCAGCTGCAACAAGATATGTTATGAGAGCAGACCAAAGTCAAGAAGAAGCAAGTCCAGCTCAAGATAGATTAATAATGTCAGCTAGCCCAAGCTGAGGAGAGACTGGATTGTAAAAGACCACCTATACCAGTGTTGCTACCAATGAAGAAGTCATCTCGAAACCTGCCTAATAGACCACAGGAATGCACATCCTTGAATCTCTATTATTGTATTTCTGCAAAGTGCCCATACCTCCTTTTGTAGTTCACAACCCCTTCTTTGACAGCATATCCCTGCATCCTAACAATACTTAGAGCCCGATTTTGAGCTTAGTGGATGGGTTATCCAACACAAATATGACAGATATCCCGTCCACTTTATTACAAGTGCTGCAGGATATAATGCACCTATTTTAGTGCGTATGAGATAGTTATCACATTTTTGAATTAGTTCCTTAATCTTATCTAGCTATTAATTTATCCCACCTACCGATCACATGAATTCACTGCAGAAAATGCATCAAATGGTTTTCTGGAGAACATGTGTCTTATCACAATACTCAATAGCCACTGGAGTAACCAATAATATTGCGCTCAAGAGTAGTTGACTACTCGCTATAAAGTGCTTCAATGCCTTATTAAGGGTAGTTAGTGCTATAAAAATAAATTTCATTACAATGTTTCCAGAAGATGTAGCTACGGAATATCATGAGTGAAATCTCGAGTTAGCAAAAATCAAAGCCAAAATATTGAGGATCAAAATACAGACAGATACATATGTATAGATTTACTATACTTAACTCCACATATATGTACCTTGACAATATATATGTATGTGTTTGTGTGTGTATGTGTATATATATATATATTTGTTTTTTTTCCACTAAAAAAACAAAGGTTAGAGGGACGTTATAGTTAGGAATTAGCATTTAAAAAACCTTAGAAATTCACAGAAATATAACGGTTACAAGGACGTTCTAGTTAGCAAATAGAATTTTAATAAAACATAGAAATTCCCTAAAAAAACCAAAGGTTACAGGGATGTTATAGTTAGGGTCAGGTTTTACTTATGCAAAACCAGAGAAATTCAGCCATTATAGTTACCTGAGTTAACTATAACTCCCGCCGCGGCAATGCACTGCTTATGACCACACGTATTACATCACTCATGACATGGTCAGTGACATCCCTCATGACATCACTGATGACATCTCAAATGACATCACTGATGACATCACTGATGACATCAGTTATGACATCATCCACAGCATCTCTGACGCACTCTACTCACACCCGTATATAATCTTTTATACACCCACTCCCACACAACCATTCACAAACCAAGCCATAAGTTGGCAGGGTATGCCCAGACGTGGGGCCCTTGCTCACTTTGCCACTGGATTCAAGCTAGTCTGGCTGATGAGGGGTGTTACCCTGAAAAAGGTCCCAGGATGCTTGTTTCCATTTCAGGGAAGACCTGGCTTGGCAGTTCGAGCTGGCCCTTTCCCATGAGGCACAGGGTCAAGACTGATTTTCATATAGCTCGGTCTGAACTGAGGTGGCGAAGTGAGCTAAAGCACGATGATGGATTCAACCCAGATCTGTGACTGGAGGTGAGTGTCTGAAAAGTTTCAGCGCTCAGTTCATCATCTCATTTTGTTTGCTATGTTTTCCCTTCCCTTGACCCTTTTGTGCACCGGGTACCCCATCCCCTGGGGCCTGAGCCATTAACCTATTAATGAAAGTAAACGGGAGGGGGGCCTTGTGGGCCCCCTTTCCCAGACCGATTTTGGCCCCTGGGACCCCATCCCCGGAGCTGGGCCATTTCTTTTTTTTTCTCATTTCTTACAAGGCAGGGGGGCTGAGCGGCCCCCCTGCCAGAGCCAATTTTGGGCCAGGCCATTTCTTTTTTTCCCCAAAAATTGTTTTAAATGAAGGGGGGCCACGCTGCCCCTCTCCCCTAGCCGATACCGGCCCCGGGGACCCAATTCCCAGCGGCCCTGCCATTTCTTTATTTTTGTAACACAAAGAGTGGGGGGCCAAGCAGTCCCCTTCCTGTGCCATTTTCAGCCCCAGGGACCCCATCTATCCCCCAGTGCATGGCCAGCTGTTCAGGTAACAAGGGAGGCATTGCTTTTTACCCCCAAGGAGATGCTAAGATGCAAGCGAAAGCATAATGGTCTCATTTGCTCAAAGCAGAGCACGTGTTTGCTATGGGATGGCGGGAGCACATCTCATAGCAAACTGCAATGTCCTGGGGGTGGATGCCCCGGGACATTGCTGAACCTGGCCCTGGGGGTGACAGTCCCCAGGGCCATTTACAGCTCCACAAGGGAGGCCGCGCAGCCAACAGTAATTAAGCACTGTGGAGGTGGCAGTCCTCAGGGCTGTGTGAGTTGGCTGGAGCCCCCATGCATTATTTTAAATATCACCCCGTAGCGTGGTGGTACCTGAGGCTGCGGGAGAGGTGCTTGTCCCCCGCATGTCTGAAAATTAGCCCTGGGAGATGTCGGTCCCCAGGGCTGTGTGGGGGCCGCATGCCACCGCAATCCAAATGAAAAGCCCCTGAGAGGTGGCGGTCCCTTGAGCTGATTTCCTGTCATGCATAGGACACTGACCTGAATCTGTAATTCACACATAAAATACATCACACGAGGATGGATTTCCTAGATGTGACAGTTGAGATCAGTGGGGGCCAATTACATACTAAACTGTTTTGTAAAGAGACAGCTGGCAATAGCATCCTACATGCGGGTAGCCATCACCCTCAGAACCTTAAGTGGAGCATATCTTACGGCAAGCTGCTAAGTGCTAAACGCAATTGCAGCACTGATGCCATGTACGAGTGTAGGACGTGACCCTTTTTGGCTAAAGTCCCTAAACTTTTTGCTTTCCCCCTAGACCTTTTTTCTTACAAGGTGTTGCCAACTTAGATGCTTTGGACACTTTGCCACTGCTGATCAGTGTCAAAGTACAAGTGTGTTATATCTTGGTACAATGTGTTTCTTCCTATTTACTTCTCCACCAGTGGAACACTGGGTGATGATGTCATGTGGAATGTTGATCTGTGAAACACACAGTTGGAGATGGGCTGAGCGCCTGGCTGGCTGCTCCTGGTGGGGCTCTTTACCTGCTCATTACTGGCTCTTTACCTGCTCTTCACTGGTTAACTCTGGCTCTACACTGGCTGTATACCTGATCCTGTAACTAACCTGAATAAATCATCTTGAATCATACCTACCAGTGTGGACTTGATTACTACATATTTTTGGCGACGAATTGAAACTAAGAACCTGCTTATGCTACCTCTGAGGACATTAAGAGTACCTACTCTGAAGATAAAGCAACTCCTCTGTCTACAGCTGCACCTACTTATCTACTGGCAACACGTCAGCCCCACCAGTGACCACTACAACGGTCGCCCTCAACTCTACATTGCCAGTTCCAGTCTCAACTGCAGCTCAAGTCTGCTACCAGTCTCTGTTTGCTGTACCTACAGCGTCTGTCCTGTGCAGCCCATGCCTGACACTCTACAACGCCTGTGTCAGGTGCTGTGCTCTCAAGAGAGAGTAAGCCTATGCTGTGCCCTCAAGAGAGGGTAAGTTCAACGCTTTTGTCAAGTGTCAAGCCTGTGCTGTGCCCTCAGGAGAGGGTAAGCCTGACCATCACCAGTCCCTTCAAGAGACCACAAAAACGGTTTTTGCGCAAAATGAATATGGCGCTGTATCTGCGTTATTTTTATATGACCCAGCGTCATGTTTTGTGGTTTGGCAACAATCTATGGCATTTTTGAAAATCTCAAGAACTGTTCCTGCATTCTTTGCAGCGTCTCAATTTACAAGGATTTAGTGTGCCAGGTCTTTTAAAAGATTATCTTCAGTTTTCAACATTTAAAAAAAAAGGAAAAGAAGAACCTGTCGTCGTTTTTACAGGCTTCCCCTCGCTGCTGCCTTCCCACACTGAGATCGTGAGTGCAAGCTTCCCTTTGCTGCTGCCTTCCCACTCTGGGATTGGGGGTTTTGTTCATTACAGCCGGGTAGGAGGTTGATTCATTGCTCGTGAAGATTCACGGAGCGTCCTTTCTAACTTGTGTGTAGAGTTATGACCGGCAGCACGTTTATGATCAGCAGCACGTGTTCTTTACAACATTAGCGGAAATTTAGTGTAATACGAGACAATCTTGGTCTTGGCTTTTGTGAGAAGCTACTGGGTTCATGTGCTTTTTACTGGCTATGTCTGGCAGTTTAATTCACATGTGGCAAAGTGAGCCTTATTTCGTCATTTATTTTTGGGGCCCTCTGAGACATATAGAATCCTGGTTTCATCAACTGCTGTGTTGTTTTTCAAAATGTGTCTCGAGCGCAAGGAGAAGAGCGTGCGCTTACCTCTACATTCTCCATGGTTCCTGTGACGTCCTTCGTTCTCCCTGCTGGAGGCTGTTTTAGGGTCCCTGCATGCACGCACGCACTGTGAGCCACCCGGCTTAGCGCCACCCTACGTGCCGCCATTTTAGGATTGTCCAAACACTGGTGTGCATCATTGGAGATTACATCTACATGTCATCTGCCAACCACGTTTTTTTTTTCTACTGTGTTAATAAAGTTAATTCAAACTTTATTATGTCAGCAGGGCGATCGTGAGAGTAACTTTTACATGCTCTGTTCATCATTATGTTCGTGAGGATGGAGGTTTGAGTTCTATCAGCTCACAGAGTCTTTATGTCCTTTCAACGTTTTTAAGATACTTCAACATGAAGGTAATGGGCAAAACTGGTTTTGAAGGTTTATCGGAACCTTGTGACATTTAATTATTAACAGTGACTTGTTTCTTGTGGTGGTGGCATTTCTTTACTCGAGTGCAGTGTTGTAATGTTTAACATGGTGAAATCATGTGTTATTACATTTGTTTTTCACAGTTATGTCTTACGCTGCCATCTAGTGACTATGCCTCATTTTACCGGTTTAAATGTCACATCAAAATCTCAAAGCTCCGTGGCAAACGTATTAAGATGTTATTTTCGATTACAGTTTACTGTTTTACACTTCATACAAAGTCGTTTTACACTTCATACAAGTTGTGTTGTAGTTAACTTGATGTTTTCTAAAACTGCTCCATGACATTTTAATTGTGTGATGTGTCAATTTCCAGAACCAGTTAGGTTGCTTTTGCGGTACATGTGAGCAGTTGTCACATAGTGCACAATCGTGCACAATCTATGTACCTCTCCGTGAGGTGTGTTTTGGGGTCTGTCCCACTTTTGTGTGCACATTAGTTGACCTCTAGTAGAGGTGTCTCGTGGACGTGTGTCCCGTGTTTTCTATGCACAATCTCCGTGACCTCTCCGGAGGTGTGTTGGGGGTTTTTTTTCTCCACTATCCTGTGCATGTCATTTTTGTCCTGTGTGTAAATCGCCCTGCGTCTCATGTATGGACTATGTGTAATTCGCCCAGCGTCTCATGTCTTTTATTATGTATAAGTCGCCCTGCGCTGCATTTGTTCTTATGTGTTTAAGCCGCCCTGCGCCTCACGTTATGTCTATGTATAAGCCGCCCTGCGCTTCATGTGTTTTGTGTTATGTGTGTAAGCCGCCCTGCGCATCACGTTATAGTTGTGTATAAGTCGCCCTGCGCTTCATGTTTGTATAAGCCGCCCTGCGCTTCATGTTGTGTATGTGTAAGTCGCCCCGCGCTTCATGTTTTTTTTTTCTCTTTTGTGTGTAAGCCGCCCTGCGCATCACGTTACTGTTAATGTAAGTCGCCTTGCGCTTTAACTTCATGTTCACTGGGTGCTTAGATCTTTCTCTGTTGTTTTACCCAGTGCTGTTATAAAATCTTGTGTTATCTTTAATTCTATCACAGGGATGCATGTTTAATCTTATGCATTTTTCGTCTTCTCTGTCATCTTGTTCTCACTGATGTGATTGCTCTCTCGCACACTTACCTGGCCAGTTCAAGTGCAGAGGGAGTACTCATTGACGTTTTCTTTTTCTCATTTGTAGAAAGGAGGATGGGAAACAAGTTATGTTATTTGTTTCTTTAAGACCTGTGCTTGTTTTCTGTTTCCTTAAGATCTTAGCCTGTTTTCTCTTTTTCTATCTTCGCTCTGTTCGCCCTTGTACCTTTCTATTTAGTTTGGTTCTTCTGAGCTCTTTTTCCGTTTCTTTATTTCTTTGTTTGGTTATTTGTTTGGAAGGAAGGAGGATATGTTATATCTTGGTACAGTGTGTTTCTTCCTATTCACTTCTCCACCAGTGGAACACTGGGTGATGATGTCATGTGGAATGTTGATCTGTGAAACACACAGTTGGAGATGGGCTGAGTGCCTGGCTGGCTGCTCCTGGTGGGGCTCTTTACCTGTTCTTTACTGGTTAACTCTGGCTCTACACTGGCTGTATACCTGATCCTGTAACTAACCTGAATAAATCATCTTGAATCATACCTACCAGTGTGGACTTGATTACTACAAAGTGCTTCCTGTATAAAGTATAATGGAAATTGGTTGTCCATGATTGGTGTGTTTGCCTTACTAGTAAAGTCCCTAGTAAAGTGCACTATGTGTGCCAGGGCTGGTAATGCAAATGCTACTAGTGGGCCTGCAGCACTAATTGTGCCACCCACACAAGTAGCCTTAAAAAGGGAACTCAGGCCTGCCATTGCAGTGCCTGGGCGCAGTTTGTTAAACTGCCCTGTTGTCTGACAAGTGCACCCACTTGCTAGACCTTACCCTTCCCTTTCTATGCACATGAGACACCCCTCTGGTAGGCCCAAGGTACCCCCTGGGCAGGGTGCAGTGCATGTGAAAGGTAGGACATGTACTAAGGTGTGTGCCATGTGTTGACAGTGAAATAATCTCCATTTCGTTTTTCACTGTTGAAAGGCCATCTTGCCCATAGGACGGAATGGGGAGGCTGTGTAATATGTTTACCAGCCTATCTTCCCAAAAGCTTAAGATGGAAAGGTGAAGTTTAGTATGCCTGAACTCACAATGTAATAACACATCTTTTAATGTGCGTGCGCGCTTGTTGCAGCCTGAGACCCTCATAAGGTGGGCACCTGGAGTCACCTGGAGTCCAAGCAAGGATCAGCGTCGCGGTGTGCTTTTTGCAACCTGAACCCCTTTGTGAGGATTGTCCATTTATTGTGTGCACCGGAATCCAAGTGAGTCTCATCCACGCTGTGTGCGTGTGCGTTGTGCACGTGAGACCTTCGTGAGGATTTGCCTTGTTATCGTCTGCACCGGAATCCAAGTTAGTCTCATCGACGCTGTGTGCGTGTGCGTTGTGCACCTTGAGACCTTCATGAGGATTTGCCTTGTTATCGTGTGCCCTGGAGTTAAAGTGAGTCTCAGCAACGCTGTGCGCATGATCTTCGTGCAGCCTGAGACCTTCGTGTGGAGGGCCAATGACCGAAGCTCAAGGAAGTCTCAGCGTCGCTGTGTGCGTGTGCCCTGGGGCAGCCTGAGATCTTTGAAGCTGAGCCGCCGGCCCGAGCCCGCTGTAGCCAATTCACAAAGATTGCATTGGAGGCCCAGCCACTGGACGAGGAGAGGAGAGTGAGTTTGCGCCCCCCAGGTAATGCGTGTCGACTCCTGGGGCAGGGTGCGGGCTCGGAGGGAGACGCTCCCGGCCTCTCTATCGTCCTGGCAGCGTGAGCCTCTGCTTTGGCTCGTCGCGCGGCCCAGGGAGTGGCAATACAGGGGCCGGAGAGCTGAGCTGCACTTTTTGATTACATCGTACCCGTGTTGGGGGCAACTGTTGAGAGGCTGACTGCAAGTCAGTAGGAGAGGCAGAGAGACCGCCTAAGGCACAGTGATCAGTGCCTGAGTGTATTCTGCATTATTCAAATTCTGCATAACGGAGTACCTGTCTGTCATATTACACATTGCATCATTTCTGCATAACAAACTACCTGATTGTCGTATGACGCATTGCATTGTTTCTGCATAACAAATTACCTGATTAGTGTATTACACATTGCCTTATTTCTGCATAATGATGTACCTGGTGGTTGTATTACGCATTGCATTATTTTTACCTTGCGAAGTGCTTTATTGTTGTGTTACGCGTTGCATTATTTTTACATTGCAGAGTGTCTGATTGCTGTGTTACGCCTTACAGTATTTTTACATTGCAAAAGAACCTGAGTCTAGCATTATGAACTGTATAACATGATATTAGAATTACAGGCGAATGTAAGTGCTCATTAATGCCGCCAGAACTTACAAGGGCTGGCTGGCCTAACAACCGGCCAGGAGAAATAGTACACAAACGCATATGTTGGATTTATATTGTGTGGTCTTATCGTATATCTTTATATGTTAAGTTTATACTCATTTTGATAAAACTCCTGTGGAGTCTATTTGTGGTGTCATCATTGGGTTGTTGTGAGCGTGGTTGCAAATACTTTACACATTTGCCTTGAAGATAAGCCTGGCTGCTCGTGCCAAGCTACCAAGGGGGTGAGCTGGGCTATCTCAGAAGGGGACCTCCCTTTCCCTGATGTTGGAACGCGGGTCCCTACTTGGCCTAAGGTACCTACCTCTGCCAACCAGGGATCCCGGGTCTAACAACGAGGAAGAGAAGAAAAGGATGATGAGTCGATTTAGAACTAGGGGCTACCAGGCCAAGATATTGAGAGCAGCTGGTGACAAGGTATCCATGGTGACAAGGAACACATTACTCACTAATAAGAGGAAAAAGACAGAGGAGGGCTAGGCACGTGTGCGACTTATCACCACTTTCAATAACAATAGGAGATCAGGAATATGGTAGCACATCATTTGCACCTTATCAGAAGTGACCCCACAACTGGCAAAACTGTCAGTAAATTTCCTCAAATCATGTACAGAAAAGCCACATCACTAAGTGACATTTTGGTGCACAGCAACACAGGTACACCTAACAGGAGAGAGGGCTGGCTGCACGAACAAAGGACTTTTACAAATGTGAGAGATGTAAGGAATGCAAGAAAAGCAGCAATGTTAGAATATTTTCCCTCGCTACAGGAAAACAGAGACGCATTAATAAGTTAATGGCTTGTGCATCTATGTTCTTGTATGCCCATGTGGTCTCAAATATGGTGGTAGCGTAATAGATCCGGGCAAAAGAAACAAATTCTGGAAAACTACAGGGCGATAAAGAATCTAGACCATGCTTACCCTGTCGGGAGATACTGGGCCGCTTTGCATCAACAAAATGCTGAACTTCTTGTTTTCTTTGCAATTGACAGGATTGAGAGAGCAGTCAGAGGTGGGAACAGGGAAACAGGCGTCTGTGGCAGAAGGAGTCGGAATACATCATTGTACTAGGCAGCAAGTATCTGGGAGGACTGAATGGGAGTGAGGAGCTTCATATACACATTGGCTGATGTGTTTCTTTCTGAAGTATTGTCATTCCATCTTTCCTCATCTTTACTGTGAATAATCTGATGTTTTTCCTATATCTAGAGCAGATGTGTGCTTCCCATTCCTCGACTTATCCCCACTCTAAAGCAAGCGCTCTGATTCCCTTGTTATACCCCTCCTTGCCATCCCAAGAATTGGCTCTTTTGGCATCCAAAATTATATGTTTCTCCAACAACCCCTCCACCCCCTTAGAGTATCCTTCTTACAGTATAATTTTTGTTGCTTTTATTTTTTTCTTTGCACTGTCACACCACACTGAATTGCTCAGACTGAGCGGGCGTTCACTATGTGAATCTTTCTGTCGTTCAGAGATGGGGATAAGAGTTGCCAAATGATTTTCACTGTTACCTTATTTAGCATTATGTTTATGAAATTCTGATCTGCACAATTGGTTACTTGACCGTCAATTATGCTATCAATGAAGCCCTTGTCTTGCTATCGAACTTTCGCTTAACAAATGTCCACCAGGCCACTTGGCCGGTGTTTGATTATACTCTGTTTTGTTTGCTTGCAGTGCTGGAGCCACTTGGCCATGAGTAATATTATTATTATATTATATCTTTGGTAAGTGATCACTTAAAATTGCTGAGCAGTGCCACTTGGCTGATACATCTTTTGTTTGGACATGTCATATTTGGTGATGCAATTTGCTTGTCTGTGTATTACATCCCAATGAGCTTCACATGTTATATGTGGGATCCTTTTCACATCTGTGGATACATAATTTGTTTTTTACCTTGATGCAGATTGCATATATCTGTATCACTTGAAATTTTTATTTTTCATTTTAAATGAAGACAATTATTTGGTCTATACATATTATGAATTACCATTGATACAGTCTGTCTTTGCATTTGCTCAAAAACTGTCGACAGCGGGTTTTTTATGTTCATCACTCTGTTAGTTATGTTTTTTTATGGTCAATTGAGCATAATTTGTAAACTGGCCATGACGAAGATCTTCTCAGGTTGAAACGCATTGCCGCAATACATTTCTTGAAAGATAAGTACTGTGTGGTGTCCTTCTGAAGCGGAAGGCGCGATTGCTGTGATTTGAAACACGTGACCCATTGGACTGCACCAGCCCCAAATGGTGGATGTGGTCGGGCGACCTCTACAGTATATATCCGATTACTCTCCAAATGTGCATTCACGCACTAAAACAGGAACGGACAACTTGTATTGCCGGTGCTTAAAATTGCAATTTATTCAATATTGTAGATAAGTGCACAGCTCATGACGCGTTTCGGGCCTCCTGGCCCTTGCTCACATGATCATGTTACCCTCATTGTCATGAATTTAAAGAGAAACACCTCCCATCACCTAACAAGATTTGTGGCACTACAATCAAAACAGACAAAATACTCATTTCTGTAGTTCCCATTGTTGGGAATGGTAATTCAGTTTTCATAGCCAACATATTTGATCAATCATTGTCGCACAGTACATATGTGACAGTTGCATAAAATATAAGTAAAAATGTTGTAATTAACTGTGTCACATTTCTTAAAGATATGTTAATAATAGTACTCAATGAGGCTGTGATTATAATAAGATACTGGTACAGAAAAAAATATATATAATGGAACATCTTGTTCAACTTCATGCCTGTTATGAACTATGTTATCTAGGCTAATATGGAGTTCAAAGTGTCAAGCCAGAAAAAGCATATGTTACTTATAGATAGTTCACCATATTAAGGTTTCTTAGTATAGGCAAATTAAGATAAAAAGTACAAATACTTGGTGTCACACTTGGTGACCATTATTGTTGGTTACCATATACGTACAATGGAATAATACATAAACTTAGAGGCTACGAATGCTGTTAGTGTGGGCATTGTCATTTGTTGCAAACATTTTATTTTATACATACATATGTGCCAATATAGCTTGAACTATATAGATAGTACATAAAGTAAAAATGCTGTTGTAAACCAGTCAAACAAAGCCACAATATGATTTTAAAAACACATAGTGATTTAGGGCGGTACAAATACCTCATGTTGAGCTTACTGTCGACTTGTATAAGATATAGTATAGAAAAATGACAGATGCATTCATCACAATAATGAAAGCATGAATATTATTGATGTAAACATTGCTACTAGTGTGCCCAAATAATGTAAAACTCTCTGAGTGGCTCGACTATTGCGTTTATGGGCCACATTTCTAAAGTGCCACGAATATAAAAGTGCTAAGTGCTAAAGAGCAGAAAGATAAGGTGCAAAAGGGTATTTTTTTTTATCCTTTTCCTTATTGAGAAATAGCAGCTAGGAAATAATTGTTATTTTAAGATACAAATTACAATAATAGACCTAAAAGCTGATACTTATATTAGGGATCCCCCTTAAAAAACTTTTATATTGCAGAAAAATTAAGGTATGAAACAGCAGATGTGGTACATAATGGGAAAGCTTAAAAAGTGACGCAAGAAGATCTACAGGGTAGGCTATTCAAACAGGTCTCACATTGTCAAAGACTAACATTTTGGTACTAAAACATACAAACACAATATGATAACCAGATGTAGTAAAGTAGTGTAGCCAAATTTAAATTGAAACTGAACTGTTCGATACCACAACGAAAGGAGGTAACTAGACTAATCTCCTAAAAAATTGTGCATGTCTTCACCTGTGTTCAGACCTTGAGGGTATTTGGTATCAAGTTCTAATATGTACCGAGATTCCAATTGTCGTAATCGTTTCTCCCGATTACCTCCTCTCTTGTTGACGGGCACTGAATTCAGAACACAGTATTGTAGACAATTAAGATTGTTGGCATGCTCAATTTTAAAATGTCCGGCTACCGGATATGTAGGATCAGAATTTACTATCGCTCGTAGAAGTTGTAGTGTTCGAGCATGCACTTGTAACTTGGTACTGCCGATGTACCTTAGCCCGCATGTGCACTGCAACATATATATATATATATATATATGGGCACTGTGTTGCCTGAAACGCGTCAAGCGGAGGAGTGTAAGGAATAAAAACTTGCCGTCCTACCTTTGGTGTCCGTTACTCTCTGTTCGCTGCACGGAAGTTTGTTTAAATATATATATATATATATATATATATATATATATATATATATATATATATATATATATATATATATATATATATATATATATATATATATATATATATATATATATATATATATATCTTTAAGGTATGTGGAGTATATTCTAGACATCAGTCTCCCAGAACAGAGAGGGTGCTAAGTACTGAGGATCCAGTCTTCCTTACCCTGTCGTCATGAAATGTAGAAAAAGAGACTTTACCTCCTCCCCACCTTTGGGAGGAAGAATACATTTACTTTTCTCGTGATGGAAATGGGGGCATCCTGCTCAGGAAAATTCAATATAGCCTCTGTGGGAAATTGTACTTGTGACCGGCCCAGGCTTTCTACTTATAACTTTGAAAGAATGAAGCGGATCCTGACAGAAACTATCCTTAATTTAAAGGTCGCACCTGCAGAAGGAAATGACGAGCATGCCCCTTCTGACCAGCACAAACCAATCTTTACCTTGATACTCCAGTTCTCAGATAAGTGCCCTGTAAAAAGTAAATTCCTCCTGCTCTTCATATTGTTATGCTGGTGACGTGACTTGAACTCTTAAGTCGATCTGCCCTTATAGATTAAGCTATGGCTCTTTCTTTTAATTGGTGGGTTTGAATGAGTTTGACTGGTAATCATTGAATGACTTCCTTTGTACAAAGTTGGTTGAGCAAATTTATCAAGAGGAATGGTTTACTAATTTGGCTTTAGCGCTGAGACCATCTCAGAGAAGGAAAGGATTTTGGTCTACTTTGGGACTTTGCTTATGTGGACAGCACACTATGTGACTGCCGCAGACAACAAACTAAATTTCTCAGAGCGCTTGAACTCTCATGTTGCTTGGAGAAGGATGTGGCCATATTGGATTATGTAGGATAACTTTTGTTGTGTTTCACAGCATCCTTACAAGGCAATCATACCTCAATGTTGCTTTAGCTAGGCCCTTGCTACTTTGTTTAAGATTTATTTATGCAAAGAAATATTGTTTAACTGAGTTTTTTGGAGGACATTTTTGAACACAGAGAAGTGTTTTTATATTTTTAAACATTGCTAAAGAGTTTAGAAACAGGTGCATTTGAACGTAGACTTTGATGCTTTGAAATGACAGGAAAAATGATCATGTCATCAATATAATGTTGCTGATGATATGTCTATACGAATATGTGAAAGATACTTCATAGTTGATTCATGATTGAATTGCCAATCATTATTCCATGGTTTCGCAGTTCGGGCTGCACTGTTCCCATGAGGAGCAGGGCAAAGTCTGATTTGCATATAGCTGGGTCTAAATTGGGGTTGCATGGCGAGCAAAAGAACAATAGGTTTAACCCAGATCTCTTGACTGGGGGTGAATGTTTGCTTTGTTCCGCATTCCGTCCATCATTTGTGTGTCCTTTGCTTTTTCGTCCTAAGTGTTCCAGGTATGTCCACACATGGGTCCAGAACTTACTGTGCCACTGGATTCAAGCTAACCTGGCTGATGAGGGTTGATACCCAAACCCATTCCCAGGATGCTTGTTTCTTGTCCAGGCTTCGCAATTCAGGCTATACTGTTCCAATGAGGAGCAGGGCCATGACTGATTTGTATAGGGCTGGGTCTAAATTGGGGTGGCATGGTGAGCAAAAGAACAAAGAATGTCTTGACTGGGGTTGAATGTTTGATTTGTTCTGCATTCCGTCCATCATTTGTGTGTCTTTTGACTTCTAGAAAGTGGGCCTTTCTCTGCTCTAAAACTCTTTGTATGCCTTTTAGTTGACTCCAGTCCACACAGGAGGTTGTAGGAGCACATCTGTGCTTTCCCTAGTGACAGCTATTAACATTGGGCATGCAACTGGAACAGACCTCTGCCATTTGAAGGCCTGGCTGGATAGATTAGAGTCAGAGGTATTGACACTTGGCGTCAGGAGCCAGATCATGGCCCCACTAAAGATCAGCATGTCCACTGCTTCATGGCAAACAGGACTGAAATTTAGGGGAGAAATCTGTGGTTTAAAGAGAAACCTTCTGAACCACCCCCAACTTCAAAGGCACGCTACTGGTGTCATACTGCAGCAGGGCAGAGATACACCTGTGGGGACATGGGACTGGACAACCTGGAATTGTGTTGTGCAAACTGCCAGAGGAATCTATTGTGCATAAGGAGGGTTACTGCCAATGGAAGAAACAGTGCACCCTTCCTGAATAATGGCTGGCCTGGGATGACTACCTGCTGCTGTGTGGCACCCAAGGGCTTGTTTGCCTGCCCTCTGTTCTCTTGTGGAGGTCCCAGGGACATCGAAGACCTCCCATGAGGGACCAACACCATCTACTTGTGACAACATCTCATGGAACCCAACTGGTGGCGCAGCGTGAGCATGGAACTAGGTATTGGGCCTGGAGACTGGATTGCCTAGTGCGGAGTACTAAATGTATTGCCCACATCTAAGGAGTGTGGTCCCTGCATTGTGTGGCCTTGACATGCATAGGTATGTTGTTGGTGGTGAGCGGATTCACTGGTTGCGGGATCCAGCGCAGCCTGCTTAGTCAATTGTGCCTCATCTCTCTCGTGCAACATGCTGACTACATGGTCATTGCGTGTGGTGTCTGATTCACAGGATGTGGAATATCCATGATAGTGCCTCAGTATACCTCGTGCGGCACTGCTAAACTTTCACCTATGTGTATGACCCGTATTTTCTGGTGCGACCCGTATCAACGAGCACCAGGCATTGTGCTGCATTTCTAGTGAGGCATGGAATTTGCAACTCTTTATTGTGTGTGACTGAGTTGTCTGGTGCAACCCGTATCAATGCGTACTAAGTATTGCGCCTCATTGCCAGGGAGGTATGGAATTTGCAGCTCTTCATTGTGTGTGACTGGTGTTAGTGCGACCCGCATTAATGTGCACCAGATGCTTTCCCTATTTCCAGGGAGGTGTGAAGGAGCACATTTGTTGTCTGTTTTGCCCAGATTGTCTGGGTGCTACTTTGATTGACGTGTGTTTGATGGGGTGACTCCTTCTTCCAGGACGGTCCCCGGCTTCATGCCCCATTCACTGATTGTTCCTTTTGTGCCTTCAGTGAAGCCAATCAACTGCCCTCTCCTCATCTGGGCCTGACAAATTTCTGTTGCTATGTAGTATTGCCCGGGTTGGGCCTGGGTGGTTGGAGTAATTGACTGGGCTGAGGAATGCTCGGAGAGTGATTGGAAGCATGTCATGAGACTGCGTGACCCCCCTGAGCTTCGCAGAACTGGGATGGTGCTGGAAGGCACATTTTGAAGCTTTTAAGTTTTAACTGAATGACAATCACCCTCAGCCCGCTTCTGCTCCACATCCCATGGGCAAACTTCTCGAGTGGTGACCAAACCCCCCATTTGTTGACTGCTATCTAATTAGCCCCGCTACCTACCCCCCACCTTGTACCCTGGGACCCAGACTAAGCGTGACTTAGCCTGTATCAGGAGGAGGGTGGTTTATCTCCAACCCATGGGCGTAGGGTAGTTGGAGTTAGCGTTAGCTGAAAGGTGGAGGAGGGCTTGGCCCACGGGGGACCTGCCAGCTATCAGTGACATCGCATTATGGTGCTGTGTGCATGTGTGTGTGTGAATGCAGTCCATACGGACCTGCCTAATATCTGCGGCACCGCGTATCTGTGCTGAGTGAGTGTGTGGGAGTGACTGCATGAGGCGGGGTTGCTTTACACTTTCATATTTTGCCAAAAGAATACTATGTTTAACATTGGTTTTTACCCATACTGCCTTGGCCCATGGTGCTGTTTAAAAGTATTGCTATTTCTGTGTGTACACATTTTTGATATCGTTGTGATCTGGGGTGCAACCTATAACTATGTGGTATTGAACTATAATTATTGCCAGGGTGGGCTTAGTTCTGACAACGTTTTGCTGGAGTGTAAAGTAGGATCTTCAACAAGTGTACATACTACTGGTGTCATTCTAACACGGTTTGGCCTAATATTGCTGGGAATATTTCCCAATGTAATTTATGCCTAGAAGTAGATGATGCTCATGTTGTGTTAATTAATGTGTTTGTTGAATGCAACTTTATTTACAAACGCCACCTGTGAAGTCTATTGTGACGCTAAGTGTGTTTATTGTGTGAGAATGCTCTGCCAATGCTTTACACATTGCCTCTGTAATAAGCATCACTGTTCAGTGCCACGCTACCATAGGGTGAGCACAGCTTATACTGTGAGTGTAATCTCCCACTCCTGATGGGAGTGAAAGGTTCTACCTTGCTAGGGCATCGCAACAGCCAACCAGGAAGGGCCACTTCCAACCCCAACAGACCATGCCTGAAACCTCGACTTTAACTTGGACAGCAAGTTATCTATGCAGAAACAGGTAAACACAGTCTTGTCTGCCTCCTTCCACAACCTACGCATGCTCTGTAAGATCTTCAGGTGGCTCCCAACTGACACCATAAAAACTGTCACTCAAGCCCTTGTCACCAGCAGGCTGGACTATGGTAACACTCTTTACATAGGAATCACTGCACGCCTTCTGAAGAGACTACAGAAAATACAAAGTTCAGCAGCAAGACTCATCCTTGACCTCCCCAGATGGACTCAAATCATTCCACCCCTCAATACGCTACACTGGCTCCAGATCCAGAAGACGTGCCAATTCAAGATGCTGGTCCACGCATACAAAGGCCTGCACAATGAAGGACTAGAATACCTCAACAAATGAATGACCTTCCACCAACCGCTCAAACAACTGCGATCTGCCTCCCTTTTGCCTCGCAGATCCACAGATCCTACAGCCAAGGAAAGCTCCTTTTCTTACCTAGCAACCATAGCCTGGAGCAACCTTCCCCTTCACCTCAGGAATTCCCAATAATTCCAGGAATTCATAAAATGACTCCAAACATGGCTGTCTGCATGAACAGAGCACCACGAAGCAGCTAGCAACTCCAGCACCTTAAGACGCTCATGGATGATTTGCTGTGCTTTAAAAATCCTGATTGATTGATTTATTTTGATTGTACCTGAGAGTTATTATTGACATGTTCCGTTAATCCAGAGACAGTTACAGATATATTGGGCATCTGTTTTATTGGCATATTTTCCACAGATATATTGATTGTGGTAAGAGGAGCCAATGTGTAATTGCTTCCCTTATTGTGAAAGAGTTAACAAGTCTTCGGCAACTTGCTGGACTTTGTCTGGAAGTAGAACTACATTATTATCAATAATAAGCACGCTAGTGCCGCCATTGCATAGTAAGAAGAGAGTCTTTATCAGTAATGCTTTGATGATTTAAAGTTACCTGGATAGAAGGTATGGTTTTGTTGAGTATGGGCATTTGGTAGTGAAGCAATTATTATGAAGCACCAGCATCCATTACCTCAGTATGCTCAGAGAGTCAGCCAGAACTTCGTGTATATCAGTTAAATGAGATGCCTTTTCTTAAATAGTACCATCCTTTGTCTTAGAGGCAGTTGTGGAGTTTCCAGAATTTGCAGAATTTGAGGATATATTTTTACTCGACTTTAGCTTTCTCCTGCCTCATAAGGAAATCCACATGGATCTTTCCCTCACTGTCAGTGCTACTAGGCATAGCTCAATGACAATGGTGCACCACCAGAGTTGTTTGTACTGGCTCTGCCTTGCTTTCCTTGGTCAGGTGGGCCACATCGAGAGTAGCCAGGTGCGTCGGAGCATTTATACTTGATTCACTGTCATCAGAGGAATTCTGTGATTGACCATCTCAGCCAACGAAACCACAGCAATTACCAAAATGGTCATCACTTTCAAATGATGCAGGCTACAGAGATAGATCAAAGCTAAGCCTCCAGAGTGGAACAAGCTGGATCAGTGCGCCCGACCCCAAGGTAAGGAAGCCACAGATTGAGTATCCAGATATATACTCAATATTCCCCAGGTCCAAAGGAACTGCCCATATCTGCAAAATGGTGGACTCTGCAACCCTCATGAATACTGCTGTCTCAAATGCTGTCTTGGTATCTTAGGGCAAGTGACCCAGTTGCTCCATCTCTCCTCTGATGATTGCCGTACCCCAAACTGCCTCCATCTTGCCATGTCTTCTATTGGTGATCGGCTGACTAAAATGCAAGTGTCCATGGAAAAACTAAAAGAAACTACTATTGCTATCAGGGAGCAAATGGATGACCAAAAGAAACACACAGGTCTTTTTTAACGAAATGGAGAGCATGGAGAACTGGATGAGGTATAGTTATCTTTTTGTGCTTGGAATTGTGAAGGGAGTAAAGGGGGATGATCCTAGAGGACTTATACCATGACTATGTTAGAGGGCTTTTCCTAATCTCCAAGAATGGACATTGACTGTCAAGTCCAACGGGCACACATCTTCCCTTTTAATATACCCAAGAGTGACTGTAATAATCTGCACCCAAGAGCTTTTACATTATGAACTACCTTTTGGACAATTCCTTTTTGAAGCTGCACAACCTAAAATCCCTACCAAATATCAAACACATACATTTTTTCTTGGATCTGATTTTTGCCATTGAACTGTGGAGAGTGATTGGCAATTTAAACAGATATTTTGTAAATGAAAAGCCTTGAGAGCACAGACTTATGTTCAGGAGCCAGCACATCTCAAAATAGTATATAAATTGTGCCCTTATAGAACAAGCAGAGAAATTGGTGGTTTCTAAAGAGAAGAGGTTTCTCTGATAAATGACTGCTTAGTGTTAAAGTAATACTATGTTCGAGGCATATGAGCTGCAGATCACACACTGAGCATAGATCGCCATCTGGTGTTGGGTCCGGATATGTGCACTTGTTTTTGTCTTGGAAAAGTCTTTGGAAGTCACAGGATAGGTGACTCCTCCTTTGGATCATAGTGCGCATGGGCATCGGCTCCATCCTCCGATTGTTTTTTTTTCCGCCATCGGTCTCGGATGTGTTTATCGCGCTGCAGCTCGGTACCGTTACCGATCCCACTTTCGACGCGCAATCCTTCCCCTTTTTCTACGGTATTGTTTCGATTGCGATCCCGATCCTCGCGCATCTCACCAACATCGAAGTCCTCGATTCCGATCATAGACGAAGGCCTTCGGGCCTACCTGGGTCTCGACATCTGGCTCATGGAAAGGACTCCATTCAAGAAGTGTCCTCAATGAGGGTCGAAATTCCCACACACAGATCTGCATGAGGTGTGTAACCTCTGCCTTTTGCCAGAGCACGAGGCCAGAGACTGTCCAGCTTGTGCCTCTTTCCACTCCAAAAAGACCATTTGGGATCGTCGAGCCCGAAGAAGAATGGCTCGCTTGTCGACTTCCATTCCCGATGACATCTTCCAAGAGGGCGTCGATGTACCAGAACAGGAGCGGTCGAAGAAGGCCTCGTCAGCGCCTCCGAAGCAGACTCCAACATCGAAAACATCACTCCTGGGCAACGGGTCATAAGTACTGCCGCCGACCCTGACCCCCTCCTCCCACCAACGAAAAAGGCTTTGGTCACACCTTCACCTTCGGGCTCAGGTGCACACCGAGAAAGTACTTCTCACGCCCCGCCTCCGGGCCCGGCCAAGAGTCCAACAACAAAGCCTTCAGGCCACTTGGGATCGAGTCAGCCTGCCGTCAGTACCGAAATTCTGACCCCGGCACCGAAAAAGAAGACACCACACTCCTCCTTGGTGCCCCCTACTGCCTCCACATCGATGCACTCAGCACCCAAACCTGCTGGCACCAATCCCTTGCCTCTGAAAAAAGCATCGGAACCGATCAAAAAGCCGCTACCGAAGACTACAGACTCTCAAACTTCGGAGCCAAAAAAGCATTTGGAACCGAAAAAACAACTGACTCCGCAAACCCTTACAGACACCTCAAGACCTCACGGTTCCAAGCCCAAGAAGCACAAAACCGCTCTACAGTCGGTGCCACGCAAGCATTCGGAACTGAAAAAATCTGCACCGAAGGACATGCCTCCCACAGAAGAGGTTTTTAAGCCAGATCCCACCCAAAAGACTCTTTTTAAAGATCTAAAGACTGGTCAACTGATTCTCAGTTCCAAAAAGAGACCACTGGACTTGCCTACACCAGCTCCAGCACCTAAAAAGAGGGACATTGCAACATCTCCTCTCAGGATCCCTTTTCCACCTCCTCCTCCACCTCCACCTCCTCCTCCACCACACCATCTCATTCACCAGTGGACGATGATGACACTTCTGATGACACACGGGAGGGTGCTGGTGATGAGCCCCTAGGGGATCCTAGTCCACCTCATACCCCAGACCCATGGGATGATTACAATACACCAGATGTCCCTAACGTGCCACAGGATGACATCTATCCCTCTAGCCCTTCCCCTCCAGAGGATACCATGGGCTTCAATCAGCTCGTTCACAGAGCTGCACAGTACCACGGGGTTGACTTACACACAGACCCCGTGGATGAGGATTTTTTAATGGATACTTTTGACATCTCACAAAAGACCACTTCCATTCTACCCATGCTGAAAGGGGTAATTAAACATGCACCTGAAGTGTTTAAAGACCCCGTTAGGGCTAGGGTTATCAACCGATGGATAGAAAAGAAATATAAAGCCGCCCTAACAGATCCAGCATACATTAAAGGCCACGTTCTGTCAGATTCGTTAGTAGTCTCCATAACTAGGAAGAGGGCTAACTCTCAAACGTCAGGGGATGCTCCACCTCCCGACAAGGAGTCCAAACTCTTGAACACTTCCGGTAAACGCACAGCATCTCAAGCAGCTAAAATATGCCGTATTGCCAACACGCAAGCCTTGTTAGCTAGGTATGATAGGGTGCACTACGACCAGTTAGAGACCCTATTGCAACACCTGCCTGACAAAATATAAAAACAGGGCTAACGACCTCATACAAGAGGGTAAGCTCATCACTAACACCTCCATTCGCTTCACTCTAGACGTGGCAGACACCGCTTCCCGAGCCATAAACACAAATGTCCTCCTGCGTAAACACGCTTGGCTACGCATTTCCGGTTTTAAACCCGAAGTACAAACTTCCATTCTCAATCAGCCTTTTGACCAGGAACACTTGTTCGGACCTACCGTGGATTAATCTCTCGAGAAGATGAAAAAAGACACTGACACGACTAAATCAATGGGAGCCTTGCAATCGCAAGCTCCCAGATGCTCCTTTCGTCGCTCCTCTTACAGAGGCAACTCCAGAGGCTATTCCTCAGACAACGCCCCCAACTTCTTACAAAACTCCCACCCAAACCACATTCACCAAGGGTTATCAGAGAGGAGGCTACAGAGGCAATATTAACAAAGGTAGAGGCAGCCGTGGCCTGTGGAGGGAGTTCCGTGGGGTGGAAAGGTGGGGCGGGGGAGGGGCAGGGTGGGGGGGGTACTAAAAATCGGAATATGGATAATTGGAGGTAAGTAAACAATTAAATAAATAAAACGAATTTCGTAGCGCGCGCTGCATCACATTTTGCACATATCCGGGCCCAACACCAGATGGGGATCTATGCTCAGTGTGTGGATCTGCAGCTCTACATGCCAAGAACAGATGTATACTGGTAAGTAGCATTTTCCTTTCTATTGCCAATGATTACTTAGAAGTGAATATTTCAGTATTGGTGAATAATTCTTTATTTTTCTTTTTTAATTTCCTTTGCAGATGCTTTATGGCCTGATTGAGAGTTTGGCGCTGCACCAGTGGTCCAACGGCAGCATTACAAGTATGTCGGTTGGACGTTTTGGGACCACCACAACTGCCAGGAAACTGCATTCCCTGATGGTGGCACAGTGCTCTGGGGCAGCAATATGCTTGGCGGTACCACAGTGGCAATGCCAAGTATAGTCTGAGTTTCACCACCACCAGCCTTTTCATGGCAGTGAGCCCGTAAAGGCTGGCGGTGGGGAAACAAAGGGGGCCCTACAGGGCCCCTATTGCCCTGTGGTACACTGGGATGAATATAGGGGGGCACATGGTGTGCGTGCATGCCCAGTTCCTGAACGGCATGGACTAAAGAGTTCATGCTGTGCAGGAACTTGCTTTGACGTTCCCTTGCAGTGCCATTTTCAAAGGACCGCCGGCAGACCAGGAGAAAACTCTTAATCTGGCTGGCGGCCAGCTGTCGACTTTGGCGGTGTGGGAGCAGGGCGGTTGCCTACAGCCGTGCTCCTGCACTGACATATTCGTAATCAGCACCTTAGTCTTTTCCTCTGATTGTTGCACTAGTGATTTTTGCTAGCAGTGGTTTCGGGTAGGGAGGGTGTCTCTGTCTTTATAGAGACAAATATTGGCTAGGAGATGAGTGCATTGCTTTCCCCAATATTAGTTGGTTGGTGGATGGGTGGGAAAAGCATGGTAGGTAGGTGGAGAGTAGTACAAGGGTTAGCATGAAAAATGTAATAAAAATAAGAAAGATGAATCTGCATGGCACTCAAATTGAGTATATGAAATGTATGCTCCAATGATGGCTACAGAGGACAGATTAACTAGTATACAAGGTATAAAGATAGCCACTTGGAATGTCAGTAGCCTCAGATTTGACCTTAACATTTGAGTAGTTAGCAAGGAACTACATTTCTTTGCATCTGAGACAGTATGTCTCCAGGAGACTGATTTATGTCAAGAATTCTCTAAATTGTCTCACCTAGGATATAGGTTACTAGCCTGCCCAAGCAAGACGTAGCTACAAGGGCAGTTGCAGTTGTAGCAAAATATAACACATGGGATATATGAAATCCAAATCTGGTCCTTCTGGTCAATGGCTAATTGGCCATATCACTATAGATCAAGGGTCAATTGCAATATGTGGTATATCTGCTTCGAATTATGATGATCCTGCTGGTTTTAATCAATTGTTACTAGAGCTTTGAGGATTGGAACCGTCCTTGATTTTTTGTGATAATAGTAACCTCACAATTAACCATAGTCTTGACTCTCTAAGTTCACAAACAACTTGTATGCACACTCTAGATCTTCACCCATTCATATAATGGATTTGGTATAGTTGATGTTTGTTGCACCCTACGACCATACCAATCAGATTACACATTGTTACTCAGCAGCTCATAGATCATGTTCTCATATCAACATTGTTTGATATCTAGGAGTAGAATGTCCTTTATCACTATTGATGTTCACCAAGAAATTAGCTTTTTCCACCTTTTACTCACACACAAACTGGGGATTTGATAGAAGTCGTCTCAATAATCCAAACTATCAAGCTTATTTGACCAAAGTCTTAGAAGAACATATAGAAGATAATATGCAGACAATAGCACCTAATGTAGTGTGGTATTTCATCAGCGCTGTGGTTAGGGGCTCTACTTTCACATACACTATGTCAAAAGAGAAAAATGAACCCTTAAAAACTCATGAAGTGAAAAATGTACTTCTAAAACTGGAGAAGGAAAATGCATTCTCAATAATCACAAAGACACATATTTTTCCTCAGGAATTAATTCGAAATAAACTCAATACCACTAAAATGTTATTTAAAAAAAACTATGAGGTAAGGCTGCCTTTCGACGAAAACTAATTTGATTAGAATACTTTGAAAACAGCAAGAGCATAGGCCAAATTATTGTCCTAAAATCCAAATAAATATTGAATACAAATCATCTTAGCTGCATCCGGGATGCTCAAGGTGATGTAGCCCAGGAAAAGATCAAAATAATCTCTATATTTCGAGACTACTATAAGCAATTGTACAAAGAGGAACAGTGAAGCACCTCGGGGTGCGGGAGGGATGTGTGTTTGGCAAAATGCACCCACCAGTTGTACTTTATAAGAAGACTGCATGTCACTGAAGATCTCAGTGGCTACATATATGTACACACCTTCTCGCCCATGGAGATGTAGGGGGTGAGTAGTTTACACTGTCCTATCATTAGTTTTTATTCTTCTCCTGTAGGCGTGGCACTACTGTCAGGAAGAGAGATAGGACTCTCACCTTCAGGGCTTAGGTTTAAAGGAGGGAAAAAAGGAACCACCCCGCCCTCCATTGGCAGTGTTGTCACTACTCGGCTATACTGATTAATTACAAGCACATATGTGTGGTAAGACAATTTATAACAGGAGTGTATATCTGTATATGTGATTACACCTTAATAAATAGTCATCCCACAAGTTCCCTTATAGCATTCCATAGAATTAAATGTTGTCTATCAGTCATTCTGAAATATACTATTCACATGCCTACCTGTTCATAATGTTTAGAAAACTGTATGGTCTCAAATTAATGTAATTTTTGATTTCAGATGCCCTTTTTCTGCCTCTGATGTGTTTTTAGGAAGCTTATCCCTTGTATTGGCAGACTGCGACTCAAACATACAGATAACAGACTTACTGTTAGGAGTTGCTTTTCAACAGATAACTAAGAATTGGAAGGATTTTACCAAATTGTCTTATCAAGCATGGTGGTATGCTGTCTGTTATAACCATAGGTTGGATAAAACATTTGTACACCCTATTCATATGGCAACGAAACGTTTGATTTTATGGATACTCATTATGTTGTTCATTGATGCTGGTGCTAGACGCTCCCTTTTCCTGACTCCTGTGCAACAAGAAGTCTCTAAACCTTCATGACTTTCCTCATGTTATTACTAGATCAATTGCTCATTTCTTATTCTGTACTAAGACCTCTATATGAATTGTAACCTTTTATCTGCACCAATCAAATTACATGTGTCTGTCATCTTCTATTTATGTAATGCTAAACTGACTTATGGATTTAATCACTTTTTATTGCTACATTGTCATTTGTACTGCTACCTTAAATTCCCTCAAACTTATTTCTTTTTTTAACTTAAAAAGTAATTCTGAAATAGTCAAACTTCATCAACCCCGCTGCCACACACCTCTCCCTTGTGCTTCTGCCTTCTCATTTTTAGTAGCAACTTTAAGTCACCCTTTGTAAAACCAAACATTTTTCCATTGAAGCCCAACCAAAGGCTGCTTTGCAAAGAGATTGTGCTGCAAGCTGCCCCCCTACACTGTACCCCACTTCTGATCCTTTTCCTCTCAATGACGGTCTAAACTTCCCAAACAAAAAAGCCTGTGCCACTATTCCTAAAAGGCAAATCCCCCAGCACACGGTTGTTGTTCTGGCTACATTAACATCCTACATCCCCACTGGAACATGTCCAAAGCCAACATTCCTATGTGAAGCAAAGTCAGCGACGAAGCAATGCCCGAGGTTTGATACAAAATGAAATGATCACCACAGGAGCAGTCTCTGGACCAACTGTTCTTAATGCTGCTGTCTTTAGAGGAGGTCACCTTGAATCTTTACTTTTTTATTAAATATTGAAATGTTACTATGTAGAATATTATTCAAAAAAGTTCAACGTAGCAGGTAGTATTATGGTATTGTTAATCTTACTGATATTTTTACAACGAATAGCAATAATAGCCAAATAATAGTAGCAAAAATACAGAGTGCTGATTATATTATTACATAAGGCATGCTGCTAACAGTAAAGTGCATGCTGCCAACAATAACATGAGAACAAATGCTACTACTGCTAATACTATTGGACATATTAACCAGAACAACTATAGTTATAACAGTACTGAGAACAACACAACAACAATAGCAATAGTAATAATAACAGCAACGAGAATAATGACAATTGTTTGTGGTTTCAATATTAAAAACAATAGCATCGAAAAATAATATTATTGCTATTGATATTACAGTTTCTGTTATTATTAATTTTGTTGTTGTTAGTAGTATTGTTATTTATATTGTTATTATTGCTTTTGTTGTTACTAATAATATTATTATTATTGTTGTTGTTATCATCGCTTCACAGCAGTGTTAACTTTCCTAAACCAGCTACCACTCTCCATACTGCTCTTGATTTTAGACACACTCTGTTTATCCCAGTCAGATATCCAGGTGACATATTTCCCTAGCTGGTAGAGGGGATAACTCAGCACATTCATAAAGGATGAACATTCACATTAGACTCTGCCAGGATTACCTTCATCGTCGGGCGTGTCCTTCGGTAAAGCCTTGAGCCGCTCCATCAGTGGCAGCTTCGAGTTGGCAAGTAGAGCCCTGGTCATAGAAATAAGGGGCTGGATGGAGGCAGGCGCTGTAAAGTAGGCACGGGTGGGGCAGGGGTGGGAGGGTCTCACGTCTCTAGATGAAGCTCACTATCTCTTCCCACATCCTCCCTCCAGGGCAGAAGCACCGAGGCAGCAGTTCAGTTTCCAGTCTCGATTGTTATCTGTATGTGGCTGTCACAGAGTGTTTGTTGTTTTATTAATAGGTTTAGTAGTGACAATCTGTCATTGTTAAAGTTATTCCTTGTTGGAAACTTGCCAGCTAAAATTGGAAGGTGAAATCATTTCCTGAATTGGAAACGTTAGAGAAATAGGAAAAAAGGATGGCTCCATCCACAAACGAAATTGTCTCTAGGTACCCATGTTAGAGACCTCAGAAAGATGAATTACTAAGTCAGACCAGGGCAGGATAAACCTTGAGCTATCAAGTGACTCCAGATGGTGGTCCTTCCACTACTTCAGCTACAACGTACACACCAGCCTGAAGTGTGATGCCAACGCAAACTTCACTACACACTGTAATCGCTTCTTGGGTTTCAAATATGATAAATCCATTTGGTCTCCTGTAGACTCTCTGCAACATGCAGCTACTGTAGACACTTCTTGGATTCAAAGCATGAGATTGGCACTTGGACCTTGGACTCCTGTAGACTTTGGAAATAGCCTTTACAACCAGGTCTTTACCACGCAGTATCTTTACCACACATATGCCTTTATCACACGTCTTTATCACTCACATTTTTACCACGCATATCCCTTTACCACTCTTGCCTTTACAATGACAATGTAGGTATTTCGGGGGTGAGTGTATGTAAATATACATATCTATATATTTTTTTCCAGACCTGGTGCCACAGCACCAGAAATATGGGAAGCACCCCTTTGTAGGGTCTGACTTTGCTTGTTTTTTCAATGTACAAAATACCCAACGCATTTTGGTTTTTCCTCAGACTTTGATCACGGGTTGCCTCCCATCATGCCTGTGTTACATTTATTCCTCCTTTCCAATCATGACATCATTGCTATTTTTTGCACGGCAAGATGGTACATGTAGTTCACAAACTCTCTTCAGGGATAAAAGTTGCTTAAAGTGACTAAGTGCCTTTGTGCAAATATTATAAAGTGAAAAAAAAGTGATTGTCCAAATGTGCTTATGTGCAGCATGCCAGAGAGGATAAAAAGATTTTCCATCGGAGTAAAGACTGAGGCATTAGTGCAATTTTCAATTCAAATGCAATTACTCCTTATAATGGTTTGTCCGATGGCATGTGTCCTTATTGCGAGGTAGTCATGCAATTAAGCTTGTTAGTCTTTCTTTGTCTTTTTGAAACTTGAGTATTTCTTTGGTATAAGATTACCATTTATCTATTTCACTCTTTTTTCCTTGTCCTCAAATGGGCGTTGTTCCTTTCAATACTCTGCATCAGTTTATATCCCTTTTTGGATTCCTTTGTTTTTTCACTTGCAATTATGATCTTTACCCTCCAGTGGGTATCCTTGGAATTCTTATGTGTGCCAGACATAACTGCTTCCTTTTCTCTAGTTCCAATTTTATCTTTTATTACTTTGAATTTCTTTTGTCATATTGTTAAAACAATGCAGTCTCCCAATTCATTACTTTCACACCTTGATTTTCTTTCATTCTTGTTTGTTTACAAGTGTACATAAAGCTCTTCATTTTGATTAAGGCTTTTCGGATTGAGAGTCCCGAAAGTTAGAAGATATCTTGATTCTTTTTGTCTAAGGATTTTTTCCCGGTTACTTCCACTTTCTGGCATTGCAATTTGTTCTATCCATTAAACGTCCTTTCTTCCCAGTTGCTGTTATGTTTTATCTCCATGTGTTTGACAACTGCATTGCTCTGATCTCTATTGGTTGTAGCTCTGATGTGCTCCAAATTTCTCTTTTTCAATTCACATGTGGTGCTTCCAACATATCTTTCGTTACACAGACATTCAATTATGTATATTACAGACTTTGTCTTATTTGCCACTCTGTTCCATTTTCCAATTTGATTTCCTTTTTATTTAATGCAATTTTGAAAGCTTTGCTTTAATTGCAGGGCCTGAAGCCTTTCTGATTTAACCACGTTTTTTTGTTGCTCATCCTAAAATGACTGTGTTAGCTTGTCTCACAAGTTGTGTCCTCTTCTATACGTGATATCAGGATGGTTTCCCACAATTTCAGCAACCATGGAGTCTAATGGCGATATACCCCAATGTTTTTTGAGAATTTTTGATAGCTTGTTTGTTTCCGGAGAAAAAGTTGTAATGAGTCTTATAATGTTTTTTTAATGATTTCTTTCTATCCTCTTTGGTTCATATAAAATGTATGTTTTGTCCCTCGATTTCTCTCTCTGTAGCCCTGCAGTAATGACTTTTTTAGGGTATTTCCTACTGCTAATTTGTTTTGCTTACTTGCCATGTTCCACAAATTCCTCCTATAGTGAACAGTTCCTATGGATTCTTAAAAACTCGCCATCTGGTATGCTCCACTTGAGATTTTTCTGGTGAAAGCTTTCTGCATGTTAAATTACATTAGTCACTGTCTTCTTCCAGTGCAATGTCGTTTTTAATGTGTTTTTAAGTGTAAACTTCAGTGTCTTAATAGTTTACTCTATTGGGACTTAATTTAAATTTTAAGTTTAAGATTTTCTGAATTATTTTTGGGAATTTAAAAACATTCCCCAAATTCCTCATCCGTACCGCCCAAATTAAAAAGAGATCATTTGATAAAATGTAACAACATTATTATTTTTTCAGTGTGTTTATCATGTTCTGGTAACCAGGCAAATCTCTGTTCCCACCAGCCCATTACTAAGTTTGCATATTTGGCGAGTAGGAAAAACCCAAGGCAGTTCCTTGCAATTGTTTAAAAAAATCTCCTTATTAAACATAAATATATTGTTGACCAGGCACATAGATATCATCTCTAATAACATTAGCTTATGGTAAAAAATATTGACTATTCCTAATGCCCAGAAACTATTGGCAAGCTTTCAAACCAGTCTGATGTTCAATACTGATATAGAGCAATATCACGTTCATCAAGTTTTTTAAGTAAATCTGAAGTGTCTTTTAGGTAGGACTTAAAATCTTTGACAAGAGGAGTGAGGAAATGATCAATATAATTGAAAATTAGTTCCAAAATTGCCCCTTCCGCAGAGACTAAAGGTCTTCCAGGTGGGTTCCTACTATTTTTGTGGATTTTGGGGAGGAAATATATTGTAGCTGTTACCTGATGCTCTGGTCAGGTATTTACATTCCTCTTCGTTTATCAGATTTTTATCTACCCAGTTTCTTAATTTCAAAGTAAGTGAGTCTTAAATTTGTTTAGTTGGACTCGTAGCCAAACACATATAACATTTACGATCCGAGGGTTGTCTGTTAGCTTCCTTTATGTAATCTCATTTGTTTGAAATGACTATGTTTTCCCCTTTGTCCACAGATTTTATTTCTAATGAGTCATCTTCTTGTAACTGCTTTAGTGCTACTTGTTTTTTATGGGTGATATTATTCGCACATTTTTTGGTTCTGAATTTTATAGATGTATTGAATTACTACCTCATGAAGCATATCAGTTTTATTTCCTGGTGGAAGATTTGGGTAATAGAATGGTTTGCTTTTTACCCACTATCTCTGGCCCCCAATGAGGGACACTAATTTTCCATATCACATAGTTCATCGGATGTTAACTCATTGTCCATTGTTATTATGTCTAAAAGTGTTGATCTGTCCTCTGCCAAAAGGCTGCTAATTGGTTTTTCTTTGTGAATTCCCTACTTAAAGTTGTTTTCAGCAAATATTTTTGCTAACTTAATTTTTCTGATGTATTCATAAAGATCTATTCCTGTCTGTGTAAAATCTATGTGTAGTAGGACAGAAATTCAATCCTTTCTTTAATAACGTAGCCTCCACTTCCGTTATTCGTCTTTCCAAAAAATGTATGACATTTAGTTTTTGTGTTTCCATTTCTAGTTCTTGCCGTATTTGGCACTCACTCTTGTTTGCATCCCTGTACTTTCCTTGTCCCCTTCAACCTCTCCTTGTCGGTTTTGACTTTCTCATACCCTCCCTCTTCCTCCTGTCGAAAGTCTTTCTTTGTCCCATTGCTGTTTCTGTAGGGCTAGCATCATGTTGGTTGAAAAAGTCTTCTTTTTACTTTCAGTGTTTGATGATGTGGATGATGCATTGCCATCACTTTAACTCTGATCAGTATCAGTTAGGGACTCAGAACCTGAATATATAGACATATAACTACCCTGTAACCAAAGGTTACAGGATTGTTATAGTTAGGCTCAGTTTTCACTCATACAAAACCATAGAAATTCATCATAGATACCTGAGCTAATTATAACTTACGCCCCCGCAATACACTGCTTATGACCTCACAAATGATATCACTCATGACATGGCCAGTGACATCATTGATGACATCACTGATGACATCTTAAATGGCATCACTGATGACATCATCCACAGAACCAGTCAAACACCTACTCACACCACCATGCATTATCTCATACACCCACTCACACCACCACACAACCACTCACTTACCCATACACCTACTCACACAGCCACACACTAAATATCGTATGGAAGCGGTTAGCTGTCAGTAATAAATCCCAGAAAAGACTCACAGATATATCCAGGCCAGGCTTTCCAAAACCAACCTGCTTTATTTGAGGCAGAAAACTTTATGTACAAAGTGAGAATGCAGTGCAGACTGGTAATACTATATTTTACAGACTGTTTATAAAAAAGGTAGCTAATACAAAGACAATAAAGGAACACCTAGGAAATAATAATATACACTTTAAGAAATGAAAGGAAAATAGAGACACCTAAAAACTCTTGGCACTTTGAGGACTGTGTGTGATAACACTGTGCAACCCTATGTAATTGGAGGACAGTAAAAGATAGTGATGTAAAAAGTGATACATGATTTTTACAGTAAATTCATTGGAATGAATAAAAGGAGCTGAAGAAAAGAGGAATAATGGCAGACATACAGGCAAAAAGAGAATTAAAATCAAGGGACTTATTTGGCAAATATCAAGGTGGCACGGGGTAAGACTTAAGGGATAATAGACATATCACCCTTAAACTTGGTTAAAGAATTAGAACAAACAAGGATTACTGAAATCAATAAGTGGTGGGAAATTACAGCCCTAAAAAAAATCCTGGGCAATGTAAGAATACCAAGATGATTATAAATCTTTCTGCTTCCAACCGTAAGTGACTTTGATCTGGATTTGACAAAACAATGGCAGAATGATACAATGGAATGCTCCAATAAGCTAATGCGAACAGTGATAACACATGCAGATAGAACATTATCCAAAGCTGTTGGTAGACCTATAGAACTGAAAGATGCTCTTGAAACCATGCAGGATAGAGAAAATGTGAAGAATGCATTGCTTAACATGCCAAATGTAAAGCCTCTACGCATGGTTAAAATAGAATATAAGACCATCTATGGGAGGATGAACAAGATACAGGAGAGAATCACCTGTGAAATGGAATCAGTAGTGTATGTTCTGGAATGTCATTGTGAAATGAAATATGTGGGCAGTACCATCAACAAACCAAAGCTCCATATACTGCAACATTTGAGAGCCGTAACTAATAAAGATTTCCAATACGCTACGGCCAGACAAATATGGGAAGCACATGATATGAGATATGGGAATTTGGAGAACACAAAATATTATGGCATCAAACATGTAAAGGAAAAACCATAAGGGGGAACCCTAGAACTGGAGCTACATTGGGAAGAATCAAAGCAGTTCTTACTCATGGCACAGAGATCCCCAATTACTTGAATATGGACGCTGAACTATACATTCACATTTAGAATATACTTATTTCTACCTCATCAAAAGAAACACAGTATATCTGACTTCTATATTTTTCAAATTCGCAATTTTGGTATTTTATAAGAATTGCTTGGGTACTTCTTTGGGATGAGCTGATTTGTTAAATTATCATACTCCCTTTTCTCCCCTCGATATTGATATGTTTCCGATACCTATGTTCATTAGTACTGTATAGAATTATATTTTAAATCTTCCCCGTAAAGAGAGAAAGGGGAATTTAAACAAGGTTTTAGCATGTTTTAATAGTGAACTTACACTTCATAAATAGGATGCGATCACGGTTGATAGTAGAGAAGACCATTTTATACATTCCATGCTGGCATTTTGAGGGTTATCTCCTGGATGCACTTTATGCAATGTTTGCACAATTGGGAGACAATCTATTTTAACATCAAGGATGCACTTTACAAATAAGGAATGTATACATTTTTGTATATGACCCATGGTGCAAACAGGGCAAATTTAAATTGTAAATGTATTGCATATTATGATCTTTAGACTACTTGTGGAGGAACTACATATCTTTTACATGCAGGGAAACAAGGGTATTTCCTATAATGAAATTGCACTTCAACGCATGACTAAGCACGTTATCATTCTAGTACTGTTTATATATTTTTCTACATTGCTAATTTAATGCACTTTATCATCTCTTTACTGTAATGGAAAAACAACCCCCTTCTTTTAGACATACATGAATAGAACTTAAGATGTATGGCTTAGGATGAGAATACACTTTAGCACTGAAGGATTTCATTGTCCTAATAGTACATATACTACTTTGCACATGTTTTTTGTGATATAGGTTATTTTCAACTGATAAGGTCTCAAACATTTAACCATAGAATTGTTTTTTTTAAAAATATTGACCATTACATGAATTACCCATGTGTAGTTGACACACAATGTAGACATATAACTGACTTGGGAATTGTGGGCTCTCTGTCCCAATATTTGATTTTCGCTATATTCAACCGCTTACTTTAGATTTTATCCTCTGTGCTCTATAATGTTGATTTTCTTTATTACTTTATCCCTAATCTGGTTGGAGAAACTTTTGTCTCTTTCTTTTCAATAACGTGTAACGATTGTGTTTGTTTGAATTTATTTGCGACAAGTTTAAAGGTTTGGGCATTGTGACCTGATTATTTATATTCATGTCCTGTGAGGAATTTAAGTAGGATGTGAATATGCACAGCAAAGGGGTACCTCACTGACAACGTACAGAACACTTTGAGTTCTGGAATTTTGGCAATATTTACTCTTTATTAGAAATGCAAGTAAAATGTTAATGTTAAGGGTACTTCACCGATAATAAAAGCAAATGAAAAAAAGAAAAACAGTCTAATACCTATGCAGTGCAACTATCAGGGGTTACTAATGATATAATCCAAGATGGAGAATGGAATGTGCCATTGACCTTATATGTAAAACCAGTCTGTGCAATAGTGTTTTTAAAGATGGTGGTTTTGGAGGGTGTTTCACATTGACCCGAAATGCCTCACTCATCAGACCGGTGGTTTCCTGGTGACTGGGTACCAGACCAGCCAATGCTGCAATGGTGAGGTTTGTCAGGCATGTGGATTTACACGCAATCATCTCTTCCGACCCTGCACAGTGACTCACATGCATATTATGCTTGTTTTATTTTCAGCAGAGACCTTATGACATTCCTATTTTCACTTGCTTTATGACGGGGCATTATGGAATATGTATTTACATTGATGCTAACATGCAACTAAAGTGTCGACATTCGAGTATTAAGATACACACTGTGTGTTTCAGTTTTGACACTTGGGGGCAGAGACGATATTATTGACTATGAGTTCCCATTGTTCCTATGGCTGTTATGCAACTAGGCATCAAGGTCACATTGGTGCTTAGTTCTGCTGCGAGTGTATTTTAATGGCTCTGCTGCAAGGAGTTTCCGTGACGAATAAGGAAGTAGCTGTACGGAGATTTATCTCCTCGCCGCTTTCCTCACACAATATGCTTTCTTTATGTTTTAAGAGTTATAACTGTTGGTTTCGCACTTTTCTTTAAATATGTGACCATTTTTAATTGATGTCACAAATACATTGTGAAGGATACATCCTTGTAGCAAGAGTGGAGTGCATCCGATACATTCACATCGTAGCAGTTAGATTGCACTATGCAGTTATATAAGAATTGGCAATGTATTATGCATGTTGGTATTACCAGATATTTTTCGTTTTTACAGCAAAGCTTACCGATGTCATTGAATGTGCACATTTGCGTTCACTTGATCAGGGAATGTATCGCTTTAAATAGGGACCATTGTATGTCTTCTATGTCTATGGTCACGACATAGTATAAATGTTGTTTTAAAACATGGCACTTATCAGATTGATAAAGGCTGCTGTGACAGCTTTGGTTTGCCGGGTCGGAGGAGACCCTATGGAACAATAAATGCCTCATTTCCCTGCATTCTTTGAGTGTGTGCTGTAAAGGAATGCCTGGTAAAGGCATCTCCATATAAATGTTTGCGTGGTAAAGGCACGCATATTATAGGTATGTGCATGATAATGGACGCATGAAAAAGGCATGCGTGGTAGTGACATGCGTGCTTCCATCATAAATGCATAGAACTCTCTGCATCTTGTAACTTGTAACTACTGCAGATGCTTCTTGGGTTCCAAACATAATATAGGCACTTGGTCTCGTGTAGACTCTGTAAGGTGATAAACAAATAAAACTCTGATCTACTAAGTGCGTTGCCCACACAGGTGGATCCCACTTAGCACAGCTACATGACCCTCCAAGGCCTCCCTAGGCCGTCCACAGGTGATAGAAGATATTCCTAAGAGGCAAGGCTGATGTCTCTCTATCTATCGGAGTCCGGCAAACAGGGAATAAAGGATTTGTGAGTGTACATATAAGGGTATGATACACCATCAAACACACCATTGGGGTGCTCAAACAAAGAACAACTGAAGATGGGACATTTAGGAGGTCTGGCCTGTGCTACACAATATAGCTGTTCTCAAATAACTCTCTAGACAGGACAGCTGATAGCAGGTCCACCGCATAAACAATTATAGATAGGTAAAAGTGAATATGTTTCAAAGCGGGGTTATGAGTGACATCAAATAGACAAGAGAAAAGCTTGAGTTGTCAGTAAGAACCCCGAGGTGAAACACATCCCTATTATTAACTTTTTACCCATCTATAATTTTACGTTATGTATGGCCCTAAAATCATCTGTACTACACAAGGGGGTAACTGTTCCTCAGAAAGAGAATCAAGACCAGGTAGGTAAGAGTGACTCACACGTAAATTAAATTAGTGTGAGTAATAGAGGAATTGCTCCTATAGTTTTTGGTGCCCTCACACACCTTAGCGGGTGTCATGCTTCATCATAGGGCGATGCTCCTCGTGGGGGTGGCGCTGCAGTCCCTCACGGGCCCCGCAAGAGGGCTCTTTCAGGGAGATCTTTTTAAGGAGTCGGCGCAGTTGTGCATGGGTGTATGAGGGCTTTTGAAAGGGATGAGTGTGTTAAAATTACTAGATGGAACCCAGAACCGAAGTTTTTATTCACGGGTCCAGTCTGTAAATTGAAATAGGGTGGATCCTGGAGTACCTCTTTGGAAAAGAATCTAGAGGGCAGGTGTTTGACTAGCTGCTGCTCACAGGATAAATGTGATAGTATTGAGAATACGTAATGGGGTCAACATGTTTCACGCACTCTGGTGGTCCGTAAGGGATCCGTTGGCGCTTTCGTCAGGTCCGGTGAAAAAGATGTAAAAAAATGTGGTTAAGAGATCAAGATTCCAGGAGGAGCCTGTGAATCAGAATACCTTTTAATTAAAGGAAGATGCGTCCATGTGCTGAAAGGTACTTTAATTTAAAGAACCTGCATCCAACCTGGAAAAGATAAAAAAAGAGAGAGAAAAACAAACGTATATAGTCACTGTGTTAACTAGATTAATACTGATCGTGGCCATGTGCTGTTTGGTGATGTGTAAACAAAACTCACAAAACATGCACTACTCAGTAGTGACCAGTAAGTAGGTTCTCATGCTGGTAGTCACCAATAAAAATATATAAATATATATAAAAAGGGAGTACTCAGAAAAGTAGTAATGCGGAATATATAGTGCACAAACCCAGAGCCAGGGTCATACATGTTAATTATATTGACAGTAACGGAGGCCTCAGTAGGATGGTGAGCTCTGTATAGGTAAGTAGTGCTAATAGGGACGTACACATAGGTGCCTAACACAAAAAACTGGAATTCAATGGAACGAGTGCGTGTCCGGGCAAGGAGGCGGATTGTTGAGAGGGAACTAAAACACGGGTGGTCTAGTTGAGGAATAGCCAAAAGTGCACAAAATTTAGCAAACTAGCTGCTTTACAGGTGGTGCGTTGCTCCCACGGCCGGAGCCGTCAACCGACCTGTCAGTGGAGTGCGGCTTCTAATCTGAGCACTTTGTGGATGCATAATAGCACTGCGGCTCCGGCCGTGGGAGCGACGCACCACCTATAAAGCAGCTGAAGGACTGGCAGAGGGGCCACATCCCCTCGATATCGGCGCTGCAGGTAAAGAATTGCAAATATGCAAAGATTCATCTGGGACCCACTGGAGGGTTGTAAAATTGATCTTGTATGTAGCATGGAGGAAAGAAACCCACTTAAGGGTAGAAAAAATGTTTAAAATAACTACATGCCCCAGCATGCATCTTATAATTTAAAAAAAAAACTTGACTTCAAGGGCACACCGGAGGCCAATTAAAGTTAATAAAGTCATGCAGCAGGGATGTGGCAGCAATGAACTCTTTCCTGATGCGGCCTCTGATGAGAAGCATGAAGGCTTCGAAACGCGTAAGGCCGGGAGATTTATGAACGAGATGGAAATTTGCATGTTTCTGAAATAAAGAGGTTTTGTCAACCGACCTGTCAGCGGAGTGCGGCTTCTAATCTGAGCACTTTGTGGATGCATATATATATATATATATATATATATATATATATATATATATATATATATATATGCTAAGGTGTATTGAAGAATGAGTGGGTGAATAAGTGTTTGAATGGATGATTTAGTAGGTGCGTGACTGTCTGTATAAGTGAGTGATTAAACATGTCTTAGTGAATGCATGGGTCTGTCAGTTGGTGTATAAGCGGTTGCATGGGTTGGCTATCTGTATGGGTGCCTCAGTGTCTGTGTGGGTGGGTGGGGGGGGTGTGACTCTGTGCACAGATGTGTGAGTGGGTGATTCACTGGGTGTATGAGTTCAAGAGTGCATCTGTGAGTGACTGTATGGGTGGGTGAGTGTGTGTATGGGTGTGTTGGTGAGTGAATGGATGTCTCATTGGTACATGTGTGAGTAACTACATATATACAAGGCAGTTTATGTTAGTGTTGGAGTATAGAAATGACTATATGTGAGAGTGGCTGATTGTGAGAGTGGCTGTATGGATGAGTGTGTGCTTGTATCAGTGATTGTATAAGAGAGTAAATATGTTTTAGTATTGGAATGAATAAGTAAGGTGGTGTGTGTATAACTGTATGGGTGAGTAAATGGGAGTGTGATTGATTCTTTGCATGACTGACTAGGTGTGTGAGTAACTCTATGGGTTAATGGCGGTGTGTGAGTGTCTGTATAGGTGTATGAGTTCATATGATAGTGCTGTATTGATGAGTGACTTAATGTATGAGTGGCTGTATGGGTGAATAAGTGGATGTGCGTGTAGACCTAGGAATGAGTGAGTGGGTATGAAGTAACTGGTATTGGTGTGTCTATGGTTTCAAAAATGGTAGTCTGTAGTTTAGAGTGGGTGTATCAAAGGTTATATTAGGGTGTGAGGTGTTGCATCAGATTATCATGTGGATGATGTCATCAGTGATGTCATTTGAGACGTCATCAGTGATGTCACTGACCATGTCATGAGTGATGTAATATGTGACGTCATCAGCAGTGCATTGCGGGGGCGCAGGTTATAGTTAGCTCAACTAACTATAACAGGCGAATTTCTCTGGTTTTATATGAGTCAAATGTCCAACTAACTATAACGTCCCTGAAACCTATGGTTTTTTCAGTGAATTTCTAAGGTTTTTTTTAAAATGCTAATTCCTAACTATAACGTCCCTGAAACCTATGGTTTTTCAGTGAATTTCTAAGGTTTTTTAAATGCTAATTTCTAACTATAACGTGCCTGAAACCTATGGTTTTTCAGTGACTATATATATATGTCCCTAAGGTTTAAAAAAAGAAAACCCTTAACTGCCATTCTTCACCCTCCCCCACCACTCTCGCAGCGGCTGTGCTTTCTGCTTTCAGTCAAAGCAGACAAGCAGCGCTCAGCTGGAAGACTCTGAGAAAGACCAGTCAGCCTGACTTGAAGCCCGGTATGACATCACAACAGTGGGTAACAGGTTCAGTTATTAATTAGCATAGCAGTAGATTAGGAGATTCAGAAACTGAAATAAATAATAGAGGCTCACAATGAGAGCAAGAGATACAAAAGGTAAAACAGATGCATAGGGTATTCATGTAACCACCAGAACATCAGCATCTTAGAACAGCTGCCGAGCTCAGCAGAGTTACATGAGTAAGAGAGGAACTGCTGACACATACACAGATGAAGGCAATCCATGCACAAATGCATTCTTATGTGAGTGCAAGGAGAACTAGTATCTTCCCCTGCCTACTCCCTCTGAATGTGTTCCAATTAACATGTCTTCTATCGCAAATCCTGGGCTGGGTATCACAGCTCCTTACATAGCCGTCCACTGCATGCAGTAGAGATGGGAGGGATGCAAAGGGTAGAGGCAGCTGCTTTTTACAGCAACAGCCACAGCTGGAGCTGCCACCTTGCACATATGATACAGAAGCTCCCCCAGCAGCCTAACCAAGGAAGGGTGCAAAGTGCTAGAGTTCCAGAGGGGTGCAGCGTATGTTCACCTACAGATTTACCACACCTCTTGTGTGTCTGTTACTACTCTGGAGACTGGCCTGCCAACAATACAATATCTTAAGAACTTTATATGTATACAAAACTACAACAATAAATAAAATATACACCCCTTGAGCACACTGTGCCATTGCAATCTGTTCACATCTGTAGAGATGCACCAGTACTTAATGCAAGGACACTACACTCTCCATTTGCCTCCTACCTGGGGAATACTACTTCTATTAACCCACATAGTAAATCTGGGACATCCATCAACTACCGCCCTATTTGGTATCTGCATGTCACATCATGGACTGCCAAGAGCCAATAAGTGAAAGCGAATATAATTTTTCTTCATGTGTCTCTTGTATGGTGATTAGTCACACTGTTGCTATTTACAATCTACTCGGATGTTTGAACAATCCCGCCATCTTCCTGATGTTTGTTTACCTTGCTGGTTAGTGATGTGTGAGTTATCCATGCATTTTTTTTCATTTTAAGTACTGTATGGATGGTGTGTTCTCACTCTGTTATGTTATAGCAATTCTGAGGAGGTGTTCTCTGTTAAGGTCTTTGGAGGAGATGCTTCTTCACTTTCAATTTCATTGAGTAGCAGTAGATCTTTATGGCCGGACTGAGTCTCTGCCCTCGTGGTGGAGACTCTGCACTCAGGGCAGAATCTAAGTACTCGGACCGGAATCTCCACGCTCATAACTTTACTACAAGTAAGTACCTAGTCAGATACTATGCCTTTGGCATTTGTGTAATGCTTACCACCATTGTTAGCTTCATAGTAGATTCTCATAATGAGTGCACTTTTGTGTTGATCTGTGAGTTACATCAGTCATCTGGTGTATGTCAGTGTTTGCTGTGTGAGGTTAGAGAGTCTGTTGACTCTCTAATGATTTATGTGAACTGGGGTGAAATAAAATCATCAATAAACGTATAACTGCACTGTTTCCAGGTTTCTCAAATGTGCCACAGATTACATACAGGATTTTACATTATAGTAATCCCACTGGCAGCTCAGTAAAATATCTTAAGTTTTTCGAACATTATTCCTAAATCAGTGATAGTCGCTTCGGCCATGTCTTGACTATGAACTCTCTCTACAAATTAGTTGTGTGGAGTATCAATTGCTTATTTGACTGATATTTAGTTCTGGAAATGTCACCAAATTCAGACTTTTTTCAATAACTACTGCTGTACACTTTAGGTCTATGATCATGTTTGTTACATCTGATGATAACATCTTCAGATTTGGACACGTGTAAATCAGATGCAAAACCCTGACCAATCGAGGCTTGACAGTCAGAGATCTATCCTGGCTAATTTCACAGGTCCAAGGTACACCTGATGCAAACGTTCAAACATAGCAATTTGAATACTGATGTGCATTTAGGTGACTGCATCCTTGGCACCAGTACCTTGGCTGTGCAAATTTAAACCGAAGATTCAACTTATCAAAATAACCCAATTTAATAGACATAACAACTCTTTTTAAATAATAATGTCATCCCTAAGTAGGCCTTAACTGGACAAAATGTAGAGTTTATGATATTTAAAAAAAAGGGCATGTAAAAGTTTCATGATAAACATGTCCCTACAATGACAATGCCTTAAAAGCTATTTTCACTGTGGCATGGTTAGCTGTTCCACAGGGAAGCCCCTAGAAGCCCATTTGCCTGAGCTTCCAACTGTCACCCAGGGGATCTTTATTAGGTGTGAATTGGCTCCCAGAGCTGAGACAAAGGGCTTGGGTGTGGGGGGTTTACCTGTTTCTCTGACTAAATTACCATCGGGGCAGTGTCAAGGACCTTAATTATCTTCAAAGGGGCCTGCTTGGTCACAGGCAGATGTAGCTCACAACTGGGCCTGTCTCCCTCAATTATCCTTTTTGGCCAGCCAGGCATCACTCCCAGTGGGAGAGGACCTACTCCTATAACTGGATTGAGTAACCACAGGGAAGGATTTGCTTATTTTACTAGCCACACCTCTAGGGTGGGCAAAGGAGCGCTGCGCAGAGAGAGAACGGTTCTGCCATCTGTGCGATTTTTTGCAGTAGGGCACACAGGAACTACTGCAAAAGTCAGTAGGTTTACCCCTGGGATCATTTTCCCTATTGGTCTGGGAGGGCCCAGGCATAAATGTGGCACCCCTGGGCACCCTCTTCTGAATACTACCAGACCTATGGAAGACAGAAGAAGGACTGCACCTGCAGTGAGACCTGTTAGGAGAACACAAAGGGCTGGACCTCCTTCCACGTATACCAAGGACAATCAGAGATGTTTTAAGGCATGACTAAAGTGGGCTTTGGCCCAGGACCCCAGCCTTTCACGGGCCCCCTGATAAAGCCAGCTTGTTTAGCATAGAGTCTTGCCCTAATGACCTTGAATAATTCTTAAACAGATTGTTTTAAATATTGTTTCCCTTTGATTTATTTTTAAAGTGAGTGATGTGTGAGAGTCTATTACAGACATTGTGCAGAGAAATGTTGGGTCCGATTCACAAAGGTAATCTGAGATGAAAGTCTAACTTTATGACTTTCGGTATTCACAAAGGGCATTTATGATTAGTAAAGTTAGACTTTTGTCTCAGTTTAACTTAAGTTTTGATCTTAAGTCTAGCTGAGACTAAAACTTAAGTTAAACTGAGACAAAAGTCTAACTTTACAACTGGTAAATACCCTTTATGAATATCAAAAGTCATTAAATTAGACTTCTCTCTTAGTTTAACTTACGTTTTGGTCTTAAGTCTCACTGAGACAAAAGTCTAACTTTACTACTTGTAAATGCCATTTGTGAATACCGAAAGTTGTAAAATTAGACTTTCATCTCAGTTTACCTTTGTGAATCAGGCCCCTGGTGTTTATCTTTCATGCAACATCCATAAATAAGTTTCTTTTAGATCAAAACAGGACCTCACATGTGACAAATGGGAGAGGTCACAGAGATTATTTGCAGTAATATTAGTGAGCTGCTGTGTTAGCATATTGAAAGCACACATCACTTTCCCTGAAACAATTTTAGAATTTGGACCAGTGAACCTGTGCATTGTCAGTGACTTGGCCAAAGAGGATATGAAAGAGCTAAAATTGGATCATCAATTCAAAGCTGTTCCGAACAAGGGCCCCCAAAATAAGTGTGGCCCTGGGCCCAAAAATTCTTTAGATATCCCTGAGGGCAATGCAGTTGACTGACCTTCTGTTAAGCTACAGGGACACAAAAGCTGTAGGAAGACCACTTTTCTGAAGGAGACCAGCTGACCAGTTTCAATTGGACCTGCTCTGGACTCTGCTGGTGGCTTCTGTTTGAGTGAGTCTTGACCCCCAAGTGTTGTTCCTGAGGTCCTCGAGCCCTTGGCTGGTGTCAGTGTATACCTAGTAAGACAAAAAGGGTACAAAGTTCCTCAGATAAGTTAAGAAAAAGTAGTGATTTCAGCACAAAATGTCGTTTGTCATGAAAAAGGCGGGGGGAAACCCTTTAGTTGGAACTAGGGCCCTCACACACCCAGCAAGCTAGGTGTCATGCTTCATCATTTGAGCCTGCCCCTCGTCAGGTCGGCGCTGCAATTCCTGACGGGCTCCCAAGATTGGGGCTCTTTGGCGGGGATCTTCTGTTCCTGCCGAAGGGTGCTGTGGGGGTAAGGGGCCCTAGGATGTGTAGATGTGGTGTATGAATAAAATAGGTACTGTTAGTCCACAAGAATTGTGTTTAATAAAGTGGTAAACAGCCTAGTTAAAAGGAAAGTGAGGTGGGGATAGCTACTAGTGATTATGATGCTAGTTGTGTATGCCCTACTCTCTGGAGGATCAACATGTTTCTTGCCCTTCAGGCCAGTAATTGGTCACGGCAATTCATCAGGATCAGGGAAAACAAAAACTATCTACAACAAGGTATGTGTGTTCTACGTACCGAAGAGGTGCTCAGGAGTCACCTAAGAAAAGATTGGAGACAGAAAACACATGACAAAACTGTACGAATAAGCAATACATACATAACAACATCAGCTGAAATCATCGAGAGTCTTATTCGGTGAAGCTCTCAGGGAGGGTATTAAAATAAAAAGCTCTAAAAAGACAGGACTAAGGGCTGAGACAGAGCGGAAGTTGTAAACTCACCTCTTGTGTGAGCAAGGTAATCTTGCAACAGTCTCCGGCGGGTACAAAGGACTCCTAACGTGGGTCCTGGAGTAAAAGGGAAACCAGGTGGGGACAAAATGAAATTAGAAATAAAATATAAAATGACACGGTCCGCCCGGCAACCCATGTGGTGAGGGCAGTAACAGAGGGTATTGACAGCCTTGAGTGTCAAAAGGTGCTGACAAGAGCGATTAAGTGTGCAGCCATGGTGACCATCATGCTCAGGGGCCAGGGCATATCGCCACCAAAAAGTGGTCAATGCGGTCAGGAACAGGATGCCACAAGGGACCCTAGAGCACAAATGGGGGGCGACCGCCATCGCCCCTGGTAGCGGATGGATCAGAGCAGGACGTCCTCGCTCAAGCCGCCAATGAGGTCATGGAGGCGTCAAGAATCCTCCTTGAATATTACCCAAACTCACCTACTGGACGACGGTGTGTACGAGCCCTGATGCACTCACCTGCGTCAAGGGACGCGTGGGAACGAAGACCTACCCCTACCGCCGGACCTGGGATGGGTACCGAGCGAAGTCGGTGTTTGCTAGATAAGGATGTCGGGATGTGTCACATGACTAGGGTAGTAACAAGCCCATTGGTCGAGAAGAAAATTACGGGTCGGCCATGTTGGAACTGGTGGAGCGAGCAACCATCCATTTCCGGTGTGAGCCGGGAAGTGAAACTCCGCGGGTCGAGGTGTTTACAGGGATAGGTTGTCAGAACGGTTTTGACAACCCATTGGTTAACAAAATAGGTGCGGCCATGTTAGTGCAGGTAATCCAGGGAAACTATAGGGATCAGGAAGTGATTATGCGAGGATAGATACACTCACGTGGTCGGTTGCTATGGCCATAATATTATTAGAGACAGTCAACGCGTAAGTAGCCAGATGCCATACTGCAGGTAACACAAGGAGTGTGGGAAATTAAAAATGATATAAACAAAAGTGGTGAGATTCACGGGGGCCGTGATGGGTTAACAAAGTCCCACGAGGATAGATACACTCACGCGGTCGGTTGCTATGGCAATAATATTATTAAAGACAGGCAACGCGTAAGTAGCCAGATGCCATACTGCAGGTAACACAAGGAGTGTGAGAAATTAAAATGGTATAAACAAGGTGGTGAGATTCACGGGGGCCGTGATGGGTTAAAAAAGTCCCACACATAGTAAATGGGGACATAGCCTATGCAAGGGGGTCTGAAAGGAGGGTTCACGGGGGTCGTGATGGGGTATCAAAGTCCCACACATGTATTATGGGGATGTGGCCCATGCAAGGGGGGGTCTAAAAACAGGGCGGCCGCCAGACGCTAAGGGGACCGACATATAAAGACACACAGGGGGGGGAAAAAGGCACATCAAGAAAAAATAAGATACCAGTATAGTGTATCTGTTATTAAAGCAGTGGAACAAGGATCTAGATAGTTCCTGATCTATTCAAGAGGTGTATTACAGGGAAAATCACTGCTGTTGATTAGTGATACGCATCCAACGTTTAAAAGTTTTTGCCAAGGTGGTCGTAGGCATAACCAGGACAAATAAAGAATTCCAGAAGGGTCACAGGTCCTACCAAGGAACATACTTATCTAATGAGTGTGGACCAAGGGATGTCGTCGTTGAGACCAGTTACGTGTGAAGATATTCTCAGTACCCATCTTTGCTCAAGCTTAAACAATGAATTTTGGGACATCTCAGGGTGTGCTTCCAAGACCAACCAGTTAATGGAATCTGTCTGATGTTTCATCGTTTTAAAGTGGGTGTAGAGTTTAGTGGTCACTTTCTGGCATCGAATGTTACTCTTATGTTCCATAATCCTGGTCTTTACCATGCGGGTTGTCATGCCTATGTATACTAACTCACACGGGCACCTGATCATATATATGCAGTTCTTAGTATTGCAATTTGTGTGTCTATTCAGTGTCCAGTGGAAGTTGTTAGTAAAAGTTATGTCCTTGTAGGTGTTAGTCAGTTTACACACTACACATGAACCGCATGGGAAATGGCCCTTAACCGGGGGTAGTTCCCATAGCGTCCTTTGTGGACCAGTGGTGTGCAGTCTAGGTCTAGTGTGAACAAGTAGATCTTTAATGTTTTGTGTGCGTCTGTAGGCAAATCTAGGTTTTGGTATGTTGAGATTCCCTTTGTCTAAAATGCCCCAGTTTCTCAAAATGATCTTCCTGATCCTACTTGAATCAGACGTGAAAGATGTGACACAGGTAAGGACATCGGTGTCGGGTTTAGTGTGTGTTACCAGTAGTGTCTCCCGTGGGTTGTTTCTGGCTCTTTTCATAGAGTTACCAACGCACCTAGATGGATAACCCCTAGCCCGCAAATTTGATGCTAATAACTTAGCTTCTGAGTTGTAATCTGTTAGCTGAGTGCAGTTACGTCTGATGCGTAGGAATTGCCCAACGGGCAGGTTGTCCCTCAATGCTTTAGGGTGGTGGCTATCATAACGTAAAAGACTATTGCGGTCAGTGGGTTTTTTGTACAGTGTGGTGGTGAGGGTGCCTTCAGAAAGAGTGATGTTCAGGTCCAGGAATGGTACCGAATGTTCTGATACCGTATGGGAGAACTTCAGGAACTCATTCTGCTCATTGATCCACTGTATGAAATTCATACACTCAGTATGTGTGCCACTCCAAAAGACGAGTATATCGTCTATAAACCGTTTCCAAAGAAAGATGTTATCATGGAAAGGGTTAGACGTGCAAGAGATCACAGTTTTTTCAAAATCAGCCATATAGAGGCATGCTACACTGGGAGCGAAGGTACTACCCATAGATGTGCCTTGGCTCTGGTGGTATAGTTGTTTGTTGAACTCGAAAAAGTTTTCAGTGAGAGCCAAGGTAGCACAATCAATGATGAAGGTGACTGGTGTGGGTGAAGACCAGTCTAGTGCCCGCAGAGTTGACTCTATAACAGCCAGGGAGGCCCTCTGGGGGATGTTAGTGTAGAGGGCCTCCACATCCAAGGTCAAAAGATAGTTAATGGTGCTAGTGTCTGCAAGGTCATCAATGATTTTAAGGACATCAGTGGTGTCCTTAATGAATGAGGGTATGTCACGTACTAGAGGTTGTAGAAAGTGGTCGCAAAATTTTGACAGAGGTTCGAGGAGCGAGCCAATGCCAGATACAATCGGTCGTCCTGGGACCGGAGTCATGCCCTTATGTATTTTCGGGAGTCAGTGTACACCTGTCACACAAACTTTGCACCCGACTCAGAAGTCTTTGTATTATCTGTACAACTGTATTTTTTAAAATTCCTAACATCTTTGGTTTGCTTCTGTGTGACTTTAGTTGTTTTCATTTCCTTCTGTTCATGCACACTCCACAAGAGAGCTCCAGGTCTGAACTAAAATAGGACAGACCTGTTTCCAGTGGAAGAAAATCACTTTCATAAAAAGGACTTGTACACTCTGCTATAGTAATAGGATTTTTGGAAATGATGAACAGACAATGTATTTGAGAAACATGTCACAGGTGAAGTCTTTGCCTCTTAGAGCTGAGGCCTATTGGTTTTGCCAGTTCTGTTTTAGGTTGTACAGATTTGTTGTCCTGGCAACATATTTTTTACGCTCATGTTGATTGCTCATTCATTGATTGTGGCTCATTGGAAATCTGAATAGGTATGCAAGGTTGCAAAATGGCTGGGACTGAACACTTGGCATTAGGTAAGGCATTTGAAATGATGTCATGGAGATATTTTAAGGTACTTCTTTCTAATTTAATTAAGGTTCCCCTTAATGGTGTAAATGACTTTAAGAGATTTCCCTTGTATTTGTCCAAAACGCACTCATTATTTTTATTGCTTGGTAACTGGGATTTTTGTTATTTTTAAACTGATGTATTTTGCACTTATCTGAATAAAAAAAATAGACTATTGAATGGCAGACTGTGAACGTGATAAATGACATGCATTTGAAGTAGTTTCAAGTGCCATGAAAACAAAGGGCAACACAAATGTGATTCTACAAAATTTATACTCGTTATATGTCATGTACTACAGAATGCCAGTTGTGATTTGTCTGTACAAGAATGACGTGCACTGCAATTGCCGTAGAAGCACAGTATACATAAGCAAAGACAACCAAACTAATGTGTCAACTTGACAGACATTTATGATGTAGCTTGTCATATATACTGCCTTGGCTTTGTTTTTATGAGAGATATTAAAAGTGCACATAATGCTATTGCTGCGTGTGTACTGAACTAGCTAGCAGAAATAACATGTATATGTTCCTACCTCTTAAAAAGGGCTTGTTGTCCCTTACTACATACCCAGCAGAAGAGGAACAAACCAGCATCCACAGGGAGATAGAGGGAGTCGTGTATCTCCCAGAGCTCCATGATATACCCATGTCTGCTACTATGGTGACTGCCTCAATCCAGGTCATTACCCAGTGGCGTCTCCTCTGCTAAGACAGAGGAGCGTTGCCCAATAGGAAAAATAAAATGATAATAACACCATGTTATTACCATTTTATTTCTCAGTACTGGCTCTGTAGGTGTGGGGCGGGCTTGGCTGGTCTGCCCACAGAGCATGGGGTGGAGTGGTGGGCACTTTCTAAGTGCGCATGACAGTTTGGCCAGCCGTCACGGCGCTCAGACCAATCACAAAGCTGCTGTCACGATGTGTCTGGTGACAGCAGCATCGTGATGGCTAGGGGAGATGGGAGTCTGTGTGCTTCCTGTTTCCTGCATCGACCGAAGAGGACGGAGGCCAGCAGGTACGTGAATTTTACTTTTTTTTGTTTGGAAATGAGGCATTGTTTGTGAGGCCTGCACAAACAATATGTCTACACTTGTCCTTCACTGGGAACCAAATACCCCATTGTAGTGCTTGAATCTCAGAGTAGCATTGCAGAGCAGTCTAAGGCTTACTCAAGGGAGGTGGTGTTGGCTAGTAATCACCATTTACAGGTACGCAGAAATAACACTCAATAATTGATTGTCCAGTCTGTGCTTTGCAAAAAAAAAAGATTACACGTATTACACACACACACACCACTCAATCTATTTACAAATATGCATAAGCTGTTGAAAATGCTTGATGACATTGCATAATTTCCCCACCCCTCCCAAAGGGGGTGGGTGTCTAGTACCATCACTCACATGTATGCACATCATCTTGCCCCCAAATGCAGTGGGTTGACCATAACCTGGAGCGTGGGCCCTTCCCACTGGTACCTTTTCTTGTGGCGGCCCACCCCACTAACGGCCCACCCCATTAACTCAACAAGCATTTATAGTGGGAACACCTGCCATAGTGACACATAACCCTGACTGAGCATCTCGTACTGAACCTACAGTATATCCACTTAAATTACAGTGGCTGACAGTTGGGGTGTTCAACTAATGCAGTAGCAAGAATACATGTATAGGCATCACTTAGAATGACAGTACGTATCATACCTGGTCACAGGTATAATGCAAGTCCCTAAAAGCATCACATTTATAATCACAGAATTATGCAATAACAACCAGGCACATTGGCATGAATGCCTAGCAACAAATTTCCAAATTACTTCTCATTTCACATATTAAATGTGACTTCCAGCCCATTAGGAACAACATCTTGGAAATGCACCACTTGTGCAATTGCCAAAGACATCCCAAGTTCAGCCCTTCACACCTTGGTACAGTCCTCCTCACCCACATCCAGCTACAGAACAAAAGTTCCAGCAAAAGATTGGCTTTGAAGCATGGCTGAACCCTTGAGGGGTTGTTTCCTTTAAGTCCCCAGAGACATAGGGGGGACTTTCCTCTCTTGTGCTGGGTGAGTCTGTGTTGCTCCTGCAGCTCCCCCTGCAACTTTACACACAAATGGCTCTGTCCCCATCCACCTGGGACCATCACACGCCAAAACATACAGGTTTCCCTGCACGCTTCCATATGCCTTGCAAGGCATTATAGGGCGCTTTCACACTTTGTGTGAATATCCGAGTAGTGGCTCTCCCGCTGCTCCGGGGACAGCCGCTCTGCCTCCGTTGCCATCCTCACGCCACATTCCCAACTCTTAGGGGACACGGCCCCACCCGGCCCCCACCTTCCAGTAAGTGATGGAGCAGCTCAGGGAGCCCACCCCGGCTGATCCTGCTAGCTCCCTGACTGGGCAGCACCATCGTGTGCTGCCGCAGTAGCCGGCTCTCCATTCAGGTAGACACGGACGAGACAGCTGGTTTCACAGGGCTTCGGGGGAGTGTGGCCACACTCTGCCCTTCTTCCTCCGGTCACGGGAGGAGTGCGGCGGCACTCCCCCCTTCTGTCTGCTCACAATGGGGCTCAGAGTTGGGGATCCAGGGGCCCCAGAGAATTTTTCATGGGAAGCGCGATGACGTTTTTTTTTTGCAGAGTTTTATATAGCGCGAACTAGACCCGAATCCAATCAGGTATCAGAGCGCTTTACATAGCACCAGTTACGTTACATTAGGACACACATTCATTCTTTGTTAGGCACAGGGAGATTAAGTGATTTGCCCAGAATCACAGGATGTTCAGCGACATTACAGTTCCCCTGGTCCGAGGTCGAGCGCCCTAGCCGTTAGGCCAACTCCTCTCCCGCTTTCGTCGGGGCCTCCCCAACTTCACTCTTCACGGGGGTATGATGGCGCTCCCCGACTTCAGTGGGGCCCCTCTTACCAGTTACAGAGGGGCGTGACAGGGCTCCCCTACCTCTGTTCTCGTAGGGGGCCAGAGTGGTCTCCTGGCACTCCGGCGGGTGCTATTTCACAGGGAGCGCGATGGTGCTCCCCGACTTTACTTCAAGGGGGGGTCCAGGGTGGAGATCCTGGGCCCCGTGGCACCTTCACAGGGGTGCGACGGCGCTCCCCGGCTTCACTTTCTTCTGGGGGCTGTGCCCGGTAACTGACCCACCCTGGGGCACATCCAAGACCAGCGGAGGAGCCCCACATGCTTTGTCGTTGGTATGATCAGATGTCCAAGGTTGCCTACCTTCTGGGGGGCATATCTCAACCCCTAGTAGACCGGTTTTCTCAATCTTGGCCTCCTCTTGCTCCTGGTGGCCTAGTCACCTGGAGCACTTTTCACCACCCTCCTTGCCTCCAAGAAGGTGATTCTGCAAGGAGCTGTCTTCACTGGCTCCCTGCAACAGCTTTTCACCTGGCTCTCCTTCGAGGCCTCTCTTCTCCTTGTGCAGAGGCCTAGACTTCTCGTCATTGGCCCTGACTCCCTCAAAGCCACAGACTAGAGTCTTGGGACAGTCAGGGGGTTCCTCCTTCCAACTGCCCATGGCGCCAGGCTCCAGCACCAATCTTCCTCAGCAAGACCACACCCCAGAGAGAGCTCCTCTTCCTGTGCAAGACTTTTAAAAGAAATTGGAGGGGGCTGGCAGGAAAGCACTTCTGCCATATCCTGCAGCAACACATCACCTTATTGCCCCTGCTCCCTCCTTCCTGCACAGGCCTCTGGGATACTTCAAAATAGCATCGTCCAGGGGTTCAATTTCATATGGTCTCTGAAAAACCCCTTGCTGACCTCTAGGCCCCGGCCCAGAGCAGGCCTGGTGCCTGGCACCGGGTGACAGCTGCTAACGGACATCCAGCAGCTTCAGCCCCTTCTCTCCCTCCCGGAGAGAGGACCTTCGCCCTTGGGAATGCTTGCAGTGAAGGGCTAGGCCTCTGATGCTACAGCTTCGTGAGGATGGTAATTAATCCAGCCTGGCAGGCTTTGGTTATGAGCTGAGTCAGAGGAATATGACATTTCTGGATGACCCATAAGCAGTACAGACATGGTTTTGGACTCAGCAGAATACTTCTTTTTACACAACTTACAGTGTACTTTGGTGCATGTCCGGAATTTGTACCCCCTAGGGAACTGAAACTACCCCATGTGATCTTGGTCTCCATAGGAGAGTAATGGAGAGTTCATACAGTGAAACATTAAAGCACGCTGACTTTCCCTTACATGTGTCTCCCCACTTTCTAAAGCCTATTCCATGTCACCACCGACTCTGCATAACCCCTGCCACACCATTCTATCTGTACCTGCTCCTGGGCTGTGCATGACAGGGATCTCCCCGTGCAGCCCTTACACTGGGGCACAGGTGTGTGCCCACGTGTCCACATGTAACCAGTCCGGTGCCCCTTTACCCTAGCTGCAGCGCAGTGGCCTTATCTCACAAGGCAGACACCGGTGAAATCCACATGGAGTCCATTTCATCATGAGTTCACTGTGGGTAAGTCTCAACTTATGAGGCTGTCCCACAGTAAAAGCTCAAAAATCAGGTGCTCAAAAAGCGAAAAATGCAGACAGCTCAGATGGTCAGAACCACCTTCTCGCATTTTTCTTTTGCATTTTTTGTTTTAAACTCCCCGCCCCACCACTTCTGCCCCATAGCAGCTGCCACTGTCATTACCGAACCTTGTATTCAGTCCTGAACATTTCACCTACAAATCATTTGTTTCATTTGTTTCATTTGTTAATTGGAAGCAAAACAATAACGGAGAATGTATTAGACTATCACACAAAAGGAGTGGAAACCATGTGCATTATGACATGAGGGGTGGTCTCCCCATCTGTTACAGAAGAAAAGTCTGTGAACCTTGATACCATTGGTAGCACATCAGCCACAGAACCCACAGATAATAAGCCTGAAAATGTTGGTGAAGCTGGAAAGCAGGTGGCGGGTAAACCCATACAACATTAGGGTTCAGCAACATAATCATCCACCCCACTTTTGTGCAGGTCATTGTCCCACCATCAAGGAAAAAATCCAGTATGCCTTTTCCCTCTGCCACTTCTCCCACCCTTTAGGTGATTAACCCAGGCACCTGTACAGTAGTGAAAATTACATGCATTATGTGTTAAACAACTATCTAATTTGACACATACTTAATATTATTCTGCACATGTGTTCAGAAAACTTGCATACTATTCCTTTATTAATTATTTACTGTGTAAATATACTACATTAAAAGTATCTATTAGAACAGTTATCTTATTTGCATAGACAGTCTTACTATGCACCCTATTAAAGTCATCACAGTGTTTCATTACATGTGTTTTGTGGATGTCTGACTCCCAGAGAGAAATACCACTTCCTTTCCATGCGCTATGGAGGAACCTGATAACTAGCACCAACAATCACAGTGACCAGGTACTGGTGCTACTGGTGATACCCGATCCAGTGGATAATTGCTGTTCATACTAGTTGAGTGATTGTTCTAAGGTTTTTGTAATTAGCTTCCAAGTGTAAGTATATTTTCTGTTTTCCTCCAGGTTACTAGTGAACCTTGCTGCAATATCTGTGAACGCATTTATGTAATTGGCCATCAACATCCCTTCCAAAGTATGGAGTCCTAATTTACATGCGTTAACTTGTTGTGTATGTATCAAATATTAGGTATTCATTCATTCTGAAGGTTTTGTTGAGTGCTACATATCATCTTTTCGTTACTGATTTGGAAATAGTGCACTTCTAATAAGGCGGACAGGATATATGTCACGTTTGTGATGGAGTAACCACGTGTTTGCCAGACCCTAAATCAGGCCCTTAGTTCCTGTACAGGCTCAATTTGCATATGACGCAAAACCTGCCTGACAATAAGTGCACCTGTTGCTCTGTAGGTGGGACCTGATGAAGGACGGTTTTGGCACAGCGTTGTGTTGCAATAGCAGACCGTAGCTGCTATGGGGAAAGGGACCTGGTAGTCACTGTGGTGAGCATGCAGGTCGCCAGGGCAGGCACACACTGAGGATGCTGCAGCACTGCTCATTAGGGATGTCAGAGAGAGACAATTTAACATTCCACTAGCCACAGAATCATATAAGCTGAGAGCTGTCGCTCGGTCACGTGGAATGTGCTAACCTTTTTTATAGTGCCTTCTACTTTTCCTCGGGGACAGGCATAACACAGCGAGCTAAAACTCTTTCTAACTGCTCCTTTTCAATTCTCCCTTTCAGTCCCAGGCTTGTAATACGAATACCCTGTTCCCCTTGTCCTAAAACCCGATGTGTAGGTGCCCAGCATGCTTGGCCTGCTTCTGCTTCCTGCTCATGAAATGCACAAGAGCAGGACGCAGAAGCAGGCCATGAGCAGCTGGTGTATGTCTTGGATCTGAAGCATGCTATGAGCAAGTAGGGAGCTCTGAGCACTGATTTAGCGCCTCCCTAGAAGGCACTCTGGGGCATGTTTATAAGGATTTAACACAGCCACAGCATCATTTTTTTGACGCCGCAGCTTTTTATTTTAGCCCCATATTTGCAAAGTGAAGCTGCGGCCATCTAGTGTCACTTTTCCACTGATCAAAAACCAAAGGAAATGATGGACAGAGTGTTGAACATTGCAAGCACTCACCCCCAGTCAACTGATCTGGGTTTAATCCATCACATTGCAAGACATGGCTTGGCAGTTCGGGCTGGACTGTTCCCATGAGGCACAGGGTCAGACTGATTTGCATATGGCCATGTCTGAACTGGGGTGGCAGAGTGGGCTGAAGAACGGTGATGGATTAAACCCAGATCAGTTGACTGGGGGTGAGTGCTTGCAATGTTCAACACTCCGTCCATCATTTCCTTTGGTTTTGCTTTGTTCGCCATAAGTTGGCAGGGTATGCTCAGACGTGAGTCCCTTGCTCACTTTGCCACTGGATTCAAGCAAGCCTGGCTGAAGACGGCTGAAATGCCAGAAACCGGTCCTAGGAAGCTTGTTTCCGGTCCAGGGAAGACATGGCTTGGCAGTTCGGGCTGGACTGTTTCCATGAGGCACAGGGTCAGACTGATTTGCATATGGCCATGTCTGAACTGGGGTGGCAGAGTGGGCTAAAGAACGGTGATGGATTAAACCCAGATCAGTTGACTGGGGGTGAGTGCTTGCAATGTTCAACACTCCGTCCATCATTTCCTTTGGTTTTACTTTTCCACTGATAGCATCTTTTTTGTCAATGCCAGATTGACTAGTGGCCGTTACTGAAAATGATATGAAAAGTAGACGTTCCCTCAGAAAAACACCCGTAAAACTTACGCCGCCATATAAACATGGATTTTCCTAAATGCGGCTAATTTTGGAAAACTGCCACTAGTGTTTTACTGCTAGGAAAAAGCTGGTCTTAAAATTATGCTAGCACACTTGTTTAAAAGCACAACAGACCAAAATGACTTTGGCAAGCTCAACTATGCCATGGATCTACTGGTATTGCAGCTAGGAGTATCAAGGAGACCACCACCACCACAGAGGCAGCGCAGAAGAAGAGAGCAGACATACCGCCAGAGGATAGCCCTCATTGACCTCAGAAAGGAAGAGGTCATTGTCCATTACAGGCTCAAGAGAGAGACCATTGTCCGCCTGCTGCACCAGATTGCGCCAAGGCTGCAGCCAACATTGCAGCGTTGCACCAACATACCCCGACAGGCCAAACTACTCGCTGTTCTGCACATGCTGGCGTCTGGAACTTTCCAAGCCACCTCAGCCAAAGTGGGAGGAGTATCCCAGGCATCCTTCTCAAGCTTCTTCCACACTGTCCTGTGTGCCATCATAAACCTCACACACCAGTACCTCTACTTCCTCAACACAGCGCAGCAACAACAGGAGAAAAAGCAAGGCTTTTATGCCATTGCAGGGTTCCCACATGTGTTGGGAGAAATGGACTGCACCCATGTGCAACTTGTACCTCCTGCGGCTACATCCCAAATCTACCTCAACAGGAAGCACGCCTATTTAATGAATGTGCAGGCAATCGTTGACCATCTCAGACTTTTCATCAAAGTCCTTGCCAAGTACCCGGGCAGTTCACATGACTCATTCATCTTCCGGCATTCTGCTATCGATGAGCGTTTCCAGTTTATAGGACCTATGGGAATGGCCTAATAGTCGGTAAGTACACCTCAAGTACATGACAGACCACAAGGCACCCAATCATGTAGAAATAAATTGAGGTATCAGTCTTGTGCTGAATTAGACTGTGGATATGTTATTGGTGTGGCTCCATATACTTGTCCCATACTACATGACAGATACACAACACATGACCTACAGGTTGCACATGTTGACACTGCCTAACCAATTGTGGCCCACATGTACAAGCCAAATGGCCTGATGGAGTATCATCAATCATGATCCTCTGGTGGAGCACATACCAAAATCCTGTCAATGTGGCAATGCTAAGTATGTCTGCATGACATTGTAAGGCCTCATAGGTTTGCAGTACTGCAAACCACAACAAAGTGTATCTTTAATTCACCCAACGTCAAGGATGTATACCATGGACATTGTGGTTGGCTTTCCCATCCAACACGAATGAAGATCTCACACTTTTACACACATCGTATGTACAGGGACCCTGCGACTGCGTGCAAGTAGTGTCACTGACGGCTGGCATGTCCTGAGGGTGGTGGGTGGGTGGCACATTAAATAAACAAATAAATAAATAACGGGCAGACTTTCTATCACCAGCTTTGTCCAAGGTGGAAGGGCAGGGCCAGGAGTAAGCAATGCATTCAGGAAGCAGGCTCTTGGGATCATCAGGCATTCTACAAAGTCATAGATGTGGGATCCAGTACTGATATAATTCTTTGGGACTGGACAGGGACTCAGCCCCCAATAAGGAAATTGCATTAATGCAGCATTTGGGGGGTGACTACTCTCTCCAGGAAAAAGCTATTTTCATGGGCTTCCTTACAGTGCAAACTTGGAAACTTGAAAGTCTTACACTGACAGGATGTTAGTCCTAAACTGGGCATCGGAAATAACCCATTTGGTAATACAGGATATGGAGTTGTTCAGGGAGGGTGACTTTCACAGCTTTAGCAACCTAGAGGAGGGTCACGGAATCACACTTATATATATTCCTTATAAATAATGCTAGAGTGTCTCCTAAGGGGACAGTATAAGAGTGCACCTCCATGCGATATAAAAAAGTGAGGCACTTCCGTAACCCTCTATCCAACCTAAAGCCTATCACTTTGCTGGCACAAAGGTGCACTTATGTTCACAAACTACTACTTAAATCAAATGGGGATGTGGCTTTCAGAGGGAATGTGTAAAAAAGTAAGTTCGAACGACACCTGTCCTCACTCACTTCTCCCCACACTTCACTCACCCCTTCATCCTCTTTGTGCCCTTTGTTTCCTTATCTCCCCCTTATCTCCTCCTTTCTCATATTCTTTTCTCCTCCTCACATTTGTACCTTCTCTCACGCCCCCTCATTCTCTTTCCCTACCATTTCACTCTTCTCTCTCAATGATTCTCCTTTCTCTTTTTTGCCGTCTCCCCTCCCTCGATCTTCCCCTTTCAAACACATTTTTTACATTTTATCTCTCTGTTCCTTCTCCGTCACTCTTGTACTCCGTGTCCCTTCGGTTTCTTCTTTACCTTGCCATCTCTAAATTCCTCTCCGTTTTCGCTGCCCCCTGCCAGAGGCTTTACAACAAACAAATGATGGACGGAATGCTGACAATGCAGACATTCTCCCCCAGTCAAGAGATCTGGGTTAAATCCATTGTTCTTTTGCCCACTACGCCACCCCAGTTCAGACATGGCCATATGCAAGTCAGTCTTGACCCTGTGCCTCATGGGAACAGTCCAGCCCGAACTGCCAAGCCATGTCTTCCCTGGACCGGAATCAAGCATCCTAGGACCGGTTTCTGGCTATCAGCCGTCATCAGCCAGGATAGCTTGACTCCAGTGGCGTAGTGAGCACGGGACCCACGTCTGGGCATACCGATCCCACTTAGGGCGAAAAGCATTACAACAAACAAATGATGGACGGAATGCTGACAATGCAGACATTCTCCCCCAGTCAAGAGATCTGGGTTAAATCCATTGTTCTTTTGCCCACTACGCCACCCCAGTTCAGACATGACCATATGCAAGTCAGTCTTGACCCTGTGCCTCATGGGAACAGTCCAGCCCGAACTGCCAAGCCATGTCTTCCCTGGACCGGAATCAAGCATCCTAGGACCGGTTTCTGGCTATCAGCCGTCATCAGCCAGGATAGCTTGACTCCAGTGGCGTAGTGAGCACGGGACCCACGTCTGGGCATACCCATCCCACTTAGGGCGAAAAGCATTACAACAAACAAATGATGGACGGAATGCTGACAATGCAGACATTCTCCCCCAGTCAAGAGATCTGGGTTAAATCCATTGTTCTTTTGCCCACTACGCCACCCCAGTTCAGACATGGCCATATGCAAGTCAGTCTTGACCCTGTGCCTCATTGGAACAGCCCAGCCCGAACTGCCAAGCCATGTCTTCCCTGGACCGGAACCAAGCATCCTAGGACCGGTTTCTGGCTATCAGCCGTCATCAGCCAGGATAGCTTGACTCCAGTGGCGTAGTGAGCACGGGACCCACGTCTGGGCATACCCATCCCACTTAGGGCGAAAAGCATTACAACAAACAAATGATGGACGGAATGCTGACAATGCAGACATTCTCCCCCAGTCAAGAGATCTGGGTTAAATCCATTGTTCTTTTGCCTACTATGCCACCCCAGTTCAGACATGGCCATATGCAAGTCAGTCTTGACCCTGTGCCTCATGGGAACAGTCCAGCCCGAACTGCCAAGCCATGTCTTCCCTGGACTGGAATCAAGCATCCTAGGACCGGTTTCTGGCTATCAGCCGTCATCAGCCAGGATAGCTTGACTCCAGTGGCGTAGTGAGCACGGGACCCACGTCTGGGCATACCCATCCCACTTAGGGCGAAAAGCATTACAACAAACAAATGATGGACGGAATGCTGACAATGCAGACATTCTCCCCCAGTCAAGAGATCTGGGTTAAATCCATTGTTCTTTTGCCCACTACGCCACCACAGTTCAGACATGGCCATATGCAAGTCAGTCTTGACCCTGTGCCTCATGGGAACAGTCCAGCCCGAACTGCCAAGCCATGTCTTCCCTGGACCGGAATCAAGCATCCTAGGACCGGTTTCTGGCTATCAGCCGTCATCAGCCAGGATAGCTTGACTCCAGTGGCGTAGTGAGCACGGGACCCACGTCTGGGCATACCCATCCCACTTAGGGCGAAAAGCATTACAACAAACAAATGATGGACGGAATGCTGACAATGCAGACATTCTCCCCCAGTCAAGAGATCTGGGTTAAATCCATTGTTCTTTTGCCCACTACGCCACCCCAGTTCAGACATGGCCATATGCAAGTCAGTCTTGACCCTGTGCCTCATGGAAACAGTCCAGCCCGAACTGCCAAGCCATGTCTTCCCTGGACCGGAATCAAGCATCCTAGGACCGGTTTCTGGCTATCAGCCGTCATCAGCCAGGATAGCTTGACTCCAGTGGCGTAGTGAGCACGGGACCCACGTCTGGGCATACCCATCCCACTTAGGGCGAAAAGCATTACAACAAACAAATGATGGACGGAATGCTGACAATGCAGACATTCTCCCCCAGTCAAGAGATCTGGGTTAAATCCATTGTTCTTTTGCCCACTACGCCACCCCAGTTCAGACATGGCCATATGCAAGTCAGTCTTGACCCTGTGCCTCATGGGAACAGTCCAGCCCGAACTGCCAAGCCATGTCTTCCCTGGACCGGAATCAAGCATCCTAGGACCGGTTTCTGGCTATCAGCCGTCATCAGCCAGGATAGCTTGACTCCAGTGGCGTAGTGAGCACGGGACCCACGTCTGGGCATACCGATCCCACTTAGGGCGAAAAGCATTACAACAAACAAATGATGGACGGAATGCTGACAATGCAGACATTCTCCCCCAGTCAAGAGATCTGGGTTAAATCCATTGTTCTTTTGCCCACTACGCCACCCCAGTTCAGACATGGCCATATGCAAGTCAGTCTTGACCCTGTGCCTCATGGGAACAGTCCAGCCCGAAGTGGGAAGGGTATGCTCAGACGTGAGTCCCTTGCTCTCCATGCCACTGGAATCAAGCTATCCTGGCTGACGAGGGCTGAAAGCCCGAAAACGGTCCTAGGATGCTTGTTTCCAGTCCAGGGAGGACCTGGCTTGGCAGTTCGGGCTGGACTGTTCCCATGGGGAACAGGGTCAAGACTGATTTGCATATGGCTGGGTTCAAACTGGAATGGCATGGTGAGCAAAAAAACGATGGATTTAGGCCCAGATCTCTGTACTGGGGTGAATGTATGACATTGTTCTGCATTCTGTCCATCAATTGTTGTTTTTGCATTTGTCACCCCGAGTGGGAAGGGTATGCTCAGACGTGAGTCCCTTGCTCTCCATGCCACTGGAATCAAGCTATCCTGGCTGACGAGGGCTGAAAGCCCGAAACCGGTCCTAGGATGCTTGTTTCCAGTCCAGGGAGGACCTGGCTTGGCAGTTCGGGCTGGACTGTTCCCATGGGGCACAGGGTCAAGACTGATTTGCATATGGCTGGGTTCAAACTGGAATGGCATGGTGAGCAAAAAAACGATGGATTTAGGCCCAGATCTCTGTACTGGGGTGAATGTATGACATTGTTCTGCATTCTGTCCATCAATTGTTGTTTTTGCATTTGTTGCCCCTACCAGAGGCTAGCAGGGGAAAAGTGGTTATTAATAAAATTAAACAAGCATTTGCAATGCAATAGGTCTCGCATTTATGGAAGTTTAAGCTATTGGCATTGTAAATGACAATGCCTTTTAGTTATGTTTTAAAAACAAAAACAAAATAAAATTGCAATGTCAATAGCTTAAACTTGCGTAAATGCGAGACCCATTGAATTGCAAATACTTGTTTACCGTAAGTTATTGCTAAACACAGCACCCCCCCTGAGGTCAGCGCCCCCCTCTCCAGGTCAGCGCCCAGTGCGGTAGCACCAGTCACACCGACCTAAAGCCAGTTACTCTATTGAACAATCAGAGCGGGGAATGAGCGGTAGTATGAGCACCACAGTACACTGCCTAATGGAAGCTTTAACCCAGGTTCTGACCAGCCACAGTGCTTTGCTTGTGTTATCTTTCACACACAATGTGCTTCACCGCGGTTTTCTCAACTACCTGAGACTCCACACACACGCCACTTCACACTCCACCTGAAACAAAGAAAATTATGCACCTCTTCTCGTCTTTATGTTACAGTAGTTGCATGTATTATGTTGTTACATGTGAAGTATGTCACTTCCCACATGGGTAGGTCTTCTCTGCATAAGTACTGTAGTACATAAATAATTAAATGTAAAAATAAATAAAGTAATGACTCCCCAGAGGCTTCAAACATCTTTTACATGAAATGGACGTGTTTTTTTTCTAAAATGGCACTGGAGATGCCATTTTCACAGCCCACGCTAAATGACCCACTGCCTGATGAATGGCAATCTTAAAGGCAGCAGCAAGATTATAGGAGCAAGAAGGGCAGTGGCATCACACTCATATTGAAAGAGCTCCACAAGTGCCCGGCCAAAACAAAAATCCCTTTAAAGACCTGCAGCAGAAACAACAAAGCCCTGCATCTCCAGCAGCAAATGACCTGTCTAATGCAACACACACAAGAAGTAAATCTTGCTCCCTTATTGATATTTTGGAAATGGAAGTGCAGAAATCCTTATCCAGGTGGCTTCATGCCATACATCCTCTAATAGGAAATGCACTAACACAGATTGTAAGACTGAACCACAACATTGTCAGCTTTAAGAAGGACACCCCAAACTTCTTCACTCCGTACTGTTGCACTCAAATAAAAGAAAAAAGGAAGTGAGAACAGAGACAACTCAGTGAGGATAAATGTCAGTACACCAAAAGGTCTGGGGTAGCAGTAGTGACACCACACAGAGGGGCATATTTACAAGCCGCTAAATCTCGCAAATGCGAGACCTAATGCATTGCAAATGCTTGTTTTGGTAGGCACGGAGTGATTAAGTGATTTGCCCAGAATCACAGGAAGCTGAGCCAACGCCAAGGCTCGAACCCAGTTCTCCAGCTCCAAATTCTCGGAATCTCTTATTTCAAGCAGCTCTCTTCTATTATTTTTTTGCAGAGATATGTAGCCCGAACTCGACCCGAAGGTATCATAAATCGCTTTACATGAGCACCAGTTACCTTTGGGTCGAGTTCTGCACTAAAGAAAACCGGAGTATTAGCTTTGACAACGGTTGCAAATTGCATTAGATAAATAAGCAACAACTGTGACTTCGTCGTATATAATTTTGAAAATGTTTCAGTTCTGGTTCGTGAGGTTGTGGCGTACGTCTAGACTGCCGACTGAGATGAGAGAGCAGGATCGAGCCTGACGTTGACTCAACATCCTGTGATTCAAAACATTAATATGTCCTCATGTCATCATGTACTTGGTGTTCATGTAAAGCACTCCACGTTTGCGCTACATAAAACTTAAAAACTAGTTTATTTTAAGTTACATCGAACGCAGTGACGGATGGTACTTTTGCAGAGTTACGTTTTTTTTTCATACTACGTGGGTAGGCAGGCTTACAGATAATGGTGAAACCCTATCGCTGACTGGAGGGCAGACACAGGCATATGTGATGCCTCACGTATGTAAACCGTAAGAAGAAAAACATGCAGGACACACAGAGATATCCCCACACATTATTACAAACACCACAATGAAGTGTCACCTCAGCACCCTTATTCACAAGCTCACCTCCACCCGACTCTCGGCTCAGCACACTCTTTCCCTGAGGTTGCCAACTCTGTTCCAGGAGAGCGTCATGAGACTTTGGTGGATAGAGAACGGGATTAGAGGTGTAAGGGGTCTGCAGAGAGGCCTCTCGAGCAATGGACTGCCGGCGCTGCACAGGAGACATTCATTCGCCCGTCGCCAGGCTCTTAGAGGGGTCCTTAGGAAGTTCGAGGGGGTGGGGGGCAGTGTTTTGTTTCTGTGTACAGTTTGTCGCATGCCCCGGGAATGTTTATGGGCTTGCAGTAAGTAGTGTCGGCGGAGCCTTGGCTTAGAAGCACGTGATGTGTTTTTTTCCCCTTTCTAATGCGCCGTACTGAAAGAAGGCGCATAGCTGTTGTATCCCTCTAAAATGTGTAATCTTGTTTTGAGTGCTGTTGCCGAGTGCAGATTCGCTGTATTTCCAACATGCCCGTCTCCTCCATAGCAGCACTCCTGAACTAAATATACATGAAGTGTGTGGTGCAGAGATTTAAAAGCGAAAGCACAACGTCAATGAAGTGGGCAGCGTGCTGAGCTACGAAAACACTGCACAGTGAAACCAAACAAGGAGCGACGGGCGGGTGTCACTGGGTAGGGGTGGGGGGGGTGGGGTGGGCACACAGGGCGGTTGGCGGTGGGGGGGGGGCAACGACGGTAGGGAGGATGACACATGATGTGCATCGAGCACTGCCACAAGCATCAAGCAATGCAAAAACACAACAAGCATTGGCCACAGGCGCGCCTCGCGCTTACAGTTTAAAAAAACAAGAAAAACAAGCATTCGGCCGCGCGGCCGAAAACGAAAGTAATAGCGATCGCGATCCAAGCGAAAGTGATCGCGATCGCTTGGACGGGAGAGCTGTGTGGCAAGCACGCCAGTGGTGCGCGTGCAGCAGTGATTGGCGGCTGCGCGCGTGCACGTTCACGTGCACTGTAGCTTTAGGCCACGGCAGCACTTTGAAAAGCTCAGTTATAAAATGTCTCTTCGAGCCTTTGGCTCGCGAGACCTAAAAAACTAGGCCCATATTACCTGTTTTTCTTCTTGTCAAGTTCAGAGTCAGTGTGAAGATGTATATATCACGCAGTGGAGGCTGCATGGCCTCTAGGCACTGTTCTCCCACTCTCTTCCACTTAGCCCCATTCCCCTTCACCTTTCCCTATCTCCCACCCTCCTCCCAGACACAGATGTTGAGCTGGCCTTGCCGCCCTGTAATCTGTTAGGAAGTTGTTGATCTCTTTTAGAAATTGGGGCCTCTAGTTGGCAGAGGTAGGTACCTTTGTCCACATAGGGACACTTGCTTCTAGTCAGGGTAAGGGGGATACACTTCTAAAATAAGCCCGGCTCATCCCCTTGGTAGCTTGGCACGGGCAGACAGGCTTATCTTAGAGGCAGTGTGCAAAGTATTTGTGAACACATACAGTAATACAGTGAAAACACTACAAATGGACACCACACCAGTTTAGAAAAATAAGTAATCTTTATCTAAACCAAAACAAGACCAAACAACAAAAATCCACAATACAGTTTTGAAAATAAGGGTTTCAAATGGTCAAAATAGTTCCGTTCAATGCAAGTTGTAAATGTGACACTTTTCTCACACAGTACCTTGGATGCATCACGCAAAATAAACAAAATGGCTGCAGGGGAGGTGATGCGTCAGTTCCTTACATGCAGGGAAGGTGATGTGTCGGTTCCTTGCCGGAGAGGGGGTGATCCGTTGTTTTCTTTCTGCGTGGGGAGTTGATGCGTCTGTTTCTTACTGCATCCCCCAATGATGTGACAGTCTTGGCACCTCGATGTGATGCATCGATCTGGTACGATGTGTGTCTTCGTGCAGCCGCACAGCAGGCATGCGTCAGGATCGGTGCGGAGATCTCCGGCTTCGGAGATCGTGGCACCCGATGCGTCGTGCTGCGATTTCTCGACCCGAGGTAAGCGCTGCGACAGTTTCTTTGGAGATGCGTGGGAAACAGGTGCGGATGCGACACGCTTCTTTGATGTTGCATCGATTTTCCAGCTCCCAGCGACAAACAGTTTCTAGAGGTCCTAAACAGAAGCAGGCACCTCTTTGCAGGTTGGAATTCCCAGCAAGGAAATTCAGGGGAGCTGGTGGTGAAGTCTTGGTGGCTCAGCTTCAAGCCCTTGGAGATCTTTTCTTCAAGCAGGTGGCAAAGCAGGTGACAAAGCAAACAGCAAAGTCCTTTTCTCCTTTCCTTTACAGCAAGCAGCCACTGCAGGCCAACCCCAGAGAACAAATGGCACAGGGGCAGTATTCCTCCTCAGCTTCTCCGGCTCTTCTCCTTGGCAAAGGTTTCCTCTTGATTACCCAGAAGTGATCTAAAAGTCTGGGCCCCTCTTTTTATACCCCAAAATCCTTTGTTCTCTGAAGGCAGATAGTGTCTGTACCCAGCCAAAACCAGTTCTGTGGGGCACTTTGCAAGTGCATAACAACCTCCATTTTCAGTGTAAACCCTGGCTCCAGACACACCACAGGGGGACAGAACTGTCATTGTGGAAGGCAGGCACAGCCCTTTTTAGGTGCTACTCCTGCCACCACTCCAAATGCAGACCAGGCCTATTCATCCCAGCCCTGACTCATCAGACATCTGGAGCCGCTGCCCTTCTCCAGCCCCTGTCATCCAAAACAAGGCCTGGGGCCAAAATTCCGTAAATTGCGACAATTTGGCATTTTCGCGTTCCGTGTCAAGCGCAAAAATGTCAAAATTTCCGCAATCCGCATCTTAGCGGTAATTTGTTTCTTGCTCGCGCTGTAAAAAAATACATTCTCGCATGCGCGCGATCGCCTTACCTGAATCCTCGCGTTCGCCGACAAGTTTTCACAACCCGGTCGCGTTCTCCACGAGATGTTGGATTGTTGGTAGCCATTTTGCGCTGTCTCGCGACAGTTCACGCCCGCATTAACGTCATTTGTCGCGCGATCACGTCATTTGTCGCGCGATCACGTCTTTCTTCTCGCGATCATGCACCGCGAGAGTATGAGAAGATTGAGATCTCGAACACGTCATTCTCCACCGCGAGCGAGAGCGTGACGACGCGGGCGCGTCTAATCGAACGCGAAAAGGAGAAAGAGACCCCGAACACATCATATCCAACGCGACAGGGAGCGAGAGAACGCAATCAAGTCATTTTGGACACGCCATCGACATCCGGCGGAAGTAATGTGAAGCTCGAGAACTCGAACATGTAAAATTTTCAATTTGGAGAAGAATTTAAGCTCTAGCAGCATGAAACCTTCTGCAAATGATGATTTTGGATGAAAACAACTCCTCAGATTGACATTTGGCTGTCCTTTTCTGTGCAAAGAGTCCTTTTTTAAAAAGGTGGGGAGAGGGAGGAAGTGCCACGGAATCTCCAACTTCCTGTTCCTGTCCAGCAGGCTCCTGCCAGTGCTTTGTCCATCTCCTGCTCATTCTGCCTTTGGATTTTGAGCTGGAAAGATCACTCTTTTTGTCTGCTGCATCATTGCAATTGGATTTGCGGATTTTTTATTTGGATATTTTACAAGTAAGTGGTTGTTGGGTCTGTTTGATTGGGGGCATTGCAGTTGTTGTAACTACAATTTATTTTTGGTAACTATCATCATTCCTTTTTTTAAAAATGTTGAGGGTAGTAGTAGTCAGTAGTAGGCCCGAGCTAGTCATGGCCTCATGGGTGTGTGCATGATGAAACAACTGTTCCTTTGGTGTTTTTTTTAATGTATTTCATTTTCAAGCATCATTTAGGGCATGGATGGCATTGGAATTAGTTGGGAAATGTGTTTTTTTGGGGTGGGCTTTCTGATGTTGTTGGGCCTGGCCATGTGGCTGGTGTCCATTTTGAAGCCTAGGCCTGCAAGCTTGCCTGGCCTTGTCTGCCAACAGGCCTGCTTTCATCCAGTAGGATCAGAGCAGGTAGCCACACCTTTATTAATCAAGTGTTTTCTGTGTGGTCTGTTGAATTTAGACATCATTTAGGGCATGGATGGCATTGGATTGAGTTGGGGAAGTGTGTTTTTTTGGGGTGGGCTTTCTGATGTTGTTGGGCCTGGCCATGTGGCTGGTGGCCATTTTGAAGCCTAGGCCTGCAAGCTTGCCTGGCCTTGTCTGCCAACAGGCCTGTTTTCATCCAGTAGGATCAGAGCAGGTAGCCACAGCTTTATTAATCAAGTGTGTTCTGTTGAATTTAGACATCATTTAGGGCATGGATGGCATTGGATTGAGTTGGGGAAGTGTGTTATTTTGGGGTGGGCTTTCTGATGTTGTTGGGCCTGGCCATGTGGCTGGTGGCCATTTTGAAGCTCAGGCCTGCAAGCTTGCCTGGCCTTGTCTGCCAACAGGCCTGCTTTCATCCAGTAGGATCAGAGCAGGTAGCCACAGTATTATTAATCAAGTGTTTTCTGTGTGGTCTGTTGAATTTAGACATCATTTAGGGCATGGATGGCTTTGGATTGAGTTGGGGAAGTGTGTTTTTTTGGGGTGGGCTTTCTGATGTTGTTGGGCCTGGCCATGTGGCTGGTGGCCATTTTGAAGCCTAGGCCTGCAAGCTTGCCTGGCCTTTTCTGCCAACAGGCCTGCTTTCATCCAGTAGGATCAGAGCAGGTAGCCACAGCTTTATTAATCAAGTGTTTTCTGTGTGGTCTGTTGAATTTAGACATCATTTAGGGCATGGATGGCATTGGATTGAGTTGGGGAAGTGTGTTTTTTTGGGGTGGGCTTTCTGATGTTGTTGGGCCTGGCCATGTGGCTGGTGGCCATTTTGAAGCCTAGGCCTGCAAGCTTGCCTGGCCTTGTCTGCCAACAGGCCTGTTTTCATCCAGTAGGATCAGAGCAGGTAGCCACAGCTTTATTAATCAAGTGTGTTCTGTTGAATTTAGACATCATTTAGGGCATGGATGGCATTGGATTGAGTTGGGGAAGTGTGTTTTTTGGGGTGGCCTTTGTGATGTTGTTGGGCCTGGCCATGTGGCTGGTGGCCATTTTGAAGCCTAGGCCTGCAAGCTTGCCTGGCCTTGTCTGCCAACAGGCCTGCTTTTTCATCCACTAGGATCAGAGCAGGTAGCCACAGCTTTATTAATCAAGTGTTTTCTGTGTGATCTGTTGAATTTAGACATCATTTAGGGCATGGATGGCATTGGATTGAGTTGGGGAAGTGTGTTTTTTGGGGTGGCCTATGTGATGTTGTTGGGCCTGGCCATGTGGCTGGTGGCCATTTTGAAGCCTAGGCCTGCAAGCTTGCCTGGCCTTTTCTGCCAACAGGCCTGCTTTCATCCAGTAGGATCAGAGCAGGTAGCCACAGCTTTATTAATCAAGTGTTTTCTGTGTGGTCTGTTGAATTTAGACATCATTTAGGGCATGGATGGCATTGGATTGAGTTGGGGAAGTGTGTTTTTTTGGGGTGGGCTTTCTGATGTTGTTGGGCCTGGCCATGTGGCTGGTGGCCATTTTGAAGCCTAGGCCTGCAAGCTTGCCTGGCCTTTTCTGCCAACAGGCCTGCTTTCATCCAGTAGGATCAGAGCAGGTAGCCACAGCATTATTAATCAAGTGTTTTCTGTGTGGTCTGTTGAATTTAGACATCATTTAGGGCATGGATGGCATTGAATTCAGTTGGGGAAGTGTGTTTTTTTGGGGTGGGCTTTCTGATGTTGGTTGTCATAAAGACATGCTTTTGTGGTGTGTGTTGGTGTGCAATGCATGCACCCTGCAGCAAACCTTTTTGGGGCCTGTGAATGTTCGTATTTGCATTTTGTTGCATTAAAAAGGCAGAGCAGTGTGCTTTAGCATGCATCCTTTACCTGGCTTTTATAGGCCTTTTGTCAGCGCCTGGTGTTTCCCAGGCCCCCTGCTTGTTTGTGATTTGTGAGTGTCCATGTGGCTGGTGGCATTTTTTGTGTTGGGAGTTATTACTGTCCTGCTTTTGCCATATAGGCCTGCATGGTTTTCCTATTGGCTTACTGCTTCCATCCATCCACCCCCTTTGCCAGCAGCAGCTCCATGGATGCATTGATGCTCAAATAATTTAATGGGAAATAGGGTCCACCCCACTTCCATTACATTTTTATTTTGGTGGTTCTTATTAACTTTCCTATCCCTCCTGAGAGTGTAGTGTGTGACTGTACACAGTAGTATAACATAGCCCTTGTCGAAAAAAAAGTCCTAAATGGCTAGACTATCTTTTGTTTGCACTAGTACAGTACTAAGTAACTGAACCACAACAACAAATGCAACATTTCACTGATGTTCTTCTCCTGGCTTATTTGCTTTTAGGTGAACAAAAAGCCAGAGGAGGAGGTGTCATCAGCATCACCCGGCTACCAGTTGTACTGCCAGCCAGACAGAAGTCCTGCTGCGCATCACGTCCACGTGTGACCAGAACTTGTTGTGCATCTGCATCCTGCCTGACATCTGAAGAATATGGCCCCAAAGAAAGGTACCAGGTCCAGTACCAAGAAAGTTGCCGGTGAGAAGAAGGAACAGGAAAAGGAAGTGCCATTAACCACCACTGGTGGTGTGCCAGCCAATGTTTTTTTTGGCACCAAAAAAGTTACGCCTGCAGCAGCGTTGTCTGGGAACCAAGCTGGGAGCAGCACTTCAGCACCAGCGGTCCAACCCCGCCAACCTAGGCCCAAGGGCTTTAGTGTCGCAGAGGTAGCCAGTCTACTAACGAGGAGCGAGCTTGAAATGTCATTATCGCAAAGTAGTACACAATCAACGCAGGCGCAAACTCAGCAGATAAGTGTGCAGCCGCAACAAGAACAGCAGCAGCCGCAACAAGAACAGCAGCAACCGCAACAAGAACAGCAACAGCCGCAACAAGAACAGCAGCGGCCGCAACAAGAACAGCAGCAGCCGCAACAAGAACAGCGCAGCAGCCGCAACAAGAACAGCAGCAGCCGCAACAGCCCACCATAGTAGTTGTTGCTCCTGAGGTAGGAGCATTTCAGGAAATCGAGCTTCCTGCAGACAAAGTGGAGCAAAGTCAAACCACTGTTTCAGAAGATCTATTGTCTTCCAGACCACCAGCAAGGAAAATGAGGCTTAGTCCATCATCTTCTTCTTCAAGCCCCGCTTCTCATGATCGTGATGCCACTTGGCACCCACCAGCTCAGTCTGAGAGTGATATACGCCACAAGATAATGCTTCTGAAAAGGAAGGTCCCAGAAAAACTGAGAGTTATGCAGGTAAATGTAGAAGAGGGGGGTGATGTTGATGAAGACGAGCCAGTCATCACGCACATTACTCCCGCCCCAAAGGGATTGGAGACCAACATTCTCACCCTATCCAGAAAGGCTGCTACTGAGCGGAATGTAGCACGGATATCACCAACACAGGTTACACCACCACTACCTCCAGCTGCCATATTTTCCAAGGCCCGGCAGGGACCTACATCCAGCTCAACCATCTCAGTAGGTAGTGGTAGTAAAAGTCACAGTCTAGGTGCACAGGATCACATTTCAAGCACACCCTCCAGTTCATCTGGTATTGAAAGTGGCACATCCAGCAGTGCCAGAGAGTTCTCCTCCCCAGTTTGGGACTTCTTTTCTGTTAGCACCAAGGAGGAGAACGTTGCTATATGGTCAATTTGTCAGCAAGGTGTTTGGTGGGGTAAGCTTGGTACAAACTATGGTACCGGAGGCCAAGCAAGTCATCTCAGAATACACCACACTATCGTGTGGGAGAATCACCTACTTCAGTTAAAAGAAAGTAGAAAAACTCAACCCATTGAAGTTGGTCAGGAAGAATCAGGGAGCGATATTATTGGGGTGGAAGGTGAAGAAGAGGGAGGCATTTCTAGCCCTGTCCCCAGTAGTGCAGTGGTACTGCCCACATCCTCCTCAGTAACATCTGAGTGGCACCGCAGTAAGAGCCATACTCAGAGTCAGGCTGAGACACCAAGGCGACCGAGTACCGCAATGAGACAAACTGTGTCGTTGAGCCTAAGTGGGTTAATGAAAACAGGACCACAAAGGAAAGTAATCCAGCCTACCATTGAGAGCATGCTTAGGTTGGAGGGGCAGTTCGAACGCAACCACCCAACGGCACGGTTGTACAATGCGAAGCTGGCTAAAATGTTAGTGCTGGACCTTCTTCCTTTTTCATTTGTGGAAGGGGTGGGTTTCCTTGAATTTGTGTCAGCCATCTGCCCTAAATGGAAGGTTCCCAGCCGGTCCTATTTCGCAAGAATTGCTGTTCCGGCACTACATCATGATGTGCTGGAATTGGTAGGACAAGCTTTGCAGCAGAGTGCTGTTCACAATATCCACCTGACAACAGACATGTGGACCAGTTGCCAAGCCACAGATTACATGTGCATCACTGCACACTGGGTCTCTTTTGTGGGGGTTAGAGATAAGCTATCTGCACGAGGTGCTGTTGACACAGCTGCGATTTTGAAAGGTACTCGGAAACATGCAACTGTAGCCATGTTCGCCATGGAGAAATCTCATACAGCTGTAAACATTTTGCAAGAGTTTCGCAGCAAGGTTTTTGGCAGTAATGTACTTAAGGCCATGGATCTTGGTTCCTATTTCAGGGTTCCGTGTTTGGCGCACTGCATAAACATTATAGTTCAAGACTTTCTGAAAAAGAACCCATAGTCAGCAACTTACTGGCCATCTGCCGAAGAATATGCACTCATTTCAGCCACTCTTTTAAAGCTCGGAAGCAGCTGAGGATCATCCAACGAGAAAATAGGATGCCAGTCAATGCATTCATCCAGGAGGTGGCAACAAGTTGGAACTCAACGTATTACATGCTTGAGCGTCTGTATGAGCAGTACATGTCACTCCATGAATATGTCTGGAAAAGAGGGGATGCTACTGTGAAAGGCATGAACCTTGAGATGGAGCAACGGAGCCTAATTAAATGCCTGACTGAGATGCTTCGTCCTTTTGAGGTCTTCACACGTGAAGTCAGCAAGGAGGACTGTACAATGGGCCAAGCTATCCCATTATTGCAAATGCTAGAGCATCAGCTGAAGAAGGTTTCTGAATCATACAAAGGTGTAGAGGACAAAATGGAAGCCTATGACTTGGTGGAGAGCTTAGCCCGTCGCTTAGCTGAAAATACAAGGATAGAAAATAAAATTTTGTCACAAGAACATTACATTTGTGCCACAATTCTGGATCCACGTGCAAAATTTGGACTGAAGACATTCTTTGCTTTTTCAGAGATTGATGTTGCCCGCAACAAAACTTGTATAGCTGAGGCAGCCAGTAAGTTGGAAAACGAACGGCTGCAAATTAAAAGCCCTCAAGATCAACCCACAAGAAGTACTGCAGCAGGGCATGCAGGATCAAGTGCAACTTCGTCGGCTGGGGGCAGTGCGTTTGGATCACAACACTCACCATCACTATCGACAACAGCAACAATAACTGGATTATTAGGCCCAGTAGAATCGTTAGACGATTGGTATGTACAGTTAGGCATTAATAAGCACAGTGGTGATGCACAGAGAAAAGAGCCCGAAAGCTTACCAGGAGCACCCGTGAACATTGAGTGGATGGTCCAGGCCTATCTGGACGACCCAACAGAGGTGTACATTGATCAAAACCCATTGCAGTATTGGTATAGCAAAAGGTCTGAATGGCCACTGCTCAGCAGGCTGGCGATAAGCTATCTGGCTTGCCCTGTCGCAAGTGTCTCTTCCGAACGTGTTTTCAGTGCTGCTGGTTCCATTGTAACATTGAGAAGGACCAGTCTTTCGCTCAAAAACGTGGAGAGGTTAACAATGATCAAAATGAATCAGCACTTCATACCACCGAATTACACAATACATGAATCAATGGAGGAAGATGAGGACAGCGGCTCAGGTGACGGAAGTAGTGTGTCACATGATTACCTACTACTGGCTGACCCCCAGAGTTTGAGGACGAGCTATACTTCCCTGACAATTAGGCTTGCACTTACTGTCTTCCTCCCTTTTTTCCCCCTTTATTTGTGTGTCTGTCGTTCCGGTTACAAACTTGTGATTCACAACAAATCCATTACCACCGTCTTCTACTCTTCTTATTTAATATACAAGTTTCAGGTGTCTGCAATTTGACAGCACAGTCCTCCGAATCCAGCTCCTCCGCTCCATCATACTGAATCTCCCGCCCAAATCCATTGCCCTCATGAATGATGATTGGATGATGCTAAATAGAAGAAAAAATTAAAACTTTCCTACTCCCGCCAAAAGAAGTGGAGCATGAATCAGATGACTACTATAGCTATCCTCCTTTCAGAGCCGAGAGAGACTGCCCATTAACTGAAAATAAGATGGAACAGGTAATGATTGATGCCACACATTGGACGCAGAGTCCCAGACTCAGTGATTTTGTTGTGTTTGTTGTGCATGAAGTTATGTAATTGTGCACTAATCATCTTTCTACAGTACACACTAAACTTAACTCAAGGTGAATATTCCCCTTGTTGCAATCAAGAAATTTGTACTTCACCTGCAGCTTGGTGATACATTGCTTTTAATTCAATACAGGAAGGGGACTCACTCAATCTGCGCAATGTGTATGATTGACACAACAGCACCGTCCATGATGATGATGGCGAAATAGACGGCCCGTTAACTTAAGATGAGAAGGAACAGGTAATGACAATTAATGGCATGCATTGGACACCTGACTCTGAGCGATTGGTGTTTGTGTTTTCGTTGTTTGTTTGTTGTGCACAAAGTGAAGTCAAAGTGTACTAGTAATCTATCTTTCTGTACACACTAAAGACTGACTCAAGTCAATAATATTACTACTCTTGTTGTGTAATAACAATTTTACTTCTAATGCAGTCCGATCTTCACAGTCAGTCAGTACAAGTATCGGAGATGATGATTGATGGAATAATAACAAGTCAGGAGGACGTTTCATGAGTGGCATAAAACTTAAAAGCCTAAAGGTAAACACGTCAACAACAACCACAGCAGACCCAAATGTCTGTGTAGAAGTGGAATAGAGTGTAGCGGTGGGATGACTGCGGTGAATTGATTTACTAACTTAAACTGTAAAATGCTATGTTTGGAATGGATAATGTGCTTTGCCTTTGTCCAACTCTTTAAAAAAAAAAAAGTACTCTAAAGTCTAAACATAGGATGTGCCACTGCTAAGCAACGTGCCGTCAGGCCTGTCACTGTGGGCCTGCTCTCTCCTGTTATTGTTGAAGGTCAATGCTGGAAACAGACTAGAGTAGAGATGATGCATATATTCCACCTCGGAAAGTGTTCTTGTTGCACTACACCATACCTTGTGCATTTGTTTCAACTTTGTTTCCTAATATCCCCTTTGTTTTTCCATTTACAATTACAGGCCGGGCCTTGCCCTATACCTGGGAAAACATTACAATGCACACTTACCTTACCAATAAATCGACATTTTTTTTCCAGCCGGGCAGTGGCGAGTGGCGACACACCCAAGATTGATGGATGAGAGGACCAAGAGGAATGCCGAGACGCAAATCCAGTCCACATTTTTTACCAGGATAACACAGTAACAGTATCAACTTTTATCTTCTTTTAAATAATTTGATTCATTTTTTTGTCTACAATCGTTACAACAGTGTGTGGGTAGGTTTGCTCTCTGTTTACGATTCTTCCCTACCAATATTTAAAATTTCTATTTGCTATCTGTAAAAGTATTAAGGCCGGAACAACAGAACAAGAATTGTATGTAATCCCGGTCTCTCATCATCATGCATGCATTTCCTTTTTCTCCCTTAACATATGGATATGGTAGTCTTCAAAGATTGTCGTTTGTTTGTCTATGCATACTGTTTTTCACGGTCAATCCTTTCCCAAAACCCCCTTCCCATCCATTCAACAAACCCTAACCCCCTTCCCCCGGGCTGTGTGACTTATTGTCGAGGTGTGACTAAATTAAATGTACACCAATACTTAATCACACGCTTGCTGGGGCGGATGTGGCGAAAGCAACAGTACTTCAATTTCAAGGCAGAGCGATGATCTTCTTCTGCTTGCCCACCCATGAGTAGGATATTTTAGAGGTTATTTTATTTAACAAAGGAACACATACCTCAGCATTAATTGCCGGCATTGATTGGATTTGTTTGTTGTCATTCCTCATACACTGCACTAACTGTTAGGCTGTAGGCCTAGTCAAGTGACTCGACACAACTATAGTGTGTAACTCTGTCTAGTAGGCTATCCAAACCACCATTATGTTTTGTTGTCAAATATTTTAGCATAGTATTGTTGCTCAGTAAGTTCTGTACTGTACTTCATTGATTCTACTACTCCTCTAACAGTCTCTCAAAGGCGATTGACTGTCTCCTTTTCTTTTTTTGCAAATGCTGCTGCCCTGCCAGTGTCTACTACTACTACTATACTACCACCACCACCCCAATCATGGCATGTTAGAAAAAGGAAACCATCTTCACCATGCAGCCATTGCTGTGCCTAAGTTAAACATCAATCACAGGTAAGAGAGAAGTTTGGGGGAGGCAGAATTAATAATGGACATGTTTTCAATGAATTCAATTTGACACACCTTTGAGTCCAGACAAAGAATGCATAGACTAGAGGAGAGACTGAAAGTACTAGTAGGACAAGTCAATCAGTGAGGGGTGCCGCGTCTATCTGTTTGTGTCTTACACAGTCAGCCAATTATTTAAATCAAAAACTGGCTATGGGCGGCCCTGCACCAGCAAGGAAACAGTGTGATGTAAAACAGTAACCCCACCTACAAAACATTAACAACATTGCATGTAATGTAGAAAAATATATTTAATTTACCCTAACAAAAATAAACTAAAAACCCACAAAAGCTGACCCACCCCCCTCCCTAACCCCAACCAATGTCCGTAGGAAAGTCCAGGAGAAAATAGTAGTCCGAAAAGCAAAAACCCAACGCCCAAACCAGTTCCCACCCACCCAAACAAGAATTAAAAAAGGGGCAGAAGACAGGGACTAAGGTGTGGGGCGGGACTGAAGGAGGACACGCAACTGCTCCTCTAAACGGGCGACACGGCGTCTGAGGGCGCGGCAGTTGCAGCCTCAGTGGGGGGGGCACCAGAGATGGCATTGCGGTGGCGGCGGGCAGCCGCCAGACGGTGGCGCCGTACCGCTGGAGGGGGCTTCAAGTGCTGCTGCAGTCTCCTCCTCCTCCTCCTCTGCCAAGACCACCAGCCGCCGGTATTCACGCTGGATTGCCTCCAGCTTCCGGCGCCGTGCCTTGGCGGCCAACTCCTTACGATTGAGTTTAGGAGTAGCTGTGTATCAAAAAGAAAAAAACAAGACAATTGTAAAATATACTCTTAGAAAAACAGTAAGACAAGTTAATTATTTATACACATATTGGCATGGTAGGGTAGCACTTTAAAGCCCGCCACAGTAGTACATAACATTTTAAATCTCGCCCGTCCTTCTTCCTTCCACCCGTCCTTCACTTTTTAGTTGAACAGTGCACCAGGTGCTCTTCTCCATAAAACTTTCAAAGCGGAGTTGAAATCAGATAGATGAGGCCATTGGTTACTCAATACTCCTGCTCCTATGCCAATTAAAAGGATTCTAGTCTTCTAGTTCACTCTTCAAACGTTCACAACAACTCATACTTACGTAGGACATCGGATGCGCCATCCTCACGCTAAAAAGGGTGGGGGTCCCGTGGAGACTATTAGGAGGATGCGACCGGCACAGTGGCGGGCGCATCCTGTTTTTTTTACATTCTGGTTGGCGGTGCCGAAAGCAATGCTAAAAATACATGTTGTGCTGCTTTTCCAAGCACAACATGACAGGCCCCGCGCGGAGCCTGTCACGTTTTGCTTTGAAAGGCAGGGGGGTACCATAGCATAGGTACCCTCCATGAGGGCCCCCAAGCATACTCTGCAATGTCTGCATGCTTTTCCATGGCGGACGGCAATGTTCAGAGAGACACCACCACCATATTGAACCCTTTTCTGCCTGGTCGACATGTGGGGGTCTGACTCTTTTCTACAGGGATGGCGAGAGGTTTGCCCCTGCGGTGTCGGCGGTGAATACCACCTGCACGGCGGGGGCAATACGCCCGCCATCCTAATGGGGCCCTAAGTCTCTACAGTACAGTATACATACAGTACACCCTTGCAGTGAGTGTACTGTCAAGTTCAACAATAGTTAAGGATTATGAATCTAACTTACCACTTTGCAAAACAAGGAGAGGGGCTCAGTCAAGTCCAAAGAGATAGAGCACCAATAACCATTTAGTAACTTACCACTGCCCGCCACTGGTGCTGCCACTCCCCTACCGCTCAATCGTCGGTATCTGCAGCAACTGCAGCATCCTCCCCCTCCGCGTCGCCTTCGCTGGCCCCGGCAATGGTGGTCAATAGTGCGCCTAGAAAACATTACACATGTATTAGGCGTCATATACGCCTCCCCCTATTAATCAGTAGCAAGGTTGAAAAATGAGTTAAACTAACATACATCACTAGTACAAATCAGGTAGTAGTAGAGTAGACACTAATAGTTATATATGGTCCCCCCTAGGGTCATTCTAGTCTTTGCTTAGTTAGCCCGAGCCATGCAACCATTTTACCTTTGTGTCTTTTATTTTTACACATGTGACGTTACCTTGCAGCTTTTTGTATAAGACACCTTTGAGCCCACATGACCTGCCTCACACTGCTACTGTCTACGCGCTGTGTACAAGCGGTCAGCAAAAACATTAACAAGCCTCTTTTTTATGAAGTACTGGTGTACTGTTAGTCCATATTGCTTATCCATAAATGCTACACTTTTTGGCACGGCTGAGAAATGCTTGCAAGTTGCAATATACTAACGCGCACCATTTCATTTTTAGCATTACAGGCGGAAGATTCCCTTCTAAGAACCAGAGCTTTGCAGAGCTTATGAATGATGCAACAACTACCAGTACTAGGTTCTTCTAAGGTGAGGGGTCCCTTCAATCAGAGATCTTCATTTATAAATTTGTATAAACTAAATTCCTAGGGTATGGTGGTGCTGCCTTCCACCACTGTTCAGTTATCATGATTTAATTCCCAACTGTAAGTAAGTGTAACAATGTTTATTGTTTTAATGGTATTGATTTTCCGGTTGGTGCTGCATTATATAATAGAACAATGTACAGAGCTTCTCAATTCAAAATAAACATTTTGAACTTATATAGACTTGGTGGTATTTGGTGTGGGCTAACTTACACGAGTGAGCAGAATTAAAGGAAATGTGTGCATGTGCATTGCTTTCACGACTGAGAGGTTGGGTGTGTTATGTTCTGAGTTGTCTACTTGTTGGGTATCTTGGGGGGAGGGTTCGGAGACCTAATAGTTATGATAAGACAGTACTATAGTCGAGCAGGGGATTGTGGTGGGTTCTGAATTTCTGATTGAGGGGTGTGAGGAAGGTCCAACCTACCATCACCAACACCCTATTTTCTTGTGCAAAGGTCTGTATGTGCAAGATCCCTACAACAGTAGTAGTATGTCCTATAGGCTATCATATCAAAATAGTAATAAATCTGGTTGGGCATTTGTTGCTGTGAATTGTCAAAGCCTCAAGATTAACAAAGACTCAAGATCAATAAGACTAGAAGTAGTACAAGAGGACGACCCAGAGGACTGGACTCAATGGCTAGAGATACTGGTGAATCTGAGTTTTATTACAACCTTTCAAATAAAGAGTGGCACTGGCCAACTGGGCAAGCTTAGCTACTACAGTACAGACAGACTGATAGTAGTAATAGTACTGAGAGTCATCATAGCAGAGGCAGGGATAACAAGATTTTTGAAACCGTACAGATCGAAGGATAATTGTTGGTAAAAAATAGCATTGGGAAACTGAAACAATAGTTTGTGAAAAATATGGTGCAGTAAAAGTTATGGAATAAGAAATATTTTTTAAAACAAGAAGACTTACTGGGGCCAGCAGAGGAGCCCTCATTGGTGTCCTCCTGGTGGTGGTGTTCTGACTGTCCCGCCGACTGCCCACTTCCTGTCTGTCTGCCCCTGGGTGCTGATGAACAGGAAAGATATCAGAAAGAGACAAACATTGATGGATGGTGTCAAACAAATACAATATTGTTAAAGAACGGTCAAAAAACACTTATGTAAACAACAATTGCAATAACTAAATTGACCGATCTCATCTGGTCAGCAAGTAGTATCGGGGGATTCGCGGATCGACTACTTCAGTTACTATTTATCAACAGTAATCCAGTCTTCCATTCTGATTCCAGAATACTAAGTTAGAACTAAGCCTAAGTATGACGTACCACCCGACCTAGCCCACCTATTCCAGGCATGCCAATTGTACATTAAGTATGCATTTCCACTTCTTTTATTCCTCAACAATGCATATGGTCAAATGGAGGACACATGACTACATTTTTTGTATACACCAAATTTTGGGTTGATTGATTGATGCTGATGTTCTGCTAGTGCTAAGCCAATTACCACCACTCATTGAAACTAGAAAAGGTTCTAATAAAGGCTGGCATACTAGCAGCATGTCACGTAACTGAGGGGGCATCACGCATACCACTAACAAATTAGAAACTCATACAAAGTACCTAAACCTAAGTATCAATCCGCCCCTATCTCTTAGTGACAGGACAAAGTAAGGAGTGGACTAGAGTCAATGTAGCATTACGTAACTTAATTTCTCTAAAATAAACTCTAACAGAATCACGCTAAGCGAGCGCAAACGCAAAGTTGCAAACAAGTAAGATTAGTAGTAGCGCAGAGGAGCACCTGTGTCATAATCACAGAAGACTTTTAAACGTAATTAACCTGGAATGTAAGCAGCAACATTCTAGCTGGTTGGAAGAAAAAAAAGATATTCGCAATGTTGTAGGGATTCTGCGTATGCACAGAACTATGCGCAGGAAACCAGAACCTTAGAGAATTGTGGTGTACCAGAAACTCCCCTCAGAACTAAGAACCCCTTATCCGACTAGCTTAGTGTCACATTCGTTATCCGAGATTTAGCTCGGCGGTCCCAATGTATAGATAACCCAGAACATGCGACTTAGTTATTCTCAGGAATGGTGGGAACCCGAAATACCCGTTTGCACATATATATTAGTCCACAACAGAATAACTAAGACACAGTAAAGTTTAAAGAATTTATTCATAAACCTCGAGTCCTGTTATACAGTACTTTGGCTAACATAAGCAGACAAATGGTTAAGATCATTACCATTAGCATTGTTACAATACCATAGAAAATGAAAGGAGCGATCATATTGTAATGACAGTGGAAAACAACCACCCTCCTTTCTCTAGCAACTAATAATATATTATTAGACTATTAGAAGGTCTCATAGGCTTGCATAGGGGACCCCATACCGTATAGATCAGCTCGGGTGTATCACATCACAGGATCAGCTCAGTGTTCTCTGCAACAGCTCTTCTATCGAATGCCCTAACAACATGCTGCGCTGTGATATTAAAGCCCACGACATTCTGGTATGTGCGGCTGCGTGCATGTTGTGACTAAACAGTGGTACGATCACCCTGAACATAATCAGCCGGCACCGTCTAGTGTCCTAGAACAGTTCTTTACTCGATGTACAGACCAAGGGCACTAGCAACTGTTAAGGATGTATAAATAACATTCACTTGAGACGAGTCTGCATTTCTTAAATGAATAACATGTAACAACAGTGTCGGGTGCAAAGGCAGCAAAAGCAACAAGATGTTTTTCCAACAGCTAACGTGATTTAGCTAACTTAGCACTGTAAATAGGGAGTGGCCTAAAACCACGTGACATCCCCCTTTGATCGAACCACTGTACAACCAGGGGCGAACAATTTTAGCAGAACGCAGAGTTCAAGATCAACGATGCAGACTAAAGAACTTGAAATGTGAGTTCAGAAAGTCAGAGGAAGAAAATATCTCGAAGAGTAGAGAGAGAGACAGAAAAAAATGTAAAAACACAATCCATCGTCCACAGAGGCCAACGATCGTTTGTGAGAAGATAGAAAAAAATTTCACTCCATTGAACTCGCCATCCGGCAGTCAATTTAAAAAGGTATAAGCAGCATATGTAGCTGCAGCTTCCAGCAGAAAATCATTGGAGTCATCCGCAAAATTGGCTGTCATCCAATTCAGCAACAAAAAAGAACACACGTGTTCCACCGGGAAATGAGCATCAAGCACTCCACTTGGACAAGAAGCAGGCATCTCGATGTAACTTCGTGCCAGGAAGTCAACTGCTGCTTTCTCGATATTCCATAATCCAAGGACTCCATGCGCCGCACCCAAGGCCATAAACCCGACTCCAGAACAGTCAAACTCATGAACCACTAAGGGATACATCAGTCGATCAAAATCCAGGTCAGGTGACACCAAGTTTGACAGACACACATCCAGAGCCCATTGGAACGGACATTCGAGACAGTGAAAAACAGGCTGTACACAAGTGAAATACGGGAACCGGAAGGATAATCCATAAGCGATACTTAAGGTAGCAAGTGGTAAAGTCCCATAAGTTTCCCACATCCGGCTACACAGATGGAACAGGCTGAATCTGTGGTCGAGAAGCGCAAGTTGTGCAGCCATAGCGTAGTGCGCAGACCAACAGTAGTATGCCAGCAACTAATGCGAGTATCAGAGGAAACCCTCCGAAAACACCAGAAAAAATAGAATGAAAAATAGCTGGTATTATACCAAAAATAGACTGGAAAGACGTCACAAGGCCAGAGCCTACAACTTTAAAAAAATGGACCAGACCAGTCGTAGAAGAAGCATTGAAGATAGTATGTATTAGTGTGCCCAAATGGAGGGGGAGGTCAGTATTCAAAAGTGCTTGAACTTCCGTGCGAGCGTTTGCCACCTGAAGGAGAAATGTTTCACGTGACGAAGTCAACGCAACCTCCTTTTGAGACAAAAGAGCCCTTATTCTGCTCATCCTATTGAACTCTGCTTTCAAGGTCGGAATCGTCGGCCAGATGGATATATCCAGTCGGCCTTGCGGGGGTGGGAACAGCACGTTATTACAGCAAATTACTCTCCGTGAAACTGAAACAATATAGAGAATTCCAGCTAACATCCCACAGCAAGCCTCACTATTTAAAAGCAAATAACTACCATTAGCAAGCAGCGTAAATGACGGTGTTATAACTGGCACAGGAATGCCCTTCAGAACGCAAGCTAGATTAGGGGCATTCATATTACACGACCCATGTAATTGGATATGTCTACATACTACAGAATGATCAGGAGCAGACGTACACTCCTCACCTTTCAAATAAACTTCGTTGCCGTCTCTCTCACATCGATATGTAAATGGGAGAGACCATACCTCATGCAAGAATGCAGAACCAAGTTTTTCGTATCTGCCTAAGGCATAATGTTTCATGCATGAACTAAAGCTATACATAGAAATTGGCAGAGTGACCATCCCATGTACGAGCCACACAGCATAATCCGACTCAGCAACAGAAAAAGGCAAAGGTTCTAACTTTTCTATATGCAGTAGTGAATATGTAGCATCTTTCATGGACATGAATTGCTGCTTCGATGTCGGATTAAATGGGCGGAATAAAGAAGAAATATTCATGTAATCCCACGGCACTTTCCCCGCCTTTAACGTCTGCAAAGTCCAAGCAAATTGCATTATCGAACGCAATTGATTTTGACCATGATACAATACAGACACATCGTCCTGGACAATATCCACAACAGATGAAACAATGTTATCCAATGTATATATTCTCGAAGATAAGGTATTAATACTATTATCTATTACTGCCAATACTTTTTCCATATTGGCTTGGTCAATAGCACGGAGTCTGGAAGCAGCCTCAATCTGCGACAACTTCCAGACCTCGTTGTAAACAGCATACACCCATCTTTTGGATCTACCCAATGCGGGACCCTTAACAAAATCATTCAAATCAATTTTGTCATGCAAACGTGACAAGTGAATCTTAACTGAATCTAATGTGGAATGTTGCAACCATGTCTGGCACAATTTACCTACCGAGTAGGTAGTGACAGTGTGTGAGGACAGAAAACGTGGGTCTACTCTATCCTGTACATACCCGGGAATTAACCCCAAAAATCTACGTTGACAGTTATCCGAACTTTTCTGCCATACCAACCAACCTTTAGGGTCTAAGGCACTAATATTGAAGGTGGAATTGGAAATAAAAGACTGCAACATAGTAAGGGACAGATCTGTGTGATTCTCCCAACCAGGGTAAGCTCTCAGATCCGGGATCGAGGGGGAATTTAATTTTTTAGAAATAGCCAATCCTAAACAGGTTGTCTGAAAAATTGTAGAATTTAAAAATAACATGTGGTTTGGGATGAGGCAGGCACGATGTAAAGCTTCTGTACCTTGTACTTGCCAAGATTTAGTTCCCCATACCGATTTGAGATCAATAGTATGTTTCCAAACGTCATACCCACCAACAGCCAAATCATCCATGAAGGACTTAGAAAACAACAATTTAGTGTGGGTCAAACGCACCTTTGAAATAGGTTCGTCTCTAAGTTTAAAATAAAAAGATGCATTATTGGATGTACTGAAATCCGAAAAATACGAACATTTTTCGATCAATGTTGTTGAACTACCAATCTTCGGGGCTGGGCAATGTTCCCACTGTGTAAAGTTGACTAAACTACGAAACGTGTTTGCCCTATGAAGAAAATGTGTGCCATAATGTTGATAACAAAACTGTTCTGCATAGTTTACATTATTCAAATACAAATCCTCAGCATCAAATGCGGCATAGTATTTTAAATCAGAAAACAGTGTCTCTATAGTTTTAACATCCCAATCATCAGATCGAATGTCTTGCTTCACCACATCACCCATAGAAACACGATATACAGATGGCACAATAATCACTTCCGTCGGCCCATGAATTTGAAATTTAACTGCATCCCATGCTATCCCATCACGGACAGGCCAGGCGGTGATATTTACAAAAGTCAGGTCCCTCTTCATGATGTGCGACGATGAATGTGGGGCCAAAGTTCCATTAATTAATCTAATTGTCGAACGTTCATCCAGGTAGTGTCCATTTATCAGCCTAAAAAACACCACCACAAAACCAATGGACATGAACAAAAAAATGCAAATGAGCACCAGCCAAATGTAAATCCAGGGGGGAACCAAAAATTGTCTCTTGAACCAGGCAAAAAATTTTGAAAATTTGGAAGGGGCAGTGGAAGTCAATGATTCAGTTCCAAAGGAAGAATTAGACTGGACAATGTCAGTTGAATGCAAAAGGGACAAAGGGACGTCAGCAGGATAAGAATACTCAGCATCATCAGGCAAAGCACCATCCGCAGGTGAAACAGCAGAATCAGAAAGTACTTGCATTTCAATGGCAACCGCAGGCACGATGTCAGAAGGTGGAACCACTACCGAACTGCGCATCATTGAAGGGCAAGAAACTGAAGGTGTCAGACTATGGAGTATCGGCCACCCTGTGTAGCTTGACATTGTCAACTGAAATGTACCTGTTGTCTCTGTGACCAGGAAGTGGAGGCAAAACAATTGTGCGGGTACCCTCAACTCCAAGCACCGGCACTGGTGCACGATAAGAGGGGCCAAACTCCTTCTTCTTCTCCACCTTCTCACGGACCAGATCACCAACTCTGGGTAGCCAGCCGACTACCGGAATCTGAAGTCCAGCTTCGGTCGCAGAGGATACGTGTTCTTTTGCTAGAGTGTCTCTGGTTTCTTGAAGATTCTGTAAGACAGTACAGTGGTCATCTAAGTCAAAAGGCGCGGCTGCCGCCGCCATGTCGAGACCCTCAAGGTCAGGAACAAACATTCGAACTCCGAAGAGCATCATGTACGGGGTCCTCCCACCCAGAGACCTTCTAGGGAGATTATTAAGTGCACGTTGGACGTCATACAAATGGGCTAGCCAGTTTTTGCCAGTACCTAACACCCTGGCTGTCAATGATTGCTTTAGGTCACGGTTCATTCGTTCCACAACACTATTGCCCTCAGGCCGGTATGGAGACGAAAATTTGACTTGGACCCCCAAACTTCTCATAGCTTCTTTGTAAGCCTTAGAGGCGAACGCAGGGCCCTGATCAGAGTGAAGGGTGCCACATGCAAAACTCCCTATAAAGACACGCAATGCTTTGATGACAGTCCGGGCGTCAGCACTCCTGTGTGGCCACACCCAAAGAAAACGTGTGCACGAATCTACTGCAACCAAGATATACTTGTACGCAGTGTCCGAGGAAAAAGGACCGCAGTGATCTAAATAAACACACGCTAGTGGTTGATTAGATATATGCAGCTGCGTTTGTGGTGGACGCGCCACCGTAGATGGCTTTATCTGTTGGCAAATCCCACAATTGAGGACATAAGTCCGTGTATGTTTGTACAAACCGTACCACCAATAACGCTGTTGCAACAGTGACACAGTTGCGGACACTCCGGCGTGCGCAGACGCAACACCCTCGTGCGCAGCTTGTACCAATGCGGGCCTGCAGTCCGAATTGGGAATAACCCTATCCCCAACATCATTAATCCTCACTAACGGGACGTTATCAGGACTTAAGTGATAATGGTATCGAGAAGGGAAACCTCTAGGGAAGTTCGTCCCAGTCTCTGAAGCAGCAATAGCTGCCAAGATGTCATCATCGATCTTACTTTTGGATCTTGTAACCGCTGCCACTAAGTATGTTGCCACTGCTGTTTTAGCTGCCTCGTCAGCCAAACTGTTACCGACAGCATGGACGCCAACTCGTTGGTGACCAAGAGTGTGAATAACATTCACAAGGGGTAGACTGCATTTTAGTTCAGCCACCCTAGCCCAAAGCGTTTTATGCTTCACTGTGCTACCTTTTGAATCACGAAATCCATTCGCAATCCAAAAGATCAGATTGTCGTTGTAAGATTGAACACAATAGTAAGAATCACTCACTATAAGAGTTGTGACTCTGTAATCAGCAAACTCTAGTGCAAGCACCAGAGCTTTAAGCTCCGCCAATTGTGCGGTACAATCACCCAAAGTCTGCGTATGCACCGCATCCTGTATGAATTCACCATTCACGAAAGTACCAACAACAATTGCGCAAGCCGCTGAATAAGCGTGCCTTGATCCAGTTGCGGGCTGCGCGGACCCATCAGTGTATATGACACAATTGAACTCCTCCAACGGGCGCAATGTAAGTGGAGCCGGAGAAACGCATTTCAGCCGAAGTATATAAATGAGATTTGTAAGCAATGGGGACAGTGTCGCCTTCATTGTATGTTAAGTACGTGAACCCCTCCACACCCGGTACAATTCTTACGACCAGGTTTGTGTGGTTATCACGAGTTTGTAAATATTTCGCAGTAAGAAGGTCAGACTGCAAAGAGTGTAATGCAGCCAAATGTTCTGGCAGCCAGCAAGATTTGGTAAAAGTTGGTTGCACCAAGGCATATAATGTCTTGATACGCTGGGCATATTCAGGAATGTAGGTACGACCGAAATTCAGAAAGCCCAGCAATGATTGTAGTTGTTTCAGTGTCGTAGGGATACGAAGGCGTGCGCATTTCTCAAGGAACTGCGGAGCCAAGCCTCGGCCCTCATTGTTGAGTTCGTACCCCAAGAATAAAACTGTGTACTCGGCAATGTGGGACTTCTTAAAGTTAAACTTGTAACCAAAGTCCGCAAACATACAAATTATGTTGTCCACTCGAGCAAGGTGTGGAAGCAACTCGTCGTCTGTTAAGTAGATGTCATCAACGTACGAGTACGCCTCCGGGTCTACCATCTCTAAGAGAGAGACCACACGGGCAGCAAATACCCCAGGACTATTTTTATAGCCCATTGGGAGCCTTTTGAACACTTTTTGTTTACCACCCGAAGTAAAAGCGGTCCACTCATAACTATGAGGGGATATGTTATGGCAATAAAAACCATTGGACAAGTCGAGTGTGGTTTTGAACCTTTTTCTCACAAGACTATCTACGAGGGCTGAACTATGGGTATTTTGCACCGCACAATTCCGGCAGTGCGAGTTTAAATGCCGGTAATCCAAAACTAGGCGGTACGATCCGTCAGGCTTCGTTACAGTGAACAAAGGATTATTCATGGATGACACACACGTTTCAATTACACCCTGATATTCCAATTGTTCAAGGATAGCCGCGACGTGAGACCTAGCCTCACGACGCATAGGGTATTGGGGCTGAGGCTGGGGGTCGGACCGCAATGGAAATTCGTGGAGGGTAGAACTTTTATCCCACCCCACCTGATTACGGTACAACGCAGGTGCAAGCACCCGCGCCCACTCCTCGGCCAACTTCTTAGACTCCTCCTTGGGCACTACATGTCCAAAAGAAGGAAGAATGACTTCTTCCCCCCTTGGAGCGTTTAGAACGAAAGCCGGGGGCCAATCTTTCTCCGCCAATAGTATATCATAGGTGGTCATTAGATTATCCCAAAATACCGCGTTAATTTTTCGTTGTATGTCACCCTCAATATTGAGGACTATGTCAAATAATCTCTCAGGGGGGGCTACGCGAGTATCAGCAGTTTCTACTGTTACATAGATTTTAGTTGCTGTCGCCTCCAGAAATGGACGCAGTGCTCCCCGCACTACTGTAACTTCCGCCGCGCTGTCTAGCAGCGTCAGCGCCCATTTCATGTTCAGAAGCTGTGTCCGTACCATCTGAGGCATACTTCGCTGAGATTGCAGCAACCTTCTTTTTCTGAAACGGGGGACGTGGACGTGCAGAATCCTCCTGCTTGCCTTTTCTGTCCTCCTGTCGGGGCTGGTCTCGACCTTGAGCACCCCGGCCTCTCCCACGGTCTCCTCCACCAAAGTGTGAAGCCGCTGTTTCCTGTGAAGAACGAGGAGAGCGCTGGTCAGGAACCTGAAACCTATCAGGTGACTTAATACGAGAACGATCACGCAAATCATAAGTGCGTTCAACATAAGCCTGAACTGGGGACGCAGGACGAGTCTCCTGATTCTGTTGCTGTTTATCTTGTTTTTTAGCTCGCCAATTTTGTTTTGGAAAGTTGGGTTTATCGTCTTTTGTAGACGAACTCACTTTAGTGTGCTGTACTACATCAGGAATTTTGATGACGGGTTTCACGCCTAGGGCACTACGTCCAACCATCCTATAGGCTTTCGCAATAACTTTTGCAAACTCCCTCGGCTTATCGTCATCCGCAATAAGCGCCATCATGTTTCCCACTTGAAACTGCATGGCATCTCCTTTGAGATTTCCCATAATCATGGAACATACTATATCGAAGCTGTCGATAAGCCGCATTCCCAATTCAATAGCTGCCTCCGCCCCATGGTCCTCCTGGACTTTCTTGATAACGGAAGGTAGTACCGACATAGACGTAGTGCCGAAGCACTTCGAATAGGTCGCGGCAAAGACCTTGCCCCAATTGTCACAATCGACAATGTCTGGGACCAGTTCTTTCGGCAAAGTAATAGTGAGTATCCTGTGTTTATCCACAGGACTAGTGTTAGGAAACACGGCTTCTAGTTGATCGAATTTTTCTGCAAGCCAATAAGGATACTCATCCTTATTCTGGGGGCGCTTGCCAACAACCGCGTTTACCATTACAGGACTAATCACAACCGCATGATGGTGATCAGCCCCGTGTCCCGCAACTGCAGGTGCCCCCACCTGTACAGTGCGCGACACATACTGCACTAACGCCCTATGGACCGTAATCAGGGTCGTGTGTAGTATACGTAAGCTATCCACCCCTACCATCAGGTAGCGTGGATGAGGTGTATGTCCGGCCAGCACCGGCCAAGTAGCTCCTTCAATAGACAAAGGACCCAGTCTCGCCGGGGTGACCGTGTGGGGGTGGGCGCCATTAAACCAAATAGTGTGCTGCCAGGTTGAAATAGGAATTTCTAAAGCCATATATGGGGTATAATGTAGAGGCACCTGCGTGGCAGTGTATTTGTGGAACGTTTTATCGACATCTTCCACAGCCTCAAAGGTAACCCAAGAGTAAAACAACTCATAAGGGTAAGTGGCACTTGCACTTACGACAAACACCACTGCCATCCCGTCATCAGGCACCCCGTACGTCCTCAAATGAGCACGTAGAGACAGCCTACTATGAGCGGGAATTTCTACCGCCATTAGGACTAAAAAAGAAGATACAACGAGGATCTTTAGTAGCACTTGGGCTTAGATTAGTGTAACCTTTTTTATTATCAAGCTTGAAAGAACCTATAGCCTAAAACCTAGGTAGGTTAAACCGTCACTCCCGTTATCCGGAAACCAGAGTGAGGGTGTTATGGACTAATAAAAAGCACTACTAAGGCATCAGATATTAAGACCAAACGTTAGGTGCGCCATGTTGTAGGGATTCTGCGTATGCACAGAACTATGCGCAGGAAACCAGAACCTTAGAGAATTGTGGTGTACCAGAAACTCCCCTCAGAACTAAGAACCCCTTATCCGACTAGCTTAGTGTCACATTCGTTATCCGAGATTTAGCTCGGCGGTCCCAATGTATAGACAACCCAGAACATGCGACTTAGTTATTCTCAGGAATTTTGGGAACCCGAAATACCCGTTTGCACATATATATTAGTCCACAACAGAATAACTAAGACACAGTAAAGTTTAAAGAATTTATTCATAAACCTCGAGTCCTGTTATACAGTACTTTGGCTAACATAAGCAGACAAATGGTTAAGATCATTACCATTAGCATTGTTACAATACCATAGAAAATGAAAGGAGCGATCATATTGTAATGACAGTGGAAAACAACCACCCTCCTTTCTCTAGCAACTAATAATATATTATTAGACTATTAGAAGGTCTCATAGGCTTGCATAGGGGACCCCATACCGTATAGATCAGCTCGGGTGTATCACATCACAGGATCAGCTCAGTGTTCTCTGCAACAGCTCTTCTATCGAATGCCCTAACAACATGCTGCGCTGTGATATTAAAGCCCACGACATTCTGGTATGTGCGGCTGCGTGCATGTTGTGACTAAACAGTGGTACGATCACCCTGAACATAATCAGCCGGCACCGTCTAGTGTCCTAGAACAGTTCTTTACTCGATGTACAGACCAAGGGCACTAGCAACTGTTAAGGATGTATAAATAACATTCACTTGAGACGAGTCTGCATTTCTTAAATGAATAACATGTAACAACAGTGTCGGGTGCAAAGGCAGCAAAAGCAACAAGATGTTTTTCCAACAGCTAACGTGATTAGCTAACTTAGCACTGTAAATAGGGAGTGGCCTAAAACCACGTGACAGCAATATATAACACAGAGCAGAAGAACAGACACAAAGTAGTAATATTTAAATAGTTACTCACCAAGCCCCGGGACCTCCACTCCTAGCAGGTCCAGCAGGTCCTGCTCACTGTCCAGGATGTCGGACCACCGGTGCGTCAACTGCGTCTGGGTGCGCCGGACCCCAGAGCAGCGCAACACTGCCTGGCGCACCTTCCCCCACCGCTGCCGACGCTCCCGGAGGCCGTACCCGCACCCAGGCCTGCCACCTGCTGCCAGGGTTGAGGGGAGGTGGCGCTGCACAAAGAAAATGAGTGCAGCCAACTCCACCTCCCCAAATAAGGCCCGTGCCTGCACCCCTTGTGGGCGCCGCCTTCCGCAAGGAAGGCGGTCGCGGCTCTGGCTGCGACGGCGAGCCCTACTACCCTTTGACATGGTTCTGGGACGGAGCGGGAAAGAAAAGGTAATAAAATTAAAGAAGTAAAGGAAATAAATAGCAGGCAATAGAAAGAGTGAAAAAGTAGCTAAAAAACTAAAAAAAAGTAGACAAAAACCAAAAATATAGAAGCAGGAAAATAGTTAGAGAAATAATAAGTAAGAAAGATAAAAAAAAGTGGCTTTAAACAAAGGATTGAAAAGATGCAGGGAGGATTCAAAATCAGGCCCCAGAACCATGCAATAGAGTGAAAAACAAGATGGCCGCGCCCATTGCGACCACGTGCGCAAGTTCGCGTGATATTTTCTCCCCGAGCAAGCAAAAAGCAACGCGATCAAGTAAAAGCGTTCGCGAACAGGAAATATCTACCGCGAATGGGCGCGAACATGCATTGCGCGACCCGGAACAGGAAGCAAGCATCGCGAGAGGGCGGGACAAGTGAAAACAAGATGGCCGCGCCCGTGAGCAACCGCATGGGTAAGTTGACGAGCCGCGATCACGCAAAAAAATACCGCGAACAGGCAGGAAAAAAACGTCCGCGTCTTCGCAATATTTCCGGCGTGTTTTCGGAGATTTTCAGCATTTTCGCGATAGTTTGCGAAAGTGAATTTCGCAAATTCCGCCCACCCCTATCCAAAACCCAGACATGCAATACACAAACCTAGCAGAGGCACACTGGATGGTTAGGCAAGAAAATACCTACTTTCTAAAAGTGGTATTTTCAAACACAGAATGTAAAAATCACCCTCACTAAAAGATGCACTTTAACATTCTGAGTTCAGGCATACTAAACTTTACTTTTCCATCTTGTTCCCAGGGTCAGTTATGTTTATAAGATGTTATAAACAAACTCCCCATTCTGTCCTATGGGCAAGATAGCCTTTCAATGGTGAAAAACAGAATTGGTAGTATTTCACTCTCAGGACATGTTACACACGCCAGTACCTGTCCTACCTTTCACATACACTTCACTCTGCCCAAGAGGGTACCTTGGGCTTACCATATGGGTATCCGATGTGTAAGGGAAGGGTAAGGCCTGGCAAGTGGGTGCACTGGCCAGGTCGACATGGCAGTTAACAAATTGCGTGCAGGCACTGTGGTAGCAGGCCTGAGACATCTTTTCAGGGCTACTCATGTGGGTGGCACAATCAGTGCTGCAAGCCCAATAGTAGCATTTGATTTACCCGCCCCGGCACATGTAGTGCCCTTTACTGGGGACCCACTGGTAAAACAAATATATCAGGGAGAACCAATCACAACAATTTACACAGGGAGCACTTGCACTTTGACACTGATCAGCAGTGGCAAAGTGCCCAAAGCATCTAAGTCAGCAAAAACAAAATTCAGCACAACATCAAAAACACAGGAGGTAGAGGCAAAAAGTCAGGGAAAACCATGCCAAGAATGCCAGGTCTAACATATATCCCCTACAGCTGAAAAATGAGTAGAACTACCCACCCTCTTGGGAGTTCTCATCACTAAGGCAGAAGAATCTGGGCAGACCATCAGCATTGGCATGTTCTGTACCGGGCGATGTTCCACCGTTAAGTCCATTCCCTGTAGGGAGATGGATCACCTCAACAGTTTTGGATTCTCACCCCTCATCTGTATCAACCACCTAAGGGGCCTGTGGTCGGTCTGAACCCAGAAGTGAGTCCCAAACAAGTAGGGCCTTGGCTTCTTCAGCGCCCAGACCACGCAAAAGCTTCCCTTTCAATTGCACTCCACCTCTGTTCCCTGGGAAGTAGCCTCCTACTTATGAAAGCTACAGGTTGGTCTAAGCCCTTGTCATTCAATTGTGAGAGTACTGCCCCCAAACCATGCCCTGAAGCATCTGGCTGCACAACAAATTCTTTGGAGAAGTCAGGTGCCCTAGGCATGGGTGCCGTGCACATGGCAGATTTCAGGGCATCAAAAGCGGTCTGGCAGGCATCAGTCCACATCACCTTCCTGGGCTGCTTCCTTGAAGTCAGCTCTGTCAAGTGGGCAGCAATGGTGCCATACCCCTTGACAAACCATCTGTAGTGCCCGGTGAGATCTAAAAAGGTTCTCACCTCTGTCCGGGTCTTGGGAGGCTCCCAAGCCAGAATGGTGTCAATCTCTGCTTGTAGGGGCGCCACCTGGCCACTCTCTACTTTGTGTTGCAAGTACAACACAGATCCCTGCCCTATCTGGCACTTACTTGCCTTGATAGTGAGGCCTGCCCTTTGCAGAGCCTTCAACACTTTGCAAAGGTGTTGCAAATGTTACTCCCAACTGGAGCTGAACAGGTAGGCAGTGCTGAATTCCTGCAGCCCGAACAGTACCTGGTTGACCAGTCTCAGGAAGGTGGCAGGGGCGTTCTTCAGCCCAAAGGCCATAACACGGAACTGGTAGTGCCCCTCAGGTGTTGAAAACGCTGACCTCTCTTTGGCCCCCTTGGTTAAGGCAATCTGCCAGTACCCAGACGTTAAATCAAATGTACTGAGGTACCGGGCAGCTCCTAACCGATCCACAAGCTCATCAGCTCTGGGGATGGTGTGTGAGTCAGTCTTAGTGACCGCATTGAGCCCACGATAGTGCACACAGAACCGAAGTTCTGGAGCAGCTTTTGGCACTAAGACCACTGGGCTAGCCCAGGGGCTGCTTGAGGGCTCTATCACCCCTAACGCCAACATCTTGGAAACGTCGTCCTTGATGCTGGCCTTGAATTTGTCAGCTACCCTGTAAAATTTATGCTTCACAGGTAGACTGTCCCCAGTGGATCATGGGTGCACCAATTGGTGGCTCCTGGTGTCAGGGAGAACAGGTAGGCGAACTGTCCCAGCACCTGGTGGCAGTCCCTCTGCTGCTCTGGGGACAGGGTAGGAGAGAGCTTTACCCCATCCATTGACAGGAGGTCAGGAAGAGGTTCACTCTCCTCTTCTATTCCATCATCTGTGCAAGAAGCATAGTTACTTCAGGCCTCTCAAAGTGTGGTTTGAGGCAGTTCACGTGCAGGAACCTCAAAGGGTTCCTAGGAGTCTGCAAGTCAACCAAATAGGTCACCTCACTCTTGCACTCCACCACCTCATATGGACCAGTCCACTTATCTTGGAGCGCTCAAGGCTCCACTGGTGCCATCACCCACACTTTCTGGCCAGGTTTAAATTCTACCAGAGTGGCATTCTGGTTGTACCCTCTTTTCAATTCTTTCTGGCTAGCATCTAGGTTCACCTGAGTGAGTTTCCTGAAGCATTGAGTCTGGTTTCTGAAGGTCAGCACATAGCTGAACACATCTTGGGGGTCTTACCAGGAGTTCTCTCCTAACCCTCCTTCACCAGACTCAGAGATCCTCTCACAGGGTGACCGTATAGTAGTTCAAAGGGACTGAACCCTAAGGACTTCTGGAGTACTTACCTGTATGCAAACAACAGAAATGGCAAGAAGACATCCCACTTCTGTCTCATTGGTTCTGCAAGACCCTTGATCATTTCCTTCAGGGTTTGGATGAATCTCTCAACCAACCCATTCCCTTGAAGGAGTGGTAAAATTGTATGCCACACAGCACTCAAAGATGTCATGTACTTCGAAATGAAGTTTGTACCATGGTCAGAGACCACCTCTCTGGGGAACCCCACACGGGAAAAGATCCTCATCAATGCACGGCCCACCACCGGTGCTGTGATTGTCCAGAGAGAGACAGTTTCCGGGTACCTGGTGGCATAGTCCACCAAGACCAAGATAAACTTGTTGCCTAAGGCTGTCTTGGGTTCCAGTGGCCCCACAATGTCAATTCCCACCCGCTCAAAAGGGGTGCTCACCACAGGAAAGGGTTGGAGGGGAGCCTTACACTTCCCTCCACTCTTGCCACATGCCTGGCAAGTCTGACATGACCTACAATGTGTACCAATGTGCCTTCTCATTTGGGGCCAGTAAAAGTGGGTGACAAGCGTCTGAAAGGTCTTGTCGCACCCCATATGTCCTGCCAGAGGCACGTCATGAGCCAGACCCAGGAGGAATGTCCTGAAGAGCTCGGATACCAGCACACTGGCTTCACCGGGCTCATTGACCTTAGGCTCACTATATGACAATCCATCTTCCCAGTAATTTCAGATGTGATCCAGACTGATCACCTGCTGCCTGGTCTGCAGCCTGTTGCCGCAGACCAACAAGAGTAGGGCATTCAATCTGTGCTCTGCAGAACTCCTCCCTGGGGACACCCCCTTCCTGCTGCCAATGGGTCAGCTCCGGTAGGTCTCCCAGTTTGGCTACCTGCTCCCCTGTGGGCTCCAGGGCATCCCCCTCAAGGTCTGCTTCTTCCTGGTACGCGGGAACTTCTGGGACTGGTTTCCCATGCCCCCTGCCCTTCCTATTCCTGGTAGGCAACTGGGCCATATGTTTCAGGCTCCAGGTCCTCTTGATTACCCCTACTGGCTGCTATTGACCGAGTGGTCACACAGACCCACTCAGGCAGACCCAACATCTCTAAATGAGCCTGGCGTTCCACTTCCCTCAGGAGGAACTCTCCAGGTCATTTCCAAGCAGACAGTCTAAAGGCAGGGATGGACTAACACTGACCTTCAAGGAACCTGAGACCCCCTCCCCACTCAAAGGGAACCAGCGCTACCTTACATAAGCAATCAGAGTTGTCTGCTGCAACTACAGGGTGAAGTACATTGGGAATAACCTGCTCTTCAGACACCCATTGACACCTAACAGATGTCACACTGGCTCCTGTGTCTCTCAGAGCCTCCACCCTCCTCCCATTGACGGAACCCGAGAAACCAAAAGGAAATATGGGATTTCCTAGAATTTGCAATCTCTAAAGCACTGATTGAAAAAACAAGAAGGGAAGTCCATGGTTGATATTTGGCCTTGTTTGTGTGTTTCCCTTTTGGATCGCTTTCCTCCTTCTATGACATCAAAAGGCTACATCATGATACCCAAAAAATCAGGATGGTACACTAATTGGCTGCTTTGCCTAAAAAGAGAACTTAATAGAGCGATAAGGGCGACTTTTAGAAAACCGAATGGAGCACTAAAAACTCTGGAACTTCATAAATTAAAAAGGCTCAGAAGACAATATAAAAACAAAATATGGAAAGCCAAACAAACTTATTATGAGGTAATATGGTCCAAGCTACATTTTTCATGCACAACGCAAAATCCAAAATTATTCTGGGGCATAATAAATAATCTCGAAAATGGTAGTAAAAGAAGGAATAGTGCTAATATCACCGAATCCTGCTAGGCATCTTTCATTTATAATCTTTACGGTTCATCCTCGGACCTACAGTTTAATACTAATACTGTTTGTCAAAAGTCAATCATGTCAAGCAGCGAAGAAGGTAGAAAACATGGGAATGTCCAGCACATTATCCAAGCTGAGCCACAAGTTAAGGAGTCATGGCTTACAGAGCAAGTTAAAAAGGCAATAAGCAGGATCAGATCGAATGGAGCGCCTGGCCCTAACGGAATTCCAAATTCAATTTTCAAAGCAAATCTTGAGCATTGGTCAGCGTTTTTTTTTTTTTTTTGAAAAACCTTTATTTAAAAATCAGGACACAGCTATTCAGCCGACAACCCGGAGGTTCGGCAGCATCGATAATTAGAAACAGTGATGCATCCCCAGTACAGTACACAGAGAAGTGCAAAGGTTCAATTTTAAGTAAACACAAAAACTCACAACAAACCCCAGCAAGGCAAGAACACTAAAAGCCCATGGTGAGAGCCCCCAGGGGAGGCCGGACCCCACTCATCTACCAGTGACAAGATAGTGTAAGGAGGAAGAAGGGGGACAGCAGAGGCCAAAATAGTTCATAAACCAGACTGTGCTGGAAAGAAGGTCAGGGGGAAAGCTGTTCCTCGGGAGGTTCCAGATCAGGGGCAAGACATATTCCCCCCCTGTATTGATTCCACCGCCCCCAGATGGCATGCCACTTCCGGGGGCGGCCTCTAGAGCAATAGACCGTCTTCTCCCTAAACATGCTCCAGTCCATGTTTTCTTTCCACGCGGTCAGTGTAGGGGGCCCCGAGGAGCCCCACAATCGCGCGATATCCCTCTTAGCGACCATGTTGCCCAGAGTCACCCATTGGGTCCGCGCCTCATCGAGGTCAGTGGGCCCCCAGACATTCAGGAGACAACACCGCGCCTCCGGCTGCACAGCAATGCCCGTCACCTCCCCATAACTGCATGGACTCTCCTCCAGAATTCCACAATGACACCACATTCCCAAATGATGTGCAGGAAAGTACCCACCATACCACACCCCCTCCTGCACAGGCCGTCCTCCGAGAACCCCATGTGGACCAGCCTTGGCCCCGTCACATACACTCGGTGCAGTATTTTAAGCTGCACCAGCCTCAGACGCGACGGGATCGCAACCTCCTTAGGGGAAGAAACAGCTGACTGCCAGTCCTCATCATCCAACTCGAGGCCATCCCTAGTCCACTGGTCCCTCAGCCCCAGAAGCATGTTCGCCCGGACGTTTATCAGTTTCTTATATATGAGCGAGATCGTGCTCTCGGGCATATGGCCATCAAGGACCCGGTCCTCCAAAGGAGAGGACTCAGGCACCTTCTCACCCTCCACGAGGACTGATCGGAGGGCGTGGCGCATCTGAATATACCTGAAATACTCGGAGGGCCCCAGCTCATACTCAGTCTGCAACTCCTCAAAGGACTTCACCTTCCCCTTATGCAGCACATCTCCCACCCTGGAGATGCCGATCAGGTCCCACTTATCAAAGCCTTTTGTATGCCAAAGCCTTCCCAATCTCTCCGATTCAAACAGCGGGGTAGCGAGGGTGAGCCTATCCTTCCAGCCCAGCGAGTTAGTTGCCATCTTCCACACACGCACCGCCACACCAGTGGGCCCCGTGAGGGACGAGTCCAGGGACCGCGAGTACAACGCCCTGTAATAGTTACCACCACGCAGCAACCACCTGTCCATGGCATACCCAGGGCTGAGGGCAGGGCCATAAAACCCATGATTAATCGCACTCAGCTGGGTGGCCCAATAGTACCGTCGGATGTCTGGGAGCGCAATGCCCCCGTCGTACCATGGAAGCGTCAACTTTGCAATAGCTATTCGCGGCCGCCCATCCCACAGCAACGTCCTTTGGAGGCCTTCGACCTCCCGAAAGTATTTGGCCGGCACCCAATCCAAGGTATTCTGTAAGGCGTAGAGGAAGCGGGGAAGAGACATCATTTTGAACAGGGCCGCACGCCCAACGAGGGAGAGCGGCAGCCTCCGCCAACCTTCAACATCGCGCCTCAGGCGTGCCAGGGGGGGGAGCAGATTCTTCTCATAGCGCACAGCGGAGTCCATGGAGATAAAGATCCCCAAATACACGAAACCCTGCTGGGCGACCTGTATCGAACATGTTCTAGGGATCGGTGGAACCTCGCCACTAAGAACATACAAGTACGATTTGCTCCAATTGATGACGAGACCCGAGTTCCTACCAAAAGATGTGAGTACGTCACAGACCACTATAAGTGACTTCTTAGGTGAGGCAAGATACAACAGGATATCATCGGCATAGAGCGAAATACGGTCCTCGTGTTCAGGCGACCACCGAAGGCCCCGTATATCCGGGTGCCAACGTATCCACGCAGCCAGCGGCTCAAGGGCGAGGGCGAACAACAGAGGCGACAGGGGGCAACCCTGCCGAGTGCCCCTCCCAAGCTGAAACGGAGTCGACGCCCGACCATTCACCACAACACTCGCTAGCGGCCCCTCGTACAGCAACCTCACCCAGCTCACAAAACCGCGGCCAAAGCCGAACTTGGCCAGCACGGCCCACAAGTATGCCCACTCCACCGTGTCAAAGGCCATCGTGGCATCAAGAGACGCCACAATAGCCGGTTCACGCAGCGTGCCCGCCCTGGCGATTACGCCATGAAGACGCCTAAGATTTAACGCTGTGTTTCGGTGCGGGATGAAGCCGGATTGATCCGGGTGGACCAAGTCGCCAAGTACCCTAATCAAACGGGTCGCCAGGAGTTTAGCCAGAATTTTCGGCTCCGCGTTAAGAAGTGAAATAGGCCAATATGAGGCGCACTTATCGCGGGGTTTACCCTCTTTGTGTATGACCACAATCGACGCCAGTCGCTGATCCAACGGGAGGGTCCCACCCCCCCGCGCCTCCAAAAACATGGCGCGCAGGTGAGGGGCGACCCTATCCGGGAACAGCTTGTACAGGTCGATCGGCAAGCCGTTCGGTCCCGAGGCCTTACCCGAGTTTAACGCGCGGATAGCCCCCGCCACCTCGTCAACCGTTATGTCACCATCTAAATCGTCCCTATCTATAGCAGAGAGGCAGGGCAACTCGATATCACGGAGGAGGTTACACGAGTCCTCGGGCGGCCTATCCGACGCAGAGGCATAAACCCTACAGAAATAATCCGAGAAACACTTTACAATCCCCTCAGGTTCCACAATCGCCTCTCCCCTCTCTCCCGTCAACTCTGGCACCACTCTATTGACCCGTTCTTTTTTGTCCAGCCACGCCAGGAGTTTCCCTGTCTTATCACCAACATCATACAGTCGGCCCTGCTGTTCCCTACTGAGGGTCTTAGCGGCGTTCGTCACCAGGTCTTTATACTCAGTTTGCTTCAAGCAAAGCTCATGCAGTGAGGACTCTGTAACCTCCTCCTCCATCGCTCCCTCCAAAGCCGCGATCTCCTCCTCCACCTGCAGAACCTCGCCATCTCTCTGCCTCTTGGCAGCCACTACTAGGGAGAGGGCTGCCCCCCGAAGCACGGTCTTAAAAGCTTCCCACAGCGACACTGCCGAGTCCACGGTTCCCTGATTGTCCTTGAAAAAATTATCTACCTTCTTTACCAGGGCGCTGCGCATCTTGGGGTCTCGGAAATACCACGGGTTGATAGGGGCCACCCTTCCTCCTCCCTCCCGACCTAGATCCAGCCGGATCCACACTGGCGAGTGGTCCGATATACCGCGCGCCATGTGCCTCGCCTCAGATACCAACGAGGCATGCGCGGCCAGAGTGAGCAGGTAATCAATCCTGGAAAGGCTACCATGTGCCCCGGAGTGGAACGTTGTCGTACTTTGATATTTGGGACCGCGTAGGAGACAGGGCCCTACCCCGGTTTATTCATGTATTAGCAAACCGCGATTGGTCAATGCGGTATTTACAAGCGCTTTGCATAACGTCCCATTGCCAAATGCACTATGTATACGTTATTATACATTGACTCCGTGGGTTCCATCTTGGAGCGGTGGCCATCTTATAGTTGCCCTCACATAGACAAACACATTATAAGCAAGTACGGGCCTTTAGAATACATGTACTTTCTGCTTGACTTCTCCATGACCTGGGCAGCTGGTCTCCGCTGCCCCAGGTCAGTCCGGTCTCACGAGCTCCCCATCCTCCGGCCACCTGTGATTAGCATCAGGGCATGACACACCATAAAACCTTTTTCATCCCACACAAGCCTCCGGCTAATCTCTTTCACACCTGACTGTTCCTGCTTTATGGCCTGTTTTTCTAAACAGGAGATGCCCGTGTTTAACTAGGGCCTGTTGATATCTGATGTGGGATCTGAGCCTTGCTGGGTAAATAATTGCGGGCTGGTTTAACTGGAATGTGGGATGGTCATCATGACTCTGCTCTTTCGTTTGTAATATATACTTATGAATGACCATACCATAAACTGAAGAATGTGTGCCTGAGGCACAAGATTGTGTATATAAGGGAAGACTGTTTTTTGTTCTGGAGACTGCCTCATTCAGTTGCTAAGGCTTCTGTGCGACGTAGTCTCACTCATTTGAGTTTAATAAAGATGTCTTTTCATATTTCAGCTTCTGTTGCCAAGTTCTTTGTGATATTATCAAGATATGCAGAATTTTATAATACCACATCAGGAAGTACTCGAAGTCATAGGGTGCTACCCCTAGCACCTCTGGGGTCTCAAAAATTGGAGTACTTCAGTTGGCGCCCACCAGCGCGGCCTCATCAGAGAAGTGACTTTCTGTGGGAGTGATCTTGTCAGGAGACTGAAATCTACTGGAAGGACAGAACGGGATTCTACCAAGAAGGTACTCTGTGCACAGGGATTCTGGAGATTCTTTGATTATGTAGTCCGGTATATTTCTGCTCTTCCTGATTTTGATCCTCCACATGATGTCACTCAAAAGGTGAGAAAAAGAACCCTTTTGGCGTGAGTATTATAAAAGACGTTTGGGCATGTAGAACTTGACAATTAGAATTTGGATAACCTTTTGATTATTAAGAATAAGAATTAAGTATAAGTGGGTCGCTCCCAGTCCTTTGGTTCTTTGGGTCTTTAATTTGGTTATCGCAATTACCAAAGCCGAGGGGTTGGTTTCTTGGTTTCTGATTTGGTCATTGCAATTACCAAAACCGAGGGTCTCGCATATTTGCGAGTTTATTGGTAGAGATAAACCCTTGAAGTTTGAAGCTAGATTAGTGAGCTATAAGATGCCTAATCTCAGCAAATTTGGAAATGTAGCTTTTGGTTTGTATAGGTTTGGATATGCGAATTGCAATTTGTGTAGGCAGGTAATGAGGAGATATTTCTCCATTTGGTTTTGATTATAATACTTGCGTTTTCCGCAGTATTTTTGGCATGCCTGTTTGTAAGCTCACATGGAAAAATGTGTTGCTTTTTGTTTTGAAAGGTACCATAGTGTGGGAAATATCTAAATAGGTTAGATTTAAAAACATATTTCTTCCTTGGTGATTTTGTATCCCCAGGGAATTAAAATATGACATAATACAAAACAAGGATCCTTCGTTCTGCGCAGTTTCACGAATGAAGATATGCAGAACGATTTTGTGTGGTGTTCTGCTAGGCAAAGCTAGTGAATTGAGCGCATTCACTACTTCTTGGACATGCATTTGTCTGTGGGGCTGTTCATGCAGCCTTTTGGAACACTATTGAAAAGCGTTGCTTGTAAATATGACCTACAACCAGTATTTGCAAATGGTTTGTTTCAAGTATAGTCTGTGAGCTGTTCTTTCTTTCTGTCATGCGTATTGATTTGTAAGTCAACTGTGTGTTTAAATGTCTGTGGTTTTTTTATCATTAGTGCAACTTCTGTAAGTAAATTGCGACGGCGCTATTTATGAAAAATGGCTAAAGCGCGCTGTATTGTCTGTTTAACCCCTTTCTGTTTATGTCTGAAATGAGCTCAATATGTGTTTGTGGGTCTTCTGATGTTTCCAGTCTGTTAAGTAAATTGTTGGTTAATTAATATCAAGTACAAACTTAGAAAAGGAATCCAGAAATGAACCATGTGATGTGCTAAAATAGCTATATGGTGCTCTTTAATTTATAGAATGAGCAATTGTGCACATATACAAAACTGCCGTTAAATGCTTAAAGGATAAAATTAGAAACACATTCAATAGATATAAATCAGGCCCCAAAAACGAAATTATTTATTTTTGCAAAAGTAAATAAATTTACATCATTTTCCTTAGATGCATTGTATTAGATATTCACAGGCAAACTTTTCAGCTGCAGTATATTTGATAGGAATGCTCCTTCAGCCAGCACTTTCCCAGTTAAACACGGGTGGAATTTGGCAGAACCGTCCTTTTAAATGAAAGTGGCGCAAAAATGTGACGCGTTTCAAATTGGGCTTATGCACTTAGGCTTGTGAGTTAAATGTGTCCAAAATGATAGGCAAGGGATGCAGCTTGTTTTTTATACATGGAATTATCACAAAAACGAATAATTGGGATTTTTTAAAAGAAAATTATTAATCATGGGAAAAAATATTTTAAAAAAATAAGTGCTTTTCAAAATCGTTTTTTGATATTTATAAAGCTTAATACTCATACTATGACCTCCTAGCATTAAAATTTGATTTAAGTTGTGTTGCATCACTAAAATGACAAGCATTCGCGCGTACAATTTTCCCTTGGCGCAGGCGCAAACAAGCTCATTTTTATAAAGTATAAGTTATTATTTCCAATGCCTGACTCATGGGTTATGTAATAGACATTCTGGTAATGCATATTACGCAAGAAAATTGTAGGATATTCATTTTTTAATGCTTAAAATATCAAAGTCGAATTTGGGTAAAAAGACTGTTTCAATTGCATTTTCTTTCATTCAGAGTACTGTTTAAAGTGTCTCAGGCTTCAGTAAATGCATACGTTTAGGTGTTGATATATATTTACAGGTTGTGCTTTCTTATGATTCAATGAGTCAATGTGCCAGTACAAAGGCTTGTTTTAATATCAGGGTTGAAGGTTCTAACTTTAGCTGTGTCTGTCACGATACTACTGAACACGCTATGAAAAACAAGACCTTTTTAAAAACTTGGGGAAATTAAATAAAATATGGTGTCGCAACCCGCAACCATTTGATGTTAATAAAAAACGGACTTAATGGAGTGAGGACCTACATAGAGAAAGAGAAATGGAGAATTCTTTTTTGATGAAGGAAATAGAGGATGTTTGTGAGCAGGTACGTGATGAAGTCAGTAATGATAGAGGGGTGGAGAAATGTAGAATTACGGTTATAGGAACTAGGTAATACATAGGAAGGAGAAGAACAATTGGGAAAATAGAATGCCGTGGAGGGAAGAGAGATGATGAAGGGGAGTAATAAAGACATGAAGAGTAGCGTGAGGAAGGTTGTATTGACGAAGGGAATAAAGAGGAATGTGGTACCGGTTTGAGTAAGTAGGAGGGGAAAGATGAGATTGCAGGTTCTAGCAGTAGGGGTGAAAATATTGTAATTACCTGGCGGGAGGCACTGAGTTTCATATGCTAATATGAAAGCGACAAACAGAGCTTGAATAAAGGCAAATGACTAAATGATGAAGAAAATATCAAAACTCATTGCGAATACAATTCACAGTGCCAGTGGACTGGGGCAGAAAGCGGTCTCACTTGCTGGAGTTCAGTCTAACTTTAGCTGGGCCTACTGAGACGTTCATTCATTTAAGGTTGATGAAATGTATACCATTGCATAGGATTGCAACAAGCATTTATTCTAAAAACTGGTATGTGTGTTATTAAGTTTTGTGAATTATTCACAGTACATGTAGTTTAACAAACTGGGAATAGGGATAATTTTTTAGCGCCTAAAAAGGAGAAATTATTTTTCAACATAGAGCGAATTATTGCAAGTTAGGAGGAATTAGGAAGGCCTTCTGGCTTTGACGAATTCAGAGTGTCAGAAGCTGGGGGTTGGGAGAGCTGCAGAGGCTGGCTCGGTCACGCTGCTGAGATGCTATCTTTCCCGTAAACAATGGAGTTGACATTTATGACCTTTTAAATTAGGGCCTTGCCTCTGTGGAATGCAGAATGCCGTTGCTACACGGGCCTCTAAAGGTGGGGTTTCTGGTTTCTCCATAGCATCACTAAAACTAAAGAACTTAATTCCAAAGGGTAAATATAGCAAAGGGGTTTTCTTTGAAAGTCCAAACATCATGTTAAATGCTTTGCTGATACATTGGTGCTCTAAAAAAGAAAATAGAATGATGCCTGCTATAGTTGCTCTTCTTTAACAGAAAACGAAGTGTTGCATTAAGTCTTAGACAGACAAAAAGATTCTAAAGTTTTTTTAAGGCTCCATGCCTAAATGTGAACGAATTGCTATCATGAATTGTTCTTGCTGGTCCTGTATGTTAGAAGAGAAACAGTAACGTTATATTTGACAGCAGATTTCCATTGCCTGGTGATCTACTGTCAAAAAGGAGGGTAAGTATTTTAAACCTGACAAATTAAACAGGCCCAAATATTGGGTTTTGGGCTGCAGTTTTACAGTGCATAAAGTACATGACATGGTGTTTGTGTGTCACCGCTTATTACATATGCTATTGTTTTGTCTATGCTTTTTGTGCTTGATATACAGCAAGTATATCTGATGGCTTGACGTTTTGTGCGTTTTTATTATTTTTTGCATGTTTTCGTTGTTTTTGTTGCTGCTTTTTATACTATTACAAGTTTACCTGTGTTGTGAAGGGGATGGTCATGACGATGCCCATCGCTACGCAACAGTTGGTTGAACTTGTTCTGGTTACTAAATTCCACAGCTAATGATATTTCATGCTGTGAACATGAGAGGCAACACTTCACCAGTGCATGTCTAAATTGGCTATAATGGTATTACAGAAAACTAAAAGAGATCTACAGGATCAAAGTGTGTCACCTGTCACCTGTCACCTGTCACGTTACTGCCCTTCCCTTAAAGGAACAGGCAGCCCTACATTTATGTATCCTTGATTGGACCTAAGGATGAAATTATAGATCTGTGACTCAAGGTGGCCTAATTTCTATATTACATGAGGTAATGGTGTCCTGTCTCCTAAGTAGCATATGGCCTTTGCTTCTTGAAAGGAAACTAGGTTTTCATTTTTCCCTGCAGAAGGAACTGGAACATTACCTAAGATTACCGTATATGGTGTAGTCGCCAGCGGTAGAGTTAAAACGTATGTGACTTTGGCCTTTTGTGTATCACCCGTACTCTTGGTGATGTCACATGCCTGACTACCACCCAAGTAAATTCTTGTCCTTCCTATAGATTTTTATTTTTTATTGCTTTTGTTTCTTCCCTGCCCAATGTCGCATTATGCTTAGTGATTGGGGATTTTAGTTGTGTCCTAGTTCCAATTCCCTTTTCTGTATTCCTTTCACCAGTCAACCCATTTATTATTGTAGGTGTATTGTTCAGGTACATACTTCCAGACTGCAGTGATGCACCAGGAACCCCCATATTATGTACAATTCCCTTTTGCATGACCAGACTGGTTTCCAAGAATTTTCCTTAGGCCTGCTTCAATGTTTTCCAGCCTGACTGTCAGGATAGTGATAGACTGGCTAACTGACTCAATATTATAGTAAGACAAGTTTTCCATACCAATAGGAGATATCTTGCGTTTACCCTTTTGAACATGATGAATTTTCAATGTCTATTTTTAATGTGGTTTTTACCCTTTTTGTTCCTGCTGCTTTAATTTTCGGTGGGATCAGAAGTTTCTAATCATGCAAATATCAGGACCCTCTAGTTCTTGTCTTTTGTTTTCATATCTGACTATTAGCCTGTGTATTGCCTAGTGCACCTGATATGAAAGGTTTCTACATGCCTATGATAATCTGTACCATGTGATTTCTCTATTGAAATGTCCTAGATAAGGAATTTAGAAACACTTATATGTAATCATTCAGAAAAAAAAAATGTGTTTGCCCTATTAGACAATGCCACCATATGTGAAGACATCCATTTTAGATAGAATTCTCGTGTAGTTATCTACCCTTAGATGATGGAGGCTCTCACACGGAAACCCAATTGAAAAGCTTAGAGGCACTGTTTTGCCTACTGCCTTTTTATTTGTATTGCTTCCTGAGAAAGACAGTGTATTCTGGACCAAAATTGTCCCATGGCGTGTGGCCACTCCTTTGAAGGACCGCAGGCCACCTGTTTACAGTCCCCTTGTTATACAACGAACTGTTTAAAGCATCACACTTGCTTCATCAGAAGGCGTTCAACATCAGAAAAGAAGGAGGAGCTGGTTTTGCCACAGAACCAGAATTCCAGTGCAAAAGAGCGCCTGTCATGTGCTGGTAACCTCTGACAGTGTGCAGTCCCTTGAGCCCCTTGGCCTGAGTTTTTGGCCACACACCCCCCTCTTTTCCCTTTGCTCCAATGGAAGTGCAGTGCACCGGCGGATCCAAGATGGACAGAAGGCACTACATTCCAGTGCCTATAGAAGAGCAGCCTGAGCGTCCTCTGACACTGAATGACGAGTGTTGGAGTCTGAGAATGGTCCCGAATCGGCACGAGATGACCTGTTAAGTTATGTTATGTTATGTTAAGTGTTGCTTGTAAAGCGCACTGACACCGAAGCTTCCTGGTGCTGGTAGACAGAACAGAGTGAGGAGGAGGTAGAGGTAACAGAATCTACGTGGGGGTAGGGAAAAGATAAGTTTTTAGCATTTTCCTAAAGTTGAGAAAAGAAGAGCAGGATTTGATAGAAAGAGGGAGGGTGTTCCAGATCAATGGAGAGCACACTACCTGTAGTGCCTGCCGCAAAGGAAAGATACTGGCGCACTGCCTTGGGACATTGAGACTTTCGTGTGAGCTGTGGGTGTTTGCCAGGAGGGCACTCCAACTAAGCAGTACTTTTCTCATGAAAGGCTTGAATGAGGAGGCCCAGGCAAAAGAAAACAACAGAAGAAGATTTGATGGACAATAGAAGCCTGCCAGAGAGGCTTTTTGAACGGACTCTGGGCATAGGTGGTTTCACGAGAGGTTTCCGTGTGATTGTATAGAGTAGGTGTTAGAAGACTGTTTGTTTTGCTGGCATTGTCTAGTATGAGCAAAATAAAATCAATTTTCTGTGGAAGAATACCCCCCTTTTCACCTCAGAGCATTGATGAGGGTCACCACTGTTTCACCTGAACATACAAAAATGTATAGGAGCCCTAAAATGTTACTAAATATTTCATTTGTAATAGTGGTCGCTACTTTCTCCCGTTGTCTATATATTCTTAATAACGTGTTTTCTAGTGTTTTTTTAAACATGACGTTGTCATTTATGGGTGGGATTGATTTTCTCTACTCAATTGACTTCTGCACCCTCTGCCCAACCTATGTCTTTTCCCACTACTGTTTCTTTGCACTCTTTTCACCCTTTTCCTGAACATGAGCAGGTTAAAAGATCAGAATTCGTAAGCAATTCTTTTGTACAGCTTCTGCATCGACACTAGTTAGTAGTAAACATCACTAATTGTTGGGGGTGTGATCTTATGCCACCTAGATAGAGGTATTCCTTATTTTGTCCTGCCATATGTGGCCTTTGTGCTTCTTCGTGTTCAAGGAGACCTGTCCAGAGAGAGAGTTACCAAGTACTAGGATTTTGCTCCATCAGCAACATCTTGATGATCTGGTGAATGTAGACCTGGACTAAGATCAGTATGAGTATAGTGATTGCCTATGTAAGGGCAAAAGGAGGGTCTGTCGTACTTTGATATTTGGGACCGCGTAGGAGACAGGGCCCTACCCCGGTTTATTCATGTATTAGCAAACCGCGATTGGTCAATGCGGTATTTACAAGCGCTTTGCATAACGTCCCATTGCCAAATGCACTATGTATACGTTATTATACATTGACTCCGTGGGTTCCATCTTGGAGCGGTGGCCATCTTATAGTTGCCCTCACATAGACAAACACATTATAAGCAAGTACGGGCCTTTAGAATACATGTACTTTCTGCTTGACTTCTCCATGACCTGGGCAGCTGGTCTCCGCTGCCCCAGGTCAGTCCGGTCTCACGAGCTCCCCATCCTCCGGCCACCTGTGATTAGCATCAGGGCATGACACACCATAAAACCTTTTTCATCCCACACAAGCCTCCGGCTAATCTCTTTCACACCTGACTGTTCCTGCTTTATGGCCTGTTTTTCTAAACAGGAGATGCCCGTGTTCAACTAGGGCCTGTTGATATCTGATGTGGGATCTGAGCCTTGCTGGGTAAATAATTGCGGGCTGGTTTAACTGGAATGTGGGATGGTCATCATGACTCTGCTCTTTCGTTTGTAATATATACTTATGAATGACCATACCATAAACTGAAGAATGTGTGCCTGAGGCACAAGATTGTGTATATAAGGGAAGACTGTTTTTTGTTCTGGAGACTGCCTCATTCAGTTGCTAAGGCTTCTGTGCGACGTAGTCTCACTCATTTGAGTTTAATAAAGATGTCTTTTCATATTTCAGCTTCTGTTGCCAAGTTCTTTGTGATATTATCAAGATATGCAGAATTTTATAATACCACATCAGGAAGTACTCGAAGTCATAGGGTGCTACCCCTAGCACCTCTGGGGTCTCAAAAATTGGAGTACTTCAACGTGTATTGGCTCTGTGTGGGGTGCCGGAGCCTCCAGCAGTCTATCAGGCCAAGCGTGTCTAGGAAGTCTGGAAGCCATTTCTGAGCCCCCCCTGTGTCTCTGGGCGGGTATCTATCCAGCAGGCCGGAGCCAACAGCGTTGAAATCCCCTCCCACCACAAGCATTCCCCCCGGGAGATCCAGCAGGGCCCTACCCAGATCTGCAAACGTGGAGGCCTGCAGGGCCGGCGGGACATAAACCGAAACTAAAACCAAAGTCCTTCCTTCCCACCGCCCCGCCACCGCCACAAACCTCCCCCTATCATCAACAATGGTGGAGTCCACCTCAAATGGCAACGAAGCTCTAACTAGGATGCCCACACCCCTGGACCCAGAAGAGAATCCCGAATGTGCAATGAATTTATACCCCTTCCTATTCAGGGCATAGCACGTATTACCTATAAGATGCATCTCCTGCAGCAGGGCAACATCCGGCATTGATCGTTTCAAGAATTGCAAAACAATCCCCCGCTTAATGCGATCCCCCAAACCATTAACATTCCAGCTTATAACACTTAAGCCCCTACCCCCCATCCTCAAACGGAAAGAGGCCCACCCCACACCCGAGGAGCCACCATGGAACAGCCCTGGAAATAATCATCATGCCTTGCAGAAATAAACCCCCCAACAACAAACTCAAAATCCCTGAAACTCCCCCCACCCTGCACCCCTGCTGCAGCTTACAAAGCCCCCCCAACTTGCAGTGTGCCTGTCGCCCTACAAAACCAAAAGTCTACAAAAAGTACCCTAAGGGAGGAAAAGAGCACCCCTCGTCCTCCCGCAACCCTCCACAGTTACTGCACTCTATTCAAGTCTTCAAGTATAGCCAAATCAAGTCAGACCGGCTCCGAGATGTCAGTCCTGTCCATCCCGGCCATTGTCTCCATCCTCGGCTATGTCGTCCCCCGTCCGTCGCCGGGGCAAAGCGTCCAGCCATTCGTCGGCCATAACAGGAGAGTCAAAAAAGAATGTCCGATCTTCGTGCACCACCCGCAGTCTGGCAGGGAAGAGCATGGCATACTTCAAATCTCTTTCCCGGAGCCGTCGCTTCACCCCCAGGAAGCCCTGTCTCTGCCTCTGCACCTGCTGGGTGAAGTCCGGATAGAAATTCACCGACGCGTTCTGGAAGGGAACCGGGCCCGTCACCCTCGATGCTTGCAGGATAGCGTCCCGATCTCGAAAATGAAAGAGCCGGGCGACGATCGGCCTCGGCGGGGCACCCGCCTTGGGCCTCCCGCCCGGCACTCTATGGGCCCTTTCCACCGCAAAGAACTTTCCAAGGCCCTTAGGCTTCAGATGAGTAAGGACCAAGTCCTCAACAAGCAGGTCAACCGAAGCCTCATCCGAGGACTCCGGGACCCCGATGACGCGCACGTTGTTGCGCCTGGCCCGGCTCTCAAAGCCCTCCAGCCGGCGGGCGACGAGATCACTCTCGGTCCTCAGCTTACGAACCTCGGTCTGCAGTTCCGTAACATCAGCAGTGAGGCCCGTGGTCTTGAGGTCCAAGTTCTTAACCCGTTCATTCGTTTTGCCCAAGTCCGCACGGATCAGGTTGACATCCACCAAGATGGCATCCACCTTATGCGCCAGGGCCTCAAACTGTCTCCCAATCGAAGTCTGCATCCCTTCGAGCGCGCCCATGACATCCTGTAGGGAGAGCTCCGGGGCCACAGGCGAGTCCTCCTTCTGGGCATCCGGCGCCTGGCTCGACCCACTCGGTGATCCCTTCTGCAGAGCATAGCGGTCCATGCTATTGACTTGGGTATAAGTTCCCCGCCTGGTAGACTTAGCCTTCAGCCGATCCCCTTCTGCTTTGCCCGACATGGTTGACTCCAAGCAGGTCGGTTCAGTTAAGACGGGTCCCTCTCAAGGAAAGGAATAAGGAGTGATCAGTTCTGCCGTGGGCCGCCAGAGTAGCCTGCAGAGCGTCCTTGGGGTAATAAAGCCACCCAGAGCTCTCCAGTGGCAGGGCTGACAAAGGGAGCGAAATCGAAAGTGAAAGAGCAGGGACCTCCGTCCGACAGTTCACACCTCGCCTGGCCGTTGTTGTTCAACTAGGAGTCGGGCATCCTGCCAACTCTAGCCCCTGGCATCCCCGGGAGATAGGCCGCAATCTTCCGCCAGGCGTAAGTCCGGTTCCCGGTGGGCGATCCGACCGCGGGTAGCATCAATCGCCTCCCTGACAAATCATCTACACGATGCCATGCATACCGACAGGATTAGAGACAGGATAGGCGACGGAGGGCGCGAGGGTCTCGGGAGCTCTGAGCTCACGCGGCCATCTTGGTCAAGCGCTAGGCTCCTCCCTCCTGGTCAGCGGTTTTAACGATTTTATTCAATGATGTTATTTAATTTGGCTCGGTTCCCGAGTCATGGCAAGGAAGCATAATTCAGCCGATATACAAAAGTGGTCCACAAGATAACCCTGCAAATGATAGACTAATTGCCCTAACAGATGTGGAGGCAAAAATCTTTGCAAGCTGCCTGATTGACGACATGGAAGAATGGCCACAACAAAAGATTTAATTCCAGCTTTCCAAACAGGCTTTAGAAGGGGCGAATCAACGAGTACAAACTTGACCTTACTGACTTTACTGGCTGAAAGAGCAAAAAATAGACAGCAAAAGCTATATATCTGTTTTGTCGACCTTAAGGCCGCTTTTGATTCTGTTCCCCGTAACCTACTTTGGGCCAATCTTTCAGAATGGGGTATTCCAAACCAACTGCTCGACATGATTAAATTGTTATATACTAACACATGGGTCCAGATCAAAATCGGAGACGGCAAAAGTACATTCTGCTGATTTGAAACTAAGAGTGGTCTGAAACAAGGTTGTGTTCTGGCTCCATGCCTTTTTAATCTTTTTATGGCCGACCTACAAATACATTTTAAAGAAGTTAACACTCACTCACCTACCTTCTTAGGCAAAGACATCAAATATTTACAATATGCTGATGACACCATTTTGTTAAGCCATACTGCCATAGGCCTAAAAAGATTAGTTGATTCTTTTAATCACTATATCACCCTTAATGGTTTGCAAATCAATACCAAAAAGACAAAAATAATGACGATAGGTGGTACAAAAACAGATAAGAAAGAATGGAAGATTAACGGGTTACATATTGAAACCGTGAAATATTATAAGTACCCAGGAATGACATTCGATGATAATCTGTCTTTTAGACAGCATTTCGTTAACCTCAAAGCAAAGGCGATAGCCTTGTCCTTTGCTTTTAGAAAGTTGAAGGATAAGTTGTCTTGTCCAAATCACGAACATCTATTAAAGGTTATGAAAGCAAAGCTGATCCCCTCTTTGGATTACGGTTCAAAGATTTTTCGTGGTAAAGTCGCGAAAATCCTTGATGACCTACAAATAAAAGTTCAGTCTTTGGGGCCCCTTGGTATATAGGGCACGCTAATGTCAGATTAGAATTTGGTCTGAAAAGGCAATCTCTGGTACGGCAATCTGCCTTTTTAAAAACGTGATATTCTCTGTTTCGCTCAGATCAGGTTACCCTTGCAAACCAATGTTGGCAGGAGATAACGAGGTATGAGCATGCTAGGAATTGGAGAGCTTATCTAAGAGAGAGTTTACACAATTTTATTTGTCCAGTCTTTGAAGAATAAGTTAGGAGTAAAGCATTTATAAACAGACAATAAATCGTTCAGTCACTTTTATTGAGTCTTTCAGATAAGGATGAGCTCACAATAAAGAGTCACTCCTGGTCAGTTATCAACTCATTTATTAAACTAGAACATCAATCATATCTCATGACCCATTTAAAACCATTTCTAAGGAACACATTTATGTTGTTACAGTTTGGGAGATATCCCACAAAGGACGGAATACCCAAATGGGAAAAAAAACTGGTCCACAAAAAGCTGTAGGTTATGTGGCTTTTATAACGAATCTTTAATGCATATTGTAACTACGTGCCCTCAGCTGTTAGAAGAGCGGAAGCCTCTGTTGAGACCCATTTTTGATGAACTAGGCGTGAGAACATGTCGACATGCCATCATAATCTGTCTCACTGGGAATATGCCCCGCCTGATCTCACAATTTGTAAAGTTCATTTATATTGTCGAAAAAAAGCTTCTAACCAAGACTGATAATGATTGTTATTGCAACAACATGTTGCCAAAGACATTAATGCCAAAATGATAATTTGCTCCTAAAAGTTTAGTGCACGACTCTGAATTTGAAGTTGCAAAGGGTTTTAAATTGTTATAGTGATTGGGAAAACAAATTTGAGATTTAAGAAAAAAACGGTTTTAAAATTTTAAAACATGCACACTTACCTGTATTTTGTGGGCCGTCCTGCCAAGGAGAAAATTATTTATATTTATTAACAGTTTTTGGAATTGTCCGCTAGCACAACTGAACTTTACTTATTACTGCTAAAGCTGTTACTTTGTACTTTAATTATTGATTGGCATAGGTACTTTTAATCATTGCTGCTAACTTTTCAGTATAAAGCTGTACATGTGTTCTGTCGTCAAAAATTAATGTTCTTAACCTATTGTGTTTTATTCTTGATTGTAATGATTTTTATTAATCAACAAATAAAGTATAACTAACTAACTGATGGTCACCCACTGCCTGTACTTTTTAGTGTTCTCAGGCAGGTAGAATTCCTGGACCATCTCTCTGTCTCCTAATGAGACAAGGGTCATAACTGCTTGCTCCCCCCCTTCACTAGGAACTAATTCCTCCCCCAGCGCTACACTCACTATCCCTGGTGACGGAGCACCAGCGGGTGCTGGGGGTGCGTTGGGGCACTTGGGATCACTTGCAATGTGGCCCACCTGATCACATGAATAATACTTGGGGTAACCCCATTTGTGGTACCTGCCCTTTGGGGGCCAGGACACCTTGGGCTTGGGGGGCTGGGACTCCTTACCCTGGGAACTGTTTTGGGGCCCTTTATAGAACTCCTTTTGGTTACCCTTGTCCCCCCCACTTTTCTGCTGGGGACCCTGCCCACCCTTGGCGGGGTTACCCGCAATCCCCTTGTGGACCTTGGTGCTAGTCCAGTAGTCCGTCGCCTTAGCAAGCTCCCTGGGATCAGTTAGCTTACTATCCAATAGATGCTGGTGCAGCTCTGGAACACACAACACACAGACTACTCAAGTGCTCCCAACCAATTAAGTTGTACAACCCCTGGTAATCAGTAACCTTGTTGCCCTTTATCCAACCATCCAGTGCACGGTTATACATGTTCAAACATTCAACCCAGGTATGAGAATTAAGTTTCCTAAAGCCCCTGAACTTCTCTGGTGTGAGCTCATATCTGAGGCATAAAGCCTCCTTCATGTGGGGATAGGTCAGGTTACCCGCTTGCTCCAATGGTATCAGGGTGTCCCTCTAAGTGGCCTCAAAGTGTTTCCACAGGCCCGCCCCTCAATTCTTCTCAGGAACCTCATTCATTCTCAAGGCTACCTCATACGCCATAAACCATGCATAACTATCATCACCCCTCTGGTAATTCTGCACTAGGTCCTTGGGTATGTAAACCTTACCCCCTTGCACTGGCTGTGCGCTGCCACCATTTGAACTGGACTCCACTTGTTTGGCCTCAATGTCCTGTTTCCTCATGCTCAACTAATCAGCCAAAAGCAATTTCTTTTCCTCTAGAGCAAGAACGCTCTTTCTCTCCTCTGCCATTTTCTCTTTCTCTATGGCAGCCTTTTGGTTCTCTAATTCTAATTATTTCATTTTTAAGCTTAAGAGCTGAACTTCATGATCTCTGACCCTCTGGTTTTCCTCCAGCTCCTCTGGGGAAAAGCTCCTAGCGGAATGGTGGCTGCCAGCCCTGGAGGCTGCTCTTGACACAGGCAGATCCTGTTGATCCAGCGGTTCAACAACAACAAATACTCCACTACCATATTCTCACCTGGGCCCATAAACACACACTTTGGGTAAACCGCTGGGTGTCAAGTTTATATGTTTCACAAGTATTCAGGATTAGTCTAAATCACCTTTACTAACCCTTCACAGATCAAAAAGTTCTTTCCTCTGGTCGATGGACCATTAGTTGAACTAATAGATGGTGATAATGACTCAAACACAACTTAACTTACCTATACTTTAATTAAATGAAATAACCACAGACTCCTTTAGAGTTTTTAAAACTTTATCTAAGAATTTTAGAGCATGTGAACCACTTCAAATATACAGTACAGTCGCCTTCACTGATTAGGAGAGAAAATTCAATTAATCATCAAACACATACTTCGAACATTCGCAATGACTTATGCTCAGAAAGGGAGAGGACAGAGAGATAGAACATCTACAAATACACGAAATAATAGTTACCAAGAATGGTGTGAAGACCAACCCCCTGGCCAAAGGGCTGGTAAGGGTCCCCCGGGATAGTTCAGGCGACAAAGACTTCAGGACAGGATTCAGGACAGGATAGTTGACCTCTCTAATACCGACGATTACACCACACCCCCCTCTGACACTCCTCCTCGAGATTCTTCCGCAAGTCTTCTTCTAACCCCATTTAAATAGTATAGAAAGTTCTGCTTCTTCATCAGCATCTCACAGAGTCCCTCTCAGCATCAGCATCACCCGCTACACTGACAGCATCTCCCCTCTGCAGCATTCAGCAAAGCGCGCTAACTGACTAACTAAAGATACCTTAATTATACCTTTCGTTCTGGATGTTCCACCCATTAATGTTTCAATATCGTAAAAATTCGAAATCTAATTGGTCAGGCAAGTGGGAAAGAACATCACACCATACTTACATGACATCAATATATATCAACCATTGTTCGTAAAACCCATCCCCTTAATTTTTATTCCAAACTTTATTTCCCACCCATATTCACATTAGATTTGCAACATTTATAATAACTTCCACATATTCTTTCATTCCAGTGAATTTTTCACCGCTCAGTTCCCAGGCCAGGGCACTCTGCGGCCTTGGCTTGTATTGAAGTTTGTAGTCATCGTTCCGGGTTCACTCTCAATAGGCATGCACAGATGAGCGATTCAATCACATGGCTCTGCGTACTTCTGTCATACACCAGAGGCCCGAATGCGTACTAGTAATAAAGTCAGAAAGACAGATGTTACTTTAAAAAATAAATGGTTTCACTGTACACCACCCATCTCTACTCTATTCCCCTTTATTTATTAATACTTTCCCCGCATTAGCATTAGTATAATAGCTTGTTTTCTTTTCAGCAAAGCAAATGCTATGCACGTGAGCATTTCAGCTGCCATGTTAGTGCCTTCTGCTCATGCGCAAGAATTTCCCTCCAAGCATTAGAACATCATACTACGTAGATGCAGTTGACGCATGCACAGTAAAGATTCCCCGTTTTAAGCAATTTCAGTCCTTTGTTCATTTTAATAACGTTAGTAACACATAGGCAAGCTTCTCTAACCCGCATGTTTATGTGGTGCGCATTAGTTTAACACAAAACAAAATTAATAACGTGCTAATAGGTTAAAGGAGCAGATTGCGTCTGAGCCAGTCTCTTTTCTACGAGTCCTTGCTCCATCACTGTGCCCTGAAACCATTCCCTTTTGCATCCTCATCCACTTCTGCATCACCTGTCTCCCCAGCCTCTTTGGCTTCCCACCAGGCCCTTAAGGCTTTCTGCAGCTCATTCATCCTGGAGCTGCTCTTCATGGGACATCCCAAATCCTTGCAAACATTTTTGAGCTGATCTATTTTGTAGGAATGCAACATTTCAATATCAAACTCCAATTCTGCCATCTCACTTGCTGGTTTACTCTTCTGAGACATGATGCGTGGATACTTTAAGGGTAACTCAAAAATAGAACCAAAAATAAAACACAGTTTGTGGTTGCGTAGTGGTCTGCACTAAACTAGTGATGTACACCAATCACTGTGGGTCAAGTAGTGATGCGTCCGCGAAGCGTGTCACACAAGTACGATGCGTGGATCTTCAGGATGCATCGGCGATCAATGCGGCGGCGTTGCACAGCGCTATGTCGCTCCTCTTCAAAAGCGATCCCTCGATGTGTTATTCTTGCCGGGATAACAGTTGCTGCCACAGCTTTTTCAGAGGCCCGGCGATGCCTGGAAATTCTTCTCGCGCCGTGAAGATGTGTCTGAAAAACAGCTGCAAGAAGAGTGATGTGTCGATTTCTGTGGTTTGTTGAGTTTCTTCTCTCTTCCAGCTCTCAAACAGCAGCAACAACCTCCAGAGGCCCAAAACTGGCACAGGCACCTCAAGGCAGGTTAGAACTCACAACAGCAGAGTTCAGGGGAGCTGGGGGGGGGAAGTCTTTGTGTCCCTGAGACTTCTGAACAGGAGGCCAGCTCACTTCAGGCCCTTGGAGGTCTCTTTCAAGCAGGGGACACAGTACACAGCAAAGTCCTTCTCCTTTCCTTGGCAGAACCAGCAACTGTAGGCCAACCCCAGACACACAGCAAGGGCAGTAATTCTCCTCAGTCTCTTCAGCTCTTCTCCTTGGCAAAGATTCCTCTTGAATTCCAGGAATGATCTAAAGTTCAGCAGTTTTAGGTCTAATAGTTACACCCCAAAATGTCTTTGTTCTCTTTGTGCAAGGGGCTCTGAGCCCAGTTCAAACCAGTTCTGGGGGCACTCTGACAGTGCACTACAAAATCCTTTGTTAGTGTGATCCTTGGCTCCAGACACACAGCAGGGGGGCGGAGCCAGCATTGTGGAAGGCAGGCACATCCCTATTCAGGTACAGGTGCTACTCCTCCCACCACTCAAAATTCAGATCAGGCCTATCCAGCCTAGTGCTGACTCTCCCAGACTCCTGGAGCCACCCCAGTCCCTGTCACTCCAAAGCCAGACAGTCGATCCACAACCAGGCAGAGGCACACAGGAAGGTTGAACAAGAGAATAGCCACTGTCTAAAAGTGGTATTTTCAAACACACAATTTAAAAACAATCTTTACTAAAAGATGTGTTATTAAATTCGGAGTTCAGGGGTACTAAACTACATTTTTCTATCTTATCCCTATGAGAAGATATGCTTGTAAAATGTTACAAAGGATTCCTCATTTTGTCCTATGGGCAAGATAGCCTTTCAATTGTGAAAATTGGAATTGGCAGTATTTCACTCTCAGGACATGTTCCACACACCAGTACCTGTCCTACCTTTCACATACACTGCACCCTGCCCAGGAGGGTACCTTGGGCCTACAATAGGGGTGTCCTTTGTGTACGAAAAGGAAAGGGTAAGGCCTGGCAGTGGGTACACTGGCCAGGTCGACATGGTAGTTAACAAACTACGCACAGGCATTGTGGTGGCAGGGCTGAGACATCTTTTCAGGGTCAGTGCTGCAAGCCCACTAGTAGCATTTGATTTACCCGCCCTGGCACACTTAGTGCACTTTACTAGGGACCTACTGGTAAAACAAATATGCCAATCAGGGAGAACCAATCATAATAACAATTTACACAGGGAGCACTTGCACTTTGACACTGATCAGCAGTGGGAAAGTGCCCAAAGCATCTAAGCCAGCAAAAACGAAATTCAGCACAGCATCAAAAACACAGGAGGTAGAGGCAAAAATCAGGGAAAACCACGCCAAGAATGCCAGGTCTTAACACCTACCATAGCACAATCACCATGAATAAGGGTTATGGTGCCCACAAATGATGACACTGTCGTGTAGGATACGGCCTTTGGATGCAGATGGCACTTATGATAACAAAGGAATAGTCCCATCCATACTCCCCCTTGCATGTGTGTGCAGGCAATAGTTGCACACTTTCACATTTGGATGACAACATGATGCCTCCATTTTGCAACATGGCGCTAACTGGCCTTGCACACAGAGTAGTCATAGATGTGGTTTCAGCTTAGGTAGTCATTAGCATCTTAGATGGAAGCAGATAAAATGTCAATGCTAGGCATCAACAAGTTAGCACACACAGCACCCGTGGGAAAGAGCGCAAATGTGCTACCACTGTGTTTGCCCATTATACATAGTTTGATCCATGAGCCGGATGATCACACACATGTGTATAGTTGATTACACACATATGACACATGTGTAAACAGTGGCAACATGCCAACAATACCCATTACACAGAAAACTGCATTCACTTTCCATTTGAACATAAACTGCACATCCCAAAACCCCAAAATTTGCAAAGTTTAGCTCTCGCGTGAAAAAACACATTACATTTTTCATTGTAAAGCCTCTAGAGAAATAGAGGCAATCAGTGCTAGCGTAAAAAAAAACACGTATAGGCTGAAAACATCTTGCATCCCCCCTGGAAATGAAGTAATAGAGTAAGGGAAGTTATGTAATGGATCCTGAACGCTGCAAACTAGGAACTGTACAGTTACTTTCACTTTCACAATCAGTCACAGTTTTACTGTCTGTGCTTGGGAGTGGTGGTGGGTAGATTGTGCTGGAGAGTGTTTTTGAACTTTGAGGAGTTTGCCGTTGGGTCTGCTGTGCCTGTTGTGTGCATTTAGTCCTAATTTGTGTATATTTGTTGTATATTGTCGTTAAGTGTCTTATAAAGTGTTGGCTGTTTGTCTTTTGGGGTACTTTTGTAATTGGGATATTACGTTTTTTGGGGGGTTTTGTTAGAGGTAGGATTTTTGTTTGTGGGTGGTATCAATCAAATAACTTTATTTTGATCACTACAGATCATAAAAGTGCACCATAAAACAAGACATTTGCAGACACAAGATACAAATGAGCCATACCATTATAAATAAACATTCATAGTATATTTACAGTAGCAGCATAATAGAATGATCAGAATGCATTATTATTTTTCATTGGAATAGCAGTAAGGTGAAACAATTTCTAATACATTATTTGTACTTAAAAACTTAATCATAAGATACTCTGAAAACAACAATAAAACATGTTAAAAAGACATAAAAAGTGCAGAAGAACAGCATTCACTTAAAATAGCACGAGGCGCACGATACGACTTTCGCAGGAGCCATACAGTATGGTACAGCCTAGGAACTGTCGGGTGAGTACTTAGTACGCCTAATCCACATTGCCATTATAAACTTGGCTGTACAGAATACAGTAATGCGCGTTGTATTTGACTGCAGTATTCCATAAGCATCCTGGTGGTATCATACCAGGCAGGGACATACTCGGCCTCTGAATTCCCAGGAGTTGGGTACTTTCCTGTGGCTGGTCGCCATTACCTGCCAAATATGTTGTCACAGGTAGGCCGTGTGATACAAGGCTACCCTGTCAAGGTCCGGAAGCAGAGGTGGGAGAGCATCAGGCAACAAATGCAGCGAATCTATGTCCAGGACCGTGAGACCCCACAATTGAAACTTTGCTAGGCAGATGTGGCTGGCAGGGAGTCTGGCCTCCTGCAGTACATTGCCATTGAAGTACATATTGTTTCTGCTATCTTATGTTTATCATTTGACAATTGTTTCTTGTAGGGACCATTAAGTATAGCTCACAATGATGTGTTGTGCTAAATTGTCATGCACCTATGCAAAGTGGACAAATGCCATTCATATAGTGCAGGAACAATATGTGCACTAGTGCCTTTTATGGCACAGTGTGGGCCACACTATTGTCACTATTACCGTAGGTGATAATAATGAGTAACAGGGAAGCATGGATTTGATATACATTGCAGTAGCCTGTCCAGAAAACTCATATGATTAGATGACTGGTAATGTAGATGAGCTCCAAAGCTGTTAATTCCTCTGCAGGCATTCGTCATATCCTGTTCTGATGTTGCATTACAGTACCTATGTCATACATAAAGGAGCTTATTTACAAGGCCCTTGCACAGCTGTCATTTCACTTCTGAAAATGTCAAATTTATGCTGTGACTGTTCTAGAACCTTGTAACGAAGCCCCATAGTGATGCGCCATTGATACTCCTTGGCATACCTCCCCTGAGTTGGCTGACATCTATGATATCTGCCATGGCTTACACTGTTTAGCTCACCTCTAATTGTAATCCATTGTAATTTGCTTAGGGATGCATGAAATATAAGTGTATAATGACAAGCACTCAGCAGCACTTTCAGCTAGAATACCCAAGTATCTTCGAGGACCAGTATGCATGAATTGAGATGTATGTAGCATACTTCTTTACTGGTGTCTGTGTTAAAGAGGGACTCCAGATATAATCACTTTACTGAGTACGGAATGTGAATTGTGTAGATGCACAGCATCATCATAGTCAGCTACCTTTGTGCATTTAGGTAGTGATGCCGCTCAACACATGGTTGTGCTAAATGGCCAACAGGTGCATATGTAAGGCATTCACACGTATGTTTGACTCAACACGCCTTACCAATGTGTATCATCCAGGCATATCAACTGTGTCATCTGAACACTTACAACCTGAAAGGTTACATGGCCTATAACCTTGCATATGTGCTGTGCTGTGTTTGCTTATCAAATATGCGTAAAAAGGTTTAATGATGTGCTTTACTTATTATGTCTTGTAGCTGGATCATTCGCTTACACAGAAACTGAGACTGCTAATGTTAGCAACTCGAACCTCACTGGAGAGTGCCTTCATCTGTGCAAGAAGTGCAGTGCAAGGAGTGAGTGTCATGCCAGATGTTTTGGTACTTGCCAGATTCATTATGCATCCTTCTCACAATTGAACTTCTTGGAGGTGAAGTATAGGCCATGGAAAGTTGTGTCAACATGATGCATGTCTTTCAGCCTCAGACTAGTATTTAGGATTACAGTTTGCCTTTCTGGGAAAGACAACATGAAAGTTGTGTGTGAGGGGAACGATAATCCTAGTGCCAGACAATGCTAATGTATGTGGTAGTGGATGCACAATAGAACATGATGTGGGTGTGAATGTTGCAGTATGCTGGTAATTTGTACATGCCATGATATTGTGAACATGTATTAATTGGTGGCATGGTCCACCGTAGAGTTGCCACAGATTAAATATGGGAAGTGCCATTTCCCTCTGTATTAACTGGTGTACTTTACCAGCATCCATAGTTACATGTAATGACTACCAATTGATCTGTATAGGTAGCAATGTGTAATGAAATGGCTCCTTGCCTTATGAATTACTGAATGTTGTGATGCAAGACTTGCTGTTACCACATGAAACTTCTGACTGTGTTCAATGCCCATGGCATCAAGGTCATTGCAGGATGCTCAAGACTCACTACTACACAGTGAAGGTGGAAATGTGTACCATTCAATGGGCACAAATAATGTATATGTTTGAACACATACTCTGTACTAAATTGTTCATATTTTGATCTGGCAATGGCGTTACATTTGCACAGTCTAACAAATTGGTTACCTATGCAATTCGGTCCATCACCATCAGATATGCTAGGTCTAGGTATGTGTATAGTCACTCGAAGTAGTAAGGTGTATGTAGGGTGTAGGGGCAACTACCTTAGGTGCAATGTTAATTATGAGAGTTCATGATGTTGATACCTGTTCCTAGTCAGCCTATGAGTGACATATATTTTCATTGTTTCTACAAACAAAATGACCGCTGACGATTTCAACAAGCGTAAGGTGCACTACCACCACATAAAGTGTGTTGCTAAATCATGCAGGGCCATGAATCGATGATACCAGGCAGAAAAAGGTCGGGCAGTGGTCTTGATTTCCCAGGGGCCCACCAACCACCACCACTGGAATCTCAGCCAGCCATGGACCCTCATAAGATGCAATTTCTAGCACCTCAACCAGTGGACCCTCACTAGCATCAGCACCCACACATCAGCCCATAGAATGGCCCTCAAAGTATGAATTTGACAAGAGGAAGGACATTTAACAATCAACAACAGCGTCAGCGTCCCGGAAAGCGGCCAGCGCCAACCACAGTGCCTGTTTCATGATGGAAACGTCAGACTGTCGCTTGTCTTATAGTCATGCTGAACTGTTAGCAATAGGTCCACACCGTGGTAAGTGTGGCAGAGATTAGATGGTTTTAAATAATCTTAACAATAGTTGTGAACATTTTAATTTTAGTTTTGGCACCGAACGGCAGTTCTTGTCCCTTCTGGTTTTTCCCCTATAGCCACCTCGAAAGGGCATTGCATTTGGGCGGCCTTAATCAATGCCCGCTCGTTAGTAAAACACACCCAGGATATTTCTGAGTTCCTCTCAGATGAGCTGCGCGATTTATTATTTATAACTGAGACGTGGCTCAATGAGTTTGCAGCCCCAGTCATTGAATTAGCCATCCCGGTGGGGTACAAAATAGCCAGGGCTGACCGCAAAGTGGGAAGAGCTGGAGGTATAGCGGTGGTGTTTAGGGATACATGGATCTTTACCTGTGGGGAGACTCAGGTTATTGGGGACGGGAGGCGCTTGATTTCTCCATCACTATATCTCCTCACTTTACGTTGGGTGGTACATTGGTGTATAGGCCCCCTGGCCCTACAGGAGCCTTTTTGAAAGCTCTAGACGAGGTCATTGTTCCCAGGGCTTTGCACTTCTCAAATGTCTTACTTCTTGACGACTTTATTATTCATTTGGATTGTGTGGAGGCAAGTGACACTAGGGAATTATGTGATTTACTCAACCTGGCTCAACTCACCCAATGGATTAGCTCTCCGTCACATTGTTGTGGGCATATTTTAGACCCGGTTTGCTCCAATTTCCCTTTATGTGTTCAGGAACCCCTTCGAGTTTCCTGGTCGGATCATTATTTGATCCATTTCTCATGGACCATTCAGATGCCTTATTTTATTAAGGGTCATCACTAAGGCAGACCTTCGCAAAGAATTGACCCTTCTGCTCTGAGTCGAGTCCTGTCAGACAGACGCCCTGCTGCTGCCAAGGATCTGGGAGGAGCTTTAGAGAGCTTCACCAACTGGATTTCCCAGGCAGTGGAATATCTATCCCCACCCCTCTCTTACAAGTGAGTAAAAAGAAATGCCCCTTCTAAACCTTGGTATTCTAGTAGGCTTAAGGAGCTAAAACAGATGTGTAAACAATTGGAATGAAGCTGGAGACAGGCTTATTGCCCTCTGGCCAAAGCAGCATTAAGGAAGGCTCAGAAAGTATACTATGCTGCTATTAGGCAGGCTAAAAGTAGTTATTATGCGGAGCACATTGCCATGTCTAAAAACAACTCCAAAGACATTTATTCAATCGTTCAGAGCTTTTTAACTCCCGGCGCAGAGCACATTGCCTTTCCTGCCTCTGATACATGGTGTGAGGCTGTCTTGTTTTTTCATCGATATGATCCAGACTATCCAGGACAATTTTGGGACTAGTACCCCCGGGCAGGTGGGGCCTCCCTCTCATAATACCCCAGTTTCTAATACATTTTTCTCATCCCTGATGGGATTCTCTCCTATTGCCCCGCTTGACTCAATGTCCATCCTTAAATCACTGAAATCGGGTTCTCCAGCTGACCCTTGCCTGGCTAGGCTGCTAGCAGCAGCTGCTGAGGTGGTTAATCCTGAGGTTAATACCATCATTATGTCTCTTAAGACTGCCCCAGTCCCACTGGAGTGGAAACAGGCCAAACTGCTACCGCTATTAAAAAAGCCTCTTCTACGCCAGCTAGCTACCGACCCATTTCTCTTCTCCCGGCTGTGGCAAAAGTGTGAGAAAGCGGTCTATAAACAGCTCGCCAACTTTGTTAAGACATCAAGCTCTCTCCACCCAGCCCAATCGGGATTCAGGGCCACTTATCGCACAGAGATGGCCCTTGTTAAAATAGACGGTGGCTATAAGAGAATGTCTGAATGCAGGCGGCAGAGTGGCTCGGATTTTATTGGATCTCTTTGCCTCCTTTGATACGGTGCCCCACCACCAACTTCTTGTCTGTCTCTCAAGCATCGGCGTCTCGGGTTTGGCATGGGACTGGTGCAAATCATTTCTAGATTATAGAACACAGCAGGTATGGTTGCCTCTGTTCTCCTCGGCCCCAAGAAAGGTGACCACGGGAGTTCCGCAGGGCTCCACTCTGAGTCCTCTTCTTTTCAATGTATATGTTACTCCCCTGATCTATCTAGCAGAGGAGCTGGGAGCTAAAATCATAGCTTATGCAGATGATACACAGCTCCTCTTCACATGGAAGGAAAATGACTTGTCCCCGGGTCGGGCCAAAAATTGTCTTTCAGCCATCTTTAAATGGCTCGCATTGGCTCAGCTTACGTGCAACAAGGACAAGTCTGAGGTACTTCTGTATGGGTTCTTTACCCCACAATTTAGGAAGGCACTCTGGCCCACAGAGTATCCACTACCTAATTCGGTAGGCAATCCTGTTAAGAATCTGGGGGTCTGGTTCAGTGAGGAGCTCCGGTTTTCCATGCCGACAAAAAAACTTGCTGGTTTGTGCTTTGGCACATTGAAATCACTCAGGAAGTTCATTCCACTGCTACACAGGCCAGCCAAGGAAATGGTGACTCTCGCCCTTATTTTGTCACACATTGACTATGCCAATGCTCTGTACAATGGCTTGCCCGGATACCAGCTGAAAAAATTGCAAATAATACAAAATGCTGCTGCCAGAGTTCTGCCACGCATCCCAGGAAGATTGGCTTCCGTGCCGGGACACTCCTGAGTATCCGTGCACGATATGAATGCTAATAACATAACATAACATAACATGGGGGAAAAGGTAGAAGCAATTGGAGGGATCACTCGGCTTCCATTACTATATGTCTAAATCAAGACAGAGTGATTTCACGGGTTGTCCAGTGTCCTCCGGTATTGTTTATGTACCCTCAAACAATATTTGCCACTAGTGATGTTAAGTGATTACCATTATGGTGTAGTATCAGGCAGCTTCATCATTTGGTTTGACTTCAGCTATGCAGTTCACTTTGTTCACTGTGGATGGCTATGTGGCCTTGTTGGTCCCCAATCACACTTTGGAGCCGACGAATAGCTGGTGTTGGTGGTCCATCACCGCCGCAATCAAGATCACATTCTCCTCTTGACTGAACCTGCATTTCATCTTCCTCTACCCTTTGGACTCTGGCTGGCCATCCTGGCTGGTAGTGAGGTAAGGGGGGTGATGTCTTGTGCTGTGCTCCTTCCTGGGTGCTCCATTCTGCAGTCAGGGAAGTGTAATTTTTTTCCCTCTCTAGCGGCGTTTTTTTGAGTTTTTTTCAAGCTAGGCGCAGAAAAGTGACATTAGGCCAGGTAGCGTGTTTTTTCTTGCTGCTAATTGACCAAAAGTCAGTTTTGTTTCACGACTTGACGCTCATGTTAGCATTGTTTTTTTCAGCCGCAAACTTTTCCTAATGCCACTAAGTGCCGTATTTTAAATATGATGCTGGCATGGCAATAGGAATTGTCGTATGGCAGCAGTAAATTTTTTTACTCTGCTGTGTGAAAACAACGGAGCGCCATTTCTTGTGAATATAACCCGATGTGTGCAATTTTAGCGTTCATGACTGGTGTTGCTCGCTAACGCTCGGCGCTAAGTGTAATTATGCCAATGAACTTATGTTGCTGCTATGCAGATGAGAATTGCTCTCTGGTACTTGAGTGAGGCTTCATGCCACCTAGCAAACAGCTGTGATTAGTACTAAAGGACTTAGGTGCCGATTGCGATCCGGTAAAAACCGGGTACGAACCGTCGGTCGGAGAGTTTTCTTCGTCCGACTCGTACCCGGTCGGAAAACTTTACAAACATGGAATTACGATTCGCACGGGAACACCATTTCCATACGAATCGTAAAAAACACCGACCGACGAAAATATACGTACGAATGTGATCCGGGAATGCTGCGACGTGACGTCGGGACGCTTTCAGGCAGCGTTTCACGACCCAGGAAGTACGATTCGAACCGACAGCAGTCCGGACGGCGATATTTTCACGGCACCCAAAAAGTGCCGGAAAAGCGAAGTACGGCGCGAAACGACCAGAGTAGGTGGCCCGGTACGCGCCGTACCCCCCCCAGCCCCCGTATGTACGCGCTGACCCCCCCCAGCCCCCGTACGTACGTGTCGAACCCCCCGTGTATGTATACACCCGTGTACGTTCGAGTCGTACCCCCCCGTGTATGTACACCCGTGTACGTTCGAGTCGTACCCCCCGTGTATGTACACCCGTGTACGTGTCGTACCCCCGTGTATGTACACCCGTGTACGTGTCGTACCCCCGTGTATGTACACCCGTGTACGTTCGAGTCGTACCCCCACCCGTGTATGTACGGTGCGTACCCCCAGCTGGGGGTACGCACCGTACATACACGGGTGGGGGTATGACTCGAACGTACACGGGTGTACATACACGGGGGTACGACACGTGCACGGGTGTACATACACGAGGGGGTTCGACACGTACGTACGGGGGCGGGGGGGGGTTGGCGCGTACGTACGGGGGCTGGGGGGGGTCGGCGCGTACGTACGGGGGCTGGGGGGGTCGGCGCGTACATACGGGGGCTGGGGGGGGTCGGCGCGTACGTACGGGGGCTGGGGGGGGTCGGCGCGTACGTACGGGGGCTGGGGGGGTCGGCGCGTATGCGGGCACATGTCTCCATGGTTGCTATGGGTGTTCGGTGCGGACGGTGTTTTTTCCATACGGTTGTAACATCGGACGCACGGGATGGATCGTGATTCCGCGGTCGGACTTCACTTTTCACATTTGTACGGTAAATCGTCCGAGGACGTGTCGGACACATTTTCCGACCCGAGGACGTGTGGGGAATAATTCCCAATGCGGTTCGTATGGACTTTTTACCATGCGAATCGTGATTGGCAGTTTGTACGGCACTTGTACGATTCGTACGGTAAAAAGACCGGATACGAGTCGTACGGGGAATTTTTTTGCCGGATCGTAATCGGCACCTTAATGTTAATCTGGTTTGTCAAAACTGAGATCTGCACATAGCTCTCGCCCAGTGTGAATCAGGTTTGCAACCTCACGTGCTATATAATGTTATGTGGGAAGGTACAATCGATGTATATTGCTTCTTGTTAAAATGTGTGCTCAATGAGGGTCACGTGAGTCAGCCTTACTGGCCATCAGTACTTTCCCAGGATAATAAAGTCTTGTATGTTCTTGACATTGAGTAGAGTCCTTAGTGGCTTCGAATCAATCCAATGTTCTTGCCAGAAACGGCAGAAACCAATAAGTACCTGTCTCCAAGGGTACGGGTACTGCCCTCAGGGGCAGTGGATCTGCACGGCGAGCCTGCTCCACTGTGCCGTTGTTTCCGACTTTGAACTTCTAGGCACTCAAGCTTGCACTGTCTTCAGTAACAACAGCCTCCATTTACCATCTCATGAGCTTTGGCTCCTCTCCAATTCTGGAAATGCACCCACAAGGAACAATAAGGGGCAGATTTACAGTTCTATTTACAATGCGGCGCACCGTGGCGCACAGGTGGGCAGATGCGCGTTGCATCCCCCCCCGCGGAAAAGCAGCGCATTGCTGGAGTTGCGTTGCAAGCACGATGCAGCTCCAGCAAGGCTCGGGGTGCCCCTATCTCTAACATGTTGCATCAATCCTTATGCCTGCAGGCGCAGGGTTTTGACACAGCATGGCCGTAAAAGTGACTGAGTGAAATCTTGTAGATTTCACTCAGCCACTTTTAGGAGGCGTTCCTGCGCCAGAACGCCCCCCCCCCCGTGCAGGAACGCCCACATGTGGCGCAGGGCTTTACAACGTGACGCATCTCCCTAGATGCGTCACGTTGTAAATAGCCCACAGCATGGCCTTGGCTTTGCGCTGCCGCTGCATAACAAAAGTGACGCAATGGACGCGTGCAAATCTGGCGTAAGGGGCTTGTAAATTTGCCCCAAAGGCTCTACAGTGGTCCTGGAAATGAGAGTAAAACTATGGTACATCATTTCACATTCCTAATGCTGCACCGGACGATACTGCATTTGCATTTACTGTTGGAAGAATGACAAAAAACTACTGAAACAAGCCATGCTGATAGAATTATCACACAAATGCATCAGGTGAGAAAGTACTGTAGGGACGGAAGTTCTGACGCTCATGGTCGGAATGGGGCAGAAATAAGGCCCGCACAACAAAATAAAAGTGGACCAATTAGCGAATCAGATAGCTAAGAAAGTGACCCACATTTGCTAATCCGGGCAGTTTTGTAAAGAAAAGCTGTGTAGATGTTTTGCAGGGTATGTAAAACTGCATGCATTTGTGCTTGCTACAGACAATATTTGTGGTAATTTCAGAGAATTCAACAGTAAAATCCAGGCCACTAGACCATAAATAAGTTCACAAACAGCTTAAACATTGGTTATACACTGATTTGTCATACTAGCCCTTTGTGCATGGCCAGATAGCCATATAAGCAGGGGCTTTTATCGGGCCGGATCCCTCCAGGGCTGCAATAACGGCATTATAGACCCCTAGGAAAAGCAATGCACCCAGCCCTGCCTACACAACCACTCACAGGAATAAAAATGTTTAACGGAGGGGGCGTGGCCAACTGCCGAGGGAAATGGCCGCATGATAGCTGAGCTCCGCTGTGCCATTCCCGTACTATCCGTATAACTCCAGCTTGCCCTGGCCACCTTCGCCCTATCCTGCGCCTGTGGTCCTCGGGGGCGTTTATGCGGCAGGACGGGCCCTGATCTGCTGTGAAGGCTCCTGAGGTACTGTGCGTGCCCAACTCTTCCCTGGGCGCGCACGGAAATCGTCGCCGGGATTGTTGCGTGGTGTGAAGGCGGCAAGTGTTGCCGGGTGGGACCGTACCAGAATCTCTCGCCCGCTGGTGCGGGCTTCGACGCCACGGCTGCCTCTACACTCAGAGGCCGGGGTCTACATTTTTCATTACCAGCAATCCCCTGGAGGCTACAAGTTTCCGGTAAGCCAGCCTGAAGCAGCAGACGGCGTCCCGTGGCCTGAACACAGGTCTGCTCGTCCCTTTGGCACCTCCAGGGGAAATACTGAGGCTCTCCTGGCCGCGGTGTGCTGGCTCTACCTATTTGTTCCTGGGCCCCTGTGCACGCCGAGACGTCCCAAGATTGTGCAGTTACAGACAGCGTCGGAATGGTTGACCCAACCTTGGACGCTGGCAGGCCCGCTGGGGGGAGCGGTGCTGTTCAACTCTTGCCACATCTGGTCTCCGCAGTAGAGGTCGGGCATTCCCATATTTTCACACTCTACGTTAGTGTCTCCCACATATGCTTGAACTGCTCCCATTGGACTTTGCTGCGCCACCTGTGCCCTGATACAAGTAGTCGGGGGGTGCCTGGTAGGTGAAAACTGACAGGCTGGTGTGGGTTGATACCCGCGGCGGCCAGTAGCCGGTGAGGCTGATCCCCATTTCTTTTCCGTCACGGATTGGGGCCACAACCAACAAGATGGTGACAGGCCGCAACAGCCGCAACGTGGTCCAAGCGAAACGTGACAAATTCGCGTGGCAGGGGAATCAGGTGGGGATCAGCCTAATTTAAAAACCCCTGGGGGGCGACCGGAGCCCACACTTCAGGACATTTTATCAGCAATAACGACAGTGCGCACCTCCCTTGAAGCCAGTATTATCACTGTAGCCACGGAGGTATCCCTGATAAGAGCAGACATGCAGAAAATGTCGGAGCGTGTTGGGGATGTTGAGGTAACCACTACAGAACTTAAATCTGATTCAGAGCTTCTCAAGTGGCAAGTGTCGGAGCTCCGGACTGCTGAGGAGGCACTAACCCTGCAACTGGTTGACTATGAAGGCCGCATGAGAAGCAACAACGTCCGCATCCTGGGTGTACCGGAGCGGGCGGAGGGGCCGGCGGCCGACCTTTATGTGGAAGAATTGATCCTCCAGCAGCTGCAGCTGCGGGGCCTCTCAAGATGGTTTTCAATTGAATGTGCCCACCGTGTGCCAGGGGGCAGACCTCGGCCTGGGGCGCCACCCCGACTTCTCCTAGCAAGGGTGTTCAATTACCGCGATAGGGATGTTATTTTACAGACAGCAAGGGCGGCCCCACCAATAATCATTGAAAACAGCAGGGTCATCTTCTTTGCCGACTTCACTCTGTGGGTCCAGAAACAGCGGTGCAGCTTCCCGGAAGTGAAGCTCGCTCTTAGGGATCAAGATATTAAGTTCGCAACGATGTTTCCAGCCAAGCAACGAATCGAGTCGTATGGAAAACTTTGGTTCTTCTCCAGGCCGGAGGAGCCATGGGACTGGCTTAAGGGCTGGAGAACTGTTGGCAAGAGATGCCATAGGTCGACGGGAGGTGCTGGGGGTCCTAGCGGCCACGGACGTCGACAGGGGTCACCTACGTTGGAGGACTCGACGACTCGGAGTCCGGAAGGATGATTGACTCAGAACTGCAAGTACATAATCCACCGAGAGAGGTGGAGGTTCTTCACAGCTCTTCAACGGTGGCCATAGACTGTACTTGACTGATCTTTAACTTATTCTGTTTGCTCAGATATGCAGATTGTCTGTGATGGGGGTGGGTAGGGTCTTAATTGTTTGAGAGTCTTCTAGCTACGGGAGTGTTGGCACTGTCGTCAGGCTATAGCAACAGGTTCCGTGACTTTGATTTAAATATCTGTTCGGGGGTTGGTGGGCCAGGGTGGGCATTGTTTTTTCTCATAGATGCTCTAGGGAGTGGGGTTGTATCACATTCCTTGAATGTTAAGGGTGGGCGACAGGTGCTCTGCAAGTTGGGGTGGCAGGTGGTTCAATGCCCGTCCTGCAGGGAGGGGAGAGGGAGTTGGGTTGGGGGGCCTAGGGGAGGGGTGTGTTTTGGGTTCTGTATTTGATATTTGTGTACTTTTCTTTATTGTCCTTTTAGGTTTTTTTATCTGTAGATGTCAATGTTCGGCGTTCCCTAATTTTCCATGGTCACACTGTGATTAGTACTACTAAATTCCACATCATTTGCTTCTGGCAGTCCACAATACAGTATTTTGTGTCGTGAGGGCACCCGGGGGTTACCCCTGCGGCCAGATACCTCTTGCTATGCTCTCTTCCTCTTGACCCGCATGATGGTGACTAACTTTACGCTCAAATTAGCGACATGGAATGTTAACGGCCTTGGGGACAAAATTAAGAGGGGTATTGTACTACACTATATAAAAAGGCAGGAACTTGACATAGTGATGTTGCACGAGACACACCTAATTGGAAGCACTTATGGAGCCTTGCATAAGAAGGATTATTGACTGATAGCCCACTCTGGATTCACCTCGGGCCCCAGGGGTGTGGGGATTCTCCTTCGAAAGCTGTCCATACATTGTGCATAATACCTGGACTGACGTGCAGGGTAGATATTTGGCAGTCACGGGCTCCTGGGAGGGACGTGTTCTTAATATTGTCTCAGTTTATGCCCCTCCAGGGTTGCAGAGATTGACGTTGCGCGATATAGGTGCCCTGCTGTTAGAACTACCATTGGGAATTTTGGTGATGAGGGGGATTTTAACTTAACAATGGATGGTACTCGGAACCGTTTCCCGGCCCGGGAGGACCCACCGAGGGGCTCGCAATTATTCAAGTTCGCTAATGCCCTGGAGGTAGTTGACATATGGAGATGGCTTAACCCACTACATACACACTACACGTTTCAGTCTGGGACACACGGTAGTCAATCTCGCCTTGATCACATATTCACGCACGCCCAGGATATCCACGCCTTCACAAGCGCCCCTTGCCTGGCTTGCGGGATCTCGGATCATTCTCCTGTCCTTACGTCTTTTGCAATACAACGGGCCAGGCGCCCCGGTACTATAACCGTACAGCCATGGGCATTGAGGATCCCTCACATTAAGGAAGCTCTACGTAAAGACACAGAATATTACTTTGCCGAAAATGTGGGCTCCGTCGACTCGGCATTGACACTATGGGGGGCGTTTGGAGCCGTGATAAAGGGTAGAGCCCTCTCCTTGGTGGTGGGACATAGGAACGAGAGATCCAAAAGGGTGATCGAGATTGAAGCAGAAATACTAGTTCTGGAGGAGGCGGTTGCGAGCGGCTCTGACCACGCAACTCAGCATAGCCTTAAAATCAAGAGGCAGGACAATAAACAGTTACTTATGGAAGAAGCTACTATGCGCTCCCTGTCTTCTCGACAGGCAAACTCCTGGCATGGCTAGAGCGTAAAGAGCAGGCTTCATGTTGGGTCCATGTAATCACAGCCCCGGATGGTACACTTCTCACAGATCCTCAGCTTATAGCTGACACCTTTGCGTCTTATTTTGAGGTGGTGTATACCAGCTCGCTGACATCTCAAGCTCCGATGTCAGCTGACCTACTGGACACTATCGAGGTGTTCAGCATCTCCCCACAGGATAGGGAGGCGCTCGAGGTGGATATCACTAAGTCTGAGATTCAGAAGGCTATCCATTGTGTCCGTTCTGGAAAGGCGATGGGTCCAAACGGACTTCCCATCGAGCTTTTTAAACCCATGGCCATGCTGTTGGCTCCGCACCTGTTGAACCTTTATGAGGAGTGCTTTAAGTCGGGACTTCATCTGGCTGATGTCCGTAACGCTGCCATCGTGGTCATCCATAAACCCAACAAACCGGTCGAAGATTGCAAATCCTACCACTCTATTTCCCTCCTGACAGTCAAGGCAAAAATCTTGGTCAAACTATTGGCCAATCGACTTCCTCATATTACCGACTTAGTCCACCCGGATCAATCCGGAGTCATGCCCGGCAGAAACACGGCCCGAAATCTATGGAGGGTGAATGGGGCTCTCGGTAGGATTAACACTGTCGGTCCTATTATCTTTAGATGCCAGCATAGCGTTTGATACCATCGAATGGGACTTCCTTTCCGCTGTGTTGGCTCGCATGGGGTTTGGGCCCAAGATGATACGCTGGATTAGGTTATTATATACTTAACCCACCGCACACATAGTCGTCAATAACCATCATTTGGCCCCTTTCAATCTACGTCGGGGCACGAGGCAGGGGTGCCCCTTGTCTCCTTTACTCTTCGCACTGGTACTGGAACCATTGGCCGTCTGGGTTAGGGGGATCCTGCGATTCGGGGGCTCAAATGCACAGTGGACCATGAAGACCGCATTTTGTTATACGCTGACGATATTCTCTTATATCTAGCCTCTCCAGCGCGATCTATATGGCGGGTGCTGCACATTTTTCATATATTTGGTTCCCACTCAGGATATAGTATAAATTGGTTCAAGTCCCAGATGGATGCGCTTTGGGGTGATCCCCCCACCAGTCCAAGGGGCTATGAGATACCGGTCACATCTCGTGGCTTTCGCTATCTTGGCATTTTCGTCACCCCAGATGCGAACATCTTTTATGAACATAACCTGCTCGGGCCTCTTCAACGCCTTAAATCTGATGCCCTTCTCTGGCGATCTCTCCTGCTCACCCTCCTGAGACGTGTTTAAGATGCTTGCGCTTCCACGCTTTAACGCTTTCTGTACGTGTTACAAAACACTCCCAATCCTATCCCAGATTCCTATTTTGCCCAAATTGATGTTACTGTACGGGGCCTATTGTGGGAGGACAGAGCCCCTCGCATTGTATTGGCTAAGTTCACAATGGGATGGTACGACGGGGGCATAGGGTTACCAGACCTACGACTCTACTATAAGGCTTCCCAATTGACCGCGATCAACAGCTGGGTGTTATGCCCCCATGATGACCCCAATTTCCGCACAGACTGCTGGCTCATGGGAACAGGTGGCTATATTAGGGCACTATACACAAATCCCCACAAACTGCAGTTAACTGGCCCCAAGGTCCGTATGGTTGAGACTTGGCACAGAGTAACAAGAAAGCTGGGGTGGCATAATCGCTTGACTAAGGCGACACCGCTATGGGAGCCTGAGATGCTGGGTCGACTTAGTCAATGCCCTGGGTTTGATAAATGGGACACAATCTGAATTTCTACGGTGGGAGACATGTGGGTGAGGGGGGAGGATGGCCTCATTTAGTGCCATGCAGACAAAATACCAACTAGCAGCATCGGAGGCATTCAGGTACCTACAGATTAGCCATGCTATTTCGGTGGCCTTGCCAAAGGGATCCCTCTCCCTGACTCTTCCCCTCTGGAGGACAGGTTGCTGTTAGATCCCATAGACCACAAGGCAATATCGCTCACAAATAAAAAGCTTGTCAGCAATCGTGCAGATCCGCTGCAGAAACTAAAAGGGTCCTGGGAAGCAGACTTGGATACCGTGGAAGACGAGGATTGGCGTAACACACTGGCATCCCCCAGGGAAGTAGCCATTCCCATGCGGCTGCGGCTTATCCAGTTGAAAATCCTCCATAGAGTCTACTTCGATGCCAAACTCCTGTTCAGACTGGGTAGGCGCCCTGACCCGCTCTGTCTCCGGCACTGTAACCAAGCAGGCACTTTTGTCCATATCCTATGGGAATGCCTGCAAATACAGCAATATTGGGGCACTGTCACCCGTCAACTTGAGAGAACATATGACAAGCCCCTGACGCTGTCTCCCCAGCTTTGCCTTCTTAATATTTGGTCGGTGACTGACCTCTCCCAGGCTGAACAGGCTTGGGTTTCGATGGGCTTTATTATCGCAAAGCGTAACATTGCACAGAAGTGGGGGGTGGACAGGGTCCCATTGTTGAGAGACTGGGCTGAGGATATGGATGCTGCAATGATTGCAGAAAAAACTGTATTCAAGGGACGGGGATGCCCTAGGAAGTGGGACCACAAATGGGGGAGTTGGAACAGATACAGAGGGGACATTTGTATCTCACCAACGGTAGAGTTGCAGCGCGAAAGACAAGCACGGTTGGACCAGTTAACAGCTGAGGATGGAGCCTTTCCCCTCCCCATCTAGAGCGTACACAACTCCTGGACACACATTATGCGCTGTCTTTGTTACGGTGCTTACTCTCTGCAATGTGCCCCGTGGATGGATGATCATTGGCCAGAAGCATAGAGCTGCTCAAGTTCGTGCTCGAATGTGTGTGGATGTGAAGATCCGGATACACTGTGGGGGGATTGTAATCATTGTAATGATGCTTGATGTATACCGATACCATGTTGTTGAAAATAAAAATTGTTTTGAGAAATAAAAAATGTTTAACGGAAAATTAGTGTTAAATTCTGGTCTGCATGGGAACCCTATGCTCGTGGGGCCCCGGGTAAAAGCCCAGCATGCCATGTATTGAGACAGCACTGTGTCCTACACTGTATCAGACCCAGTAGTAATTAGAAACAGACATTGAAATAGACCCTATAGGGCACTTTTATCATGTTCTTAGATGTAAGGGCAAAACATAGATCGAATACTGAACAATTAATGTCAAACTGGTAAGTTAACATCAGTGATTCAGTTTCTGTTTATATTTCAAATGTTTTACTTAATTCTGCATTCACTTAGAATATTAGCTGTTTCCAAGATGTTGTGTTTCTGTATTTTTTTTGTACATCTTGTATAGTGCATACTTTCAACTGAGTCACCTCCAGGTTTTTATAACTGATAACACAATAAAGAGCTCTGGAGTTGAGGCTAAAGGCAATGCAATTTGCTCACAGTGGCTGTCAGTGGGTCAAAAAGGTGTTCAGAAATCATGGTCATCCAATCCTTGGCCTCTCTGCAGAGGGCACAGTGCAACGGTTATGTATTCCAGGTGCAATTATTATTTTGTGCAAATCTGTGTGAAGGAAGTGGCCAGCAGTCAAAATATTGACAAGAGGAAAGTAAAAGAAAATGCAGGGCTTACAAGTGAGTGGGTGCTTCATAATATGTTTGGGTGATGAAGTGAAGGAGATGTGAGGATCTGTATTCAGGAGGAAACAAAAAGAGTACTGAAGAGGAAAGAGATGAGGTGTACGAATTGCTGATGGACAAGATGTGGAGAGAAAAAGGGTGCACGTGTCGAATATAAAGTAAACATAATGGGAGTGATTGAGACACTTTGAAGACCACCACCACTTCCACAGGCCTCAGTAATATTTAATACACAGATTCATCATTTCAGAATTGAACAATTGTCAGTATTTATTATTTACAACAAAATCATTGTTACTCATTTAACTTAAACAGCTAACATCCACTGACAGAGACAAAAGTTGTGGCTGGCGTTTTTGCATGTCAGTTGTTGTTCTACATACCTGGATACAATAATAGAAAGCTCAGGGAGAAACCAAAATGCCAGTTGAATGGCACACTATGGGAATCACAGAAATGTAGTTGATATGTGTAAGTCATGCCCCTAATTACAAAGGCCACACCCTTTTTTGACCCCCCCCCTTTTTCCATCCCACTTAAAGCCCTGCCTTTAAGACAGTCTGTCCCTGTTCACACTCTTTGAAAGGTTGTGGCCCGCTGCTCCCTTTTGCTTTTCTTGCCTGGTTTATACCTCTTTGTTTATTAGAATCAAAATCTGCCAGCCCACTGGAGGTACTTAAAAATGTATTTGCTCCTGCAGTAGAATGGTAGAATTTGCTATCCCAGAGCCCACCGCAAGCAGACCCCCATCACAGGCCAGCTAATGCTACCTGTTCATGTGATAGAGAGAACGGCGGTTAATGGTGACTTAATATGCAGTGCACATATGTACATCTCTATATCTTTCTCTCTATCTCTCTCTCTCTCTCTCTCTATATATATATATATATATATATAGGGTGAAAGTGCAGCGACTCAGCTTTCTTGAACATTTTTTCTCAGCCCGCAGTGTTTTTTTTTTTTTTAACTCTTATGCACAGGACACTACGACACCCACTAGGGTTTTATTATGCAATGTAGAGCTGCGGATTCCAGAATGCTTTGCGAAGCCCACATGGGTGAGAAGTTACGCCCACCTGAGCGGAAACTCAAATATTTAAGTCACGCAGTGGCTCTACATTTGTTGGCAGTTGTCCTAAGTGAGATGGCTTGTGATCAAGGACTACAGGTTCGAAACACGTAAAGCCCTTATATATATATATAAATCCAACCTTCTTCTTCGCGTAGAAACCCAAGCCACTTGCAATGGCGTGCCATGCCGGGGTCGTGAACCCTTATATATACACACGGTATTGTGATCAAAGTCTCCTGGAAAACAATACGACACAGCCACAAAACGATCCTTCAGCGTGATTAATTCAATCTGCCAAGTCACTCTACGCGTTTCGGAGCATCCTGCTCCTTGCTCAAGCACATTTAGAGTATTGCTGGTGTTGAGGGTGCCTTATACAGGAGCTGCTTTCAACCTAAACTTGAGAACTACCCAAAGTTCCCTGCTTCTTTTTTGCATAATATATGCGTCACTCTATGCCTGAAAGGGTATTATTTTGACTTATGCTGGGTGTCCCTTGTGTCTGGACAAAGATATACCTCTCTGAAGATCTCTAATGAGAGCAAAACACGTGTCAGGGGCTGCTTTTATTAATTTCAAGTTGGCTTGGCTGGTATTTTACCAATTTAAAGCTGTAATGCGGTGCCTGGAGTGGTAAAAGGCTTTTGTCATATTACAGCTCGGCATGGATGTAACCGTTCTAGTCCTATGCTTAAACACTTTGCTGTAGAAATGGCAAGGAGCTTCTTCCCACCTAAACTTGAGTTCTATGCTTCTATTTTTGCAAATATATATGTACTTCCTCACACAGTCCACCTTCTCGACTCGTGACAAGGGGGCACTGGTACAGATCCATCCACAGGTACAAATGGTTCAAGAAAATTATCATTTATTGATTACACCAATTTTTCAGTGTAAAGTGCGAACAAAAGTTATTACAAAACTCTAAATGGCTGATGTGTTTTGTCTAAATGCCTTCAACTGGGCCAAACCTACTGTCATGGTGGACGCCATTATTTCCTTGAAATCAGGGAGATGGGGCACTCAAATCCAAAGGGATGGAGCACCCGGTAACTATAAAGTTAAAAATAAATGTTTCCTTTGGATAGGACCTATGTCAGACAATTCCCACCAGGAGTACAACAACATTCATACCTCAAACTAACCTTTTTTTCAATTTATTCAGAATGAATTAAAGCACTTATAAACAACAAACCATTTTTTTAAAAAATATATATTTTAATCAATATAAAACTGTACAGGTTTTGATTCCACACAGGTAATTAATAAAATCTTTAAAAAACATATACATTCATATACATTCTAAACACAGTGGGCCCGATTCACAGAACAAACTTAAGACATAATCCTAAACTTAGTACCATTTTGGTATTCACAGAATGCACTTACTACTTCTGGTATTCACAGAATGAACGTACTACTTTTGCGATTCACAGAATAAACTTACTACTTTTGCTATTCACAGAATGGATTTAAGACTACTAACTTTACGTCCGCACTCGGGCTGGAAATTCCGGCCCGGAGGCGGAGCTTCCGGCCCAGAGGCGGGGCTTCCGGGCTGGAGGCGGGGCTTCCAGGCCGGAGGCGGAGCTTCCGGCCCAGAGGTGGAGATTTTAAATCTCCGCCACTGGCCGGAATCCCCACCTCCGGGCCGGAAGCTCCGCCACCGGCCCGGAAGCCCCGCCTCCGGGCCGGAAGCCCCGCCTCCGGGCCAGAAGCCCCGCCTCCGGGCCGGAAGCTCCGCCTCCGGGCCGGAATTTCCGGCCCGAGTGCGGACGTAAAGTTAGTAGTCCTAAATCCATTCTGTGAATAGCAAAAGTAGTAAGTTTATTCTGTGAATCGCAAAAGTAGTAAGTTCATTCTGTGAATACCAGAAGTAGTAAGTGCATTCTGTGAATACCAAAATGGTACTAAGTTTAGGATTTTGTCTTAAGTTTGTTCTGTGAATCAGGCCCAGTGTTCCTAAATCTCAAAAACTGAAAAGGAGAATAGATAAAGACAATCAACTATGTCTTTTGAATGTTAATTTGGATATATGCATAGACAGCAAATGCATGGGTCTCAGTTCCCTGTCTATAACTAACTGCTGACTTATCCAAATTTAACACCAAACATAATCTGTGCGTCGATGCGTTTCAGTGGCAAATTCACAATAGGATCACCTACTTCAGGACAGAGATTTTCTCTCCTTTAAAAATCGATCTTATAGCAACTTTGTGTCAATCCTAGTACGTGGTAGAAATAAAAATAAAGATATGCATATCACTTACATGGACTTCAAAAAATAGCTCATAATTCAATTAAACTCATTTTTTAGAGAATAACAATTTACATAATGTAATCTCACAATTTGGTCCAGATCCCATGAAGATATACAATGTGTAAGTGCTCTAAACATCCCAAATTGGGACTCTGTATAGGACCCAGGCCACTCCACTCACACGCTTATTAATAAACAGAGACGCACCAAATCAGGCACACCTATGTTACGTTTTGTGACTCACTGGTGCCTCTGCACTCAAGTGAGATGTTCTCCAGATCAAAGGGAGTAAAGGGTGGTGTTACAACCAAATCTATAATGTTATAAAAGACTCATCATTTTTAGTTCCACTATCTTAACATTTTGACAACTCACTAGGGCATTTTCAATTAATTCCATCCCATATTACCTCTTTTCGTATAGAATAAAAGGTCATCACTTTTGAAGTATTACAGGCCGGTTCAATGTGGGTCCAATTTTATAGTTCCTAAAAAAAGGCTTACAGGCAAGGTTACCCCAGATTTGATGCACTTAATGAATGTGCAATTTGTTTTGTTAATCATAAACTACCTTGTTTTGTTCTATAAAGGATTAGTTTAAATCTGAACCAACCTCACCTTAAAAGACTGACTTGAGATATCAGTCATGAGTAATTAATATATAAAACTGGAACACATCTCTGAAAAACATTTTTTTTAAATATTTTAGTCGTCAATGTCATTTATTCAAAACTGTTTGCATGGACTGTTGAAACTAAAAAACTAAAAACATATCTCACCAAGTATCACACAGATATCGGGTTTCAATGTTTCCTGTCTAATTGGCAGAAGAATCGCTTTTTCGTGGCTACATGTAATATAAAACCATATATAAGATTTATGTACACATATATTGTGGGTATCTGTATTTTTAGTCACCTATAGTGCAAATCCCAAGTTCCCTAGTGCTCTATATTAAAACATGGCTTGGGGTAGGCACCCCCTTCTTATAGTGATTAAAAAACAACACCGCCCGATAAGTCCATAAATGTCTATCAGGGTAATGACCTAATCTTATGTGAGTAGCAGCTGCGCTTTTGGCTCAAAACGCAAAGCTATGTGTCAGATTCCTACTAGATGAAAGAGGTATCGCGCATAGCTCTAATGTCCTCACCTTTTAAATCCGACGAAATCCGCGTGTCTTGAAGCCTTCCCTCGACCGTGGTTTGTGTATAACTGAACCTCTCCGGGATACTGCCACTCATTTATCCTACCTCGTGTGTCCTATTTGTGTAACGTCGGTGGATCTATTGCCTCGTTTATAGGTCTCGCCTGACCCAGCGCATGCGCTGGACTGGCGAGACTTATTGAGAGGGCTCCAAAAAGTGCTACCAGGCCAGCCTAGAGCTACAGTGCATGCGCGCGGGCGCGCGCGCCGCACTTGACTGTGATTACTTTCACTTTCACGGCCGCACGGCCAAAAAGGGCTACCAGGCCAGCCTAGAGCTACAGTGCATGTGGGCGGGCGCGCGCGCCGCGCTTGACTGTGATTACTTTCACTTTCGCTTTGATGTTTGATCGCGATCGCGATCACTTTCATGTGCGTCCGCTTGTTTTTTTTTTATCACTGAATGCAGAAGGTAGCTAGCAACTCCTTTCAACAAGTTTAACATCCAGAATTGTCGCTACTCTATTATTCACCTGTTTGAAAGGCGAACACCCACAAGTGGTGACCCAGATGTATTAAATTTATGATTTCTACTTTCTTAGTTAAACCAAACCAGCAGTAGCTAATTTTGTCCTACTGTGATACAAACTGTGATTCTAATAACGCACTGTAAAGACCTAAGTGGTTGGGTTTGCACAGAGCTGTTTTTTTGTTTTTTTTTGACGACACGTTTTTATAATCACATTCTATGAGCATATGGGGGCTCTTCATTATCTTGGCACTTTTTGTTTTGTTACTGTCTCTGTGTAATTTGCCTGGAACGTCCTCATTTCCAACCTTAGCGAACTTGTACCTTGCACTGATCCTTTCCAACCCCTCTAAATTACATTTGTAGGAGCCATTATTTGACCCACTGTAAAGAGTCACTGTTTCCATCCATAGGACGTATGGGTCACGCAGCCTGATGAAATTCCAAATTTGCAGTTGCAGTTTTATTTACTGGCATAAATGGTTGGCTTATGTGCAAGGTCACTTTAGTACTATGGGCTGTTGCAATAACCAATTCTGGTTACTCACGTGGTATTTGTCCATTGACCTTTGCGTTCTGATTATAACAAACTCTTGCCTGACTGGATTCTAATAAAACATAAATTTGTTTTTTAAACAATCCCTTAATGCATTTTTAATGTCTGCTCTGTTTTACTTTTTTTATAACATTGTTTTATTTTAGCATTTTAGATGTTACTTATGAATCTGTATTTGAATTCCAGTAATTTTCATATTTGCTGCACATGTTGTATGTAATCGTTTCAATTAACCGTAATAAATTTGACCTGCCTCTGTCAGTGTTTCTCAGCTTTCCACCTGTTCCATAAGGAAGGTGGTAATTAAACTCCGAAGGAAAATCCCAAGTATACTGATTTTAATGTTCTCTTTTAGCTGAACATGGTCTCATTTTCAGGCATCATACAGGTGGCCCATTGGTTCAATAGTTGCTGCCCCAGGGGCTGTTGGTTTCGCCTTGTGAGACAATTATTTGACCTCTCGGATATGTGTACACACCCTGTTGAGTTTTTCCGGGTTCTTCTGTCTGTAAGGGTGGGTCGTTGCAAGCTGTTGGGTGATCCTGTGTGAGGGTTGAGTTAGTTTAGGATTGTTTCTGTGGAATGTGTCATATTTGGGGTGCCGGTCATTTGACCCTCTACCCTAACCCATGTCAGCTGTGGCAGTCGGCCTCAGTTCTTGGTGGTCTTTAGGTTGTATAGCAGGGTTCTCCAAAGTATTTTCTGGAGGGCCAGATCCATGCAAGATTTTTAAGATAACTACTTTTATATTAATGGGAATATGCTAAAAATTTGGCATGGATTCGACCCTCCAGGTCAAACTTTAGAGAACCCTGCTGTATAGGATAGAACTCCACTTTCTTGGATCCTTCTGAAAGGTGATATAGATCTGCTTGCAATGCTGACATTGTTTATTTTAATGTCTGACTGCTGTGTTTAGTGACAGGCGTAATCTTAAATTAAGGTTTTTATTTTGTTGTCTAGGTCAGTCATGATGGGTAATCTCAGTGTAGTTATGAGTTTCTTAGTGCAGTGCTGTCCTGTTAATCGGCATCACTGCGTCCCATATTTCTGTCTCCATTTTTTTATCCATCGCCGTCTCCTTTCTCAAGAACATGTGTGCTTTGTAAAATGCTCCCAGAGTTTGTATAGCGGATTAGTGGCTAAAGCTTTGCTTCGTGGGACGTTTTGTGGGATGTATGATATTACAACGCGGGTTTTTACCACGCGTGCAGTTACATCTCATGCGTTACAACGCATGCGATGTTACAACGCTATGCCATTAGAACGCAAGTCTTTACATCGACTTGCGCTAGATGGCGTGCTGACATTAAAAAAGTGTAATTTACTATTCCAACTCCAGTCCACTTAACAGTAGGGAAGGTGTTGGGATAGTAAACTACACTATTTGTAATGTTAGCACGCCATCTAGCGCAAGTCGATGTACAGACTTGCGTTCTAATGGCATAGCGTTGTAACATCGCATGCGTTACAACTGCACAGCGTGGTAATAACCGCGTTGTAATGGCTGTTCCCCCGTTTTGTGTTGTGGGCAAAATTGGATACGAGCTATTGAGCTGAACCAAAGGAGGGTTTGGTTTCCATGTGTGGAAACTGGGGGAGGGAAGATCAAAGAGTGGCATTGAGTCTGAAAAGCAAAAGGCCTTCTGCATTCTCTAGTCTTACGTATCCTAGGGAAGCAAAGATGACCTATTTTCACTGAGGGAAGTGCCATATGGAATATATATTTTCTTTCTTCTGAATATAACGCGGACCTTTTTATGTATAGCTATATGTGTAATTATTAGTGCCTTAAACTCAAATCTTTGCTTGGCTGGTAACAAGTACAGTAGCACCAGACCTTCGCCTCTTGGGAATATTAGGGATCAATCTTTCCACTGCCGCATTCTGCACTCTTTGCAGCCTATCCCCAGTTTCGTTCATCCCTCCAGGTAAAGTACATTTACATAATCCAGCCTGTATGTAATTAAGGCATGCATGATGTCTTCCCGGGTAGAAACTGGAAGAAATGTTAGTCTTTCATAAGTATTTTAATAGAGCAAAACAAACCACTGTTAAGTCCACTGTAGCGCTTATTGAATTGATAGTCTAGTGTCCAGTTGCACCCCCAAAATTCCTGACTACTGCCTTTAGAACGGGCGAGTCCCCCAACACAACTGGCCAGAAGTTCTGTATGTCCAATGGAGATACATTCCCAAAAACACAAATTTCAGATTTATCTGAATTCAGCTGCTTGGCATCCGGTTTTCTACAGCCGAGACCTCCCTAAAAGTTTCCAATCCTAGTGTTATCCGGTTGTTGAAAATCAAGCGACAACTGAGTGTCATTTGCATAAGATACTATATTGAAATCCCAAGGCTGAACTTGTAGGGCCATTGGAGACACTTACACATTAAGTATTGTAGGACTGAGAGCCAATCCCTGTGGGGCACCACATTTTATTTCTCTAAAACAAGAAGTGTAGTGCAGTAAGAACACTGCTTGTTGGCTATTTGTTAACAATAGTTTATTCACTGCCAGGCTTTTCCCATGATACATGCCTTCTACAATCTCTGCAGTAGAATATTAGTGGTGACTCTGCATGAGAGGTCTTTGGGTCATACTGCCCTTTTGGCCTTCCACCTAACCTATGTAAACTGTAGCAGTGTTGTCAGGCGGGGGTTTGCCTATGGGAATCATGTGGTAGGCGGATGTAGTTGGATCAGTAGACGGGTACACTCCCGGGCATAGAGCTGCTGTCTGTAACCCTTGAGGGCTAGCGCTACTGGCTGTGGCAAGTAAGGGATACCCCTACTGTCTCTACTTAAAGGTTAGTGTCAGTTGAGCAAAAGATTGCTTTGCACTAGGTGAGGGGCAGCCCCAAACTCTGTGACACGTGGAAGATGGTTGAGGAGGATATGACTTGTGAAGATGGTTCTTCTTTGTGTGACAGATGCGAACTAGCTTGCGGTATTCACTGAGCGAGTACTATCTCTTAAGTCAGTGTTAAGTGAACATTTGGCCTGTTGCGTGTATCTCTGGATGGACCGCGGTTTATTCAGTGTCCTGGTGCTAGTATGTCCTGTCTGGAACTAAAGGTGAGGGGCAGGCCTGTTGTTAATAAATACTTTTACCCGCATGCACAAGCAGCTCTTTCTTGCCCCCTCACTAATTGATTTGTTTATAAGTAGACGCCAGAGTTACAAAATGATAGGAGGGGAGCTACTGCTGCCATTTTCCTCAATGTGTGAAATTGTGGGAGGATAGATGAACTAGGGCACATGGCATAAGCCAATGTTGGGTGTCCCGTTTACACGCTGGTGTCGTGGCTGCTCCAGTGATTCAGCAGTTGTCGTACGACTGATCAGGCCTATGCCTACGTTGGAACACCTTAGGAACGCAATAGAGGGCACAGGGTTCAGAACCCATTTCCACTCCAGAATTGATCAATTACAAGGGCCACAAACACACTTGCAAGCATCCTTACCTTATTTCCATGCGTCCCGCTCCCCGCCCCCCCCCCCCCCCCCGCCGACCAGTATTCTCGAAGGCCCGGGTATAATGTGAGCCTCGAACATTTCGTGTTAGTCGTTGTTATAATATCCTGTTGGGCCAGTCTTGGGCGAAAGGCTGGTGATATCCTATGGGGATCACTATTAGTCAAGGACGCATTGTTCTCCTGTGGCAGTCCATACTAGTAGCACATTGTGGGCTATGCAGCCAGTTTTACTCCGTGGCACTGCAGTATTCAATAGGCCAGTGTTTGTCAAAAGCACATTGTTATTCAATGGCAATAAATGTTAGCCTGGGGCAGTATGTAATCCGATGAGTTAATTACACAAGAGAAGGGGCGGTGTTATTGCTGGCTGCAGCTACTGAATTAAAACATTTAGTAGCTTCTGTCTTTAATTTATGGAGATCTTGTTTTTAAAGAGGAAATGGAGATTATTCACAGTGCGAATTTACATTTAACTGGAAAACCAGCATAAATGTCACTGGATTAGATTCTGCTTTTCGCAAGTGTGCTTCTGCCATTTGATTTGTTAAGTTGGCCCTACCTTCTCAATTTATATTTGCCTGGAATAATTGAGCATTTTAGAAAATCCCTGTAAGACATAGCTGGCAGCTGTAGGAGCTGAATTCACAGAGGAATTTGTAGAATGATGTCAAGATTCAAACATTGAAAAAAAAAAACATTCTTAATATTGGTAAAGTTTTTCTGAGTCAGTAGTGATCACAGTAAAAAAAAAAAAACCTGCATGTGAACAGAGGAAAAAAATAACGTTTGTAGGCCTGTTACCAATCATCCTGCTCGGAACATTATTTATTGTACTCGCAGAATGAGAATAGTCTTCAAAAGTATCTTTGTGAGAGAAGATAAGTGTAAACTATTTCAAATAATAGTGACATTCTATCAAGACAACAGATTTATAATTCATTGTGTTCATAGAAGTTCAAGTCCTGAAAGTTGGGTAGCCTTGAATGGAATGCAAGCGTGCTCTGCTGTGAATTCAAATCTTGCTGCTATGTTCTCTCTTGTTTGGTTTCTTTTTTTCCCCACCAAATACTTCAGTCCCTAACCACATTGAAAAAGCTTTCTGGGCAAAAAAGCCAGAGCTGAGTACGTTTTGGCTGATTAATTCTGGATGACTTGGGGTTATATAGTTTAAAATGTACTAACAGAATTTTTAGAATCTGTCTTTTTCACTTGAAAGTGGGTGGATTCACACCACCATTTACTAGAAATGTGTAACCACTTGTTCACACAAAAGGCGATGGGGGGAATGATTGCAAATCTAACCACTGGCAATCGCTCCAGGTAGCATTTCAACCCATCAGTGGCCACCCTAGACAAAGGTGCGTCTTGCCTTTTATGCAAATCTGTACTGACTATGGGTGGCAATGTAAGTGCCATGTCCGTTAACTACATAGGGGAAATTCCGTGGCTCTACTCTCCTCACCCTGGTGGCTCCCTACCATGACTACCTCAGAACTTGCTGCTATCATTCATCCTATCGTCTTTTGGATTCTTCTTGTGACAATGCTGCTATGTATTTTCTATTGTTGCTTTTTGTAACTAGGGTTCTTGCTGCTATTGTGTTTACGTATCCTTTTCTATATGATCTACTTTTTAGGGCTCGCGCAGCGAGAGCCCTTTTGTAGGGCGTTTCAAAATGTACCTAGAAATTGCACATGCTCGTGCATGTGCTTTTTCTTTTGTGTTACGGGATTGGCTTGTAATGTAATGTAATATAATGAGGTGCTTATATAGCGCTCTATCACACGACCGGTATCCTGGCGCTTTAAAAGGAGAGTCCCCACCAGAAGTTAATAGGGGCAGCCGAGATGTGACACAGGAAGGGAGGAAAAGAGAGATAATATCAGAGGGAAAAATTACTCCAGCCTAGGGAATAAAAACGTTTTCAGCTTTTTCCTGAAATCCATAAGACTTTGGACCTGACGTAGATCCAAAGGGAGGGTGTTCCATAGCCGAGAAGCAACGGCAGCAAAGGATCTGCCACCTGTTCTGGACCGCCTGAACCTGACTACATTCATCAGAAATGCAGAAGCAGAACGAAGGTTTCTAGTTGGAGAATACCAGCTGAATTTTGTTTGCAGGTTCTTAGGGCCCATTCCATGAGCTGCCCTAAAGACAGTGCACAGAGCTTTGAATTGAATTAGCTGGTGGATCGGCAGCCAACGCAAATCTTGCAAGGCTAATGTGTTTGAGGTCCCTCGCTGCCTATTTAAAGCGAGTTTCGCTGCAATGGCCTGTATTCTGTACAGCTTCCCGATAAGGGTGTTAGGCGCACCCAGATATAGAGAGTTGCAATAATCAAGTCTGCTGAGAATTACGCATCTCACAACCTGCGTTCTAGCAGAGTTAGGTAAGAAAGGGAGGATCTTTCTCAACACTCGGATTAGCGAGAAGCAAGTGCCAACCGTTTTGTTAACCTGAGAATTCAGTTGGAGCTCCTGATCCACTATCACCCCCAGATTGCGTACTGTGCTAGAAGGGGTAATAGGTGTGCCAGAAGGGGACAGCTGAAAGATGGGTAAAAAAGGCTGATCAGATCTTCTGGAAGAACACAGGACCACTTTCGTTTTAGAGCTGCTAAATTGTAACCAGTTCTTCTTAAGCCACTTCGTGGTGTTAGTCATACACTTGTGAAATCTTTCGAAGGAAATGGAATCATTCCCTTCCAAGGAAAACACGAGCTGGGTATCATCCGCATAATTCACCACCTCCACTCCAAAAGATCTAATAAGCGGAATGAGAGGCTGCAAATAGATGTTAAAGAGCACAGGACTAATCCCTGAGCCCTGCGGGACCCCCTGTTGAAAGGAAGACTTGTTAGCGGAGAACGGCTGAAGGCACACTGTCTGTGTCCTGTCTGTTAGATAAGAACAAAGCCAGTCAAGGGCGCGACCGGTCACACCCTGGTCTTTAAGGGCCTGATTCACAGAACTAATTTAAGACAAAATCCTAAATGTACTACTTTTGGTATTCACAGAAGGCATTTAGTAGTAGTAAAGTTAGGATTTTGTCTTAAGTTTGTCTTAAGTCTGTCTTAAGTTTGTCTTAAGTCTGTCTTAAGTCTGTCCTAAGTTTATCTTAAGTTTGTCTTAAGTCTGTCTTAAATATTTCCTCGTCCGGAATGAGAAAGCAATCCAGAATATTCTGGCAGTGTTTTAAAATGGGCTTAGAGTCTGGTGATGGCAGAGAACACTGCTCAGCATTGGACAACTGAGGATCAGGTTCTTCCACCGCCATTGGTGGATCAAAATCCCTAACTATCTTGTCGATTTTATCCTCCAGATAGGAAGCTAACTCATCGCATAAAGCTTGAGTAACAGGAATTTTGTTATTAGCACAGTCAGGTTTAGACAGACTCTTTACTAAGCTGAATATAGCTTTGGTGCTATTAGCTGCTAGAAGAATGGTATTAGCAAAATACTCGGCTTTAGTTTTAGCTATAGTGTTTTTGTACAGATTAAGTTGATTCTTAAAAGTATTTTTATCTGAATCACTATATCCTTTTCTCCAGGCTTTTTCAGCCACTTTACAACCCATCCTGAGTGCTCGCAATTCCTCGTTAAACCAGGGGGCTGAGGCTTGTGCGTGCGTATATTTCACAAACAGAGCACGCAATAGGCCAAAGGCAGGCGCATTGCTCCGCCCATGGCCTATTGGTGTCTATTACGCGCACCGGCCGTCATGTGGTTTCAGTTATCATGCCCAGACACTGGCGTGATAGTTAAAGCCACATGTCTCGCTGTGGCGCTCGCGCGCACCCCACTCCCGGGCTTCTTCGTTTTGTTTTGGATCCGTTTCACTGGGAAGCAAGTAAATGAAAGAACCGCTGACGTCTTGTTAAACGTCCTGGGTTCCAGGCAAAAGCTCGAAATGAACAGTTCACTCTGTTTCCATCTATAAGAAGTGAATAATTTTCCCAAAGCACCATTGCGCCGCCAGCTTACATTTCAATGAAACAGGGCAGACCAGCAGAGCGGGACGCATGGATAGGTCGAGTGGTTTCTTCACATTTACAGGGCTGGTCAGGTGCCAGTAGTACTTGGAACCAAAAGATCCCTTTATCACGAGGACACGTACAGGCATCGGTTTGCCTCGGTCTCCGCCGAATCGTATGTAAAATGTACAGCCATACAATGAAAACGGGCACAAAACTAACAGTGTGACGGGCGAGGCATAACATGCAGTGCGTTTCCCGCAACCTGCCACTGCGCACTGGGGAGTGCACATACAATGACAGCCTCGACTGTGACCCGGGTAGGAATTTAATGTTTTATATATCGTATACCCCTGCAGTAAAACACGATTAACAGGTGTACACAGGTCACAGTGGTAAGAGTATTCGTGTATCCAGTACTTCCGTTCCTACTTGCTCTTAAGGACAGGTCTTTATAACGGCACACTAACGGCCGGCCTCGGGCCCTGCCAGTATTTGAACTCGTCACCATCACGTATTTCTGTGGCGAGGCACCTGCAAGGCATGGCTCTTAGCCAGGCGGATGCAGCCCTACCCTACCTACACAGGTCAGACAAAATAACTTTTAATGTCCTTAGAGACAGACAACCTGTGAAGGGACCGCTCCAAGTTCTTTGCGCTTTTTTTCCCGCCGCCCTTGGCAGGATGCATCCAGAGGCCAAGAGACTCATTTTAATGGGCATGCGAGAACCTTTGGTGCAGATTAATAGATGCCGCTGTAGTATTTTGTAGTGTCTCGGGTCTTAATATAGACCCAAAAAAGGAGTGGGGTTTTAGGGTGAAAGAGCTACATTTTTATTAACGCTCAAACTTTCGTTCTCTTCATATTTACAGGATGTTCCAAATGAAAAGAGGAGCGTTGTATGGGCACCGAAGGCTATGTCAGCTCTCAAGCTTAAGTTGTTTTTTGCAGTATTGCGAGTATCTTTAATTGTGTCCTTGTTAATTCTAAACGTTATCCAATAAAAGCAGAATCTCCAAAGCAGAAATTAGAGTTCTTACCCAGGATGGACGCAGCAAAGCTTAGAAAAGTGATAAGCAGTTAGTACAACGGATGAGGGCTTTATTTTAGTCTCCTGTTGTTCACAATTTACTACGTTTAGTCATCTGTTTTTGCATTACTTTAAATGTTAGCTTAAGTTACCCATGGTGCTTTAAAATGAAAACATTTTACAAGTGCACATCCATTCCATTCAATAAAACAACAATTTGCATTAGTTTTATTTGTAGAAGGGTCATCAAATGAAAGGCGCAGACCTTGTTCAAATTTTAGCTTAGTGGATTTTGCTCCAATTCGAAAACCTTTAACAGGAAACCTTTCTTATCTTGGAAGCTGTTATCAGAATCACGAGTCTGCTGGGTGAAACAGGAACAAATGCGCATATGTTTGAAACAGATGAAGTAACCCTCCCCCTCCTATTAAGCTTTAATATAAGGTTTTCAATACAGAAAGGACCCTCCATCAGAAAGCATGCGAATGCACATTCTCAGACGCTGAATGTTGAGTTTGTATAATTCAGAGCAAAAAAGAAGAAAAACAGCATACACTCAAAGCAGTGTCCTAATCACTTTGCAGCAAAAGACTGTCACCTCTCAAAGACTTTCAGCAATCACAGACGTATTTCACCTCTTTTCTGTCTCTTCCGTGAGATGAAGTTTACAAGTAAATTAATAAGGCTACTGTGGAATAAAAACAATTCAGGCTGATTTAAACAAACAATTGATTAATTTATATGCCTTTCCCACTTAAAGCACTCTAAACATAAAAACAACAAGCATTTGCAATGCAATTGGTCTCGCCTTTACTAGAGTTTGAGCTATTGGCATTGTAGATTACAATGCCTTTTTTTAATATGTTGGTTTTTGAAACAAATAAATAAAAGGCATTGTCATTCCTAATGCCAATAGCATAAACAAATGCGAGACCTATTGCATTGTAAATGCTTGGTTCTTTTTTGCAAAGAAAACTTTATTCATGCAACCCATGCGACTGAATGTCACAATAGTCTCCCGCTGTCGCCATCTTGAAATTCCCAGTTTTAAGTGGGAGAAGGTATTCATCTAAGCAGGTATTTCTAACCATTCCTTACGGAGCCCGTATCGATGCTCATTTTTAAGGTGGACAACAAAGTATGTTTATTAACCCATTATATACGAACATGTGTGACAGTAGTTCATCTAGGTCACGTCATGTTAGTCTGTCGCAGTCATCGATTAGTCGTTCCTAATTGAACGGAAACAATTATTGTCTGCATATACTCTCCAATTCTTTACCGTTCCCATGTGGATGTTCGTTTTATGTTCAGGCATTAAGATGTATTATTTATACATAGTATGCGGCCGCAAGTGGCTTCCATCCATTGTGGTCGCCATTTTAAAGTTCCTGGTTATAGTAACGGAAACTATTGCATCTTAATAGTCGGTATGTAGTAATAGTAATTCAGATAAAGAATGTCTACCTTCTAATCAGAAAAAATATATATTACAGTTAGGTATTGTATTCCACCACCCTTACTAATTTATGGACATTTAGACTAATTCTAAGAGTCAATTATCATCCAATCCTCTTTGGTATTTAATCCTTTTGCTATTGTGTCTAGCGTGGAAATGTACCATTGCTCCCTATTTTTCCTCTTTCTTTCCATGTTACCCCCTCTACTATTCATAATTATTTTCTCCGCAATAAACCATTCAAACTCTGTGTCCATGCTTCAGTTTACTTTAGTGGTCTACCAAAGGAAAACCAAAGGGGATGATGGACGGAGTGGTGAACATTGCAAGCACTCACCCCCAGTCAACTGATCTGGGTTTAATCCATCATGAAATGAAATGAAAAAGGATTTCTAAAGCGCATGGCTGCCCTTGAGCGTCCCAGCGCTAAACAATACACAGAGCCACTACCCCAGGACACCAAGAGGAACCTACAGAGGGAAAAGATAAGTCTTCAATACTTTACGGAATTTTGCCAAATTTGGTTCTTTACGCAGGGCCATCGGTAAGGCATTCCATAATTGACCCGCATTAATGGAAAACCGGCGGCCACCCGTTTTCATCTTTTTCGCCCTGGGTATCACTACCAGGTTCCCATCATCAGAGCGAAGGGCTCGCGCAGGTTTATAGGAGCGGACCAAATCTCTTAGAATGGGGGGACCCGATCCTTGCAAAGCTTTAAACACTATACAGAGGGATTTGAATTTAATGCGCGCTCGAATTGGTAGCCAATGCAAGGCCTTCAAGGCAGGCCGAGCCGAAGAACTTTTGGCAGTACCAGTGAGCATACGCGCAGCTGCATTCTGCGCTCTTTGGAGCACATTCAATGTGGATTCAGGTGCCGCAAGGAAAAGGGCATTACTGTAGTCGAGCCTCGAAAGCACCAATCCCTGCACCAATAGTCTCCTGGAATTATCAGGGAGAAGCGACAAGATTTTCCGTGTTGACCGAAGCAGCCCGTAGCACGTCCCCGCCACTCGTTTGGCTTGAGTAGTCATAGGCAGCTCAGGTTCCAGCCATACCCCGAGACTTTTTATGGCCTCCTTGGGGGCCGGGGGGACACCCAGACTGGCCGGCCACATACATTTGGGCAGTGACGTGCACAGATTGCCAAGGAGCATCAACTCCGTTTTCGTCCCATTCAATTTTAGCCGGGAGTCCGACATCCATGCCATGATGTTAGTAAGGCAAGCAGCAAACTTCACCCCCTGGCTTTCCGACAGGGACAGAGAGACAATCAATTGAGTGTCGTCCGCATAGGTTGCGATTTTCACCCCAAAGGGTGCCACCACCTCCTCCAGTGGGGCCATATAGACGTTAAAAAGCGTAGGGCTCAATGAAGAGCCCTGCGGGACTCCACACTGAAGGGGGGTAGGCAAAGATCTAAAATTGCCATCGCAAACCTGATAGGAACGACCACTCAGATATGACTTAAACCATTGAAGGGCCGACCCTCCTACTCCAATCTCCCCCAAACGGTGGATCAGAATATTATGGTCCACCGTGTCGAATGCAGCGCTTAGATCCAGGAGGACCATCGCAGCGGATCCTCCCGAATCTAAGATGCATCTGCCTTCCTCAACCATCGATATCAAAGCCGAGTCGGTTCCCTGGCCTGGGCGGAAGCCAGTCTGCGTCCGACCTAGCAAGTTATTAGCTTCCAAGAAGCATGAGAGCTGGCGGTTGACATACTTCTCAGCGATCTTATTCAGGCCAGGCAGAAGCGAGATGGGACGGTAATTTGCCAGATCAGTAGGGTCAAGGTCGGGCTTTTTCAAGAGTGCCTTGACAGTGGCCTGCTTCCAGCTGGGTGGAACTATGCCATGGGTGAAGGAGGCATTCAGAAGGTCAGTTGCAGGACCGGCAATGAGATCCGCAAATTGTTTGAGGATCCGGATGGGCATGGGGTCCGACGGGGAACCACTCTTCAGAGCTGAGAGCTCCTCACAGAAATCCTCCCTTGAAATGGGAGAGATTATATCTAGTCCCTTCTCAACTGAGACCACCTCAGGGGCTGCTATGCCCATCTTTCCAGAACTAGGGGGAAGGCTGGCTAAGATGTTCCGTATTTTGGTATCAAAAAACTGAGCCAGCTGATTGCATTTGTTAGAATTCACCACCTGAGAGGTCGGGGGAGTGGGGACCGTGAGAAGCTCTTTACGAATCTTATAGGTTTCCCTTGAAGAATTGCCTGCCTTACTTATTCTATTCTCAAAATGGGCGGCCTTAGTTGATTTACGGGCCGCCTTGTAGGATCTCATGGCTTCACGATAATTGTCTTTGCTATTAGCGGCCCAGTCCTTCCGCCATTCCCGTTCAAGCCTTTTGCAGTTCTTTCTCATCCACCCCAGCTCTGGGGTATACCAAGACGACTTGTGGCTGTTACTTTTATTTGTGAACTTTTTGAAGGGCAGAACTGCATCTAAAGCTTGGCAAAGCCAGTCATGGAAAGCAATGTCAGCTTCCACAGGACCACGTCCAGGGGAGGGAGTAGACTCAGCAAGGGTACGTGAGAGATTGTCAATAGAGAGTTGAGACCAAATTCTCTTATAAATAGGGGGTGTCTTCTGGTGCTGAGAGAGAAAAGGGTCCAAGCTGACATTCAACTCCCCTGACACCAGGAAATGATCCGACCAAGGCAGGGGGAGGGGGGAACTTATTGGAAGGTGCGCAATGTTCGAAAACACACAATCCAGCAGGTGACCCTTCACATGCGTAGGTTCCAGATTGTGTAAATTAAGATTAGCTGTCCTAAGTTCAGATCTGAGGTCAGTTACACTTTTATCTTCCTGTAGGTCAAAATGAAGGTTAAAGTCCCCCAGTAGCACAAAATTAGGGGAAGATGCCGCTAGGACGGGGACATGGTCCAAGATAGAGCTAGAGAACTGTTTAATCGTCCCCGGGGGGCGATAAACTAACAGTCCTGCTAGAGAGTAATTAGGAGAGAGCTGTATATGAAAGTGACCACTTTCAGCGTCCAGAATAAGACCCCTAACTACTCTGCACGTAAACTTGTCCCTGTAAATGATGGCTAAACCACCTCCTTTTCCTTGCGGTCTATGAAGGCACTGGATCAAATAGCCGGGAGGAAGAGTGTTAACTAGGTCAAAGTCTGAACAAGCTGACGTCCAAGTTTCGGTCAGATATAGAATATCTAAGTTAGTGTCTTGAATCAGCTCGGAGATTTGTATGGAATGCTTCGGTAAGGACGTACAATTAAGTAATCCTAAATTCAGGGGCTCCTTAATAAGGGTTTTGTTACCACTAGCCTGGTTCCTAAAGGGGCAATACTCACAGGGTGTAAAAAGAACATTAGTTCTGACTCCAAGTAGGCAGTAGCGTGAGTCAGAAGGCATTAACAGGAGTAAGTCTGCTTTCGAGTATTTAGGGGGATTACCTGCAAAAACCGGCAGGGTCCCTGGTCCTAGGTCCGTCCTGGCCCGGACGGGCCCAAACGGGCTTGCCTCTGGCGCGCCTCCGGCGCGCCATCGGCGCGCCCGCTGCGCCCGCCCGCTGCGCGGACGGGGATTCGCCGCCATTTATGAAGCGCGAGGGGCAGGAAACGCCCTCGCACTAGACCGCCAACCGAGCAACCACCTCACCAAAGATGGCGGATGCGTCCGGTCACGCTAGTCGGCAGCCGAGCACAACCCCAGAGCCCTAAAACGGCTCAAAGATGCCCCCAAGTCCCTCCAAGCATTGATAGCAGCGACACAGTGCAAAATACAATTTAAAAAAGCAAATGGCAATTTTGTTAAAAACGATCCCAAATATTTAAAAAAAAAAAATTTCAGCTCTCAGTGTATTCAAATGTCCAGCATAACTCCCGGTGTATGCGAGGGAGCAGCCAGTGTATAGCATCATTCTTTAGCTCACTCCGCCACCCCAGTTCAGACATAGCCATATGCAAATCAGTCTATCCTCAATCAACCAGCACTAGTAGACGATTGGGGAGGCTGCTATCAAAGCAGCTGTGACACCAGGGTAAATTGGGACAAGTGCCGCCAGGAGATCAACAAGACACAGGGAAATGGCGGTCGCATAGCGAAACCGAAACCGAGCTCCTGAGGGTCTGCAATGAAGTAAACATCACCGCCATCTTAGCCAGGAAGCCAGAGAACTGAGGTCGGTGGAAGAGAGAAGGCTTATGTGCAGACAGATGGCCCAAGTGTGTGGAACCCAGTTAAAATAAAAATAAAAATTTTTTTAAAAAAAGGGCGAAGAAACTAGTAAGCCCTCCGCTCGGGTCTCTGCCACTCACAGCCCAGTCAATTACTGAAAGCACAAGCGGAGCTGTACGCTGAAGTCTGTACAAAAGGTGATCTGCTGCAGTCACAGTAGGAGGGATACGGTGGTGTGAAGAGGTACACCTGATCTCATAAACCTGCCATATAGCGGCCATATACCTGCCCGGAGAGCTGCCTTCGCCCGGAGTTTCAATCCAGGCCAGGATCAATGTCTCTACCTATCACTGTGATCCTCTAGGGGACTCTCACTTCCATGCTGATCTCCATACTTGGAGGTCCTATTCCCTGGGTGGTAGGTTTTGGCCCCGTTATGATCCCACTCCCTCTCCGCCACTGGACACAACCTAGCCTTCTATCCCACCAGTATGATGGTTTAGAGGGGAGTTAGACCAGAGTCCCTGACCGTGCATTTCTAGTCGCCTCCTGTCCACAATCTCATTGGATTATCCTCACTTGACTTCCGGAACATGCGCCCTCCTCTTCTTATTCTTCTTCTTTGCGCTATCGCTACCCTAGTGGCCCCTCCTCTCCCTATCATGGCTTCCATTCGAATTAAGTCGGGAGTTAACTGCTTCACATTCATTTACCCTCCCAATCTGTCCAAAGCAGCAGCAAAACGGTTCAAGCACAACACCATTGAACAATTCCCTGATTCCCTCTTTGTTGATCAATTCCATAATGGGTGCCTAGGGAAACTCAAAAATGACTTAGGGCCCGATTCACAGAACTAACTTAAGACAAAATCCTAAACTTACTACCATTTTCGTATTCACAGAATGCACTTACTCATTTTGGTATTCACAAAAGACACTTACTCACTTCGGTATTCACAGAAGTTAGGAGTCCTAACTTTAGGACTCCTAAATGCCTTCTGTGAATACCGAAAGTCTTAAAATTAGGATGTTTCTCAGTTTAGGAGTCCTAAAGTTAGGACTCCTAACTTTACTACTACTAAACTGAGAAAAATCCAAATTTTAAGGCTTTCGGTATTCACAGAAGGCATTTAGGAGTCCTAAAGTTAGGAGTCCTAACTTTACTACTACTAAATTGAGAATAATCCTTATTTTAAGACTTTCCGTATTCACAGAAGGCATTTAGGAGTCCTAAAGTTAGGAGTCCTAACTATACTACTACTAAACTGAGAAAAATCCTAATTTTAAGGCTTTCGGTATTCACAGAAGGCATTTAGGAGTCCTAAAGTTAGGAGTCCTAACTTTACTACTACTAAATTGAGAAAAATCCTAATTTTAAGGCTTTCGGTATTCACAGAAGGCATTTAGGAGTCCTAAAGTTAGGACTCCTAACTTCTGTGAATACCAAAATGAGTAAGTGCCTTCTGTGAATACCAAAATGAGTAAGTGCCTTCTGTGAATATCAAAATGGTAGTAAGTTTAGGATTTTGTCTTAAGTTAGTTCTGTGAATCGGGCCCTTAATTTTTTTCACTCACGATATCCCTTCCTGGTCCCCCAGCTTCTTCAATTCCCTCAACGTCTCCTCCTCCTCATCTATCTTGCATGGACAGCAGCTAAAATGTTCCCCCTCCACTAGCTTTAATGGCTCTCTCACCATTACACTTTACAATAATGGTACAGTCATGATACAAGCTACAGACTCCTGTCTTTCCCTCTTTGAACATCTCTTCCACTCCCTTCGTCCAACCCATACAACTATGATATCCCTGGATTCTCCTTTGAGCTCATCTCCTTTCTCCCTTTCTCCCCCCCCCGACTCCCCGATACTTGATTAGGCCGCGTTCCCGGGAGCCACAGGCCTACTCTTTGTTCCCCCCTACCTTTGCTCCCTCCCACCCCCCCCCTCATCCCAATTGGTTCCTCCCCCTAGCTCTTCTACCTTGCCTTCGGCATCCACTCCCCCTCCCCACCCTGCACCTGCCCGATTCTCTAACGCTTTCTCCTCCCCCCTAATCCAACCAACCTCCCCCCTTATTATTCCACAACCTGGTCTACCTATCAACTTTCCTTCCCTCCCCCTTTCACCTCATCCCTTTCCGCTCTTCCCCGTCCCCTTAATTCTTTGCTTCCCCCTCCCTTCTCTCTTCAACCTCCCCTCCCTCTTCCTGTGCTTCCTAACCATGTCTCCTACCTCGACAATTCCTTCCTCGTCTCCCCCTCACTCCACCTGTTGCCTGTCCCCCTTCAATCACCGTTCATAACTTACAGTACTTGTCCAGCACCTTCCTCTCTTTTCTCCCCATACTTCTGGCCTTCCTTGGATCCCCCTCCCTCCCCCCCTTGTACAGCACCATCTCCTCTCTTCTCCACGTACCTTTGGCATTCATCTAACCCCCTGTCCTCCCCTCCCTGTTCAGCCTCTTCTCCTCTCTTCTCCCCTAACCTTTCGCCTTCATTTGACCCCCTTCCGACTCTTCAACCTTCTCCTCCTATTTATGATCTCTACTCTTCCCCTCTGTTCAACACCAGTAAAAATATTTCTCTTCCCACCTCTGTTTTATCATCCTCTCCTATCGCCCACCATCTTTCCCCACCTTCTACCCTTGCTCCCCAACTCCCCACCTATTCCCCCACCCCTCCCCTCCCTCCTTCTCCCTCTGCACTTCCTCCCTTTTACCCCTCCCGCACCTTGCCCCTTCCTCCCTCACGCCCTCCCATTTCCCGCTCATCCATCCCTCCCCGTCCTCAATCACCCTCTGCACCACCTCCCTTATCCCGTTCTCCCACCCGTCCCCCCTCACCCTCCGCACTCCCACCCTTATCCATCAAGCCACCCAAAACTCTGTGCTCAGCTCTCCTCTCCCTAGAAAATAAACTTTATTCTCTCATCTCTTCCATTTCCCAGCTTGTAGCATCCATCTCACTTTTAAGAGCCAAGATGTCCCCCTTCCCTTATACTCTCCGAGGCGCTCCGTGCTCCCGCGCCCCAATAAAGCAAACCACAGTCTGTCCTCTACAGACATCTCCAACTTACTAGCCAGCTACAAGACCACCAGCATCACTCCCCCTCTACCTTCATCTCCCATTAATTCTACGCAGTGCACTATTCAGACCATCTCCTCTGTCAGAACCTACGAGCCTCCCTCTTACCGGGCACCCTCATTCTAGAATCTTATCCCTATCTCCCTTAACAGCCCTAACACCCCCATCACCAAAACAGTTGCGTCAGAGCTGCACTGCTTGCTCCACAACTGCCAATCTGCAATCAAACACAAATTGGAAATTTCTGACATTATCACCCTCCAGAATCTTGACATGTTCTTCCTCACTGAGACCTGATTTAATGACTCCTCTCATACTTTGTTTGATCTTCTGGTACCCACTGACTACTCTATCCTCGGAAATGACAGATAAGACAAAATTGGGGGCGGTGTCCCTATCATCTTCAGGAATTCTCTTCAAATGAAAGCCTTCCCTACCACCCTTTTCCGTACATTCGAATACCTATCCCTAGAACTTCAAATACATCATGGTTCACCCTTTAGATTCCATGCCATCTATCACCCGCCCGGTAACTGCTTTTCCATTGTGGAGGAACTCACTGACTTCATCAGTGACTAATTTTCTCAAAGTGACAGACAGATCTTCCTGGGTGACTTTAATCTCCATTGGGGCTCTTTGGAAGACTCAGCTGCCAACAAGCTTGCCACCTTACTCTCAGCCAACGATCTCTTCCAACATTGCTCGGAAACCACTCATTCCAAGGGCTCTATTCTGGATCTTGTTATATCCAAAGCAGACCTGCTGACTACTGCTCCCCCCATCCATGTAGACTGGTCTAACCACTTCCTCGTTCCCTTCCGTTTTCATCTTTCGCATGTTATAACTCTCGGGCAACCTAAAAGAGCTACTACCTGGTTCCGCAACACTACAAACATTGATCTTGACACTTTTTGTGACTCTGCTATGCGGTCACTTCCTAGACTTGACCCTAACGTGGATGTCAACGCTCTCACCGCTCAGTGCCTCTCAGTCCTAGCTGTTGAAATCGACAATGTCGCTCCACTCCAAAGCAAAAGGAAAAGACACACCCCCCAGAGCACCTTGATTCAATAAAGCTCTCTGCAATGAAAGGAAAAACCTTAGAATCCTGGAGAAACATTGGATAAAATCTCCTTCTACCTTCAATCTCTCTCTGCTACGTTCAGAAAGATCCAAATATCACAACCACATCTTCCATGAAAAAGCATCCCATTTCAGATCCCTCTTTGACTCATCCAAAAACAGACCCAAAAAACTCTTTGACCTCATTGAAAACCCAAACTGTTCTCCCCTAACTACTAAGCCCGAGGACTCCACAAAGAAAGCAGCCGATTTCGCCATTTTCTTTGCTGAAAAGGTCAAAGCACTGGTGGATCAAGTCGCCCACCCCACCCCCTTTCAGGAGCAGAAATCCTTAGTCACCTGGCAATACTTTGACGCCATCTCGGAAGATGACCTCCTCAAATGCATCGTTGAAACCAAACCATCCAACCACTCTTCTGACCCCATCCCTAGCATCATCGCCATCGATTTCTACACCCATACTCTCTCTAACTGGACCGGGCTAGTTAATCTCTTCCTCAGTCAAGGCTCCCTCCCTGTTGCCCTTAAATCAAGACAGGTTACCCCTCTTCTAAAAAAAACCTCAGCTGATGCAACCGACCTCAACAACTTCCGCCCTATCACCAACCTCCCTTTTATTTCGAAAATCACAGAAAAATGTGTTGCGAAACAACTTTCCCTACATATTATGGACAATAATCTCCTCGATATTTTCCAATCTGGCTTCATCCAAAATTGCAGCACTGAAACAGCCCTGCTGCAAGTGATTGGTGATGCGTTGTATATACTCGACTCCGGGGAATCGTGTCTTCTGATTCTTCTAGACCTCTCTGCAGCCTTTGACACTGTTAATCATAGCACCCTCTTCAACACTCTTCAACAGAGAATGGGATTGGATGGCACAGTGCTTAAATGGTTTGCCTCTTTCCTCTCAGACAGATCCCAAATGATTAAGATAGCGAACAGTCTTTCATCTCCATTGGCTGTAGGTCAAGGTGTCTCTCAAGGTTCTATCCTGGCACCCACTCTCTTTAATCTCTACCTGGAACCATCAGGGAACCTCCTATGCAAATCTGGGATCCATTACCATCTTTATGCGGATGACACTCAAATCTACCTCAAGGTGTCTTCCGCACACGATCTCTCTTTACTCGACTCTACTCTCAACTCCATCCACAACTGGATGTTAGCTCACCAACTCATTCTAAATCCTGCCAAAACTGAATTCATCCTCCTTTCGACCTCTCTCTCACCTCCTCCTGTTCAATCGTGGATGGATCAGCTGAACCTGCTCAACAACAAACCCATCATTGTCGACAGCGCTAAATCCCTAGGTGTCATTCTTGACAAAAGACTCAACTTAATCTCCCACATCAACTCTATTGCCAAGAACGCATGGTAACAGTTGCGCCTTCTATGGGGGATCCGTTGGTTCTTCCCGGAGAAAGGCTTAAAAACCTTGGTACAATCGCTGGTTCTCTCAAGACTGGATTATTGCAATTCTCTTCTGATGGGCCTACCCAAATCCCACCTCTCCCCTCTCAAATCCATCCTCCATTCAGCAGCTCGCTTCATCTCAGGGTCTAAACGAAGCGACCACATCACTCCTATCCTGTCCTCTCTTCGATGGCTTCCGATCGAGGCAAGATCTATTTACAAAACTGCCTGCATCACACACAAAGCCTTGCACACGTCCTCCCCTCGTTACCGGGCAAATACATTGAAATTGTCCGGAGGCTCTCGACCCTCTCGCAATGCGGAAAAGCTGCTGCTTGAGCCCTCCGTCTTCAAAAGGGAAAGATCGATGGCGCAATCCTTATCAGGCAATGCGGTGAGAATATGGAACTCACTTCCCCCATGGCTCCATGCCACCTCCTCTACCCGGATCTTCAAAGCTGAACTCATATCTCTTCTCTTCCAAAGACACTTTCAGAACTTATACTTACTCAGGCCCCTCTTTTTTCCTGTGCATTCCTCACCCCTGCGTGATGTGTTGGATTTTGTGTTTGTGTACCCTTCATTCTCAGGCCCTTCTTGGAAGTTCGCTCTTCATTGTAAATTTGTATTTTTTCCTGTACATTCCTCACCCCTGTGTGCTGTGTTGGATTTTGTGTTTGTGTACCCTTCATTTTTAGTCTGTGTAATGTTCTATTTTGTACCACTTTTCTCTTGTAACGTAACTCGCTCTATTGTACAGCGCTCTGACACCTTTGGGTAATGTCCACGCATTATAAAAATGCACTAAATAAATAAATAAATAAATAAAAACAGTCCAGCCCGAACTGCCAAGCCATGTCTTTCCTGGACCGGAAACAAGCATCCTGGGACCGGTTTCTGGCCAATCAGCCGTCATCAGCCAGGCTAGCTTGAATCCAGTGGCAAAGTGAGCAAGGGACATACATCTGGGCATACCCTGCCTACTTAGGGCAAACAAAGCAAAACCAAAGGGGATGATGGATGGAGTGTTGAACATTGCAAGCACTCATCCCCAGTCAACTGATCTGGGTTTAATCCATCATCATTCTTTAGCTCACTCCGCTACCCCAGTTCAGACATGGCCATATGCAAATCAGTCTGACCCTGTGCCTCATGGGAACAGTCCAGCCCAAACTGCCAAGCCATGTCTTCCCTGGACCGGAAGCCAGCATCCTGGGACCGGTTTCTTGCTAATCAGCGAGAGCTGCCAGGCTAGCTTGAATCCAGTGGCAAAGTGAGCAAGGGACCCACATCTGGGCATACCCTGCCTACTTAGGGCGAACAAAGCAAAACCAAAGGGGCATTCTGTTTACTCGTTTTAAGGGCTGATCTGTGTTTCAGCAATCTCAGTCTAAGTTCCCAACCTGTTTCGCCTACATATGCTAGCCCGTAGGGGCAGCGAAGAACGTGCACAACAGTGCTACTCCTGCAATTGTTTAAAGTTTTGGGCGTGATCGTGTATCTATTATAGGTCAATGTTTTTACCACAATACAGTTATTACATATAGAGCTATTATATTACATGGTCCTTTTTCAGTTTCATTGGCCCTCAAGCACTAGAGTGATCAATATCTCATTTTTGGCTCATTCTGTCCTCCATATTGGCTTGCATCAAATTCTTTTTAGATGATTTCCTACATTCAAATGGTACCATGGTATTGTACTAACGTCACAAAACAATTGTATCAAATTTTCACAGTTAATCAATTTTTTGACATACACTGTCTGCTCGCAGTTCCCCATTTATATTAGGTGACTTCCTACAGCTTGATTACGATACATGGTGCATGTGTTGCAAAATTATGTATATCTTACAGCTTCGAGTCAACATATTATTGCACAGTCCTATTAATTAGGATAAGCGTACTTTCCTCATAAGCATTCTATTTCAAAGTGCTCATGCTTGTGTCTAATGTATTGCTTAAAGTGACAAGAACTGCTACTTAAGTTGTTCAATAGAGCATTCCTGCCATACAATGGGTATACGTGACTTGTGCTATGTTAAAGTGATCTGAGTTTTCTACCATAGCCATAGTTAATAATTTCTATGCTAACAAATATAAACTATTCATGCTCACATTTTACATTTGCTCCCATTTGTAGTGTGAGCATTCCACACATATATCCTAGATTCAGGTGATTTATGATGTTTCAAATGTAAAGAATGATCCATATTGCACATCTCCAAAATTATTATATATACTTCAACTCAAATTCATGTGATCCATATTGCAGATATCTAACATTAATATATACACTTCAATTCAAGTTCAGTACAATACTGCACATATTATATTCTGTGCTTAAAGTGACATGTGCTAAATACGCTTCTACTCAAGTTCAATACATTATTGCACATGTTCTTTTCACTGAATTAGGCATATCTGATCCATAATTCTAAAGTGCTAATGTATATAATAGCATAGTGTACTTAAAGTGGCATCTGCCAATAGCCATGATGTCCAATTACCCCTATATCCAGATCATCATTTTTTAAATACAAAGATTGATGTGTATCACATTTATCAAACATCCATATATACACTGCAATACAGTTTTGCAGATGCAGAAGTTGTATTCAATAATTTGGACATTAGATGTTGTATTCATTAATTTGGACATATGTTATCCATTATTCCAATGTGCTCGTGCATGGACATGATGCAGTGTACTTAAACTAACATGTGCTGATATTCTGGATGTTCAATAAACCATTCTCTATCACATAATTGATACCTAGGTGTCATGTGTAAACATAATTCCAATAATTTGGACAAATCTTATCCATTATTCTAAAGTATTAGTGCATGTACATTATGCAGTGTACTTAAAGTGACATGTGCTGATATTCTGGATGTTCAACAAACGTTCTCTATTACATGAAGAACATTCAGGTCAATATTGACCAGGAGGTTATAAAGTGCCATGTGCAGACATTATTCCATTAGGGAGCATATAAGATAAAAGGACACCAAAAGTATAGAGACAGGGGCTACAATATATCCAAGATAACTAACGATATTGTCAAATCAACAACGTACAGTAACCTTGGGTAGGCAATTCATGTTCACTAGGGGAGTGCATTCTAGAATTTACAGTCAAAATACTATCAAATGGGGATAGTAGTGGAGAAGGATAGATCCTTCGCTTATACACACTGATCCATATTCATTGTTCATCTAGATTTTACAGATGAACATTTAACTCTATATCTGTGTTGTGTGCCCAAGACGTCTTTGTGCATAATGTCATCATCAGTCATGATTCTTCTCCCTTTAATTCCTTCTCTCTATCCCCTCTTCGTGGATGGACCTTGACATGCTTTATTCCAAAGTATGTGAAGCTTGCCAACGATCGTTCATGATATTATCCAAAGTAGTGAGCCATAGGGAAGCTCATGTCACTGTTCTTAATAGCTTTTATATGTTGCAAAATTCTAATTTGTAACTTATTGATGGTGCTACCAACATATAGCTTGTTGCATCCACATTTCAATATATATACCATGTGATCTGTATTGTAGGTGATCCTATCATGAATTGCAATACTACGACCCTCAAATGTCTGATATTTCTTCTAGTTCAATCTGATAAAACGGTTGGTGCTGTTCAATAGCCAGTTTTTTCTCTTCCAGGTTCAAAGAAGCAACATGTTAAAATGTCAACTTGTGATCTAGATCAGTGGTTCCCAAACTGGGGTCCGTGGACCCCCAGGGGTCCGTGACACATTCCCAGGGGGTCCCCAGGCAGCAGTTTTAAAAGCACTGCAAAGTTCCTTGTATAATCAGCAGTTTTTGGGCAGCAATAAAAGTGTCAAGATAACTCCAGTGATTACTGTACCTGCTGGAGAGAGATAAGGGATTTGTCCAGTGGCAGCTTTGACTCATCTTAGGAAGCCCAGATGGTTAATATGCCTGCTGCAAAAAATGTCTACCATGCATTTAAAAAAACAGTATTTTGTTTTGTGCATAGCTCAGTGGGTTCCTGCTTTTGCCACAGAGACTCTTTTGTTATTGTGCAGTTCACAAGTTCCTATCGTAATCTAGCACAGTGAGCTATGAACTGCCATCAAAGAGCTGCATGCAAACTGCATGGTACAAGCTAGTAAGTTATGCTTTTTCCCAGTCTTTCATCATCCTGATGCTGCTAAAAAGGTTTGTTTGGGTAGAAATAAACCCTTATTATTAAAGTCAACGCTAACCCCTGTGTTATGTTCTGAATCCTGGGTTTGTGCTTCTCCAGACCAAGCACTCTTAAAAAATGCTACCAGGACAGATCACATGTAGAATCCTACACCTTGTAGTCCCCTTTACCTTATGTAACATTTTCTATTCACTGATTTACACATGTATGATTCATTGTCTCTGTGTGTGATGTAAAGTGCTCTGACACCCTACAGTGGTATGGTGCAATAAAACAAATTAAATACATGTGACAGAGGGGCTATGGAGAGATGAGAGGCACTGCTGGAGGGCAGTAGTGAGGGAATCATTGAAGATTGTCAATCATTAAAGATTGACAAAAGGATGTTGTATCCTGGTGCATAGTTAGGTCATTATTTAACATGCTTTAAAAGCTAAATCAATTCAATATATAATGACAACTGTGTTGTAAAATGCACCATTTACCCCCAAAGTTTCTTGGGGGAGAGGACTGGAAAGACCCCTTTATAGTGGTCAGGCTCACTCGCTGCACTTGGTGTGCACCGTACGGGGACTGGTCTTACAACATTTGCCAGAGCAGCTTTAAGTTTCCAGTCCAGCCGTGGCAGGAGCAGGATCCTCTTGCTGCGAAATAAAACCAAACAATGAAAAGTTAGTTGCGAGATGGAGCACCGACCTTCCCATTAGAATTTTTGAAATTTTGCAAATAGTTTTAATATAAAAATACTAAAATCTTTATTAATTCAAGTCTAGTCTTTGTTTGATGTGCACACGTGTGCTTTTTTTCGAATTACAGTTTTAATGTTTGACATTTAAATCATACAAATTGCCTGGTGGTCCGCGGCTTCCTGTAGTGACTCAATGGGGGTCCTCATGAGTTAAAAGTTTGGGAACCACTGATCTAGATTTTCTAAATGTTATTTGTGAACCATTACAGACTATGCCTTTCAAGTGTTCATCCTAACTTAACACATGCCCTTTTAAAAAAAATAATCTTCTTGATACTTGGTTGAGCTACATTATACTGAATAAAGAGTCTCTTCAGCATTTTGTCTTTTTGGCCCTGGACATAACTTTGTTGATAAAGTAACTGGTCTCTTCGTTTCTTGCTAGCGCTTTCTTTTGCATTTTCTAAGACACTTGAGGGGTAATCACATCTGGAAACCCTTTTCATCATGTTCAGGATCTCTTTTTTGAACCCCTCATCTGTTGAACATATCCTTCTCTCTCTCAGCATTTGGCTGTAAGGGATACTTCATTTTAAGACCACTGGCGAGCAAAAAAACGATAGATTTAGGCCCAGATATCTGTACTGGGGTGAATGTATGACATTGTTCTGCATTCTGTCCATCAATAGTTATTTTTGCATTTGTCACCCTGAGTGGGACGGGTATGCTCAGACGTGAGTCCTGTGCTCTCCATGCCACTGGAATCAAGCTATCCTGGCTGAAGAGGGGTGAAACACCGAAACCGGTCCTAGGATGCTTGTTTTCAGTCCCGGGAGGACCTGGCCTGGCAGTTCGGTCTGGACTGTTCCCATTGGGCACAGGGTCAAGACTGATTTACATATGGCTGGGTCCAAACTGGAATGGCATGGTGAGCAAAAAACGATGGATTTAGGCCCAGATCTCTGTACTTGGGTGAATGTATGACATTGTTCTGCATTCTGTCCATCAATAGTTCTTTTTGCATTTTTCACCCCGAGTGGGACGGGTATGCTCAGACGTGAGTCCCGTGCTCTCCATGCCACTGGAATCAAGCTATCCTGGCTGAAGAGGGGTGAAACACCGAAACCAGTCCTAGGATGCAAGTCCCAGGAGAACCTGGCCTGGCAGTTCGGGCTGGACTGTTCCCATTGGGCACAGGGTCAAGACTGATTTACATATGGCTGGGTCCAAACTGGAATGGCATGGTGAGCAAAAAAACGATGGATTTAGGGCCAGATCTCTGTACTGCGGTGAATGTATGACATTGTTCTGCATTCTGTCCATCAATAGTTCTTTTTGCATTTGTCACCCTGAGTGGGACGGGTATGCTCAGATGTGAGTCCCGTGCACTCCATGCCATTGGAATCAAGCTATCCTGGCTGAAGAGGGGTAAAATCCCGGAACCGGTCCTAGGATGCTTGTTTCCAGTCCAGGGAGGACCTGGCCTGGCAATTCGGGCTGGACTGTTCCCATTGGGTACAGGGTCAAGATTGATTTGCATATGGCTGGGTCCATACTGGAATGGCATGGTGAGCAAAAAACAATGGATTTAGGCCCAGATCTCTGTACTGGGGTGAATGTATGACATTGTTCTGCATTCTGTCCATCTATAGTTCTTTTTGCATTTGTCACCCTAAGTGAGACAGGTATGCTCAGACGGGAGTCCCGTGCTCTCCATGCCACTAGAATCAAGCTATCCTGGCTGAAGAGAGCTGAAACCCCGAACCCGGTCCTAGGATGCTTGGGTCCAGTCGAGGGAGGACCTGGCCTGCCAGTTGGGGCTGGACTGTTCCCATTGGGCACAGGGTCAAGACTGATTTGCATATGGCTCGGTCCAAACTGGAATGGCATGGTGAGCAACAAAACGATGGATTTAGGCCCAGATCTCTGTACTGGGGTGAATGTATGACATTGTTCTGCATTCTGTCCATCAATAGTTCTTTTTGCATTTGTCACCCCGAGTGGGACGGGTATGCTCAGACGTGAGTCCTGTGCTCTCCATGCCACTGGAATCAAGCTTTCCTGGCTGAAGAGGGGTGAAACCCCAAAACCGGTCCTAGGATGCTTGTTTCCAGTCCAGGGAGGACCTGGCCTGGCAGTTCGGGCTGGACTGTTGCCATTGGGCACAGGGTCAAGACTGATTTGCATATGGCTGGGTCCAAACTGAAATGGCATGGTGAGCAAAAAAGCGATGGATTTGGGCCCAGATATCTGTACTGGGGTGAATGTATGAAATTGTTCTGCATTCTGTCCATCAATAGTTCTTTTTGCATTTGTCACCCCGAGTTGGACGGGTATGCTCAGATGTGAGTCCCGTGCTCTCCGAGCCACTGGAATCAAGCTATCCTGGCTGAAGAGGGGTGAAACCCCGAAACTGGTCCTAGGATGCTTGTTTCCAGTCCAGGGGGGGACCTGGCCGGGCAGTTCGGGCTGGACTGTTCCCATTGGGCACAGGGTCAAGACTGATTTGCATTTGGCTGGGTCCATACTGGAATGGCATGGTGAGCAAAAAACAATGGATTTTGGCCCAGATCTCTGTACTGGGGTGAATGTTTGACATTGTTCTGCATTCACGGGACGGGATTTGTGGTAGATGACTTATTATGTATGTTTGTTACCAATTTCCCATCAATTTCATTCAATTTAATATCCAAGAAGTTGCAGTGAGACTTGCTATACATGCTGGTAAATTGGATATTAAATGAATTCAAGTCAAACTTTTCTATGAAATTCCATAGTTCAGTCTCATCTCCTAGCCACCAGATGAACAAATCATCAATAAAGCATGTCCATATTATAATTTTTTCCAGGTATTGCTCATTTTCTTCAGCCCAGGCAACCTCCTTCTCGCACCTCCCCATGAACAGGTTTGCATAGGTGGGGGTGTAAGAGATGCCCATTGCTGTGCCTTGCTGTATAATGAGGCAAGGGACCTCAAACCAAGGGCAAAAAGTAGAGTGGTGGTCCCCCAACAGTACAGAGAGTTTCTCTTTAACCTGGCCCAAGACATCCCCTTAGCTGGACATCTGGGGATGACCAAGACCTGGGATAGGCTGGTCATTCACCTCAGATGTAAGAAAAGGTAAAGGAATTTTGTTGGTCCTGAGCCACCGGCCAAGTCAATAGCAAGGTAGGCGACAACCCAAAGGCTGCCCTCATACCACTTCTGGTGGTGGGGACAGCCTTTGAGAGGGTAGGGATTAACATTGTTGATCCCTTAGACCTCCATGAATGCCTCTGCATCTTGTTGGTAGTGGATCATGCCACCAGATATCCAGAGGCAACTTCCCTTAGGACAGTTACTGCTCCTGCAGTAGCTTGGAGCCTAATTGGCTTCTTCGTCAGGGTTGGGTTCCCTAAGTTAGTCATATAAGATAGAGACACAAACTTCATGTCTGCCTATCTGAAAGCCATGTGGGATGAGTCCAGAGTGACTTGCAAGTTCACTACCTGCTATCATCCCCAATGGTCTTGTAGAGAGGTTCAACAAGACCATGAAAGAGATGATCATGGGCTTATCTGAGAAACTCAAAAGGAGATGAGATATTCTCCTACCATATGTGCTGTGTGCATATAGGGAGGTACCTCCGAAAATAGTAGGTTTCAGCCCATTTGACCTACTCTTTGGATTCCCTGTAAAAGGTCCTTTAAGTTTGGAAAGGGAAGGTTGGTAGAGACCTCTCTAGAAGCCCACACTAGGCATTTTGGATAATTTATTTGGCCGTCACTCCAGAATGGTTGAATACACGAGGAAAAAAAACAGAAAATGGGAGGCCAGCCAAGAGCTTGTCAAGCACTGGTATGGCCAGAAGCCTTCCATGGATGAGTGCTAGGATGGACAGCTGGTAAGGGTCCTAGAGCCTGTTGCACCCAGGGCACTTCAAGATAAGTGGATTAGGCCTTACCACATCTTAGAGAAGAATGGTGAAGTTATATATCTAATGGATTTAAGAACCCCCAAACACCCCCATAGGGGATATATGTAAACAGGCTCAAGCTTCATCATGACAGGGCAGACATGACTATGCTCATGATGACAGATGGAGGAGAAGAGGTGAACAGTAAGCTTCTCCCTGACCTGCTGTCTACCAATGTCAAGGATGGATCAGTAGAAAGAGTAGCCCTCTCTTCTACTTTGGCACAGCAAAAAAAAACCTGTTACAGCCTGCTCAGTCAGTTTGCTGGTCTATTTTCCTTGACCCCAAGTTTGAAAACAGAGTGTCCCCATTGTGTGGAGAGCAATTACAGTTTACCTGTCAAAAGCAAAATATACAGATTGTTAAGTTATGTCAAAGCTAGCCCCAAGGATGGGTTGCAAAGGGGCTAGAGTAGGGGGCGATTGAGCCCTCTAGTTGTCCATGGGCTAGCCCATTAGTTTTGGTGCAGAAGACAAGTCCCAAGGGAGGAAATCCAGTAACATGATTCTGTGTGGACTATAGAGGCTTAAATGCAGTCACAAAGACTGATTCCCACCCCAGTCCAAGAGCAATTGAGCTCATAGATAAGTTGGGGGCTGCAAAGTATCTAAGTAACTTTGACTTGACTTCAGGTTATTGACAGCTAGCCCTCACACCAAGAGCCAAGGAGAGGTCTGCTTTTTCAACTCCTGAAGGCCATTTTCAGTTCAAGGTGTTGCCCTTCGGATTGAAAAATGCACCTGCCACCTTCCAGAGGCTGATGAACAGGGTACTTTCAGATTTGGAAGGCTTTAGTGCAGTATGTCTGGATGATATTGCTGCATTTAGTTGCACCTGGGATGATCAACTGGTGCACCTCAGAGAAGTGATTCAAGCCCTTAAATAGGCAGGGGTGACGATCAAGGCACGTAAGTCCATATAGGGCAAGGGTCTCTAGTGTACGTAGACCACCAAGCGGATGGAGGCCATGTAACCCTCTCTCACCCAATATTCAGGCATTTCTGGCCTGGGAAACTCATAAGACCAAGACCCAAATCAGAGCCTTTCTTGGCCTGGCTGGGTATCACAGGAAAAATTGTGAAAGGGTGTGGTAACATAGCGGTACCCGTAACAGAGTCCTCCTACAACAAGCAGCCAAGAAAAGTCATATGGACTGATCAATGTCAAAAGGTCTTTGACGCCCTTAAGGAAGCCTTGTGCTCAGCACTTGTCCTAAAGGCACTGACTTTAGCAAAGTGCTTGATGCCCAAACTGATGCTTCATAACATGGGATTGGGGCAATACTGTCACAGTTGAATGACCAGGGCCAAGATCAACCAGTTGTCTTTATCAGCAGGCAACTCCTCTCTCAAGAGCAGCGTTGGAGTGCCATTAAAAGGAAAGCCTATGCTTTAGTTTATTCCCTGAAGAAGCTGAGACCCTACTTGTTTGGGATTCGCTTCATAGTTAAAACTGACCACAGGCTTCTCAGATGGCTGATGAATATGAGAGGAGAGAACCCCAAACTATTAAGATGGTCCATCTCCATGCAGGACATGGACTTTACAGTGGAACAAAGACCTGGATCTGACCATGCTAATGCAGATGGCCTTTCCAGGTTCTTCCACTTAGATGATGAGAGCCACCTGGAAAAGGGTAAATTCCTTTTAGCAGGAGGGGGCCATGTAAGGAAAGGCCTCTTTTTGAATGTTCAGCCCCACATTTTTGGACCAATGCTGTTGGTTTATCGACTCTGAGAGTGCACTGAGGGCTGCTAATCAGACCTCATTGCAAGTGTTCTGACCCATTACTGAGTGTATATTGAATTGGCTATCCCCAATTGGCAAGGACTGACTTACTTACAAGTCCCTAGTATATGGTGCCCAGGGTACCCAAGGCATGCAAGGAAGAGTGTCCACTCAGGAGTGCAGCACTGCTTGTGTCAAAATGTACCAAATGTGTCCCAGCCTGCCACTGCAGACTGGAAGGAAAGTGATAACACTGCTGGTTCGACCTTTCCATTCAAACTAATAGCAAAGCACCGACTTCCGTTAGCAATATTTGTAAGTCTCCCATGAGGAAGGCGTATTCAGCCCTAAGGCTGGGAGCTGTTTATTATTAACTAGGACATTAATTTTATATATGCCTTAACAGCCACATTTCTAAATTGTAATTTTGCTGTGGAAGGGCTAGTAGCCCTATTGGCTAACAGGGTTACCGGCTGACCCCTCAGCATGTCTAACTTATGAATGGCACTACCTAGCTGGGTACTGTAAGGTTCCAAATTAATTGTGGCATTAAACCCGACTTGATGCCCAAGGCAAATTTAATGTCACTGTTAAAGAAATGCAACTTTTAGAAAGTTGCCACTCTGTTACCCAGTCAGTCCTGCGGCCTCACATGGTCACTGAACACCACACAGTTTGCTGCCCACCTGGGAAGTCGTGTAAATGACTCCAAGGCTTAGGAACAATAGCAGCCTGCTACAGGGCAATGTGTCACCTTCCCTTTGCAGGAAGCCACTCAGAGTGTTAGACCAAAATGTGAGCTTCAAAGGAGAATCCACCTTTGGTGGGCAACATTACATTCACACCCCTGAGGGGCTGCCCTCTCTTCTGGTAGATGATCAGGAGATAGGGGGAGAGGGGGATCCGGTGCGCGGACTGGTATTCCTCTGGTTGTGTAGCCCACAGGTAGCCATACCTTGAGGGTGGGCTACTAAGCTCCGAACATCCAAGGAATCATCCCAACATCTTGAGAGTGGGCAGAATAGTGCACTCTGGGATTGCCAGATGTCACACATAGCGGGAGAATCATCACCAAGAGGAGGGGACATGGTAGCTCATTGGCTAGTGACTGCATCATTCCCTCAGAGCACCATCTGGGAATAAATATGGCACCCCTGTCACCCTAACCATTAGATCACATTGGAATGGGAACAATGACAGAAGAAGGACTGCCCTGCTGATCCCTGAACTGCACCATCTGCTGGACTGCACCTGCTGCTCCTTGGGCTAGCGAAGGGAAGACTGTGTCTGTGGCACCTGGCATGGGGAAAAGTCATGCGCAGCACCAGATAAAAGTAGTGGCTCAAAGGAACAGTGGACAGACTCCCTGGAACATGCACCCGGGACAGCACGGTTGAAGTAGCCCACATCAGCAAGTTGGTAGCCACTATGAAAGAATCTCTATTAACTGCCATCGAGCACTCAAGAGACAAATCCTCGATGATCAAAAGTTGCACTCGAGTTAGCTGGATCCAGGAGTGCCATCTGATACCAGGTTGGTTGCCCTATGAGGGACACCAGCCTACACCGAAGTATATCGCTGGCACCGCTGTTGACAGAGACCAGTAGCTCAGCCACTGCTGACCTTCTACGGAACTTCGAGGGACCCCAACCTATGTGGCCAAAGTCGCCCACCTGACCTGTGGATCTAGAAATAACCACAAAGACACCCCTGTTGACTGCACAGTACCTGGAGTATCTTGAGCATCTTCATCTTCTGCATCTGCAGCATCAGGACCACTTCATTGAAGACTATGGAGGTTGTGCTGTAAAGTTTGGAACCGGACTGGAAAACCCTCTGGTGGCCGGGTAACTGTCCTAATCTACCCCATTGCCCCCCCCCCCACCACCACCCCAAGACCTTCTCTCTGTGGGATTTGGTCACCCAAGCTGGGCCAGGATAGCCAAACTAACTTTTACAAACTTTCAAACGTGTACAAACTTTACAGTTATCAATGCTTGTTTGCGGTTGAATTACAAATTATACTTTATATAAAAAAAATGCATCTCTCAATCAAATCAAATCAGGTGTCTGTTAAGCGCGACTACTCACCCGTAAGGGTCTCAAGGCGCTGGGGGGTATGGAGGGAGGGGTTCGCAGGTTCCAGTCCATCAAGGAGGGGGTCCGTCAAAGAGCCAGGTTTTGAGGTTTCTTGCGAAGATGGGGAACGATGTTATCTGTCTGAGGTGAAGCGGAAGGTCATTCCAGGCTCTGGTCGCGCGGAAGGAGAAGGAGCGACCTCTCGATCTGGTCTTTCTGGTGTGGGGCACCACGGCGTAGGAGAGCTGGGTTGATCGTAGGGTCCTTTGGAGTGCATGGAATTTGAGTCGGCTATTCAGGTATGCTGGTCCAGTGTCGTGGAGGGCCTTGTGAGCGTGGGTTAGCATCTTGAAGGTGACTCTAGCTTCGATGGGGAGCCAGTGGAGTGTGCTCAGGTGCTGGGAGATGTGACAGTGTCTTGGCAGGTTGAGGACCAGTCTTGCGGCAGCGTTTTGGATGTTCTGTAGCTTGCGGGTGAGGTTTTTGTTTATACCGGCATAGAGTGTGTTGCTGTAGTCGAGCCTGCTGGTGACCAGGGTGTGAGTGACTGTCTTTCTGTGTTCGAGGGGGATCCATTTAAAGGTCTTACGTAGGAGTCGGAGGGCATCTCTAGAACACTCAGGTAGATTTTGCTCATCTTGGTCTTTAAAAATTCATGAAAATATAATCTATTTTATAAATCGGTTTCTCATTTTTCTTTCATGTTGTGTGACTAGCTTATTTTATTATTTGATGCGGTTAAATGTTTTACACAAAGCCTTGCTGCATGAAGCCACAGCTACCTAGGTTGGAGCTTCAGGTTGTACAAATTATCCTGACTGGACCCCAGACAGTTGTGAGTGTATTCAACTATAAGGTGGCACAGCCATACCATAAAATACACCCAAATCCTCACAGGCCAAAAATCCACAGCTAGCCAACTTGAAAAAAAAGGGTCAGTTTCCAGATCAAAAATGTGATGCGTCTATGTTGAGCTTGTGGCCCTTTCCTATAGTGCGCACTAGACCTACCCACACAAGTGGGAGACATGGGGGAATGCTGGGTGGTAGGAAATTTGTGGCTCCCTGCAGATTCCAGAAGGATTCCTTACAGAAATGTGTGGAAGATATGTGTTTTTAGTCAAAGTTTGAAGTTTGCAAAGGCTTCTGGGCAAAATGACCTGGTGAGAACCATCAAATCACACACCCTTGGACTCTGCTTTTTGTCTAGTTTTTTAAATTTTACAGGTTTGCCTAGGGCCGGCTGAGCTAATACCCCAAATCCACAGCTACCCAACTTGCAAAAAAGGGTAATTTCTCAGTGTAAAAATGTGATGTGTCTCTGTTACTCTTGAGGCACTTTCCTTATGTGGGCTGTAGGCCTACCCACACCGGTGAGGTAGCATGTTTATCAGGAGACCTGGGTAAATACTGGATCGTATAAAGTGTGCGGCTCCCTGCAGATTTCAGAAGTTTTCCTCACAGAAATGTGTTGAAAATGTGAATTTCTAGTCAAAGTTTGAGGTTTGCAAAGGCTTCTGGGTAGAATTACCTGGTGAGAACCAGGCGTGTTATGCACCCCTGGATGCCTCTGGTTGTCTAGTTTTCAAAAATGTGCAGGTATGCTAGGTTTACCTTTTTTAACATCTGAGCTATTGCCTAAAATATACAGCTATCTAACTTGCAAAAAAAGGGTCAGTTTACAGAGTAAAAATGTGATGCATCAAGTAACAAGTGAGGTAGCATTTTCATCAAGAGACTTTTGGTAATGCTGATGTCTGCCTCCCTCCAGATTCTAGATGTTTTCCTCACAGAAATGTGTGAAAAATTTGCGTTTTTAGTCGAAGTTTGAGGTTTGCAGGGGATTCTGGGTAAGATAACCTGGTGAGAGCCACGCATGACTCCCCACCCTGAATTCCTTAGGTGCCTACATTTTTTGAATGTGCAGGTTTGTTAAGTTTCCCTAGGTGCCAGCTGACCTAGGGCCCAAACTCTACAACTATTTACTTTCCAAAAAAAGCAGGCAGCTTTCTGTCAAAAAGAAGTGATGTGCACCTGTTGGGTTTTAACCAGTTTCTTCTCACAGCCACGATGACTAACCACACAAGCGTGGTGCCATTTGTATTGGGAGAATGTTGAAATGCTAAGTGGAATGAAGTTTGTAATTCCCCTCAGATTCCAGAATTTTCCATCACAGAAATGTGAGTAAAATGTGTTTTTTTAGTCAAAGTTTTGTTGCAGGGATTCTGCTCATGCACAGAACTATGCACAGGAAACCAGGACCTCAGTGAATTGCGGTGTACCAAAAACTCACCTCAGTACTTAGAACCCCTATCCGACTAGCATCAGTGTCTCATTCGTTCTCCGTATCATCTCGAAGCTACCAATGATTAGACAACCCAGAACAAGCGACTTAGAGTACTCTCAGGAATGGTGGGAATCAGAAACACCTGTTCGTTATTATTCTCATATCAGTCCACAACAAGAGTAATCAAAGACACAGTAAAGTTTAAAATGTTTATTTTTAACTACGTGTCCTAAGATGCAGTACTTTGGCTAACATAAGCAGACAAATGATTAAAAATTAAACCATCAGCGTTGTTACAGTACCATAGAAAATGAAGGGAGAAATCATATTACAAATGATAGTGGAATACAACCACCCTCCCTTTGCTAGTAAGCTAGTATTATTAAACTAATAGAAGGTCTCTAGGTTTGAATGGGGAACCCCATACCGTAAATATTAGCTTAGGCGAATCAATCAATCAATCAATCAAGGTATTTATAGAGCGCACTACTCACCCGGAGGGTCTCAAGGCGCTTGGGGGGGGGAGGGGGGGTGGGCCGCTACTGCTCAAACAGCCAGGTCTTGAGCTTCTTCCTGAAGGACAGGTGGTCTTGGGTCAGGCGCAGGTCGGGAGGGAGGGAGTTCCAGGTCTTGGCGGCCAGGTAGGAGAAGGACCTTCCTCCTGTTGTCGCTCTTCGGATGCGGGGGACGGCGGCGAGGGCGTGACTGGTCGATCAGAGGTGGCGTTTGGGAGCGTAGAAGTTGAGGCGGTTGTTGAGGTAGCTCGGGCCTTGGTCGTGTAGGGCTTTGTGTGCGTGGGTCAGGAGACGGAAGGTGATTCTCTTGTTGACGGGAAGCCAGTGCAGGTCTCTCAGATGTCCGGAGATGTGGCTGCGTCGGGGGATGTCGAGGATGAGTCTGGCTGAGGCGTTCTGGATCCGCTGGAGTCTCTTCTGGAGCTTGGCGGTGGTTCCGGCGTAGAGGGCGTTGCCGTAGTCCAGTCGGCTGGTGACGAGGGCCTGGGTGACCGTCTTCCTGGTCTCGGTGGGGATCCACCGGAAGATCTTGCGTAGCATGCGTAGGATGTTGAAGCATGATGAGGAGACGGCGTTGACTTGTCTGGTCATGGAGAGGGAGGAGTCCAGGATGAAGCCCAGGTTGCGTGCGTGGTCTGTCGGTTTGGGTGCGGTGCCCAGGGCGGGGGGCCACCAGGAGTCGTCCCAGGCGGAGGGCGAGGAGCCCAGGATGAGGACTTCCGTCTTGTCTGAGTTCAGTTTCAGGCTGCTGGTCGTCATCCACTCGGCTACGTCTTTCATCCCTTCGTGGAGGTTGGTTCTGGCGGCGGCGGGGTCGTTGGTCAGGGAGAGGATCAGCTGGGTGTCGTCGGCGTAGGAGATGATGTTGAGGTTGTGTTGGCATGCGATGGCCGCGAGGGGGCTCATGTAGACGTTGAAGAGGGTGGGGCTGAGCGAGGATCCTTGAGGGACGCCGCAGATGACTTCGGTGGCCTCTGACTTGTACGGTGGTAGGCGGACTCTCTGTGTCCTTCCGCTGAGGAAGGAGATGATCCATTCCAGTGCCTTCTCCTGGATTCCGACGTTGCTGAGGCGCTGCACTAGGGTGCGGTGGCAGACAGTGTTGAATGCTGCGGAGAGGTCTAGGAGGATGAGGGCCGCCGTTTCTCCGTTGTCCAGCAGGGCTCGGAAGTCATCGGTGGCAGCGATGAGGGCGGTCTCGGTGCTGTGGTTGGCTCGGAAGCCAGACTGTGAGGGGTCGAGGGATCCATTCGTCTCGAGGAAGGCGGCCAGCTGCTTGTTGGCGGTCTTCTCGATGACTTTGGCTGGAAACGGGAGGAGCGAGATGGGGCGGTAGTTTTTGAGTTCGGTGGGGTCCGCTGTTGGCTTCTTCAGTAGGGCGCTGAGTTCGGCGTGCTTCCAGCTCTCAGGGAAGGTGGCGGAGTCGAAGGAGGTGTTAATGATGTCCCGCAGGTGGGGAGCGATGACAGCGTCGGCCTTGTTGAAGATGTGGTGAGGGCAGGGGTCGGTCGGAGATCCGGAGTGGATGGTGTTCATCGTGCGGGTGGTGTCTTCTGTGTTGATCGGGGTCCAGGCGTTGAGGGTGGTGGTGGGGGGCGTTGGTGCGGTCGTGGGGAGCGTTGGTTGTGTGCTGAAGCTGTTGTGTATGTCTGCGATCTTGTTGTGGAAGTAGGAGGCAAGGGAGTTGCAGAGGTCTTGCGATGGGGTGATGTCGTTGGTTCCGGCGTTGGGGTTGGAGAGCTCTTTCACGATGTTGAAGAGTTCCTTGCAGTTGTGTGCGTTGTTGTCCAGCCGGTCCTTGAATGCTGTTTTCTTGGTGGCGTGAATCAGTTGATGGTGCTTCCGGGTGGTGAGCTTGAGGGCAGTCATGTTGTCCGGTGTTGGCTCCCTTCTCCAGGCTTTCTCGAGGGCTCGGCAGTTCTTCTTGGAGCTCTTGAGTTCGTCGGTGAACCATGGGGCCTTCTTGCTGCCGGGTCTGCTAGGCGGGGTCCACAGTGGGGCGAGTTCGTCCGCGCAGTTGCTGATCCACTTCGTGAGGTTGTCGGCGGCCTGGCTGGGGTTCGCTGAGCTGGCGGGAGGGTGCTGGCTCAGGGAAGCAGCGAGCTGGTCTGCTGTGATCTTGTTCCAGCTTCTACGAGCAACCTGTTGCTGGTGGTGGTGGGTCGTGGTTCTTCTGAAGGTGAAGTGGACGCAGCTGTGGTCCGTCCAGTGGAGTCCGGTGGCGTGGCTTAAGACGATGTCCTTGCTGGATGAGAAGACAGCGTCGAGTGTGTGTCCGGCGAGGTGGGTGGGGGTGGTCACCAGCAGCTTCAGTCCGAGGTTGGCGAGGTTGTCAAGCAGGGTGGTAGTGTTGCGGTCGTTGTTGTTCTCCAGGTGGAAGTTGATGTCTCCGAGGAGGATGTAGTCAGCGGAGGGGAGGGCGTGCGGGCTGATGAAGTCGGCGATGTCGTCGCTGAATTGTGTGCGTGGTCCCGGGGGTCGGTAGATGAGGGTGCCTCTGAGGGTGGTCTTGGGGTCGGTGTGGATCTGGAAGTGCAGGTGTTCGGCGGATGTCAGGGTGTCGTCGGTGTTGGTCGTGATGCGGATGGTGTCCCTGTAGATGATGGCGATGCCTCCTCCCATCTGGTTGACGCGGTCCCTTCGGGTGATCTTGTATCCGTCCGGGATGGCGATGGCGATGTCGGGTGCTGAGGAGTCGTTCATCCAGGTTTCCGTGAGGAAGGCGACGTCAGGGGCTGTGGTGTCGAGGAGGCTCCAGAGTTGAACGGCGTGTCTGTGGACGGAGCGGGTGTTGAGCAGGATGCACTTCAGGTGGTTGCTGCTGGTGTTCGGCTTGGTGGGTGCTGGTGCAGAGCTGGTCCGGGTGCAGGTGAACTTGCAGGCGCGGCAGCTGAAGGGTCCGTGGGTGCGTCTCGGGGTGGCTCGGTAGCATCCAGGGGATCGGCCGGTGTTGAGTGCGTTGAGGGTGGCGGCGTCGTACGTCCGGCGGGTGGGGTGGGCACTGCGGGGGCCAGGGGTCCTGGCACTGGGCGCGGTCCAGGCGCGGACGGGCGCAGACGGGCTTACCTTTGGCGCGCCTTCGGCGCGCATACGGCGCGCCCGCTGCGCGTTTGCCACTCTGCCATAAGTGGAGAGTGGGGGGGCGGAGCGAGGGAGGAGCAGCTGGGAGGCGGGAGCGGGGCGGCGAATGGGTAGGGCTGTATAGGGAAGGGGGCGGGGCCGCAGGGGGCAGCGGCGGGGAGCGGGGAGGTGGCGGGAAGCGCGGCAGGGGCCGGGAGAGACAGGAGGGGAACAAAAACACAGAGGAACAAAAAATAAACTACACGGGCACAGGAGAAAACAAGGAGCAGAATTACACAGACAATCGGATTCGCAATACAAACGCGGCGCAGGCGGGGTCTGAGCACCAATCAGCGGTGCACAGGAACACAGCTGCTGGCAGCGGCGGCGCTGGTGGCAACGAGGGGCAGCCTGGGCTCAGTCAGCGGTGCGCAGGGTCACAGCTGCTGGCAGCGGCGGCACTGGCGGGAACGAGGGGCAGCCTGAGCTCACTCCTGAGGAGTGTGCACGGTGCGAGGGGGTGACCGGCACAGGATCAGCTTTGCTCTGTGTCTGGAAAAGGTCTTCTCCAAAGTGTCTGAATCATGCATGCAAACTGCAATATTAAAGGCACTCGAGTTTCAGATATGTGCAGCTGTGTGCGTGTTAAGGCTTAGAGCGTGGGTCGATCAACATGTATTCAAAAGCATACATTGTTATTTGTCCCTGACGGCTTCTGCACACAGAGTTCAGACCAAGGTCGCGGTGCACGTCTAGGGATGGGAACAACAGACCGTTCTCATGTGAAGGAAAGGCAAGCAAGCCTTTTTCTTCTAATAACAGCTACCTGCAGTGTCGTGTGCAAAAGCAGCAAAAGTGGCAAGATGGCGTTTGAAATCTAAGACGATTATGCTAACATAGCAATGTGTGTGTACCTGGAACTCCATCTCCACTACACCCTCCCTTGATTGGACCACAAACAAATAGGGATACAAATCAGGAACGCAGAGTTCAAGTTCGACACAGACAGAACCAAGTGCATGTATTGTTCATCCATATAAAGGGTAGTGAAAGTTCGAAAAACCAGCTTGAAATTGAAAAAGAAAGAGACAAAAAATATTTAACATCTCGCAAAGGCTCGGCAGAGCCTGGATGTGGAGTAAAAAAAAAAAAAATGGAACAAACTCAAAAATTTGTAGTTTGACTAATGGAAGATGGACAACTCCCAAGTTAATCCATCAACGTGTAAGCACAATAAGTCACGACATCCTCCAAGAGGAAGTCATTATAATGTTCTGTAAAAGATTCCGCCATCCAGTATAACAAAGTAAATGAACATACATGTTCCTCGATAACTGGAGCCTCTAGCACAATCAGAGGACAACTTGCGTGTTCTTCAAAATAACTTCTCGCCAAGAAGTCATACGCTGCCTTATAGATATCCCAATTCCCTAGGACTCCATGTGCCGCTCCACAGGCCATAATCCCGATACCAGAACAGTCCAACTCATGAGCCACTAAGGGACTTATCAGTCGATCATAATCCGGGGCAGGAGACACCAAGTTCGACAGGCACAAATCCAGAGCTCATTCGAAAGGACAATCTAGGCAATGAAAAACAGGTTGCACGCAAGTAAAGTAGGAAAACCGGAAGGACAATCCATAGGCTACGCTTAAAGTGGCCAGTGGTAATGTTCCATAATATTCAAGCATCCGGTTACGAATTTGGAGCAGCCGGGGCAGGCTGTCGTGTGACACATATTGTGCAGCCATTGCGCAGCAAGCAGACCAACAGGAGCACATCGGCTGTGAGGACGAGAATCAACGGAAGCCCGCCGAAGACGCTGGAAAAAATAGAATGAAAAAATGCCGGTATCACACCAAATATTGTTTGGAAGGAGGTCACGAGACCGGAGCCCACAACTTTGAAAAAATGCGCCAAGCCAGTTGTTGACGAGGCCTTGAATATAGTATGAATCAGAGCACCGAAATGAAGGGGGAAATCAGTATTTAAAAGCGCATGCACCTGGGTGCGGGTGTTAGCTACGTGAAGGACGAATGTTTCACAGGAGGAAGTCAGTGCGACTTCTTTTTGAGACAATAGAGCACTTATTCTGCTCATCTTGTTGAACTCAGTTTTCAAGGTTGGGATGGAAGGCCAGATGGATACATCCAGTCTCCCATGTGGGGGCGGGAAAAGGACATTTTTACAGCAGACTACTCATTGTGAGACAGTTACAATGTAGGGAATTCCCACTAGCATCCTGCAGAAAGCCTCATTATTTAAAAGCAAATAACTACCGTTAGCTAATAATGTAAAAGCGGGCGTAATAGCTGGAACAGGAATCCCTGTCAGAGCGCAAGCTAAATTTGGTGCCTGAACATTGCAAGCTCCATGCAATTTGATGTGCCTACAGACTACTGAGTGATCAGGTGTGGAAGTGCATTCCTCACCTTTCAAAGAAACCTCTTTACCTTATCTCATGCATCTGTATGTAAATGGGAGTGACCAAACTTCATGTAGGAAAGCAGTACCCAATGGTTCATATCTGCCTAGGGCATAATGTTTCATACATGAACTGAACTTAAACAAAGGAAATGGCAAGGTGATTAACCCGTGGATAAGCCACACAGCTGAGTTCAATTCGGCCACAGAGAAAGGCAAAGGTTCCAACTTTTCAATATGCAGTAATGAGTATGTTGCATCTTTCATGGACATGAACTGTTGTTTTGCAGTCAGATTAAACGGCAGGAATAAAGACGATGTATTCATGTAGTCCCAGGGAACTTTCCCAGCCTTCAATGTTTGCAAAGTCCATGCAAACTGCATTATAGAACGTAATTGATTTTGACCATGATATAAAACAGACATATCATCCTGTACAATATCCACAACAGAAGACACAATATTATTCTAATGTGTAAATTCTGGAAGAAAGGGTGTTAATGCTATTATCGATGACAGCTAGCACTTTTTGCAAATTTGCTTGCTCTCAATCTGGAAGCCGCTTCAATTTGCGATAAATTCCAAACTTCGTTATAAATAGCATACACCCACCTTTTGGACCTGCCACCCACAGGACCCTTAACAAAATCATTCAAATCTATTGTGTCATGAAATTTTGATAAATGAACTTTAACAGACGCCAAGGTGGAATGTTGCAGCCAGTTCTGACATAACTTCCCCACAGAATAGGTAGTAACCGAATGGGAAGCTTCAAAGCGGGGGTCCACTCTAACCTGTGTATATCCAGGGTATAGACCCAGAAAACGATGTTGACAGGAATCTGAGCTCTTTGCCATATCAACCATCCTTCAGGATCTAATTCGGTAATGTTGAAGGACGTATTAGTAATATATAATGTGTGATTATTCCATTGTGGATAAGCACCCAGATCAGGAATAGAGGGGGAATTAATCTTTTTAGAAGTAGCCAATCCAAAGCAGGTGGTTTGAAAAATGGTAGAATTAAAAAATAACATGGGGTTTGGGATAAGGCAAGCATGATGCAGAGCCTCTGTTCCTTGTACCTGCCATGTTTTAGAACCCCAAACAGATTTAAGATCAATGGTATCTTTCCACAGCTCATATTCCCCAATAGCCAATTCATCCATAAAGGACTTGGAATACAATAATTTAGTGTGGGACAGCCTAACTTTGGAAGCTGACTCCGCCGCCACTTTAAAATAAAAAGCTTCCGGTTCAGAAACGCTGAAATCAGTAAAATATGTTAATTTGTTCACTAGAGTTTTGGAACTGCCTTCAATGGGTGCCGGACAATGTTCCCATTGCGTATAATTAACAACATTTCTAAATGTATTTGCTTTATGCAGGAAATGATTGCCGTAGTGTTGGTAGCAAAACAACTCCCCATAATTAGCTGTGTCTAAATACAAGTCTTCAGCATCAAAAGCAGCATAATATTTCAAATCAGAAAAGAGTGCCTCTATGGCCAGGACGTCCCAATCATCAGAGCGGATTTTTTGTTTCACAACATCCCCCAGGGAAACACGAAGTACACTGGGGACATTAATCACCTCTGTGGGACCATGAATTTGAAATTTAACAGCATCCCACACAATCCCATCCAACACAGGCCAGGCAGTAATATTCACAAAAGTATGGTCCCTTTTCATGATGTGCGATGATGAGTGGGGGGCCAAAGATCCATCAATTAATCTAATTTTAGATCTATCGGTGGGATAGTGTCCATTTACAAGACGAAAAAATACCTCCACAAACCCAATGGACATAAACAAAAAAATACTTATGAGTAACAGCCAAATCTAAGTCCAGGGGGGAATCAAAAAATGTATTTTAAACCAAGCTGCAAAAATAGAAACTTTCGATGGGGGATTGGAAGTCAAAGAGTTAGTGTCAAATGAAAAACGTGACTGGTCAACTGCAGTTGATTGTAAACCAGGCAACGACACATCTGTGGGTTAAGTATACTCAGTATTTTCAGGTGGACCACCAGCCGGTGGTGGCAACAAAGGATTAGTAACTGTATGCATCTCAATGGCAATGTCAGGCCTGGTGGTAGACGCCGGAGCCAAAACAGAATTTCTCAGCATCGCTGGACAAGACACAGCTGGAGTCATACTAAGAAGAATCGGCCACTCGCTGTAGTTTGACATTGTCAATGGAGATGTACCTGTTATCCTTGTGACCAGGAAGTGGAGGTAAAATGACTGTTCTTGTACCCTGCACGCCGAGCACTGGTACTGGAGCACTATAAGAGGGGCCGAACTCCTTCTTGTTCTCCACCTTCTCACGGACCAGGTCACCAGCTCGAGGTAGCCAGCCGACTACCGGAATCTGAAGCGCAGCATCAGTCGTGGAGGGCAATTGTTCCTTTGCAAGACTGTCTCTGGTCTCTTGTAGATTCTGTAATACAGCACAGTGATCATCTGCGTCAAAGGGTGCGGCCGACGCCCAACATCATCAAGGAGTGCGCCCAACCCACCAGCGAGTCCACCGACATCCCTCCCTCACAAGACCTCTGCGACAAACTCAGCACCTTTTTCCACCACAAAATCAAGAGCATCTACGACAACTTCGCCAAAAACAACCAACACACTGAACCCTCACCAACCACCCCCGACACCCTGAAGCCAGCGATCGACAACTGGACAGCCCTCACCACCAAAGACACACTGAAGACAATGAAGTCAATCCACTCCAGGGCCCCCACAGACCCCTGCCCCTACCACATATTCAACAGAGCCGTCGACACCATCGCACCCATGCTCTGCCACACCATCAACCACTCCCTGTTCCCTGACGACTGGAAACATGCTGAGATCATCCCCCTCCTGAAGAAACCCTCGGCTAACCCTACCGACCTCAAAAACTACAGACCCTTCTCCCTGCTCCCGTTCCCAGCGAAAGTCGTCGAGAAAGCCATCAACAGCCACATTCATCGAAGAGCACAACTACCTCGACTCCTTCCAATCCGTCTTCAGAAAAAAACACAGTACGGAAACCGCCCTCCTCGCCACAACAGACGACATCCGTACCTTACTGGACAAAGGAGAAACAGCAGCCCTCATCCTCCTCGACCTCTCAGCGGTGTTCGACACAGTCTCTCACCACACCCTAAAACGCAGACTCCAAGACAGGGATCCAAGACAAGGCCCTTGACTGGATCCGCTCCTTCCTCTCCGGCAGAACGCAGTGGGTCAAACTCCCCCCTTTCCTCTCGGACCCTACACCTACCACCCGCGGAGTCCCCCAGGGGTCCTCCCTCAGCCCTACGCTCTTCAACGTCTACATGGCTCCGCTCGCCCTCATCGTCAGAACCTACGGACTCAACATTGTGTCATATGCATATGACACCCAACTAATCCTCTCCCTATCCAACGAATCCAACACCGCCAGACACAACGTTCGAGAAGGCATGGAAGCTGTCACCAAATGGATGAAAAACAGCTGCCGACAACTAAACACCAATAAAACGGAAGTGCTCATCATGGGCTCAAACCAAGATGCCTGGAACGACACCTGGTGGCCCCCCACCCTCGGAAGCCCGCCCACCCCCACGGACCAAGCATGCAACCTGGGAATCATCCTGGACTCAGAGCTCAAACTGGACTGCCAGATCAACTCCGTCTCGTCCTCCTACGTAAGACCTTTAAATGGATCCTCCTCGAACACAGCAGGCTCAACTATTGCAACGCACTCAATGCCAGAATAAACAAAAACCTCACCCGCAAGCTACAGAACATCCAAATGCTGCCACAAGACTGGTCCTCAACCTGCCAAGACACTGCCACATCTACCAGCAACTGTGCACACTCCACTGGCTCCCCATCGAAGCTAGAGTCACCTTCAAGATGCTAACCCACGCTCACAAGGCCCTCCACGACACCGGGCCAGCATACCTGAATAGCCAACTCAAATTCCACGCATCCCAAAAGACCCTACGATCAGCCCAGCTCTCCTACGCCATGGTTCCCCGCACCAGAAAGACCAGATCAAGAGGCCGCTCCTTCTCCTTCCGTACGGCCAGAGCCTGGAACGACCTTCCGCTCTACCTCAGACAGATAACATCGCTCCTCATCTTCGCAAGAAACCTCAAAACCTGGCTCTTCGACAGACCCCCTCCTTGATGGACTGGAAACTGCGTACCCCCCCCCACACCCCAGCACCTTGAGACCCTAACGGGTGAGTAGTCGCGCTTAACAAACACCTGATTTGATTTGATTTGGGGTTTGTGTTCTGGAGTAGGCTGTGCAGCGGGCCCATCATAGGGGGTTCATCAGCGTAGGCAGAGGTTACAGCCCTCACGCTCTGTCTTAGTCTTCCATACATGAATAAGTCCATCGTCTCGGGCTCTCTGTCCATTACAAAACTGTGCTTTGGTGCAAAATGTACCGTCTATGTATAGATCACCGCATGCCGTGATGCCTACTCTCGTGAGAAGCTGGTGACACTGTGATTCCTGAGTGACCTCTGGGGCAGGTTGTCGGACCACTGAGAGCAACGGTGAGTATAGCATCTCTATATTTAATTGTTTCACAATTTTTGTCCATGAACTCACAGTGCACTCCACAGTAGTGCAACTCACTTCTCTTGTCCTAGCTTGTGTAGCTATAAACCCATACAGTGGAGTTGGCTGCATATAATATTGTTCTACCTCCAAATGTGGCATGAAGGGAGGGGGGTTGAACCAGTGTGTTGCATAGTGCACCTGTATAAGTTCAAAGTCATGAGATTTAAAGCCTCCCTGTGCATAGGGCAGTGTCAGCATCTCCCACTTCAGTCTGGGCTGTTTCCCTCCCCAGGCAAGTCATATTATCTAAGTTCTTAGGGTTTTGAAAAAAGCTGGTCCTGGTGCATGTGGAATGTTGATAAATAAATATAATAGCTTAGGTAAGATTACCATCTTCATTAGGGAGATTTATCCTGCCATAGACAGGGGCAGTGCTTCCCATCTCTCCACTGACTCCGCAATGTGTTCCATCGTTCTCCCATAATTTGCTCGAAGGAGCTCGAGCCGTTTCTGGTTATTGTTATTCCCAAATATCTAACTTCATTGGGGCACCATTCTATAGGATAGTCGAGAGGGTAAGGGTGCCCAGTGAGCGGAAACATCTGAGACTTTCCCCAGTTGATTTTGATTCCCGATAGCCCTCCAAATGCAATAAACTCTCTCAAGATTGGGTTGAAACTGGTCTGGGGTTCCTGCACATATGGCATGATATCATCTGCGTATGATGAAATACGTATGTGTCGTGTGGGATATTTGAGGGCCCATTTTCGATACCACTGTCTGAATCTAGCCGCCAAGGGCTCGATGGCCAGGGCAAACATTTGCGGCGACAGCAGGCACCCCTGACATGTGGCCCTCGTGATGGTAAACCAGGGTGAGCCAGCTCCGTTATTACTACTTTCGCACTCAGTCGCGACTAGAGCAGGCATATCCAGGACAGGAAGCTATTTGGCATTCCCATCCGCTGAAGTATTCTGAACAGGTAGTTCCACTGCACCGAATCAAACACCTTGGTGACCAAGGCCGGACTGGCCGTACCGGGCTCCGGGCAATCCCCCGTTGCACTGCACGGGTGGGAGCCAGTTTTGTTACAGGGCCGTTTTTGCAGCATAGCAGCAAAATCGGCCCTGTAACAAAATCGCCCAAAAACCGCCCATGGCAAAGAGCTCGGCGGCACCCCAACCCCCCGTGCGCGGGGGGGTGTGGCCGAGCACTTTGCCAGGGCCGGTTTTGGTTCCCAGTCCGGCCCTGTTGGTGGCATCTCAGAATACTGTATCTGCCTCAAGGTCTGGGTCCATTTCGTGCATTGCTGTGAACAGGGTTTGCAAGTTGTGAGAAGTAGCACGGCCTGCCACAAATTCCGCTTGGTCAGGTAAGACCAGCACTGTCATGAGTAGGCTCCTCCGGTTTGCAATTAATTTGGCTAATATCTTTGCGTTGCAATTAATCATAGAGAGTGGCCTGTATGAGTTGTATCTGTTTGCTGGCTTTTCAGGTTTGTTATTGAAATTATGGTGGTCTCCCTCATGGTGGGGGGTAGCTCGCCTAACTCCAAGGCTACTTCATACACCTGTTGGAGTACCAGGGCTAAATGCTCTATATATGTTTTTAAAAAGTCGGCAGGTAGGCCATAGGATCCAGGGTCTCTGCCAGATTGGAGCTGCATTATTGCGGCACAGATTTCATCTAATTCGAACTCAGCAGATAAAAGTTCCCTCTGTGAGTCCCCCAGCCATCCTAAGGCAAATGGCTCCAAGTATTGTTGTAATGCTATCAGATGTTGCCGCGTCGAAGTGTATAACGTGGTATAGAAGTTCTGAAATGTTTGTAGGATGTCTGACGTGTCCTTGGCAGACTCTCCCTCTGGAGTCTGTACCTCCAGGACATAGCTTGAGAATTTAGGCTTGCGTATTTGTTCGACTCGTGCTTTCCCTGGCCTCTCACCCTCTACATAGCGGCGGTCTTTAAAATATTTACCTCGAACCGGCATTCTCTATCTGCTGCTTCTTGAGTTTCGGTTATCTTGTCTCTAAGCTCGATGTATTTCTGTAGGGAGAGCAGGTGATTTATGTCAGTATCGATTTGTTTTATTTATTTCTCTAGCCGGGTGAGAGTAGACCGCAGTTCTCTAAGTGCCCCCCTTCCTTGGCAATGCAGATCCCTCTGGCAGTTACTTTGAATGCCTCCCACACAGTTGCCCTATGTTTGCCCGAGCCTGTGTTGCGCTGAAAATAGTCTTGGATTTCCAGATGCATCTTAGCTCGAAATGTTGTATTGAACAGCATGGTGGGGTTTAGGCGCCAGTTCATATAGGGAGTGTGTGAAGTCAGTGGCGATAGGCCCATGAGTACAGGGGATTGGTCAGAATAGGTACGGCCATATGTTCCACATTGGTTAGCCATGTACTGAGTCCTTTAGTAACTACCCATTACCTCCTCGTTAGTCATCCTCGCCACATGACTAACGAAGTGAGCTTCAGCTCCACCACAGAACCCTCCAAAGCAAAAGTTAGCCTCCCATGCCTCCCATCCCTTCCCAATATGGCCGACCCCTACCCCTATGACACTATAAGAGAAGGGCCGGCCCAACCCCAAAGCCTGTTTTTTTTGTTCTGCACTCGTCTCTCCAGAGCGCATCAGGTAAGTGGTGCCTGCTGTAGCAGGTACGTGGGTCCTGGGTTGGAGGTCCTGCTATAGCGGACCCTAGGGGCTTGGACCTTGTTTATTCCCCCTGCCTGTTGCCCCCGGTGTGTGTGGCGGTTGCTGCTTCCTTGTGCCGGTCAGGCTCTGCTTTAGCGAGCCGTGGGTTTTCAGGGGGGGTATGCGTAGGGCCCGGTCTTTCCGGCATTTCTTTCGCCGCCCGCCTGTCCTTGCAATCGGCGGGCGACGGCTGTACGGATCTGTCCTTTGACTCACCTGTTGCGGACGGGTTCTTTTGCACTGCATTTCCGCCTCGTCCGAGGTTCGGCTCCTGCCCCGAGCCGCGTACTCGCCTGCCCACCTACCCCTCGGGCATTGGGGGAGGCGGCGGCGCTGCGGGGTTTGGTCCAGTCTGTTCTGCTCCGGTGCTGCGATCTCTACGCCGGAGCGGCCATGGTGTGACGCTTGCTTCCCTGCGCCCAGTGACACGCTTTCGGATTGGGTGTGCTCCGGGGACGGCAGCACTGCTTGAGAGTGCTGTTGGTCCTCGCGGCTGTGGGCCGGCTCGCTGCCCGGGGGCGGGGCCTCGTTATGACTTGTCCCGTTGGGTGTCTCTCCCGCCTTCCCCTTCCTTTTTAAACCGGGGGTTTGTCATTTTTGTTTCGTATCTCACTGTGCCTGTGGTATATTTCCTTGCTGGTGTACTGGGATTCTTGCTCTTCCTTCAGGATGGCCGATGGGGATGTCCCTGTTGGGGATGTCCTGTCCTCCCAGGCTCCTCCGGAGGCGATAACCCTGCAGTCCATTCAGGACATGATACAGACCGCTGTTTCGGCAGCTTTTGCGCAGCGCTCGTTGCCTGGTCCCTCCTCCCCAAAACGTCCTCGCTTAGATCCTTCCTTGGTCTCTGACGCAGAGGGGGAGGAGGAGGATCTACGGGGGCGCTATGTGCAGGGTCAGGAGTTGCGGGAGGTCCTGCTTCACATCAAGCAGAATGCTCCGGCGGCTTCGGACCTTTCTGACGACTTCTTCTTACAATATCAGCGTAAGGAGCCGGAGTCGCTGCCTCTTCATTCCTCCGTCCAAAAGGTGTTGGAGGGGGAGTGGTTGGAGATCGACAAGCAGGCCTTCCCGCGATACCTGGCGAAGCGCTATGCCATCCAGGACTTTGCCAAGGATTATCCTTCTTCTGTCAAGGTTGACTCTCTGTTGGCGGGGCTGGCCTCGCAGGGTTCCATCATTTCCGAGGGTGAGGACGCCTCACCCTCGGACCCTGTTGACAGGCGGGTGGAGGCTGCGGCCAAACGGGCTTACTCGACGGCCAATTTCTCCATCCGCGCCTCTGCCTACTTGTCCTACACAGTACAGTCCTTGTTGAGGGATTTCCAGTCCCTGGCGGAGTTGCTGGATCAGGGGGCGGATGTGGTTCCTACCCTGGCGCTTATGGAGCAGCAAACCCGGCTCCTGTCGGACATATCCTTTGACACCTTGGGGGCTTCTGCTGCGGCTAGGGGCGCTGCCATTCAGGCCAGACGGCAGATTTGGTTGCGCAATTGGAAGGCGGAGGCTGCCCAAAAGGCCTTATTGATGAGGATTCCCTTCTCCGGCCCGAAGCTTTTCGGTGATCCTCTGGAGGAGATGGTCAAGAAGTCAGCTGAGGACAGGTAACTGCTGGCTCCTCTTCGTTCTTCCAGGGCCCGCTTTCCGGGTCCCAAGAGGGCGTTTTCCGCCTCTTCCACGCCCAGTTGGGGTGCGCCCTTTCGAGGTTGGTGTCGCGGCCGGGGCGCCCCCTTCTTCTCCAAGGCCCGGTCTCAGCCTGCTGCTTCCACCTCCACTCCCAAGTCCTGACTATCTTCTGGCTCCGCCGAGAGACCCTCCGGTGGGCGGCCGTCTTCGCCACTTTCTTCCGGCTTGGGAGTCCTCTGTCTCGGACCTTTGGGTTGTTCGGATCGTGAGGGAGGGTCTCACCATCTCCTTCAGTTCCCCTCCTCCGGGCGCCTTCCGCGCTACCCCTCTGCCTTCGTCTCCGGTCAAGAGGGCGGCCTTGCTCGCTGGCATCCAGGACCTGCTCATGAAGGGGGCCATCCGGCCTGTTCCTCCGTCTCAGCGGGGCCTCGGCGTTTACTCAATTCTGTTCCTGGTAAGGAAGGTGTCTGGGGATTTTCGGCCGGTTTTGGACTTGAAGCAGGTGAATACTTTCATTCCGCACACTAAGTTTAAAATGCTTTCGCTGCAGGAGATTCTGCCGCTGCTGGTCCAGGGGGAGGTGGTGGCTTCCCTGGATCTTTTGGATGCCTACCTCCATGTGCCGGTCCACCTGTCTTCTCAGCCCTTCCTCCGGTTCTGTGTGGGTTCCTGCCACTTCCAATTCCAGGTACTCCCTTTTGGTTTGTCTTCTGCCCCGAGGGTGTTCACCAAGGTCCTGGCGCCCTTGGTGGGCGTTCTTCACCGGGAGGGGATCAGGGTCTTTCCCTACCTGGATGACTGGCTAATCTCTGCTTCTTCTTTTTCGAAGGGGAGGCTTCACGTCCGGAGAGTCTGCGAGGTCCTGTCGGCCCACGGCTTCCTGATCAATCTCCGGAAATCCCACCTCGAACCTACCCAGGACTTGATCTTCATTGGGGGCCGGTTGGACATGCTTCAGGGCAAGGTGTTCTTGCCACTGGCTCGCCGCAGTGTCTTGTGGCGGGATCTGGGGACTCTTCTGGGGAGGGATTGTGCTCCTGTGAGTCTGTGGTTGCGGGTTCAGGGGTTGATGTCTGCTACCATCAATGTCCTCCCCTGGGCTCGCCTTCACCTGTACCCCTTGGTAAATCACCTCCTTTCTCATTGGGACCCTCGCTCCGAGAACTACGAGGCTCTGGTTCCTGTGTCTCTCCAGATTCGGTCCGACCTGGGCTGGTGGCTTGTGGCGTCCCATCTGTCGGAGGGTCTTCCCTTTCTGGTCTCCCCGTCCCGGGTTGTCACGACCGATGCCAGCCACCTGGGCTGGGGGGCGACCTTGGGGTCCCGGTCGGTTCAGGGTCAGTGGGGTCCTCTTCTGTCCCGCTGCTCCTCCAACTACCGCGAGTTGATGGCGGTTCAGCTGGTTTGCCGGGACTTTGCTCCCTTCCTCCAGGGTCATCATGTTTTGGTGCGGACCGACAACCAGGTGGTCCGGTGTTACATCAACCACCAGGGGGGTTGCCGGGTGCGCTCCCTTTGGTTGCCGTCCCGGGAACTGTTGTCCTGGGCGGAGGGTGCGGTCTTGTCGTTCAAGGCAGTCTATCTCCCGGGGTTGGAGAATGTGGTGGCGGATCATCTCAGTCGGGTGTTCACGCCTTTGAGTGCCCTCTCCCTGTCGCCGTCGGTCTTTCGCCTCCTGGTGGGCCTGTTTGGCCTTCCTCGGGTGGACTTGTTCGCGGAGTCGGGGAATGCCCTCCTGCCCTGCTTCTGCGCTCTCCATCCGTGTCTGGGGGTATGGAGGGTGGATGCTCTGTCCTTCCCGTGGCCTCGGGGTCTTCTTTATGCCTTCCCTCCGTTCCCTTTGATTCCTCGGGTCCTTTGCAAGATCCGTTTGGACCATGCTCTGGTGCTCTTGGTAGTTCCCGGTTGGGTTCGCCGCTCCTGGTATCCTCTCCTGGGCGAGCTGGCGGTTCGGGCTTGCTGGCCGATTCCGGATCACCCGTTCCCCTTGCGGGGCCCTCCTCTGCCCAGGGAGGTGTTGCGCCGGCTCCATCTGCAGGCTTGGCTGTTGAGAGGGTGACCTTGTTGGCCCAGGGTTGCTCCCCGGGGGTGGTTGCTTTCTTGCAGGGGTCCAGGCGGCCTTCGACCTTGTTGTCCTATTCCCGGCACTGGTCCTCTTTTTCCCGTTGGTGCGGGTTGCTGGGATCTGACCCAGTGTCGGTGGATCCCTTGAGGGTTCTGGATTTCTTGGCGGAGGGTTTTTCCCTGGGGTTGGCTACCTCTACTCTTAGGGCTCAGTGGGCTGCGTTGCGAGTCTTCCGGATCTGGACCTCCTGGATTCCTTGGTGGCTCGCTTGCTGCGCAGCTTTTCTCTGCGGCGGCCTGTGGCTGTTTGCCTCTCTCCTCCCTGGGACCTTCCCTTGGTCCTGCGGGCTCTGCAAGGTCCTCCGTTTGAGCCGCTGCTGTCGGTGGACCCGAAATTCCTCACCTTCAAGGTGGTTTTTTTGGTCGCTATTGTGTCGGCCGGCCGCATGGGCGAGCTGGGGTCCTTTCTTCGGTCTCCCCCCTTCTTGAGGATCCTGCCGGACCGGCTGGTCCTGCGCCATGATCCCCGGTTTCTGCCAAAAATTCCTTCCTTGGCTAACCGCTCTCGTGAGGTTTCCTTGCCTTCCTTCTCTCCCTCGGTGGGCGTTCCCCTGTCCTTGTTGGATGTCCGTCGGGCGGTGGAGATCTACTTGGATCGCACCGCCTCCGTTTGTCAGTGTGATAGCTTGTTTGTGACCTTTGGCCCGGTTCGGTCGGGGCACAAGCCTTCTGTTTCCACACTCAGTCGCTGGCTGAAGCAGGCTATCGTGCTGGCTTACGGGGCCCAGGGGTCTGCCCTCCCGTTGTCTGTCCAGGGGCGTTCCACCCGGGGTGTCTCGGTGTCTTGGGCCTCGTTCAACGGTGTGTCCACTGAGGAGATTTGCCGGGCGGCCACGTGGTCCTCTCTCCACATGTTCATGGAGCATTACCGGGTGGTCCTGGGGGGCTCGGTTCCTGGGGATTTTGCTGGGGCGGTCCTGAGTGTGGGTTCTGCCGCTCCTTGATTTGTCCTTTGTTGGACTGTTTTTATTGTGAGGTTTTCATTAAACGTTGTATTAAAGTTGTTTTGTTAACCTTTCATCGCCTTGGTGGTGTTTTGTATATACCATGAAGCCGTTTGGCTTGGGTATGTGCTCACTTCGTTAGTCATGTGGCGAGGATGACTAACGAGGAGGTAATGCCCCGATTACTTACCGGTAATCTTCATTACTCCGAGTTAGTCTTCCTCGCCACATGAGTTCCCGTCCCTCCCTCCCTGTCTGGCTATCGGCTTCATGTTTTGCTTGGTAGTTTCAGGCTTTGGGGTTGGGCCGGCCCTTCTCTTATAGTGTCATAGGGGTAGGGGTAGGGGTCGGCCATATTGGGAAGGGATGGGAGGCATGGGAGGCTAACTTTTGCTTTGGAGGGTTCTGTGGTGGAGCTGAAGCTCACTTCGTTAGTCATGTGGCGAGGAAGACTAACTCGGAGTAATGAAGATTACCGGTAAGTAATCGGGGCAGTAGTCTAATCGGAACCTCTCTGGGTGTATGTATCGCCAGGCATCCAGCAGTCTGTATTCTTTCATTATGTCGGCCATTTGACGCTGGGAGCAAGTGTAATGGTGTGGTTGTGGTCTTGACCTGTCTAGCGTCGTGTTAAGAGTGATGTTAAGGTCCCCTCCCCATATCACATGTGTGGATCTAATATCTGCTACTTTCCTCCATAGTGTGGCAAAGAACATAGGGTCATCGATGTCGGGACCATAACAACTGACCAAAGTCACTGATGAGAGGCCAGCATTCACCATGCCAGACTGAAGCGACCCTGGGGGTTTGAGATCATGCCAGCGGGCACGTATGGAGGGCTCTTTTGACTTGAATGGCTGTGCCTCGCGAGTATGTGGAGTAGGATGCGAAACAGCTGTTTCCTGCCCATCTAGCAGCAAGCCTCTGTGGCCTTTTGGGATCGAGATGAGTTTCTTGGAGCATCTCAATCTGTATTGAGCGTCTTTTTAAGTATGCTGTTATTTGTCTGTGTTTTCATGAGTCTCCCAACCTCCTGATGTTCCAAGTTAATAAACGTATCACGGGGGAGGTGCCGGAGTTATTCATTTTGCCAGACTATCGTACTGAATGCTCTCCTGCAATTAGATGCCCAGAGGCCCCTAAGTCCCACATGCTGGACGGGTCTATTAATGTCGTGCAGTATGTCTGTTTGCATATGCTGTTCACTCTGTGGGGATTCTGTGACATATATCGTGTTATGCTGCAGCAAACTTGAACAAAAACATTTCCCTTTTCCACCTCCCACCCACATCGAGAACCCAAATTTGTTGTGACTATCATAAGAAAAAGGGGGAGGGGGAGAGAAGGGCAGGGGAAGGGATATAGAGGAGGGGGAGGAGAGCAGGGGATATACAAATGACAAGGGGATATACAAATGATAAGGTCAAAGGTGAACTGTCTCCTAGGGATTTACGGTTAGGTGCTTAAGGTAAGGAGGGGAGAAACACTACTATAACCAGGGGGCTCGCTCTGTGGGATAGCAACAGAAGGGGCATCTACCCGCTTCCCCCTCCCCTACAGTCCGGGAAAAAGTGGGAGCGGGTGCCCGGATTTTAAAATGACATGCTCATTAGTTTCCCAAATGATATGCTAGGCTATCATTTGCGTCATTCTGTTGCTTCAAATGACTGTGTAAAGCTCTTACAGACTTTGACCCGTTCAGTAAATGTGAAGTTCTTACTTATCAAAGATGGTGGCTGTTTACTCACGGCCCGCCTCTCTTTGACATAATGTGTCATTATTGGTCAGCTGCGAAGACGATCGAGCCTCTGGGTCATCAGTCATCTGCTTCGATTTCTTCTTCTTCAATTTTCATAGGTAATCCACCACCTGCTCCAAATTGGTGTAAAAATACCGTTTCCCCTGGTGCATGATCCGAAGGCACGCAGGGTACATCATTGCGTAGTCTATATGCACTTGTATCAGCTTTCGCTTGACTAATGCAAATTTCTTTCTGGCCTCCTGAACAGCAATGATGAAGTCCCTGTATATAGCAAGTGTGTGTCCATAATATGTTAAATGCGGTTTCGTTCTCGCCATCCTCAGAGCCGTATTGCGATCTCTATAGTTAAGAGGTCTTGTGATAACAGGTTTGCGCAGTGTCCCTGGGGGGGCCTAAGGCTCAGGGAGCGGTGCGCCCTCTCTACCACCAGCTGGGCCAAAAGGCCCTCGAACCAAAAAGGCCACTCAGTAGTTTTTCAATGTATTCTTCCATTTAACCTGTGTTGCTGCTCTCTGGTACCCCCAAAAAGGTGAATGTTGTTGCACCGTGAGAGTGCTTCGAGGTCTTCATTCTTGGCCGCTATAACTTCTAACAACTTGTCCATTTGTGACAGTTGCTTTTCCTTGAAGGATGCTACGTCTTCTAGACCTGAGATTCGGTGCTCTGCCTCTCCTATGCGTGCATCATGTTTCTCCAATGTTTGGGTCACGAAGTGGATTTGGTTGCACATAGTGTCCATTTTGGATTTTATAAAGGTTAGACTGTTTCATGGTAACAAGGAGTGCTTTTAAGTTGTCTTCCTCAGGTCGCAAGTCGTCGGTATGTTGATATGCTGGTAATTGCTCAGTGTCGCACTGATGTCTCGGCGTCTTGAGTGCCTAGAAGGGCATTTTAGATGGTTTGGGGTCCGTCCTGCCCATCGTGTTTAGCTGCAGCCTGCCGATGCACACTTATGTGGGTGGAAGAATTGTCCAGTGGTTGTGGAGCCAATCTGTTATCTCGTTGAGAAAGCGCTCCAGAAGTGTGATGATTGGAGAAGCACTTCTGTACCTCCGCAGCAGTGTAGCACAAGTTGCGCATTACATGGTTTTAAAACTCTCAGGAGTGCCTCTGGAGCAGTGAAAGTCTACCCTAGCTTAAACTTCTGCAAGAATGAGGGGCTCTCCTTTCAGGTCACCCGTCCCTCTCAGTCCACAGTGCTGCTGCGGTGGAGGTCCGGCATCAGTGGCTCTTATTTTCCTCTGTTTCTCCGGTTTCCCGCGGTATTGGGGGCCCTTCCTGTGTGCGCGAGTCACAGACCCAGCGCTGGCCTATCTTTCACTCAACCGGCTTCAGGATCTTCTGGCATCTACAGCGGCCTCACGTCCTCTTCCCGGCTGATTTTGTCCTCGCTCCTTCCAAAGCACGGACCAGCTCCCAGTCTCTCCCTCTGGCAGCAGCTCGGAGGCTCCAGTCTCCCTAGGTATGGCTGGGCTGCACGGTTGTCCAAGTGACGATCAGTGGATGCGCACACCTCGTTAAGCAGGCTTTGGCCTATGGATAGGCCTCATCAGGACCGATGCTGGTGTTCACTGCAGTCGCAGATTCCTCCATTGCGGGAGAGCGCCTATGCCACTGATTATGGCCCTTTTGCCTGTTACCGTGTATTCCACCTTCCGTTCGCAGCTACCCGGCAGCGTTTTCAGTCCCTTTACGCCACCAATGCATGTACCTGTACACCAGTCAATCTGGGCCTTTGTAGACTGGTGGGGCCCTCCGCAGCTTGGCCGTAGCTCCTGGGCCAGGGTAGGATATGTTTTCACAGTTTTCCGTACGGGCCATAGCTGCTGCTAGTTCCTGCTGTTATGTTTGAGGGGAACACCCCCCTGCCCATGGAGTGGGTGGTCTAGCCTGTGACCCGGAAGAGGTCAGGTAAATAAATGGGGGCTGGACCGGATGATCCGGGTCAGTGCACCGAAGCACACACACTGCGTAGGTCTGTGTTATTTCCTCTCCCCGAGTCTGGAGACCGTGTTGCCTGCCTACCTGCGTGGCTGCATTTCCTGGGCCCCCGAGCACACAACAACTGGCGACGAGGGGGTGTGTTGACCTCCTGACCCACGCGGGCTGCTTCCTCGCTGCCTGCTTCCTTCCTGGGCCCGGGTGTGCTCCTGAGCGCCGAAGCGCTGCCTGACCCGCTCTGTCCCGGAGCGCAGATTCTCGCACGTGCGTGCGCCTCCGCGGCCTGTGCCTGCCGCCTCGCTGCTCCCGCTCTTCCTCCACGGCCCGCATCGGGGCCGATGTCGTCACGGTGACGGCGCACGCGCAGAGGCCTGGCGCCGCGCGCACAGCGCGTGTGAAGGAGCTCTCCTCGACCGGCCTGCTGCCTGCTGTTTCCTCGCAGACCATCGGGTCCCGGTGGTGCTGATTTGCCGGAGAGACGGACGCCTGCTGCAGCCTGCTGATTCCTGGCCAGGTTCAGTACGTGTGGCTGTCGTGGAGGTGGTGGTGTGCATTCTGGGCTGCTGGAAGACGGCGGGGTATTCCTGACTGCTGCATCTGGCCACGGGGGCCGATCCTGCGGCCTCTGATCGCCACGTGGGGCGCGCCGTCCCAAGCTGACCGCCCGGACCCTGAGGCCTGATTGCTGAGTACCTGGAGGCCGCGATTTCTCCACTACCTGTGCCGGAGGTGAGGGGTTTTGGTTCTTGTGGGACTGCATCCGCCCCTGTAGCACGTACTCTGTCCCGCGCCGGCGCCTGCTGCATCGGACATCTCGCCCAGCCGGTGTGAGGATGACGACGGTGCCCCCGATTGAGGCGTTCATAGTGGACGGCCCGCCATCCGCCCAGGTGGCTAAGTGGAAAGAGTGGCTGGAGCGCCTGGAGAACTATTATGCCGCAGTCGGCCTCAAGCCCGAACGACATCGGCCCATGCTACTGCATCTGGGTGGTTCGGCCATTCACCGGCTGGCCAAATCCGTGGTGGAAGTGGGCCCCCCCTACACCTACGCTACGCTCAAGGCAGCTCTGACCGCGCATTTTGAACCCCTAGCAAATCCAGATTACGAACGTTTCCTCCTACGTCAAGCTAGGCAACTACCGGAGGAATCGGTTGACACCTTCTATGCTCGGTTGAAGGAGCTGGCGAGCACCTGTACCCTCCCGGACACAGACGACGAGCTGCGGGCCCAGTTTATCCAGGGCTGCTCGTCCGTCAAGTTGAGGGAAAGGATCCTCGAAACGCCCGGCATCTCCATGGCTGACATGCTTACCATGGGCCGGTCTAAGGAGTTGTCCAAAGTGCGTGCCGCACATATGGAGACAGCCCTTCAACGTCAAGTGAAGACGGAGCCAGTGAACGCGGTGGTGGCGACGACCTCGAAGAAAGCAAATTCAAAGAGAGCGGAGCAAAGCAAACCACCATCCTCGTCTCGTTCCTGCTACATGTGTGGAGGACCGTACCCGCACCAAGGTCAATGCCCTGCACAGGGGAAAAGGTGTACGGCGTGTCGTCGTCTAAACCATCTGGCCAAAGTATGCCGCTCGGCGGGACGTCAACGTCAAAGTCGGCAGATCAATGCGGTGGAGGCCCCTCTACAGGAGGCTGAGGAAGATGATATGGACGACGATGAGGACGAAGGCACGGTCCATGTCATTCACGCCCTGCAACCGGATGGATGTCCGAGGCGGAGGGCCCCAAAGTGTCACGTCAAGATTGCTGGACATCTGACGCCGGTGCTGATTGACACAGGCGCGTCCATAAACATAATGGCCCAGTCCATGCTGAGATCCTTCCCGGTACAGCCTGTCCTAAAGCCCACGTCCATACAGGTGTTTGCCTATGGCTCCGGCACACCGCTCACGGTACTAGGCGTTTTCACCACCGACATCGCCCATGAGGCTCACTCCGTTCGCACCAAAGTGTACGTCACCAAGGAGGGTGCGGGAATGCTGCTGGGCTGTCGTACGGCGGAACATTTGCAACTAGTGGTGTTTGCCTTCGCTGTGCACCTGGAAGATGTTGAGTCACTGGTGGACGAGTTTCGAAACCTGTTTGACGGAATCGGATGTTTAAAGAACCACCTGGTACGGCTACACGTAGACCAATCAGTGCAACCGGTTGCTCTCAAGCACCGGAGAGTAGCGTTCCATCTGCGGCCGAAGGTCGAGGAAGAACTAAGAAAGTTGGAGGCCGCTGACATCATTGAGCGAGTGGAAGGCCCGACACCATGGGTCTCCCCCATTGTGATAGCCCGAAAACCGAAACAACCAGGTGAAGTCCGAATATGTGTGGACATGCGTTTGCCGAATCGTGCCATCAAGCGGGAACGCCATCTGACACCCACTGTCGACGACATCGTTGCGGAGGTCAGCGGATCGCACTGGTTCTCGAAGATGGACCTCCGGGCCGGCTACCATCAACTCCTGCTGGATCCCGAGTCAAGGGCCATAACCACCTTCTCCACCCATGTGGGACTGCGCCGCTACAAGCGCCTCAGTTTTGGGGTGTCCAGCGCGGCGGAAGTGTTTCAGGACACCATCAGGAGTGTATTGGCTGGCCTCAGTGGGGTCATAAACGTCAGCGATGACATCCTGGTACATGCACCGACTCTGGAGGAACACATGACCCGTCTACGATGCGTATTCCGGAGGCTCCAGGACAGTGGCCTGACGCTACATCGTGAAAAGTGCGAATTCCTAAAAAAGGAGATAGCGTTCTTTGGATATCACTTCTCACAACAGGGGGTATCGCCCGACCCCGCGAAAGTCCGTGACATCCAGACGGCCCCTGCCCCGACCACAGTTACCGGAGTGAGGAGCTTCCTGGGCATGGTCACCTACTGTGGTCGGTTCATCCGGAATCTCACGAACCTAACGGCACCCCTCCGGGACCTCACAAAGAGCGCTGCCACATGGGAATGGGGTCCCGCTCAAGAGGATGCTTTTCAGGCCACCAAACACGCTTTGTCTGCTGAAACCACCTTAGCGTATTTTGACCCCGCCCGGGAGTCTGAACTATCGGTGGATGCCAGTCCCATTGGTTTGGGTGCCGTTTTGTCCCAGAAGCAACTGGACGGTGAGTGGGCCCCGATAGCCTACGCGAGCCGGGCTCTAACGGAAACAGAACAAAGGTACTCCCACATCGAAAAAGAGGCGATTGCAATACACTGGGGGTGTCGCCATTTCCACCTCTACTTGTATGGACAGCCTTTCACAGTTCACACTGACCACAAACCGCTGATTCCTCTCTTCATGGGCGTGTCGTCGAAACCACCTCCAAGGATTGAAAAGTGGATCCTGCAGCTGCAAGAGTACCAATTCACCGTCATCTACCGCCCCGGGGCACAAAACCCAGCGGACTTCCTGTCCAGACATGCCCGGCCGGTTACCCGAGAAGAGGAGTCTGAAGCTCAAGAGACGGAGGAGTACGTCAGGTTGGTGGTGGAACGCTCTCGCCCTCTGCCCATCAGGCTAGAGGACATCCTGGAGGCGACCAAACGAGATGATTGCTGGGAGATGGTGATCTCAGCGGTTGCATCTGGAAGGTGGCATTCCCTGCTGGAGAACCTGGCACACCGTACAGTTGATGCACAAGTGGCGTTGAAAGCTCTTCACAACGTCCGGTCCGAATTGGCTGTGTCCCCCGAGGGATGCCTGATGAGAGGCACGCGCCTAGTCATCCCCAGGTCACTACAGCAGCGGGTGGTGGATCTTGCTCACAACGCGCACCAAGGGGTGGTTAAGACCAAATCACGCCTGAGGAGCAAAGTGTGGTTCCCGGACTTGGACAGTGTGGTGGAGAGAACAGTCCGGTCCTGTGCGCTCTGCCAAGCGGCGGGGCCCGCTGATCCGCCTGCCCCAATCCTGACGGAGGACATACCTCCTCACCCGTGGAACCGGGTGAGTGCAGATTTTGGGAGCCTACCGGATGGCCGACACATGCTTGTCGTCATTGACGATTTTTCAAAATACCCCGAGGTTGAGATAATGGACTCCATTACTGCAAGCCACACCATACCTCGGTTCGAGAAAATCATGGCCAGCCATGGGTTAATCAAGGAGCTACGCACAGACAATGGTCCAACTTTCGCCAGCCATGAGTTCTCTGAATACCTCAGGTCAAGAGGTGTCCGACATGTGAAAATCACGCCCCGGTGGCCCCAGGCTAATGGTGAAGCGGAGCGTTTCATGCGCACCCTGAACAAAGTACTCCGGATAGCAATATCTCGAGAACAGAACATGGAGTGTGCCCTGTACAACTTCGTAAAAGAATACCGACTGACACCTCACTCGACCACCATGGCCAGCCCTGGGTCCTTGTGTAACCAACGGATGCTGAATGATGTGTTTCCTCAGGTGACAACATCCTCGCCTGCATATCGTCAAGTGTCCAAACGCCTCCGACAGAGGCGGGCCAAGAATGACCGAATGTCCCAGAGGCGCCATGCCAGAAGCAGCGCGTTGGTGGCCGGTGATTTGGTGCTGGTGAAGAACCGACATCCCCGAGGGAAGTTCTCCCTTCCTTTTGAACCCGAGCCCTGGGTGGTCCAGGCAGTAAAGGGCACGATGATCACTGCCCAGAGGGGTCGTGAGACAGTCACCAGGAACGTTTCCCAGTTCAAAAAGTACCAGTGCCCTGCACAACCAAGTGAGGTGGGGCCAGAGCTTGAGGATGGCGAAACAATGGGTGACGTCGTCAATGAGGAGAATGACTCACCTGGATCTGCTCCCCCAATGCCCGAGGCAGCTGTGGAACATTTACCGGGGGCAGCCGGAGCTGAAGGCAGTGGAGCTGGGAGCGAAGGGCGAGGTGGTCACCGATATCATCTCCGAGCCAACCCAGCGGTGTCGTCTCGACTGAAAGGTTTTGTGATGGACTGAGGAAAAGAAATGCAGGGGATTTTCTCGTTCCTTTTTCCTCGTTCTTCTTACTTTCTTCTCTCTCTCTCTCTCTCTCTCTCTCTCTCTCTTTGTCTCTCTCTCTATCTCTCTCTCTCTCTCTTGGTTCTCTCTCTCTCTCTCTCTCTTCCTCCATCTCTCTCGTCTTCCATACTGGAAGGGTTTTCTCTACCCGGTGTTGGTGTTTGTTTTTGTTTGCCATGATAAAGGAGGAATGTTATGTTTGAGGGGAACACCCCCCTGCCCATGGAGTGGGTGGTCTAGCCTGTGACCCGGAAGAGGTCAGGTAAATAAATGGGGGCTGGACCGGATGATCCGGGTCAGTGCACCGAAGCACACACACTGCGTAGGTCTGTGTTATTTCCTCTCCCCGAGTCTGGAGACCGTGTTGCCTGCCTACCTGCGTGGCTGCATTTCCTGGGCCCCCGAGCACACAACACCTGCCACGGCGGGTGTCCCGGGCCTTTCTCTCGGTACTCCGGTGCTGCCAGGCAGTGTGAGGGCAGCGTCTCTCCCCGCAGCAGCGGAGCCCTGCGAAGCTCCTTCAGCCTCAGTGCAGCACCTTTCCTGCCGCGTCACTGCAACGCCCAGGGGAGATCCGCCCCTCCTCTTCGACTATCAATCTTTTATTACTTCTGGCCTCGCATTCCGTAATCAGCAGTCATCCGCTGCTGAATATGCAATTTTAACCAGTCGATTGCTTCACAGGAGCAGGACAATGATGGATTATTTCTCCCGGACCGCCAGAGCCTCACGCAAATGCGGCCATCTTGGTTGCAACCCCTGTGGCACCTTCTTTCTTTCTTTCTTTCTGTATTTCTTTCTTTCTTTCTTTCTGTCTTTCTGTCTTTCTTTCTTTCTGTCTTTCTTTCCCCTGCCTCCACACACGACATCGCCACTGCCATCCCTGAAGGTTACAATATTAATACACTGGGATGGAAACAACAAGCATGGAGGCAGTATAGAAATCACCTACAGGGACACCGTCTGCTGCATGACATCCCCTGATGACCCAACACCAGTAATGGAGCACCACAACTTCCAACTCTACACAGACAAAAAATGCACCATAGAGGTACCTTTGCCTACAGACCACCAGGACCACACACCAGCTTCTGCAACGTCATCCCAGAACTCATTGCCTTGCTTGCAATCAACTCAGTGCACTACATCTTACTAGGGGACCCCACCTCGACGACCCCAGCGACGCCAGCTCCACTGACCTCCAGGAAAGCATAAGCAACATCAGCCTCTCACAGCTCATCACCGACTCTACCCACAATGCAGGACACACGCTCTACCCTATCTTCACCTCCAGCGACTGATAAATTCACACCACACCACTCACCTGGTTCAACCACCACAGCATACACTTCACTATCTCGGGTCCCACCCACCCCTGCACCGTACCCCTCATTTCCACATGAAGAGACTGCAAAAATTTATCAGAAGACCAAAGGAATGACACTCTCCACTCCCAACTTCCAGACTGTACACATGACCCTGAGCAAGCAGCTAAGAGCTTTACCCTGTGGATCACAGGCTGTGCTTACGCCCTCGCCCAGCAAGACAGCCAGGACCAAAGAACAAAGCAAAAGATCAACCTGATTCCCAGAGAAACTGCACTTCACGAAATGCAACTACAGACAACTTGAAAGAAAGTGATGCATCAGCATAAAGACAGAAGACAGGAGACCACACAGTCTTCAGGTCTGCTCTGAATCAGTACCATCGCCTCCTGAAGGAAACCAAGAAGAACACCCTAGAATATCGAATCAAAGCCAGCACAAATCACAGCAAAGAACTCTTCACCATTGTGAAGGAGTTCACCAATCCCGCAGCCACAGAGAACGACATCACTCCATCCTAGGAACTGTGAGACAACCTTGCAGTCTTTTTCCATGGCAAGATCTCGGCCTCCATTAAAACTTTGAACACCAACCCTCCAGCACAGAGAGCATCAACCAGCTAACACCCACAAACATAAACACTGAACACCTTCTCACTCACTGGAAACTCCTCAACCCCGCAAGACACTATATCCATCATGAACTCTGTGCACTTTGGAGCACCCACGGACCCATGCCTCCACCACATCTTCAACCTTGGAAGCAAGAGAATCGTCGACAAGCTCAGAAAGGTCCTGAACACCTCCATCACTGCAGCCTCCTTCCCCGAGGACTGGAAACATGGTTAAGTGAGGCCCCTCCTGAAAAAAACATCCACTTACCCAGCCAAAATGAAGAACTATTGGCTTATCTCCCTGGTCCCCTGTCCAGCAAAAGTTCTCGAGAAAGGGATCAAACAGCAACTCACCCAACACCAAGAAGACTACAACTTCCTGGACCCATGCCAATCTGGATTTCAAGCTTTCCACAGCACAGAGACAGCCCTGATTGCAGCCACAGACAACATCAGACAGTGCGGAAACAGCGCAGCCCTCATCCTCCTGGACCTGTCCACTGCGTTTGACAACATCTCCCACGACATCCTGGTCAACAGACTCCACCACATCGGGATTCAAGGAAACACCCTGCAATAGACTGCCTTGTACCTCACTGGCAGAACCCAAACGAACCACCTCCCACAGTTCACCTCAGAACCTAAGAGACCATCCGCAGAGTTCCCCAATGTTCGTCCCTTAGTCCGACCATCTACATGACCCCCCATGCCACCACCGTCAGATCACATGGACTCAATATCATCTCATACACCAAAGACACACTGCTCTTCCTCTCACTCTCTGATGATCCCTCCACCACTGAAGGCAAGTTCGACAGGTGCATGATGAACATTGTGGACCGGATGAAGGATAACTCTCACCAAAACAACTGAAGTCCTCATATTTGGGAACAACACCTCACTATGGAACTATGCATGGTGGCTTGGGGAGATTGGCACACCCCCTCCGCTACAACAGAACGCGCCTACAACCTCTGCATCATCCTGGATAGTAAGCTATCCCTGGAGAAGCAAGTCAACGCAGTCTCATCCGGTGCAAGATATTCAGGTGGCTCCCGGCAGACACCAGAAGGACCATCATGCAGGCTCGACTAAGGAAGCATGCTCTACATGGAAATCAATGCACTTCTTCTAAAGAGCCACCAGACAACACAGAACTCAGTGACAAGACTCATATTCGATCCCCCCAGTAGGACGAACTTCACACCACATCTCAAGAAACTACACTGGCTCCCGATTCAGAAGCGATGCCAGTTTGAGATGCTGACCCGCACCTACAAGGCCCTGCACAATGAAGGACCAGCATACAACAAGAAACGCCTGACCCTCCACCAACTGACAGACACCTTTCATCAGCTTCTCTTCCCCTTGCAGACACCCCATGGATCTGTCGAGCCAACAGTGGAGTATGCTCCTTCTTGCACCTGGCAGCTAAAGCTTGGAACAGCCTCCCGCTGCACTTCAGGAACGCACCATCACTCCAGCAATTCAGAAGAAAACTTAAGACCTGGATGTTTGAACGATGAACCTCCATGCAGCAGCAAATAACTCCAGCACCTCAAGACCCTCAGAGGGGATTTGTCGTGCTCTATAAATGTTTGAGTGATTGTTTTTTTATTTATTTCATTCCTTCTTTCCTTTATTCTTGCTTTCTTTCTCTCTTCCCTTCTTTCTTTCTACCTTTCCTTTGTTCTTGCTTTTAATCCATTTTCCCTTCTGTCTTGCTTTAATTCCTTCTTTCCTTCTTTCTTGCTTTTATTTATTCTTTTTTGATTTCATTCCTTCTTTTCTTGCTTTCCGTCTTCCCTTCTTTCTCTCTTGCCTGCTTTCTTTCATTATTTCTCTCTCTTTCTTTCTCTTTTTGTTTTTCTTTCTCTCTTTCCTTATTTCATTTCTTTCTTGCTTGCTCTCATTCCTTCTTGCTTTCTGTTTTTCAATTCTGTGTTTCTTTCTTGACTTATTATTTCCTTCTTCCTTGCCTTACTTCTTTCTTCCATTCTTTTTTCTTTCTTTCTTTCTTTCTTTCTTGCCTTCTTTGAAGACCTTTAGATTTTAGTAAAATTATATGTATGACGTAGTTTCTCTTAGGGATTTTCAGCCACACTTCATTTGTTTGTCTGTGGTTGTATCATTCATATTTTCTCCAGCCCACTCGAGCATGCATCAAGAACAACACGTCACCCAAATACAGCCATTGGCTGACGTCGCTATGACTTCATTATGAGTTTTGACATGCTGCATTTTCACAAGGAACACATCCACATACAAAGTAGAGCCCTTCAGTACCAGGGTGTACTATGGTAATGTGTGCTTTTTGAGACCCAAAAACATTCCTCCCTTTGGTCAACTTTTTTTAGATTGACAAACACCTGGCAACCACCCAAACAATAAAGTTTTGCAAGAACCATGAAAAAACAAAACAAGAATTGCCAAAAGGCTGGTTGATGACGCCAGACCGATTGTCTTTGTCAATGCTTGTTGAAACTGATGCTTGTACGAGAGCCACTGCGGTGGTAGTCTCACAGACAGAAACATAACAAAGAAGACTCAGTAGTCTATCTGTCCAAGACTCGTTCAGAATAAGAATGAAATGACTAAAAATGCCTCTTTTTATGATGAATAAATGTTTTTTATCTATGAGATCCCCGGTTTTGCTAACTCAGTCGGAGGCACATTATGAGGTGCTATCTCTGCATGCTCTCAACAGCTTCCCAAACAGTGCATTAGACAAGATAACGCATTTGTGGTGGTCCAAGCCTACACAAACGGTTCCAAAAAGGCCTTAAGTCCTGCTACGTTAAAGAGGGGTTGTGTAGGCAATTTGATTGGCAGGCTATAAGAGTGATAGAGGTCACAGTATTGCTGGAAACTGCCAGATAAGAACTCGGGGGCATATTATCAAGCACTGCGTTAAAATTATCGCCGCTTTAGCGGCAGAAAACTGCCGCTAAAGTGGGGATAATGGGCTTGATAATACGCCGCAGAGAATTCCAATAGAAGCCCATGTTGACATCAGAACATGGGCTTCTATGGGAATTCTCAAGGGCATATTATCAAGCCCATTTTAACGCCGTTTCTTGATAATATGCCCCTCAGAGTCACACGCGTTTCACCATGAGCAGCAGTGGCTCAAGCGTGGTTGCTTAATCCACACAGCAAGTTACGTCTGAAAGCAAAGGTGTGAGTCCTTATTCATCACAACTAACAAAAAAGCAGTTACGGTACAGAAAGTTTATGAAGCAAAATAAAACAAAAAGGCAGACAATTAGTCAGGGACGGAATTTGTTCATAAAGGAAAAGAAGTCCACTTGAAATCATATATAAATCTGTTGCGTTGAGAAATAAGTGGGAACAAATAAAAATGCCAAATATTCCTTTGAAGTCCAACCAGGAGCTAGGCATGACAAATTGTCAATCAGTGAGTGGTCAGTCTGATGCAGGTGGTTTGTCCTTGGTAAGATTTTATGCTTTTAGAAACATTTGAACAGCAGGAACATGTTACATTGGACAATCCTGTCGGTGATATCCAGGGGTCGGATACGTGATGTGGAGGACTTTGCTGAAAGCTGGAAATCTAGTAGGAAAAACTCTTAGTGGATGGGAGAATCGAGCCAGCCCATCCAACCCGTCCTCCAGCGGTGTTTGAATAAAATGTAGCAGAGGATTGCAGTAATACACTGCATTTTTAGACTTCAAAAGTGTTCTGGTGCTCACATCGTTCCAACAGAGCAAAGTTGAAGGCTATGTTGTTCCGGGTTCTGTGAAGTCACACAAGCTTTGCTTTGTAGAAGACCAGTTAACATATTTTGTCTAGACTAAAAGGCTCAAATTTACACAATATGGGAAAAAACTTGTAAACGTTGTTAGTTTCCTGGTGCACCTTCCTCTTATTGCTCTTGACCTAGTGTCATTGAACTCAGTCTATTTCAAAAGAGTTGTAGGGGCTCCCCACCACTGATAACAGGTTCACACATGCCTCCCAGTGCTCGGTCAGTTATCAGGATCAGACTCAGGTCTTCACAGCAAGATTGCAGCTGTTCAGTCAGTCACAACACCAATGTCCAGAGGAGTCCTGGGGGAATTTGTTTCAGAAAGATTCCACTAGAAAGTCACAACACCCTGTAGGGACAAGTGTCCTCACATGACCGTGGAAGCTCGTTCACGATCCCTCCGCTTAACCTATTCTGTCACCGCTCTTTTTCTCCACCCACTTAATACAACTATCTCTGACCACACTGGTGCTGTTGAAATTTCTTTTGAGACACTCAACAGTATAACAAAGTAGTTTTCTGCCAACAGGATGCGCCCAAAAGTGTACTTCCTTACATAGTTGAGGCTGGTGAGATTGCATTTATAAAACAAATTGGTGAACTTCCAAAATTTGCAGAAGAAAGTGAGCAGAAAGTTAGATACAAAAATATCGTTGGACAAAATATCATGTCAAGAATGTCCAGGACAAAAATATCATGAAGGTAAGATTCTATAGGTAAGCAGAGGTTTACTATATACAACTCTACATATTTGTAACTTGTTGATATATATATTCATGGTACATAGATGTGGAGTCAAGAATAGTTAACCTATATTTACCTATTTGCACTTACTTTCGAGATACTCAACATTTTTGTTTCCTATATTCTGTCCACACAATAGTTTTGTTTCCGATAGTCTGTCATTGATCCCCTAATAAGACTGTCAGGGGAAAGCAGCAGCAGTGCGATTATTACCAGGTAACTTGGAATTCTAATTTTTGGGCCAACTCCCGTTTGGTCAGGGATCAGAATTTACATCAAGTTTGCAATCAGGACTGCATTTTTATCTGCTATAAACTTGCATTCCAGCCTTGGTAGTTAGGACTCCTGGGGGCATATGTATCAAAATCCGTTATTGCGATTTTCAAATAGCGATTTTTGGAGCATCGCTATTTGAGAATCGCAAAACGGGATGTATTTAAAAATTCGCAAATATTTTGCGATTTCTTGGTTTTCCTTAATTGCGATTAGCAAATTGCAAAATCGCAATTAAGGAATACCTTCCCATTCATTCCTATGGGCCAGGAGGCCCATAGGAATGAATGGGGAGTCATTCTCAATTTGCGATTCGCAATTAGAGAATCACAATTTGAGAATAATTTCTAGGGTGCAAGGGTGTCATACGGACACCCTGATGCACCCCTGAAATGAGCATGTGTGCGCATATGGCGCACATACATGCCCTAAGGGCATGTATGTGCGCCACTTGGCACTTTGAAAAATGCCAAAAAGTGAATTTTTCAAAGAAATCGCAAATTACCACCAACTTGAAGTTGGTGGTAACTTGCGATTTCTTAAGGAGAAATCGCACAACTTGGGTGCTTGTTACATGGCATTTAAGGAATCGCAATTTGCGATTCCTTAAATGCTTACGCAAAATTAAGAATTGCAAAATTAGCAATTCCTTAATAATGCGATGCGAAAATGGCTCATACATCGCGTTTTGCGATTTTGTATTCGCAAACGCTGTTTTTTTGCGAATCGCAGGGTTTGCGAATACAAAATCATTTGATAAATATGCCCCCAGGTATGCACATTGTAATAAGAAATCCTGTATTTAACTTCATGAGCGCACACAAACAGATCTCTAGTGGTGAAAACTAGCCCATGGTAGGGTGTATCACCTTGAAGTGCACCTGGGACGGTGTTGCTTCTTTTTCATTTTCATACATGGCATGAATTCAGGCGATAACACACTGATGAACATGTATTAACTTATTTTGTTTCAAAACGCACATTTGGCTTTCTTCCTTGTATTGGTCCTTAACACTGCTGGAAGGGCCTGCTGCATGGTATTCCGAATGCTAATATCAGTGCAAGTGACATGGGCCACATCTACAAAAACATTACGCAACACTGCAAGCCATCTGGCTGTGCCATGCTGCATCATTTTCAAAGCCCAGGGATGCGTCGTATTAACAACAATATGATGCATCCCTGTGCTTTCCCCTGCACTGGCACCCTTGCATCATTTTACAAGGGTGCCTGCGCTGCCGGGATGATTGTTTGTGTGCAGTAAGGGACACCTTCCTGCACAAACACAATCAGAAGGGACACCTTCCTGCACAAAAACAATCATTAATGACATTTTACTCTTTCTATGTGTGCTGCAGAACACAGCAGGCATAGAAAGCAGCACACATAGAAGCAGAAAAAAACGATTAGAAATAACAGTATTTCTCCTAGTTGCGCCTGACAACCCAGGCCTTCAGCTGCTAATACATAAACGGTTAATAAGTATGTTTTGTGGGATTATAATTTAAGATTTTAAAACCAAAATGTATTTCCACACCCATTTTTCACCTGCTGGAAACATGGAAAATGTGTGTGGAAAATGTGCAGTAATGGCCTTGGTAAATTTCAGACTCACATATCATTACCCATTCTGGGACAAAAACTCATCATGCGGTGATGTTGGCTAGAATCATTCATCAGTACTCTGAACCTGGTGTTACCACGGCATTTAACTGACCATTTCAGCATGAGGCCACAGGCGACAAAGGTCTTCGGAAGATGGATTCCAAACAAAGGTGAGTTATTCACGATGACAAGTTTGTTTGTACAATTCATAAAATCATACTGGAATCCCTGTATTTTTGGTGGAAGTCAGAGGTATGAAGTTGAAAAAGCTACCCAGGTGCGCCTTCAGATAGGGATGCAGAATTAAGACCCAACTTGACTGTACCATGATTATTCAAGAATGTCAGCCTTAATCCACCTACACAAGTAACCTAAAACACATGCATGCACTCTAGGCCTAGTCAATAACTAAGACATTTCTGAGTACATAAAAACATACTTCGATAGTGTTCCTTTACATACTCTTACAGCTCCAGGGAAGGCTCCTCTGTTAAGGCGGAGGAGCGTCGCCCCACTGCTCTGTGAGCAGGTGAAAAAGGGGAAAATAAAATCGTATTTAAGCATTGTTATTATAATTTTATTTTACTGTTGTTGCTTAGCTGGTTAGGGGCCAGGCGGGGATGGGCTGTGTCAGAGGAGCAGGGGGTGGAGTGGTGTACTCTGTAAGTGTGCATGGCAGTTTGGTCGGCCGTCTTGGGCCGACCAAACTAGTCATGCGCACTATAGCATGTTCTCCACCTGGATGTGTTGTACAGCCTGGGTGGAGAACATGCCAAGGCTCCCAGTCACTCTCTGAGTGCCGAAGCAGGGTGCTCAGACCAATCACAGCGCTGCTATCAGAAGCGTCGTGATTGGCTAGGGAAGTCTGGAAGCCTGGTTGTTTCCTGTTCCTGCTTCTTGCCCCTGGAGTCCTGGAAGCAGGTGAGGAGGACCGAGAGGCAGAGGCTGACAGACAGGTAAGTTTTCTTTTCTTTTCTTTTTTTATTCCCTGCAACCCACCCACCCCATCGCCGTTAAGTAGCGTCCGCCCCTGTCCAACTCCCTATTAGTAAAAGTGCCAAGACGACACAGTCCTTTCTATTAACTAAATTTTTTCCATTGTAGGTGTTTTGGGGCTAATTCGCAAAAGAATATAAGCGTATGTGAAAGTACTACAGAAGTATGTTTTTAATACTCCAAAATGCCTCTGTGAATAGGCCATATTAAGTTGATTTTAGGCCGATGGCCTAATATTAGCTTGAGGAGACACTGCAAATTTGTGAAATTATGTTATACTTTGATTGACAGGGGTTTGATGTTAACCTCCCTATGATGCTTAATGCTTCAAGATGGAAATTGATCAGAGGACAGAATAAAAGGTGATGGTATCGACAAAGGGACAGATTTATAGTTTAGACAATGCAATTTCCATCCTCAATGAAGATTTCCCACCTCCATCAAAGCATTGGAAGGAAATTTCCCATATTTCGAATTTAATTCCACTGCAGCTACCATCACAAGAGCTTCTAATTTGATGGAAACCTCTAGTGGACAATAATGGCAGTGCCTGTATCAAGTAGTCGCACATTTTGCATATATTGTATCAAATAGTGGGATTTCCGTTGTCAAATGAGGTCACCAGAGAGGGTGTATATGGTCATTCTTGGTCATAACCCAGATGAATCGATTCCATAACATGCGCGATGAGCAGAGCTAGAAACACTTACATGCCTTTATCTGAAAGGCCGCCATCTTTTGCATGGAGGTAACCCCACCAAACATGGTAGCCACTAATGTCCACTAGTGCAAGCAGTGGATCCATCACCATTCCTGACAGCATCGGGTCCAGGTGAACCCGATGGTGGAACCGGAGGAGTTTCCACCACTGGGCTCTCTGCTATCCTCCTGACTCAGGCCCGGGTGGATATGCCACCACTGGAGAAGATGACGAATCTCCCAGTTTCTTCTCCAGTTCCAAAATGTCCATATACCAGGCCCACGGTAATGTGCATGCTGAACTCGGCAACACGTGAAGCGAATGTTTGTAAATGTCCTATGAAATAGACATGGGACTGTTTTATTTGTGTTTAATCAAAGCTGTATCATTCAGTACCTATTTTTGTGAACAACAATGAACCTGACCATAACACATCTTAGGTTCATTTGGGGTAAGTTAGCCTCCAAATAATAATATGCTTGACATATTATAAAACAAATAAAACGCATAGACCTCAATATCTCATTGCCAGTGTGGAAGACACTCTTTTGACAGAACGCAGCAGATCTTTCATCTAAAGGCAGGAAATTCATGCTAATGTCACACTGCAATCTCCGGGGCCATCTCTGAGCTTGCTCTTCTGCTGTTCGGCAGATGTCTTATCTTGGCATTGCTGTAGTCTTCTCGAAAGTTTCAGTCGATAATGGGCATTTTACAACATTTCGGTTGCAGACGATAACATGTTTGCATGTCTGATTCACAGATATGGATTTTACATAGTTTATTTACACACAATTATGCTTATAACCCATTGAAAAATATATCCTGAAATTATTATAATTATTTATCAGCATAACTAATAGCATAGAGTCTCTAGTAACACGAGCAAACATTAACATGAAAAATTAATGTGTGCATCGATATTCACAAAACGTGTTTACTAATGTATCACTGATCTGTCCACGCGACGAGCAAGACACACAAGAGAAACAACACCCTCGTGACACCCATCGATGGAGCCTTCCATGCACAGACCGAAGACATCCAGCCGCGCATCCTGCCCCCTTCTCTCGGCACAATGAATATGGTTAACAGTGACTAATAAACCCAGTCTTGCTGAAGTCCTAACGGTAATAGGTCAATTGGTACCTTATGTTCAGCGACGCAGAGCAGATGAGGGCGCGCGCCTCCTGCTCTGGCGCCAGGCTGCTTTCTGCAGCTTATTAATTCACAAGAAAATGTGAAACCTCTGCAGGCACATGGACTCCAAAGTACTGCAACTCAACCAGCCACTATGCTTTAGCCCACTCTTAGGCTTATGTAGGATTGCTCTTTGCAGGTGCCGGCTTGAACTTAGAATGGCTATGACACTGTTTGATTTCCTGGTTTAAGACTTTGCTTTAGAAGCCATTGTTTGGGATTCTCCCCTTGCATAATATTATCTGCTTGCAGGACGGGCAAACCTTGCATCGCATTCACCTTAAAATCATCTATGTGGACCACAGGCTCCCAGACCATAGCTGGGTCAACTGAAGTGTGTTCAGAGGAGATAGCGATGTTTGACTCATTCGCTCCTTACCATGGATGTGTTACTGGTGATGCTGACACGAGATCTCCCACAATGTCCCAAACAGAATCCATGTCTCAGTCAACTGATCCTTAACTTGGGGTGCGTGGACTCCTGGGGGTCCGCAAATCCGTTGCAGTAGGTCCTTGACCGTTTAGACAAAGTACAGAAAACAGAACCTAATGTGGACATTTGGGGCCCTCAATTCAAGGACTGGCATGCGACACCAAGTACAGATCACGCTTTACGAGCAAAACAGACAAAGTGAGAAGCTAGAGTCTTTGTCTTTTAGAAATAAAACAAAGTCAAAGTTTGATAAGCTCCAATCTTCTAATTAAAATTTCGTTTTTTGTCAATTACTTTTATTTGTGAATGAAATCGCATAAATAATAATGTGTACATTTCTCTTTTTTCATTCCTTTCTTGTTATTGTATTTTTGTGTATTGTTTTGATATGCAATTTGTAGAAAGTCTTTAAGCCGCCTTGCAGTCGTGATTCAGTGGGGCCCCACTGCAGTCAAAATGTTAGGAAAAGCTGCCCTAAACATTGCTTTTGTCAGCCTGCAGGACCTCTGCACTCAGGCATATTTCCCATTTGTACACCACCTTTCTGAACACAACTTCCTCCACTAGTGCCACCACTCCCAAAACTAAGGGTGGCATTGGGTGTTGCGTTGGGCTTTCCACCGCAACACCCATTGAATTTGACGCTGCCCTCTATGTACAAGGGCAGGGTGCATAGGAGGCAGCTCCAAAATTAAGACTAGGTAAAATCTGGTCTTAAGTTGGTGAAACAAGGAAAAATGAACAATTTCTCTTCGTTTTTGCTTATTTCATGTGTGCTGCCTTGTGCAGCACACATGGAAAAAGCAAAATGCCATGGATTGTTTATGTACAGGGAGATCCCCCTTCCTGTACATAAACAATCTTTAAAACAAATGCAATTTTTTGACTTTCATGTGTGCTGCATTAAGCAGCGCACACAAAAGTGACAAAATGGCATTTTAGGATTGTTTATGTGAAGGAAGGGACACCTTAGTACGCATAAACAATCCCCCCCTGCACGCAGACACCCTTGCACTTTGGTACAAGGGTGCCTGCGTTGGCGCTACACTGTTAAGTATAGCGTCATCGCTGGGGGGCAGAGCCATGGCAGCTAACGCCTCACTCCTCCACTTCTATTGTACATATCTCCCTAAATATAATGGGGTTTCAGAGTGGTATGTAATGGGTTTTCAGAGAGGAAGCCCACAAGGAAAAGGATGAGCTGATATACACAGATATTTTCTACCCATTAGAACAACTGGTCAGCTGAGTGGCAGTTCTATTCCTAGTTTTTCACTGGTTGCATTTCTGGGTCAGTTAATTTACGTCCCTTTCAATTTGTAAGCCCCTATGCTCTGCCTTTTAACTTTTGTAAGTTGGCTGGTCTATTAATCATTGTATATTAGCTCATCTTTGATCATTTTGTGCTGTCACCAGAATATTGTTGTCAGAAAACTGTGTGATTTAAATATTGTGTCCGAAATACCATATGCAAAATCATTGCCTCACAGCCTCATACACCAGCATTGATGAATGCTACATAAATAACTGTTGCATTGAAAATCTATACCAAGTGGAGTGATCATTTTGTAAACGGTACTCAGGGCATAATATTTATGTCAAACAATGTTTCTGAATACCCTATAGTCAGTGGTGTAACACAATATGATGGGGCCCCCTGTGGAACTGTGTCGGACCTGGCTCTTCTTTGCAGGGTTATCCCCAAACATTTTTGCCTTCTTCCTACTATTTTTCTGACCTGTTTTTGATGGTTTTAGGACTTCGGGCATTTTACCACTGCTAACCAGTGCTAACGTGCATATGCTCTCTGTCTAAATTGTATTTGGGATTTGGTTTACCAATGATTACCATATTTGACTTATTAGTAAGTCCCTAGTAAAGTGCACCAGGTGTGCCCAGGGCCTGTAAATCAAATGCTACTAGGTGGCCTGCAGCATTGATTGTGCCACCCACATGAGTAGCCCTGTAAACATGTCTCAGACCTGCCATTGCAGTGTCTGTGAGTGCAGTTTTAAACTGCCATGTCGACTTCGCAAGTGCTCCCACTTGCCGTACCCAAACCTTCCTTTTACTGCATGTATGCCAACCCTAAGGTAGGCCCAAGGCAGCCCCGTGGGAAGGGTGCAGTGTATTTAAAAGTTCAGACATGTATTGGTGTTTTTTACATGTCCTAATAGTGAAATATTGGTAATTTTGTTTTTCATTATTGCAAGGACTATCTCTTCCATAGGGTAACATGGGGATTGCCTTGAAATATCTTTTCAGTGTAATTTCCCATTGGGAGCATATAGAGATTTGGAGTTTATCGTCTCTAAGCTCACAATTTACAAATACATCTGATGGTGAAGTTGGTTTTTAAGTTGAGTGTTTGAAAATGCCACTTTTAGAAAGTGGTCATTTTCCTGTTTAACCATTCTGTGCCTTGCATATTCTAACGTACCACTGAAAGGCTCATGGGCTTTCCTGAGCTAGAGTGGTGGCACATAAATAGGGCTGTGCCTGTCCTCATACAAAGCTGTCTCCACCCCCTGGTGGTGTGTCTAGAACCAGGTCAGGGAAAGGCAGGGTCTTGTGCACATCAAAGACTTTCCTTTGAAGTTTGCCTACTTCAAAGGCAGACAGGGGTATAAGTATTGGACCTTTGACATCCCAAAATCAGGACACTTCTGGACTGAGGACTCTGTCAGGAAGAAGAGCTGGATGTTGTAGGAGGGACTTCCACTCTTCCTGTTGCTTTGTTGTGCTGGCCTGCTGCTTGTTTCTTCTTTACTCAGCAGTGAATGGACTGAACTTTGCTTACTGTATCCTACTTCCAAGTTTCTCCAAGGGCTTGTGCGTGCTTGCTTCCTGTTAAGAACTCCTCGAGCCATCAAAGGCTTCATCTGCCAGTGCCTGCGCTCGTCTGCTGAGAGTCCTGACTTTCCCTGTGGTGCCAAATCTAAATCCTGGCCCCTCAAGTGTAACCTAATGATCTTAAGGAGACAATCCACGCATCAACTCCCAGCACCTGCTTTCTCGAGGCATCATTGCAAAAGATTGCTGCATCGCTGCTGCCTGCCCCGAATTGTGGCAACTGCTTGAAGCATCAACTACGGATTTCATCTCAGCGCGTCAGAAGAATCACCACAGCATGAGTTTTGAGCCTCAAGTCCCGTGTCGCCGACATCTGTGGCATCCACTTCAAATACGACGCAGCAACTGCTTTGCGGCTGAGGAATCGATGCAATGCCAGAGTTGCAGTCGCATTGACGCAGCACATCTGGATATTCAGCGCATTGTCCCTCGACCCTGATTGTGCATCGACACAACGCCGCAGTAAGGAACCGACGCATTACCTCCCCTTCCAAGAAGGAACAAATGCATCCCCTCCCCTGTGTAGGAAGGAACTGACATCGCTTTGCTTTTCTGGCACCCCACCTCCCAAGCACCTTGCACCGTCTTTGAGTTTTGTCGCATCTAAGGCACTTTGCGCTAAACATTGGTGTCTATAGACTAAACTTGCTTAATATTTTAAAAGTGATATTTTGACTTGTATATGTTGGATTTTTGTTTTTTTTGTCTTGTTTTATTCAGATAAATAGTGGCCTCTATTTGTAGTATTTTCACTGCGCTACTGTGTGTGTGTGTACAACTACTTTACACATTGCCTCTGAGATAAGCTTGACTGCTCATTCCAAACTAACAAGGGGTTGAGCAGGGGTTATCTCAGCTTTGTGAGTCCCTGACTAGAGTGAGGGTCCTTACTTGAACAGGGTGCTAACCACTGCCAACAAGAGAGCCCATTTCTAACAAACATGATAATGGGCCGCTGAGTAGTCAATGTCTCACAAATATTTATATGTTTCTGGCTGAAATGGGGGACTCCTGCACCGCAGGGGCTGCATGGGCCTATGTTACAACCCTGGATATTGTGACATACAACTGGCTGGGACTTTGATCTACCCTATTGTGCGATTTGCTGTTCTCAATGAGAAGTCATGTGTCAGCCTCCCATACTCCTCAAGTACTGTGGCTGTGCTACAAGCACAGCAAACTAGTCTGTGCCCTTCAGTGTGACTGCTCGGAGTTGCTGCCAGTTTTATTGCAGAGGTGAGCACTGGTGACCATATTGGGTTCTTCCCTATAGCTCTTGTGAATCTGCATCCGATTCTTGCTCACTCAGTCGTGGAAAAGTAACCACAGATTGTTTAGTTAGGTAACTGACTGGTGAGTAGAAATACCTTACCACTTGATTAGCTGGTGAAGCTTAATTCGGGAAATAACACCGGCTGGACTAATATCTTAGGGTCATCCAATGGCAGATCAATTTACAAACATCAATGGAAGGTCCATACTTTTTGAATGACAATGAAGGGGACATATCAGTATAGTTGTAATACGGTTAATAGAGCGGGCTCTCCTAGCTTGAAAATGCAATTCCAGATGTCTACAAGATCGTGTGTCATATCGATCATACTGGTTGGGGAGGCAAAAATTGTCCAACAAGACCAGATCCAAGGATACCATACGACTTGATTGGATCCTGATCTTGTGAGGTTGACCGGAATTGTCCCATGGTTGTGGCTAGATCTGTTTTTTATTGTGAGCAATTGAGTTGTTGTTTGAGGGAGGGAGGTGTGAGCCCTTCTCAAGCAACAGCCACAATCTTTGTCAAGTTGAAGCACTAAAAGTATCTAAATTAACTAATGCTTTACCCTCTGGTAGCTTGGCATAAAAGTAGTCCGGCTTAATTTAGAGGCATTGTGTAAAGTATTTAAGCAGCACTTCAAGCAGTAATAAAGTGAAAACACACACACCACAAGAAAAATCCCACACCAATTTAGGAAAAATAAGTTCATTTTAATAAATTGTTTGACTCCAAATGGCAAAAATGTAATCAGTAGAACCAGAGTTATGAATGTTTAAAGTTTAATGTAAAAAATAGTGCCTAAAAAATCAAAGCACCAACCGTGAACATTTAGTTGCGCAAACCGGGCCAAAGTTGAAAGTTAGGGCTGACCGCGATGGAGCGAGGTTTGCATACATGAAGTGGATTGAGACTGGTCTCTGCTTACCTTCGGACGTATAGGAAGTTTAATGAAAAAATGTCTGAGAAGGTAAAGTTCAGCGGGGTAAGGTAGCCAAAAGTGTCCGATGAGGCCTCATCGCCGGGTGGCCGCTGGACAAAGTCACATTGAATATTTCTACATTCGGGCTTAGTCTCTTTTTTGAAAGTCGAATATCTCTAGTGGGGGGCAGCTGCAGACTGTAGACAAGTAGGGCTCCAAGAGGCCAGATACTCTTCTGGACTGGAGCCGCTGAACAGGATTTGCTGCTGCGGAGAAGAACTTAGCAGGAGCTACTGCAAAGTCAAACCCACCGGGGATGCTCCTTGAGTTGATCCTTGATCAGCTAGGTCCCGGCTTCCTCTCGGTTCTCATGCCACTTTATGACCGAAAATGTTTTATGTCCCAAGTTTTGTATCTGTGCACCTCTGGGCACCTTCACCACCACTTTCAAGTACCAGCACTGTAGGGGCACCACTTGGAGGGTCAGGACTCACTCAGGCTGGGTCCAGGTGAAGGTTCAAGATGGTTGGAGCCTTTTCTCTCCCTAAATCTCTGATCAGGGTGCCAGCCAACTAGCCCTTGGAGTCATTCTGAAAGTCCTGGGTTCAAGCAGAAAAGCAGTTTTCAAGCATCAGGGCAATCCTCTGAGAGTACAAGGCAGGCTTAAGGCAGCAGGGCAGTCCTCTGAAATACAGAGCAGGCCACAGGCAGCAGGGCAGTCTTCCGAGTGTCCTTCCACTGGTCCAAAAGTAAACTGAAGAGTGGGTCTAACGGTTCCAGTTTTATACCTGATGCCAGCGCTGGAGTTGAAGTTGAAGAAATTTCGGGAGTTCCCCCCATAGAAGTTTGAGGAATTTACTTCTTCCCAGCCCTTGCTGCAGGATGTCTGCAGGCACAATAGGCTAGTGTGAAAGTTCTTTGTGTGTGAGCTGTGTGTGAGCTGCGGCAGTGTCTTCGAAGTGCAAGTGAGGCTATGGGCAGATCCACCTCCTCATTCTGCCACAATGGCCCATCTTGTCAACACTCAGTTCTCCTATTGTGTCTGGTAGAACTACATAAAGGCCAGCTGTCAACTATTCCTAGTCTTGAGACCCAGGAACAGGCTGCAGGCACCAAAGGCCTAGGACAAAAAAATGTCAACTGTCAGAATTGTGACGTAAAATGTGACTTTACTATTAGAGGGAGTTTTAATTTACAATTCCTTAACACCAAACATGGCATTTCTACCTTCTCCCAAAAAATGTAAAAAGGTAACCGAAAGTTATCCTATGGGCGAGGTAGGTCTCACAGTAGTGAAAACTAAGTTGTGAGCTTTTGACTATAGGACATATAAAACTTAAAAGTACATGTCCAACTTTTTAACTATAATGCACCCTGCATTATGGGCTGTTTGGGGCCTAACTTAGAGGTGACCTGTATGTATTTTAGGCCTAGCATTTGGTTTATTTTGCTAGGTCGAATGGCAGTTTAAAACTGCACACAGGCTGCAATGGCAGACCTGAGTTGAGACAAGTTCCAATGGGCTACTTAAGTGTGTGGCACAATAAGTGCTACTGGCAGACTTAAAGCATTTAACTTACTGACCCTGGGTATATGGTATGCCATATTACTAGAGACTTATAAATAAATTAAATAAGGCAGTCAGGTATAAGCCTATTGTGTCATGTTTTAGGGCGTGAGCAATGAACTTTATCACTAATTAGCAGTGGTAAGGTGCACAGAGTCCTAAGGCCAACAAATACAGCAAATCATGAATGGTGGTGAAGGCAAAAGGTTCGGGGTGACCCTGCAGAGACGGCCCAACCCTGATTTAGTTACTGATTATACATTCAAGAATTTTCAAGCCAGGCTATTCAGTAGTTACCTCTTCCATTTAACTATGAGGAATGTGAAATGTATCTGAGGCCTTCAGCAAATTAGTGTGTCATCTACTTCCTGCCTCACATTAAAATATCAATTCTAGGGTGGAAATTTATAAGAGCACTATGTGTAACGCTCTGTTGCATCCTGTTCTCATGTAGCCAGCCAAATGCATCTTCTTCCACCTGATAATGCTTAGCTCAATGATTCACTGACAACAGAAAGTTTACAAACAAAACATTTTTAACATTGCTGGTGTAAATCTTATAAAAAGAAAGATTAGATTAGCGAGAGAATCCAGCTGAAGGTCTACAAGCAGACCACAGTTAGAACTAAGGAAGCTCACAAAAATGTTTGCTTTGTTCTTAAATATTTTTGAATCCCTATGGTACAGCAAAACCTGGCCCATCCAACCAATTCCCTTTTTGACATGCTGGTGCAGTCTGTAGGGGCATAGCATCAGTTCAGGCATCATTATAAACATTTTCTTGTCCTCCACTGAGCAGGGTATCAAATCAACTTGACGCATGCCTGGCTTGCATTTGGCAGCATCTTGCTCCAGCTATCTCCATCAGATCATCTCCACTTATCAGTCTTTCAGTGTCAAGAAGAGTGGCTGCAATTAACAAACTTTGGACACAGAACATAATCTAAATTATTTCCCAATAGAAGTCCTCGATGATCTGATTTAGGTTTTGGAAAAAGTTGTAGCCATGCAACTAACCGCCTTCTTAGAAGTGTCTTAGATTTTCGTCTACTGGCATTTTAGATTCTTCATAGAAGTAGCATAGAAACAGCCATGGTGCTTGCCAAGGAAGAGCTGTGGAACAGTGTGCTTGATGGCAAAACAATATGAGTGATCGATTTTGATTTCTTTCAAAAACTTTTTCTGTGTTAATAATTATTTTAGACTTTCCATTGTACAGTCAAATCTGGCCCACTCAAACAATTGCCTTTTGAAATTCTGACAGATGTATCCTGTTCTAATACCCAGGGAATCAATATAGACATAGCAACAGTTCAGGCATCATTAGGACGTTTAGTATTCCCACTAAGCAAAATATCAAATCAGGCTACCTACTTGACCCTTACCCGGCTTGCATCTGGCAGGATCTTGCTCCAGCATCTCCAGCAGAGTATCTGAACTTGTCATTCCATCACTGTCAACAAGGGTAGCTCCACTTAACAAAATATTGAAGCAGAGCATTTTGAGAGTTATTGCTCAATAGACACGCTCCATGATCTGGATGACATTTTGTAAACGGAAAAGCAACTCACCAACTTATTAGAAGAGCAATTCTAGTCCTATAGCAGTTTAGCCTTCTTAGAAGATTAATAACAATGGGGTGGCCCTGTGTACCTCAGAACCTTGGTATACAGTTATATAAAACTACAGTGAGTTCAACTGGGAGATGCAGTTACTTTGCTTGATAATGATGATTAAATAATACTCCTATACATAGGAACCAATAAAGTATCCATAAGAATTTACAAGTCTAGGCTTGTGTCAATTGACATCGGGCCTTCACGGAATCTACTAATGGTTAGACACAACACACTAAAGAATGTGCTAATTCGGTATATTTACAATCACACATCCAAGTATAAACAAATATTGCAGAAATTAAGCCTCCTATAAAGGGCTGCTACACAGGCATTACAGCAACATAAAATCGTGACCTAGTGACAATGTGACACAATATAGACATATCAGTCTAACAAAAAAGATCAAAACACCATAAATGACAGCAATATAAAAGACAACAAATATACAATGAAACAATGTGAGTTTTTTCAAATGCCAGTAGCTCAACTTCATATAGCCTATGCTAATACTGACAGATTGTCTAGGCTTGTTGGCCATGCATATGGATCATCAATCTTATTGTCGACGTTTCGACCCTGTGGATATGTGTTAATCGTAAATCATCACAGTGAGTCTTCCTCAGGACTACTCAATTGTGAACAGCCTGGGTCTAAGACAGCCGGGAATCGGCGTTATGGAAGTAAAACTCCTCCGAGCCAGATGGAGTCATGAAAATGGATCGAGCATATCACAGAAAACTCATTTCAAAGAAGGATTCCCGTAGGTGCAGCACACTTAAAAATAGGAAACAACAACATATTTCTCATTGTTGGCCCTGTATTGAGAAGGTGTAGAATTTTGACACATTCCAATGTTTACCAGTCTTATTAAATTTTGGAATGGGCCAAAATACATGGGTAGATGCATAGAAACACTAGCCCTCCTCCCATTTACCACCTTCCCTCAGCAGAGTGATGAAGGCAACGGCTTGAGCTGCATTGCATTACTCAAGGTTTACCAAGCAATGTTAGGTGGCCTTGCATGGCTTGGTAAATCTGCCATAGACCGAGTGATGCAAGTACAAGCAAATCCTTTGATAAATCTGGCCCTAGTTGCCTACGCTGGAAAGAGGCATTAGTGAGCATTATGAAGATGAGCAAAGATAATCAAATCTATGCGTCATTTAATGAAATCAAGAAGTGTGTCGTGGATTCAGTACGTTTTTTGCAGTCTTGCAACAAATAGCTTTATTTTCCTGCTGCAGACCCCATTGTAACCAAACATTGACATGTACTTTGAGTGGGGTTGCATTTGCTCCTTTCTTATCATAGGATGGCTTACTTGTCATTTTAAATTCTGTGCTCCTGATTTGATGTTTTTCCTTCTGATTCTTGTCTTTATTCCATTCCTGCATCACTTAGGTTTCAGCATGCTTTTTGATTGGTTGAGAATAGCCATGCTCGGATGATATTAAGGAACAATATTTTTAGCACGCTTCGATGGATTTGCTACTTTGGTGCTCAATGAGAGTCTCTCAATCTCATGTTCTCTCTCTCTTTCTCTCTCTCTCTCACTCTCTCTCTCTCTCTCTCTCTCTCTCTCTCTCTCTCTCACTCTCTCTTTTTCTACCATCTCTCTTCCCATCCTCACATCCTCTGACATCATAGTCTGTCCCCCTACTTCCTATGAATCGCTCTCTCCCCCTCTGCTGACACCAACCACTGCTGCTTTTTGATGTCTCTCTCTCTCTCTCCCTTCCCCATATCTCTTTCCCCTTTCCCACCTCTCTCACGTGTCCCTCCCATGTCTCTCCTCAACAGTCTCCTCTGAGACACTCAGGGGCATATTCACAATGAAGCGACAGAGCACGGTGTTATCCTTGTTGGCTTAACACCGTGCTCCGCTACTTCAGAAATGCAGGGCTGCGCCGTATTTGCAAGAGTACGGTGCAGCCCTGCATTTCACCCTGCCATGGCGCTAATTGCAACTGCATAGTGCCAATGCAGGCACTGTTGCACCATTTTGCAAGGGTACCTGCGCTGCAAGGAAAATTTGTTTATGTGCAGGAAGGTGTCCATTCCTGCCCATAAACAATCACCAATGGCATTTTGTAACTTCTATGCAGCACTCAAAGAAACGTGTAATTTTTTTAAAGGTTGTTTATGTGCAGGAATGGACACCCTTGTAAATATGGGGCAGCATCAAAATCAGTGGGTGTTGTGGTGGAACGCCCACCGCAACACCCATTGCCTTCCCTTTCACGCGAAGTATAGCGTGAAAGGGTGCCTTATTTACCTTATTTACAAGGCAGCGTTAAGCCACATTAAGTGGCTTAACGCTGCCTTGTAAATAAGGTGACACCCGTCTCACCACCACATCCCTAAAAGTGACGTTGTGGTGGTGATAGGAGGTTGTCAATATGCCCCTCAGTGCCTGCTGTGTGCGGTCACCTCTAATGACTATGCCAGTGCTTGTAAAATTACATCACAAGAGTGGGTGGAAATCTTGCAACTTTACAGTGCTTAATTTGAGCCGGTGTTCGCTGGTACTCAGCACCAACACTTAATTCTCAACACAGGCACTTATTATAGCCCATCACATGATGGCACTGTTTGTCTCTGTTTGAAGTTAGCATATCAGCTGAGTGTTTCACCATTAAATATACATTAAAATGAATAATACCAGAGAGTCTACGGCATTCTTACAGCTCTAGGTGGTCTGAAATAGTCTAAATTATTAGACTTAAAGGTGTGCACTGATTAGTAGTTGTGTTGATACTGACAAATGGCAGCCCTGTAAGTGGCAATGGGAAGTGCAAGTTGTAGTGGTATTGTGAGAAATACCTTGAGACTTGGCACTTGTGGTTTTACAATTTAAGCACTGGAACTTTATTTTCTTTGCTTACTAAATGGCCACCACATGTTTGTATAGCAGGACATCAACTATAAATATATTGATATACCAAAATGTAAAAACATCTACATCAAAAGTATCGACTTTGCATACCTGTTAAATATTGCATTATAAATTTGGAAAGGGGCGACCCCTACCAACCTTATAAACACAATTGAAATAAACACAGTATATCGAGAAAATCTGGTCAACCCCTAGTAGTTGTGGTGCAAGTAGCAAGCTATTCCCCAGAGAAGTGTGTGTTAAAGTCAAGCCGTACAAACAATTTTAAAGTCAAGAAAATACCACAATAAAATTCCCAAATGTAGAGAGTGAGAAAAATGTATAGAGAAAAAAAGACACTGAGATCAATAAAATAAGATAAGAGGAATCAGAAATATGGATTTTAAAGGTTTAAGGTAAAAAGCATATAAAAAAGTAATGCACCACTGAAAAACAACGGTTGTGGTTGACCAGTCCCTGGGTGCCAGCAGAACTCAGGAATCCTTAAGTCATTGAGTTCTTGAGTGAGTCTTCTTCACCCAATAGAGGTCATGAGTCTTCTTACAGCAGAACCTTCTTCTTAAAGGGGATCCTCGCAGGCCCACAAATGTTGTAAACAAATGGTAGTTGAGGTGTCAGATGTATCCTGGGCTCTTGCCAGTGATCGGATAATTCTGCTCAAAGTCTCCTCACCTCCTTTTGTAGCACTTTCTATTTGCTTATTGTAAAATTACCCAATATTCCTTATTTCAATGTGGCAGATTTCTTTTGTCACTAGCCAGACCTATCTTCAGCACCTTGAACATTCCCCTATTTAGATTAGTGCTTCTTCCACTTGATAAGGTCCAAAGTGGTTGCCTTCCTCACTATGTCTGGAGTCTTGCTGTCTAGGAAAGTCGTTGGCATGAATAAGTCAAAATAGGTAGAGATAAGGTCGTCCTTTGTTTCCAGTGGTTCTTGTTTACTCTCAGTCAGCTAATCCCTGCTAAGTGGTCAAAAGTTAACATCACTCTGTCATTCCTGGGCTTAGAACCAGGTCATTGTTGTCTGAACCAGGATCATTAAATCTCCCAGTCAACTATTTATATTCCAGCACTGGGGATGTGATGAGCAGCAGAACTGAGTTTAAGCCAGTTCTGGCTCAGGCAGCCTAAATTTCATATTGATAAAGTTACTTTACACTAAACTTATCAAAATGCTGAGTTCACCATCAAATCAGAATTTGACAATTGAGCAGGAAATTACTTTGCATGGCTTTGCTAGCATTTTCCCAGGGAGCGATATAGAACTAGATATGTTAATGCCACCTAGGCCTGTCCTATAGCAATGTTGTTGAACCTGTAGAGTAAAATATTTTAGGCCTTCAATCTCAACAAGGGCATGTTTTTAAGAATGTTTTTAAGAATGTACGGCAGCACAATTTTAATTAAGCACACTATATTTCCACAAAGCATGCACAACTGCTGGATTAAAAATATATATATTGATTTAATGAAAAAAACAAAGTTAATTTTGAGTACCAGCTTTATCTTAGAATGAAAAATCATTCATATTAATTAAATATTCAATAAATACATGTAATTATTAAAAATATTTTAAAAACTACATTAATCTATATGTATTTAAAATCAATCCAACAATACATTTACAATGTCTAATTTACAATACAAATACATTTTTTATTAAAAGATCTTGTATGAAAAATGTATATATCACAGACTAAACAATTATCGTAGGAATAATTATTTATTCATTCTGTGAACGCCTTCATAAAAGATCTAAATATTTAAAAAAATCTAATTCAAACCAGAAATGAAAAAATATATAAAATGACTATCTGGCTACTTAATGTGTCAGTTAAAATACCTTAAAATGTTGGTAAAAATGCATGAAAAGGTTGAAGTTCAACAATATTCTAAATCCAGACACAAACCTTATAAAAACTGCATAAATAAAGTGAGCCAAATTTACTATTCCAACTTTAGTCTAAATACAATTAGGACACATGCATAATAAATAAAAGGGTTATTTTTACTATTATAACTTCAGTCTAACTATATTTGGAGGAAGCCCATACATTAACGTAATAAGATTTACTAGTTTAGCTCCAGTCTCATAAGCATTAGAGAAGTGCATTAAACATAGGGGTCATATTTACTTTTCGAACTGCAGTCTAACTATGTTGGCACCTGGACACTTAATGGGGCAGCTGTTCGCACTTATTAAATGCCAAATAATCACCACTGAAATTTTGTATATGTAATTTTTCGAGCGGTTTCCATGGTTTGATTTCTGTCTCCTCAGCCAGCAGAGATTTGATATTGTGTTGGTTCCCAGGAAAAGTGCCAGGACTTGCCAAACAATAGCAGCACAATCCGCCCTCTTACCACACCTTATGATCAAAGACACCAAACTATTCACAGAGTATTCAATCAGAAGGTAAGGACAAAGGGGGAGAAATAGATACAGGTCTTTGGCTTCTTCCTCAAGCTTCTGCTGCATTTCGGGTTACCTCCGCAAGCTAAGAATTAAACGTATAACCATTAATTTTTAAGCAACAATAAAAAAAGGTTTATTCACCTTTACTAACATTTTTATTTTTATTCACTATTCTAATTAATGTAAAGTTACATATTTAAATAATTTAAAAACATGTTTTACATTTTAAAAATGTAAATAGTTTCATGAAATGTATTATTTCTTTTATAAACATAATTGTAATATTTATTTAAAATTAGATGTCTAATGTATCTAATTTAACATTATTTTCTACAGATATTACTTTAATTCCCTGCCTCTATTGTGTGTTGCATGAGCTGTTAGTGGCAAAATGTGGTGCTTGACTTACTCCAAGGCATTGCTGTCGCTCATTTATACCTGTTTTGACACCTTTAGTGCTGTAGTAACATTATAAGTGCATTTTGTGAGTTGCAATTGTCTTATTCATTTGTGGGTGTGTTCTAGTATTGGCATTTCTCTCCCAACCCCTGCCTAACGTTCCCATACCCCCCCCCCCCCATTTAGTAGAATGAGTTCCCTATTTTCCAGCTACTCCTCCTTGTCTCTCCCACATTTAATCCCAAAACATATACCTACGTGTGCAGAGCTCTCTGCACATGTGGCAAAGACTTCCACAAAGAAACGATAGGCTAGTCAGAATGTTGGTCAGTAGATTCAATAGAAATATTTCAATTAGGTTCAAGAAAGTAGTTCACGAATAATTCAATATAGAACTACATTACATTGCATTCCACAGGTTTTCTGCATAGAGAATGAGAGTTTGAGCTTCTGTTACTTCCCTATGCAGTGAAGTATTTGGTTTTAGTTTTGAGCAGTGAGGTGTGTCATAATGTGTTGTTGCAGCTCTGTTGTAATGCTTGAGTTGGTTTGGATTGTCTGTTCATGGTTTGTCAGCTAGTGACGTTTTTAAGAGGGTTAGCATATTGTTATTGATATTGTTATTGTTAATTGGGATTTCTAGAGCGCGTAATCACATACTGGTCTCTAAGCGCTATGAGAGAGAGCCCAACCTCGGCACATCTGCCGGAGTGTGCATCCAACTTGGACAAGTATGTGCCCCAGGCCTCAGTAAAAAGGAATGTTTTTAGTTTCTTCCTGAATGGGAGGAGGACGGGTTCTTTATGAAAGTCTGGCGGCAGCTTATTCCAAAGTTGAGGAATGGTTGTAGAAAAGGCTCTGCCCGCTTTGGAGGTGAAATTGAAGAAGGGGCAGGCCAGCAAACCCACATCCGAAGACCGCAGGGAGCGCCCTGGTACGTAATTTACCAGGCGTTCCTTAATATTTGCTGGGGTCAGACCGTGGATGGCTTTGTGGGCAATGCACAGACCCTTGAATCTGATTCTCTGCTTGACCGGGAGCCCGTGTAGCTGCTGTAGTGGGGGGGTGGCATGAGCTCACCTTGGGAGCCTGAAAATCAGTCTTGCGGCATCGTTCATGATTACCTGGAGCTTTGTTAGCAGGTTCTCCGGGAGGCCAATATACAGAGAATTTCCATAATATAGGCGTGAAATGATCGTTGCTGACACTACCATACCGAGTGCTGTAAATGAGAGGAGCGGGGCGAGTCTCTGTAGCTGTCTCAGCAAGCCCACACATGTTCCCACCATGGTAGAAACCTGGTGTGACATGGAGAGCTTGGCGTCTATTTTTATGCCTAGACTCTTTACAACTGGGGCTTGCTTGGGGGTAGGACCAAGCTTTTGTGGTCAGAAAAGGTCACTGCAAGGGTTGATATCCGTGGTAATGGCCAGGTTGATTTTGAGAGAATTGGCTGTCATCCAGTTGACTGTGTACTTCAGAATATTCTGCATCCGTACGAGGGCCGTGGGAGAATTGTCAATCTGGATGTCAAATTTATTCAAATGTTCGGTCTTTTAAAACCATTACACTATATAATATCATTACATTACTTAAAACATCCAATATATAAAAAAGAACATTTATAAAAAAAAATAGAATCTTTGTTCATTATTCTACACTTTGTAAAAGTAACAACCTATCCAAAAAGCGCTGCACCACAACATCATCCTCATCTTAAAAACCATCATCATAAAACTGTATACTAAATGATTTGGTTTTCTTCTACAATTCTTCCTAATTCCTTTAGATACAAATTTATGAATTTAACCCCCCTGCAGACCAGCAGAATCGAAGACCCACCCAACCAGGTGTTTACAGCTTCCCTGCATGTTCGTATATTCATATTAATTAATATTTCTTTCAAAAATATTTTTCTTTCTTTTAATAACTTCGGACTTGCACAGAGAATATGTCATAGGGATTCATGTTTGTAGTTGCACAATCTGCAGTCTCGATTTTGGTAATGATATTTCCAGGAGGGGATCAAATCCTTCATTTCCCACATACCAAAACGTAAATTCATAAATTGGTTCTTTAACATTTTTGAGATGCGTGCCGATAAATAAACCTGTGGTTTCCTGGTACCATATGAATTAATCACTGTCCAGGCATGACGTCATTGTAATAAGCTGTTTTCATCTGTTATGTTAGACAGGATTTTTGTTGACCGATTTAATGCTTTGTTAAAGGCCTGTTTCCCCATGCCGGAGTTCCAAATTTCTTCAACACAAAGATCCTCAATAACTTGAGCTAAGTAGCAGCCCCATGAACCTTGTGTTTTCTTCTCTCCCTGTGCTTCTATTTCTTTCCAGCACAAATTCTCAATAGAATCAATTGTGGCTGCTCTAAGCCTTCCACATAATTTTATCAAAGCACTTTTGCTCTGATGTATTTGATTGGTCAGACCAAACTCTAAACGGACTTGAGCTGGTGATGCTGCTGGCTGTATGAGGAAGACACTTTTATAAACCTTCGTTTGGATATTATTTAAGATTGTGATTTCACTACCCCTCATAATTTCACTACCATATGTGACAGAAGGCATTAACTGTGCCGAGATAACAGATAATAGGTGGCTGTAAGATGGACAGCTTAATTTCTTTTTTAATAAAATGAAGCAGTAGATAAGACTTTGCGCTTTAGCCCTCGTTGCTAGAGACTGATGTTTATAACTCAGTCTTCTCTCGATTTTAAACCCCAGGTATTTGTATGAGGCAACAACCTCGACTTTTTTTCCGTCCAAAAACCACACGTGTTTTTTTAATTTGGCATCCACTAACCGCACTACCTTTGTTTTAGATAGATTTAATTCTAATGTCAATCTGGATGATGATTTGGGTGTCGTCCGCATAATTAAAGACTTGACAATCCATATCAGTTAAGGCGGCCACCAGGGGTTGGAGATAGGCATTGAAAAGAAGGGGGGGACAACGTCAAACCCTGAGGGACGCCGCACGTTAGTTCACCCAAATCCGACACCTGGTCGGCCAGTTGGATCCTTTGAGATCGGCCTGACAGGAAGGACGCAAGCCATTGAAATGCTAGCCCCTGGATGCCTAGCTTCCTGATCCGCGACAGGAGTTGGTCATGGCTGACCGTGTCGAATGCCGCGGACAGGTCTAGCAGGACCAGGGCGCATGGCTTCTTGTTATCGGCCTTCAGCCTGAGCTCGTCCAACACTGCCAGCATTACCAATTCAGTGCTGTGGTGAGCCCTGAATCCTGCCTGTTTCATTTGAAATAGCTGCTTTCTCTCTATGGGGTGGCATAGGGTTTTCAGCACGTGTTGTTCCAGCACCTTTGCCAGAAAAGGGAGCTGGGAAATTGGCCTAAAGTTTTTAAGATTTGTTGTATCTTCCCCTGGTTTTTTCAGCAGGGGTATGACTCTAGTTTCTTTAAAATTGGTCGGGACATGGCCGATTTCCAGAGACCGATTTAGCAGGAAAAGGACCTCACTCTCCACCACAGGGAGTGCCATTCGGAACACCCTAGGTTTTCATCTATTATTTTTGGAATTGTAATAACATCTTGCTGCTGTTCTCCTTTGTCTGACCCATCTCTTAATCCTCCTTACATAAACAGTGTTGCTGATGGTCTATGCATCACCAGAGGCATAGGCACCAGAGTGCTCAAGGTCAAAACCTGATTCGGCAACATTAAAGTCCCTGACATCAACAATAAAATGAACATTTCCGAAATTTGACTGTAGAACCTCAACCTCGAGATAGACATGGTTGCTTTAACATGTGAGGTCTCCCCGAAATTTCAAAGACTTATGGCCTGATCTAGAGTTTGGTGGACCAACCATCATTCCACCATCATGGAGGTGCTTATCCGCCCATCAGGTTGGCGGATTTCAATCTGCTGTATTTAAGATGACGGACTGCCATCCATCATGCCAGACTATGGTCTATCGGCTGAACCTCGGTCTTCTATATGTTGTCCATCATCCACCCTCAGCCAATACCACTTTGTCAACGTTGGACATACATGGCCATATTTAGACCTTTCTGCTGTCGGAGGTGTATGCAGGGACCCTCACAGCAGAGGGCAGAAATGGGAGACAGGACCATTCATTTTGATGGTCACATCAGTCAACACATACTTCATCGAAATCTGATCACAAACAGCACCAACTCCAAAAGATACTCTTCTAACTACATAATCCATTTACCACTCACAACATGAACCACCAGTTGTAGACCAATGTCATATTTTTTTCTAAATGTTTGGAAGAAGACAACTCTGAAAATGAGGTAACCTCAATGGTGGATGAGAGAATTAGGGTACACCCCATTTGTTTGGAGCACTGGTCCAGACAACAAACATGATTGTCTTTGCTGACCAGAGGGGTTCAGCTGTCTCTCTCATCTGTGGCATGGCATTCCCCAGCTAACAACAGGTCATCAGTGTTTGGGAACCCTTGACAGCTAGTGCTCAGAGACTGTCGGTCTCTGGGAAAAATACCAGTTTAGATAGTATGTGAGGAATTAGGGGTAGTGCTTCACCACCACTACATATGTATCTAATCGTCCCAACTCTATAAAAGGGAGTTGGTGGTATGACAAGAAACCAGCTAACCGAGATGTATTTAAATCACACCTAAACATTGCCTAAGAGGAATATTTTCTATTGAAAATATTCTTAATTTTTAAGATCTATCAAGTCAGTGCCTGTTTTTTTCAGGAGAGGCGTCACTTGCCCAATTTTCAAGCATTCTTGTATTGTGCCTTGGGTTGGCGGAGAGTATATAATCTTTGTCTAGAAGGGGTTGAAGAGCTGGCTGAGATCCTTTATGATTGCAGAGGGAAATGCAGCATTAAAATGAAAGGTTGATTTCATTGACGCTCTGATCTTAAGGATCTCTTTGTCATTGGGTGTTCTGAGATCGTTCCAAGATGTGGGGGGAGGGGTCTGTGAGGCTCTCTTATAAGATTGAAGCAGGGCTCCAATGTCCAGCACAGAAAGGTGACTGTGTGTTATTGTGGGTCGGCAAGTATCATTTAGTACTGTTTAGGAGGGTCACAGTCTAGTTAGAGAGTCTGGTTGTGTGACAGAATGCCCATTAGTGGGAGGGTCATGATGGTAGGGTCATGATGTGTGTGTCTCTATTTCTTGTAGGTTCGTCCTGATGATTTTTAGTTCCTGGCTGAGCTTGTCTATTCTGTGTTCTACCAAATTGAAAGTGGGGGGTGACTGCGGATCAGGAAATTCCCAGGGGTTGCCGCAATCAGTTGTTCTGTCTCATGCTCTATTTGGGGCCCTACTCAGGGTGTGTGAGTGTTGGACACTTCGATGTCTAAGTAGGTGTAATCTCTGCGGAGAGGGTGTCAGAAGAGTCTGTGGCTGACTTTGTGCAGGAGGGGTGTAATATGGGACCATGCCCCTCTGTTGTGTTTAGGTGGACTGATGAGTCTTGGGCATTCATGTTTTGTGCAGGGCTTAATAGATTGCAATCCTGCTGCTCCATGGTGGGCGGATTGTGCAGGGTTGTGTGGGTGCCAATATCAGATTGGAGAGATGTAGGGCCTCGTGTTTCATGTCCATGAGTTTCTTTGGGATTTGAGGGTCAGTGCCAGAGTTGTTCCACGGGCCATCTCTTCAGTGCAAGTTTTCACAGTGGGGGAAGGGCGTGGGGGTGGAAGGAAAGCTAATGGCTGATTTAATTAAAAGAGGGATATGTCTAGTTTCCTTGCTAGTTGTGGTGGTGTTGTTTTTGGGTTTGTGCAGTGAGGTTAGGTTGTGTGATGGAAGGTAGTGTGATGATAGTGTGGAGTGTCGGAAGTGGCAGGTTTCTGAAGGGTTGTGTGTGGAGGGTTCAAGCTTCCCAAAGGGTTGTAGGGGATCAGGCACATTGTGATGACTGACCCGGTGGTCCTCGGGTGCTGTGAGCTTTAAGCATGTGGAAAAGCTGATCCTAATATGACAGATTAGGGTTGGATGCTTGCACAAGCACATTAACATTCCTGTAGATAAATATTACTGCCTCGGGAGAGGGAGATTCAAAGTTTTAGTCCTGTGGGTATTTTTGTGGCACTCAACACATGTAGGAGTGCGTTTAGCGCTTCTCTCTATCTGGCTTTGCAGCAGGTAAAAAAGATGAGGTCACATTTCATGGTTCCTTTTCTCATACCGAAGTAGTTGTCTCAGATTAGTGTTTCAGGGAGGTCTTTTAATAGCCTCTGTTAGAAATTGATTTGAATTAAATGTTCTAAAGTGCGAGATTGCCTACAGGTGTCTTGGCGCTGGCTTAGTACTATGTCCTTCAACCTAAAACCAGATTATTTATCCCACAAGGATAGTAATAGCTATAGGGGTGCTGAAAATAGCCAAAAAGCAAAGAAAATTGTCCTAACTTTAAGGAGAAAAGGGCAAAACATTTCTCAAATTGCAAGTGGAGTGTACAGGGCCGGACTGACTACCGGGCGTTTTGGAATTCTGCTGACCAGGGGGCTGATTTCACTGCGGTGGGGGCTGATTTCGTTCATGGAGACCTGCGTGTACTTCGAAATAACTAAAGCAAAACGAATTTCGTTCAGTACACGCAGGTCCCCATCAACGAAAGCAGCCCCCAGCTCAGCAGCATTCCAAAACGCCCGGTAGTCAGTCCGACCCTGGGAGTGTACAAAACTGCGACCACACCATGTCACTTTCCTAATTCTTGAGACAATCACAGATCTAGCGATGGCTGATCGCTGTGTTCTTTGTGGAAAATTCCATCGGAATTTACTTTTCAAATGCTGGGGTTAAAATGATTTACTGCATTCTTCTTGACGTTAGGTGGATTAATTTATTTTAAACGATTTAGGGTCGGTTTCAGATTTACAGGGGTGGTGTGAACCTGCCCTGACACCTCTATGGCCTATTTTGTGTAATGTGATTGGGAACAATGCTTCTGTCTTTCTTATGACACAAGGCTGATCACCAGTGCATATGTAAAACCTCGAAACAAAGATTACTGCTCTCCCGCTCGGTGATTGTTCTATCTAGTGGGGCCTACTTGGATGTTTTTAAATCAGAGGAAGATACTGGGTAGGTTCATAAACACTGAGGAGTCTCTTATGTTGCTTACTAGTGTGAATTGAAAGCTCAATCTATCCTTTATGGTGGGTGCTACCTTTCTCAACGTGTGTGCGGGCAGTTGTAGAATTGTCTTGCAGTGATTGTTGCAGAGGCGCACATGTAAGTCTTGAGTATCCCTGGGCAATTAGCATGGTCGTTGTGTGATTAGGTTATGTACCTGTCAAAGGGGGGAGTCTGCACAGCAACTCTAGGCTCCCCAATCAAAACAATTGGCTCTCAGCCATGTCAGAGCTTCCTACTTCTTGGCAGCCTTCTTTTGTTTCCATGCCCTGCTGAGAGGATCTGCTGTCCTGTAACATGGTCTTTTTTCTGTTTTTGTGCCCTAAATAGAGAGTCTACTTCCAGGGCCGGACTGACTACCGGGCGTTTTGGAATTCTGCTGAGCAGGGGGCTGATTTCACTGCGGTGGGGGCTGATTTCGTTCATGGAGACCTGCGTGTACTTCGAAATAACTAAAGCAAAACGAATTTCGTTCAGTACACGCAGGTCCCCATCAACGAAAGCAGCCCCCAGCTCAGCAGCATTCCAAAACGCCCGGTAGTCAGTCCGACCCTGTCTACTTCCCTCTGAATATAGTCCTTTTTCTGCTGTTACTCAGTGACTCAAGGTTCTCCAATCAAAACATTCTCTTCTCAGCTAGGTCAGAGCTTCCTACTTCCTGGGAGCCCTCTTTTGTTAACAACTCCTTCAGAGGGTTTACTGTCCTATTACAGAGTCCTTTTTTGGGGATTTTGTTCCCCATCCCTCAGAATAAAGTCCTGAAGATATTCTTCAATTAGTTCATGTCCAAGGTCAGCACTTTCATCCTCGTCACCTTGCTGACGCATGTCACCAAAATCAATTCGGTGTTCCCACCCCACTAGCCTTCAGTGATGAAAGGAATATTTCTTCAAAGAGCAATGTTCTGACGCATGCAACATAACACAACAATCTTGCAGACCCTGCCAAGACAGTAAAGGAGGGCCCCTTCTGAGCTTCTTCAGGCACATGAACCAGTCCTTCAACAGCCCAAAGGTCCAGTCCACAGGACCCCTTATTGGCACATGTACCTGATTGAAACGGGCTTCCTCTAGCACCGTTGGGTTTCTGGGAGATGTTAAGAGTCACATATGACTTGAATAACCTGATTCCCCTTATTACAGTTACCATAGTATATCGTACACTTGTTATACGGTGGGTTGTATTTCCATCACAATTTGTACACAGTAAAACCTCATACAAAATCTTTAAAAAAAGAACAACAAAAAATGATATATACATAAGTATGTTTGATAAGTTGTGTTGTTTAACTAAATATGATTTTTTGCTATTTTGCCCCGACAACAAGAAAAAGATCTAACAGGCCTTTGCAAGGCAAGTGCGCCAGCAGGAAGTTTTTAAGCGCGGTATCATCACCTGCAGGAAATGAGCGAAGAACAATCATCCTTAGACCCACTTCAATGCGGTTCATAAACTTGGAAGGTCCTCCCAGAAAGAAAAACTGGGTGTGGCTGTCGCTAAACACAAGATTTAGGGGCATATCAGCAAGTATTCGGACGAAAGCGGCAATAATTGCATCGCACTATCAGCATGGGCACGCTAACGCGTGTTCCCATGCCTCAGCGCTGGTTTCCCTAACGCCCATCTTTGCATCGCCAATGAGATGCAAAGTGGGCGTACCCTTGCAAAATAAGGTGGAGAATGTCGCTAACCGGCATTACTCCAATCATCAAAGAAATCGTTAAACTGCTTAGCGATCATCAATGTAGCGCTAACCGCGCTTAACGCAGGTTCCTGTATGCCTGCTTTCAATCTGACTAAGCCATGTAATCCAATGGGAGTTGGATTACATGGTTAAGTCCACCCTGCCCTATCAGCAAGGTATCGCCTGTCGCAGTGCGATTATCTCTGGATTTCCACCGATAATCGCACTGTTTTGTTGCTAATGCATGGATTTCTATCGCTTTGGAGATAAACGTTGCTGATTGCACCCTATCTCCGCGATTGAATCCAGCGATAGCCAGCGATAATGATCCTAGCGCTAAGTGCGCTTAGCGATAATTATCGCCGGCCCTTGCTGATATGCCACTTAGTGCACTCTGGCAGTGGCCTGGTCTGACTTGGATGGGGACCTGGAGGCCATGGAGCAGCAACAAGAGTATAAGTGTATTCATATGAAAAACACGTATTTTTTTCTTAACCATTCTTTCCAATTTTAAGTTGAAACACAATATCACTATTAAAAAAATAAAAAAAAGTTTCTATTGCAAGTGCCATGGTATATATTAGACCTGGGCCCGAAGTTTTGCAGGACAGCTACAGCGTCACAAATATGACAGATGTACCATCTATCTTATTATAAGTGGCATTACATATAATGCACTTGTAATAAGGTAGAAGAGAGATCTGTCACATTGGTAGCATAACTGCCAACTATCAATGAGGCACCTCGTCAATACTGTATTTGTAACTCGGGTGCTATTGCAGCCTGCCCTTTAATTAAGTGGTTCACGAGACTCACACTTCAGCGATGCTTGTTAGCAGTCTTGGCTCATTTCTATATTAAACGCGACATCTTAGTAATATAATGTGACTTTATGTTGTGTTTTCCATCTGGAATTTCAGGTTGGGATAAAAGAAACGTGTGCAAAAGACTGCCGCTACTGCAGTGTGCTGGTGTTATTCAAATATAAAACGGGTACTGTGGTTCTCTGTGCGTTACAGTAATTCCATGCAAACTTCATCTATACGGAAAGCTAGGCAGACACTGTTTTATTTTACTTTGTGCGAATACTACGCTCTTTTAAAAAGTTTGACAACCATGCACTTATTTTAATTAAGATTGTCACCAAAATTGCAATACTGATGTTGTTATACAATCTTTTTGCAGCAATATTCTCAAAACAATGTTACCATATGACTTACAATCAATTTGAAAAATTGTAGAATGTGAGTTTATTGAGTCCAGCAACTCAGGTGCTGTGGGACTGCACTCAACATAAAGGGGGATATGTATAACAGAAGTGGCAGAGTGAGGCATTAGCCATCATGGCTTAACGCCGCACTCTGCCACTCCAGAAATAAGAATATAGTGCAGCCCTGCAATTAACAGGGTAGTTCCAACGCAGAATGTCTGCGTGCAGGGGAAAGATTGTTTATGTACAGGAAGGTCCATCTCTCTAGCTCTAGGACACCCCCGCGCCGCACGGCCACCAGCTGCTGCGTGTGCTCTCCCTCCCTGCCTGACTGCCTCGCTACCGGCGCGTGACCACGCCCCCGGCCCTCGAGCGGCGTGGTCCCTGCTCTCCTAACCTGCCCCTGCTGGTTTGCCTTGTCTTTCTGCTTTTGTTTAAGTGAATTGACTGTTTTTTTTTTCCTGTATTGTATTTTTCCTTCCTGTTCGTCGCTGTTCACCCTCCCTCCCCGCTTCCCGCCACCGCCGCGAAACCCCGCCCCTTTTGCCTTCTGTACCCTCCCCGCTCCCGCCTCCCAGCTGCTCCGCCCCCCCGCGCACTTGGCCATATATGGCGACCGTGCGACGCAGGTGAGTGTGACCTAGCTCTAGGACACCCCCGCGCCGCACGACCACCAGCTGCTGCGTGTGCTCTCCCTCCCTGCCTGACTGCCTCGCTACCGGCGCGTGACCACGCCCCCGGCCCCCGAGCGGCGTGGTCCCTGCTCTCCTAACCTGCCCCTGCTGGTTTGCCTTGTCTTTCTGCTTTTGTTTAAGTGAATTGCCTGTTTTTTTTTCCTGTATTGTATTTTTCCTTCCTGTTCGCCGCTGTTCACCCTCCCTCCCCGCTTCCCGCCACCGCCGTGAAACCCCGCCCCTTTTGCCTTCTGTACCCTCCCCGCTCCCGCCTCCCAGCTGCTCCGCCCCCCCGCGCACTTGGCCATATATGGCGACCGTGCGACGCAGGTGAGTGTGACCTAGCTCTAGGACACCCCCGCGCCGCACGGCCACCAGCTGCTGCGTGTGCTCTCCCTCCCTGCCTGACTGCCTCGCTACCGGCGCGTGACCACGCCCCTGGCCCCCGAGCGGCGTGGTCCCTGCTCTCCTAACCTGCCCCTGCTGGTTTGCCTTGTCTTTCTGCTTTTGTTTAAGTGAATTGCCTGTTTTTTTTTCCTGTATTGTATTTTTCCTTCCTGTTCGCCGCTGTTCACCCTCCCTCCCCGCTTCCCGCCACCGCCACGAAACCCCGCCCCTTTTGCCTTCTGTACCCTCCCCGCTCCCGCCTCCCAGCTGCTCCGCCCCCCCGCGCACTTGGCCATATATGGCGACCGTGCGACGCAGGTGAGTGTGACCTAGCTCTAGGACACCCCCGCGCCGCACGGCCACCAGCTGCTGCGTGTGCTCTCCCTCCCTGCCTGACTGCCTCGCTACCGGCGCGTGACCACGCCCCCGGCCCCCGAGCGGCGTGGTCCCTGCTCTCCTAACCTGCCCCTGCTGGTTTGCCTTGTCTTTCTGCTTTTGTTTAAGTGAATTGCCTGTTTTTTTTCTCCTGTATTGTATTTTTCCTTCCTGTTCGCCGCTGTTCACCCTCCCTCCCCGCTTCCCGCCACCGCCGTGAAACCCCGCCCCTTTTGCCTTCTGTACCCTCCCCGCTCCCGCCTCCCAGCTGCTCCGCCCCCCGGCGCACTTGGCCATATATGGCGACCGTGCGACGCAGGTGAGTGTGACCTAGCTCTAGGACACCCCCGCGCCGCATGGCCACCAGCTGCTGCGTGTGCTCTCCCTCCCTGCCTGACTGCCTCGCTACCGGCGCGTGACCACGCCCCCGGCCCCCGAGCGGTGTGGTCCCTGCTCTCCTAACCTGCCCCTGCTGGTTTGCCTTGTCTTTCTGCTTTTGTTTAAGTGAATTGCCTGTTTTTTTTTCCTGTATTGTATTTTTCCTTCCTGTTCGCCGCTGTTCACCCTCCCTCCCCGCTTCCCGCCACCGCCGCGAAACCCCTCCCCTTTTGCCTTCTGTACCCTCCCCGCTCCCGCCTCCCAGCTGCTCCGCCCCCCCGCGCACTTGGCCATATATGGCGACCGTGCGACGCAGGTGAGTGTGACCTAGCTCTAGGACACCCCCGCGCCGCACGGCCACCAGCTGCTGCGTGTGCTCTCCCTCCCTGCCTGACTGCCTCGCTACCGGCGCGTGACCACGCCCCCGGCCCCCGAGCGGCGTGGTCCCTGCTCTCCTAACCTGCCCCTGCTGGTTTGCCTTGTCTTTCTGCTTTTGTTTAAGTGAATTGCCTGTTTTTTTTTCCTGTATTGTATTTTTCCTTCCTGTTCGCCGCTGTTCACCCTCCCTCCCCGCTTCCCGCCACCGCCGCGAAACCCCGCCCCTTTTGCCTTCTGTACCCTCCCCGCTCCCGCCTCCCAGCTGCTCCGCCCCCCCGCGCACTTGGCCATATATGGCGACCGTGCGACGCAGGTGAGTGTGACCTAGCTCTAGGACACCCCCGCGCCGCACGGCCACCAGCTGCTGCGTGTGCTCTCCCTCCCTGCCTGACTGCCTCGCTACCGGCGCGTGACCACGTCCCTGGCCCCCGAGCGGCGTGGTCCCTGCTCTCCTAACCTGCCCCTGCTGGTTTGCCTTGTCTTTCTGCTTTTGTTTAAGTGAATTGCCTGTTTTTTTTTTCCTGTATTGTATTTTTCCTTCCTGTTCGCCGCTGTTCACCCTCCCTCCCCGCTTCCCGCCACCGCCGCGAAACCCCGCCCCTTTTGCCTTCTGTACCCTCCCCGCTCCCGCCTCCCAGCTGCTCTGCCCCCCCGCGCACTTGGCCATATATGGCGACCGTGCGACGCAGGTGAGTGTGACCTAGCTCTAGGACACCTCCGCGCCGCACGGCCACCAGCTGCTGCGTGTGCTCTCCCTCCCTGCCTGACTGCCTCGCTACCGGCGCGTGACCACGCCCCCGGCCCCCGAGCGGCGTGGTCCCTGCTCTCCTAACCTGCCCCTGCTGGTTTGCCTTGTCTTTCTGCTTTTGTTTAAGTGAATTGCCTGTTTATTTTTTCCTGTATTGTATTTTTCCTTCCTGTTCGCCGCTGTTCACCCTCCCTCCCCGCTTCCCGCCACCGCCGCGAAACCCCGCCCCTTTTGCCTTCTGTACCCTCCCCGCTCCCGCCTCCCAGCTGCTCCGCCCCCCCGCGCACTTGGCCATATATGGCGACCGTGCGAACGCGCAGCGTGCACGCGCAGCGGGCGCGCCGATTGAGCGCCGAAGGTGCGCCAAAGGTAAGCCCGTCTGCGCCCGTCCGTGCCTGGCCCGCGCCCAGCGCCCGAACCCCTGGCCCCCAAAGACCCCAGCCCACCCGCCAGACGTACGACGCCGCCACCCTCAACGCACTCAACACCGGCCGAACCCCGGGATGCCACCAAGCCACCCCGAGACACACCCACGGACCCTTCAGCTGCCACGCCTGCAAGTTCACCTGCATCCGGACCTGCCTCGCACCAGCACCCGCCAACTCGAACACCAGCAGCACCCTCCTCAAGTGCATCCTGCTTAACACCCGCTCCGTCCACAGACACGCCATCGAACTCTGGAACCTCCTCGACACCACAGCTCCAGACGTTGCCTTCCTCACGGAGACCTGGATGAACGCCTCTTCAGCTCCAGACATCGCCATCGCCATCCCAGAGGGCTACAAGATCACCCGGGGGGACCTCAACTTCCACCTGGAGAACAACAACGACCGCAACACCAGCACCCTGCTCGACAACCTCGCCAATCTTGGACTCAAGCAGCTGGTGTCCACCCCCACCCCCACCCACCTCGCCGGACACACACTCGACGCAGTCTTCTCATCCAGCACAGACATCGACTTCAGCCACGCCACAGAGCTTCAATGGACGGACCACAGCTGCGTCCACTTCACCTTCAAAAGAACGACGACCCACCACCACCAGCAACAGGCTGCCCGCAGAAGCTGGAACAAGATCACAGCCGACCAGCTAGCCACCTCCCTGAGCCAGCACCCTCCTGCCAGCTCAGCGAACCCCAGCCAGGCCGCCGACAACCTCACGAAGTGGATCAGCATCTGCGCGGACGAGCTCGCCCCGCTGAGGACCCCGCCCAGCAGACCCGGCAGAAAAAAAGCCCCATGGTTCACCGACGAACTCAAGAGCTCCAAGAAGAACTGCCGAGCCCTCGAGAAAGTCTGGAGAAGGGAACCAACACCGGACAACAGGACCACCTTCAAGCTTGCCACCCGGAAGCACCATCAGATGATCCGCGCCGCCAAGAAAACTGCATTCAAGGACCGGCTGGACAACAACGCACACAACTGCAAGGAACTCTTCAACATCGTGAAAGAGATTTCCAACCCCAGCGCAGGAAGCAACGACATCACCCCATCGCAAGACCTCTGCAACTCCCTCGCCTCATACTTCCACAACAAGATCGCGGACATACACAACAGCTTCAACAACCAACCAACGCACACCACGACCGAACAACCACCCCCCACCACCACCCTCCACGCCTGGACTCCGATCAGCACCGAAGACACCATCCGCACGATGAACTCCATCCACTCCGGATCGCCGACCGACCCCTGCCCTCACCACGTCTTCAACAAGGCCGACGCTGTCATCGCACCCCACCTGCGAGACATCATCAACACATCCTTCGACACCGCCACCTTCCCTGAGAGCTGGAAGCACGCCGAACTCAGCGCTCTACTCAAGAAACCCACAGCGGACCCCACCGAACTCAAGAATTACCGCCCCATCTCGCTCCTCCCGTTTCCAGCCAAAGTCATCGAGAAGACCGTCAACAAGCAGCTGGCCGCCTTCCTTGAGACGAATGGATCCCTCGACCCCTCACAGTCTGGCTTCCGAGCCAACCACAGCACTGAGACCGCCCTCATCGCCGCCACCGATGACATCCGAGCCCTGATGGACAACGGAGAAACAGCGGCCCTCATCCTCCTAGACCTCTCCGCGGCATTCGACACTGTCTGCCACCGCACCCTAGTACAGCGCCTCAGCAACGTCGGAATCCAGGAGAAGGCTCTGGAATGGATCATCTCCTTCCTCGACGGAAGAACACAGAGAGTCCGCCTACCACCGTACAAGTCAGAGGCCTCCGAAGTCATCTGCGGCGTCCCGCAAGGATCCTCGCTGAGCCCCACCCTCTTCAACGTCTACATGAGCCCCCTCGCGGCCATCGCACGCCAACGCAACCTCAGCATAATCTCCTACGCCGACGACACCCAGCTGATCCTCTCCCTGACCAACGACCCCGCCGCCGCCAGAGCCAACCTGCACGAAGGGATGAAAGAGGTAGCAGAGTGGATGACGACCAGCCGCCTGAAACTGAACTCAGACAAGACGGAGGTCCTCATCCTGGGCTCTTCACCCTCCGCCTGGGACGACTCCTGGTGGCCTCCCGCCCTGGGCACCGCACCCAAACCGACAGACCACGCACGCAACCTAGGCTTCATCCTAGACTCCTCCCTCTCCATGACCAGGCAAGTCAACAACGTCTCCTCGGCGTGCTTCAACATCCTACGCATGCTACGGAAGATCTTCCGGTGGATCCCCACCGAGACCAGGAAGACCGTCACCCAGGCCCTCGTCACTAGTCGACTGGACTACGGCAACGCCCTCTACGCCGGTACCACCGCCAAGCTCCAGAAGAGACTCCAGCGGATCCAGAACGCCTCAGCCAGACTCATCCTCGACATCCCACGAACCAGCCACATCTCCGGACATCTGAGAGACCTACACTGGCTCCCCGTCAACAAAAGAATCACCTTCCGCCTCCTCACCCACGCACACAAAGCCCTACACGACCAAGGCCCGAGCTACCTCAACAACCAAATCAACTTCTACGCTCCCAAACGCCACCTCCGATCAGCCAACCACGCCCTCGCCGCCGTCCCCCGCATACGAAGAGCGACTACAGGAGGAAGGTCCTTCTCCTACCTGGCCGCCAAGACCTGGAACTCCCTCCCGACCAACCTGCGCCTGACCCAAGACCACCTCTCCTTCAGGAAGAAGCTGAAGACCTGGCTGTTCGAGCAGTAGCGGCACCCCCCTCCCCCCAGCGCCTTGAGACCCTACGGGTAAGTAGTGCGCTCTATAAATGTCTTTGATTGATTGATTGATTGATTACATAAACAATCTTGAAATGCCATTTTGTCATTTCTATGTGTGCTGCTTAATGCAGCACACATGGAAGTCACAACATTTCAATTTCTTTCCTAACGATTGAGCTACTTTTTAACATCCTAATCTTCTTGTATGCTCGGAATCTCCATTATTGTAGATTTTCATTTCGACTTTTATCATGTGCATACAGATGACATTTAACCAGCTGTCGCGGCACTGCTGAATTAAAAGTTCGCTATGTTTCATGGGATCTCAGCTTGAAGTTAAAAAATCATATCTGGCATTATTTAAACAGGATTCTGAGAACTAGGTGTAAATGTTCTTTCGCTCCTCTTTCTTTCCCCCTCAATTTCTTTCCTTCTTTCTTTCATTACTTTTACACTCTCGCATTAAATTTTGTTTATGCCTACTCTTACTTCCACTTACTGCTACTTGCTTCTACTGTTTCTTCTAAGTACTACTCTTCTACTTAATCCTGTTTATTCTGACTTGCTGCTATGACTCCTTACTAATACTTATTCTTACTGTAACCGCCACTCCTATTCTTACTCCTACTCTTAGATGTGAGAGGATGTCACTGAGACACAGAAAAACTGATGTGAGATGCAGGAGGTGGTGATTGCTCGGAGTGCGAGCCATGACTAAGCAAGCGAACCCGAGCCGCCGGAGCTGATGAAGCCACCAGAGCCACTCATCTGGAAAGTTGTGCCCTGAATCCTCCAGCTCCTTGCCCTAGGAGTGGTCCCGTGAGTAGGTCATGAGCACTATCTAGTCAAGTTAAACTTCATCCTACGAAGCAACAAGATAAGCCACCAATTCACCGCTATCCTCAATAACCGATATCCTCATAACCATAACAACCTTCCCTGACACATGGAAGTACGCAGAGGTCACGCCCCTCCGCAAGAGACCATCAGCGGACCTAAAAGATACACAGAACTTCCGTCCGACCACTCTCCTTCCATCCTGGAGAAGGTCATCAACATTCAACTTGGCGAACATCTGGAAAGAAATGACCTACTTGACCCATTACAATCAGGCTTCAGGGCCAATGACAGCACCGAGACAGCCCTCATTGCAGCAATAGATGTCACCTGAGCCCTACTAGACTAAGGTGAAACAGCAGCCCTCATCCTCCTAGAACTCTACGCAGCCTATGACACGGTGTCACAGCATACACTCATCCAGTGACTTCGCCAGATCTGAATAAGAAATGACATACTCAGATGGACGGCATCTTTTCTCACAGTATGCACCCAGAGAGGCCGCCTTCTCCTCAAACCCCACACCCAACATCTGCGGAGTAACCCAGGGCTCATCTCTCAGCCCCACCCTCTTTGACATCTACATGACTCCACTCGCAGACATCGTCAGATCTCACAACATCAGCATCATCACCTACGCTTTTGACACCCAACTCGTCCTCTCACTCTTAGCGAACCCCACCCAGACGAAAACCAACTTCAACAACTGCATGAAGAACCTACCAACATGGATAAAAGACAACTGCTTCAAGTCCCCATCTTCGGCAGACACACCGCCCTCTGAAATGACTCCTGGTGGCCACCGGAGCTTGGACCTACCCTCACACCAAAAGACCACGCCCGCACCCTCGACATTATACTGGACAGCAAACTCTCCATTGGATGCCTAGTCAACTCCATTGCATCCGCCTGTTTCAACACCATCCACATGCTCAAATCTTTAGATGACTCCCCACCAGCACCAGGAAAATGGTTCTTCTTGAAAGAGTAGTGTTGCACACACCCAGTGTTCATGACAAAAATAAGAATTGTACACTGACTGAATAATGTTTAAATATGTGTTAACGTGCTGGTCAGGAAACGAGGTTGCCTCCCTCATTGACTACATAGTTAATATTGCAAGTGTATACTACCACTTGGCCTGACCGCACAGCATAAAGAACAATTTTGACTGGCGTAATTAACAATCTTAAACATGTACAAAAAATGCTTCACAGAATATATCTATCAAGTTGTGTACACTTGTTTATTGTGATGGGTATTGTCGCCTGTTTAATTTTAAACACTACAAATTCTTTAGTCAGAGTTCAAGCATGAATATTCAAAATGACATGGTGAACAGTCTGGTACATTTTTCACTAAACAGAAAAACACAACGCTGTCTTAAGATGTTGCAGTGCGAGCCCAATGCATTTTGGGAGGAATCCCTTCTTCAGGGGAGGCTAGAAAAAAACAGTTGACGAATTTGCTTATCACTTGATAAAACAACATACAGGAAGAGAACACTGTAATAATTTACACAGATATAGTTCAGACCAGAGAAAAAGAGATCCAAACACCTCTGAGAGAAAAAGGAATATCACATTTGTGAAAAGAGGAAAAAAAGAGTTTGAAAACAGAGGAATCAAACTTTTGTGACCACTTTGTGATGAATAAGAATGATAGAGGATACTGTTTAGAAATCGATTACTAACAGTAAAAAGCCCGAAGGAACAAGGTGACGTGAAACCATGGAGGCTATCCAACTTGCTGCCAAAAGGTTATTGACTGAGTGTGAACCAACATTAACTTAGAACAATAAGAAACGAGAAAATTCCTCTGCGAAAGTGTCCTACGTTCTTATTAAAACAAAACAAAAGTGCCCTTCTGCTATCTTACCTCCTGTCCATAAACTGGGAGCATAGTCTCAGTCGTCTTTTAATGTGAAATAGCAAAGCTGCATGTTGCCAGTCTTCCTTTACATATGCTTGATCATGTTTATTCTTTATTAGTTCCACCAGAACATAATCAGCTGTGTTAGATGTGCCAGATACATTCATCCGCTCCACCGATTCTCACTTCCTATTTGCTTTCCTGCAGAATAGTATGATTTATTCTGACACACAACAAAATAGTTTAAATACTGCTGGAAATATAACCCGTGCACCCTACCTAAGAAATGGTCAAAATAACCAGCACTGAAAAGGACACAATTATAAATGTCAAAACGTATAGATTTCTGCGGGATCGAACCTGTTGTCTTTAGCATGAAAGTACATCCTCTAGTTAGGTGTGCCAAGACTCTTGCTTAGTTTCTATAGTGTAAATCCCAATAAAATGGAAAAGAAACAAGCTTTTAATTGAAGGGTATAATTGAATAGAAAGCTTATATTTTGTCGATGTTTTTTTTCTTACCTGAGCTGGAAAATTCTCTCCTCTTTAGGTAAAGGGAACAGTAATCCTAAAGCAATGAGTTAGCAATAATATATAAACTCTTAAAAGCTGGTGTGCCTCCAAGCATGCAGCCCAATACCATTGGGAAAGAGAAACAAGTTGTGACATTCTGTTTGTAACGCAGTTCTTTTAAATAGGAAAGATCGTGCTTACAATTCTTAACATGCTGCTCGTGGATTCTAACTAAACACAACTATAGAGAGTTACTCTTGAAACTTGCAGAACGAGGCCACTGAACTCCAGGACAGAGCATGGCGATAATAATGAGACAAGACGTGTGTTAAGAAGACACGCCTTACTAGAATAATGCAGCTCGGATCCTCAGGGTGCTGCTTGGACCGGGAACACTTCACTGCCAGCGCTTATTTTTGGGTGCAGCCGGAATTTGTTGGAATAAAGAGTCACCTGGCAACAGTTATGTCAATGGCTCACAGCAAGGTGTGCATTTGCAAGACGGGATGCACACATTAAAAAGATGCTAAGGAATAGAGTAGAAAAGGAACAACTTAAATAAACTCACAATAAAGGATTAATGAAATTTTAAAGGAATGTCAATGTTATGTGGTTGAGATGGGCTGCCAGTAATTTGTGAGTCACCAAGACACTATAAAAGTAAACAGTGAGGGGCACGAGTTACGCACAGCACTGCAGCCGGGCAGCAGATGAGAAGCACAGGGATAAAGGCATGCAAGCGGTTGTATGAAGAGCTGTCTTTGAAAAAGAACCCTGACCAGAGAGCAAAATAGAGCAAGCAATGCGCATGCAGAACCTAGAAAAATAGTTCCACAAAAGTGGATGGAAATAGTACTTTGGCGACAGGAAACTGATAAGAGAAGCACACGAGGAACAACACAGGAACAACAGGAAACTGTACACTAAAGTCAATAGAAATGGGGGAAAAGTAAGTGGCAAGCACAGTAACCAATGAAAAGCAAGAAAAGTAAGGGGTGGAATGTAAGCCCCTTTTAGAATACATTTAATACAATAGATTTAACAAAACCTAAAAAAAGGATACTATTATGTCTGAGGCTTTACATTAATTGTACAGATTTTTAATGTCTGTAATGATACTCTTGGAAAAGACACTCGGCGGGTCGGAACGCACTATAGCCATGTTAATAGCTATATCACAGACCCTTCACACACACATAAAAAAAGGAACAATTAACACAGACAGATTCACTCTGCCCAGGTGAAAATTATATAATTGAGCATACAATTGTGAATAGCAGGAGTATTCCACTTATGAATATAATCCACTCACATGAGAGTGTTGACTGTAATATTGCTGTGGATATATATACATATGGACAGACATTTCAACCTCAACTTCGCTGCTATACGAAACTGAGGATAGACCAAAAACTGTGCAATTGATTGCAGATGGCTTACTCACGCCCATATCAAAGCTACAGCCAAAGAAAAGAAATACAGAGAAGAAGGGCAAGAAGCAATGTAAATACTCCCTGAGAGCCCTGTTTAGGCAAAAATCACTTAACAAGGATAAGGCTGTATCTGTAGAACCGGCAGATGGTGTCATTAATACGTCGGAATATACTGTCTGTGAAGCATATAGGGAAGGGACGACAAAACAAACCGATAAAACTCTCTTCCCTGTCTTTGAGAGGAAGTCCAAAGCAAAGACTAAAAATGAACCTCTACCCACACTGCAATTGGGCAAAAAAAAACAATTTAAAAAAAGAAAGTCAAGAAGGAAAAAGTGTTTAAAAAAAAAGGGGAAATGCAACCAGCAAGCAGGAAAAATTCCCCCAAAATGTGATCAAAGAAAACCCCAACTACAATGTGAAATATCGATCCCTTAGAACAGCGACCTGTAGTAAAACAAAACAATGTAGAAACTACAATATCCACTTGCCTGAATTCATTGTAAACAACAACCCTAAACCCACAAGCTGCACCATTTGGAGATGAGCATATCATTAGAATATCTAGAAGGATGGATCCATGGTTGAGTATGATGGATCATTCGAAACCAGAAGTATGCTCTGAATTGTAACAACCTGTGCATATGAGAATAGCTGATATAGGGACTGAAAATGATAGACTACAACGCATATCCCTACTAAGACCCGAAGGGAATAAAAAAACAGAAGCCTTGTGTCTCTATGAATTTATTGATTTGTTTCCAAATGTGAGTAGTCATAACATATTAAATAAGAGTTGGATATTAAATCTCTGCCACATGGTTCCTGCATTGAGAGGTATCAAGAGAGTGAAACTGGAGAATAAAAAAGGTTATGGCGAAAAAAAATCTTAACCTCAGAGGTTGAATGTACATCCGACAAAGTTGGTAGATTAATATTGTAACACTTTGATAACCTCCATATGATGGGTATTGATGTGCTCCTACTTAACAACACCAAACGTACAAAAGAAGTATGCAAGCCATCTAATAGTCTTACTCATGAAGCAGAAGTGATACAGTGACAATCTGGGAGGGATACATCTAAGTCCATGGGAACGACAACTAACAATAAACAGCTTGTAGCCAAAGACTTTGAAGATCTGAACATCATAATCAACCACAATAACTAAAAACTGATACGCTGCCCAAACTTGAGTCCAATTACTGAGGAGTAAGCAACAAGCAACAACCAATATTGTGAATGGCTAAGCCTGGCATTGGGCGGTAGATCCACAGCCAAAGTGCTGGACAGGAAAAAATGAATTTTGCCACCTGGAGCCACCCATGACAAGATTGATCCTGAATATAAGACAATTGAGCAAACATCTAAATATAACAGCATGGAACAGGTTTATATGAACATCTTGTCATGGAACATTGCTGGGACTGGGTCAAAAATGGAAGATAGAGAATGGGTGCAATTTGTTAGTAATTACTCCTACTCTTAATCCACAACCATCCAACCAACCATTCGTTATACTACACACCCACAAATCTATCGATGTATCCAATGAGCATCCACCTCTAGGTACTTTTGCTCTATGAGTGTTGTTTGACTGTATACGTGTCTGTGTGTGCCTGTGTGTGTACAGGAGCAAAGGTATGCAAATCTTTGCATTGTCTTTATGAATTTGGGTGCCTCTATATGTGACTTCCATTAGTGAGCCCAACATATGACACCACACAACAATATATGGATTTTACAGCAAACAAAACATACACCTAAAACAAGCCAGACCTATTGGATTTGTGAGTGCTTACATTCAGCTAACAGAGAGGAAGTAAGCCTGCTAGAACCCAGAGGACCTTGTGTTGATTCCTTTGGATACAGAAGGGGCCCTGTAGCAGCATGGTGCCTCTGCAAGACACAACCTAGCACATCTTACCATACCAAAATGATGGAGAGTAACTGCCCCTCTACCCCCAACCATCATGCCAAACTATAGCATTTTGGTAAATCCGGGGGTGAGACAGCCTGTGAAAATGAACCGCTGTCACATAACATCTCAAACCCAGCCTTTTTGAGAAGCCCCCTAGTCTGAACCCTGCACAAGAGGACCATCATCTGTCAATCAACAAAGACACTTTATTAAGCTCGGGAGGGTTCAGGAGCAACTGACCTTTTTCTGTCTCAGGGCAGATTACAACAAACATTTGCAATGCAATAAGTATCGCATTTGCGAGAGTTTAAGTTATTGGCATTGTAAATGACAATGCCTTTTAGTTATATGTTTTGATAATTAACACATAAACAAAAGGCATTGTCCTTTACAATAAAAATAGCTCAAACTTTTGTAAATGATAGACCTATTTTACTTCAGAGAAGGGGCGGCCATTGTCCTGGGCTGCTTGGAAAGTGAAAGTGGGCATGGCGAGCTGCATGTTGCAGGAAAGCATGTCCTGCTTGCAGTAGGAGAAACTCATTAAAGAAAATAGTGCTAAGAGATGCCGTGTAACAACAGAAGTAAAAGGGACAGTCCTCATGGAAGGTTACAATGGAAGACAAAGTGGTACTAAGGAGGGACTAACTAGCCGATTAAAGAATCAGAAGCCAGCATTTACAAAGGACAATGACACAAGCCAATTAAAAAATATAGGCGTCGCGTGGGCAGAGCCTCAAGTCCATACTTGAATACAGCATGCCTCGCAGAGCAGCTCATGCGCTGCCCAGGCTCGACCTAAAAACTGGCACGATAAAACTTACAGATAGGGTGTCTCGAGCACAGAGGTGGAAAACGGCCTAGTAACGAGAACACCAAACTCAACAGTTATTGTGGGGCAAATGATACTCAATTACTATTTTTCTATAGCTCCTAAATCTCCAGCTACCACTCAGAGGCAGCCCAAAGAAGCTGCAAACTGAACTTTATTCCGTCAGTGACAAATATCCTCATAAAAGATCATACTCCAGAGACGGGGTTCTCTGTGTAAGATTATGCAGAAAACAGCTGCACAACACAAAGGGAACAAAAATGAGTGCCCCCTTACAATGTAAATACACCTGACCATTGCACAAACAAAATGTCGTCAGGACTCCATTATATGTTATAAATGAAAGTTAAATCATCCAATGGATGACATATGTGAGCTGACCAATAGATGAATAATGCTCAAAATAGCAAATAGATGAGAGGAGTGCTACTTCTCGCCTCTCTATATTTATAGTATTATCTGTGTGAAAAACCTAAAGCTGTCTCTATCTAAACCTAAAAAGAGAACAGAAAATAACATGAGTACATACAGATGGTATTAATAAACCTAGCAGCACAATGGATAAAACACATAATGCATATAAGGGTTAAAAGGAACTTCCAATATAAAGTAGGTTTACTAAATAAAAGACTGGAACTGTTACTTATCTGCCTAGCCATGGAAGGATATAGTACTGAGCAAACCTGAAGAATGTCAGCCACACGTGGTCTCTGAACTGAAACATGATAATTCCTCATGGGTATAGTTGTCTATGTGTATTATGTAGGGTGTGTTGGACACATACATTGAGAAGAGTGCCAAAACAAAATCCTTTTATACAGTTATCACAACCTGCATCCCACACATCCTTATCACACATGCTTCACACACATCCCTATCACACATGCATCCCACACATCCCTATTGCAAATGCATCCCACACATCCCTATCACACCTGCATCCCACATATCCATATCACACCTGCATCCCACACATCCATATCACATCTGCATCCCACACATCCCTATCAAACCTGCATCCCACACATCCCTCTGACACCCACATCCCACACATCCCTATCGTATCTGCATCCAACACATCCCTATCACACCTGTATCCCACACATTCCTATCACACCTGCATCCCACACATCCCTATCACACCTGCATCCCACACAAATCCTATGGCACCTGCAACCCACAAATCCCTATCACATCTGCATCCCACACATCCCTATCAAACCTGCATCCCACACATCCCTCACACCTGCATCTCACACATCCTTATCACACCTGCATCCCACACAGCCCTATCACACCTGCTTCCTACACATCCCTATCACACCTACATCACGCACATTCCTATCACACCTGCGTCCCACACATCCCTACCATAGCTGCATCCCACACATTACTATCACACCAACATCCCAGACATTCCTATAACAACCTGCATACCAAACATCCCTATCACACCTGCAGCCCACACATCTCTATCACACCTGCATCCCACTCATCCCTATCACACCTGCATTCCACACATTCCTATCGCACCTGCATCCCACACATTCCTATCACACCTGCATTCCACACATCCCTATGACACCTGCATCCTACACATCCCTATCAGACCTTTATCCTGCACATCCCTATCACACCAGCATCACACACATCCCTATCACACCTGCATCCCACACATCCCCATCACACCTGTATCCCACACATCCCTATTGCACCTCCATCCCACACATCCCTATCATACCTGCATCCCACACATCCCTATCACACCTGCATCCCACACATTGCTATCACACCTGCATCCCACACATCCCTATCACACCTGCATCCCACAGAATCCTATCGCACCTGCAACCCACAAATCAATGTCGCACCTGCATCCCACACATCCCTATCAAACCTGCATCTGGCACACCCCTATCACACCTGCATCTCACACATCCTTATCACACCTGTATCCCACACATCCCTATCACACCTACATTCCACACATCCCTATCACACCAGCATCCCACACATCCCTATCACAACCTGCATCCCATACATCCCTATCACACCTGCATCCCACACATCCCTATCGCACCTGCATCCCACACATCCCTATCACACCTGCATCACACATCCTTACTCACAAGACTTCACTTACTGTTGCATAATTTGACTGTACGTAAGGTCGCAAACCATTATGGAAATATATATACTTTGTATATTGCCACTGATATTATTCATATTGTGACGAATTGTTCCAGCTCATGTGTCCAGCAGATAAATGGCCTGATTCACGAAATAATTCTGAAATCTCCACCCACAGGGTTGCTACTTGGAATGGGTGTAGACTTCTGAATGTTAGATGATGTTAAAACGTTTCTAAAACTATACCTGAGCAGTTTCAGTTTGAAGCTGGACTCATGGAAAACCTTTGCATTTCCACACTAGAAAGCAATTTACTCCTTCCATTTTCCAGATTGATAATGGCGCACAACCTGAGTGGAAATAGCCACAAACCTGTGAACCATTGTAACAGGATAGGAGCAAAGGAGAGGACAGCATTCTCCACACCAGAGGAACATTACCTGTTCAAAGTAATGCCCTTTGGCTTAAAGAATGCCCCTGCCACCTTCCAAAGGTTGGTGAACAGGGGCCTGTCTGGATTGGAGCACTTCAGTGCAGCTTATCTTGATGATATAGCTGTGTATAGTTCCACCTGAAAGGATCACTGAGACCACCTGAGGGAAGTGCTTCAGGCCATGTAGTAGGCAGGTCTATTAAGTGCCAAATAGGGCAGAGTTCTGTGGTGGACCTGGGCCACCTGGTCGGTGGAGGCCATGTACAACCTCTACAGGCCAAAAGTCAAACCATTTTGGATTAACAGCTCATACTACCCAGACATAGGTCAGGGCATTCATTGGTCTGACTGGGTACTATAGAAGGTTTATCAGAACTATGGGGCCATTGTGGCTCCCCTGACATAACTTACTTCAAAGAAGAGGCCAAAGAAAGTGAAGTGGACCCCAGAGTGTCAGAAGTCATTTGACACTCTCAAAGAGGCTATGTGTTCAGCCCCAGTGTTACTAGCCCTGACTACACAGAGAAATTTGTGGTTCAGACAGATGCTTCTGAACAAGGGTTTGGGGCAGTGTTTATATAAGTAAATGAGGAGGGTCTTGATCAACCAGCTGCCTTCATTAGCAGGCGACTTCTCCCCAGAGAACTAAGATGGAGTGCCATTGAGAGGGAGGCCTTTGCTTCAGGTTTGGTTCCTGAAAAAGCAGAGATCATACCTATTTGATACTCACTTTCGTGTTCAAACTGACCGCAGACCTCTCAGGTGGCTCACGCAGATAAGGGGGGAGAATCCCAAGCTATTGAGGTGGTCTATTTCTCTACAGGGGATGGACTTCACAGTGGAACACACAGACCTGGGGATGCACATGCCAATGCGGATGGACTTTCCATGATTTTCCACTTAGCTGATGAGGACTACCAGAGTACAGCTTAGTTACCCATCATCTTTCATTTGGGATGGGGTGGGGGGGCTAAAAAAAGTCATAATTTTGCCGTGTTTACCCCCATTTTTTGCTGAATGATACTAGTGGTAACTGACTCTGACTATACCCTGAGCTCTGCTAACAGGCCCAGGGCCAGTGCTATATTTAAAAGGCTACCTGTAATAGGGTACACATACACTTGGCAATGACATACCCTATAAGAGCCTAGTAGATAACAGGTCCAGGGGGGCAATCTACCTATAGGTCCCTATTATATATTGCGTCATGGAGGCTTAGAGGTCCAGCGGATATCCTGCACTTGCATGTGTGCGCTGCTGTGTGTCTGCTGTTCTTTTAAAGGCAGTCCTGCCTTGCAGCCTGTCTTTAAAAGTAAATTCTCACAATTGGTATTGACATACCCTATAAGTCCCTAGTATATAATAGGGCTAGGAGCTTTTGACTACCTATAAGTCCCTAGGGCCTGGACATTTAGAGGCCTAGATGATTTCCTGCACTTGAATGTATGCACTGCTGAGTGCCTGCTGTCATTTTAAAGACAGCCTAGCTTTGCAGACTATCTTTAAAAGTAAATTGTGTGCAAATTCCACTTTGGTGGTATGGGCACTTTAAAATGCTAGACTACCTTATTTGTGCATGTTGGACACTCTCATGGTCTCCCCTAGGTGCCCAAAGGGTGGAGAGGCAAGTAACTATAAGCAGGGGCCTTACAAAAGATGTTTTATATGCACTGGTGCAGGCACATGGCCATTTAATTTGTACCCATTGTAGATGCTTAGCTGCATAGGCTAACATTGCAATATTTTATTTAGGTATAACTAATGGTAGGAAATAGTGAAAATATCATATCATTCAAGGACTGGTATTGATAAAGGCAACGACCTGCCACTTACATTTATCATAACTAGTACAGAAGAGAAGTTATAGAACGTTCTAGTCTGGAAGTAAAAAAACAGCCTTCTTGTGGTCTGTGTTGTTTGGTGAGCCTTAACAGGCTTAGTCAATCTGCTTTAATTAGGTGATAAGTAGCCTGGCCGAAGGAGAGGTTATCTGATGGAGAAATCTGCTGCCTGAAAGTACAAAGAGAAGAAGGACTGCCCTGCTGTAATCTGGATTTGCACTCAAAGGACTGCACTCTGACTGACTGCACCTGCTGCACAATATAGTACTACAGCCCTGGGGATTGTAACTTGCTTCAACAAGGATTAAGCAGTGGACTTCCTGCAAACTACAGGTCAACAGAGCCCACCTGCATCATCTTCACCAAGAGTCACCATCCTGGAATGCGTCTATGGACTTTTAAGGATTTGGCCAGGTACATTGTGGGAATTGCAGTACAGAAATCCCAGAGACCATCTCAGAGATTCCAGTCCTTTGGATTGGTGTTTTGGACACTTGGAACCTACATGGATCCCTGCAGAAACCAACTCCTGAAGTTTGGAGAACGTTTGTGAAAAAGCTTAACAAGGTGACCAACCTGACGTCCCGAATCAAGCTGACTACCTTCAACTGCGAAAGGGGCAGGGTTTCAGCTTCGTCCCATTGAAAGCTCCGGAGCTCCAGACTTCCAGGATTTCACCTGGGCCTTGCAGAAAGTCAAGCCTGCAAAACCTCACCGAATCCAGTCTGCTGTGCAGGGTCAATCGACGTTGGAAGAAAAAGCTCGAGAAAGTTTCTAAATATGAAGGTAACATTTTGACCGAGGCCTCCCACTTCGTGTATTTGACCAGGGCTCAATCGCGGTCAGCCTCAAACTATGACTTTGTCCCGGTCAAGAGCCACCAGGTGTCCCACAGTGGCGCTATAGGCATTTAAGCTCTAGAAAGTCTTAATTCTTTAGAAAGTCATATCCTACGGTTCCATACATAGCATTTTTGCCATGTTGGTGTCTATTTGTTCATACAAATATGTCCTAATTTTATATACTGGTGTGGCATTTTTATTTTGTGATGTGTCTTACTTATTTGATGTATTGATGTTTGTAAATGCTTTACACTCCTGTCTCCTAAACTGCTCGTTGTCAGCTACCAAGGGCTGAGCAGGGGGCAAATTTACTGAGCCCTTTACTTGACCCTATACTATGTTGGTGGCCTTATTACTAGTGGTAGGTGCATACTTACCCCTACCAATAACCCTCTATCCAACAGTGTAGCACTCCTCAGCATTGTACCTTGTCAGGCTAACCAGCATAGCTCCAGAGTGTCAGCGAGCCGATGCCTGCTGTGAAGCCATTTCTTTCAAGACCCCAGAGTAAAGTAAGTGCACCATAGTGTGTCCTGTACACTCTTTGAAAGTATTGGACATGTGAGAAATTGGGAACTAATATGGAAGCTAATGAATGTAAAAACAAGTAATGCTTGAGTGCAATATGTGTACTTTTTCCCCTCCTTCGCCTCCAAACTACAGTTATTCTCTGTCTAATCCAAAAGTGAAATGCACACAATTTAGCTGGATTTCACTAGGATATGTAGACATTATCCTATCTTGGTCTAAATGTGCCTAGATGGTCTTGGATGTTCTACATCTCATGAGTGGACTTGATAAAGTGGTCTACCAGTAATACAAAAGTGCCTGCATTGGCCAGGGTCCATAAGGTGATTAACTGGTGGAGTAACAGTGCCTCCATGGGTCATGGTACGTTTGTGCCAAGAACAACTTCAACCATAACTGCCTGAAGGGGCACCTTCCCTTCTGTTGCAATGCAAACATTGTATCATGCCAGCACAAAGATTAATGAACTTCTGAGCAACTAATATTCACTTCACCTAAAAAGTCTTGGGCTCTCGCAACACAGATTGCCCGAAATGACACTCACACTCACTCTTGTATATTGCTTCATGTGTAAAGGCAGTTAAATACTACTATGACAAGTATGGAGCAACTCCAAGATTACTCATGCACAACCTGAAAACTCTACACTTTACATGAGGCAACAAACAACCTTTAAGATCCATGCATTGTAATATTCGTTTCCTCCTAATGTCTAAATGGAGAACACTTTGAGGCCACAACAAAAGGCAGAGAAAGCAATATAGAACTGTAATGATTAATGGAAAGTATTTATTGCAGGTGGTGTCTCTGAGATACTAATTTTACCGAGTCAGAGTGAATCACATGTCAGGTAATACTTCAATTATATTATTGCCTGGCATGAGGCTGAATGAGTGCCAGCTTATCCTCACTTTCATAAATACCATCATGTTATTCGGGGCCATATGTATCAAAATGTTCTTTTGCGATTCTCGAATAGCGATTTTTTGCAAATTGCTATTTGAGAATTGCAAAACGCTATGTATGTAGGATATGCAAATAATTTTGCAAATCCTACATATTCCTTAATTGCGAATCGCAAATTGCGATTCTCAATTAAGGAATACCTCCCCATTCATTCCTATGGGCCTAGGGGCACATAGGAATGAATGGGAAGACATTCTCAGTTTGTCATTCTCAATTGGAGAATCGCAAATTGAGAATGCAATTTCAAGGGTGCCAGGGTGTCAAAAGGACACCCTGAAATGTGCATGTATGCACATATGGCACATATTCATGCCCTAAGGGCATGTATGTGCGCCACATGGCACTTTGAAAAATGCAAAAAAAATGAATTTTTCAAAGAAATTGCAAATTACCACCAACTTGAAGTTGGTGGTAATTTGCAATTTCTTACGGTGAAATCGCACAACTTGGGTGCTTTTTACATCGCATTTAAGGAATCGCAACTTGCGATTCCTTAAATGCTTTCGCAAAATGAGGAATCGCAAATTTTGCGATTCCCTATTTTGCGAGGGCCTTTTGGGATGCTACATCCCAAAAGGCTTTTTCCCGTTCACAAATGGTCCGATTCTGAGAATTGGCCCATTTTCGAACGGGAAATGGGCTTCATACATATGCCCCAAAATATCTCTTTTTTCTAAATATCGTTAAAAATCATTCTCCTTTTTGCTTGGAGAGAAACTACTAGCAAAAAGTAGATGATCAGTCTAACCATATGGGGATAGGACCACAATTCCCATGATTCTCCATTTCGGATGTTTTATGATGCTTTGTGTGCCATGACATTCCTGTTGACGCTTTGGGGAGGCACGCCAGCAATAGGAGAGTCTCACCTTTCCCCTCACAAGTTGTACCAGTGGTGAGATGAGGAGCACATTTAGGCTAAAAGAACCAAGGGCCCCTTGACGAAATAAGTGAGAAGAGGGATGGGTGCTGTGGGGACCACAGAATGACTACATGTGTCCTGACTATGTTTCGGCATGTGTGCTTACTCTAAGACCACGCAGAGATGTTTTTAGACATGGGCAAAGTGGGCCCACCTTTCTAGAGGCCCTATCAAAATAGTTCAGACAATGGCATAAAGCAAACATTATGGGGTCCCCAGCACAATATGAAAGAGGCTGCCAGGTGTCCAATATCTCATAAATATTCAAAGGCTTTGCACTGAATGGGCGCCCCCCTGAAGGACTGGGAATCCCTTAAAGGTTTGGAGACAAACGAAGAGGGTTGTCAATGATCAGACCATAGTTCCTGAGGGCTTGAATGAGCTGAAAATGGATAAATTCAGAGTTGTTCCGCCAGGGCCCCCAAAATCCCTAAGATGTCCCTGATACCACGGCTCCCACTGCCACCAGCGAGGTGCAGACCATGGCATTCTCCTCAGGTGTTTTAAGAAACACTGCCAATTATGGGTATTGCCCTGCCTAGGAATGCATGTACAAGGTGCGAGCAAGGTATCCCTTGTTTTCTTTCCACCAATATTCATGAGCACTAATTTTGCAGTATGATAAACATTGTATCATTATACATAGCAGTGTTCCTTTTTCTTGTAACCAGCCTATTTGTTGAAAAAGGAGTTTGCGCCAATTGGCAGATACAGTTTGTTGATAACTTGCACATGCTGGGCGCAAAGGGCTGGTTTATGAGAAAGGATTATGGCATGTCATAATGAAAAGTTTATTTCATTATACTAGTGGGTGAGTACAGAGGACATCATCCCGTCCCAGACCAAGAAGCTGGTATCCCCTTAGATAGGGTAACAAACTGTTTTTAATTACAATATGCATGTGCTCATTTCACTATACACTTGCATTTTTGAGTGGCGTACAGCGTAGTGTCAGCAGTGTTCCACAATGGGATATTATGTCTCTGCATGTGAGTGTGTTAGGATTGACAATCTTTCTTTATAAATACCTTGTTTTTGTCTTTATTCCTGTAGGTGTAATTCATTGTGAACCAGGAAGTTTTTGCCTGAGCTTCATTGGTTTCACATAGAGATTTTTAACGGTGAATAGGCCAGTCTACTAGGGATCCTTGGCCCTGGTGAATGCCTATCACCTGAATAGGCAATAGACAGATTCAGAAACATGTTGATAAAAGGAGGATGGATTGAGCTCACATTCCATCTCATAATTGTTTTTAGAGGTACCAGATGTCCCAACATTAAAGGTGATAACCTGGGGAACTCGAGGAACTTATAGTTGATCTGGAATTGTCCAGCAATACTTTACCTAAGAACGCCCTCCAAGCTCTCTGTTTGGGGGTCGAGTCAGCCCTGGTGGTAGCATCCTACCAGGGTGGGGAGAGGTTGCCTATGATGCAGCATGCCACATACTATGGGTGAGGTTTCCTATTCCAAAACATTGGTCTTCTTCTTCGCCTGTTAGAACTTCAGAAAAGTCTAAATAGGGTACAGATGATCTACAAATCATTGAAGGATAAGTAATCCCCCCCCCCCCCCCCTAGAGCTTCAACACTCTATTGTGTGTTTTTCCTTTTACCCAGGGAGGACGTGCATTGGTTTAACCTCCCCCTCTCAAATTATGTGATTAGAAAGAGAAACTACTGGGATTCGCGCGAGCGCGCAAAAACAAGATGGCCGCTGCGATGTGAGCTCCGCGTATTGGAGCCATTTTTAACGCCGAATATCAGCTTTTTGCATTATTTTTTATCTTTAAATATTGCTGGCAGTCCTGTGAAGCCTACCTGCGGCTGTATAGGCGTTTTCCTGGTGCTGAAGTCTTCAAGTGCAGTGTGCTGCTTCCTCTGGTGGATGCTTGAAGCCCCTCATCAGGTACTGCCCAGATTTCCTGTCGGGGGCAGAGCAAGCTCTCAGGAAAGGGCCTGGCTTTGGCCTAACCACTCCCACAGACCATTTTAGCTGCTGCACCAGCCTTATTTGCTGCATTTTTCTCCGTTGATCCTCTTTATTTGTGCTTTACAGTTACTTACTTCTTCATTTTATTTAAATTATGAAAATGGAGAGTAAAAATGCAAAAAATCCCAATAATAAAAGGAAACAATAGATTTCTCCTCCTCCTGTTAAGTCTAAAGTGGTGGAATCAAGTGAAACCTCTTTGTCCTTAATTCTTGACGAACTTCATGCTCTACATGCCAACACTGATAATGTTGCGTCAGAAATAAAAAAAATCTGTGTAAAGATATGGCTAGCATGTCGATGGGGGTCTCGAAAAACTCCATTAAAATACAGGATAACAAGGTTAAAATTAACGCCATTTTCACCTCATGTGGCTAAAATCTCCCCTATGTCTGCTCAATTGTTAGATATGGAAAATCGTAACAGACAATCCAATATACGTATTTTTGATTTGCCAGAAGATGTTGAAGGCTCCAATTGCAGGTTATATCTAGAGAATTTGCTTCCTGGTCTTTTAAATGTTAAATTTCGAGAGAAATTTGAAATAGATAAAGCGCATAGGATTCCATTCCATTGCAATCCTCATCATACCAAGCCACGACAAATGATTTTTAAGGTTCTTCGTCATCATCATTTGGTTTTGATAAGGAAAGCGGCATGTGAAATTCCATCTTTAATGGTAAATGGCAATACAATTTCTCCTAAGAGACTGTTAAGATTCGCAAGGAATTCGCTGATTTGCTTCCTCAACTGCGTTGTCTTGGATTTAAGTATGGCTTATTTGATCCTTCAACGATGCGCATTTGGAGAGATAATTTTTCTAAGTCCTTCCAACGCCCAGAAGATTTAAAATTGTTTCTGGAACAACAGTCACATCTTTCGCAGCATTCTATGGATACGCATGACTCTGCTACTTGTATAATATTTTAGCTGATATTTCTGACTAATTTTGTCATTCTCTGAAAGCTGGGCTCCAACGGTTTGGTCATGCTTGTTAAGTGCGTGTGCGTTTCGCATCTGCTATTGATGTTTCTCTGTTTTTGTCATTTTTGTTGTCGTCTTTTGAGTGTTAGTCTGTATATTCTTTTTCCTACCCTTTCCTTTTCACCTGTTCTGGAGCTACTATTCTTCATGTTTTTTCCCTACTTCTTACTTTCCTCTTCTTGACCTTTTTTCTTTTTCTCTTTTATCATGGCTTATGTTCATAACATTAAAGTAGTCTCATTACATGTTAAAGGTTTACATCATCCAGTTAAACGTACAAAAATGTTAGACTACTTAGGTAGTTGCAAGGCAGATATTTGTTTTATACAGGAAACCCATATTAATGACAACATCTCAGAATATATGAAAAAAAAGTTGGTTGATAATATTGTCTCTTCTCCTGCAGGTGGCAAAAAAAATGGTGTGGCTATTCTTTTTTCAAAAAAAGTACATTGCCAAATTTTGAGTTAATTTTCAGATACTGACGGGAGATATGTCATAGTTAAAATCAAAGTTCCTTATTCAGTTATATTTTTACTAAATGTTTATGGTCCTTCTGCAGATGATCCTGCTTTTTGGTATACTCTCACAACTGAAGTTTTAAAGTTGGGAAAAGTTCCTCTAATTGTTGGAGGTGATTTTAATGTTATATTTGATCCTTTATTAGATAGATTATCTCTTACTAAATTTCATCCTAATAAAGTTTTTTATGCTTTTAAATCATTTATTCAAACCACACAGTTAATAGATATTTGGCGACTACATTTCCCTACAGAAAAAAGTTTTACATTCTTTTCTAATCCACATAATTCTCATTCTAGGCTTGATTATTTATTAGTCTCTAAGCAATTAATTAACTCCGTCATTACTCCTATGATTGGTAACATTGATATTTCGGATCATGCTTTGATTTCTTTTGTTTTGAATTTAAATTCTTCCTTTACAAAGCAATCTAGATGGTGAATAAATACTGACAGTGTTCTTAATGAACGTAATAAACCTAAGCTCTTAAATGCCATTCAGTAATACTTCCTTCTTAACCCTGAGGGTTCTACCTCTATGGTTAATAGATGGGACGCTTTTAAAGCTTATATTAGATGTGTAACTATTTCTCTTATGGCCCACGAAAATAAAACCATTAATGCAAATAATAAACACTTGGAAAAGCAAATAGCAAAATTTGAGAGACTTTTTATTACGTCTAATGACTCTCAATATAGAATCAAATTACAAAAACTTTGATATGTGTTTAATTCAATTCTTAGCAAAAGAGCTGGTATTCAGATCTCTAATTCTAAAGCCAAGTATTGTTTCAATGCCAATAGGTCCGGCAGACTTTTAGCTAATTATTTGCGTATAAAAAAAGATAAAACTCAAATCAATTCAATTCATGGCCCTAATGGTAAAATTGCTTTATCGCACAATGATGTCGTTAATGAATTTTGGGATTTTTATTCTACCCTCTATAAGAAACCCAATTTTAGTGATATTTCCTTGATTGACTCCTTTTTAACCAAGTGGTTTACCCAAGATTTCACAATCAGATAAAAGTGGGCTTGTCTATCCCATTACTCAAGATGAAATTCTATCAGCCATAAAATCTCTTTAAAAAAAAAGTCTCCTGGTCCCGATGGTATTCCTGCTGAGTTTTACAAAGAATTTCATTACAGCTTATTCCTTTTTTATTTTAACTTGTTACCTTTTTTAGTTCTACAGGAATTACTTCAGGTTCTTTTACTGAGGCTTTAATTATTGTACTTCCCAAATCTGATAAAGATTCTGCACTTGTATCAAATTATCGCCCTATCTCTTTAATTAATCAAGATTGGAAATGATATGCTAAAATACTTGCTTCTAGATTGTCCCCTGTGTTAGATTCTATTATTCATCTAGACCAATCTGGTTTTATGAAGAATAGATATTCCGCTAATAATACAATAACTCTGTTACATGTCATTGAACAAGCTTCCAATATATCTCTACCATCGGGAAATCTTGCATTAGATGCTGAGAAAGCTTTTGATAAAATTCACTGGCAATTCTTATTCCATAAATTATTATCATTTAACTTTGGTGACACATTTATTTGCATGATTTTTGCTCTACATTCTGCTCCTACTGCTCGTTTATATATCAATGGCCAAATATCAAACCAATTTTCCCTTTTTAGAGGTACAAGACAAGGTTGCTCCCTTTCTCCACTTTTGTTCCTTATAGGTATTGAACCTTTACTTACTTCTATAAGAAATTGTGATAATATTAAGGGAATCAATATTACGGACTTCATTATTAAAACCTTAGCATATGCTGATGATGTACTTTTATTTATTAGTGATCCTTTATGCTCATTCCCTCCCCTTTAAGAGATTATTTCAAAATATTCCACAGTATCTGGCTACAAATTGAATACTAATAAAACTGATTTTTTTCCTTTAAATATTTATTGTACTCCTGATATGTTACCAATGACTGAAATTATTTGGCAAATAGATAAATTGAAGTATCTTGGTATACTGTTCTCTTCATCTATAAAGTCTACAATAACATTGAACTGTGACGTTATTTTAAATTATATTAAAGATAAAACATCCAAATGGTCTTCACTTCACCTTTCATGATGGGGAAGAATGGATTCTATTAAAATGACTATTGCTCCTAAAATATTCTACACTCTAGTTATGATTCCTACACAATTTTCATTACAATTTTACAAAGATGTTGATAAACTTCTCTCCAAATTTATTTGGAATAAAAAGTCACCTCGTATTTGTTATATAAAATTAAAAATGCCCAAATGTAATGCAGGTTTTGATTTACCTGACTTTTTTCATTATCACAAAGCTTTCATTTTGAAACAAAGTTCCATATGGTTTAACCATTCCTCTTTAAATAATCCACCTCAGTGGCTTCTTATCGAGAAGTCAATAGTTACTCCATTTCCATTACCCACTTTGTTAACCATGTCTAATAAATCACAATTGTTTCATAAATCTGTTATTCTTAAATCCATTAAATTGATTTTTAATTATTTAGACTCAATGTTTTAATTCTCCCATGTTTATTTCAGAATACATGTCATTATGGTATAGCACAGTCATTAAATTAAATTCATGGGTAATGTTGGTATTTTTTATCTTAAAGATGTCTATTACAACAATGCATTCATATCATTTGATGCTCTAAAAACAAAATTTAGTTTAGCTCAGTCTGATATGACCAAATATGAATATTTATGTAATTCAATTCTAGATTCATTTCCTCATGTTATTCCTTCTAATGTTAAAGCTGACTTATCAATCTATAGTCAAACTATTTCCACATCATCTCATGGTGTTTCTATTTTATATAAAAAAGTATCTAATTCTCTAGGAACCAACATTAATATGATTTTAGTATTTTGGAATAATGTACTTTCGCTCTTCTTATCTGTTGATATATGGAAATATATGCGGCTTAGTAATATTTCTGGTTGGTTACCTGTTTCACTTTATCAAACTAATTCCTATATTTTATTTAACTGTTTATGGACTCCATTACGTTTATTTCAAACTAAACTTCTTCAATCTTCAACTTGTTGGCACTGTAAATTACATCCGGGTTCATTAAAACATATGCTTTTTGATTGTCCTTTAGTTGCTAAATTTTGGACAGACGTTTGGGATATTATAAAAAAGATATTAACTATTCATGATGATGTTTCATTTAAAATGGTAATATGCAAATCTACTGTTTTGACACACAAATTAAATGACTTAGAAGGTAAACTTTTTATTTTTCTAATATTAGCTGTCTTAAAATCCATTACATTCTGTTGGAAAGATGTTTCGTTATTATCAGTACATGCTTGGTGGTCATGGGTGATTTTTACAAGAGGAGCTCAGTTTTCTTAATCTGGTATTGGTCATAATTCTAACTCTTGTCATTCTTTTTGGAAACCTGTTGAAATATATTTATCTTCTTAATTATATATTTATATGCAATAGTTTTATAATTGTTTCCTTTCCCTTCCCCTTTTTATTTTTCATTGAGTAATTGTAATGTTGTTACCTGCTGCAATCCATTTGATGCTTTTGTATCTCTATATTATGATTAGGTATTTTCGCTCAATAATATTTTCTGTATTGTCTTTATGTTTTGCTTAACCCCTTGCATGCCCGCCCCTTTCCCCGCCCAGTGCCGCGCCTTGCATTAGCGGGCGGAGTTCATGACGAGCTGGACTCGTCATGGGTACAGCGCCACCGCAGCCCATGACGAGTCCAGCTCGTCATGGGCACTGAAGGGGTTAATATGAAAACTCAATAAAATCTTTTGAACACAAAAAGAAAGAGAAACTACTAGCCCCATGTTTAAATTCAGTTTTGTTTTAAGCAATGTTACCGGCCCAGTATGCATTAAAATACACCATTTACTAGAAATATAGCTCTTTACAACAAATGCATTGTTCACGCATTCCATTACAATGTGGTTGATACAACGACCGGGTTGTTTCAACACAAACCATTACATCACAAGTTGTTTCAATGACTTGCTGTAGGGGGCGCTCTGGACTTAGGAATAGTATTATTTACTATTCCTACTCCAGTTTGTGCTACAGCAGGGAAGGTGTTGGATTCTATTTCCAACAACGCACCCTACAGCAAGTCGTTGAAACGACTTGCATTGTAATGGTATTCGTGGTAGCAACACAGTCGTTGTAACGGCTGTGTTGTAAAAGAACCGCATTGTGGAGACAGCGTTGTAAGTGCTGTTTCCCTTTACTAGTCCTCCATAAAATTCAACAAGTGGACCCCATCTCCCTATAACTATTAAACATATTTTGTTTTCATCAATGTTACTGGCTTACACTGTTTTAAAAAGCTCAATTTCTCACTCATGTTTCCAAAAGCCCTCAAAGAGAACTCTTAAACCTGTGCAAAATTGTATTTAAAATAGTCTCAACTTTGGACCAGTTACAATGCTATATGCTCTAAAATTAAAGAGGACCCTGCAAGTAGATGTTCATCAGGACCCCATTATATCGTTTGACTAGCCTGCCATGTGGATAGAGGTGAGCCCAGTGAGGAGGAAATCTGATGTTATCATCTATCCTCAATTGAACAGCTTTGTATGCCATGGCACTCCACTACTACAGAAGACAGAGTGTGTAAATTTCCATTAGAAAGTAATTTTAAGTCAAGGACAGTAAAGTGAGCGCTGGGGAAGACCTTAGGTTGCACCCAATAGATCCAACCTTACTGAAGACATTTTACTTTCACTTCATAGACATGCCCATATTGGACCGATTCTGTCAAAGTCTAAATAGCAAATGTCCAGAAATGTTTGTTGATTATTGCATGTTTCTCCTGTGAATCTTCACCCAGTCTTCACAGACCTCCCTGGCCCAGAATCCTGGAGCCTGGTTTGATGGCTGGTATAACCCAATACAGCATGATATGTTTGAATTGATAATTTAGTGGCAAAAAATGTGGGTGTGGCAAGGTTGTGTTTTTGAAAAGATCCCATATGACTTGAAGAGCAAACTAAGCATTTAGATTCACAGATATCAATAGAAGTGAACAAGATTACATGGGAAATTGAAGTCTAAAATCATACAACATCAAGAGTACATAACACAACACCAACAAAATAATAATCTCCTGCCATATATCAAATATAGCTTGTAGTGTCCATGATGTTCTAGCTAAGAGTTAAGCAGTATGTTTGATAGTTGAATCCATCTTTGAAACTGTAAATAATTCTTAGTTTGATGTCATACTCCTTGGGATATCTTTATGCATCTCTAACTTCTTTAGATGCAAAGATATCTAGTACCTTAATTAGGCAATATTTTGCTGTCCCTTCCCCCAGACGGTGTTCCTGTGTACCTTACGCTATTGGAATGGCAAACAGTTGCATCACATCTCTTTGTTTTAAATTCTTCCATAAATCTCTTATATAATAATCTGTAATTGTACATTGACTGAAACACTACTTTGTGCACTGCTATTGTTCCCTAACCATTATTAAATTTCTAAAGATAATCCAATTCTAGCTTCCCTGTACGTATGCTAAATTGTTATGCTCCTGTATTATAAAGTTTTGTACTTTTGCAGCATGGAAACTAGTGTGTATCAAAGCCTGTTTGTGGTGTCTACTCATTGCCAAGACAATGACTTTCAAAATGTCAGCGCTCTCCTTTAAGGGACAAGACTTTTCGTAGAGCCCCTTTCATGTCCTTGTTCCTCAGACTGTAAATGAAGGGGTTCAGGGTGGGAGCTACCACAGTGTATACAATGCTGACAATTCTATCATAGTCTATGGAATAGCTAGAGGATGGCCGCAAGTACATGAAGGCGATTGTGCCGTAGAAGAAAATGACAACAGTGAGGTGTGAAGAACAGGTGGAGAAAGCTTTCCATCTACCATGGGTTGAGCGGATCTTTAGTATGGTGGAGATGATGCGGCTGTATGAGATTATGACAATAAAGAAAGGGATGGCAACTGGCATACCTCCTTCCGTGTAAATAAGTAACTTGTTGACGGTGGTGTCAGAGCAGGCCAGTGTCAGCAGTGGAGCCATGTCACAGAAAAAGTGATGAATCTTGTTGTGGCCACAGAAAGAAAGTCTCGATGCCATGAGACTGTGCAGCAGAGAGTGCAGAGAGGATAAAACCCAAGACAAAGCCACCAGGAAAATACATACTTGCCTATTCATTGACATCATGTAATGCAAAGGGTTGCAGATGGCTACATACCTGTCATAAGCCATGGCAGCAAGGAGGATACACTCAGTGCAAGCAAAGCAGAGAAAGAAAAAAAGTTGGGCAATGCAGGCGTGAAAGGTTATGGTCTTCTTCAAAGAGACCATGTTCTTCAACATCGGGGGAACAATGGAGGACGTGAAACACATGTCGACAAAGGATAGATTTCCCAGGAAAAAGTACATAGGAGTGTGAAGATTAGTATCCAACCTTGTTAAGGATATGATCATTGTATTGCCCACAATGTTGGTCAAGTATACAGTCAAGAATACTACCATGAGTAATGTCTGGTGCACAGGGAGATCTGATAACCCAAGAATGACAAATTCTGTCTCAGTGGTCCCATTAGACAGCTCCATGCTTCAAATATCTGCAGAGATGATACACATGTTAGTATGACACGTTTATGGTCAAAATCAATTGGCTCCTTATTTTTATAAGGGGAGCATAAGAAAAGATTGTTTGCATGCATCTCTGGGGTAATTATAAACTTGCATGGGAATGCTGGACTTTGCCACTTTGTATCTTTCACTCCAAAAACACGAATGAATTATTATTACTCATATGTGTAGCTCTTTTCCAGTTCACCTTAAAGAATAGCCATAGGAGATGTCATTCTATTAAGGGGCTGTAACAGGCTACTAAGACACGGATATTAGCGATAAGCATGCGGCACAACAGATGGGGGCCATCTAACTATTTGTCCATGTATCCCTCTTTATGAGATAGCTGAAGTGTGTGGAGGTGGGTTTAACAATTGATTCAGCTCCGTCAGTTCAGAGGGGCCAAGTGTTTTTCCACACTAAATTTCCATGTATGAGAATACCAGGCCCAATTAGTTCTCCTGAGGGTTCCAGCTAGAGAAAACAAGTGATGGATTTCACGTGCAAGGTCATTGTCAGGGCCGGATCACCTTTAAATCCGGTGGGGCAAGCATCACTTTGACTTAATGGCAATGTCAATGGCTTACATTGGTGAACCTACGTGAGACGCCACCTGTGTAAACCCAATGCTTCCACCCAACTCTAAACGATGGAGGGCAACCTTTAATTTGGCTGGGCAGGAGCACCACAGATTTATATGACTATCTAAAAACTATAAATGTCATAACACTATAAAGGCATGCGCATGAATTGGAATAAATTCCCCACTCCCCTTTATTTTAAATGTGGACATCGGAGATAGGCTCCCCATGGCCTAATAAGGCCAGGTGTGCCCCTCTCTCCTTTAATTAAAATGAAAACAACCCTGGGTGAAGGGGTCCCAAGGGCCTAATAAGCCTCCTAGAGGGGGGCCACATTGCCCCCTTCATAGATAAAAGGCCCCGAGGGATGGGGTCCCCAGGGCCTAATAAGGCTTATAGAGGGGTGCCACATGGCCCCCTCCCCATTTTTGTAGGTTTTGGCCCCTGGGTGGGCTCCTCTGGGCCTAAAATGGGTTGGGATTGGGTCCCCAGGGCCTAATAAGACTCGGGGAGGAGGGGCACAATGCCTCCTCCCCTTTATTAAAAAAAGGCCCTGGGGATGGGGTCCCCAGGGCATAATAAGGCTCGGGTGGGGGGACCATGCGGTCCCCCTCCACTTTCATAAAAAAAGGCGCTGGGTCATTGGGTCCCCAAGCCTAATCAGGCTCAGGCAGGGGGTCCCTATGACCCCCCTTCCTCTACTTTAATAAAAAAAGGCCTTGGGAATGGGCCCCTGGCCCTAAAGAGACTTGGGGAGGAGGCCATGCGTGCCCCCTCTCTTTTTTTTAAATGTTCTGCCCTTGGGTGGACACCCTAAGGCCTATAATAGCTGGGGGAGACCCCCTGTGGTCCCCTACTTTTTAAAAATGGCCTGTGTATGGGCTTCCAAAGGCCTATTAAGGCTTGGGGGAGGGGGCCACTTGGCCCCCCTCCTCTTTAAAATACATTGGGCCCTAGCATATGCAGTTCCCAGGACCCCAATGAGGCTTGAGGAGGTTGGGCTACATAGCCACCCTCCCCATTAAAAGAGATATGGCCCTGGGAGATGGGATGCCCAGGGCCTTTTTAAAGGCTCGAGAGGGGGGGCACTTGGCCCCTTCCCTCGAAGAACATAAGGCCCTGGGGCCCCTAGGGCCTAATGGGCTTAATGTATGGTTCTAAAATATTACTTTATGTTGAAAAATCCTACAAATTCATTGAAAAAAACAAAGGTGAAAGGTTATAGTAATGTTATAGTTAGGTGTGATAAATATACCTTTTTTTTTTAATACCTTAGAAATTCACTGAAAAAAAACAAAGCAATGTTATAGTTAAGTGAATATGTCAGTAACAACATTAACATTTTGAACTGAAAAAAATGCAAAGCTAACTATAACTTGTGCCCTACCATGCACTGCTTATGACCTCACATATTACATCACTCATGACATTTTCTATGACATCATTGATGACATCACTCATAACATCTAAATGACATTATTGATGACATCACTGATGACATCATCTATGCTTCTTTTCTACACTTTGCTCTATAAATGGATAGAGCATTGGAGCTCTGAAAGTAAGGGGAATATACTTCAGAATAATATGAAACATCGTTACAGCTATAATTTATACAACCCACATAGGTAAAGCAAGCTTGTGTTATGTGCAACATTGACCCTATGCCATACACTTCATCATGGGTAGCCGAGTTCATGTTGACCAGGAACGACAGATGAAAGGGTACCCTATCCTGCACACAGTGTTCAACCTGTATACAACTGTTCCGGGAAAACCAAGTTCCTCAAGATAATGAAGCCCTGTTACATAACTACCTTATGACAGACAGTCTTTACCTGTATCAAACCCCTGAAAGTGACTGAACCTACATTAAGAAATGAAGTGGATATAAGTATAAAAATGGGTACTGTTAACACTGTTTACTATATGGAGATAGTTTACTCCTTACCAGACAGTTTGCAGGCAGTGAAACTCTAATGAAAAATACACCATAAAGTATTAAAAAGTATCTACTAAGAACAATGTACACTTTATGTAGAACATGTGAAAATAGAGACCATGTAGTTGAAATAACCAAGGTCTGAATGTGCATAAGATCATACAACGTACAGCTTTCATATTGTGATGATAACATTTTCCAACTAGCCTATCCTCCGAAGGAAAACAAGCACATGTACACAGGTTAGTACATGGTGCAGACAGTCTTGTATGTTTAGTAAAAATTGTCATGCTGAGACAATTCTATCTAATAACTCAAGGCTGCTTACGATAGTTAGTAATTAGTACATAGAATCTTTGACCTGCTGGGAACTTTTTCAGCAATACCAAAAAACTTGTGTAGAACATATGAACACAAGTCATCAACTGTCACCTGCACACAGATTTACTCTTCAATACAAAGATTTCTAACGTGTTCAATACCTCTACACACCTGCGATGCTCTAGGTGGACATGCGTTTTGTGAGCACTTACACACATTAGTGGGATACAGGCTGTACAAAATTAGACAGAAAAGTAATATGGTAGTTACCCACTTCTATGTAAACTATAAAATAAACAAACACACTCATTGGATGCTGTTATCAATGTTGTCATCAGGAATTTTGTCAATGATGTCATTTGAGATGTTATCATGAAGCCATGTCATGAGTGATGTAATATGTGATTTCATAAACAGTGCATTGCAGGGGCATAAGTTATAGTTAGCTCAGGTAACTATAACTGCTGAATTTCTCTGGTTCTGTATGAGTGAAATGTGAGCTTAACTATAATGTCCCTGTGACCTTTGTTTTTTTCAGTAAATTTCCAAGGTTTTATTTAATTCTATTTCGTAACTTTAATATCCCTGTAACCTTAGATTTTTTAAGAGCCACGCAGAACACTCCATGGATCACCACCTCCTGGGACCAAGTCCTTTTGTTAACTTGGGAGGGGGGTCATGTGGCAACCTCCTCAGGTCAATTCTAGCCCTGGAGATTCCATCACCCGAGACCCGGCCATGAATGGGAGAGGGGGCCGCGCTGCCTCTCTCCTAGGGCAGATTTCAACCCAAGATCTCCATCACCTGGTGCCCGGCCTTTTGATTGTGGGTGCACTGAAGCCCACCCAAGGGACCCCAGTCACGACCGTTGGAGACTGCGGGGGAGCATGAAGGCCCCTGCTGTCCCTGCCGGCTCCCTGCCTCCTGCAGGAACCAGCATTCTCTGACAGACAGGGGGCTGTTAAGCATGCAGCTGTCTGTAAGAGCAATTCTTTGGCCTGTTTCCCTGCCTATGTCACAGTGGGCAGGGAAACTAACAAAAACTCTACTCTGAGCAAGCAGGAGTGGTGTCACAGCTCTTGCTTGCTGAGAGCGGAGTTTGTGTTTGTTCTGACTTGGCAGAAGCTGTCAAAGCTCCCCCCAAGTCAAAGCAAACAGATATGTCCCAAGGGTAGACTCTCCGGGGCATAGCAGCTGCCTTTCCAGGAGGGGGGGCATGTGACCCTCCTCCTTCTCTCAGCAGGGGTGTGCCCTGGGAAGGTGGTGGTCCCCGGGGCTGTATATGGCCCAGGAGGGAGGCCAGGTAGCCCCTCTCCCAATATTTTAGAAAATATTTGGCCCATGGGAGGTGGTGGTCCCCAGGCCCTGGGCAGTCTATGGACCCCAACATTTTGTATTATTTAGCCCCAGGGAGCTGTTGGGCCCCAGGGCTTAGGGGGGTCCATGTGGCCCCACCAACAATAATATTTTCATGCCTGGAGGTGGTGGTTCCCGATGTCTATAGAGCCACAGGAGGGGGGCTCTGTGCACCCTCTTCTTTTTGACAAATAAAGCCCTGGGTAGGTAGTGGTCCCCAGGGCTCCAAAGCTTTAGGAGGGAGGCCACGTGCACCCCTCCTTTTCTTGAATAAAATGCCCCCTGGGCATGGCCCACTTAGGGGCCACATTGAAAACAAGCACAGAAGCCCGTCCTTGGGTTTTTTTTGCAATGAATTTGGTAATTTTATTAATTCAAGGGTATTTTTTTTTTTTTTATAAATGCCTTTTTGCACTGCCAGGGTCTGTCATGTCCTTTCGGATAATCCAATCATGTACATACTGATTATACACATTTTGTCCCGTTCACACAACATAACGGTTCTACACAGGTGACCTTTTACCTAGTAGCTTACTTCTGTCTCTTCGACACCAGGCTCTCAGTACCCTATCTTAATCCACATGCCCCCAGGAACGGAAGATTTATTCTGTATAGGGGTCATCACTTTTTTCATCCATGTCCAACAACCAGATGTGCATGAGTGTTTTTGTTTAGAAAAGTATTAGCGAAGGATTAGTGAATGTTTTCAAAACATATTGATTCTAGAAGAAAGTCTGCAGTGACCACTTTAGTATTAAAGACCCTCACTACCCCATGCAAATCAGAGAGGAAAATTCCTTCCAGGCTGGACCGAGGTTCTGCAGGCTGATCCTTCGATAGGCAGCAACCTGACATCCCTTACAGGGTGTCATCCTCGACGCAGAGGCGGGGTTCTTCGTTCTAAGCCAGCAGGTGAGGGGTTGGTGATTCCTTAGGGGGATTCTAGGCTACACTTTAGCACACATATATGCACATACCCATGTTTCACCTACATCTCTAGGCTAGATATCGTTAGGCAGAATAGGTAGGCTACACATCGTAGGAATACCCCAATGCTACTGTTTTATATAATAGGCTTATATTTATCTTATTGGCACTATGGTAGAAATGTATCTACTGTTTATGATATTGGTGCTAGCATTTGTTTGTCTGCTCCTGCCTTTTGATTGTCGCAGCAAATATATTTTACACAAGATTGACGCTTAACCAATAAATAATTATTGAAACCGTTCAAATCATCATTCTATGTGTATTCTGAGAAAAGTAAGCACCAGTAACTGAGCTAAAGATACTGCATTGTTTTCCACGATACCTGAGGAATCAGAGTTGTCATGTTCAGTGGTTGCCAGAAACTACATACACTGCTGTAGAGCACAGGGGGATGATAGTGGCACTGTAGAGCTAGCTGGTTTAACGGCTGACGCATCCTGAGGGGGTGTTCAGAGTCTGTCTGCACACCAAGCCCACAGCTGAGGTCATCCAAAATGGGCAGGTCCTGGGGAGGTCCTAGGAACTACATGACAGGTCCCTCTGGGGCCCCAAGATGAAAGCTTTGGGGTCAGAGTATTCCTAACCAGCCCCATTTTCTTTCTTTTTTTCACCTTTTTTTGGGGGACTCGTCTGAAGTCTAGCACCAAGAAGGCTGCTAATACTTCCTGGTTGAAGTGTTGACAGCCAATTCAGAGCTCTGCAGATCTCTGCAAGAGCTCGTTATTATTTGTGTATTAAACACAATCATAGGTATACACATTTAGATTTCCTTTAATTTCTCCTAAACTACTGAATGGATTTGCACCAAATAACTGAAATTGTGATCTGTGTATCAAAATTTACCTTTCTACCAAATTTAGTGTAATTCCGTCCATCGATTCGGGCTGTAGACATGTTCAAAGTTCCAATGGGAATTAACAAGGGAAACACACTTTTTTGTTCCCCCCTTTTTCTCAACCCTGGCTTGACGGATCACCCCGAATCTTTCCATGCACATCAAGACTTACTATGACACTTTTTTATGGAAAATATCAGGAAGATTTGTCAAACGTCACCAAAAATATAGGCAAGTCAAAAAACACTTTTCATACAGAAACATGGTCCTAACTGTACACACTACCTACTGGCAGTCGTCAGTAGATAGTTATAGTTAGCACTTAGTTTCCATAGGAATGGTATTTTTTGTTTTGCTAATAACTTTGGTGCTGTTTGATGAATCTTCATGAACTTTTTACAACTAGTTTGTCACTTACTTCACGTGCTGTCTGCAAAGTTTTGGGTGAATCTGTCAAGCAGGGGCAGAGAAAAAAGGGGGGGGTCTCAAAATGTATTTTCCACATCCAATTTCCCATAGAGATTTTGGTTACGACTACAGCCTGAACTACTTAACGTAATTACCCCAAATTTGGCAGACAGCTAGATTGGAGTCCGGAAAGAGTACTTTTTGCAATTTGGTGTAAATATGTACAGTATTTTGGAGTTCTTAAAGAAAAAAGATTTATGTATATCTAGAGACACGGATCCACTGCGGATCCACCCCAGAGGATCCATGGATCTACACGCGAACCGCAATGCCGTGATTGGCTAGCTGCAACCTGAGAGGACACGGTTCTGGGGGGGGGGGGGATAAAGTAATAATAAGATATAAAGGGCTGGGATACAGGGATCCCGATCCCTTTGAACTGATGGAGGGGTCTGTGAAGGACCCCTCGTGGGTAAGAAAATGTGGGAATGTTTTTTTGCCACGAGGATCTGTGGATCCAACATGGCAATCTGTGTGGTTCCAAGGAGAATCTGCAATGGACCTTCAGAACTGGCGCACAATAAAAAACACAATACAACCACTCATAGACCCACTCACATACTATCACACCCTGACTCAATCACTCACACACCTACTCGAAGATCTATACAGTCACTCATACATCCACTCACAGACCCTTTAGAACCCCTCATAGACCCATACAGGTGCTCACACACCCACTTACAAAGTCATGCACACAACCACTTACACACTAATACAGTACAACCACTTACACACCAACTCATTCACCTACCTATCACACACTCATACACCCACTTACACACCCACACAACCACTCACACACCCACCCACTCACATACCCACTCACACACCCATACTTCCACTTACACATCCACTCAGAGACCCAGAAAACCACTCGCATACCCATACAGACACTGTCATACAGTTACTCACACACCCTCTCTCACTCACCCAGTCACTGATATATCCACTCAGAGATAAAGAGAAACACTTACGTACCCTATCACAGACCTACACAGGCCACTCACATACCCACTCACACATCTACTAATATACCCATACAGACACTCACACGCCCAGTCACACATCTTACAGCCAATCACACACCCTTGCAGCCAGTCACACACCCTTTACACACCCATGGAGTCACTAATACAGCCACTCAGAGAACTACTTACACACCCAATCAGAGAACCACACAGGTACTCATGCACCCAGGCACATATAGATACAGCCACTCACATTCCCCGACAGTCACAGAAACAGCAACTCAAAGACTCAGAGGACCACTCAAACACCTATTCACATACCCACACAGGTACTTACACACTCATTCATACACTGACACACCCACTTACACACCCACACAACCACTCATGTACCCACTCACTCACCCATACAGCCCTCACACACCCACTCAGAGACCCAGAAAACCACTCACACACCCACCCACTTACTCAGCCATACAGCCACTCACACATCCAGAGACCCAAAAGCTACTAACACACTAATTTACCACTCCTACAGCCTCTTACAAACCCTACTTATAAACTCAGAGAAGCAGTCACACATCCACTCACAGACCCACATAGGCACTCACACACCCACTCAACTACTAACACACACATGTGCACACACATCACACACTCACATATACAATTACACACTCACAAAACCGCTCAGACACCCACTCACCCAGCCATACAGGCAGTCTCACATCCATGTACACACCCATACAGCCACTTACACAAACCAACCCAGCAAAACCACTTACACACCCACTCACACACCCATACAAGCATTCATACCCACAGACATTTACATCTTCACTTACACACCCATACAGTCACTCACACACCCACTCAAACTCACAAAACCACTCACAGACCCACACAGCCACTCTCACAGTCACTTACACCACCACTTACACATCCACTCACATACCCATTCAGTCACTCACACACTCACTAACAGACCCACAGAGCGACTCACATGACCACTCACACACTCATCCACATACTCACACACCTACTTACACACCCACAAAACCACTCACACACCTACTCACAGACTCACAAAGTCCCTCACACACACTCTCATTCACCCACACAGACACTAACACACCCATATGGCCACTCACACACCCATTCAAGGCCCCCAAAAAACCTCACATATCTACTCACAGACCCACACAGCCACTCACACACCCATAAACACACTCACACACCCATGCAGTCACTTACTAACCCACTGAATGAATTTTGACTTATAAAGCGCATGGCTGTTCCATGGAGTGTCAATGTGCTGAGCTTTCAGTTATCAACAAGGTGCAGTAATATCGAATAATCTTTTTGGAAGAGTCAGGTCTACAACCTATTCTTAAACAAGGTGGTAGCAGTTACAGAGGGTAGCTGTAAAGGAAGTTTGTTCCATGTCACTGGTCTGAGGTAGGAGAAGGTCCTCATGTGGCAAATCTTGGGGATCTTAGCAAGAAGGCTGTGGGCTGATGGCAAGTTTCTGGAGGGGGCATATAAACTGATTCTGGCCCTAAGGTAGCCTGCATCAGAATGGTGCAGTGATCTGTGGACCAAGACTAACGTTGTGAAGAGAATTCTCTTCTTTATCAGAAGACAGTGGATGGCACGCATGTGGGAGGACGTGTTCTTGAGGGCAGACTAAGGAGAATGCTGCTGTCATATTTTGGACCACTTGAAGTTTGTTATGCAAGCAGATAGCCTAAGAGTCCCAGAAAAAAGGGCATTGCCATAGTCCAGCGTTGATGTTATGAGTGCCTGGATGACAATCCTTTCTTGCAGACATCAAGAGAAAGTGCAAAAATGTTTTTATTGTCTGCAGGAGCCTAAAACATGTCCCAATGACAGACTTAATCTGTAGCTGAAAAGAGAGTGAATTGTTGAATGTAATGCTCAAGTTCTCAACTGTTACCCCCATCCCCCTGAGGACCTGGGTGTGGGGGATCTTTGGGCCACTAAGCCTGTCAATCAGGAGCATTGGAACCCAAGAATAGTATTTCGGTCTTGTCTGCGTTGCATTTTAGTTGGTGGAGGGGGTCAACCAGTGAAAAACAGAAGAAAGGATGGTTTTAGTGGACTCTCTTACAACCTCCTCTCCCTTCCCCCATGTGAACAGCAGCTGGGTATCATTAGTGTTTGTAATCACCTTAGCCCCCGAGGCCTCGGCCAACTGTGCAAAAGGGGTGAGGTACACTTTTAACAGAGTGGGGCTCAGAGCAGAATCCTGTTGCACTACCACTGTCAGATTGTATGCTCTAGAAGAGAATGGAGGGACCACACTTCCTGGCCTTTGTCTTTCAAAAAGGATTCTAGCCAGTTCAAGGCCAAGCTACCCATCGTGATGGACTGGAGGCATGATTGGAGCATAGAGTGAGGGACCGTATCGAAGGTGCCTGACAGGTCTAACATAATCAGAACAGCCCCCCGACCCACATCCAAGGTACTTCTGATATGTTCGGTAACCTCAATATGTGCTGTCTCAGAATTGATGTGTGGCCTAAAGCCAGACTGGCTAGGATGGAGCAGCTCATTAGTTTTGAGACACAGAGAGAGCTGTTGATTAACAGATTTTTCCAGTTCCTTAGACAATGCTGGCAGTAGAGAGTTTGACCTGTAGTTTGATTGTGCCATAGTGTACTCTGAGGGCTTTTTTTTAGCAGGGGCAGAATTTTAGCCTGCTTCGATGACACAGAGACTATTGATGAGGACAACAACACATTGAGCACCCTGTTAGCCAGTTGGCTCACATATCTTTACACACACACACAAAACAAGGGTTACAGGGATGGTATAGTTTTAATATAGCATTAAAAAACATAGAAATTCACAGAAAACCCCAAAGGGTACAGGGATATTATAGTTTGTAAATAGAATTTAAAAAAACCTTATGAATTCACTGAGAAAACCAAAGGGTACAAGTTTGTGATAGTTAGGCTCAGATTTTACACACACAAAACCATAGAAATGCAGCGGTTATACTTACTTGAGCTAACTACAACTTATGCCCCCGCAATAAACTGCTTATTACCTCTCATATTACATCACTCATGACACGGTCAGTGACATCACTGGTGACATCACTGGTGATATCACTGATAACATCTTTGATGATATTATCCAGCAAAGTTAACTTCAGTATACTCCATAAATTACTGTTCACATTTCTTTAAATTAAGAAAAGGAGACAGGTGAGAGACGTACAGCAGAGAGCTCACTGTAACTTTATGAACTACTACACTCACTTATCTCCCAGGAGAGAGTTTTCAGCAGATAGTCCTGTCTCTTTGAAACCATTACTCTAAACACTAAGGACCAAGTGAGACTTCTAATCATACAGGCTAATCTATTGCAAACCGCAACAACACCATTCAACTACCTCGAAAGAGGTTTTAGTGCAGACTTCAGTTTTGCACAAACCACCACAACATACAGCCAGTAGAGAGGTTTTAGTGGACACACCATTGTATCAGAAACCACTAGTAAAATTATTCTTTATCCAGGAGAAAGGAGTCACCAGGAAGGTCAGTGTGTTGCATACCACTACTACACTGAGTCGTGACCCTAGAGAAGGGTCTTAGTGAACAGATGCATTTATTACAAAGTACTACTGAACTCATTGATCACAGATGTGAGAGAGAGCTTAGCAAAGTGGTCAATATGTCATAAAACACAACTATACTCAGCCATCATTGTGGAGTGGAGTCTCAATGAACAGCTTAGACTGGCGCAAACCACTACCCTACACATACATCAGCAGGGGACATGTGCCAGTGTAGAGGCTAGTTCACTGATAAATATTACACCCACTTTAAAACAGGGTTATAAATCAGATGACATATTTCACAAATAGTATCACTCATTAGTAAAACAGAAAGAATAGTAAATTAACTTATGTAGTACCTTAGTATATATCTTTATGTCTCAGAAACTTTTACCAAACACACTTACTGGATAATGCCATCAGTGATGTCATCAGTTGTGCCATTTGTGTTGTCATTAGTTATGTCATCAGTGATGTCACTGGCCATGTCATAAGTCATGTGAGACCATAAGCAGTGCATTGCGGGGGCGTAAGTTATAGTTAGTTCAGGTAAATTCTCAGCTCAGGAATTTCTGTAGTTTAGTGTGTGTAAAATCTGAGCCTAAATATAATGTCCCTGTAATTTTTGTTTTTTTGGGTAAAATGGTATATATATTTATAGGACGGACACTGTGATGTAAGAAACTAAAGGAATTTGCTTGACTTGCCTGGAGTGCCCACTTTTTAGGTCTCGACTAGCGTTGCAGCGCATGCGCTGCTCGCTTTGCGAGGCATGCAGTATACACTATAGCTGGGGGAAGCTCCGCCCACTTTCCGTCTATAATTTTCATTGGCTTGAATCATAAATTCAGCATTGTGATTGGTTTTTGGCTTCTTAGTCCCGCCTCCCGGCGGCCATGTCGTCATTTTTGTTCTTCCGAGGCTATCAGCCCCTTTACTTTAAATACGGTTTTGTTCCCCTGCCTCTCCCTGTTCCCTCCCACAGTCCATCATTTTTTTTACCACAACCAGCCCCCCATCCCCTCCCATTCGTGCCTTCTTTAATTCCTGCACTTCCGTTTAAAATGCAATAGGGCTCTCGTAAATACGAGCCCTATTGCATTTTTAATGCTTGTTTGTTTTTTGATTGGTGGCAGACTTTGCACTCTTTGTCTCGCATGCGCGCGATGTCTTACATCGTACGCATGCGTGACAAAACAGTGGCGTTTTTCCAAATCACTGTGGGAGGCAGAGACAGCACAAGCAGGGAAGCGGCGGACAGCCTGCCCAGTCGGCGCTCTCAGCGCACCTGCACCCTTCGCAACGATCCCTGCCTGCAGTGAATTACAACCGCGTGAGCACAGTAGATTATAGTAATAAGATTGTCGGAATAACACAATGTTGTGGTGTAAAATGGCTCTGGCACCCCTGACGTTTGCTGTGGGTCATTTAATCTTACGGTCTTTAATAGGTGCGCCTGTGTCACTGTGCTGATTAATGGCCCTCGGAGGAGAGAGCCGCAGTGTTGGCCCAGCATGTTATGGTTTAATAAATGACCGTTTTTTTTCTTAATTGATGGCGTTTATTACCACTATGTCAATGTAGTGCAGAATGAGAATTAGACCGCAAATAAAAACACAACATCGTTTTTGGTAAGGCCACTTGAATCTATCCTGAAGAGGCAGGGGTGCAGTGGCGGATGGTCCATTAGGGGCGTTGGGGCAGCGCCCTACAAAAGAAACTGCTCACAGTTGCAGTTCGGCCAACAGGAATGTAAGCAGACGAATTGACAGCTTTTACAATTCGTCTGTTTACATTTCCGGGCCGGCCTGTGCTTCAGGGGTGAAAGTGCGCATGTGTCAAGGCACAGCGCACGCAGGCGATAGCAGGAGTCTAGTGGACTGTCTGCGCATGTGAGAGAGGAGCAAAGCCCCTCACTCACATTGACAAAGCATTAGGCATGCTGCGCATGCCTAGTGTAATGTAGGAGTCTGGAGATAGGCTCCTGCTCGGGCGGTGACGTGTTTTTCGTCAAGTAGCCCCATGCCCTATCAAATGCTAGCCGCCCGGCCCCCCGTCGCATCCAGTCTCCTGATTTGGCAGTTGGAGTTGGTATTTCCTGTTGAGCGGCAAAAGAAAGAGCTGGGAGAAGTTTGTTCCGTGGTCCCCCACGTTGCAGAGGGGACGTGATGCAACTCGGGACTGGACTCACTGGAGGAGGAGAAGATGCCTGGTAAGTTTTATCATTAAATTAAACCCCCACCCACCCCCCTCCCCGCGCGTACCTCCCCCCCTCACTCCTCAGTCATGCCCGCCGCCCGCAACTGGTGCACCTGACTCAAGTCACCGTCATGCACCCCCCACTAATTCCTGGTGCCTAAAGCAGGAGGCTTGTCCAGATGCCCGGCATGCCGGAAACGCGACACCATGTTCAGTCAGGGCATGTGTCTAAACAGGGTAATTTATGAGCCAGAAAGTCAGCAGCAGTGCGTTTTGGCCGAGTGAGCCTGTACCTTGGTTAATAAGCTGAGCAATAAGTTTGTATCGCCGTGGAGCAAGCAGTCGAAACTTCCAACATTTGCAAACATGAAATGCATGGTATAGTGTGTGTAGCCTTTTTTGTATTTTTTTTTTTTTTTAAACCTAAATTAATGTTCAATGTATGAGGCGGCGGGGCTATGGTCAAGCATCGCATACTTCAATGTAATTGGAAATAGGAAACGTTTAATTGTCATTAACATGCTATGGTTACAATAATTTGTAAACTCCTTTTCCAACTCTGATGCTTTTGAATACAACTTGTCAGAGAGCCTGCAATCTACGTTTTCTTTGAATATACCGCGTGCTTTGGTTTAAAGCGCTCACTTTCTTTTTAGCATTGTTAACTCGTGTTTTCAGAGGCAGTGCATTCAGTGTTCTTCAAGTAAAATAAAGTAACAGTCTGAATGTATTTTTATAGATTACAGAGTTTCGTGCTGTTATAAGAAATAAAAAAATCAAACGATGTACAAACTCTTGTAGTATGTGCAATAAACTTGGTGAGGCACAAGTGCAAACTTTGATGGCTGAATGCTTGAAGTTCAGATATGCTTTTAACTGTGAGTCGGAGAATTACGAATAGCATATTAGAAGTAATTCTGGGTTTCCACTTTCCATGCACTTGGACGGAAACTGCGCCGTTGAACAATGTAACAGGTGGAACAGTGAAAGTCACCCAGAGGAGTAGGTCTAAGCCTGCGAGCAGCTCTTTCTGCAAGCATTGAGTACATTTTGAAAATGTGAGCTCCTTTATGCCTCCTGTAAACTAGCCTTTGCCCAAGAGATCTGGAATCCCTTGAAAAGGACGCTGCCAATGTGTGGTGCTCAATGTGTATGGTGTTGGGTGGGTGTTGAAGAGCACACGGTGTGTGCGCTCTGCATTACCTCTTTTTATTTTTAAAGTACTTTGTTTGCACTGTGGTGTGCTGGAGGCGCGTTTTATCACAGAAATAACCCCAGTGAAAGAATCAAAACACAACTCGCACTACACGGTGTAGTGCGAGTTGCGTTTTGATTCTTTCACTGGGGTTATTTCTGTGATAAAACGCGCCACCAGCAGCCAGCCCTTGCCTTATAGAAGCGCTGATGCTGACTGTCTTTGATCCTAATAAACACAGGCTTTCAATAAGAGGAGGGCAACCATTTGTCTGTTGGTAATTTTTAAATGCAGATAAACTGAATGTTATGGGAATAGCTCAGTGGTTTACTGCGTCTGTCTCAGAGATACTTGTGTTACTTGTAGTTCAGAAGTTACTATCCTAACATAGGACAGTGACCAGTGAACTGTCATCAAAGAGTTGCCTACAAACTTCATTTTTTTGTGTTATGATATAGTTAGAACTTCTCCATTCTTTCATTATTCTACTAAAAAGAGTTTGCTCGGGCAAATATACATTTATATCAGTAAAGCCATCCCCAACCACTGGAGTACTCTTTAAATCCAGAGTTTGTGCTTTTCCAGACCAAATCCCCGTAAAATATATTGCCCACCACCAGTATGTATGACGTGATTTCTACACCTTGTAATCCTCATTTGTTTGTGACATTCCGCGTAAACCGATTTGTCTCTGTATAATGTGTGCTGTTATGTAACGTACTGTGACACCCTACACTCATATGAGTAGCGCTATACAAATAATGGAATGGATATGAGAGAGGGGCAACAGAGAGATGAGGGTGGCAGTGAGGGAATCTCAGGAAGAGGTCATGGGGTGGGGGGGAGCTACGGAGAAATGAAAGGTGCTGGTGCCGGGTGGCAGCGAGGGAGTCAGAGGAGGAGGTCACGGGGTGGGGGGAACTACAGAGAGATGAGGGGCACTGGTGGAGGGTGGTTGTTAAGTTATCTACAGAGAAAGAGGTCAGAAAGACTTTTGCACCAGCACTAAAGCCGGCCCTGTCATGGCCTTTCTGTTTTTGTTTATTTAATTAATAGTCAGGTGATTAGGACAACTGTGGAGCATACTTTAGCATGCATGCTGATTACATTTACTGCTATATTCAATGTTTCAAGTTTGAAGGTGACTTTACTATTGTTTTTTACTGGGAATAATGAAAGTGAATGATATGGGGCTGGGGCCCAAGGTCAGCTGTGAGATAAGGTGTAATGGAGAGGGGTGGTAGAAAAGTGGATAATCAAGCCTGTAAGGGAGTGCACTGCAGAGTCAGGGGTCAGGTGGAGGTAGTAATGAAGAGGGTTTCTCCCTGAAGGCTCGCACAGAGGGAGCCCGAGTAGAGTAACTTGCTAGATACTCCCACCTTAGAAACCTTCTCTTCCCATCAAAGGGACATTGCATGGAAGAAATACACTTTTTGAGAGTGATAACATTTAGAAAGAGACTGTATTGCATTATTAACCTTCATGCTTCCTCATATTTGCTTGAAAATGCTACATTTATTCACAATCTTTTCAAAATTTTCTCGGGGGAGAATCCCCGAACCCCCCGTAGGTTGTTTAAGCTCGCTCGCTGCGCTCGCTCGCCTCAGTGCAGTACTGCAACAATTTTACGCCCCACCAATTTCAAATGTCACCAGCCGCCACTGCAGGGGTGGCACTGGCAGCTCTGCCCGACATGAAATTTCCGCGTAAAACTCTGCGGTGCCAGCTCCAAGTGACACGCTATGTCATTGTGCCTTGTTTACCTACTTACTGCCCTACTAAAAAACACATTCAAGCGGGATGCGCCTCGACGCTGCCCGCGGCCCTGTCTTTCGGAGTGGGCCCCCTTTTCTCTTCTCTGTGTGTTTTGAAAGTGTGTAGAAGACTGCTGGGTCGAATGCAGCACTAAACCTGATCTACAAGGCAGGAAGTAGCGTGGTACAATACAGGTGAAAAAAAGGGTAGACTACGTGAACTAATAAACAGGACATCTTCATGCCATTCACCTTGAGCTGTCGGTAGTCATACATAAGCATTGTGTGTAGTGTATTATTAGCAGACACACGTACATATAACACTTGTCAGTAGCTGTATGCAGACAAGCACAGTTACGCACACCTGTATTTTTTTAATAGGCTACTGTGAAGAGTGCCGCAACATGTGGTGTGATCCGTGGTACCTTGATTCATGCACGATCACTCTACACTTTAAAGTGTCCCACTGTGTAGTAGGTTACTGCAGTTAGATAATGGACTGGAGACAGACAGAGGGACGGAGCTGGAAGGGCATACTCATACTTTTCCCAGTCTTTTTTGTTAGTAACGGGCTTCGATAGTGTTTGGCACACCCCTGTTTTAGAAGTTAAGGGACGGGGTGTACAGCATTCGTCAGGTGTGTGTGGGGCAGTCTTGGGCACGTTTTTCAGCATACACACAATCGGAGATTGTGCACGAGCACCTTGTTTGAGTAAGCCCTGGCAGAGAGTGCACAGACCTATGCTATCCTCTTTCACCCACTTACTGCCCTATTAAACAAAGAGTTTAGCAAGATGCGCATGGACGCTGCTTGCGGCCCTGTCTCTTCTCCTCTCTCGCTCCCTCCATCAGGACGGCGTGCCTGCTTCAGAGACACCGCGCTTTCTGAGCGCCATTAATCATACAGTAAACCATGTTGGAGTGCATAACAACTAATGGTTAAAATGTCCATTAATTACAGCACAGTAAGTAATAAATACAGAGGGGAAGAGAAAGGTGAAGGCAAAAGCCTACAAAGTTCATATCTGCTAAGCCTGGCTTAGTATTTATAAGATATGTTAAGATGGCATCATAAATACGGCCGGAAAACAAAAGAAAATATAAACAGCTGTAAGTTTAAAAACAGTGCTTTGGTGACTGATGGAACTTAGTGACAAACGGAAATGCTGCTACTCTGGCGCAGGAGCTTGCATTCCGGCTGGAAGAGGTGCGCCCTGAGGGCCCCGTTGATGTCCTGGTGTATAAGTGTTGTCTGGTATTGCGTTAATTGTAATAAAAATAAAAAACACTTTTGTGTTCTATTACTTGTACCTAATAGATATGTGTGATATTTGCGTAAAACAAGCGTGTAGTTGTACAATATACGACATTCTATTTGACTAGTATATGTTCTGCAGGTTGCAGTATTAATATAGGTGGTGTGTGCGGGACTGGTTTTCAGTGGCAAGTAGATATTTAATAGTCTATGTGAGAAATATTTAATTGCTGCTGTCCAGGGGTATGGGAGTTGTGAAGTGCTGTAACTGTGTGAAGGGAGCTTCTATTAGTAACGTAATGAATAGAGAGGGCACATTTTACATTGTGGACGCTTCTTATGTATTTATTTTGAGGTAAGCTTGCATTTTCCTATAACAGCTTTTTGTTAAGGCCTCTAATACACAGATATAGGACCTGGAGAACTTCAGATTTTGTAACAAAACACTTGTTAACTTTTCACCACCTCCCTCCCACCCAGAGAAGCATATCTGAGATCAGAGATAAAAAAAACACATAGTCTAGAATATAAAGTGTATACCCCTAATTAGATTACTGCCCTTTAAAAACCAGAGCAGCTGGTGAGAACTCGACCCCTGGCAGCGTTTCACGTTGTCCTCCCTATAATGAACGCCTCACCTCCTAATCGCTAAAGGCAGGTTCAGAGGCGCCCTGAGTCCAGCTTAAAGCGCAAAGAAGAAAAGAGAAAATTTGCTGCGTAAACAAAGTCCAAACAGCTCATATGAATGGCAAATGCCTGCACGTCTGGGTGTGTGTATGCATGTGCTGAGCCCCTTGAACAGAAATGCAATGCAGGGGTTGCAGCTAATGGCACATAGTAATTTAGTAGTGGTTTGTGGGAGATATCAGTGTTTTGGGATCAGATTATTGAAATTTGTAAATCATGTTATTCGAATTGCTGCTGTGAATTGGTTTATGAGTGATGTGAAATATTTTTATATTTTCTGCAACTTTTATGGTCTTTGACCGAAATAAAGTTTTCAAATGAAATTAAATGAATTAGGTTGAGTCTCAACGATTAAATACCCAGCCTCTGATCAGAGAGGGTGCTATGCTTAAAGTTTAACGGGACAATTAAGGTGTGGTGATGTATGTAGAGGCACTGAAAGGCAATGCCAACTAGCGAGGACACAATCACACAGAAAATAACTGTTTCAGCACCCAGGCTAATGGGCTGCATAGCTAAATACATATACGGTCCCAAAGGCGAGACCGATTGCATTGCAAATGCTTGTTTCTCTTGTGTGCAAGAGTTTTTCGAGGCAGATACAGACGGATGCTGTTAAAGTCATGGTGCACCCACACGTTGGTGGATGAGATCGCTCTACACAGAGTCTCTGAAAAGCAGCCACTTTGCGGGTTAATGCAATCCCTGCCGCCGCTACCTTCCCGTTGTGTGCTTCTCCCGCACTGCATAGAAAATGAAAGTGAAGCGGATTGGATTCAGGGTTTGCACGGAGGACATTGTATTCATGTTTCAAAACGGGAAGCAATTGGATTAATAACGCTTTTGCGGCACTGTCATCAGCCCCTGGAAGGAAGGACAGCCTCGGAGTTGTGAGGCGAGCAATGATGACGACATCCCAATACACAACGCTGTTCGGGAGTGACTTGGACCGAGAATGCTTGGAGGAAGCGAAGCACGTATTCTTTGACATCGAGGGAATCATAGGCAGTACCGTTGGAGGAATGACAGCAGTAGACTCAGGTTCGCTGACATTAAAACCAAAACTGTTTAAATTGGAAAAGCTAAGCAAAAAGGAAATAAGCAAATGGTGGGAGCTCACCTCTTTGATTAAGTATCTTGAAGTGAAACGGATGCTGCGAGGGCTAAGGATTTTCACAGCACCCACATACGAAGTCCCACATCCAGGGCTATTAGAGGAATGGGCTGATTCCACGGCCAAAACAGGGGCAGGCATGATCTTGGTCAAATATGCAGAATTAGATTTGGCCAAAATAAGAGAGGAATTAAAACTTCTGCGTGGGGAAACTGATAATGCTGAAAATCAAAATCTTGTAAAAGAATTTAAAGATAAGATGGTGGAACGATTACAAAGGCATGAAAAGGAAGTACAATTAAAAAAACAACAGTAATTTCAAATAGACAAAAAGGATTATATGGAAGGGTGCATTCTAACATTTGCCAAAAAATATGACACTAATACAAAGGAATTGCACCAAGAGGACGTACAGAGAAAACAGGATCTAATTTCCTCTGGGTCCAGCTCTGATATCAGCACTGACAATGGTGATAATCCTGGAGTCAGGGCTGGAGCTTCGACGTTTTCACAACTAGTATCGCCTAATAAGACAAGCGGAAAAACCAAAGAAGGACAAACCCTCCCGGGGAAGAGGAAGGGGGAGAGGAAGAGACAAAGATGCAGGATGCAACAAAGCAAGTGGAGAAGGAACTCAGGGCAAATGCAATTTACGTCAAAAGAAGAAAATATAGAAGACAAACTGACTGTGCTTAATCTCTTACAAAGAGAATTGGCTAAAGATGAAACAACTTTGTTGGAGTTTGGACTTTCTTTTTGTCCAACTTCGAGATTTGAATATGCCCAAGCCAGAATGGATTTGTTTTTGTTCATCAGAAAATTAAATTTGAACACAATCCATAAATCAAAAAATCAGTCTTGTCTCATTGTTAATATACCATCATGTGACTTAGCCATAGGGAAAGCAGTGGGACGTCTGGCTCTAGAAACATTACACAGAGAAAGCAAGGGCTTGGATCCCCATGTTGACATGAAACACCTGATGCAGGGTTTGGGGATCAGTATTAGATCTGCCAGCATGAGTGGATTTAAGCCTAGGTCCCGGACTAATCCTATCACATCTCACAACAATATAGATACTTTTCATGAAATGGTCATTCATGATTTAGTTCAATTAAGAACAAAGAGTGTGGGACATACTGATAATTTAACACCAGAATTGAGGAAGGCTATAGAATCCCTGAAAGAAGATACCTCCATTGTAATCAAAAATAGTGATAAGGGAGGGAATGTTGTAATTATGGATGCTGATAAATATAACCAAGAAGCCATGAGGGAACTAGAGGATGTTAGGTGCGATGAGGTTATTACATATGATGAGTACCGGGCTTGTGTTAATAGATTCCAAACACAGCTTAAGAACTGGCATGATGCTTGTATCTTAGATCAGTATGAATTCAACTTTCTAAGATCTGAACATCCCAAGATTCCCTCATTTTATTTTCTTCTGAAAGTCCACAAAAGATTACACTACCCCCCTCTGAGACCTATTGTCTCTTCTAACGAAAGTTTCTTGGAAAACACAGCTATATACATCAATTTGTTCCTTTTCCCTTTTGTTAAAACACTTCCATCATATTGTAAAGACAGTGGAGATTTCCTCACTAAAATCAATGATCTCACTTGGAGTGAATCCTATATCATGATCACACTTGATGTCACTGCCCTTTATACTTCTATTAACCATGATTTTGGGGTATGTGCATGTGAGTACTATCTGAAAAAAAGACCAGTTTGTTTTCTCGAACACATGCGAATGCTTTTGGAGATGATCCGTGTCTGCTTAAAGGATAATATCTTCATGCATGACGGAAGTCTATATAGGCAAATAATGGGCCAATAACTCTCGGACGATAGACAACCTAGATGGCGTTACTTTCATTTTCGGCTGAATACCCTTGATCTCCTTCCACTTGCTGTATATATTTGATGCTCTGATTTGGCAGTGCCTATGATTGAAATTTCTTAGAGTACTATATTTCCCTGTCTTGGGTTCAGCCAGTTGATCATATTCTCGATGAAGCGGGTGATCACCTGAGAACTATTTACTATGTACTACAGCTTATGAGACATGTTCATGGGGCTATTGCCGATACATTTTATTCAACATCATTTAATTCCTCTACTCCACGCATTGTACTAGGCGTATCCAGGGCACCTAGTGTGACTCCATAGAGATAATATCCTAATTGTGACAAGGCGGTTCCCCTTGAGTCGGGGACTCTTTATACTATACAAAGCCTTATCTATATGGAATAGCACATCCTTGAAAATATATTGTGTTTACATTGTATAGAGCCCGTAATAAAATATTCTTGGTGACAAACGGCTCCTTACCACTGAACGAAAGTATGAATTCAGCGCCCTGATGAAGGATGGTTTAAAGTACATGGTACCCCCAAAACGCGTGTTTGCAGAGTGGTGTAAAAAGAGTGTGTGGCCTCAGACCACCTCTCTGCAATCCAGCTGTGTGGCGCTTACTGTAGGTACCTGGTGGGCTAGTTGGCCCCCAGGGACCCTCAGTATTCAAGGGGAATTAATTCCTCAACTAACAATGCACCAGGGGGCACGTTTGCAGAGTGGTGGAAAAAGGGCGCGTGGCCTTTGTCTACCTCTCAGCAATCCCACTGTGTGGGGCTTACTGGAGGTAAGAGGTAAGCTAGTTGGCCCCTAAAGGACCTGCAGCAGCAAAGGGGACTTTAATCTCCATCCTAGAGTGCGCCAGGGAGAGCGTTTGGAGAGTGGTGGGTAAAGGAGGCATGGCCTGCTACGAGTACTTACCAATGCTGATGTGTGGGACTTAATGAAGGTAATAGGAGGGGTAGTTGGCCCCCAAGAAGTCCTTGGGGGCCAACTACCCCTCTTGTTACCTTCAGTATGTCCCACATAGTGGGATTGCTAAGACGTCTTCGGAGGCCATGCTCCCCTTTCTCCACCACTCTGCAAACGCACCTCGTGGCAGACTACGGGATGGGCGATGAAGTCCAATTTACTCCTGAGGGAGTTTGGGAGCCAAGACGCCCTCCTGGTACCTCCTGTAAGTCCTATGCAGCGGAATTCCTGAGCACTGGTCAGAGGTCCAGCACCCTTTCTCCACCACTCTGCAAACGTGACTACTACTTAAGGAAGCTTCTTTCTGCACCTCTGACTTAGAGATAGTTTTAATCCCCCTGCCCTATTATGTACTAGGGCCTTACAGAGGAGGTCATGCCAATCACAGGGGTACCCCAATGCATAGTGTTCCCTAGTGTAGGAAGGTGTTTTCACTGTATTCTTAGTGTCTTTTAGCATAGCACTGGCTCTAGACCTGGTTAGTCAAAGCCAATTACCACCAGTAACGGTCAGCAAAAAGTTGGGGGCACAGGATGTTTTTGCAACAAGGCCTCTTTCTGCTCCTCTGTTGGTTCTTTTGTGGAAATATGGATTTTTATGATCAGTTATGTCCCCTATCTTGGACCCCAACGGTTTCATGTATAAATCACAAGTACATGTATGTTCCCTCCAGTTCCAGTTATGAAGACGCAAACACATGTGCGTCCACCGTCAACATGTCCTCTTTCAGATCCGCCATGAATGGGCCGGATATTCTATTCCTAAGTATGAAAGGCCACCGGCTTTATATGGTTCATTTATCCCATTTTACAGTCCAGGCGAGTAGGCCCTGATTCTGCCATTAAGCCTTTTCCTGCCTTCTGCCTCTGAAAGCTCCAGTCTGAGCTCGCATCTGTATCCATGAACTTTGTCCTACTCCCTGCGCGGCTAACGGTGCCTGACTCGACCTGTCTGCTTGCCAAGAACTGTATTTCACCTTCGAGATTATCTGCTCCGCTCCCCATCCAATGCATTCCTGCCTAGTAGTTTAAGTAAACATTCTTCCAGCTATCGAGCAAAGGGCCCGGCTTCTCTGTCTTTATGCAAGTAATTCATAGCCCTGTTACTATGGAAGATTTCTGCCCTCGCATCTAGTGTAGACACTTAGACGCTTGTACACGCACTAACAGTCAGTATAGTCAGTATAGAATAAGATTCTATTCTAAGAGACCTCCCTTTTTGGATAACATAGTTCTTTAAACATAGGATGTTAGATATGATTTGGGATTAGGTTGACATAACCCCAGACTTCTGTCTCCACATGTAGAGCTAAATGTCAAGTCCCCTTCACCCCCTAGTTGCACGTCAATCACACGTCATGCTGCTGCGCGCGCATCTCTGCCAAGTATTTCTGCTGACATTGCGAAATTCTTTCATGGAACCACCCTATTGTGACATCATACCTGATGACGTTCTTTAAGTTACGCCTAGTTACACCCACTTTAATTACGCATGTATGTTTTATCTTTTGTCACGCCTCCTGCATCTGTTTCACTGTAATGCATATTGTATAAAAATGATTACTTGTCAATAAAGTATGGTCCTTCACTTCCTGAACCTTCGTGGTGATGGAATATGGAGTCCATCAAATTCGAATTGATTTTGGAATAAAGCCCATTCCGAACCTCTAATACCACGGATTCTGCCTCTTATTTTACTGAGCTATTATTATAAATTTTCTGCATCAAATTAAGTACCGGTAATTAAATTATTTACCACATATATGGCGCCCGAATAGGGACACTTTCTCATCTCACGCGCCGGAGGTGCGTTGCAGGCCCGGTCTCCTGTCACAGCTGGACGGACAACAACGCGTACCCACAGGATTTCCTGTATCTCCCTCCTGCCGAGCGGGGGTAACTGAGGCTGCGATCAACACCCAGACGAGGCGGTGAGAAGTGCGAAGTATCCCGACCAGAGCCTAGCTGAGAGAGCAAGATCCGAGGTATACAGAGGCCCACCAGTGTCCGAAGTTCCGACGTTTCGAGTCGAGTCCAGTCCGGTTCAAGTCCAGTTCAGTTCAGTTCCGAGGCCTTCCGTTCCGAGCTACCCGGTGAGTACCATTGCCGGGGAGGCGTTCTGACGTGCACATAGGTTGTGCCGGTCAAGACGGGTTTGGGTACACAAATCCGGTCTGCACTGTTTCAGCAGTGTATCTGTACTGTTCAGCAGTATATCTAGTATGTCTAGTATATAATTCAGAATTACCTAGTTAGTGCCGAGTATTATGCTTAGTGACTAGTTCCCTAAATGGCCATCATTGTTGTTCATTAAATGTTAAATGTTAAATGTTTTAAATACGTTCTGCATATTGTGGTGTGAATGACTGTTCATTATTGTGTTTTGTTGTATTAAAACGTGTTCAAAATTAGGTATCAGATCAGTTCTCAATATGCCGCTCTTTTCGAAATTAAGACAAATCAAAACTAGAAAAGGGGTACTCGAAGAAGCTGTTCCCATTCCTCCTAGGGACACTCCAGGGTACTTCATGTATCATAAACATGGCCTAGACGCCATATTATTTCTTGATTTATGGGCAGACTACACCAAGGAATTATCCGAAAGTCAGAGGTGGCCCGCAGCTGGGACCTGGGATGCAGATTGCATCATGAAAGTAGAGGAAGAATTATGGAAAAAGAAAGCTAGACAGTCACAGAAAGATGCCATTGAATTATGGCGTAAAGAATCATATAGACGTACAGAAAAAGCGCTCAGACAGGAAGAGAAAAGTAAGGAGAATTCAAATGAAGTCCGAGAAAATGTATTAATTGAAGAAGGTACTCGAGTAAAAGCAGAACAAGTAGACAGACAAAGAAATGCCCTTATGAATGGTATGTATCCTCTTCTGGCCGAAGGGTTACCTAAGGCTACTCCGGAGATACCAAAAGACTTGCCACCCCCATTGTTTCCGATAAAAGTACATCCCAAAGGGCATCCCAGAACCGCAGAAGATGTTTTTCCTTGCCTCTTATTTAGACGACGCAGCTCCCGAGTATGCTAATACTGCGCCACATAGACCGCCTGCCGAGGAGGTTCAACGCCAAGACCCTCCCCAGTCTGTACCTCCGCAACAACAAACTCCGACACAAGTTCCGGCAAGCACATCTGTTTCTACAGCTGTATCCACACCTATGGTTGCTATATCACGTTCAACGAATCCTTTCACATCCAGCACCCCAGGTGGGGCTACAGGAAGTGCATCAAACATTTTTTCCACGCCACCCAGAGTAAATAAACTTTCGTTTCAAGAATTAGCCCACCAACGTACGCCCAAACTAGTAACTCCCGACACGCTTAAGGAACTTCTAGTAGATTGTAGATACGACCCTGTGCCCGGCAAAGAGGACGAAATGCTGCTGGCATCATTACGTATCCGACGAGCTGCAATATATTTAGGGAGGCTACCAGGAATGACTACACATTTAGAAAATATATATCATTTTGTCCAGTCAGGGCGAGATTCTGAAAGTATTAATCGAGCAATGGAATACCAGAAAGTGGAGATACAGGGGGAACTGTTACGATTCCTCATAAATTGTGTGATCAGAAATCAAGACCGACCAGGGGTAAATCCGGAAGGAATGCGAATTCTTACCACATGGAGTCGGAATATATCAGAGGGGAGACATGATAGACTATTAAGTATAGTAGCTATGTGCCGAAAGATCCGCAAAGAAGTAGAACGAATACACGAAGATTAGCAGTAGACCAGCCTGAACAAACCGAGGAGGAGGAAGAATTAGAACTGCCCGCAGGACAGTTAGAAACCATGGCCTATGTAGGTAGAGGAAGATCTTGCAATAATACTAGATGCTTTACTGATCCGATACGTCCGATACGTCCAGATAATAGCAGAAATTTCCAAACCCCTATAATAAATATAAGGTCCCCCGAGCATTCGTTTTTCAGGAAAACCTATCATTAACGAAGTATCACAGCCTCTTCCACTTACGATTGGTCCCTTGACACGAACTACAGATTTATTGCTTACTAAATCCTGTCCAGAAAACCTGTTAGGTATAAAAACATTGAAAGCTCTAGGAGCTATAATATGTTGTTCTCCGGAAGGAGTAAGATTGTTTTTACGTGATTTCAAAGGGCACTACGTGTCCCGAGACATGGATCACCGACTGCAGACTTTACCCACAAGTTTATGGGCACAAGGCCCTACAGATGTTGGTTGCATGAACATTACACCATATCGAGTCACACTAAAGACAGGAGTGGTATTACCACGAATGCGACAATACAAGTTACCCCCAGATGCTGTAGTGGCTTTACTGCAAATCATTGACGAGCTTATTACCCAAGGAGTGGTTGTGGAAACCGACTCCAATGTATGTAATTCCCCGATAATTCCGATTCTTAAACGAACTGATCCAAAAGCCCCGCCAGTATATCGATTGATTATAGATCTGCGCGAATTAAATAAATGCATTGTACCACAATACCCCGTAGTCCCAGACATTTCTTCATTACTGACAGCCATTGATTCCGAAGCAACATTCTGTACTGTAATTGATCTCAAGAATGCCTTTTTCAGCGTCCCAATAGATCCGGAAAGCCAATACTTGTTCGGATTTAGTTTAAATGGACGAAGCTTTAAATTCACACGCGCACCTCAAGGATTCACAGAAAGCCCCAGCATCTATAGCCAAGCACTGAAACGAGAACTTGACAGTATCAACATGCCAGTCAACACTGCCCTGCTTCAATATGTCGATGATCTGCTGATCACCGCTAGGAGCGAACATAAATGTGAAAAAGCCTCACTGACGGTTTTAAGATTTCTGGCCGACAAGGGGCACAAGGTGTCCCCTTCTAAGCTGCAATTCTGTGTCCAGCGAGTTGTTTACCTTGGGCACTCGCTGTCCAAGGAGGGAAGGCAGCTTACACCAGATCGCATCCAGTTAATTGCTAACATGCCAACACCCAAGACACAAAAGGAGGTACGGGCTTTCATAGGCCTCACTTCATACTGTAGGCAGTGGATCCCTCAGTATGCATTTCTAGCAAAACCACTCATTCAGTTGACAACACAGGAGGCAGCCACATTGACTGTTCTCCCTTGGACTCAGGAACATACACAAGCTTTTGAAAGCCTAAAGAAAGCTTTATGTCAAGCACCTGTTTTAGCAACACCATGTTACAATAAACAGTTTACACTCTTTGTTACAGAACGCGAAGGTACTGCCTTGTCAGTACTCACACAGGAACAAGCAGGATCACACAAACCATGTGCTTATTTTTCTAGTACATTAGATCCCGTAGCTCAGGCTCTGCCTGCGTGCCTGAAATCAGTGGCAGCGACAGCTTTGGCAATCCGACAAAGCGATGCCATAGTGTTAGGACACCAATTGACAGTACAAGTACCACATGCAGTAGAGGTTCTCTTGAACCGCACACAAACACAACACTTGACTATAGCAAGACTCACTGGTTACGAATTAACATTGTTTCAGCCACACATAGAAATCAGACGTTGTAGTACATTGAATCCTGCCACACTGTTACCAGTAAACGGAACAGACCCACTAGCACATGATTGTATTGAAGTTATCACTATCACGACGAAACCCAGACAAGACTTGACAGACGTCCCATTGTCAGATCCAGACCTGACGTTGTATGTAGATGGTTCATGTATGAGAACAAATACAGGAGAGTTAGTGGCCGCGTATGCAGTCACAACAGACACTAAAGTCATTGAAACAAATTGCATAAATACCTTGTCAGCTCAAGCAGCAGAGCTCATCGCTCTGACACAAGCCTGTATTCAAGCTACAAATAAAAAAGTCAACATATACACTGATTCACGTTATGCATTCGGAGTTGTACATGACTTCGGCGTGCTGTGGCGAGAGAGAGGTTATTTAACTTCTCACGGTGCCCACATTCAGCACGGACCCCTCATTCATGCCTTATTAGATGCCATACATCTACCCACTGCAATATCAATTATGAAATGTAAAGCTCATACGAAAGTTACTGATATCATTTCCCAAGGCAATGATCTAGCTGACAGAACAGCTAAACAGACTGCTCAAACTCACACATCTGACATGACAAAGACAATAGTCCCGACACCAACACATTGCATGATGGTTAAGGATCCCGCTCTTGACGTAATTGACATACAGACACATGCTACACCAGAGGAAATAAAGAAATGGACTGAATTAGGAGGGATCCAAACGGATCAAGGATGGATGACGAAGGAAAAATTTGTATGGTTCCTTCCTGATTCAATGGTCCAAGTTATCATTAATACTGTACATAGTCCAGCGCACCTAGGAGAAAAAGCTATGCTAGACAGCATTCAACACATTTGGTTCAATAAACATTTACGAGCAGCAGCTAAACAAAAAGTTCGTACCTGTATGATATGTTGTCAGTTTAATCCAGGTAAAAGCATTCCCGTAGAACAGGGTGGATTTCAGCCTCCTGATCACCCTTTTGAAGTCCTCCAGATGGAGTATATCCAGATGGAACGATGTCGAGGATTCAAATATGTTCTTGTAGTTGTCTGTGCTCTTTCCCGTTGGACAGAGGCATACCCGGTTTCAGATTACACTGTCCCGACTACTGCCAAACAGTTGGTTCGAGAATTCTTCCCACGGCACGGTTTACCACGTGTTGTCTATTCAGATAACGGCCAGCCGTTCTCATCCAAACTAATGAAACACGTTTCACTTTTGTTAGGCTATCAGTGGAGATTTCACTGTGTCCGACACCCCGAGGCAGCAGGTCTCGTGGAACGACATAATCAAACTCTGAAAATTAGATTGTCCAAAATATGTAGAGAGAAAGGTGTCGACTGGGTAGTAGCCTTACCCGTTGCACTCTTTTACATGAGAATGGTAGCGCACTCTCGAACAGGGCTATCCCCTTATGAGGTGATCTTTGGCAGACCACCAAATATGTGGGGGACGCCTATACCACGCAAAATAACTGATGTTGACTGTAATATGCTGACAGATTACTTGGCTTCCTTGATGTCTGCACTACAATCTTGTCGTTCACAGGTAGCTGCAGCCTTTCCCGACAACACCGAGGTGAAACCCCATGACGTAATTCCAGGGGACTTGGTGTTAGTGAGGAACTTTGACTGGAAGTCTCAGTTGGATCCTAGGTGGAAATCGCCTCAACTTGTACTGTTAACGACGAGGACAGCCGTGAAGATCGAAGGTCGAAAAGGCTGGATACATTCAAGTCATATCAAGAAATTTCATGGACTACCGTCCGATGTAAATGACACACCTCGCGTGTCTTCACCGATTGACTCAAAGCTTCCTTTGGTTGAACTGAATGACCAGGAACAATATAAACTAAAACTACGGTCTAACAAGTCAGGCAATTTGATTGTTTAAGTCCTCTCCAAGGTGAATCGGTCGAATTTGTCTCTGACATGTATCCCTTAGACCTGAATAGAGAAAGAAACAGAAAAATGCGACTGAAACAACATGCGTACTGTAAATCACTGCGTAGTCATTGCACAGTGACGTTATTAATTTTGTTTTTCTTAAGTCTTTTTATAATAGCTGCAAGTATATTGTTGCATATATATTATCCTATTTCTAAACATGTTTACAATGTTACTGCTGAACATTCTTTTAGCGAATTACCCCCGCATGAGTTGTCCTATAGATTTGCGCTGCGCAATAACACTTTTATTAGTATGTTACATCATTCCCATCAGGCTAGCAATGCTACAAATTGTTGGATATGTGGCCGACTCCCTCCCTATCAGAACTATAAGGGAATTCTGCCTCTCTTTCCATATCCGTTCACACACAATGGCTCCTGTGGAGCATGGTTTAGTTTAATTAATTCCTTAGATTCAAACTCAATAACTTATCAAGACAATTGGGTATGGGGAAACCTGAACCTAGTTTTACTCAAAGTCTGCTACCCTAACAAGGAGGGACTTCCCAAAAGAACAGGAACTGATCTAGAAAATGAAGTATATGGATTAGGGAATTTCACGCTTAATCTCATGATCCTGAATGTTGAATCCGAAGCTGCACCAATTTTGCCTGCTATGTCAGTATTTCCAGTTAAAGGTGAATTATGTGTAAGAAAGAATGGTTCTATACATATGGGCCATAGTAGATGCACCACTGTAATAGAATTCAGTGATCAAGGCAAATCTACATTTAGAGCTTCTCGCCATTCCTACTTCGTATGTGGTCAGACTGCATATATACGTTTGCCTCTAGATTGGGATGGTACCTGTTACATCGGATTCCTTTTGCCACCTGTTTTCCTAGCTCCTTCTGATTATCATAGAAATACTCATTTAGTACACAATAGAGAACGGAGAGATCTCCCAATAGTCGATTACACTGAGACAGCATGGGAAAAATACACAGATTTCAATAAAGGTCTCTTTCCCTATATAGGTACAGTTACCAATAGTAAGCTGATACGTAGATTAACCAGAACCCTTGAAGCAGTAGTGAACGAAACTATTTCCGCCTTAGGCAATTTAACAGAAGAGCAGTCTGCTATGCGGATTGTTGTGCTTCAAAATCGTCTTGTCCTTGACGTCATCCTGGCCGATAGGGGCGGGGCTTGTAGGGTCATCGGATCAAGTTGTTGCATTTTCATACCAGAAAATTCGCCATCTGTATATAAAGCCATAACTCGCCTTCATAAGATTGTAAGCCAGATACACCAGAATCCAGACACCTGGACTTGGTCCGGTTGGTTTTGGAGTGTATTATCTACCTTTGGATGGAGGGTCCTATCCTTCCTAGGTATTGGCTTTCTCATACTATTCAGTTGCTGCTTATGCCTACAATGTGGACCAGCGATTTGTGGTCTGTGTGCCACATCGTGTATTCCACCACCAAGATTTCATTCATCCCGGAAGAAAAAAGAAGAACAAATGATGTTATATGAACAGATCAACGGATTGATGAAGATTGATATCTCTTAAGGGCAAGTAGGGGACAAGGAGGGAATGTGGAAATATGGATTTTTATGATCAGTTATGTCCCCTATCTTGGACCCCAACGGTTTCATGTATAAATCACAAGTACATGTATGTTCCCTCCAGTTCCAGTTATGAAGACGCAAACACATGTGCGTCCACCGTCAACATGTCCTCTTTCAGATCCGCCATGAATGGGCCGGATATTCTATTCCTAAGTATGAAAGGCCACCGGCTTTATATGGTTCATTTATCCCATTTTACAGTCCAGGCGAGTAGGCCCTGATTCTGCCATTAAGCCTTTTCCTGCCTTCTGCCTCTGAAAGCTCCAGTCTGAGCTCGCATCTGTATCCATGAACTTTGTCCTACTCCCTGCGCGGCTAACGGTGCCTGACTCGACCTGTCTGCTTGCCAAGAACTGTATTTCACCTTCGAGATTATCTGCTCCGCTCCCCATCCAATGCATTCCTGCCTAGTAGTTTAAGTAAACATTCTTCCAGCTATCGAGCAAAGGGCCCGGCTTCTCTGTCTTTATGCAAGTAATTCATAGCCCTGTTACTATGGAAGATTTCTGCCCTCGCATCTAGTGTAGACACTTAGACGCTTGTACACGCACTAACAGTCAGTATAGTCAGTATAGAATAAGATTCTATTCTAAGAGACCTCCCTTTTTGGATAACATAGTTCTTTAAACATAGGATGTTAGATATGATTTGGGATTAGGTTGACATAACCCCAGACTTCTGTCTCCACATGTAGAGCTAAATGTCAAGTCCCCTTCACCCCCTAGTTGCACGTCAATCACACGTCATGCTGCTGCGCGCGCATCTCTGCCAAGTATTTCTGCTGACATTGCGAAATTCTTTCATGGAACCACCCTATTGTGACATCATACCTGATGACGTTCTTTAAGTTACGCCTAGTTACACCCACTTTAATTACGCATGTATGTTTTATCTTTTGTCACGCCTCCTGCATCTGTTTCACTGTAATGCATATTGTATAAAAATGATTACTTGTCAATAAAGTATGGTCCTTCACTTCCTGAACCTTCGTGGTGATGGAATATGGAGTCCATCAAATTCGAATTGATTTTGGAATAAAGCCCATTCCGAACCTCTAATACCACGGATTCTGCCTCTTATTTTACTGAGCTATTATTATAAATTTTCTGCATCAAATTAAGTACCGGTAATTAAATTATTTACCACACTTTCTGCACATCTCTTGCATCTTCCTGCACTTTTCTTCGTCTTTCTGGACTTCTGTTGCCTCTTTCTGCATTTCTCTTGCTTCTTTCTGTGCCTTTGTTCCTCTTACTTCATATGTCCTACCTCTGTAGGCATAGTTAGAAATTAGCATTTAAAAAACCTTTGAAATTCACTGAAAAAACCATAGATTTCAGGGACGTTATAGTTAGAATTTAGCATTAAAAAAACCTTTGAAATTCACTGAAAAAAACCATAGGTTTCAGGCACGTTATAGTTAGTAGGACATTTTACTTGTAGAAAACCAGTGAAATTCGGCCGTTATAGTTAGTTCAGCTAACTATAACTCACGTCCCCGCAGTGCACTGCTGATGACGTCACATATTACACCATTTATGACATGGTCAGTGACATCACTGATGACATCACTGATGACATCCCAAATGACATCACTGATGACATTATCCACGTGATAATCTGATGGACCTCCTCACACCCTAATATAACCTGTGATACACCCACTCTAAAATACAGACTACCATTTTCGAACCCATAGACACACCAACACCAGTTACTACATACTCACTCACTGATTCCTAGGTCTATACACACATCCACTCATTCACCCATACAGTCACTCATACATGCAGTCACTCATCAATACAGCACTATCATATGCACTCATACACCTATACAGACACTCACACACCGCCACTCACTCATAGAGTTTCCATAGGAAAAGCGCTTTTTGTTTTGCCAATAACTTTGGCGTCGGTAGCTGAATCTTCACGAAATGTTTAAAAAACGTACCCTTTTTGGTTCAGCTGCTGTGTTGAGTTTCAGGGTGATCTGTATAGTGGAGACTGACAAAAAAGGAAGGTCCCAAAATTCTTTTTCCCCATGTAATAGGGATTTTTCATTTTTGTGAACGCGACTGCAGCCCATACCGTTGAACGGAATTACACCAAATTTGTCAGAAAGCTAGATATTGATCCAGAAAGCCGATAAGCAGCTGGGCCTCTCATTTCTATCTGAAACCGGCGCGACTCTGATTGATTATTCATTTGCTAGTCTCCCTCTCTTGAACCTAGTTTCTGCTTTTGGTTTGGGCAGTAGAATGGACAGTGATCACCGTCCTCAAGAAATTTCTCTCAGCATCAGGCTGCAGCAACTTTATCAGGCAGTAGGCCAAGCCTTCAAAAGTTTTACCATTAATTTAAAACGTATTAAGTTTTCAGCCAACAACCTTCAACTCCTGGTGACAGAAGCAAATCAATTAATTGTGAACACCTTCAGGTCAACGGAGGACCCAATTGCAAACTGGACAAGGTTTTCGGAAAGCCTAGCAGCCAGGTTGGCAAAACCGATAAAGCATGCACAAGCGACTGGGTTTAAACAACAGACCTCCTACGATCCTGCAATACGGTTGTCCAAACGTAGTATGAATCGGTTATGGCGTGACTTCAAAGGAAGCCAATGGACCTAACCATTATAACCCAACAAAGAGAGGCACGAAGTCAACTGAAGGCGGCCAAACAGGAACAAGGAAGGACCTTTTGGAATTCCTTCTGGGCCAAACTACAATACGACATAAAATCCAGTAATCCTGCAAGGTTTTGGCGCACCACAAATAGTTTAGGAGGCTGAGCCCCCAAAGTTGCTTCGTCCAACATACTGGAATCTGAGTGGTACCTCTTCCTACACAATCACTTTAATGACCTGTATGACTTGAACTGCAATCAGCCTACTGCCACTGACGGAAGTAAAGTCCCGGAGGCTCAACCATTGAATGACGACATTCCATCTTCCGTGCACTCCTACACAGTGTCAACAATTCAAAAGCAGATTGAAAAGAGACAAAAAGATGGGGCCCCTGGCCCAGGCGGCATTCCACCAGCCCTGTTCAAGGAGGATCTAGCTTTCTGGGCCGTCCAGTTAGCTCCGCTCTATCTCTCCATCTTAGAAAAGCGCACCATTCCAGCTTCATGGCAAGGATCAATCCTCGTCCCAATTTTCAAAGGAGGAGACAAAAAATCTCCAGTCAACAATCGTTTGGTCACCTTAATTGATAACGATGCGAAATACTTCGCAGGCATACTGTTGAATTATCTTCGGGCATGGGCCATGCAAGCTCAATAATTCCACCAAACCAAACTGGATTTACAAGCAACACTGGTACAATGGTCAATCTTATGGCAATCTCTTTTTTGATAGACCAGGCTGAAGCCAGCACCAGCCCCATATACATGGGATTTATCGACTACAAATTGGCATTCGATAAGGTCAACAGGTCGAAGCAGTGGCAGAAGCTCTCTCTATCAAACATTCCAAACAGCTTGCTTAAGGCTTTGCAGCTCTTGCATCAGGACACGTGGGTCAGGATTAAGATCAAAGATGGCTCACGACTGTCACGATCAATTTCAACAACGCAAGGCCTTAAGCAAGGGTGTGTTCTGGCTCCCAAGCTTTTCAGTTTATTCCTGTGTGATCTTTCGGAAGCCCTTAATTTAGTCATCTCGCATCCACTTAAAATAGGTAGTCTACATCTGTCCAACCTATTGTATGCCGATGACCTGGTTCTTCTTAGCCATACCAAGATAGGCCTACAACGTCTCCTGGATGCAACCGCCACGTATTCAATCAGGAATGGGCTTCAGATCAACAATAAGAAAACCAAAATTCTGGCGGTTCGTTCACCAGGGCCCAATAATCTAGTATGGTTTTTAAATCAGGAAAGAATAGAAGGAACCGGATGCCACAAGTACCTAGGAGTTTTTTTCAATAACAACGGCAGATACGCGAATCATCTGGGTGAACAAAAAAAGAAAGGAATTGCGCTGTCCTCTGCACTCAGCTCCATTCACAAGAAACTAAACGGCCCAACATTCGCTCCAACTCTCCAGGTGGCCCAGACAAAGGTTATTCCAATCCTAACCTATGGGAGTGAGGAGCTAATAGGGTTGAACAGCAGCCAATTAGATAGAATAGGCGCAAACAATTTTAGAACGATCTTCCCGCTACCTCCATACACTTCACCAGCACAAATCAGGCTGGAATTCTCCATCTTCAGACAGTCATTGGGCCAAATGGCAACTTTTTTAATAAGCTGCCACAAGCTGAGGGCATCAAAGAAGGGCAGCCTGGCTCATCATTTATGGGTACAGCTGAATACAAGTCGATGGCCTGTGGGGCCTCACTATCACTATCACTGCGGCTTTAGCACTATTGGCCTGAGCGAGCTCTGGGACTTAATCGCAAGCCAACAGGAATTCAAGAGGATAGTAAAACTGAGTGTGAAACAACTATCTTCAGTAGAAGACAGGGTCAGCCTTTCAGCACGGAGTCACGGTTGGATGACCCTTTGCACATATGCACAGTTAAAATCCCAGAGCTACCTAACACTTACATTCAATGCACGCACTAAGCTCAGTTTATAAAAACTGAAAATGGGGGTGCTTCCAATGAATTGCCATCTCCCTAAATGGAAAAGAGATTGTGCACAGGAAACGTGCCGGCTCTGTGGCCAACATAGGGAAGACATATTGCACGTGTTATGTTTGTGCCCCAACCTCCTAGAGGATAGAAAGGCTCTACTACGAAGGGGCAGAATCGACAAGGATGTCAGATCTTGCAGAGGCGCAGTGCTGGCCTGTTTCGACCCTCGGAATACCATCTTAAATTGTGCCTTGGTCAGGTTCATGCATTGCTTTGTAAATAAGATAGAGGAGGCGAGATGCTTATTGGATACTCAGCCTGAGACCTAGACCTTCTGCCTATTTGCACCAACCTGCTCCGAAACATTTCCACCTGCGATTTGGCTATGCTTACGGACAGCTTTGGATAACAAAAATGTCAGTGGAAGGGGAGAGGTGACAGGCAGTCGGCCTGGGACTTAGATGTCTAGTTTAATTAGGAGTGCCGTCTCCTTACTGCAACACAATTATAGGACCTACAAATATAGCATTCATAACAGAGTTTTAGAATTACATGATGATGGATGTCTTTTAATAATACTGTAAAAAATGTAGATCAAATTATCAATTTTATATATTATAATGATTTTCAATTTTGTAGAGCGTTGCAAGGGTTTTAACAAATCATGCAATAAAGTTTATTATTACTATTATAATTTTTATTATTATTACTGATCCCGAAAGCAAGCTTTTTGTGATTTGGTGTAAATCCGTTCAGTAGTTTCAAAGATATTTAAGTTTAAAAAATATAGATATCTACTAGCCCAAATCCTACTGAAATGCTAATGAAATTTGATTGGCTGCCAACACTTCAACCAGAAAGTTTTGGCAACCATCTTGGAGCTGGTTGAACTGAGTTCCACAAAAAAAGTTAAAAAAAGAAAAGGGGCCGGGTAGAAACACCCTGATCCCCGCAGGGCCAAGCAAAGCATTTAAAAAAAACAAAAAAAAAGATTTCGGCAGTACCCACAGGTCCGGCCAAAATTTTAAATTAACAAAGCGTGGAGTCCCGCGATTCGTTTATTAGCCGCCCCCGGGTGGGCCAGATCCTGGGGGCATTTTTTTAATAATAGAGGGGGGTCACACGGGCCCCTCTCCTGGGGCTGAATATTGGCCTGGAGGCCACCACCTCCCCAGGGATTCTTTGTTTATAATTGGTGGACCTCTTGGACCCCCGGCTGCGGGGACCACCACCTCCCCAGGGCCTTATGCTAAAAAAATGTGGGGGGCTTCATAGAACCCCCTGCAGCCCGAGGTCACCACCTCCCCAGTGCTTTAATCAAAAAAACTTCAGGCGGGCCGGCGGGCCCCCAGCAGCCTTTACATTGAGTGTGGGAGGGGCCCATGGTCCCCCTGCAGCTTCATGGACCACTACTTCCCCAGGACATTAAATTCAAATAATTCAGGGGGCGCACAGACCCCCCGCAGCCCTGCAGATAGCCACCTCTACGGGAGTTTAACCAAAAAGAATGCGGGGGCCACATTGCTCCCAGCAGCCCCAGGAGCACCACCTCTTTGGGGCTAAATCAAACAATGAAGGGGTCCACGTGGCCTCCCTCCTGGAGCCAATTATGGCTCTGGGGACCGCCATCCCCAGGGCCAGTTTCTGCAATGTCCCAGTTTGCCCACCAAGCCATTGAAAACTCTGCTGCGCTTCATTCAAGTGAGAGCATGTAAAATGCTCTTGCTTACATGAAGTGGAGCAGAATTGCTTTTGGACAGAGGGAGCTGCATGTTCAGTCAAACAGCAATGCCGACTCCCGCCGCGCGGAGAGCCGTCAGGGACTGCGGGTGTCTTGAGGCTCCCCCCTTAGTCTGGGTGCTGCGGGTGGGACTAGGGCACCCAGTATTGTTGCCAGTTCCCGGGGATGGCGTCCCTCCCACCAAAATTGGCTGGGGAGAGAGAAATCATCCGCGTACGGTGTGCGACGGCTGCGTGTTTTTCATTTACATCATATACATTTAATATTACGTGATGTGCGCGATTGGTATGCGACCAGTCCGCGACTCCTGCTCCCGTGCATTCGCGACACATGCATATTACGGTACGAGATGCTTGGGCGGTGGCGGGTCCCGCGTGACATCATATACGTGCTGGGGCGCGTCTCCCGCAAAAAAAAATGATGTTCCAAAATGAAATGTATGTGTCTTTAATATACATATTAGGGCAAGAGATTATCGAAGATATTCATAAAAATAATTTAGAGCCATAGAAGCAGGTCAGCAGAGCTGCTCTAGAGGCAGAGAACCAGGTCGGCAGAACTGCTTTAGAGCCAGAGAACCAGTTCAGCAGAGCTCTTTAGAGGGAGAGAACCAGGTCAGCAGAGCTGCTTTAGAGCCAGAGAACCAGGTCAGCAGAGCTGCTTTAGAGCCATAGAACCAGATCAGCAGAGCTGTTTTAGAGCCAGAGGCCCAGGTCAGCAGAGCTGCTCTAGAGGCAGAGAACCAGGTCAGCAGAGCTGATTTAGAGGGAAAGAACCAGGTCAGCAGAGCTGCTTTAGAGCCAGAGAACCAGGTCAGCAGAGCTGCTCTAGAGACAGAGAAACCAGTTCAGCAGAGCTGCTTTAGAGGGAGAGAACCAGGTCAGCAGAGCTGCTTTAGAGCCAGAGAACCAGGTCAGCAGAGCTGCTCTAGAGCCAGAGAACCAGGTCAGCAGAGCTGCTTTAGAGCCATAGAACCAGGTCAGCAGAGCTGCTCTAGAGGCAGAGAACCAGGTCAGCAGAGCTGATTTAGAGGGAGAGAACCAGGTCAACAGAGCTGCTTTAGAGCCAGAGAACCAGGGCAGCAGAGCTGCTCTAGAGCCAGAGAACCAGGTCAGCAGAGCTGCTTTAGAGCCAGAGAACCAGGTCAGTATAGCTGCTCTAGAGCCAGAGAACCAGGTCAGCAGAGCTGCTGTAGAGCCAGAGAAACCAGGTCAGTAGAGCTGCTTTAGAGCGAGAGAACCAGGTCAGCAGAGCTGCTTTAGAGGGAGAGAACCAGGTCAGCAGACCTGCTTTAGAGCCAAGGGACCAGGTCAGCAGAGCTGATCTAGAGCCAGAGAACCAGGTCGGCAGAACTGCTTTAGAGCCAGAGAACCAGTTCAGCAGAGCTCTTTAGAGGGAGAGAACCAGGTCAGCAGAGCTGCTTTAGAGCCAGAGAACCAGGTCAGCAGAGCTGCTTTAGAGCCATAGAACCAGATCAGCAGAGCTGTTTTAGAGCCAGAGGCCCAGGTCAGCAGAGCTGCTCTAGAGGCAGAGAACCAGGTCAGCAGAGCTGATTTAGAGGGAAAGAACCAGGTCAGCAGAGCTGCTTTAGAGCCAGAGAACCAGGTCAGCAGAGCTGCTCTAGAGACAGAGAAACCAGTTCAGCAGAGCTGCTTTAGAGGGAGAGAACCAGGTCAGCAGAGCTGCTTTAGAGCCAGAGAACCAGGTCAGCAGAGCTGCTCTAGAGCCAGAGAACCAGGTCAGCAGAGCTGCTTTAGAGCCATAGAACCAGGTCAGCAGAGCTGCTCTAGAGGCAGAGAACCAGGTCAGCAGAGCTGATTTAGAGGGAGAGAACCAGGTCAACAGAGCTGCTTTAGAGCCAGAGAACCAGGGCAGCAGAGCTGCTCTAGAGCCAGAGAACCAGGTCAGCAGAGCTGCTTTAGAGCCAGAGAACCAGGTCAGTAGAGCTGCTCTAGAGCCAGAGAACCAGGTCAGCAGAGCTGCTAAAGAGCCAGAGAAACCAGGTCAGTAGAGCTGCTTTAGAGCGAGAGAACCAGGTCAGCAGAGCTGCTTTAGAGGGAGAGAACCAGGTCAGCAGACCTGCTTTAGAGCCAAGGGACCAGGTCAGCAGAGCTGATCTAGAGCCAGAGAACCAGGTCAGCAGAACTGCTTTAGAGACATAGAACCGGGTCAACAGAGCTGTTGTAGAGCCAGAGAAACCAGGTCAGCAGAGCTGCTTTTGAGGGAGAGAACGAGGTCAGCAGAGCTGCTCTAGAGGGAGAGAACCAGGTCAGCAGAGCTGCTCTAGAGCCAAAGAACACTGTCAGCAGAACTGCTTTAGAGCCAGACAACCAGGTCAGCAGAGCTGCTCTAGAGCCTAAGAACTAGGTCAGCAGAGCTGCTCTAGAGCCAGAGAAACAGGTCAGCGGAGCTGCTCTAGAGCCAGAGAACCAAGTCAGCAGAGCTGCTTTCGAGCCATAGAACCATGTCAGCAGAGCTGCTTTAGAGCCAGAGAACCATGTCAGCAGAGCTGCTTTAGAGCCAGAGAACCAGGTCAGCAGAGCTGCTGTGGAGCCAGAGAAAACAGGTCAGTAGAGCTGCTTTTGAGGGAGAGAACCAGCTCAGCAGAGCTGTTGTAGAGCCAGAGAACCAGATCCGCAGAGCTGCTCTGTAGCTTTAGAATTAGGTCAGCAGAGCTGCTCTAGAGCCAGAGAACCAGGTCAGCAGACCTGCTTTAGAGCCAGAGAAACCAGGTCAGCAGAGCTGCTTTAGAGGGAGAGAACCAGGTCAGCAGAGCTGATCTAGCTGACACTGACTGATTGACACTGATTGACTGACACTGACTGTGACTGACACTGACTGACACTGACACTGAGTGATAATGATTGACTGACACTGACTGACACTGACACTGATTGACTGACACTGATTGACTGACACTGACTGACTGACAATGACTGACACTGATTGACTGACACTGACTGACTGACAGACACTGATTGACTGACACTGACTGACTGACTATGATTGACACTGATTGACTGACACTGACTGACACTGACTGACTGACGCTGACACTGACACTGACTGACTGACACGGACTGACTACTCTCTACTGCTCTACTACTCACTCTCAACTACTCTCTACTACTCATTGTCTACTACTTTACTCACTCTCTACTACTCTCTACTACTCAGCAGAGCTGCTGTAGAGCCAGAGAAACCAGGTCAGCAGAGTCGTTGTAGAGCCAGAGAACCAGGTCAGCAGAGCTGCTCTAGAGCCTAAGAAGCAGGTCAGCAGAGCTGCTCTAGAACCAGAGGCCCAGGTCAGCAGAGCTGCTCTAGAGGTCGAGAAGCAGGTCAGCAGAGCTGCTCTAGAACCAGAGACCCAGGTCAGCAGAGCTGCTCTAGAGCCAGAGACCCAGGTCAGCAGAGCTGCTCTAGAGGTCGAGAAGCAGGTCAGCAGAACTGCTGTAGAGCCAGAGAACCTGGTCAGCAGAGCTGCATTAGAGCGATAGAAGCAGGTCAGCAGAGCTGCTCTAGAGACAGAGAACCAGGTCAGCAGAGCTGCTCTAGAGCCAGAGAACCATGTCAGCAGAGCTGCTTTAGAGCCATAGAACCAGGTCAGCAGAGCTGCTCTAGAGGCAGAGAACCAGGTCAGCAGAGCTGATTTAGAGGGAGAGAACCAGGTCAACAGAGCTGCTTTAGAGCCAGAGAACCAGGGCAGCAGAGCTACTCTAGAGCCAGAGAAACCAGGTCAGTAGAGCTGCTTTAGAGGGAGAGAACGAGGTCAGCAGAGCTGCTCTAGAGGGAGAGAACCAGGTCAGCAGAGCTGCTCTAGAGCCAAAGAACACTGTCAGCAGAACTGCTTTAGAGCCATAGAACTGGGTCAGCAGAGCTGCTTTAGAGCCAGAGAACCAGGTCAGCAGAGCTGTTGTAGAGCCAGAGAACCAGATCAGCAGAGCTGCTCTGTAGCTTTAGAATTAGGTCAGCAGAGCTGCTCTAGAGCCAGAGAACCAGGTCAGCAGACCTGCTTTAGAGCCGGAGAAACTAGGTCAGCAGAGCTGCTTTAGAGGGAGAGAACCAGGTCAGCAGAGATGATTTAGAGGGAGAGAACCAGGTCAACAGAGCTGCTTTAGAGCCAGAGAACCAGGGCAGCAGAGCTGCTCTAGAGCCAGAGAACCAGGTCAGCAGAGCTGCTTTAGAGCCAGAGAAGCAAGTCAGCAGAGCTGCTCTAGAGCCAGAGAACCAGGTCAGCAGAGCTGCTGTAGAGCCAGCGAAACCAGGTCAGTAGAGGTGCTTTAGAGCGAGAGAACCAGGTCAGCAGAGCTGCTTTAGAGGGAGAGAACCAGGTCAGCAGAGCTGCTTTAGAGGGAGAGAACCAGGTCAGCAGACCTGCTTTAGAGCCATAGAACCGGGTCAGCAGAGTTGCTTTAGAGCCAGAGAACCAGGTCAGCAGAGCTGTTGTAGAGCCAGAGAACCAGGTCAGCAGAGCTGCTCTAGAGCCTAAGAACTAGGTCAGCAGAGCTGCTCTAGAGCCAGAGAACCAGGTCAGCAGAGCTGCTGTAGAGCCAGAGAAACCAGGTCAGCAGAGCTGCTTCAGAGGGAGAGAACCAGGTCAGCAGAGCTGCTTTAGAGCCAGAGAACCAGGCCAGCAGAGCTGCTTTAGAGCCAGAGAAACAGGTCAGCGGAGCTGCTCTAGAGCCAGAGAACCAAGTCAGCAGAGCTGCTTTAGAGCCATAGAACCATGTCAGCAGAGCTGCTTTAGAGCCAGAGAATCAGGTCAGCTGAGCTGCTCTAGAGACTAAGAACCAGGTCAGCAGAGCTGCTCTAGAGCCAGAGAACCAGGTCAGCAGAGCTGCTGTGGAGCCAGAAAAACCAGGTCAGTAGAGCTGCTTTAGAGGGAGAGAACCAGGTCAGCAGAGCTGCTCTAGAGGGAGAGAACCAGGTCAGCAGAGCTGCTCTAGAGCCAAAGAACACTGTCAGCAGAACTGCTTTAGAGCCATAGAACCGGGTCAGCAGAGCTGCTTTAGAGCCAGAGAACCAGATCAGCAGAGCTGCTCTGTAGCTTTAGAATTAGGTCAGCAGAGCTGCTCTAGAGCCAGAGAACCAGGTCAGCAGACCTGCTTTAGAGCCAGAGAAACCAGGTCAGCAGAGCTGCTTTAGAGGGAGAGAACCAGGTCAGCAGAGCTGCTTTAGAGCCAGAGAACCAGGTCAGCAGAGCTGCTCTAGCTGACACTGACTGACACTGATTGACTGACACTGACTGAGACTGACACTGACTGACACTGACACTGAGTGACAATGATTGACTGACACTGACACTGACTGACACTGATTGACTGACACTGATTGACTGACACTGATTGACACTGATTGACTGACACTGACTGACTGACAATGACTGACACTGATTGACTGACACTGACTGACTGACACTGACTGACACTGACTGACTGACACTGATTGACACTGATTGACACTGATTGACTGACACTGATTGACTGACACTGACTGACTGACACTGATTGACACTGATTGACTGACACTGACTGACACTGACTGACTACTCTCTACTGCTCTACTACTCACTCTCTACTACTCTCTACTACTCACTCTCTACTACTTTACTCACTCTCTACTACTCACTCTCTACTACTCAACAGAGCTGCTGTAGAGCCAGAGAAACCAGGTCAGCAGAGTCGTTGTAGAGCCATAGAACCATGTCAGCAGAGCTGCTTTAGAGCCAGAGAACCAGGTCAGCAGAGCTGCTTTAGAGCCAGAGAACCAGGTCAGCAGAGCTGCTCTAGAGCCTAAGAACTAGGCCAGCAGAGCTGCTCTAGAGCCAGAGAACCAGGTCAGAAGAGCTGCTGTAGAGCCAGAGAAACCAGGTCAGCAGAGCTGCTTCAGAGGGAGAGAACCAGGTCAGCAGAGCTGCTTTAGAGCCAGAGGACCAGGCCAGCAGAGCTGCTTTAGAGCCAGAGAAACAGGTCAGCGGAGCTGCTCTAGAGCCAGAGAACCAAGTTAGCAGAGCTGCTTTAGAGCCATAGAACCATGTCAGCAGAGCTGCTTTAGAGCCAGAGAATCAGGTCAGCTGAGCTGCTCTAGAGCCGAAGAACCAGGTCAGCAGAGCTGCTCTAGAGCCTGAGAACCAGGTCAGCAGAGCTGCTCTAGAGCCGGAGAACCAGGTCAGCAGAGCTGCTGTGGAGCCAGAGAAACCAGGTTAGTAGAGCTGCTTTAGAGGGAGAGAACCAGGTCAGCAGAGCTGCTCTAGAGGGAGAGAACCAGGTCAGCAGAGCTGCTCTAGAGCCAAAGAACACTGTCAGCAGAACTGCTTTAGAGCCATAGAACTGGGTCAGCAGAGCTGCTTTAGAGCCAGAGAACCAGATCAGCAGAGCTGCTCTGTAGCTTTAGAATTAGGTCAGCAGAGCTGCTCTAGAGCCAGAGAACCAGGTCAGCAGACCTGCTTTAGAGCCAGAGAAACCAGGTCAGCAGAGCTGCTTTAGAGGGAGAGAACCAGGTCAGCAGAGCTGCTCTAGCTGACACTGACTGACTGACACTGATTGACTGACACTGACTGAGACTGACACTGACTGACACTGACACTGAGTGACAATGATTGACTGACACTGACTGACACTGACACTGATTGACTGACACTGATTGACTGACACTGACTGACTGACAATGACTGACTGACAATGACTGACACTGATTGACTGACACTGACTGACTGACACTGATTGACACTGATTGACTGACACTGACTGACACTGACTGACTGACATTGACACTGACACTGACTGACTGACACTGACTGACACTGACTGACTACTCACTCTTTACTACTTTACTCACTCTCTACTACTCACTCTCTACTACTCTCTACTACTCAGCAGAGCTGCTGTAGAGCCAGAGAAACCAGGTCAGCAGAGTCGTTGTAGAGCCAGAGAACCAGATCAGCAGAGCTGCTCTGTAGCTTTAGAATTAGGTCAGCAGAGCTGCTCTAGAGCCAGAGAACCAGGTCAGCAGACCTGCTTTAGAGCCAGAGAAACCAGGTCAGCAGAGCTGCTTTAGAGTGAGAGAACCAGGTCAGCAGAGCTGCTTTAGAGCCAGAGAACCAGGTCAGCAGAGCTGCTCTAGCTGACACTGACTGACTGACACTGATTGACTGACACTGACTGAGACTGACACTGAGTGACAATGATTGACTGACACTAACTGACGCTGACACTGATTGACTGACACTGATTGACTGACACTGACTGACTGACACTGACTGACACTGATTGACTGACACTGACTGACTGACACTGACTGACACTGATTGACTGACACTGACTGACTGACACTGATTGACACTGATTGACTGATACTGATTGACTGACACTGACTGACTGACTGACACTGATTGACACTGAATGACTGACACTGACTTGCACTGACTGACTGACGCTGACACTGACACTGACTGACTGACACTGACTGACACTGACTGACTACTCTCTACTGCTCTACTACTCACTCTCTACTACTCTCTACTACTCACTCTCTACTACTTTACTCACTCTCTACTACTCTCTACTATTCAGCAGAGCTGCTGTAGAGCTGCTGTAGAGCCAGAGAAACCAGGTCAGCAGAGTCGTTGTAGAGCCAGAGAACCAGGTCAGCAGAGCTGCTCTAGAGCCTAAGAAGCAGGTCAGCAGAGCTGCTCTAGAACCAGAGACCCAGGTCAGCAGAGCTGCTCTAGAGCCAGAGACCCAGATCAGCAGAGCTGCTCTAGAGGTCGAGAAGCAGGTCAGCAGAACTGCTGTAGAGCCAGAGAACCTGGTCAGCAGAGCTGCATTAGAGCGATAGAAGCAGGTCAGCAGAGCTGCTCTAGAGACAGAGAAACCAGTTCAGCAGAACTGCTTTAAAGGGAGAGAACCAGGTCAGCAGAGCTGCTTTAGAGCCAGAGAACCAGGTCAGCAGAGCTGCTCTAGAGCCAGAGAACCAGGTCAGCAGAGCTGCTTTAGAGCCATAGAACCAGGTCAGCAGAGCTGCTCTAGAGGCAGAGAACCAGGTCAGCAGAGCTGATTTAGAGGGAGAGAACCAGGTCAACAGAGCTGCTTTAGAGCCAGAGAACCAGGGCAGCAGAGCTACTCTAGAGCCAGAGAAACCAGGTCAGTAGAGCTGCTTTAGAGGGAGAGAACCAGGTCAACAGAGCTGCTTTAGAGCCAGAGAACCAGGGCAGCAGAGCTGCTCTAGAGCCAGAGAACCAGGTCAGCAGAGCTGCTTTAGAGCCAGAGAAGCAAGTCAGCAGAGCTGCTCTAGAGCCAGAGAACCAGGTCAGCAGAGCTGCTGTAGAGCCAGCGAAACCAGGTCAGTAGAGGTGCTTTAGAGCGAGAGAACCAGGTCAGCAGAGCTGCTTTAGAGGGAGAGAACCAGGTCAGCAGACCTGCTTTAGAGCCATAGAACCGGGTCAGCAGAGTTGCTTTAGAGCCAGAGAACCAGGTCAGCAGAGCTGTTGTAGAGCCAGAGAACCAGGTCAGCAGAGCTGCTCTAGAGCCTAAGAACTAGGTCAGCAGAGCTGCTCTAGAGCCAGAGAACCAGGTCAGCAGAGCTGCTGTAGAGCCAGAGAAACCAGGTCAGCAGAGCTGCTTCAGAGGGAGAGAACCAGGTCAGCAGAGCTGCTTTGGAGCCAGAGAACCAGGCCAGCAGAGCTGCTTTAGAGCCAGAGAAACAGGTCAGCGGAGCTGCTCTAGAGCCAGAGAACCAAGTCAGCAGAGCTGCTTTAGAGCCATAGAACCATGTCAGCAGAGCTGCTTTAGAGCCAGAGAATCAGGTCAGCTGAGCTGCTCTAGAGACTAAGAACCAGGTCAGCAGAGCTGCTCTAGAGCCAGAGAACCAGGTCAGCAGAGCTGCTGTGGAGCCAGAAAAACCAGGTCAGTGAGCTGCTTTAGAGGGAGAGAACCAGGTCAGCAGAGCTGCTCTAGAGGGAGAGAACCAGGTCAGCAGAGCTGCTCTAGAGCCAAAGAACACTGTCAGCAGAACTGCTTTAGAGCCATAGAACCGGGTCAGCAGAGCTGCTTTAGAGCCAGAGAACCAGATCAGCAGAGCTGCTCTGTAGCTTTAGAATTAGGTCAGCAGAGCTGCTCTAGAGCCAGAGAACCAGGTCAGCAGACCTGCTTTAGAGCCAGAGAAACCAGGTCAGCAGAGCTGCTTTAGAGGGAGAGAACCAAGTCAGCAGAGCTGCTTTAGAGCCAGAGAACCAGGTCAGCAGAGCTGCTCTAGCTGACACTGACTGACACTGATTGACTGACACTGACTGAGACTGACACTGACTGACACTGACACTGAGTGACAATGATTGACTGACACTGACACTGACTGACACTGATTGACTGACACTGATTGACTGACACTGATTGACACTGATTGACTGACACTGACTGACTGACAATGACTGACACTGATTGACTGACACTGACTGACTGACACTGACTGACACTGACTGACTGACACTGATTGACACTGATTGACACTGATTGACTGACACTGATTGACTGACACTGACTGACTGACACTGATTGACACTGATTGACTGACACTGACTGACACTGACTGACACTGACTGACTACTCTCTACTGCTCTACTACTCACTCTCTACTACTCTCTACTACTCACTCTCTACTACTTTACTCACTCTCTACTACTCACTCTCTACTACTCAACAGAGCTGCTGTAGAGCCAGAGAAACCAGGTCAGCAGAGTCGTTGTAGAGCCAGAGAACCAGATCAGCAGAGCTGCTCTGTAGCTTTAGAATTAGGTCAGCAGAGCTGCTCTAGAGCCAGAGAACCAGGTCAGCAGACCTGCTTTAGAGCCAGAGAAACCAGGTCAGCAGAGCTGCTTTAGAGTGAGAGAACCAGGTCAGCAGAGCTGCTTTAGAGCCAGAGAACCAGGTCAGCAGAGCTGCTCTAGCTGACACTGACTGACTGACACTGATTGACTGACACTGACTGAGACTGACACTGAGTGACAATGATTGACTGACACTAACTGACGCTGACACTGATTGACTGACACTGATTGACTGACACTGACTGACTGACACTGACTGACACTGATTGACTGACACTGACTGACTGACACTGACTGACACTGATTGACTGACACTGACTGACTGACACTGATTGACACTGATTGACTGATACTGATTGACTGACACTGACTGACTGACTGACACTGATTGACACTGAATGACTGACACTGACTTGCACTGACTGACTGACGCTGACACTGACACTGACTGACTGACACTGACTGACACTGACTGACTACTCTCTACTGCTCTACTACTCACTCTCTACTACTCTCTACTACTCACTCTCTACTACTTTACTCACTCTCTACTACTCTCTACTACTCAGCAGAGCTGCTGTAGAGCTGCTGTAGAGCCAGAGAAACCAGGTCAGCAGAGTCGTTGTAGAGCCAGAGAACCAGGTCAGCAGAGCTGCTCTAGAGCCTAAGAAGCAGGTCAGCAGAGCTGCTCTAGAACCAGAGACCCAGGTCAGCAGAGCTGCTCTAGAGCCAGAGACCCAGATCAGCAGAGCTGCTCTAGAGGTCGAGAAGCAGGTCAGCAGAACTGCTGTAGAGCCAGAGAACCTGGTCAGCAGAGCTGTATTAGAGCGATAGAAGCAGGTCAGCAGAGCTGCTCTAGAGACAGAGAAACCAGTTCAGCAGAACTGCTTTAAAGGGAGAGAACCAGGTCAGCAGAGCTGCTTTAGAGCCAGAGAACCAGGTCAGCAGAGCTGCTCTAGAGCCAGAGAACCAGGTCAGCAGAGCTGCTTTAGAGCCATAGAACCAGGTCAGCAGAGCTGCTCTAGAGGCAGAGAACCAGGTCAGCAGAGCTGATTTAGAGGGAGAGAACCAGGTCAACAGAGCTGCTTTAGAGCCAGAGAACCAGGGCAGCAGAGCTACTCTAGAGCCAGAGAAACCAGGTCAGTAGAGCTGCTTTAGAGGGAGAGAACGAGGTCAGCAGAGCTGCTCTAGAGGGAGAGAACCAGGTCAGCAGAGCTGCTCTAGATCCAAAGAACACTGTCAGCAGAACTGCTTTAGAGCCATAGAATCGGGTCAGCAGAGCTGCTTTAGAGCCAGAGAACCAGGTCAGCAGAGCTGTTGTAGAGCCAGAGAACCAGATCAGCAGAGCTGCTCTGTAGCTTTAGAATTAGGTCAGCAGAGCTGCTCTAGAGCCAGAGAACCAGGTCAGCAGACCTGCTTTAGAGCCAGAGAAACTAGGTCAGCAGAGCTGCTTTAGAGGGAGAGAACCAGGTCAGCAGAGCTGATTTAGAGGGAGAGAACCAGGTCAACAGAGCTCTTTTAGAGCCAGAGAACCAGGGCAGCAGAGCTGCTCTAGAGCCTGAGAACCAGGTCAGCAGAGCTGCTTTAGAGCCAGAGAAGCAAGTCAGCAGAGCTGCTCTAGAGCCAGAGAACCAGGTCAGCAGAGCTGCTGTAGAGCCAGCGAAACCAGGTCAGTAGAGGTGCTTTAGAGCGAGAGAACCAGGTCAGCAGAGCTGCTTTAGAGGGAGAGAACCAGGTCAGCAGACCTGCTTTAGAGCCAAGGGACCAGGTCAGCAGAGCTGCTCTAGAGCCAGAGAACGAAGTCAGCAGAGCTGCTTTAGAGCCATAGAACCATGTCAGCAGAGCTGCTTTAGAGCCAGAGAACCAGGTCAGCAGAGCTGCTTTAGAGCCATAGAACCAGGTCAGCAGAGCTGCTCTAGAGGCAGAGAACCAGGTCAGCAGAGCTGATTTAGAGGGAGAGAACCAGGTCAACAGAGCTGCTTTAGAGCCAGAGAACCAGGGCAGCAGAGCTACTCTAGAGCCAGAGAAACCAGGTCAGTAGAGCTGCTTTAGAGGGAGAGAACGAGGTCAGCAGAGCTGCTCTAGAGGGAGAGAACCAGGTCAGCAGAGCTGCTCTAGATCCAAAGAACACTGTCAGCAGAACTGCTTTAGAGCCATAGAATCGGGTCAGCAGAGCTGCTTTAGAGCCAGAGAACCAGGTCAGCAGAGCTGTTGTAGAGCCAGAGAACCAGATCAGCAGAGCTGCTCTGTAGCTTTAGAATTAGGTCAGCAGAGCTGCTCTAGAGCCAGAGAACCAGGTCAGCAGACCTGCTTTAGAGCCAGAGAAACTAGGTCAGCAGAGCTGCTTTAGAGGGAGAGAACCAGGTCAGCAGAGCTGATTTAGAGGGAGAGAACCAGGTCAACAGAGCTCTTTTAGAGCCAGAGAACCAGGGCAGCAGAGCTGCTCTAGAGCCTGAGAACCAGGTCAGCAGAGCTGCTTTAGAGCCAGAGAAGCAAGTCAGCAGAGCTGCTCTAGAGCCAGAGAACCAGGTCAGCAGAGCTGCTGTAGAGCCAGCGAAACCAGGTCAGTAGAGGTGCTTTAGAGCGAGAGAACCAGGTCAGCAGAGCTGCTTTAGAGGGAGAGAACCAGGTCAGCAGACCTGCTTTAGAGCCAAGGGACCAGGTCAGCAGAGCTGCTCTAGAGCCAGAGAACGAAGTCAGCAGAGCTGCTTTAGAGCCATAGAACCATGTCAGCAGAGCTGCTTTAGAGCCAGAGAACCAGGTCAGCAGAGCTGCTTTAGAGCCAGAGAACCAGGTCAGCAGAGCTGCTCTAGAGCCTAAGAACTAGGCCAGCAGAGCTGCTCTAGAGCCAGAGAACCAGGTCAGCAGAGCTGCTGTAGAGCCAGAGAAACCAGGTCAGCAGAGCTGCTTCAGAGGGAGAGAACCAGGTCAGCAGAGCTGCTTTAGAGCCAGAGGACCAGGCCAGCAGAGCTGCTTTAGAGCCAGAGAAACAGGTCAGCGGAGCTGCTCTAGAGCCAGAGAACCAAGTTAGCAGAGCTGCTTTAGAGCCATAGAACCATGTCAGCAGAGCTGCTTTAGAGCCAGAGAATCAGGTCAGCTGAGCTGCTCTAGAGCCGAAGAACCAGGTCAGCAGAGCTGCTCTAGAGCCTGAGAACCAGGTCAGCAGAGCTGCTCTAGAGCCGGAGAACCAGGTCAGCAGAGCTGGTGTGGAGCCAGAGAAACCAGGTTAGTAGAGCTGCTTTAGAGGGAGAGAACCAGGTCAGCATAGCTGCTCTAGAGGGAGAGAACCAGGTCAGCAGAGCTGCTCTAGAGCCAAAGAACACTGTCAGCAGAACTGCTTTAGAGCCATAGAACTGGGTCAGCAGAGCTGCTTTAGAGCCAGAGAACCAGATCAGCAGAGCTGCTCTGTAGCTTTAGAATTAGGTCAGCAGAGCTGCTCTAGAGCCAGAGAACCAGGTCAGCAGACCTGCTTTAGAGCCAGAGAAACCAGGTCAGCAGAGCTGCTTTAGAGGGAGAGAACCAGGTCAGCAGAGCTGCTCTAGCTGACACTGACTGACTGACACTGATTGACTGACACTGACTGAGACTGACACTGACTGACACTGACACTGAGTGACAATGATTGACTGACACTGACTGACACTGACACTGACTGACACTGATTGACTGACACTGATTGACTGACACTGACTGACTGACAATGACTGACTGACAATGACTGACACTGATTGACTGACACTGACTGACTGACACTGATTGACACTGATTGACTGACACTGACTGACACTGACTGACTGACATTGACACTGACACTGACTGACACTGACTGACACTGACTGACTACTCACTCTTTACTACTTTACTCACTCTCTACTACTCACTCTCTACTACTCTCTACTACTCAGCAGAGCTGCTGTAGAGCCAGAGAAACCAGGTCAGCAGAGTCGTTGTAGAGCCAGAGAATCAGGTCAGCAGAGCTGCTCTAGAGCCAGAGACCCAGGTCAGCAGAGCTGCTCTAGAGGTCGAGAAGCAGGTCAGCAGAACTGCTGTAGAGCCAGAGAACCTGGTCAGCAGAGCTGCATTAGAGCCAGAGAACCAGGTCAGCAGAGCTGCTCTAGAGCCTAAGAACTAGGTCAGCAGAGCTGCTCTAGAGCCAGAGAACCAGGTCAGCAGAGCTGCTGTAGAGCCAGAGAAACCAGGTCAGCAGAGCTGCTTCAGAGGGAGAGAACCAGGTCAGCAGAGCTGCTTTAGAGCCAGAGAACCAGGCCAGCAGAGCTGCTTTAGAGCCAGAGAAACAGGTCAGCGGAGCTGCTCTAGAGCCAGAGAACCAAGTCAGCAGAGCTGCTTTAGAGCCATAGAACCATGTCAGCAGAGCTGCTTTAGAGCCAGAGAATCAGGTCAGCTGAGCTGCTCTAGAGACTAAGAACCAGGTCAGCAGAGCTGCTCTAGAGCCAGAGAACCAGGTCAGCAGAGCTGCTGTGGAGCCAGAGAAACCAGGTCAGTAGAGCTGCTTTAGAGGGAGAGAACCAGGTCAGCAGAGCTGCTCTAGAGGGAGAGAACCAGGTCAGCAGAGCTGCTTTAGAGCCAAAGAACACTGTCAGCAGAACTGCTTTAGAGCCATAGAACCGGGTCAGCAGAGCTGCTTTAGAGCCAGAGAACCAGATCAGCAGAGCTTCTCTGTAGCTTTAGAATTAGGTCAGCAGAGCTGCTCTAGAGCCAGAGAACCAGGTCAGCAGACCTGCTTTAGAGCCAGAGAAACCAGGTCAGCAGAGCTGCTTTAGAGGGAGAGAACCAGGTCAGCAGAGCTGCTTTAGAGCCAGAGAAGCAAGTCAGCAGAGCTGCTCTAGAGCCAGAGAACCAGGTCAGCAGAGCTGCTGTAGAGCCAGCGAAACCAGGTCAGTAGAGGTGCTTTAGAGCGAGAGAACCAGGTCAGCAGAGCTGCTTTAGAGGGAGAGAACCAGGTCAGCAGACCTGCCTTAGAGCCAAGGGACCAGGTCAGCAGAGCTGCTCTAGAGCCAGAGAACGAAGTCAGCAGAGCTGCTTTAGAGCCATAGAACCATGTCAGCAGAGCTGCTTTAGAGACAGAGAACCAGGTCAGCAGAGCTGCTTTAGAGCCAGAGAACCAGGTCAGCAGAGCTGCTCTAGAGCCTAAGAACTAGGCCAGCAGAGCTGCTCTAGAGCCAGAGAACCAGGTCAGCAGAGCTGCTGTAGAGCCAGAGAAACCAGGTCAGCAGAGCTGCTTCAGAGGGAGAGAACCAGGTCAGCAGAGCTGCTTTAGAGCCAGAGGACCAGGCCAGCAGAGCTGCTTTAGAGCCAGAGAAACAGGTCAGCGGAGCTGCTCTAGAGCCAGAGAACCAAGTTAGCAGAGCTGCTTTAGAGCCATAGAACCATGTCAGCAGAGCTGCTTTAGAGCCAGAGAATCAGGTCAGCTGAGCTGCTCTAGAGCCGAAGAACCAGGTCAGCAGAGCTGCTCTAGAGCCTGAGAACCAGGTCAGCAGAGCTGCTCTAGAGCCGGAGAACCAGGTCAGCAGAGCTGCTGTGGAGCCAGAGAAACCAGGTTAGTAGAGCTGCTTCAGAGGGAGAGAACCAGGTCAGCAGAGCTGCTCTAGAGCCAAAGAACACTGTCAGCAGAACTGCTTTAGAGCCATAGAACCGGGTCAGCAGAGCTGCTTTAGAGCCAGAGAACCAGATCAGCAGAGCTGCTCTGTAGCTTTAGAATTAGGTCAGCAGAGCTGCTCTAGAGCCAGAGAACCAGGTCAGCAGACCTGCTTTAGAGCCAGAGAAACCAGGTCAGCAGAGCTGCTTTAGAGGGAGAGAACCAGGTCAGCAGAGCTGCTCTAGCTGACACTGACTGACTGACACTGATTGACTGACACTGACTGAGACTGACACTGACTGACACTGAGTGACAATGATTGACTGACACTGACTGACACTGACACTGACTGACACTGATTGACTGACACTGATTGACTGACACTGACTGACTGACAATGACTGACTGACAATGACTGACACTGATTGACTGACACTGACTGACTGACACTGATTGACACTGATTGACTGACACTGACTGACACTGACTGACTGACATTGACACTGACACTGACTGACTGACACTGACTGACACTGACTGACTACTCACTCTTTACTACTTTACTCACTCTCTACTACTCACTCTCTACTACTCTCTACTACTCAGCAGAGCTGCTGTAGAGCCAGAGAAACCAGGTCAGCAGAGTCGTTGTAGAGCCAGAGAATCAGGTCAGCAGAGCTGCTCTAGAGCCAGAGACCCAGGTCAGCAGAGCTGCTCTAGAGGTCGAGAAGCAGGTCAGCAGAACTGCTGTAGAGCCAGAGAACCTGGTCAGCAGAGCTGCATTAGAGCCAGAGAACCAGGTCAGCAGAGCTGCTCTAGAGCCTAAGAACTAGGTCAGCAGAGCTGCTCTAGAGCCAGAGAACCAGGTCAGCAGAGCTGCTGTAGAGCCAGAGAAACCAGGTCAGCAGAGCTGCTTCAGAGGGAGAGAACCAGGTCAGTAGAGCTGCTTTAGAGCCAGAGAACCAGGCCAGCAGAGCTGCTTTAGAGCCAGAGAAACAGGTCAGCGGAGCTGCTCTAGAGCCAGAGAACCAAGTCAGCAGAGCTGCTTTAGAGCCATAGAACCATGTCAGCAGAGCTGCTTTAGAGCCAGAGAATCAGGTCAGCTGAGCTGCTCTAGAGACTAAGAACCAGGTCAGCAGAGCTGCTCTAGAGCCAGAGAACCAGGTCAGCAGAGCTGCTGTGGAGCCAGAGAAACCAGGTCAGTAGAGCTGCTTTAGAGGGAGAGAACCAGGTCAGCAGAGCTGCTCTAGAGGGAGAGAACCAGGTCAGCAGAGCTGCTTTAGAGCCAAAGAACACTGTCAGCAGAACTGCTTTAGAGCCATAGAACCGGGTCAGCAGAGCTGCTTTAGAGCCAGAGAACCAGATCAGCAGAGCTGCTCTGTAGCTTTAGAATTAGGTCAGCAGAGCTGCTCTAGAGCCAGAGAACCAGGTCAGCAGACCTGCTTTAGAGCCAGAGAAACCAGGTCAGCAGAGCTGCTTTAGAGGGAGAGAACCAGGTCAGTAGAGCTGCTTTAGAGCCAGAGAACCAGGTCAGCAGAGCTGCTCTAGCTGACACTGACTGACACTGATTGACTGACACTGACTGAGACTGACACTGACTGACACTGACACTGAGTGACAATGATTGACTGACACTGACTGACACTGACACTGACTGACACTGACACTGACTGACACTGATTGACTGACACTGATTGACTGACACTGATTGACCGACACTGATTGACTGACACTGACTGACTGACAATGACTGACACTGATTGACTGACACTGACTGACTGACACTGACTGACACTGACTGACTGACACTGATTGACACTGATTGACACTGATTGACTGACACTGATTGACTGACACTGACTGACTGACACTGATTGACACTGATTGACTGACACTGACTGACACTGACTGACTGACGCTGACACTGACACTGACTGACTGACACTGACTGACACTGACTGACTACTCTCTACTGCTCTACTACTCACTCTCTACTACTCTCTACTACTCACTCTCTACTACTTTACTCACTCTCTACTACTCACTCTCTACTACTTTACTCACTCTCTACTACTCACTCTCTACTACTCAGCAGAGCTGCTGTAGAGCCAGAGAAACCAGGTCAGCAGAGTCGTTGTAGAGCCAGAGAACCAGATCAGCAGAGCTGCTCTGTAGCTTTAGAATTAGGTCAGCAGAGCTGGTCTAGAGCCAGAGAACCAGGTCAGCAGAGCTGCTTTAGAGCCAGAGAATCAGGTCAGCAGAGCTGCTCTAGCTGACACTGCCTGACTGACACTGATTGACTGACACTGACTGAGACTGACACTGAGTGACAATGATTGACTGACACTGACTGACGCTGACACTGATTGACTGACACTGATTGACTGACACTGACTGACTGACTGACACTGATTGACACTGATTGACTGACACTGACTGACTGACGCTGACACTGACACTGACTGACTGACACTGACTGACTACTCTCTACTGCTCTACTACTCACTCTCTACTACTCTCTACTACTCACTCTCTACTACTTTACTCACTCTCTACTACTCTCTACTACTCAGCAGAGCTGCTGTAGAGCTGCTGTAGAGCCAGAGAAACCAGGTCAGCAGAGTCGTTGTAGAGCCAGAGAACCAGGTCAGCAGGGCTGATCTAGAGCCTAAGAAGCAGGTCAGCAGAGCTGCTCTAGAACCAGAGACCCAGGTCAGCAGAGCTGCTCTAGAGCCAGAGACCCAGGTCAGCAGAGCTGCTCTAGAGGTCGAGAAGCAGGTCAGCAGAACTGCTGTAGAGCCAGAGAACCTGGTCAGCAGAGCTGCATTAGAGCGATAGAAGCAGGTCAGCAGAGCTGCTCTAGAGACAGAGAAACCAGTTCAGCAGAACTGCTTTAGAGGGAGAGAACCAGGTCAGCAGAGCTTCTTTAGAGCCAGAGAACCAGGTCAGCAGAGCTGCTCTACAGCCAGAGAACCTGGTCAGCAGAGCTGCTTTAGAGCCATAGAACCAGGTCAGCAGAGCTGCTCTAGAGGCAGAGAACCAGGTCAGCAGAGCTGATTTAGAGGGAGAGAACCAGGTCAACAGAGCTGCTTTAGAGCCAGAGAACCAGGGCAGCAGAGCTACTCTAGAGGCAGAGAAAGCAGGTCAGTAGAGCTGCTTTAGAGGGAGAGAACGAGGTCAGCAGAGCTGCTCTAGAGGGAGAGAACCAGGTCAGCAGAGCTGCTCTAGAGCCAAAGAACACTGTCAGCAGAACTGCTTTAGAGCCATAGAACCGGGTCAGCAGAGCGGCTTTAGAGCCAGAGAACCAGGTCAGCAGAGCTGTTGTAGAGCCAGAGAACCAGATCAGCAGAGCTGCTCTGTAGCTTTAGACTTAGGTCAGCAGAGCTGCTCTAGAGCCAGAGAACCAGGTCAGCAGACCTGCTTTAGAGCCAGAGAAACTAGGTCAGCAGAGCTGCTTTAGAGGGAGAGAACCAGGTCAGCAGAGCTGATTTAGAGGGAGAGAACCAGGTCAACAGAGCTGCTTTAGAGCCAGAGAACCAGGGCAGCAGAGCTGCTCTAGAGCCAAAGAACCAGGTCAGCAGAGCTGCTTTAGAGCCAGAGAACCAGGTCAGCAGAGCTGCTCTAGAGCCAGAGAACCAGGTCAGCAGAGCTGCTGTAGAGCCAGAGAAACCAGGTCAGTAGAGCTGCTTTAGAGCGAGAGAACCAGGTCAGCAGAGCTGCTTTAGAGGGAGAGAACCAGGTCAGCAGACCTGCTTTAGAGCCTAGGGACCAGGTCAGCAGAGCTGCTCTAGAGCCACAGAACCAGGTCAGCAGAATTGCTTTAGAGCCATAGAACCGGGTCAGCAGAGCTGTTTTAGAGCCAGAGAGCCAGGTCAGCAGAGCTGTTGTAGAGCCAGAGAACCAGGTCAGCAGAGCTGCTCTAGAGCCTAAGAACTAGGTCAGCAGAGCTGCTCTAGAGCCACAGAACCAGGTCAGCAGAGCTGCTGTAGAGCCAGAGAAACCAGGTCAGCAGAGCTGCTTCAGAGGGAGAGAACCAGGTCAGCAGAGCTGCTTTAGAGCCAGAGAACCAGGCCAGCAGAGCTGCTTTAGAGCCAGAGAAACAGGTCAGCGGAGCTGCTCTAGAGCCAGAGAACCAAGTCAGCAGAGCTGCTTAAGAGCCATAGAACCAGGTCAGCAGAGCTGCTTTAGAGGCAGAGAACCAGGTCAGCTGAGCTGCTCTAGAGCCTAAGAACCAGGTCAGCAGAGCTGCTGTGGAGCCAGAGAAACCAGGTCAGTAGAGCTGCTTTAGAGGGAGAGAACGAGGTCAGCAGAGATGCTCTAGAGGGAGAGAACCAGGTCAGCAGAGCTGCTTTAGAGCCAGAGAACCAGGTCAGCAGAGCTGCTCTAGCTGACACTGACTGACTGACACTGATTGACTGACACTGACTGAGACTGACACTGAGTGACAATGATTGACTGACACTGACTGACGCTGACACTGATTGACTGACACTGATTGACTGACACTGACTGACTGACTGACACTGATTGACACTGATTGACTGACACTGACTGACTGACGCTGACACTGACACTGACTGACTGACACTGACTGACACTGACTGACTACTCTCTACTGCTCTACTACTCACTCTCTACTACTCTCTACTACTCACTCTCTACTACTTTACTCACTCTCTACTACTCTCTACTACTCAGCAGAGCTGCTGTAGAGCTGCTGTAGAGCCAGAGAAACCAGGTCAGCAGAGTCGTTGTAGAGCCAGAGAACCAGGTCAGCAGAGCTGCTCTAGAGCCTAAGAAGCAGGTCAGCAGAGCTGCTCTAGAACCAGAGGCCCAGGTCAGCAGAGCTGCTCTAGAGCCAGAGACCCAGGTCAGCAGAGCTGCTCTAGAGGTCGAGAAGCAGGTCAGGAGAACTGCTGTAGAGCCAGAGCACCTGGTCAGCAGAGCTGCATTAGAGCGATAGAAGCAGGTCAGCAGAGCTGCTCTAGAGACAGAGAAACCAGTTCAGCAGAACTGCTTTAGAGGGAGAGAACCAGGTCAGCAGAGCTTCTTTAGAGCCAGAGAACCAGGTCAGCAGAGCTGCTCTAGAGCCAGAGAACCAGGTCAGCAGAGCTGCTTTAGAGCCATAGAACCAGGTCAGCAGAGCTGCTCTAGAGGCAGAGAACCAGGTCAGCAGAGCTGATTTAGAGGGAGAGAACCAGGTCAACAGAGCTGCTTTAGAGCTAGAGAACCAGGGCAGCAGAGCTACTCTAGAGGCAGAGAAAGCAGGTCAGTAGAGCTGCTTTAGAGGGAGAGAACGAGGTCAGGAGAGCTGCTCTAGAGGGAGAGAACCAGGTCAGCAGAGCTGCTCTAGAGCCAAAGAACACTGTCAGCAGAACTGCTTTAGAGCCATAGAACCGGGTCAGCAGAGCGGGTTTAGAGCCAGAGAACCAGGTCAGCAGAGCTGTTGTAGAGCCAGAGAACCAGATCAGCAGAGCTGCTCTGTAGCTTTAGACTTAGGTCAGCAGAGCTGCTCTAGAGCCAGAGAACCAGGTCAGCAGACCTGCTTTAGAGCCAGAGAAACTAGGTCAGCAGAGCTGCTTTAGAGGGAGAGAACCAGGTCAGCAGAGCTGATTTAGAGGGAGAGAACCAGGTCAACAGAGCTGCTTTAGAGCCAGAGAACCAGGGCAGCAGAGCTGCTCTAGAGCCAAAGAACCAGGTCAGCAGAGCTGCTTTAGAGCCAGAGAACCAGGTCAGCAGAGCTGCTCTAGAGCCAGAGAACCAGGTCAGCAGAGCTGCTGTAGAGCCAGAGAAACCAGGTCAGTAGAGCTGCTTTAGAGGGAGAGAACCAGGTCAGCAGACCTGCTTTAGAGCCTAGGGACCAGGTCAGCAGAGCTGCTCTAGAGCCACAGAACCAGGTCAGCAGAACTGCTTTAGAGCCATAGAACCGGGTCAGCAGAGCTGCTTTAGAGCCAGAGAACCAGGTCAGCAGAGCTGTTGTAGAGCCAGAGAACCAGGTCAGCAGAGCTGCTCTAGAGCCTAAGAACTAGGTCAGCAGAGCTGCTCTAGAGCCACAGAACCAGGTCAGCAGAGCTGCTGTAGAGCCAGAGAAACCAGGTCAGCAGAGCTGCTTCAGAGGGAGAGAACCAGGTCAGCAGAGCTGCTTTAGAGCCAGAGAACCAGGCCAGCAGAGCTGCTTTAGAGCCAGAGAAACAGGTCAGCGGAGCTGCTCTAGAGCCAGAGAACCAAGTCAGCAGAGCTGCTTTAGAGCCATAGAACCAGGTCAGCAGAGCTGCTTTAGAGGCAGAGAACCAGGTCAGCTGAGCTGCTCTAGAGCCTAAGAACCAGGTCAGCAGAGCTGCTGTGGAGCCAGAGAAACCAGGTCAGTAGAGCTCCTTTAGAGGGAGAGAACGAGGTCAGCAGAGATGCTCTAGAGGGAGAGAACCAGGTCAGCAGAGCTGCTCTAGAGCCAAAGAACACTGTCAGCAGAACTGCTTTAGAGCCATAGAACCCGGTCAGCAGAGCTGCTTTAGAGCCAGAGAACCAGGTCAGCAGAGCTGTTGTAGAGCCAGAGAACCAGATCAGCAGAGCTGCTCTGTAACTTTAGAATTAGGTCAGCAGAGCTGCTCTAGAGCCAGAGAACCAGGTCAGCAGACACTGATTGACTGACACTGACTGACACTGATTGACACTGATTGACTGACACTGATTGACTGACACTGACTGACTGACACTGATTGACAGTGATTGATTGACACTGACTGACACTGACTGACTGACGCTGACACTGACACTGACACTGACTGACTGACACTGACTGACTACTCTCTGCTGCTCTACTACTCACTCTCTACTACTCACTCTCTACTACTTTACTCACTCTCTACTACTCACTCTCTACTACTCTCTACTACTCAGCAGAGCTGCTGTAGAGCCAGTGAAACCAGGTCAACAGAGTCATTGTAGAGCCAGAGAACCAGGTCAGCAGAGCTGCTCTAGAGCCTAAGAAGCAGGTCAGCAGAGCTGCTCTAGAACCAGAGACCCAGGTCAGCAGAGCTGCTCTAGAGCCAGAGACCCAGGTCAGCAGAGCTGCTCTAGAGGCCGAGAAGCAGGTCAGCAGAACTGCTGTAGAGCCAGAGAACCTGGTCAGCAGAGCTGCATTAGAGCCATAAAAGCATGTCAGCAGAGCTGCTCTAGAGGCAGAGAACCAGGTCAGCAGAACTGCTTTAGAGCCAGAGAACCGGGTCAGCAGAGCTCTTTAGAGGGAGAGAACCAGGTCAGCAGAGCTGCTTTAGAGCCAGAGAACCAGGTCAGCAGAGCTGCACTAGAGCTTAAGAACCAGGTCAGCAGAGCTGCTCTAGAGCCAGAGAACCAGGTCAGCAGAGCTGCTGTAGAGCCCGAGAAACCATGTCAGTAGAGCTGCTTTAGAGGGAGAGAACGAGGTCAGCAGAGCTGCTCTAGAGGGAGAGAACCAGGTCAGCAGACCTGCTCTAGAGTTAGAAAACCATGTCAGCAGAACTGCTTTAGAGCCATAGAACCGGGTCAGCAGAGCTGCTTTAGAGCCAGAGAACCAGGTCAGCAGAGCTGCTCTAGCTGACACTGACTGACTGACACTGATTGACTGACACTGACTGAGACTGACACTGACTGACACTGATTGACTGACACTGAGTGACACTGATTGACTGACACTGACACTGACTGACACTGAACCTGACTGACACTGATTGACTGACACTGACTGACTGACTGTCACTGACACTGATGACTGACACTGACTGACACTGATTGACTGACACTGACTGACACTGATTGACTGACACTGACTGACTGACACTGACACTGACTGACTGACACTAACTGACTGACACTGACTGAATACTCTCTACTACTCTACTACTCACTCTCTACTACTCTCTACTACTCACTCTCTACTACTCACTCTCTACTACTCTCTCTACTACTCACTCTCTACTACTCTCTACTGTTTACGCTCTACTACTCTCTACTACTCACACTCTACTACTCACTCGCTACTACTCTCTACTACTCACTCTCTACTACTCACTCTCTACTACTCTCTCTCTACTACTCACTCTCTACTACTCTCTACTGTTTACGCTCTACTACTCTCTACCACTCACTCTCTACCACTCACTCTCTACTACTCACTCTCTCTCTACTACTCTATCTCTACTACTCTCTCTACTACCCTCTCTCTACTACTCTCTACTACTCACTCTACTACTCACTCTACTACTCACTCTACTACTCTCTACTACTCACTCCACTACTCACTCTCTACTACTCTCTATTACTCTCTCTCTACTACTCACTCTCTACCACTCTCTACAACTCACTCTCTACCACTCTCTATTAATCACTACCTACTACTCACTTTACTACTCACTCTACTACTCTCTACTACTCACTCTCTGCTACTCTCTCTATTACTCTCTACTACTCACTGTCTACTCTCTATTACTCACTCTCTATCCTCTACCTCTCTCTACCTCTCTCTCTACTACTCTCTACCTCTCTACCTCTACACCTCTACACCTCTACCTCTACCTCTCTACCTCTCTCTACCTCTCTCTACACGCACACATATGCACATATATATATGGATATATATGCATATGCATTTATATATGTATGTGTATATATACAGACATATATAAACATATATATAATCTTCATATCTATATAGATACAAATATAAATGCATGCATACATACACATGTACAAATATACATACATATGCATGTTATGTACATGAAAGTTTGAAAAACACTAATACAAGCAAAGCTGAAAAGCTGCTTAATTACAAACAGAATTGCTTTAACTTAAACAAGGGCGAGACCTATGGCATTTTCAATGCTTTGTTACTTTGCTTCCATAAAGAAGGCATTCAGATGTGTCACACATTTGCCATAAATTCTGAATGGTAGCACTCTAGTTGCTCATTAGATCACTGTGGTAAAGCTACTGCTCACCAGGGAAGTCTGCTGCTGGTTTTCAAAGTGCATGTTTCAGCCTGCATGTCAGAATATTTTAATGAAATAGAAGAGAATTTGAGAAGTCAAAATGTGCCCTAATTTTTCTTTCTACAGCACTAATCATAATTTCTATGGCAAAATGAACCCCCTCATTTTGTTCCATTGCAAATTAAATGTTTTAAGTGTTACCGCTTTATTCCAATCAAGATGGCTTCAGGTGTGCCATACTTTTGTCATAAGTAAGACTGATAGAGCTCTAGTTGTTCTTTAGAACACTCTGGAACATTCTGTCATTGGGCTATACCTGGGCTACACCTGGGTGATATTTGTGCTACATTTGGGCTCTTTTGTCTCTGGTGGCCATCTTGGGAGACTTATTTGTTATGAAGTTTCCTAATTTCCTCATTTACTACAGTCTATTCAGTAGGAAATACTTTCACTTTTTAATTTGATTCCATCAAGAAGGCTTTCAGAAGGGTCACACATTTGCCATAAATTCGGAATGTTAGCACTCTAGTTGCTCATTAGATCACTGTAGTAAAACTACTGCTCACCAGGGAAGTCTACTGCTGGTATTCAAAGTGCATGTTTCAGTCTGGATGTCAGAATTTTTTTATGAAATAAAAGAAGATTTGAGAAGTCACTCAAAACGTGCACTAATTTTTCTTTTTCAGCACTAATCATAATTTCTATGGCAAAATGAACCCCCTCATTGTGTTCCTATTAAATTAAACTACTCACTCTCTACTACTCACTCGCTACTACTCTCTACTACTCACTCTCTACTACTCACTCTCTACTACACTCTACTACTCTCTACTACTACTCTCTACTACTCACTCTCTAGTACTCTCTACTACTCACTCTACTACTCTCTACTACTCTCTACCACTCACTCTCTACTACTCTACTACACTCTCTTCTACTCTCTACTACTATCTCTCTACTACTCCCTCTCTACTACTCTCTACTACTCTACTGCACTATCTACTACTCTCTACTACCCTCTCTCTACTACTGTCTCTCTACTACTCACTCTCTACTACTCACTCTCTACTACTCTCTACTACTCACTCTCCACTACTCACTCTCTCCTACTCGCTCTCTACTACTCTCTACTACTCACTCTCTACTCACTCTCTACTACTCTACTACTCTCTACTTCTCTCTCTACTACTCACTCTCTACTACTCTACTACTCTCTACTACTCTCTCTATTACTCACTCTCTACTACTCACTACTACTCTCTACTACTCTCTACCACTAACTACTAATCTACTACTCACTCTCTACTACTCTCTACTACTCACTCTCTACTACTCACTCTACTACTCACTCTACTACTACTCTCTCTCTACTACTCACTCTCTACTACTCACTCTCTACTACTCACTCTCTACTACTCACTCTCCACTACTCACTCTCTACTACTCACTCTCTACTACTCTCTACTACTCACTCTCTACTACTCGCTCTCTACTATACTCTCTACTACTCGCTCTCTACTACTCTCTACTACTCACTCTACTACTCACTCTCTACTACTCCCTACTACTCACTCTACTACTTACTCTGTACTACTCTCTACTACTCACTCTCTACTACTCTCTACTACTCACTCTCTACTACTCACTCTCTACTACTCACTACTACTCTCTCTCTACTACTCACTCTCTACTACTCTCTAACTACTTCTCACTCTCTACTACTCACTCTCTACTACGCTCTACTACTCTCTCTATTACTCTCTACTACACTCTACTACTCTCTACTACTCACTCTTCGACTCACTCTCTACTACTCTCCACCACTCTCTCTCTACTACTCACTCTACTACTCACTCTACTACTCACTCTCTACTACTCTCTCTCTGCTACTCACTCTCTACCACTCACTCTCTACTACTCTCTACTTCTCACTCTCTACCACTCTCTACTACTCACTCTACTACTCACTCTCTACTACTCTCTACTACTCACTCTCTATTACCCACTCTCTACTACTCTCCACTACTCACTCTCTACTACTTACTCTCTACTGCTCACTCTCTACTACTCACTCTCTACTACTCACTTTCTACTACTCTCTACTACTCTACTACTCACTTTCTACTACTCTCTACTATTCTCTCTCTTCTACTCACTCTCTACTACTCACTCTACTGCTCTCCACTACTCACTCTCTACTACTCTCTCTACTACTCTCTACTACTCACTCTCTACTACTCACTCTGCACTACTCACTCTCCACTACTCACTCTCCACTACTCCCTCTCCACTACTCACTCTCCACTACTCACTCTCCACTACTCTCTACTACTCTCTACTACTCTCTACTGCTCTCTCTACTACTGTCTCTACTACTCTCTACTACTCCCTCTCTACAACTCCCTCTCTACTACTCTCTCTCTACTACTCTCTGCTACTCGCTCTCTATTGCCCACTCTCTACTACTCTCTACTACTCACTCTCTACTACTCACTCTACTACTCACTCTACTACTCACTCTCTACTACTCACTCTCTACTACTCGCTCTCTATTACCTTCTCTCTACTACTCTCTACTACTCACTCTCTACTACTTACTCTCTAGTACACTCTACTACTCACTCTCTACTACTCACTCCACTACACTCTATTACTCTCTACTGCTCACTCTCTGCCACTCTCTCTACTACTCACTCTCTACTCTCTATTACTCATCCTCTACTCTCTACCTCTCTACCTCTCAATCTCTACCTCTCTACTGCTTACTCTCTACCTCTACAACTCTACCTCTCTACCTCTCTCTACCTCTTTCTACATGCACACATATGCACATATATATATGCATATATATGCATATGCATGTATATATATGTATGCATATACATATACATACATATATAAACATATATATAATCTGCATATCTATATAAATAAAAATATAAATGCATGCATACATATACATATATGTATACATATGCATGTTATGTACATGATAGTTTGAAAAACACTAATAAAAGCAAAGCTAAAAGCCACCTAATTACAAACAGAATTGCTTTAACTTAAACGAGGGCGAGACCTATTGCATTTTCAATGCTTGTTTACTTCGGTTCCATCAAGAAGGCATTCAGCTTTCGACAGCACTAATCATAATTTCTATGGCAAAATGAACCCCCTCATTTTGTTCATTTGCAAATTAAATGTTTTAATTGTTACCACTTTATTCCAATCAAGATGGCTTCAGGTGTGCCATACTTTTGTCATAAGTAAGACTGATAGCGCTCTAGTTGTTCTTTAGAACACTTTGGAACATTCTGTCATTGGGCTAAACTTGGGCTACAACTGGGTGATATTTGAGCTACATTTGGGCTCTTTTGTCTCTGGTGGCCATCTTGGGAGACTTATTTGTTATGTAGTTTCCTAATTTCCTCATTTACTACAGTCTATTCAGTAGGAAATACGTTCAATTTTTAATTTGATTCCATCAAGAAGGCATTCAGAAGGGTCAAACATTTGCCATAAATTCGGAATGTTAGCACTCTAGTTGCTCATTAGATCACTGTAGTAAAGCTACTGGTCACCAGGGAAGTCTGCTGTTGGTATTCAAAGTGCATCTTTCAGTCTGCATGTCAGAATTTTTTAATGAAATAGAAGAGGATTTGAGAAGTCAAAATGTGCCCTAATTTTTCTTTCTACAGCACTAATCATAATTTCTGTGGCAAAATGAACCCCTACATTTTGTTCCTTTGCAAATTAAATGTTTTAAGTGTTACCACTTTATTCCAATCAAGATGGCTTCAGGTGTGCCATACTTTTGTCATAAGTAAGACTGTTAGCGCTCTAGTTGTTCTTTAGAACACTCTGGAACATTCTGTCATTGGGCTATACTTGGGCTACAACTGGGTGATATTTGAGCTACATTTGGGCTCTTTTGTCTCTGGTGGCCATCTTGGGAGACTTATTTGTTATGAAGTTTCCTAATTTCCTCATTTACTACAGTCTATTCAGTAGGAAATACGTTCAATTTTTAATTTGATTCCATCAAGAAGGCATTCAGAAGGGTCAAACATTTGCCATAAATTCTGAATGTTAGCACTCTAGTTGCTCATTAGATCACTGTAGTAAAGCTACTGCTCACCAGGGAAGTCTGCTGTTGGTATTCAAAGTGCATCTTTCAGTCTGCATGTCAGACTTTTTTAATGAAATAGAAGAGGATTTGAGAAGTCAAAATTTGCCCTAATTTTTCTTTCTACAGCACTAATCATAATTTCTGTGGCAAAATGAACCCCTACATTTTGTTCCTTTGCAAATTAAGTGTTTTAAGTGTTACCACTTTATTCCAATCAAGATGGCTCCAGGTGTGCCATACTTTTGTCATAAGTAAGACTGTTAGCGCTCTAGTTGTTCTTTAGAACACTCTGGAACATTCTGTCATTGGGCTATACTTGGGCTACATCTGGGTGATATTTGTGCTATATTTGGGCTCTTTTATCTCTGGTGGCCATCCTGGGAGACTTATTTGTTATGAAGTTTCCTAATTTCCTCATTAACTACAGTCTATTCAGTAAGAAATACGTTCAATTTTTAATTTGATTCCATCAAGAAGGCATTCAGAAGGGTCAAACATTTGCCATAAATTCTGAATGTTAGCACTCTAGTTGCTCATTAGATCACTGTAGTAAAGCTACTGCTCACCAGGGAAGTCTGCTGCTGGTATTCAAAGTGCTTGTTTCAGTCTGGATGTCAGAATTTTTTAATGAAATAAAAGAGGATTTGAGAAGTCACTCAAAATGTGCACTAATTTTTCTTTTTTCAGCACTAATCATAATTTCTATGGCAAAATGAACCCCCTCATTGTGTTCCTTTTAAATTAAACTACTCACTCACTACTATTCTCTACTACTCACTCTCTACTACTCAATCTCTACTACTCTCTACTACTCTCTACTACTCACTCTACTACTCTCTACCACTCACTCTTGTAGTGTGGGTTAGCCACTCCCTATTTACAACGTTAAGTTAGCATAACCTCGTTAGCTGTTAGAAAGCCAGCTTGCTGCTTCTGCTGCCTTTGCACGCGACACTGTTGTTATATGTTATTCATTTGAGAAATGCTGACTCGACTTTGCTTCTCATGAGAACCGTCTGTTGTTTAACATCCTTAACAGTGAGCAGTGACCTTGGTCTGTACACCGTGTATGGAACAAGTCTGGGTCACTAGACGGTGCAGGTTTTTGTGCTCAGGTTGATCGTACCACTTCTTAGCCATAACATATATGCAGCTGCCAATACCTGAAAGACGAGTCCTTTAATATTATAGAGCAGCATGTTTTACATACATTCGAAACGAAGAGCTGTTGCAGGAGAGAGCCTAGCTGATCCTGTGATGTGATTCCACTAAGCTGATCCATAAGGTATGGGGTCCCCCATGCAAGCCTAAGAGACCTTCTATTAGTCTAATAATAACTTATTAGTTGCTAGAGAAAGGAGGGTGGGTGTCTTCCACTGTCATTATTATTATGATTGCTCCTTTCATTTTCTATGGTATTGTAATAATGCTGATGGTTTTGATCTTAACCATTTGTCTGCTTGTGTTAGCCAAAGTACTGCATCTTAGGACGCGAGGTTTATAAAATAAACTCTTTAAACTTTACTGTGTCTTTGTTATTCTGTTGTGGACTGATATATAGATACAAACAGGTATTTCGGATTCCCACCACTCCTGAGAATATCTAAGTCGCTTGTTCTGGGTTGTCTATACATTGGGACCGCCGAGCTAAATCTCGGATAACGAATGGGACACTTAGCTAGTCGGATAGGGGTACTTGGTTCTGAGGGGAGTTTCTGGTACACCACAATTCTCTGAGGTCCTGGTTTCCTGCGCATAGTTCTGTGCATAAGCAGAATCCCCGCAACATGGCGCACCTAACGTTTGGTCTATTGATCTGAAAACGCCTTAGTAATGCTTTTATTAGTCCACAACGCCCTCACTCTAGTTTCCGGTAACGTGAGTGACGGCTTAACCTACCTAGGTTTCGGCTAAAGGTTCTTTCAAGCTTGATAATTAAAAGGGTTTTCTTTTTCTGAACCCCATTGCTACTGTAGAAATCGTTGTTACTCTTCTAAGTGTCTTGATGGCGATCAACGTTGCCGCGCATAGTCGGGTTCCCCTGACCGCACATCTGCGAGTTTATGGGGTTCCTGATGACGGGTTGGCTGTTATCTTTGTGGTAGGGGCTGATGCAGCGTTCCCTTATGAGTTGTTTTACTCTTGGGTGACGTTCGATGCAATAGATGCGAACGATAATTTGTTCCACGAATATACTGCTACAGCGATGCCTGCAGCCTATGCCCCGTATCAGACACTTGAAATTCCTCTCACTGCCTGGCAGCATAACATTTGGTTTAATGGCGCCCTTCCCCATGTGGTAGCACCGGCGAGAATGGGCCCATTGTCTATTGCAGGGGCCACATGGCCGGTGCTAGCCGGTTACACGCCACATCCCCGCTACATGACTGTGGCGGTGGCGGAGTTACGTGTGCTGCACACTGCCCTGATTACGGTCCATAGGGCATTAGTGCAGTACGTGTCTCGCAATGTGCAGGTGGGGGCACCTGCAGTTGCGGGCCAGACGACTGCCCACCACGCGGTGGCCATTAGTCCAGTAATGGTTAATGCGGTTGTCGGCAAGCGCCCCCAGAATAAGGATGAATTTCCTTACTGGCTTGCTGAAACGTTTGATCAACTAGAAGCCGTGTTTCCGCATACTTCTCCTGTGGATAAACACAGGATACTCACTATTACGCTACCGAAGGACCTGGTCCCTGATATTGTCGATTGTGACAATTGGGGCAAGGTCTTTGCTGCGACCTATGCGAAGTGCTATGGCACTCCGTCTATGTCCGTACTACCATCCGTCATCAAGAAAGTCCAGGACAATCATGGTGCGGAAGCAGCCATTGAGTTGGGAATGAGGCTTGTCGACAGCTTCGATGTGGTTTGTTCCATGGTTATGGGCAACCTCAAAGGAGATGCCATGCAGTTCCAAGTGGCCCTTGTGGATCCGGCCGACAGGCCAAAGGAATTCGCTAAAATTATTGCGAAAGCCTACGGAATGGTGGGGCGTAGCGCCTTGGGTGTTAAACCCACCGTTATCATTCCTACGGTAGTACAGGAGACTAAAGTGAGTTCGTCTACTAAAGACGAAAAGCCCAACTTTCCAAAACAGAGTTGGCGATCAAAGAAACAGGGGAAGCAGCAGGAGAAGCGGAGGTCTCGTTCTGCATCGCCGGTACAGGTTAAAACTGAACGCACTTATGATTTGCGCGATCGTTTTAATATTAAGTCACCTGATAGATTTCAGGTTCCTGAACAACGCTCTCCTCATTCTTCACAGGAAACATCGGCTTTTCAATCCGGCGGCGGAGATCGTGGGAAAGGAAAGGGTGCTCAAGGTCGTGAGCAGCCCCGTCAGAGTGACGGTAAAGGCAAGCAGGACGAATCTGCACGTCAGAGACCCCCGTTTCAGAAGAAAAAAGTTGCTGCTCTAACTGCGAGATATGCCTCAGATGGTACGGACACAGCTTCAGAACCAGACATGGGCGCTAACGCTGCTAGACAGTGCGGCGGAAGTTACAGTAGTGCGACAAGCGCTGTGTCCGTATCTGGCGGCGACAGCAACTGATACCTATGTAAGTGTTGAAACTGCTGATATTCGCGTAGCTCCCCCTGAACGAATGTTTGAAATTGTCCTTTTAATTGAGGGTGACATACAACGTAAAATTAAGGTGGTCTTTTGGGATAATCTAACCTCCACCTATGATATACTTTTGGCGGAGGCAGATTGGCCCCCGGCTTTCGTTTTAGAGGCTCCTAGAGGGGAGACAGTAATCCTTCCGTCCTTTGGGCACACAGTGGCAACGGAACATTCTAACAGGTTAGCCGGGGAGTGGGCGCAGGTGCTCGCGCCTGCGTTGTATCGTACTCAGGTAGGTTGGGATAAATTTTCTCCCAACCATACGATTCCGTTGCGGTCAGAACCCCAGCCACAACCCCAATATCCCATGCGTCGTGAGGCGAGGTCTCACGTCGCGGCAATCCTTGAACAATTGGAATATCAGGGAGTAATTGAAACATGTGTGTCACCCATGAATAATCCTTTATTCACTGTGATGAAGCCTGACAGGTCGTACCGCCTGGTTTTGGATTACCGGCACTTAAATTTGCATTGCCGGACATGCGCGGTACAGAATACTCATAGTTCGGCTCTCGTCGATAGTCTCGTGAGAAAACGGTTTAAAACCACACTTGACATTTCCAATGGCTTTTACAGCCATAATCTGTCCCCTCATAGCTATGAGTGGACAGCGTTTACCTCGGGTGGCAAACAAAAGAAGTTTAAAAGGCTCCCGATGGGCTATAAGAACAGCCCCGGGGTCTTTGCTGCTCGTGTGGTCTCTCTGTTGGAGATGGTAGACCCGGAGGCATACTCGTACATAGATGACATCTACTTGACGGACGACGAGTTGCTTCCACACCTTGCTCGCGTGGATAAAATAATAACTATGTTTGCTGACTTCGGTTACAAATTCAACTTTGCGAAGTCCCACATTGCCGAGTTCACAGTGTTGTTCTTGGGGTACAAACTCAATAATGAGGGCCGAGGCTTGGCTCCGCAGTTCCTTGAGAAATGCGCACGCCTGAGTACTCCGACGACACTGAAGAAATTACAATCCTTGCTGGGCTTTCTGAATTTCGGTCGTACCTACATTCCTGATTATACCCAGCGTATCAAGTCGCTTTATGCCTTGGTACAACCTACTTTTACCAAATCAAGCTGGCTGCCAGAGCACTCTGCTGCATTGCAAACTTTGCAGTCTGATCTTCTTGCTTCAAAATTCTTACAAACTTGTGATAACCACACTAACCTGGTCATTAGAATCGTACCGGGTGCAGTGGGTTTCACTTACTTAACGTTCAATGAGGGCGATACAGTCCCCATTGCTTACAAATCTCATCTGTACACTACGGCTGAGCTGCGATTTTCCACTGTCGAAAAAGTACTGACAGCAGTTCAGATGGCGATCCTGAAAGAATGAGCGCTATCGCAAGGGAAACGCATGCTGGTGGTAACACCGTACCCTGCCCTTGAGGCGGTCACTAAAGCCAGTGTGCCAAATTCAAAAGCTTTGCATCCAAGGTGGATACAATGGGCTACCTCCTTGACATCGCCTGACGTCACATATATCTTTGACGCGGCATTACAGACACAGAAGTTCTTGGAGTATGAATTCGTTCATCCGGCTCCTCTGACTTTGCGCTCGCTCGAGGAGTACCATTGTGTCATCGGCGCAACCCGCTACTGGATCAAAGCACGCCTATTCAGCCGCTTGCGCAATTGTCGTAGGTACTTTCGTGAACGGAGAGTTCCAATCTGATGTCGTGCACACGCAGTCATTGGGTGATTGTACCGCGCAGTTAGCTGAGCTTAGGGCTCTGGTGCTTGCACTGGAGTTTGCTGATCATAGAGTCACTACTCTTATAGTGAGTGACTCATACTATTGTGTTCAATCTTACAACGAAAATCTACATTTTTGGAATCAAAATGAATTTCGTGATTCCAAAGGTAGTACAATAAAGCATAAAACCCTTGTAGTCGATGTTTCTTTAATAAAAAGAGTTATAAAAAATAAAAAATAAAGCATAAAACGCTTTGGGTTCGAGTGGCAGAACTTAAAGAACGTCTGCCCCTCGTGAATGTAATTCACACTCTTGGTCACCAACGTGTTGGTGTCCATGCTGTCGGTAACAGTTTGGCTGACGAGGCAGCAAAAACAGCAGTGGCGACATATTTAGTAGCAGCAGTTACAAGGTCCACAACTAAGATTGATGATGACATCTTGGCAGCTATTGCTGCGACAGAGATAGGGAAAGGCTTTCCTAAAGGTTTCCCTTCTCGTTACCATTATAACTTAAGTCCTGATAACGTCCCTTTAGTGAGGATTAATGACGTTGGTGACAGATTGATTCCCAACGCGGACTGCAGACCAGCTCTGATATCAGCTGCCCACGAAGGTGTTGCATCTGCGCATGCCGGAGTTTCGGCTACTGTATCTCTTTTACAGCAACGTTACTGGTGGTACGGTTTGTACAAACAAGCGCGGGCTTAAGTCCTTATCTGTGACATTTGCCAGCAGATCAAACCTTCTTCTGCCGCGCGTCCACCACAAACGCAGCTGTTTATATCTAATCAACCACTTGCGTGTGTTTATTTAGATCACTGCAGTCCTTTTTCCTCTGACACTGCGTACAAGTACATCTTGGTTGCGGTGGATTCGTGCACACGTTTTCTATGGGTGTGGCCGCAAAGGAGTGCTGATGCACGGACTGTCATCAAGAATTTGCGTGTCTTTATAGGGAGTTTTGCATGTGGTACCCTTCATTCTGACCAGGGCCCTGCGTTTGCCTCTAGGGCATACAAAGAAGCCATGAGAAGTTTGGGGGTCCAAGTCAAATTTTCGTCTCCATACTGGCCTGAGGGCAATAGTGTTGTGGAGCGAATGAACCGTGACCTAAAGCAATCTTTGACAGCACGGGTTTTAGGTACAGGCCGAAGCTGGCTTACCCACTTGTATGACGTACAGCGTGCACTTAATAATCTCCCTAGAAGGTCTCTGGGTGGGCGGACCCCATACATGATGCTCTTTGGAGTACGAATGTTTGTCCCGGACCTTGAGGGTCTAGACATGGCGGCGGCAGCCGCGCCTTTTGACCTAGATGATCACTGTGCTGTATTGCAGACTCTTCAAGAAGCCAGAGACACTCTAGCAAAGGAACACGTGCCCTCTACATCTGAAGCTGAGCTCCTGATTCCGGTAGTCGGCTGGCTACCTCGAGTTGGTGACCTCTTCCGTGAGAAGGTGGAGAACAAGAAGGAGTTTGGCCCCTCTTATCGTGCACCGGTCCCGGTGCTTGGAGTCGTGGGTACACGTACAGTCATTTTACCTCCACTTCCTGGTCGCAAGGATAACAGGTACATCTCGATTGACAATGTCAAGCTACAGCGGGTGGCCGATTCTCCATAGTATGACACCTTCAGTTTCTTGCCCTTCTACACTGCGAAATTCTTTTGTGTTGCCGCCCTCTAACATCATGCCTGAAGTTGCCGTTGAGATGCATGCAGTTACTGTTCCTTCTATACCGCCTACTGCTGGTGGTTTGCCTGATGATCCTGAGTATGCTTATCCTGCTGGAGTCCCGTTGCCTCTTTTACATTCAACAGCGATTAACCAGTCACGTTCTTCCTTTGACTCTAAATCAATGACTTCCGCTGCCCCTTCCAAAATTTCTATATTTTTTGCCTGGTTCAAGAGACAATTTTTAGTGGCACCATGGACTTACATCTGGCTGGTGCTAATATGTATCTTTTTGTTCATGACAATTGGCTTTGTGGTAGTGTTTTTTCAACTTATTAATGGACACTACCTGAATGAACGATCTGCAATTCGATTAATTGATGTAACTTTGGCCCCCATTCCTCATCGCACATAATGAAAAGGGACCAGACCTTTGTGAACATTACTGCCTGGCCTGTGCCTGATGTGATAGCTTGGGATGCTGTTAAATTTCAAATTCATGGACCTACTGAAGTGATTAATGTGCCTAATGTCTTTCGTGTTTCTATGGGTGATGTGGTTAAACAGAACATCCGATCGGATGATTGGGATGTACAAGCAATTGAGGCACTGTTTTCTGATTTGAAATATTATGCTGCATTTGATGCTGAAGATTTATTTTTAAATACTGCAAATTATGGTGAACAATTTTGCTATCAACATTATGGCACACATTTCCTACACAGAGCAAATACTGTTAATTACACACAATGGGAACACTGTCCTGCCCCTGTGTCTGGCAGCTCTGCCACGTTAGTGAACAAGTTCACATATTTTTCGGATTTTAGTATGTCTAATCCGACCTCGTATTATTTTAAGGTGGCGGCTGAAACCGCCTCAAAGGTTAGATTGACACATACCAAATTGTTATATTCTAAGTCCTTTATGGACGAATTGGCTGTTGAAAGTTATGACCTATGGAAAGCTACTATCGATCTTAAATCGGTTTGGGGAACTAAACCGTGGCAGGTATAGGGGACAGAAGCTTTGCATCGTGCCTGTCTTATCCCAAACCATATTTTATTTTTGAACTCATCTATTTTTCAGACCACCTGTTTTGGATTGGCTATGTCTAAAAAATTGAATTCCCCCTCGATCCCGGTGTTGTAAATTGAAACAACGATGTGATTAAGCATTTACTAAAGACATGAATTCTCTCTCCTTAAACATGCTTCTTACGTTATGTTGACTAAAGTCTGGACTCCATTTTGTATTGTCCTGTCTCCACGTGCTCAACACGAGAGAAGTCCTATCTTCGTGTTAGTTGCTCTTGCAATCTGCCTAGTAACAGTCTATAAATAGCTCCTTTGTCCGTCTGGCGCATGCCCAGACTTGACCACATCTGTTATCAGTTAGTCCTCGCTTGACCATGTTTTCGCGGGCTCAAGGAGTATGTCAGCTCCGCCCACATATTGATTCTGTATTGAAAATGACCATAAAAGGTAACATTCTTTGCCTCATGTTGTATCCACCCACTTATGAGCCCCTCTGTTGTGTATAAAAGGGGACCGTGTACGCAAGTTCTTTGTGCTACTCTATGCAATACTGAAGAAGAGTGTTGTATGGATTGTAGGACCACCCTTAAGGGTTAATAAACTTTGTCTTTGTACTTTGCAGTTTCCCTGCCAACTTCCTTGTAGATTCCATTTGCAGGAGAGCGAACCCTTGTGTCCTGCGGGCCTAGCTGGGGCCTGTATTCATCAATTGGCGCCCGTCACGTGGGGCTCATCGGCGACTCGGATGCTCGAAGGATTGGTTGTGACGAAGGTGAGGAATTTGGCCGGGGATGTGATCACTGCCAGCGGCACTTTAGTCCTGGCATCCCGAGGTTTTCTTCCTTCCCTTCCGAGCTGACCATCTGGGTGGCGCCGGTCCTCGACTGAGACCTCTTCTGTCGGTCCTGCCGTGACAGCCGTTTGGGCGAATTTTGGAGCTTGGCAGTTGGAATCTGGACTCTTGATTGGTAAGAACCGTTGTACGGTACTTGCTCCGAGTTTTTGAAGCCTGGTTTGGCTATTTGAGTTTGATTTGTGATGACCGGTCATATCTTGTATTGGTTATTGTGAGAATATATGCGTTGCAACACATATAGGCAGGTAATGTGGAGATATTTCTCTGGAGCTGTGTAACTTTGAACGGCGCAACGTTTAAGTGCCATTTTTGATAATACTGCATATTTTGCATTATTCTTGAGCATGCCTGCTTTTAGCGCACTCCGTAAGTGGTGCTGCTGTTTTGGAAACCGGTTAAACCTCGAGGAATCTGCTCCACCTCCCCCAGAGGGGACTCCTAATAGGGATATGTATGTGAAGTATGGTCTTTCCTCTATAATGTAGAGCACTGTATGGAGGAAATACACCAAGAAGGATCCTGAGTTGCGCTGGCCTTTGTATGGATCATTTGATATGCGTAAGATTGAGTATGTGGAACAGTGTATGTGTAAACGGCGTGCTCGTCAAGACATGTTTGAATGTGTGCGATTATGGGTGAAGGAAGTGCGTGAGCGAGAGAAGCGTGAGAAAGCGCTGTTTGATAAAGAGCAACGGAAGAATGATCATGTGCGAGCACAGGAAGCGAAGCGTCGGGAGGAAAGAGAACAAACGGAGAGGCAGGAGAAAGAGCGCAGGTTGCAAGTCTCGGGTCAATATGCTGTTCGTCAACCACTTTATCCTGTCCTTAATAACCCTGACGATGATTTTTATTTATTAGATCGCTCTCCGCCTCCTTATGTTGGCGCGTCCGCCCCGAGATCGCAGGATTCTGGATCGGCGTCGGGTAAGGTAGACACGCGGTCCATGTTACCGGCTGACCGAATGGGTGAGCTTCGGCAAGTTTCCTATCGGGCACTTAAGGGCAAGTTATCCCTCGCTGACTTGTTGGACTCTTGGGAAACGTGGCAGGATAGAGAGAAGTTGTACTTTTTGGGCCACTTTTCAGAAGAAGTGATTACTGCCTTTCGGAAATATTCCAACGTTTTTGAGCCTGATGATGTGGTATCAGATGCTAAAGCATTGCATAATGGTGTTTTTTCTCCCTCTAAGGCGCCTGATGCGGCTCGACGGCTGTTTGCATTACGAGACGAAGCGGATGACCTTAAAAAGAGGGCGCGCCAAAAAGCGGAGGAGGAAAGGCAGTCGGATTCGCGTACTGGTGATGGCCACTCACCCACCTCCCACTCAGATAAGAACGAACTAGTGCATGCTAAACCAATGCGAGAGGCGGCACCCTTGTATGTTCCCCCTAAGGGAGCGGGAACTAGTGCGGACATTACCTCCGCTGATGCTAAGGGATATTTTGTGTACAATTGGGTTTATACTCCTTGGCATAGGGCTGATGTTATGGCGTTAAAAAATGCATTGCCTGATCCCCGCAAGAATCCAGCGGCTTTTTATGAAGAAGTCGAGGGGGCCTTGAATTCTTGTACTATGACCTTAGCGGATATAGATCTGTTCTTTGGGCTTATTTTACCACCGGATATGTGGCGATCCGTGCGGAAGGTGGACGATGTTGCCGCTTTTAAGGCTCAGTGGTCTCAACTTGAGGATGAGGATAGGGAGAGGAAGCCCGCGCAGAAGCCACGTCAGATTATCTTAGATCTCCCTACTGCTATTCTGACTAAGTTGAAAACACTCATTCCCCCTAAAAAGATTGACTGGAATATGTTAGCATCATGTAAGCAGAAAGTCGATGAATCAGTTGCAGATTTCTTTACGCGCTTTGAGGCGACGTTTCATGATTTTAGTGGTCAGTCACTTATGGATGATACGGGTCGACACCTCTTTGCTGATAAATATGTGGCGAATTTATTACCGGCAATAGCGGCCCGCCTGAAAGCGAGTGAAAGTTCTTGGTCCACCGCGTCCCCGACAGCCCTCCTGACTATAGCTCAGTATTATGAGCGTCAGGAGCAAGAGGCGAAGGGGCAGGAGGAGAAGAAATCGAAAGATTTAAAAACGAAGGTGATGTTAGCGCAAGTGTATGGTCCGCCCCGGCGGGGTGTTAATAGAGGTAGGGGAGGATTTTATGGTCCTCCCTCGGGCCGATCTGATTTGAATAGGAATCAATGTGCGTATTGTAAACAATCGGGACACTGGGCCAGAGATTGCCCGGCGTTGCATGCTTCGCGTCAGGGACAGAATCAGGGTGGCCCGAGAGGTAGAGGAGGTTTCTCGAATTTTCGAGGGAATTCTAACGATCACGCTCGTTTTGACCCTGCCGGGCAGCAACGAGTTAGGTCTAATGTTTTCGATCGACAAAACCAGTATCAAGTGTCGGGGATTGACCGCTCTGGGTACCATGACTCCCAGCATGCATAGGAATGCGTTGGATGGGGGTTGGAATCAGTTGAGGTGCCGGTTGATCAGAAGGGTCCTTACGTATCAGCTGAGGTTTTGGGTTCTACTGATCAGTTCCTAGTGGATACAGGAGCGACTCGTAGTGCGCTGTCTAAACAATTGGTTCCGAGGGCTCCCCCATCTGGCTTAATGGTTACATCGGTAGGGTTTGACGGTACACTCTCCCGAAGCCCTCTTTCGCGGCCCCTCACATTTCAGATTGATTCTTTTTCTGCACCCTGCCCGTTTTTGCTTGCCCCGAACACGCCGGACAACATTATGGGTCTTGATATGCTAAAGCACTTCAGAGCTACGATCCGCTGCTCCCCCGCTGGTGTGCGTGTGATATTAAATGATAATCACCCTCGGTCTGAACGGATGTGTGTGGTTGTAGAGGATGCTGTGTTAGCGACCCTCCCTCGTACTTTGTGGGCCACTTCGGATACTGATGTGGGACAGATGGTGATTCCGCCTGTTCACATTAGTGTCCAGGAGGGGGCGGTGTTACCACGCCTCCCGCAGTATCGTATTTCCCAGGAGGGGGAGGAAGCTCTTACACAGATTGTACAGGATTTGATTAAGGTGGGAGTAGTGGAGGAAGTTCCCTACAATGTTTGTAACAGTCCGATTCTACCTATTTTGAAAAAGGATACGGATGCCAAAGTTTATCGGTTTATCATTGATTTGAGAGAAGTAAACAAGATCGTGATACCTCAATATCCAGTGGTTTCTGATATCACGACGTTGCTTACTTTGGTCCCGCCTACGGCGACCACGTTTTCGGTCATTGATTTGAAAAATGCCTTCTTTTCGATTCCTATTCATCCCGACAGCCGATACCTTTTTGGTTTCACTCTGAATAATAGGTCTTATCGATTTTGTAGAGTTTCTCAGGGCTACACAGAAAGCCCTAGCATTTACAGTCAAGCTTTGAAAAGACAATTGGACTCCTTTGTTCTGCCCGAGGGTGTCGCCCTTATTCAATATGTCGATGATATCTTGTTGGCGGCTGACACTCCGGAGTTGTGTGAGAAGAGTACGTTGGCCTTGCTTTCTTTTTTGGCATCCCACAATCACAAAGTCTCTCGGAAGAAATTGCAGTTCTGTAGACCAAAGGTGACTTATCTGGGTCACCTTTTGTCTAAGGAGGGGCGTGCACTCACACCAGATCGTATTCAAGTAATTTTGGACACGCCAGTGCCTTCCACGCAGAAGGACGTGCGTGCATTTTTGGGGCTTGTTTCTTTTTGTAGGCAATGGATATTAGGGTTTTCGCACATAGCTAAGCCATTATTAGCCCTTTTGACAAAAGACACACCTATTCCGATTCCTTGGTCAAATGAGTGTGACGCTGCCTTCCAGCAATTACGGCAGGCCCTTTGTTCAGCACCAGTGTTAGGGACCCCTGATTATACAAAACCTTTTTCGCTGTATGTGCATGAGAAAGATGGATGTGCATTATCAGTTTTAGTGCAGATGCACGGCGATAAGCAGCGCCCTTGTGCATATTTTTCGGCTGTACTTGATCCTGTTGCCCGAGCATTGCCTGGTTGTTTTCGCTCGGTTGCGGCGACAGCTGTGTCAATACGCCAAAGCGAGGGAATTGTGTTATCTCATAAGCTGTTGGTATTAGTCCCCCATGCTGTTGATGCCCTGCTTAATCAGACAAAGACGCAGCATTTGACCAGTGCCCGTTTAACGGGATATGAGCTGACGCTTTTGGCTCCTCATAATACGTTAAAGAGGTGGGTAACGTTAAATCCGGCCACATTGCTGCCATACCCCGAGACTCAGTCCGAAGCACGGAAAGCACATGATTGTATTCTTGTGACTGAGGAACAAACAAAGGGTCGTATTGATCTCCAGGATACGCCCTTTCCAGATGTAGATGGGGAACTGTGGGTGGACGGATCATGCCTGAAGCTACCAGATGGTACGACTTCAGCAGCGTATGCAATTACCACACTACAAACAATAGTGGAGACAGCACGCATACCACAGAAATCAGCTCAAGCAGCGGAACTGATAGCATTAACACGGGCATGTGAGCTCAGTACAGGATTGTGTGTGAATGTTTATACAGATAGCCGCTATGCTTTCGGAGTAGCGCACGATTTCGGCCTACTCTGGAAGGAGAGAGGGTTTCTGACGTCGCATGGAGTACAAATAATGCATGGAGAGTTAGTTCACAACCTTTTAACTGCATTGACATATCCGAGGAAAATTGCTATCATTAAATGTAGCGCCCATAGGAAAGTAGTCGATAAAGTTGGAGAAGGGAATGCGTTAGCAGACCGGGTGGCACGGGAGACTGCGATGCAGCCCGGTGCTACTGCCATGTATGTGGTGAAGTCGCAGGCAGAAAGATGGCACGATGCGAAGGAAGAGGTGCGAGAAATACAGAGGATCGCTTCTGACAAAGAACGGGAGCAATGGTCCAGTGATGGAGAATTGGATGATGAGGGTTGTTGGAGAAATAAGCAGATGGATATATGGAAGTTACCCACGGCGTTTGTACAACCTATGGTTCAGATGGCACATGGGCTAGCACATGTTGGAGCTTCCGCAATTGTAAAATTGCTTACCCAAGTCTGGGAGCATCCAGAGATTGCTAGCACGGCAAAGAGGGTGGTGCAGACTTGTATGATCTGCCTGAGGTACAACCCAGGAAAGGGTACTCGAACTCCAGCAGGAGGATTTGCGACACCTACTGCACCCTTTGAGGTTTTGCAGATGGATTATATCCAGCTTGAACGCTGTAACAATTTGAAGTATGTTCTAGTAGTGGTTTGTGCCTTCAGCAAATGGGTTGAGGCATACCCTACGAAAGACAATACTGCAATGACTACCGCCAAGATGCTGTTGAAGGAGTTCTTCCCTCGGTATGGTGTTTGTAGACTTCTGTGGAGTGATAACGGACCCCACTTTATAGCGGATGTTATAAAGTATGTTTTGAAGGGTCTGGGCATCACCCAGAAGTTTCACGCAGTGTTTCACCCTCAGTCTGCAGGATTAGTCGAGAAGTATAATGGTACACTGAAGCTCAAGATTGCTAAAATCCAAGCTTCGACATCTTTGACTTGGCCAGATGCTTTACCGCTGGCGTTATTGTCAATTAGATCGGTACCGCACTCTCGAACCGGTCTTACACCGTACGAGATTGTCTTTGGATGCCCAATGAATATTTGGGGTCCACCAAAACCTAGGACTGTGTATGATGTACCTTGTGTAATGATGAATGATTATCTGGCGCAGTTAACGGATAACTTGGTTTCTATTCATCAACAGGTCCGGGAGGCGCTCCCTGATCGGTCCACCGGTGAAGGACATAGTCTCCGGTCTGGCGATTATGTCATGGTGAAGATTTTCGACAGAACGAACAGCTTGGAGCCGAGATGGGTTGGTCCTGAGCAGGTCCTACTTGCAACGAGGACGGCTGTGCGAGTTTCCAACAGAAAGAATTGGATCCATTCTCTGCACTGTCGCAAAGTACCGCCCGGATTGGTGGAGCCTGCTGTGTTGACCGACCATCGAGAACTTCTGACTGCAGAGAAAGGCCGTGCTGGGGAACCGAATGATGCTGAGGAGCTCTTTCCGGACCACGCGACTCCTGGAGGAAAACGATATCATCTGAGGCCAAGGAAGTGAATTCTTCAGTTTTAGGACATGTTGTCAGAACGGCCCTTGGGTTAGTGAAACGGAGAGCCAATGAGGCAAGGGGGGGGATCAGCCCTGCATTAGTGTAGCGACACCCGTCTTGGCCCGTTGGTGAAGAAATCAACCGCTGCCCAAGGGGAAGAGTTCTGACAAACCTTTTAGTTTCAGGAAGATATTGATTCTTTATTCTGACATGGAGAAAAAGAAAGTCCTTTGTGCAACAGGTTTTATGCTTACAGTAGCTATTGTTGGGATAGCCACATGGTTTGTGGAGGATGTGACTCCTGCTCGAAAGTTATTTGTGTCGACTACTCCAGTGCCTGAGGAGCACTATTTTTATACATTACCGTACCAGGAGTTGAAGCATCGTCAGTCTTATTTGAATAACACTTTCATCCAGATGTTGCATCACACCCACATTGCCACGAATGCTACGAACTGTCGGATATGTGGTATGATGCCCGCTCATCAGAAGAAAGGAGGAACGCCATTTATACCTCTTCCTTTCTCCCATAATGGCTCTTGTAGAGCATGGTACACTTTGCTTTTTGCCACCTGGAAACCTACAGTAGGACGATTACTCTTCAGACTCAATAAAGAATGCCATCAGGATAAGGATGGATATCCGCAAGCGAATGGGACAATTTGGGAATGGGAAGAGTATCGACCAGACAATGAATCGATTCCTTATATTTTCACGAACACTAGAGACACTGTGGGAAAAGATCGATTTGTGATTCAAGTGGCACAAGCTCAAGCGGACCTGTGTGTCCAGAGTGTGGGTTATATTCCGGTTGGTGTTAGTGATTGCATCACTATTCTGAATATCGACGGATTGAATAACAGTACCTTCTTAGCATCCCATAATACATACTTCGTATGTGGAAATAAAGGTTATTACCGCTTGCCAGCCGGTTGGTCCGGAGTATGTTATGTGGCATTCCTATTGCCCCCTGTATTCTTGGCACCTGCATCTTATCATAAAGATTTGAAGTTGTTAAATAATGTGACTGTAAATAGATATAAACATACTCTATCAATTGATGACGTGGATCAGACTGACACTAGTCTGCAACAGTATATTGATTTTAATTTAGGATTGTTTTTCTTTGTTGGAGCTGGCCTAAATAGTAGGAAAGTTCGAAGGTTAATAAGAGTGGTAGAGGCTGTGACAAATCAAACTGCTGCTGCTCTTGGGAATCTTACGGAAGAATTACAAATCACTAGAATTGTTGCATTGCAGAATCGTATGGTGTTAGATGTTATGTTAGCTGACCGAGGTGGAGCATGTAAAATTATCGGAAGTAGTTGTTGTGTGTTCATCCATGACCACACGCCGTCAGTCTATAATGCAATCAACAGGTTGCATAAAATTGCAGCCGAAATCCATACAGAAAACGGCACCTGGTCCTTTTCTGGATGGTTTTGGGCATTGATCACCGCTTGGGGGTGGAAGGTCTTAACTGGTCTCTGTATTATTGTAGCAGTTCTGTTTTCTTGTTGCATTTGTGTTCAATGTGGTCCCTTGCTCTGTTCCTTATGTGTATCATTCTGTATTCCTGACAAGAAAGCTATTGCCAATGTCACTTATCAGAAACATTTAACTAAAGAAATAGTAGAAATGATGAAAATTGACATATATGATGATTATCCTAACAAACCGGATGTCTTCAGTAAATGCTGAAAGGGTCGTCTGTTGTAAATTGAAACAACGATGTGATTAAGCATTTACTAAAGACATGAATTCTCTCTCCTTAAACATGCTTCTTACGTTATGTTGACTAAAGTCTGGACTCCATTTTGTATTGTCCTGTCTCCACGTGCTCAACACGAGAGAAGTCCTATCTTCGTGTTAGTTGCTCTTGCAATCTGCCTAGTAACAGTCTATAAATAGCTCCTTTGTCCGTCTGGCGCATGCCCAGACTTGACCACATCTGTTATCAGTTAGTCCTCGCTTGACCATGTTTTCGCGGGCTCAAGGAGTATGTCAGCTCCGCCCACATATTGATTCTGTATTGAAAATGACCATAAAAGGTAACATTCTTTGCCTCATGTTGTATCCACCCACTTATGAGCCCCTCTGTTGTGTATAAAAGGGGACCGTGTACGCAAGTTCTTTGTGCTACTCTATGCAATACTGAAGAGTGTTGTATGGATTGTAGGACCACCCTTAAGGGTTAATAAACTTTGTCTTTGTACTTTGCAGTTTCCGTGCCAACTTCCTTGTAGATTCCATTTGCAGGAGAGCGAACCCTTGTGTCCTGCGGGCCTAGCTGGGGCCTGTATTCATCACCGGATCTGGGTGCTTATCCTAATTGGAAAAACCACACAGATCTGTCCCTTACTATGTTGCAGTCCCTTGTTTCCAACGCCACCTTTAATATTTCAGCATTAGATCCTGAGAGGTGGTTGGTATGGCAAACTGGCTCAGATTCCTGTCAACGTCGATTTCTAAACTTAACACCTGGGTATACTCAAGTTAGAGTAGATCCACGTTTTGAATCGTCACACACTGTAACTACCTACTCTGTGGGTAAGTTATGCCAATCATGGCTGCAACATTCCACATTAGCATCTGTTAAACTTCATTTATCACGTTTAAACGACAAAATAGATTTGAATGATTTTGTTAAGGGTCCTGCAATAGGCAGGTCCAAAAGATGGGTATATGCTATTTACAACGAAGTTTGGAAATTGTCGCAAATTGAGGCTGCATCCAGATTACGTGCTATTGACCAAGCCAATATGGAAAAAGTATTGGCTGTGATAGATAATAGCATTAATACCTTGTCTTCCAGAATTTATACTTTGGATAATATTGTTTCATCTGTCGTAGACATTGTGCAGAATGATTTGTCTGTATTGTATCATGGCCAGAATCAGTTGCGTTCTATTATGCAGTTTGCATGGACTTTGCAAACGTTAAAGGCAGGGAAAGTCCCGTGGGATTACATGAATGTGTCATCTTTGTTTCTCCCTTTTAACTTGACTGCGAAGCAACAGTTCACGTCCATGAAAGATGCTACTTATTCCTTACTGCACATTGAAAAATTAGAACCTTTGCCGTTCTCGATTGCTGAACAGAACTCAGCCGTGTGGCTTATCCACGGGTTGATCACGTTACCTTTTTCTCTGTTTAAGTTTAGTTCATGCATGAAACATTATGCACTTGGCAGATATGAACACCTTGGTACTGCCTTCTTACATGAAGTTTGATCGCTCCCGTTCACATATAGATGCGTCCGGGAGGGCAAGGAGGTTTACTTAAAGGGTGAGGAGTGCACTTCTGCCCCTGATCATTCTGTAGTGTGTAGACACGTACAATTACATGGTGCTTGCAATGCACACGCTCCTAATTTGGCTTGCGTCCTGAAAGGTATTCCGGTACCAGTTATAACCCCGTCGTTTAAGCTGCTTGCTAACGGTAGTTATTTGATTTTAAATAATGAAGCTTGCTATGGGATGCTAGAAGGGATATCAAAATAAGGGGGGGAAAAGAGGTTGATGGTTAGGTTCACCCTCCAGCAGTATATGTATCAAAGAACAACCTGAACTAGTCAAGTAAAAGAACCTAACCTTAGGGGGAAGGAAGGTATCAGAAGACAAATTGGTTCTGAAATACCAAATATAGAAAAAGGAAAAGATTGTCCTTTTCTTGAGTCCCCTCACTCACCAGGGTTTCCCCACGGTGACATGCTTCATCATTGGGGTCCTCCCAGTCCTCTACGGACTGAGGCGTGCTGCGACTTGCGAATTACGTAGGAGCACTAAAAAATCAGACTATGTGTAGTGCAAGTGAAAAAGTGGAGTGGAATTTAAAATTAAAATTAATCAGCTAGTGGGCCAAATAGACTTTATTAATGCTCTAAGCTGAAAAAATTAAAAATGGGGTGATATACTGAGGTCCCTAGTTATAATGAATAGGTGTACCTAGCATATTGTCTGGTCAACTAGTTTCGAGCTTCCCCAGCTCTTCGTCAGGACAACACTGGGACCAGCCCAGTGAGACAGTGCCACTCCTAGTTAACCTTAATAAGGTGCAAAATGTAAAACGCTGCAACTGTGAGGCATGCGTAACTTATAATACATACGTAATGTACGTCAGGCGAAATCTGTGGGATATAATGAGACACATATTATTTCGAAAAAAAGTAGTTTGTAAGTACTATTATCCTTAGAAATTGTGAGCACACTACACCCAAGTGGTCAATCACTTCAGTCTATGACGTGCCTCGTGGTCGTTTCTTTATAAAAAAAGGAAACAGAAGAAAGTTAAATCGCTATCTCCATGCCGGCGTTTTTGTGCTGAAAAGTGATTTGTGATTTGACATACTTAACCAACATGTCTGACATAACACGAAACACACATACACAAAACATATAGATGACAAAAAAGGGAGTTTACATACTTTTTAAAAGACATTAATATGCCTCATGGTCAACGGAGGGGCAAAGGCGGTCTAATACATCTAAAGGAAAAATGTAAAGATTGCCGTTAAAGCTGTTGAGTGCTTCGTGGTCAAAGCTCGCTCTATTCTGGAGAGAAAAACGGAAAAGATAGGAAAATGCTAGAAGGGATACCTTACATAGTGACTGTTTCACAGCGGGTAGTTTGCTGTAATAATGTCCTTTTCCCACCCCCGCATGGCCGGCTCGATGTTTCTATCTGGCCTTCGATTCCAACCTTGAAAGCAGAGTTCAACAAGATGAGCAGAATAAGGGCTCTTTTGTCTCAAAAGGAGGTCGCTTTGACTTCGTCCCGTGAAACATTTCTTCTTCACGTAGCAAACACCCGCACAGAGGTGCAGGCGCTTTTGAATACTAACCTCCCTTACATTTTGGGACCTTGATACAGACTATCTTTAATGCCTCGTCGACAACTGGCATAGTTCATTTTTTTAAAGTTGTGGGCTCCGGCCTCGTGACCTCCTTTCAAACTATTTTTGGTGTTATTTTTATTTATTATTTAATTTATTTAAAACATTTATAGAGCGCAGCTGTCACCTGGCAGGTATCCTGGCGCTGGTAGCTTACTCCTGGGTAGAAGCGATGGGTATTGATTAAGGGGGGGCGGGGGTGGAAGGCTGGGGGAAGAGCCATGTTTTTATTCGTTTCCTGAAAGGCAGGAGCTGTGGAATTTGGCGAATGTCGGCAGGCAGACTGTTCCAGAGCTTGGCGGCAGCTACTCTGAAAGATCTTCCCCCGATCCTGGCCTTCTTGAATCTGGGTACTTTCACAAGGCAGGCGGTCGCGGATCGTAGCGTTCTGGTAGGGATGTACCAAGAGAACAGATGTTGAAGAGGTCTTGGTCCTGAACCGTGTAGTGCCTTGAAGACCAAGCAAAGGGCCTTGAAGGCTATTCGTTGCTTCAAGGGAAGCCAATGCAACTCGGCCAAGGCAGCGGTGGCCGAGGATCTCCTGGTCCATCCAAGGGCCAGTTTGGCTGCTGCCGACTGGACTCGTTGGAGTCTGTATAACAGTATCGAAGGAGATTCAAGCAGGAGGGCGTTGCAGTAGTCGAGGCGACTCAGAATAGTGCACCTGACTATCAATGCTCGGGCTGGAGGTGGTAATAATGGCAGGATTTTGCGCATAAGGGCCGAGCAGGTGGCGACTGTTCTTGTTACCTGCGTTTCCATGCTAAGCTTGTTATTTAGCATGACGCCCAAATTGCAAACGCTGGCAACAGGTAGCGGATTGTTTGGGTTTTCCGGGGGCCAGAGCTCCGCAGGCAGAAGGCGAGGGATACGGCTCGCATTTTTTCATTCTATTTTTTCCAGCGTCTTCGGCGGTCTCCCTTTGCTTCTCGCCCTTATAGCTGGGATACTACTATTGATTTGCGTAATACGCAATGGCTGCGGTACTTGCGTACCGAGACAACATGCCCCGGCTGATCCATCTGCGTAACCAGATGCTTGAATACTATGGCACGTTACCGCTAACAACCTTAAGTGTCGCATATGGATTGTCCTTCCGGTTTCCTTTCTTTACATGTGTGCAACCTGTCTTTCACTGCCTGGATTGTCCCTTCCAATGGGCTCTGGATTTGTGCCTGTCAAACTTGGTGTCACCTGCCCCGGATTTTGATGGACTAATGGGCCCCTTAGTGGCTCATGAGTTTGCCTGTTCTGGTGTCGGGTTTATGGCCTTGGGTGCTGCGCATGGAGTCCTTGGTAATTGGGACATCGGAGAGGCCGCTATTGAATTCCTGGACCGAAGTTATATTGAAGAACCTGCCTGTTGTCCTTGTATGGTTCTGGAAGCTCCAATTATGTATGAACACGTCTGTTCTTTTCACTTGCTAAATTGGATGGCAGATACTTTTGCGGAACGCTCCAATGATTTCCTCTTGGAGGCTGTTGCAACTTATTGTGCCTATACCTTGATGGATTAAATCTTGGTCCTGGTCAACACATGGTGCATCCATCGATGTCATTCTTTTTCTCCATTTTTTTCATGGTTTTTTCCAACAAAGACATCGTTTTAGTTCTTGAAAGTTTTTTCTTTTTTTTCTTCTCGAACTTTACACTTACCTTATATGGACTTATAGTTCATGCCCTTGGTTCCGTTCTTTCTGACTTGAACTCTGCGTTCTTGATAAGTGCGCCCCTAGTGGTTAGTGGTCCGATCATGGGGGGGTGTAGTGTGGGTTAGCCACTCCCTATTTACAACGTTAAGTTAGCATAACCTTGTTAGCTGTTAGAAAGCCAGCTTGCTGCTTCTGCTGCCTTTGCATGCGACACTGTTGTTATATGTTATTCATTTTAGAAATGCTGACTCGACTTTGCTTCGCATGAGAACCGTCTGTTGTTTAACATCCTTAACAGTGAGCAGTGACCTTGGTCTGTACACCATGTATGGAACAAGTCTGGGTCACTAGACGGTGCAGGTTGTTGTGTTCAGGTTGATCGTACCACTTCTTAGCCATAACATATATGCAGCTGCCAATACCTGAAAGACGAGTCCTTTAATATTATAGAGCAGCATGTTTTACATACATTCGAAACGAAGAGCTGTTGTAGGAGAGAGCCTAGCTGATCCTGTGATCTGATTCCACTAAGCTGATCCATAAGGTATGGGGTCCCTCATGCAAGCCTAAGAGACCTTCTATTAGTCTAATAATAACTTATTAGTTGCTAGAGAAAGGAGGGTGGGTGTCTTCCACTGTCATTATTATTATGATTGCTCCTTTCATTTTCTATGGTATTCTAATAATGCTGATGGTTTTGATCTTAACCATTTGTCTGCTTGTGTTAGCCAAAGTACTGCATCTTAGGACGCGAGGTTTATAAAATAAACTCTTTAAACTTTAATGTGTCTTTGTTATTCTGTTGTGGACTGATATATAGATACAAACAGGTATTTCGGATTCCCACCACTCCTGAGAATATCTAAGTCGCTTGTTCTGGGTTGTCTATACATTGGGACCGCCGAGCTAAATCTCGGATAACGAATGGGACACTAAGCTAGTCGGATAGGGGTTCTTGGTTCTGAGGGGAGTTTCTGGTACACCACAATTCTCTGAGGTCCTGGTTTCCTGCGCATAGTTCTGTGCATAAGCAGAATCCCTGCAACACTCTCTACTACTCTACTACACTCTCTACTATTCTCTCTCTACTACTCCCCCTCTACTACTCCCCCTCTACTACTCACTCTCTACTACTCACTCTCTACTACTCACTCTCTACTGCTCTCTACTACTCACTCTCCACTACTCACTCTCTACTGCTCTCTACTACTCACTCTCCACTACTCACTCTCTACTACTCGCTCTCTACTACTCTGTACTACTCACTCTCTACTGCTCACTCTCTACTACTCTACTATTCTCTACTACTCTCTCTACTACTCCCTCTCTACTACTCCCTCTCTACTACTCCCTCTCTACTACTCACTACTACTCTCTAATACTCTCTACCACTAACTGCTACTCTACTACTCACTCTCTACTACTCTCTCTCTACTACTCTCTCTCTACTACTCTCTCTCTACTATTCACTCTACTACTCTCTCTCTACTACTCACTCTCTACTACTCTCTACTACTCACTCTACTATTCTCTACTACTCTCTCTCCACTACTCACTCTCTACTACTCACTCTCTACTACTCACTCTACTACTCACTCTCTACTACTCTCTACTACTCACTCTCCACTACTCACTCTCTACGACTCTCAACTACTCACTCTACTACTCACTCTACTACTCACTCTCTACTAGTGTACTACTCTCTACTACTCACTCTCTACTACTCACTCTCTACTACTCACTCTCTACTATTCACTCTCTACTACTCACTCTCTACTACTCTCTCTCTACTACACTCTCTACTACTCGCTCTCTACTACTCTACTACTCACTCTACTACTCACTCTCTACTACTCCCTACTACTCACTCTCTACTACTCACTCTCTAATACTCATGCTCTACTACTCTACTACTCTCTACTACTCTCTACTACTCACTCTCTACTATTCACTCTCTACTATTCACTCTCTACTAATCTCTCTCTACTACACTGTCTACTACTCGCTCTCTACTACTCTCTACTACTCCCTACTACTCACGCTACTACTCACTCTCTACTACTCACTCTCTACTACTCCACTACTCTCTACTACTCACTCTCTACTACTCACTCTCTACTATTCTCTCTACTACTCACTCTACTACTCTCTACTACTCACTCTCTACTACTCACTCTCTACTACTCTCTACTACACTCTCTACTACTCGCTCTCTACTACTCTCTCTACTACTCACTCTATTACTCACTCTCTACTACTCACTCTCTACTACTCCACTACTCTCTACTACTCCACTACTCTCTACTACTCACTCTCTACTACTCTCTCTCTACTAGTCACTCTCTATTACTCACTCTCTACTACTCTCTACTACTCACTCTCTATTACTCTCTCTCTACTACTCTCTCTCTACTACTCTCTCTCTACTACTCTCTCTACTACTCTCTCTGCTACTCACTCTCTACTACTCACTCTCCACTACTCTCTACTACTCACTCCCTACTTCTCACTTTCTACTACTCTCTACTACTCACTCTCTACTACTCACTCTCTACTACTCCACTACTCTCTACTACTCACTCTCTACTACTCACTCTCTACTATTCTCTCTACTACTCACTCTACTACTCTCTACTACTCACTCTCTACTACTCACTCTCTACTACTCTCTACTACACTCTCTACTACTCGCTCTCTACTACTCTCTCTGCTACTCACTCTATTACTCACTCTCTACTACTCACTCTCTACTACTCACTCTCTACTACTCCACTACTCTCTACTACTCCACTACTCTCTACTACTCACTCTCTACTACTCTCTCTCTACTAGTCACTCTCTATTACTCACTCTCTACTACTCTCTACTACTCACTCTCTATTACTCTCTCTCTACTACTCTCTCTCTACTACTCTCTCTCTACTACTCTCTCTACTACTCTCTCTGCTACTCACTCTCTACTACTCATTCTCCACTACTCTCTACTACTCACTCCCTACTTCTCACTTTCTACTACTCTCTACTACTCACTCTCTACTACTCTCTACTACTCTCTCTCTCTACTACTCTCTACTACACCCTACTACTCACTCTACTACTCACTCTACTCCTCACTCTCTACTACTCTCTACTACTCTCTCTCTACTACTCACTCTACTACTCTCTCTCTGCTACTCACTCTCTACTACTCACTCTCTACTACTCACTCTCTACTACCCACTCTCTACTACTCACTCTCTACTACTCCCTACTACTCACTCTGTACCACTCTCTACTACTCACTCTACAACTCACTCTCTACTACTCTCTACTACTTACTCTCTATTACCCACTCTCTATTACTCTCCACTACTCGCTCTCTACTACTTACTCTCTACTACACTCTACTACTCACTCTCTACTACTCACTCTACTACTCTCTACTACTCACTCTCTGCTACTCACTCTCTACTAGTCACTCTCTACTACTCTCTACTACTCTCTACCACTCACTCTCTACTACTCTACTACTCACTCTCTACTACTCTCTACTATTCTCTCTCTTCTACTCACTCTCTACTACTCTCTACTATTCTCTCTCTACTACTCACTCTCTACTACTCACTCTACTACTCTCTACTACTCACTCTCTACTACTCTCTCTACTACTCTCTACTACTCTCTCTCTACTACTCTCTCTCTACTACTCCCCCTCTACTACTCCCCCTCTACTACTCACTCTCTACTACTCACTCTCTACTACTCACTCTCTACTGCTCTCTACTACTCACTCTCCACTACTCACTCTCTACTACTCGCTCTCTACTACTCTGTCCTACTCACTCTCTACTGCTCACTCTCTACTACTCTACTACTCTCTACTACTCTCTCTACTACTCCCTCTCTACTACTCACTACTACTCTCTAATACTCTCTACCACTAACTGCTACTCTACTACTCACTCTCTACTACTCTCTCTCTACTACTCTCTCTCTACTACTCACTCTCTACTACTCACTCTATACTACTCACTCTACTACTCTCTCTCTACTACTCACTCTCTACTACTCTCTACTACTCACTCTACTACTCTCTACTACTCTCTACTACTCTCTACCACTCACTCTCTACTACTCTACTACTCACTCTCTACTACTCTCTACTACTCACTCTCCACTACTCACTCTCTACTACTCTCAACTAGTCACTCTACTACTCACTCTCTACTACTCCCTACTACTCTCTCTACTACTCACTCTCTACTACTCACTCTCTACTACTCCACTACTCTCTACTACTCCACTACTCTCTACTACTCACTCTCTACTACTCTACTACTCTCTCTCTACTACTCACTCTCTATTACTCACTCTCTACTACTCTCTACTACTCACTCTCTATTACTCTCTCTCTATTACTCTCTCTCTACTACTCTCTCTCTACTACTCACTCTCTACTACTCTCTACTACTCACTCCCTACTACTCCCTACTACTCTCTACTACTCACTCTCTACTACTCACTCTCTACTACTCTCTACTACTCTCTCTCTCTACTACTCTCTACTACACCCTACTACTCACTCTACTACTCTCTCTCTATTACTCTCTCCTACTCTCTACTACTCTCTCTCTACTACTCACTCTACTACTCACTCTCTACTACTCTCTCTCTGCTACTCACTCTCTACTACTCACTCTCTACTACTCTCTACTACTCACTCTCTACTACTCCCTACTACTCACTCTACTACTCACTCTCTACTACTCTCTACTACTCTCTACTACTCTCTACTACTCTCTCTCTACTACTTACTCTACTACTCACTCTCTACTACTCTCTCTCTGCTACTCACTCTCTGCTACTCACTCTCTACTACTCACTCTCTACTACTCACTCTCTACTACTCACTCTCTACTACTCCCTACTACTCACTCTCTGCTACTCACTCTCTACTAGTCACTCTCTACTACTCTCTACTACTCACTCTACTGCTCTCTACTATTCTCTCTCTTCTACTCACTCTCTACTACTCTCTACTATTCTCTCTCTACTACTCACTCTCTACTACTCACTCTACTACTCTCTACTACTCACTCTCTACAACTCTCTCTCTACTACTCACTCTCTACTACTCACTCTCTACTACTCTCTCTACTACTCTCTACTACTCACGCTCTACTACTCTCTCTACTACTCTCTACTACTCACTCTCCACTACTCACTCTCTACTACTCACTCTACTACTCACTCTCTACTGCTCTACTACTCTCTACTATTCTCTCTACTACGCTCTATCTACTACTCCCTCTCTACTACTCACTCTCTACTACTCACTCTCTACTACTCACTCTCTACTACTCACTCTCTACTACCCTCTCTCTACTACCCTCTCTCTACTATTCTCACTCTACTATTCTCACTCTACTACTCTCTACTACTCACTCTAGTACTCACTCTCTACTGCTCTCTACTACTCTCTCTCTGCTACTCACTCTCTACTACTCACTCTCTACTACTCTCTACTACTCACTCTCTACTACTCTCTACTACTCACTCTCTACTACTCTCTACTACTCACTCTACTACTCACTCTCTACTACTCTCTATTACTCTCTACTACTCACTCTCTATTACCCACTCTCTACTACACTCTACTACTCACTCTCTTCTACTCACTCTGCTACTCTACTACTCTCTACTACTCACTCTGCTACTCTCTCTACTACTCTCTACTACTCACTCTCTACTCTCTATTACTCATCCTCTACTCTCTACCTCTCTACCTCTCTCTATCTCTCTCTCTACTACTCTGTACCTCTGTACCTCTCTATCTCTACCTCTCTACCGCTACCTCTCTACCTCTACACCTCTACCTCTCTACCTCTCTCTACCTCTCTCTACCTCTCTCTACGTGCACACATATGCACATATATATGCCTATATATGCATATGCATTTATATATGTATGTATATATATATTCATACATATATAAACATATATATAATCTGCATATCTATATAAATAAAAATATAAATGCATGCATACATATACGTATATATCTCGTGTTGTTTCCATACAAGAAATACAAAAAAGCGAGGATTCTTCATATACATATATGTATACATATGCATGCTATGTACATTAAAGTTTGAAAAACACTAATAAAAGCAAAGCTAAAAGCCACCTAATTACAAACAGAATTGCTTTAACTTAAACGAGGGCGAGACCACATTTGCCATAAATTCAGAATGTTAGCACTCTAGTTGCTCATTAGATCACTGTAGTAAAGCTACTGCTTACCGGGAAAGTCTGCTACTGGTATTGAAAGTGCATGTTTCAATCTGCATGTCAGAATTTTGTAATGAAATAGAAGAGGATTTGAGAAGCCACTCAAAATGTGCCCTAATTTTTCTTTCTGCAGCACTAATCATACTTTCTATGGCAAAATGAACCCCCTCATTTGTTACTTTTTAAATTAAATGTTTTAAGAGTTACCACTTTATTCCAATCAAGATAGCTTCAGGTGTGCCATACTTTTGTCATAAGTAGGACTGTTAGCGGTCTATGTGTTCTTTAGAACACTCTGGGAAGCTGCACTAGAACACAAAGGAATCAACTGCCAGTCTCTGCCCTTGTTGGATGTACATGTTTTACTGAGAATGTCAGACTTCATTCTCACATGACTGAGAAAGATAATGTGAATTTACAGAAAATATGCTCTCAGTTTAGCTTATAGATCACCTTCCAAACCTCTGTGGGAAAAGCATGAGAAAATAGTTTTCTCTCAAACATGATTCATGATATCCCAGCAGAAGGCTTTTTCACATGGTAAAATCACCTTAGAATACTCCACAATTCCTAAAATGAGTATGGTACCATCAACAAATGATTTATAATGTAACTAAAGTCTTAAAACCTTCTATTAACTGCAATGCTTTTTAATGAGGTGCTATCATGTATATTGGTCCCAAGATGGCTGCCAGCACTTCTTGGATTAAATGCTGACAGACAATCAGATCTCACGATGAGATGTGTGGTTAGGCTCCGCCCATATATATATGATTTTACTTTTGATTTTTTTCAGGAACTACTGAATGGATTTACACCATTTAACCAAAAGGCACGAGTGTGAACCAAGGGCTTCCTTTTTTCCAAATTTGGTGTAATTCCGTTCAGCAGTTCGGGCTGTAGCTGCGATTAAAGGTTCCTATGGAAAATTGCATGGGGAAAACACGTTTTGGGACCCCCCTTTTTTCTCAGCCCCCGCTTGACGAATCACCCCGAAACATCCAGGATAGGAGCGGACCAGAGCACCTCACGAGTTTTGAAAATTTCACGAAGGTTCGTCAACCGGCGCCAAAGTTATTCCAAATAGAATGTTGCAGATTTCCTATGGATAATAGGTCCTAACTATAACTACCTACTGGCGACCTATATACATTTATTCATTTTAGGGGGTAACTCCCTCTAAACCCACCTTTATTTTTTTTTCTGTTTTGATGGTAACCCGCAAACCCTACTCCTTTTCTTTAAATCCTTAACCTCGCTTTGCTTTTACCTGCCCCTCAACCCTAGGTACTTATTACCTCCCTTTACCTCTACTAACCCCTGAACCTTAAAAAAACCCTTACCCCCTTTTACAGCTACCTACGCCTAAAACCTAAAACATCTTACCTCCCTTTACGTCTACCCAGCCGAGAAGCAAGAAATGCATGAACTCAATTTACCTCTACCCACCCCTGCACCCTGACAAACTCTTGTCTTCTTTTAATTCTACCCTCCCCAGAAACCTAAAAACCGCTACTTCTCTGTCGCTGCACACTAAAATACCCTTACTCTCCTTTGCCACTACCTACCCTTGTGACCCTAAATAAACTCATATCGCTTTGCCTCTATCTCCAACCAAACCCTAAAAAACATTTACCAGCTTTACAACTACCACTACCAACCCCTAAGCCTTAGAACCCCTTTCTTTCTTTTACCCCCTACCTTCCCGTACCTTTACCCATCCATTAATCCTTACCCATCCCTCAATCCTGAAACCGCCCCCCCCCTTTTTTAGTGACATAATAATGATGTCATCAAACAAAATACTTGTGTGGTAAAGTACAGTGTGGTAAAGTAAAGGGTGGTACTTACCTGTGAGGTAGTGTCCTGTGGGGTAAAGATAGCGTGGTAAAGACTTCATAACCTAACAATATGCTAATTACACTGGGTTCTACATTACATAAAATCTTTCACAGCATTCTGCAACTCAAAACTACATCAGTCTAATTCAGAACTGGAGTTTAAATGCCTACCTAAAGCTCAGCTCTATAAAGACATGAATCCTTCTGATCACCCACAGTACCAAGCAATCTCAGATGCAAACTTAAATAACTGACAAGCCCTTAGCTGCCCCTTCTGAATACGTTGAAACCCCTCCTTCCCCGTATCAATTACAGAACAAGAAGTTAAAGCCTTGGTCCTGTCTCACCTGAATGGAGAGAATTGTCTGCTCAACAACCTCCATGACACCACATTGTCAACCTGAAAGGAACCCTGTAGTGTGCAGTGCATCTCATCAAATACCCTAAGATTTTTAATTACAACATCCTCACACTAAAGGAACTACACTGGCTCTTTCTCCAAGCCTGCCTCATCTTCAAAACCATCTCCAGAACCTACAAGGCCATCAGAAAGAGCACCCCTACATAATAAGCAAGAAAATAACCACTGCAGGTGGAAAGTGCCACGTTAGAAGCCCAGATATATCTACACTAGAAATGAGGAAGTACAAGAATAAGACTAGGAGGCCCGACTCATTCATGTAGGCATGTATGATCTGGAACAAGATCATCATAAGAACCAGGAAAGAAAATGAAAACACGTCTCTTTGGAGAGTCATCCTCCATAACTATAGAAACCTGGCTATAAACTCAGAATTTGTAAACAACCTTTAATCGTATCCCAGGGCACACACCTACTTTTGCGCACTCTTTTGCTTCCCAGCTGGGTTTATGCTACACAAATATCTTTATATACATACATACCATAAAACGCAACAATAACTTTGGGGTAAATGTTATCTTAACAGTGCCTTCAGACTGATGCTATCAACAGCAAAAGAAAATCAAAAAGCAAGGATACTTCTGGGAGCACTTTCTATCTTTCCACAGCCCCAAGACAAATATATATTTAACAAGAATAAACGCAATGAATCTGTATAATACATTTAGGGCGACCTCAATCTTCAACAGCTTCAAAAATCTTGGTCAAACGCCAGGCTTCGTTGGCCCCACAAACAGCCACAATATCTTGGGATAACCCTATTACCCACCCACCCCACACACACAGACACATCCACAACACACACATACAAAGACCAGCATTGATTTCCAAACAATAGCAATGATCACACAAAGGCTGCCACACTCCAGTAAAGGACTGTACATATACATGTAAGAAGGCATGACACTAACCAGCTGCAATGTACGAAAGATGCCATTAAAATCAAAGATAATTGGGGTACACCAATTCTCTTGTCTCTGTGATATACACTAAAACATTGCCCTCTCTGCAGGGTCATTCCCATATTCTTTGCATTCACCCTCTTGTTTTCTGATCTCATTTTATTGGCCTTAGGACTCTGCACACTTTACCACTGTTAACTAGGACTATGGTGCTTGTGCTCTCTCCTTCAATCATGGTGAAATTGGCTTACACCCAATTGGCACATTTAATTTACTGGAGTTGGACATGTACATTTAACTTCTACATGTCCTGGTAGTGAAAAACTCTTAAATTCATTTTTCACACTGCAAGACCTACCTCTCTCATAGGATAACATCGGGTTGACCTATTACATTTATAAAGTGATAACTTTCAATTGGGAACAGGTAATAATACCCAGTTTGGTGTCTAAAGAATTGCAATTTAAAACTCTCTTTAATGGCATAGTCGGATTTTGCGTCACTCAATTCTGAAAATTCCACTTTTAGAAGGTTAAAATGTTCTTGTCCTAACCATCTGTCACATGACTGTGAGACATATCTGGCAGTTGGTTTTGTATATTACTCCTAGCTGGGAGGTAAAAGGGGAATAGGGGTTGGCTGGATGAGACATCTCTGACTTGACGGGGGCGGAGCTGTCACCTATCACACTTGCACGTCACAAAGGTTCTGCCTCAGCACACTTAGAAATGGTTTTACACCAGTCTTTTGCACCCCAGACAAGTTGGGGCCAGGGCAGGGGGGCAGGAAATTCTAAACACCTCTGGGGGTGGAAGCCTCCAGAACCTTCTCCTACTTCAGAACTGGCACAAGTGTAAATATTGGACCCTCAGTCCGAACTCTTCAGTAGGCATCTGGACCTGTGGAAGACCCAGAAGGAGGACTACTGTGCTGCTCTCCTGCAAGAATAACTGCTACTCTCCTGCCCAACAGAGTGACACCAGAGGCTAGTAGACTGGCCTCCTAATCTGAGCCTCAGGGACAGAAAAGGCTCCAAACTACTTGAACCCTGCATCTGGACCCTCTGCTATGAGTCCTGTCCCCCCCCCCCAAGTAGCGTTACTACAGTCCTGGGACCTTGTAAAAGGGCTTGAAGGTGCTCTGCCAGCCCAGCTGTGATACCTGCAGAGCAGATGCAGTGTGAAGCATCGCCTCATAGCTCCACATTGGAACTGCTGCACGATGCATCCCCAATGGAGGACATCCACAGCCCAACATCAGAAAGGCTTCATTGCTCATCTCCAACGCAGCCCAATGGAACTGCCACAGTGATGTCGAACTTCACATCCTATCATAGCCCTGCAGCTCCTTCAAACTGCCGCTGTACGACGCCTCCTCGATGCAGGACCTTGCAATGCAGCCCCTAAAAGCTCCCACCGCATGATGCATCCTTGCCGCCAGACCCCCGCACAAGCACCCATCGGTACTGCTGCTGTGCGACGCACCCTCAACCTGGGATCTCGCAACGCTTCCTAATCAGGCTTTAAGGTACTTTGCTCAGCATTCCTAACTGGGTCCTTGTATCAGGCCCATGCTCCATTGTGATCGGCCTGAACGCGTGACTTTGTCGTGGTCTGGCAGGGCCTGATAAACACAGTTGGTGCTTTCTGCTTTTAGGCACTATTTTTAAGCCTTCAAAATTACATATCTCCAGTTCAACTGATTAGATTTTTGTTATTTTGGACTCAAATTACTTATTAAATTGTATTCTCTTTTTCTAAGTTTGTCTGAGATTTTTGTTGTGTCATGTATTCACTTTATTACTGTTGGAAGTGCTGCATAAGTAATTTACACATTGCCTCTAAATTAAGCCTGCTACCAGAGTATTAAGCACAGGTTAATGTGGGGTTTGCTTATGGTGAGAATTGAAGTTACTGCTTGAATAGGGTCTCAACCCCCTCATCCAGATACCAAATTTCCTCCAGGTACCCCTACCCATTACCTGCTCTCTTCTAAGACACATAGGATAAACAGCAAAAATCAATTCCCAAAAATCGAGCACAAATCTACTCATGCTCCTGTATACTGGCAAGAGTCCGAAAATGACAGAATAAAGGATGATTATTCTGGCCTGGCCCTACCACACATCCGCTGCCCTAGACATAAACTACCAAGAGAACAAAATGCCCCCAAAAGCAAAGGTAAAGCTTAAGTCATACTCATTCACAGTGGCGGCTCCTCCGCTAAGGCAGAGGAGCATCACCCCACTGCTCACAGAGCAGTGTAAAAGAAAATAATATGATAATTACTGAAGTTATTATCATTTTATTTTTAGTCTCATCATGGGCGAGGCCGGGCTTGGCTCCCCTGACATCGGGGAGGAGTAGCGGTTGCTGTACTTTAAAGTGCGCATGACACTTTGTCTGGCCGTCTGGGGCCGACCAAAGCGTCATATGTACTTTGCATGCTCTCCAACCAGGCTGCATTGCAGCCTGGGTGGAGAACATGCCCAGGGCCCCAGCCCCTATCTGAGCATCAAATCACGGCGCTCAGACCACGACCTCTGGTGGTGGCTGCATTGCAGCACTGTGATTGGCTCAGGGGAGCCTGGGTGCTTACCAATCACAATGCTGCATTGCAGCATTGTGATTGGCTGTGGGGAACCTGGGTGCTTCTTGGAAGAGACATGACGTGGGAGAGACGGAGGAGAGATGCAGCAAGATCAGGTAAGTGGATTTACATTTTTCTTTCAACTCCCCGAGCTGTATGCAAATCAATCTTGGCAAAGCTGCCAAGTTTTCAGATCGCTTGTATGTGACATTTATATGGTTTCAATCTATCTCTGAGTGACATTCTACTTTCAAATGTGTGACACTTCGAGTGACTTTTTCTTATGGGTAAATAAAAGCAATGACCAGTATTTGAGTGTCTCTGTCTGTGAGTTTTCAGTCACTGTATTCATATATCACACAGCAATGAAAATCCGCCTAACACAAGCTAGATCTCTTGTGTAGCCAATGCATATTAGCAGTGTTAGACCTGGCATCATTGGCGTGGGTTTCCCTTGTATATTTGCCTTTGCCGCCTGTTATTTTGTTGTTTGTTTGACTTCATTTTTTGCTGGTCTAGATGCTTTGAGCGCTTTGCCACTGCTGTTCAGTGCCAGAGTGCAAGTGCTCCCTCTGTGAATTGTTGTTATGGATTGATAATTCCATGATTGGCATATTTGATTTACTGATACGTCCCTTATACAGTGCACTGTGTGTGCCCAGGGCCTGTAAATCAAATTCAGCTGGTGGGCCTGCAGCACTGATTGTGCCACCCACATGAGCAGCCTATAAATGTAACTCAGACCTGCCACGGCAGTGTCTGTGTGCAGTCTAGTACTGCCATGTCGACCTGGCAAGTTCATCCACTTGCCAGGCCCTAACCTTCCCTTTTCTTACATGTGAGTCACCCCTAAGGTAGGCCCAAGGTACCCCTGAAAGGTAGGACATGCCCTGATGTGTGTGGCATGTCCCAATAGTGAAATACTGCCAATTTTGCTTTTCGCTATTGAAAGGCTATCTGTCCCCTCAGATAGAATGGGAGTTCATTTATAACATCTTATAAATATAACTTACCATTGGTACAAGATAGGAAGATAAAGGTTAGTAATCCTGAATTGAGAATATGAAGATACATCTTTTAGTGAGGATGATTTTTACATTCTGTGTTTGAAAATACCACATTGATAAGTAGGTATTTTCTTGCTTAGCCATCTTGCGTGCCTCTGCTACGTTTGTGTATTGACTGTCTGGCTTTGGAGTGACAGGGGCTGGGGATATGCATTCTGTTCAGACAGCCACTTGGGGGGATGAGTTGTGTCCTGCCTTTCCAAGGTGAGTCAGGGCTGGGCTGAATAGACCTGGGCTGCATTTAGAATAGGGGGAGGATATTTCTTTCACACCTGAATGGGCCTGGTCTGCTTTTGACAATGCTGTCTCCATCTCCTGCCAGGAAGCTGCACCAGAGAGAACTCAACTGGTTTTGGCTGGGCAAAGAGCTTATCTGCCACTAAAGAACGCAGGAATTTGTGCTATAAAGAGTGGGGCCCAGACCCCTGAACTTTAGATTACTTACGCAATTCAAGAGGAACCTTTGCCAAGGAGAAGAGCTTGAGAAACTGAGAAGTACTGCCCCTTTACTGTGTGATGACTGGGGTTGGCCTGCAGTGTCTGTTTCTTCCAAGGAAAGGACAAGGACTTTGCTGTGTACTGTGTCCCCTGCTTGAGGAAGATCTCCAAGGGCTTGAAGTAGAGCTTGCCTCCTGTTTTTAAAGTCTCAGGGATACAAAGACTTCATCCCCAGCTCCTCTGAATTTCCTTGCTTGGAGTTCTGGCCTGCCAAGAGGTGACTGCTACTGTTCTGGGCCTCTGGAGGTTGTTTCTGCATTTGGGAGCTGGACAAGTAACACAACACAAAAAGCACGACACATGTGTACCTGTTTTCGACGCAGCGCAGAAGAAACTGACGCGGCGCCTGCCCGCGGCTGGAGAAATTACTGCACGACGCATCAAGTTCACTGATCTACAAAGGTCGAGATCACCGCACCGATTCCGACGCAGGCCCTGCTGTACTGCTGCAAGAACTAACGCATCGTGGGACCACAGCTGGAGAAACCATCGCAGCGCCGTTGCCACCACCGCAACCTCACGCATTGCACTGGGGCGCCAAGTCCACATCAATGCTGAGGCCGTAGTAAGAAACCAACGCATCACGTCCCCTTCAGTAAGGAACCTATGCATCACCGCCCCTTCCTGGCAGTAAGGACCCGACGCATCACCTCCCCTGGAGTAAGGAACCGGCACATCACCTACCCTTCGCGTAAGGAACCAACGCATCACTTTCTCTGCGGCTGTTTTATGATTTTGACGCATCCAAGATACTTTGTGTGAAGTGTTGCATCTGCAATTTGCTTTGAACAGAACTGTTTATACATCTTGGTAGTCATATTTCTATTACTGTTTTGTGGATTTTTGTCATTTTGGTCTTGTTTGGTTAAATAAAGATTACTTATTTTTCTAAACTGTCCATTTGTAGTGTTTTCACTGTATTACTGTATGTGTGCACAAGTGCTTTACACACTGCCTCTGAGATAAGCCTGTCTGCTCGTGCCAAGCTACCAAGGGGGTGAGTAGGGGTTGTTTTAGTAGTGTATCCCCCTTACCCTGACTAGGAAGGGTCCCTACTTGGACAACGGTGCAAACCATTTCCAACTAGAGACCCCCCTTTCAAACAACCAGAATAAGATTAATGAGTGAAATCAATGACTTTGTTAATAATCAGAATTGAACATGTTTCAATTCTGAAAGTATTACACTGTGAGTGAACAATAATTCTTGGCCTCTCAAAGCTATAGTGGTATTTGGAGTGTCTCAGTCACTCCTGTTCTGTCATTAACACCATTTTCCTCTGTAGTTTCTCACTATTAGCCACTTACCAGACAGCAGACTGTGGTGCACCATACTGTGCTGATTGCAAGCAGGCTGAGCCTGATGCTTGCCAGGGAAGAGACCTGCTCTTGGATTTAACTTCGAATCTGGTTGCAGTGCTGTCTCATAAGACTGCCACACCGTAAAGCCAGCTCTGCCTAGCTGTTAGCTGGTGGTGGTGTCCCGCTGGGACACATGCAGGCTCAGCTCTCTATGTCTCTCTCAACCTCAGGCCCATCAACAGGGCAAACAAAGTCAGTCACTACTGCTGGGATAGGACAGCACCCCACTACACATGTGACCAAGGGCAGGTGGGGAGTTGCTCACAACCTTCACTAGTAGTCATGCATTAGAGGTGGGTGGGCCAACAAATTAACATCGCACGCGATCCAAGGATCAGCTCTGGCTCTATTTGGCTGTGCTCGAGTTGAGCCTTGAAAATATTTGGTAGGTAAATTATGCAATAGACATCATGTTAGAATATGATACAATCTCCTCACAAATAGGGATGGGTGGAACTAACCGAGTTTACTCCGATGAATTCCCTGGACTTACCTAAAAACTCAGGGCTGAGATTCAGTGGAGTTCTGTAAGCAGTGGAATTTCGGTATGTCGTGCTGATTTTTTAGCAGCTGTAGCTTGTTCAGCGCTGTAAAATCAGCACCAATGGCACAAAGTGGCACGCCAGAGTGGGCTGCTTCTTCCTGGCACTCGAGCAGATTTTCTACTTGAGCAACAGCTTTCTCAACACGAGAGACAGATTTCTCAATGCAAGCAGTAGTGACTTGCTGCACCGCCCACGTTCAGAAATGGAGCCTAACTCTTCCTGGTGCTCGATTTTCTCACTTGAAAATGTTTTAAACAGTTTCTGTATAACCTGCAATAACTATAGTTTGCAAATAGGGGTTTTAGAGCAAATATTCACCAGGTTTTGTATTGCTGATTTTCTGTGTCTGTTTTAGAAAAGAGAGTTAACATATTATTCTGCAATAAACAAAGTTAACAGAATGTAGCAAGACTGCATCACTGCTGAAGTTTGTTGATAAATACATGCAGAGGTCCAAAGTTTTTCTCAGGTGTCCACAGCAGGTGTTGCTGAATTATGTGGTTGCTAAATACCAAGGCTGTCTATTCTCGATTCCACCACCTACCTCTTTCTTCCACTACCCTACACTTCCTGTCTCCTTATCTCACTCTTGCATATTCTTTTTCGTCACGGCTTTCACTGTTTCCACACCTTGAACATTTTCCTTCTTTCTCGCGTTTCTGACAATATCACTTTTCCTCTCATTGTATGATGATGAAAAATAAGTCTCGGTCTCCATAATGAGCGCCGGGGCTCACCACCCTCAACCGGTGGTACAAATGAAGCACTGGTTACCACACTCCCCTATGTCAGGCCCTATGTTTGGTGTATGTACGCATGTGGTATTTTTATGGCACACCCCTAGCCAAAAAAGGGAGTGCTGTACAGGGTCAAAGGCAAGCATTGAAGAAAAGGTGCTTTCATAAAACATACTTTTTGGAATGTGATGGCATTTGGTCAGCCTGAGGACGAATATTTATGCTTTTTTTATATTGCTTTACATATAATGTGGTCTTACTGTGACGTATCGGGTTACTGTATACACTTAACAACATATGCATCATCCCATGAACAAATACTTCACTTTATATTTATGTACCACATCAGTGGTAGCAATGTGCTAGGTAAAAGATAAAAACAATATTAACATATACCGAACTCATTAATGTTGTAGACAACCAAATGGTTGTGGGGGTAGGATTGTGTGGACTAGGAAAAGGAAATAAATTAAAACAAACTGTTCTTGCTAGATAAAAGAGTAGGGGCACAATATGAAGTTCTCTCTGAACAACCACAGACAGGTGGAGGAAACAAAACAGTCTGTGGGAGGACCTCACAATCTTAATGAAACAAACCTTGTCACGAGCATCATGGTGAACATAGATCAGAAAAACAGAGGGAGGACTAAAGGAACAGAACCTTAAGTCTCAAGGCAGCCACCTACTAACTAAAAGATAAACAGAAAACAGGTTTCTGCTTTTATAGGAAGAATCATCTCAGACTGTTGAAGATTTATTGCATAACTTCAGGAAATGGGGTTATAGGTTGAAGGCAGATGGCTTAAACTCAGGCACGGGCCACAATCCTTGTCAGGATGAACCACAAAAGTCACTACATTAACCTGTGGTAACCTGTGGTTAACCCTCTGGTAACTTGGCAGAAAGCAGTCAGGTTTAACTTAGAATCACTTGTGAAAAGTATGTATGCAGCACACAAACAGTAATTAAGTAATAACACAAAACAACAAAAATTCACTAGAGTTAAGAATATTTTAAATTTTTGTGTGAAATCTAGAGCCTAAAAGATCAATGAAACTACCGTGGGAATCTGGTCGCGGGAGACCAGGGCAAAGTCAAAGGTTAAGACCAATTGCAATGGGGTATGGCTCAAATACAAAAGGTAATTTGGGCCCGTCTCAGCTTACCTTCTGACTTAGAAGAAATTTCAAGAACACGTTCTGGAGAAGGTAGAGTCTCAGTGGGACAAGGCAGCAGGCTGTAGTCGAGAGAAGTTCGGTGATGAGAGGGAGCCTCTGGAAGAAGTCTCTGTGAAGCTGTCAACAATAGTGTGCAAAGCTCCAAGCGGGAACAGCTGGATGGTAAGGCCGAGCTGGTCATCGCTGTCGATGGGGTGCTGGTCATCGTCAAGCCCTGTGAAGATTTCTACCTTCAGACTTAAAAGATTTTCTAGAGTTCAGATTCACCCACTGGAAAGAGGACGCAGGCTGTAGTCAAATCCCCTTACAGGAGATCCTGTGAAGAGGATTTGCTGCTGTGGAGTAGAATATAGTGGGATCTGTGCGAAGTCAATCCCACCAGTGTTGCACCTTCGGTGGATTGGCTGCAGGTAGTTCTCGGTCTCCTGTTGGGTCTCAGAACAGTTTTTTGTTCAATTTTGGGATTCTGGCAGGAGGAGGCCACTCCAGCATGACACTAAGGGTCTACGGCCTGTGTGAGCAACACTTACTTCAAACAGTAGGGCAGGAAGGCAGTCCTTTTAGCAGCAGGGCAGTACTTTCCCTGAATTTTCCACAGGTCCAGGAGTATACTGAGGAGTGGTTCGTTCTGGAGGTTCAATACTTATACCTTGTACCAGCATTTGTGTGTAGGGGGACTTCCAGCCCAACCCATACTTGTGGTTCTGGGAAGTGCTTCCCTTTCCTTGTCAAGGCTTCAAACTGCCTGGGCTGACAGAGGCTGGTGCCAGGTTCCTTGGTGGGTGCTGGAGGCACAGCCCTTTGAAGTGTAAATGAGGCAGGATAGAGCTCTGCTCCAGCCATCCTGGTAACATGGCCCATCCTGCCCACAGCTAGTCCCCTTTATGGCACTCTCTGGGAAGACTAAACAAACCACAACAGTAGAGCCATTCATAGTCATGTGACCCAGGATACTGGCAGAAGGCACAAATTGTTAGGACAAGAAAATGCCAACTTTCTAAGCGTGGCATTTTCAGAATTGTGATTTATAATCCTACTTGTAATTTAAGAGGATTTTAAATTACTGGTCATGTGAGTCTAAACAGCATATATTTTTCCGTTCCCAATCTAACGTTAGCACTTATTCAATGTACTAAGGTTAGCCAATGAGAGAAATAGACATTACAACAGTTTTTCAATGCTAGGACATGTAAAAATTAAACCCACATATCCTACACTTTACATACCATGTACTTTGCACTATGACCCTTTAGGACCTAACTTAGAGGTGACGTAATAGTATTATAAAGGAAGATTTAGGTGTGGTAAAAGGTTCACTTTGTCAGGTCGAAATGGCAGTTTAAATTGCATTACAGGCTTCAATTGTGGACCTGGGGAATGTTTTAAAGTGCTACTTTAGGGTGTGGCATGAGTGCTACAGGCCCACTAGTGGCATTTAATTTACAGGCCTTGGGTTCATAGAATACCATATACTAGGGACTTCTAAGTAAAGTGAATGTGCCACTCATTTATAGGCCCATTTTACCATGTTTTGAAGAAAGATCACCAGCACTTTAGCACTGGTTAATAGTGGTAAAATGGAAGAGTCCCAAAGCTAACAAAAACAAATTCAGCAAAGCAGGAGGTATGGAGGCAAAACAATTGAGGGAATATCATGCCAAGGTTGTCAGGTCTAACAATAACCTACTTGAAACTGCAATGGCAAGAGACCTAATTAAAGTAAACACGTATGGACATTAATTGCCATTATAACAAAATATTATACAAAGTCTGTGTAATTTGACTAGTGTTACAAAGTAATGGAGCTGCCGAATAGATTAGATTATAACTAGTTACCCTCCTCATGCACATAATGACAGAGAGGTGGGAATATATAATGTGTCCACCAATATCTAGAAAGCTGCTGTAGGCCCTGTCTGTAAGCAGAAAGATTATAAAACATCCATAAGTCACTCCATTGGCATAACGTAGGCCCCTGCAGCTCCTGCGGCAGAGTTGACATTGAAATTAACCCACATTGCACCCACATACATTGATAGTAACGCAACCATTCAAAGAGCAGCTGAAAAAAAGTTGCAATCTGTACACAAGACCAAGACCGGTTTCTGATAGAAATATATGGACTACAGCAATATGAGAAAGAGACAAAGGGAAATTACAACCAAGGTTATTCTGGCATGACCTTGGCACACATATTAGGAACTGAAAAAGATGACCTAAAAGTTGAGGATGTGTCTGGGTGCTTGTTATATCCTGGCTTGGTATTTATTTATGTGATCTCCTACTCAGCCTGTGGAATGTTCATTCTATGAGGTATCACAGAATGTTGAGAGCCAGAGAGTCAGTTGGGAAGGGCTGAGCAAGAGACCAGCTGCTCCTGGTGGGGTTTACCATGGGCCTACTATTGGTCTCTGTACTGGTCTTGACTACTGGCTATGGATTTATCTGGATTACCTTGAACTAACTGCCAATAAACATCTAAAGATCCTTCAAACGTCTGGACTCAGTTACTACAATTTTTGGCGACGATTTTCTTAAAGAACCTACAATTTCAACCTTGTCAAGCTTCAAGTAACCACTTCAACAAAATTCAACAGCATCTAACTGGCACCTATCTCAACTCACATTCGTAACCCCACCAGTGACCCCCATCGGTCGCCCTCAACGCATTGTGCCGGTTCAATTGGTAAACAGCTACTGCCTTTTCTTGAAGCATCTCAAGCTCCTGCTGCTGCAAGCTGCATCTCAAATGGTCTTTCTGTTTCAACTGCAGCCCAAGCGTGTTTTTTTTTTGTCTACAATGTCTCTACAAGTAACAGCAAGCGTGTGAAAAGCTCTGTTCTTCTAAAGCATCCAGCACAGAAGTCATTCTGTTCAACTGCTGCCCAACACTTCCTACAAACAAGCTCCGGTTTTCAATGTAACTCAAATATTTCTACTAACAAAATTATTTATCTGCCTGCTTAACAGTGAACTGTATGCGTTTTTCAAGCAAGCCTTCAAGCTTTATCTACAGCGTTTCAAAACAATTTTCAATTTATTCAAGTGTGCATCCAGATCCTTTCTAAGAGCCTCGATTACAGCAACCACTCACCCAGACGTAGTCGGCCTAATCACCCGGCTATTTGTCTCTCTGTGGTTTGGATTTCAAGGGGACAGTTTGACACTTAAGATCTGGCCATGCAATTTTCAACGTGAGTACTGGTACTTTGATTGAGCTTATGGCACTATTCGTTTTTTGTGAGCCTGTATTTTATATTTTATTTTAATCCCTGAGGTCATCTTCGCTACTCTACAGTTTAACGCGAGCGCATCCTTCAAATTTAAAATATATGCGCGCGTTCCTTACCTACTAGCGTCGCGTGCAAGCAGTGTGTCTTCATTTCTTCAGTTCTTTGTGACGCCCGTCATTCCGTGTCCTGTCTGCTGTCAACTCACGAATGCTCCGACGTGCCTTGAGCCTCCCAGCAGAGCGTCACTGTGCGTGCCGCCATCTTGTGGTTGGTGGCTAAAATCGTTTACATTACTTTGTGGCAATGGATCCAACGCGTGTTTTGCCAACCACGTTTTTTTTTTTATTCATGTACTTTATTGTATATTGCACTAGTGTTGAACGTTGGCTCACAGACAACCATCTCGTGCTTCGTGTCAACTTTGAAAGACTTTTCAGTTTATCAGTCCTCCTTTTCAAGTCACCGCACATGTGACCTCCTGCCCATAGACGTTCAACTGCTTCAGCGTGCCGGAAGCCACTCGGTACGGCGCGGTGTCAATCTCAAGATTTGGAGTGGAGTAGAAAGAATTCTTTGCCTCCAGCAATTTACCGGTTTATGTATGTCATTATAGACGCTATGCAGCATTTCATTCTGCAATCTCCAGCTGATGTCTGACAGAACTATGGTTGTGAAGTTTGCAGGAGGGTTATGTGACTGTTTTTTTCTACGTTTTGGCACAAAACTTGTTTGTTTTTTTGTCTTTAGTGCAAAGTGGTATTGGGTTACACTGTCATCTAGTGGCTAAGTTAATTTGGAGACGTTTAATTTTTTTTTAACAAGATGACTTTGACCACGTATGGCATTAGTAATATTTTTAGTTTGGAAAGGTTCTGCATTTTCTTTTCAAAATGTTTTTATCACGTTGGTTTTGTGCAAGGCATGTTTAACATCAGTGATATGGGTTTACTAGATTCAAGTATTATCATTATAATCAGGCACACATGTTTTTACGTCCTAGCTTCATATTGCTGCCCATATTAGGTTTGATGTTTTGAATCATATTTATGTATGCTGTTATCTTGTTCAAGCGGGATTTTTATCTAGTACACTTTACCCTTTAAGGGGAGTACGAGAACGGTTCCTGTCCCATGATTTCAATTTTCTAGTTTGTTCGCACACACATATACAGGATATACAGTTTTAGGTCGTGTCCTGTTTCTAAGCTGTACAGTTTGGGTGTCAGTCCCATCTCTATTGTGCGCAATTCAATCTTCCTCCTGGGGAGCTATGCAAGGGTGTAGCCTGTTGACAGTGCACATTTTACCCTACACAGGGTGTTCAAGTTTTTCTTTCTCACGCAGAGCTCAAGCTACCCATGCAAAGGTTACAGTTACATTCCTATTGCATAAGTGTGGGTTCCAACCCAAACATTGTCAGTTTTACCTTTTTACAGGGATTTTATGCTAAGGTTACAGTCCTTAAGCATTACCAGGGGTTTCTACCCAAATATTCCTTTGGAATATATCATGAGTACCTACTCATATATGCTGTTTTAACACAGTTACATCACTACGGTGCACGGTGTTTGTTCTTACACTTATATGTGTTTGGGGAGCACTCCCTGTTTGGTGCACAGCACGTTTTTTTTTTTCAAGTATTAGTCGTGTACGTTATTGGCCTTAGTCATCTGCTTATTTATGTATGAATCAATCTGTTTGCATTTGTTAACCATTTCTATTTCTAGGTTTTAGTGATGGATACTTACCCATATAATCTAGTTAACGTTAAAATGCTTATGCCAGCGTCTGCCAATGCCTGCGTCTTGTGCTGAAAGCCTGCCGTTATTAATTTATTTTTTATTTTTTTATACTGTCTGGGGAAGAATTGTGTATGCTCATGTATGTGTCTTGACTGCTGCCTGCTGCTGCCTGTTCTTCTTTTAACGACTAGATTTCATTTTATGCAGAGGCATGGACATTTATTTTGTGGTTGGCTCATATCAAGCATTCCTCACTTTGTTTGTATGCAGTGCTCTCACTTATGCTCAAATGGGTATCAGTCTCATTTTAGTGGTTTGTGTTTTCAAGTACTAATGGAAATTAGTTTCATGGTCTGTGGTGGGTGGTAGTCCCATCTGCATGGTTTTTATGGGTACAAGTCCCATGTGTTTGTAGTGGATGTCAGACCCATCTACTTAGTCCCAAGTGTTTGTAGGGTGTGTTAGTCCCACCTATTTCATTTTTATGGGTACTAGTCCCATGTGTTTGTTGTGGGTGATGGTCCCACCTATTAGTACCACCTATTTTGGTACAGGTCCCATGCGTTAGTAGAGAGTGGGTCACCTATCTACGTCGTTCTAATGGATATTTTATGTTAGTCCATGGTTTTGGTGAGATTGTTTTTACAGAGTGTCAAATGATTATTATGATTATCTAGTGAGTCTAGTGAGTGAAAAGTGTTCTCCACCTTCAGATGATTGGATTTTGTGTTGGATGACATTCTGTTTTTTTTGGGGTTTTTTTTTCAACATTAACATCAAGATTTTGTAATTTGCAATAAGAGGAATTGTTAATATTTCGAAGGTCCGTTAGAGAATGTGTGTTTTTTTTTAGTAAAAAAATGTTGCTCAGTGCATCTTTGTAATTAGGCTGTGGGCTAAGATGTTGTTGTTCACATTTTTCTTCTTGTAGCCAGAGTTACGCTACCACCTGGTTACATTGTATGTAAAGCCAAGCAAGGTATTTGGATAAAGTTTGTCATAGGAAAGGTTTACAGCTACAGTACAGCACAGTGCACATTATTTTTAGTAAAATGTCATGTTTAAGTTTCCCCATTCAATAGTGCACAATTTTCCCTACACAGGATATCTAAGTTTTTTTTTGATTGACACAGTGCACAAGGTGGTTCCTCATCACGAGGTATTTTACTAGGGTTTTTAGTCCCGTCACAATTGTGCACAATATTTTACTAGGGTTTTTTGTCCCGTCACAATTGTGCACATGTTTTTTTTAGTCCACAGGGTTTTTTTTTAGTAGCGTCATTATTATACATACATGGTTACCTCCACACGAGGCGACATTCAAAGGTTCTGAGTTCCGTCAACATGTTTGTTTCTAGGTGAGGTGTTTCTTATCGGTGTTTCTTGTCGGGCATTTTCCCATCTTCTATAGTGCACAACATATTTGCCTCAACAGGAGGTGTTTTTTAAATGGGTTACGTTCCCGTTTGGTGCACAACTATTGACCTCCACTATAGGTGAGTAGTATGGGTTACAGTCCCATCACTGCAGTGTACGATATCTAACCTCTACATGAGGTGTGTCGTTTTTCTCAACTGTGCACAACATTTTTAGTTTTACCTGTTAGTTCACAACAGTGCACAATATCTAACCTCTACATGAGGTGTGTCGTTTTTCTCAACGGTGCACAACATTTTTAGTTTTACCTGTTAGTTCACAACAGTGCACAATACATTTTTAGGTGGTGTGTATTGAGTTTTATGCTCATCTGTTTAGTGCATTGTGCACCTGGTCATCACCTGTTTATTTAGCTATGTTACCTTCACAGGGTATCTGGCCTGAATACCATCTGTTGTTTTGTTTGAAATTTAATGTGCTTTGTATACAAATTTTCAATTGGTATTCAACATCTACATTCTTGTTTTTGAAATTGTTATTTAATGGGAAGTGTGAGTGATTCATTTGTTTTTTTTTTCACTATTTCCTGTTATAGCCCAGTTTTCCTTGTGATTCTTTTACTCCTTTTCTTCTCCTTCTATCAGTTAGGTTTTCTTCTCCTTCTATCAGTTAGGGTCTGATATAGTTTGTCTCTTTTTATACATGCCTGGCAAGCAGGTATATCTTGGGGTAATTATTGATGTTTTATCTTTTTGTTCCTGTTATTGTGCTAGATGGGAGGATGGTCTTCTCATTTTTTGTCATCTTCATTTATGTCTTGCATCTTCTTGTGGTTTTTCTGTTTTGTTTCCATTGGTGTACAGTGTTTCCGACTTACTCTTTGTCTTTCTTCTTTACTTTATCTTTTCATTTGAAGCAATTTGTTTGTTTTATATGGAAGATAAGGGGATATGTTATATCCTGGCTTGGTATTTATTTATGTGATCTCCTACTCAGCCTGTGGAATGTTCATTCTATGAGGTATCACAGAATGTTGAGAGCCATAGAGTCAGTTGGGAAGGGCTGAGCAAGAGACCAGCTGCTCCTGGTGGGGTTTACCATGGGCCTACTATTGGTCTCTGTACTGGTCTTGACTACTGGCTATGGATTTATCTGGATTACCTTGAACTAACTGCCAATAAACATCTAAAGATCCTTCAAACGTCTGGACTCAGTTACTACAGTGCTTTAACAACCTTTCCATATTATAAGATTTCCAGAAGCCACTGTTGCAGATATCACTAAAGGTTTGGCATACAAGAGTGGCCATATTGAAAAGAACCCCATAGCACACACATCGAGTGACCGCCACAGTACCATTAACAGAACTGCAGCTAATATCTAGGCCAAAGAACCAAAACAAACCTGGTATCCTGACCAAGTACGGTTAAACCTGACACATGACTATTCCGTTTTCTTATTAAGAAGAAAGACATCTATAGAGGTAAACTGTACAGGTTTACACAGAATAGTGAGAAATAGAAAATTCAACTAAAACAGTTTTAGAGTGATCTTACTTCAAAGTGGAAACATAAAAGGACTTTAACAATGCAGTGTTTCCCCTTATTGAGGTTAGATGTTACTAAAAACATATCAATACTTGAAAAAAACACAATTAATCAAACGGTAGACAAGTAACATAAGATAAAATAAAAATGCCCATTTAACCATATAAAAAATGATTCCCTCCCATCATACTTGATAACTATTATAAGTGAAAAGTACCATTAGGATGAGAGCAAACAAGTTAACGTATTGTACCACTGAAATACAACTAGCATTAATCTAATTACCAAATAAAATATTTAAAAGCCAAAGGAATTCAATACAACTAGTTTTCAGCCCGAGAACCAAGGTATGCTGGTATCCTGTACTAAGAGCTAAGGGGGTAATTACGATGGCGGATGGACTGAGTCTGTCCGCCATTGTCACAGGAATCGGAACCGCCCGGCCATATGGCGGCGGTCCCGCACATGCAATTATAATGCGACCGCCACTGTGGCGGTCGCAGTGTGCATGTTTACCATTGCGGTGGTGCTGCTGCCTGCAGCACCCGCCGCAATTTCAAAAATGCGTGTTGTGCATTTCTCTGCACTACGTGGCAGGCTCCAGGCGGTGCCTGCAACCTGGTGCAGGGAACCGTAGGGGGCAATTTGTGCACATTTGCATTGGCCCTGCACAAGGGCGGCCTGCAACGGGCCCCCAAAGTCAATCCCTGCCAACCTTTGAATGGTGGAGGAACGGACATTCATAGGCTGGCGGAATGCAGCATCCTAATGTGGCGGACGGTGGCTGCTAGGCACCGCCACCATTCTAGGTATGCTGGCCGAGTCCAACAGGCAATCATAACGACTGCCTGTGTTGGGCCCGGGCTTTCCGTCTGCCAGCACTCTGCCTGCCATCCTTCTTTGGCGGGCGGAGATTGGCCGCACGATGTCGGTGAACCCGCCACCGGGAGGCTGCCGGTGGCGGGTTCACGGCTATCATAATGACCCCCTAAGAACCGTTCTGGCAGGCTCTTGGCTATTTGCTTATAAATAGAATAAGAAAATGGGAGCCAAAGAGTCTTAGGAGAGTACCATTAAATTGGACAAAGTCAATGCCAAAGCCAAGCAACAATGAAACCATCAGGTGGGTCCACTACCAAGAAAGGCTTGATTAAAGAAGATTTTCTTGAAGCAAATACTATCTGCAAGGGAACCAAAAGAAAACAATGACAAAGGATTGAAAACTGTTGTGTGTGCAGTACATAACCACAGGAAATAAACCCTACCAAGAATTCAAAGCCCCACAAATATGACAGAAGCATGATTTAGAAATAGTTTGAATAGTTTGGAATTACGTTTAGAGAGTGAAATGGAACTTCGGAAGCCACGCCATGGCACTGAAATGACACAGAATACCATATCCAAGTCTATGATGACAACACTGAACCACCGAGGCAACGAAGCAGTTTCATTGAGGCTCCAACACCAAGTGAATACAAAATATATTCTCAACTACGTAAATACGCTTCTACAAAGGTCTTCAAACAAAGGATGGAAAGAAGAGATTGATAACATCAATCATGTTATAGCACAGTCCCCCCTAATTCTTCATCGATTAAATGAATCGCCTTCACAAGCCTGCGCGCCTTGACAATATAGGGCCAATGTTGTTTGAAACACCTTTAAAACATAAACCACCTAACTAAGATTAAAATAAACAGGAAGAAGGGATAAATACACGGTTCCAACAACTACACAGAAAAAAACATAAAACAAAGGACCAGCCCAACACAAAAATCCTCAGGAGACAGAATCACAAAAAGGATTAACCAGAAACCTCAATGAGTGCAAGAAAAGCAAATCTATGACACCTTTCGCAGAGAAACAACCAACAAAAAACACAGGTAAGAGCCAGATCAGAACTCAATCCAGACTGACCCTACCAACCTGAGACTGTGGAAACTGAAAGAGTAAACCGCTCGGTGCAACAGCAACATCAGCACGACCCCATACCATACATCTGTGGTGTCGCTAAGAGGGGGCATGGTCGAGCCGGTGCCATAACTGTAAATGTCCTTTGTGCCCCACCACCACTCCAGAAAAAACAGACACGGTCCTCTCAGCCCAGGCAGAGCAATATTGTTCCTGTGTACATTTAACATTTTGCCCCTACTCTTCATTCCCTAAGAGTATTTGCTTTTTCCATGATAGAATGTTTCTCTAGTTTTTCATGCAACATATTAGTCACATAAAGTGCGTATTGTGAAAAGAGTGGTTCCCATGTAGCTGTGTGAGTTCAGGTTGTGGGTGGGCCACGATTGAGAGCAGTGCAGTTCAGGTCGAATGAAGTGCTAACTTCTCACAGTGCCTGTCTGCAGGTCATAAAGGGGTCATGTATACATATCCAATCCTTAGCCTCTCTGTAGTGCGCAAAGAGCAATGGCCAGGTGTGCCACTTGTAATTGTGATTTAATGTGAAAGTGTGTGATGGAGGTATGCAGCTGTCAAAATATTGACATGGCAAAAGGTAAACAAAATGCAGTGTGCATAGGGGAGTGAGTGCATTGTGTGTGGGGGGCAGATTGGTAAAGTGACAGACTTGCCAGGAAGTAAATGCAGAAGACAGTGAAAAGAGGGTGCTGAGGAGGAAAGAGATGAGGTGTGAGATATACAGATTGAGTGTTTCAGAAAGATATGAGGAGAAAAAAAGCGTAAATGTCCAGCAAAGAGACTGCAGGACAGAGTGGTGTGAAGAGGAGAATGGGAGTGGTTGAGACACTGAAAAAAAATGCCTTTCCATCCTTAAAATGTTTAATCTTTATGATCAACTACTGTAGGTATTCCCACTGTAGCACCTATAAAGACAATTTCAATAGAATATCACTACATATCAAAGAAGAAACCAAACGTAGAGACATCTTGACAAAGAGATGCAAGGAAGTAAATGCAGAAGACAGTGAAAAGAGGGTGCTGAGGAGGAAAGAGATGAGGTGTGAGATATACAGATTGAGTGTTTCAGAAAGATATGAGGAGAAAAAGAGCGTAAATGTTCAGCAGAGAGACTGCAGGACAGAGTGGTGTGAAGAGGAGAATGGGAGTGGTTGAGACTCTAAAAAAATGAGAAAAGACTTCACTCAAGTGACTAACATGGTTGATATGATTACTTTCCCTCCGATACATTGTAATATTTGCAATGACTGTAAGATACCCGGGAATACAGCTTTCTGACCTAAATACAGGCGTGGTAATGAGGGAGCATATAGATCTGTTACAAAAGGAAACATACCAAGCAAATTGAGGATTGATATGCATATGACTAAAGCATTGAAAGTATTATTCCATCAAAGGGCAAGCATTTACCTTTGAACACTATACATCTCACTACCAAACTTCACTACAGCCAGAGACCATCCTCTTCCAGTCTTAGGGCCTCATTTATTAGGCCTTACGCCTCCGTTGCACCACTTTTTTGTGACGCTGCGGTGGTGTACACAATGTGCCACACTGCACCATATTTACTAAGTGATGCATCTAGGCAGTTGCGTCTCTGTGTATACCCCTGCGCTAAGTTTTACCTGCATCAGGTACAATGAATGCACAGTGGTTGTTACCCCATAAAAAAGGCTTGTAGAAATCTATGAGATAGGGTCGGTTTTGCGACACACTCCAGCAAGTGTCTAGGGGCTAATCTGCCAACTGCAGACGTGTGTGTGTTTCTGTGTAGTCTGTGGGTACATGCCCTATCACAACGTTTATTTTCACAGTACAGATGCCACAATCATTTCATATATGTTTGCTCATAAAGCAAGAAACCACTGATGATAAAGAGGTTGGGGAAGGGTGATGATGTCACCTTGTATTATAAGACATAACAAGCCACCGACCCTACATAATAGGGACATGGAAAACCACCAAATAATTCTCCCAGTCCAATTCTTCTGTGTGATCGTGGAATTTTCCAGTGACTTGCAATATACTTTGTTACTTTATGCCACACATTTTTGTATTTATAGTTGCAGTTTTCTAGAAGTGTGAACTAAGCCTTCGTTCTGTACTGAGTGATGCAACACAGGATCCTAAGTACTTGGATCACAGAGGGTTCCTGAAAGTGATTTTAAGGTGCATAGAGGGAGCTGGTTTGGTGGATGGGGTGATGTGTGCCAAATATTTCGAGCGTCACCTGTGAACGCTGCTGGTAATAGTTAACCCTCCTTGCGTATTCCAGCTGCATTACTGGGGATTGCAGAGTTTAGGCTCATAAATTACAGCTCACCCTCTTGATTTCAGTAGAAGTGTGATCTTTGCCTTTTGCCCCCAGTACATACTCTGTATAAGAAGCTTTGCTGACATTTCTGATTGAGAGCTCCATTATTCAGTTAGTTGGGTCCCCAGTACTAGAAGGATGACAAGACAATTCATTGTATGAATACCTTGCCATGGTACAATTACAAAGGGAAACAGAGATCAGATCGTGTTGCTTCATTTATTCACAGGTAAGGAGAATATCTCATAGCCACACTCCCAAATGTGATTTTTATTATGTTTTGACATATTTTGATACATACATTTGAAACTAAAACAAGACAGAGCGGCTACCACTTTGAAGTGTATATAATGATTGCAGTGAGCTGGCTTTAACTTGTCACCTATCCAGAAAGGCTGGTTGCACTGCCAAAGAACATTAGCTGCCAGTGTGCGACCTTCGCCATCTTTCACCAGCACCATTGCCAAAGTGCCAAGAAAAAGGTGAAGCTCATATTATGCGAAATGTGACATTTCTAATCCCTTTTTGTTATAGTTATCATGTTGCATAGAATAGTATTACAATCATTTCGTGACACTCTTCTTCACTATGGCTACATAAGTAAGGCCGCACCTTTAGCTTCTCATGACACTTAATACAAATAAGCACTAAATAAGTACATATGCCTGAACTCAGAAACCTTTCGCACCACGGTCTCAATTCTCATTTTTTTTTTCCAATGCAGTTCTTGATGATAAGGCCCCTGATTCACCAAACTTTTTCATGACTAAGCTTCTCCTACCCCTCGTAATTTATGAGCAGTTCATGAATAACTCAGACATCACTGTCTAGACTAAGACATAATTTACCCCTTTGTCAGCAGAAAAACACAAGTAAGAATCATTTTAAACTGAGGGACTGCAGTTCTGCACATTTCCTCAAATACTGAGAAAAAATGCCAAGTTTAATGTAAGTTCATGAAATTTGCATTTCATAAAACATAGTGAGACAACATTTTGCCAAAACAAATTTGCAGATGACTGTTAGTAGACAATTTGTTTTATCAGCAAAGTAAGTGAAAAGTTTCAGAAGGTTTTTCCCTCACACTTTCTTATAAATAACAAGCATATCTCCACTCAAACCCACAACATTTCAGTTTTATAAAATGCAAAGAAGGAATTTCCCAGCTACACAAGAAAATGTGAGCTTTGCACACATCAATCTTTTATCCACCTTTCAACTCAACTCTACTGGCATTGCCAATTCCTGCAGCAACCTGAATACGACAAGGGCAGTTGATTGCAAACTGGAAGATTCAACATGACTTACTAAAACATTTCCTGGCCTACATAAGGTGCAAGTGGTGAGTAAGGTTGCAAACTAAAAGACAGAGCATTGTCTACTGTGAAGTTAATCAAAGGGGAGATTTGATAAGACATCTTCACTGAAAGTCTTTAAAACACTGCAGTTGGAAAGGTGAATTTGAAAGCTCAACTTTACAATACATTTGTTCTTCCATTAGTTATGAGGAACATAAACATACACTTGTACATTTCTGTGATCTGTCCTCAGTGAGGCCAATACATGTAAGATTAAGAATTCTCAAGTTTGAGTTCAGATCTATACCATTATTAGGGCTATGGTCGAGGGCAATTTCAAAAGAATCCAGAAGCCATTTAACTGGTGATCCACTGACGCGGCATCTTATTCACCCTATACAAAGTTTGTATAAGACAACTCATTGTCTTCAGAGCTGGCAATCAATATTAAAAAAAGATCATGTTTAAATTAACCTGGAGCAAGTGACAGTTCATGAGAGACATTAATATCCAACTCGGTCCGATCTGACACAAGTTGACACCTATCAGGGAGACATGAACCTACCTGATGTCCCAGTCTTGTGGACAGAACAATGGGCAGATGCTTTGTTGAATGCCTGCCACGCTCGTGCTCTGAAGTACCGCAAAGGGTTTTGGAACCTACAAGCTTGGAATATGGCTTATGCAATGCAAGGACGCGCGCCCCAGCCAAGCTGAGTCGGCTTCTATGTATGTGAAATCCAGAATTTATATCTGCTGCAGCTTCTCGCATTATGTTCGTATTGTGTCTTAGGGAATTCGTCACTGAAGTTCAAATCTGTAGAGAGTGTCTGGACTATGATCTCCCAAAGGCAGAAGAGTGATCTAACTGTGTCCCCCCCCCCTCCCCTGCACATCAGAGCCACAGTTTCCCAAGGGGATAGGTAATTCAGTTCATGCTGTGATTTTGAATCTGGCTCATGTTTTAGTCACTGAATAAACTGTCCATGTAACAAATGTGATTTGTATCCTCTCTTTATAGGAATTATACCCTAATTATTTAGGTCCATCCATTTAAACCTGACATGGTGAGAGAAGTGAAGACCGGTGACTGAGCAAATATGATTATTGGGGCATAGAAGAAACCATACACCATGTCTCCCAGCCACCGTATTGTACCCGTCCGGAGGAACCTTAAAAGAGAAACATACATACATATAACCTGAAAGAAACACAAAACTACTGCAATTGGAGCACATCATGTATAGCATCACTCTTACAGCTTCCAGGCAGCCACCACTCACGACTATTGCAACAGGTAATCAATAGTGGATGATCTTGTCCAGCAAAAATAGTAGCATCCATAACATCTTCATGAACATCTTGCTGTCTCTATTATGATCGCAGAATCATGATGATCAAAGGATACAGTAGCCTTCCGTTGAATGTCATATGAGTGAGAACCTGTAGTTTAGCTAGTCTTCCCTTCTGCCACCATTGTCCACTGTCCAACTTGACTACATTTCCATTTACCTCCTGCACATAAGGAGGCTCCCAGACCTTAGACAACCCTTTCCTCAATAAGCAGGGTTTCTTAATCCTTGCCCAAACCTGATCTTCTACACAGATCTGCCACATCTACCACATGCCTTCCACTCATCCTGTTAGACTTATAATCTGCACTTACCCACCCTCCACATATAGGACAAAGATGGTTTCCCTTCAGTTCTGGAATCAATCACAACAGGTTCAATTCAGATGATGCCCATCTCTTCCTCACTAATTCAAATGACAGCTTTCCAATTGCTTCATGTGGGGTCATGCAGTATGTCCATAGTTATTTCTTCCATGGTTCACCAATTTTTCCACCACTAGTATCCATACCTTGAGCACAGTCTTCCATAAATCTACTAAATCTTTTGATCATTCAATTGCTTTTCAGTCTACATAATGCTGGCCTCAAATGTAACACCACACTTATCAAAAAGTCTATCATTGCATCTGAAGTTAATTGCAAACCATTAACCATAAGAATAGTTCCGGACATCCTTTCTTTTCCCAAATTTGATACAATATTTGAATAACCTCTCCTTGTAGTGATTCCCATGAGGCAGCACAAGAAAAGGACCTTAGAAATCTAACCCTTTTGCCAAGCCCTACTAGGACATAACACAGGGACTTTCCAAGGAGGTTTCACAGCAATATGCTAATCATATGAAGTGCTCTGACTGAAGTCTTCAGTCTTCATGTCAACATTACTGTACATCAAGGACCACCTCTACTCTTCTCGCAGATGTCTATTAGTGAAAGTCGCACCCATGTGCTCCTCATTTGCAACTTCTACAATCTTCCCACCCCGACCTATGGGGAAACCAACTTTTATTACCTTAATAAATTCTACCCCGCATGGACAAGTCACTCAAAACCTCACTCTCTCTCTCTCTCTCTTGGCCATCATTCCACAATAAATCTAAGAACTTCCCACATGATTTTGTCCTTTTCCACTTCCACTTTCACTCCAACATGCCCTTACATACAATTGCATCCATATAGATGTCTGCAATGATGCATGCATCCACATCTTTCAACTTTTCTCCCTCAATACTGTCTACTGGTAATCTTGATAAACAATTACCTGTGACATTGTGTTGCCCTGGAATGTGTTCAACTTTGGAATTGAGTTCAAGCTGTTTCGTTGACTGTCTAGTCCAATGGATCTTTTTTTCTTTTTTTGTAGCCATAGAGAATATCCACTAGGTCCGGTCTCAACACAAAAGGCCGCCTCAAGAGACAAGTTTTCAATCTGTTGACTCATCATACCAACATTTCTCTCTCAACCAGTGGGCACCTCTATTCGATAATCAGGCCAACATTTCTCTCTCAACCAGTGGGTACCTATAGTCCATACTCAGGCCAACATTTCTCTCTCAGCCCGTGGGTACCTATATTCCATACTCTACAAAAGTGGTATGCAGTTCCTAATGTAAAAAGCAGGATATAGTGTGTTTTTTTATATATGGGCTCCGCACGTAGGTGTGGAGTCACAGAAGTGGGGAGAAGGATCTTCTCCTCTCGGAAAAAGACCCTCACACACCCAGCCAGCTAGGTGTCTTGCTTCATCATCGGGTCTGCTCCTTATCGGGTCGGTGCTGCAATACCCGATCGGCACCCGAGATGGGGCCTTCTTGGTAGAGATCTTTTTTCCATATGCCGCTGGGTGAAGTGCGTGTGAGGGCGCTAGATCAGCGTAGGTGATAGTGATGTGTAGGGAAGTGGTGTAAAATAGGGAAGATGGTCCACTCAAGAAAATTTTAATGAACGTGGCCCCTGCCCTAGTTAAAAGTAAAACAAGACGCGTATCTCCACTCTAAGGATGTGGAGTTTATGCGCTTGTAGAGAAGGTCAACATGTTTCTTGCCCATTAATCTAACACTGCCCGGACCGGCTGCGTGAGGGTAGGACAACCGCCGCCCGTATTCCAGAGGAACTGACACTACACATTAGTGTCTACACCAGCCGGTACTGATGCCGTGCAACCTTGACCCTAATGGGGTTGTGTTTTTAGATCTACAGGTACCACTTTTTTGGGTGCTGTAAGGGTGGTCACTCTCCTACTTCACTTCATTGCTGACCACCACCAAAAAGTGTAGGTAGATCCTATTTGGTCCTGACGAATTGCCATCCAATAGATTGTTTTACTTTTAACTAGGGCAGGGGCCACGTTCATTAAAATTTTCTTGAGTGGACCATCTCCCCTATTTTACTCCACTTCCCTACACATCACTATCACCTACACTGATCTAGGGCCCTCACACGCACTTCACCCACCGACATATGGAAAAAAGATCTCCACCAAGAAGGCCCCATCTCGGGTGCCGATCGGGTATTGCAGCGCCGACCCGATAAACACACTATATCCTGCTTTTTACATTAGGAACTGCATACCACTTTTGTAGAGTTTAATTAACGGACATGTATGCTGGACCTGGATAAAGAACAGTCCGTTTCTCCCTCCCTTTGATTTACCTATATTCCATACTCAGGCCAACATTTCTCTCTCAACCAGTGGGGACCTATGTTACATTCTCAGGCCAATGTTTATCTCTCAATCAGTGGGTACCTATGTTCCATGCCCTTCAAAGTTCTGATACAAGCCTCTTTGTAAACTTTACTTCTTTTCCAATTAGCTCAAAACTGCACCCAGACCAGAAAAACGTGTGTCTATTATGACACAACTGAGGCGACCCTTGACAAATGATAGTTATACAGGTGCTTCCTTAATCATTCTTGTGATCTTAAGAAAAGCATTTTGACATTCACTATCCCAGACATATTCAGCATTATTCTTTAGAAGCAGTGTACAGCATTCAGTGGCACCAGCTAGACGTTGCATAAATTAGTAAAAAAAGAAATAATGTATACGAGCAAATAAGTGCACATGATTTAGACCTGATCTGAGACATTGTGCAATTTGTGTTTCACTGGTGGACATTTTCATACACTTTGATGAGACATGTATAATTTGTGATACCATGCTGTCAAGTTCCTAAGGCTACTTCATACAAAATCTGAACAAATATATATTAATAAAAGTAGTGACACTGGGGATAGAAAAATACAAAGTTATTTATTACAATGTATGTTTTTTTATATATAGGCATTTTTTAAAAACATAAATCACAGAACATGGTCTGTAATACATTCTAACTGTGATTTTTCATCCAAACAATCATACTTCATACTCTAATTCTTATGGTGATGTGTATGATAGAATGCCAGCATCGTAAATTCATTAGATGTCTGACACACATAAAAAAGGGGAGAATGATTACAGCACTAAATCTCATGGATTTCTAAATCCGAAGGGTGGTTTCCAAGATGTCTCAACGCGCGTTTCGGCAGATAAACTGCCTTCCTCAGGAGAGCCACCTCCAAAGTACTTCTTCGAAATCAAAGATGATCAAAGGTCTAACCAGGTTAGGCATTAGACTCACTGAATGGCATGTATTGGATGTACAATCCCCTGCAGTGTGCTCAATGCAATGATGGATACTACAGGCAAGTCCCAAAAGGGGGTTGACTTTCAGGGATAGGGATACTGATCATATCTATTGAGTAGATGCAAAGAACATATATGTAGAAGGACTGCTGATCCAACCGACCGCAGGACTATGGAAAGATTTAAAAACAGGATAAATCTCGTAATAAATGTGAAGGATGACTGGATGCGAAACGGTTTAAAAGCGATGATGTAGTAGTATATTGCAAACAATAAAGGATCCAGGAGCAGACGTCCAGACTTCTCCACTCCTGTAGCACCTCAAAACGGATCCGCAAGTCTGTGACACCACCCAACCTGTCTTCCAGCACACTTTATATTTGAAGTGCCTGCATACCCTCTTGGGCGATTATTGTGCTATACAAAATCAATATAACGTAACATAACAAGCCCGTTTACCCATTAATTTTTTTTTTCCAACCTGGAAAACCGCTTAACATCAGCCTGCACCACCACCCTAGCATACTGATTGTAGTTTTTGCAAAATACAGCTTTCTATGCAAGGCTTTTTGTTTGATAGCAATGTGAGTCAAAAGTCAAAAAAGAACTTAGGGTGTCATTACGATGGCAGGCGGACTAGAGTCCGCCCGCAATCGTGGTGGGAATCGCAACCGCCCTCCATGCATGCGGTGGTCCCGCACACTCAATTAGGATGCAACCGCCACCATGGCGGTCGCATTCAGCACTAACATTGCGGCGGGTGCTGCTGACTGCAGTACCCGCTGCGATGTAAAAAATGCATGTTGTGCATTTCACTGAACTACGTGGCAGGCACCACACGGTGCCTGCCACTTGGTGCAGTGAAATTTCGGGGCGTACCATGGGTACCCCCCTAGTACACAAACACCACCCCCAAACACAAGGGGGCCCCGCAATGGGCCCCAAAAAGCAATCCCTGCCAGCCTTTCATTGGCAGTTTACCCGCCACGGAAAGGCTGGATGAAGACAGCATCCTAATTTGGTGGACGGTGCCTGCTAGGCACCGCCACCATTTTATGGATACAGACCGCTCTGCCAGCGGTTCCGTGGCGGACCGTCTTTACGCATGCTATGGTTGCAGTCTGGATCCCCCACCATCGTAATGTGGTGGGGGTAAAATCACGGTCCGATGGCGGAAGGCCCACCACCGCAAGGCTGGCGGTGGCGGGCCTTCCGCCATCATAATGACCCCCTCAGTAACTTAATTTTGCGTCCTTCAGAATCCACAGTAGCAGCATCTGATGGAATCAAAGCTTTACTCTGCTAGATGTTTTCACTCAAAATGACCTCCGAGTCTACCTACCTAGATCAATGCTGCTCCCATCACTAGTAATACTAATTTTGTGGTCCCTGCACTACTCCCTCCACAATAAAGGCAACCATTTCAGCAGTTAATACTAAATTGTCCATGCTGCAACACACATCATCATTTTACCTATCATCTTCGGTACCCTCATTCACTACAGTTTTAACTTCTATATTTCTTCAATCTCTACATCTTACTTTAATGACCTACCTTTCCATGCTTCATACAGATCTGATCTATGGCTTGAAAAGACTTGGGGAGTGATTTAGAGTCTGGTGGCCAGTTTACTTCATCATAATGGTGAGAGATTACACTGCCACACTGTCCGACCACCCACCATATTTTGAGTTGGACTGGCCACCAGGTTTACACTGACAGAGTAACTGAATAGTCGAATGGCTTTTTTAACTAACCCTCATTACCAGGAATTTCCTGGAGGTGAGGGACAGTAACACTAAAAGATTTTTTTTTTAAATTGTGTTGGGGCCATACTTTTTTGCTTTTTCAAAAAACCAAACTCCCGCTTTGGCAGTTTATTTTTAGAAAATAATGAGCGCTCATCTAACTTTTAACTAGCTTTGTATGAACCGCCATGACAACTGTTCATACAAAAGTAGAGAGTTTACTGCACGGTTGGTAGTAAACTCTAAATTTGTTGGGCAGTGTAAAAGCGGAGTGACCGATGTAAAGATTTCTGCCACCCTGACTGCCTTTACTCCTAAGTGCATTGATGATTCACACTTAAAACTCATTCATTTTTTTCCCTGACTGATAATATCTTTTGGCCTGATACTATAATTCTGTTAATATTTTGAAACTGAAGACTGCATTTTAATTAAACTGTGGGGGGTGTTGGGGGAAATGGGGATGGAGCTGGAATTGTTAACCTTACTAGTGCGCCTACATGAGGACAATTTTGCAAGGATCAGGTGGGGGTCACAGGGGGAGGTTACCGATCCCTTCCCTGTCGAGCGTGGTGTACGGCAAGGCTGTGTGCTGGCTCCCACCCTGTTTTCTTTGTACATCAACGGGGCGGTTGAATACCTCTCCCGGATACCATCTGACGCCCCCATCCTGGCGGGAACTCGTGTCCCGGTCCTCATGTTCGCGGACGATACGCTGATCGTCTCCAGGACCCCGAGTGGTTTACAGAGGGCTGTGAATGCTTTTAGTGACTTCTGTATAGAAAGAGGGCTTGAAATCAACACCTCTAAAACGAAGTTCTTGTCAATTAACCAGCACAAGTCTTTCAAGGGAAGGATTTTACTAAATAATGTGCCCCTTGAGCAGGTGGATGCTTTTACGTACTTAGGCATAACACTACAAAAGGACATGGGCTGGAAAAGTAATTTGTACCTCACAACTTCACCAGCATATAGGTGCCCTGACAAAGAAGCATAAAATGTCTCTTACAAAACCTGTCACCCCGGCCCTAGAAATGTATAACATTAAGGCGGTGAGTTCAGCTCTATATGGAGCAGAACTGTGGGGATTCAATGACTTAAGATGTATAGTCCTGGCAGAGAACAAATTCCTACGTTGCCTCACAGGGGTCCCTCAAAGTACTCCGTTGGTTCCTCTATGCCTGGATTTGGGCAGGAAAAATATAGAGGATATGGCAAAGCTATGCCCGCTTTTATACTGGAGGCGGTTATGGACTAAACCGGAGCTTTCACATTTTGCCCAGGGCCTCAAAGATGTGATTGCTTTAGATCGCTTTCATAAAATAGGATGGCTCAGAGAAATTAGAACCATACTTACTAAGCTTGATTTGGTGTATCTCTGGGATAGCCCGGAGACCTCTGTTTTTCCAACTAAGATGGTTCTAAAGAAAAAATATTGGGAATTGGTTTTCTTAACATCTTTTCAATCTATTTCTGCCACTAGCTTATCAGGCCGGTTTTTGGATTTCAAATCCTGGCCTGTGTGTGAGAAGTACTGGGATCTTATCGAGAAGCCATTTGATAGGAAACTGTTCTTTCAATTTAGGATCGGTTCTCTTCCTATTGAATTTTTTACATGTAAATGGGCTTCTAGTACTAGTGGCAAGTGTCATAATTGCTTGACTGAGGATGAAACCATCCCACATGTATTTTTTATTTGTCCGCTATATGCGGCACCGCGACGAAAATGGCTGAGACCAATTTGTTTGTCCTTTTGTACACGGAGTTGTATCTCCGCTTTAAGAGTTTTAGGCTCTGATTGTAGTCCTTATATAGCTATTGCTGTCGCTAAATTCTTAAGTTGGTTTTGGGCCACCCGCACACGCACTTTAAATTTTACTGTCACTGTCTAAATTCTAATAATTGTTACCGTACCCGTGCTCTGATAAGTGATGTTCTTCCTTCTCCTAATTGGGGAAATACACATACAAATGTTTTATACTGTTTTTATGATTTTTTTTATTTATAATGGAGCTTTATAGAATTTAATAACTTTTTAAACTGTGCTAGTGTGAATTGTATTATTTATATAGTCTTGTCATGTTTGTTGTATCTTTTTGTGCTTTTATGACATATGTCGAAATAAAGCTTTATGAAATGGTAAATAATTCTGTTAATATTTTGAAACTGAAGACTGCATTTTAATTGAATTTCCTTGTACTATCACATTAACATTCGGAGGTTTGCAAGTGGGGAAACCTGTATCTCATTGTTTGACATCGGTTAGAAATGGGGGTCTCTAGTTGGCAAAGGTAGATACCTTTGTCCAAATAGGGACCCTTGCTTCTAGTCAGGGTAAGGGGGATACTCTTCTAAATTAACCTCTGCTCACTCCCTTGGTAGGTTGGCACGAGCAGACAGGCTTATCTCAGAGACGGTGTGTAAAGCACAAATGCTTTACACACATACAGTAATAAAGTGAAAACACTACAACTGGACACCACACCAGTTTAGAAAAATAAGTAATCTTTATCTAAACGAAACACGACCAAACGACAAAAATCCACAATACAGTAATAAAAAAATTACTTTCAAGTGGTAGAAATAGTTCAGTTCTAAGCAAATTGCAGATGCAGCACTTTTCACACAAAGTACCTTGGATGCGTCGCGCACACAAACAAAAAGGGCCACAATGAAGGTGATACGTTGGTTCTTTACACTCAGGGAAGGTGATGCGTCGGTTCCTTGCTCCGGGTGAGGTGATGCGTCGGTTCGCTACTGCTGCGCATCGGAGATGATGCATCGGTTTCTGACTGCGTGGGGAGGTGATGTATCGGTTTCTTACTGCGTCCCCCAACGATGCAACAGACTTGGTGCCTCGATGCAATGCCACTGTTAGATCTGGGGGTCTCTAGTTGGCAGGGGTAGGTACCACTGTCCAAATAGGGAACTTTGCTTCTTGTCAGGGTAAGGGGGTACGCTCTTTAGATAACCCCTGCTCACAACCTTGGTAGCTTGGCACGAGCAGACAGGCGTATCAAAGGCAATGTGGAAAGTATTTGTACCAACACTCACAGCAACACAGTGAAAACACCACAAATGGACTCCACACCAGTGTAGATAAATAAAGTACTTTTATATAAACTACACAAGACCAAAACGACAAAAATCCAACATACACAGTTCAAGAATATGGTTTCAAAAGAGTTCTTAGCTTAGTGACAAAATATTCCACATTAGCGTGGATTTTAGTCAACAGTACCTGGGGATGGAATAAAAATTCCTAGCGGCGCTCAGGTGTCGAAAAACAAGCAACAGCGTCAGTCCTGAGACCCTGGGGAGGCATTGCGACAACCCCGCTGCACGCAGCGGGCGTGTGCGACGAATCCGGTCTCTATGGGGAGTGAGGCGATACCTGTATGGATTCCAAGGTGTAACTTCTCCGGTAGAATTTTACTCGCAAAGGCACGATGCAACGATCTTCAATGGCTCTGCGACGATATTCGCAGCGACGAAATGCGATCCGCTAACGAGCGGTGCGTTGCGCTCCCAAAGACCAACGTGGCATTGACATTGCAGCGGCGACAGGCGCTGCGATGATCTTCGCTGCGACGGAAATATTCTCGCTAAGCCGGCGGTGCGTGAAAAAGTTACAGATCTTTTACTTCTTTTCTCTTGGTCAGCTGCTCAACAGCAGGCACAACTTCCAGAGACCCCACAATTGGATCAAGCACTCTAGGAAGGGCAGAACTCACACAGCAGAGTTCAGGGGGAGGCTGGGGGTGAAGTCCTTTTGTTCCTGGGACTTCCTAACAGGAGGCCAGCTCTACTCAGGCCCTTGGAGATTCCTTCAAGCCAGGGGACACAGCACACAGCAAAGTCCTTCCCCTCTCCTTGGCAGCAAAGCAACTGCAGGTCAGCCTTACAGCTGGTCAGTCCTACTTCTTCAGTCTTCAAGCTTTCTCCTTGGCAGAGGTTTCTTCTTGATTCCAGGATGATCTAATTTTCTGTAGTCTGGGTCACCAATACTTATACCCCAAAATCCTTTGTCCTCTGAAGGCAGAGGGGCCTTGGCCTAGTCAGAACCAGTTCTGGTCAGTCCTGGAGCACTCTGTTTACTTGGTTTCGTCTTTCCTTTGAGAGAGAGGGGCAGGGTCGTCAGCCGCCCAGCAGCCCTATTCAGGCCCAGGTGCTACTCCTCCCACCTGTGGCGTAGCTAGGGGGGGGGTGAGGGGGGCGGACCGCCCCAGGCGGCACTGTTTTGGAGGCGGCGGCCGCGTGGCACTGGCGGCCCGTTGCGGCGGCCTTTATAATTTATTTGGGGACACTCACTGTCTAACACTTTGTCAGTCAGTGTTCCCAGTCCCCAAATAAATTATAAAGGCCGCCGCAACGGGCCGCCAGTGCCTCGCGGCACTGTTTGAAGTGCAAGCAAGCTCACGTGACCTGCTTGCAACTACTGCCTGCACAAGCGCACGCACGCTGCACGCAACGCATAGTGGTGGTGGTGTGGTGCGCGCGCGCTAGTCCCGACCGGGTCACCAGTCTCTCCTGGGCAATGCCAACCTCACGCGCACAGACAAGCGCCAAGGCGGGGCTGAGTCACAGGTCCCGCAGTCATGCTGAGCTCAGCTGCCGCCCGCGGTGCACATTGAGCGGGCGGCATTTATCAAAGGTTTTTGCTGCACGTTTAGGCGGTGCCATAATTCTGCACAACGCAATAGCGTGGGAGCCAGCTTCGAGCTACTCGACCCTGTCCCGGTGGGGATTTTTTATTTTATTTTTTTGCATCTTTTATATAGCGCGAACTCGACCTGAAGGTATTGGAGCGCTGTACATGAGCACTGTATTTACATTACATATTCAGGCACAGGGAGATTAAGTGATTTGCCCAGAATCACAGGATGTGGACGCGACCTTGAGGCTCGAACCCTGGTTTCCTGCACCAAAGTCGGCAGCGCAGCCGACGGACCACACCCCCTCCCCTAAATGGATTGATTCCCACCACCGACGCACGCCATCCAGGACAGGCGGGCCCAGGCAACGCCGGCCGCGGCTAAATTAAGTTGGTCAACAGCCTACTAAGTGCTGGGCAAGGCCGCTGAGAGCGGCTCAAAGCAGCATGATGAGATCCCGCCTGGCGACTCGACCCATGACCTCAGGCCTACCTATGGCTTACTCGAGTGAGGCAGGCCTTCTGAGTCGCCGGCGAACCTGTGCAGAAGTATAGGAGCTGTCTAAGCTTCTCATGTCGGCACCTGCGCGTGGGATCCGATGCACAGCTGCCACAAGAAGTAATTCATCTTCAGGAGTCAGTAGGAGTGCAGGTATGTTTTAAAGCAAACACTTCTGTGCAGTGCCATATGTATTTTTTAGACTACTTTTACAGCCTGCTGCATAACACGCACTGGTGCAAGTACTCTTAGATAGTGCGGGCTTTTTAATGCTCACTCTCTCAAAAAGTATATATTTGAAATAAAACTGCCTACAGCCGAATCGTGACCCCTAGGCTATGTGTACTTTAATCAAAATTTTCTCCTGAGGCTTGCATGCCCCCCCATGCTTAATTGTGTCTCAATGTTAATTGCTTAGACTAGCAATGCAACGTAGCTTCAGATTGTTAATAAATAAGTGACGCACACCCTGCTGTTATCAACAAATTGATTTTTATCAAATTGCTCAGTGTGTCCTTTTGAGATAAATTACAGTCTGCAGAGGGGTTGTGACCTCTAAGCTACGCGTGTACCCTTCCATTTCCAGTGCTTTGTAATTTCTGATATTTATGTTGCCTTTGTTTCTATTGCTTGATTTTCCTTGCGAAAAAAGTGTCATTCATAGTTGTTGAAATATCACTCATAATTACGCTGAGATTATAAAAATGTCACACTTAGCAATCTGAAACCTTGGCAGCTATACTTCCTTTATGTCTGGCCTGCTGCTGTTAGCTGTACTTACGGTGCCACCTGCGCCCCTCCACGTGCACAAACCATGAGCTGAACATTGCAGGCATTGCCCTGTAGAAACGTAGACATGGCCGCCGGTTGTACAGTGGGGTGTCGGAGAGCAAGCCATAAATTATAGAACCCTGCGAATGCTGGTAATTTCTATGTTTTTATTTCCTTATTTGAAATTTTATACCACACGCAGATGATGTTAACGTACTCTACAGTTTTTTATTTTTACAAAAAAATGTGAGAAATGATTCCAAATAATAAACATACATATTTACAAAGAAATGTTCAGGATGACGGCAGAGCATTTTGCAATTTGTAGATACATATTTTGAGAAATGCATCCAAGTCATATAAATCCATGTTAGCAAAGACGTGTTGTCTTACAGTGAACGTTAAGTAGTCAGTTTGTTCTTCACTCTACAATATTTGATTTACGAATGACACTGCATATGTGGCGGTGCAGGTGCTGGAGAGATCTGCATTTAAATGTCACAAACGTAAGTGTTAGTGTTAAGTGTTATGAGGCATGAATATGGAGTTTTATTGGATAAATAAAAAATCCATATTCTGGGTGCTGTTATTGAGATGGAATAAGGGCCTACTTTGGAGTTTGGCCGATGGGATGCTCAGACACAAATGTATTACAGGTGCATTGTAGCCTATAGCCTTTGTATACAGAGCACAGGATATGTGCCACTGTGTGGCAGAGTATTCCATTCACCAATCTCTAAATAAGGCCATACGATTTTTTTTGTTGAATTTCAGAGCTACAAGCATCAGTGCTTCTTTGTTTCTGGGGTTTCTGTTTTGCCCAGTGACGTGTAATTGCTGATGCTAGGTAGGTTGGTGAAGGGCTTTGAAGGTTATGCACACTGTCCTGAGTTTGCAGTGTTTCTCTACTGGGAGCGAGCTCAGACATTCTGGAGAAGTGTGGCTCAATGATTAGAGCGGCAGACGCTGATGCAGAGGTCTAGACCGGGACCAGGGTTCAAATTCCCCGCCACGGCGGGTCTTGTGCTCAAAAATTCCACGGACCTGATAATTCTCGCCTCGGTGCCTATTCCAATCATGGAGTCCCACTCTGCAACTCTGGGCAATAGCTTGCTTAATCTCCACAACGGCCCCCACAACGCTAAGGATGCCTGGCCTCCACCTTGGGGGTGCCCAGGAGTGGACGCCTCACAGGGAAAGCCAGGATGGGTTCCACAGCGGTATTCGTACAAGCGCCTTGAGACCCTTGCGGGTGAGTAGTGCGCTATACAAGTATCAAATTTACATTTACATTTACATTCTCTAACTGATGAGCTGTGGTCTGCCCTTTTCCATGTTTGCAGTAAGCCTTGCTGCTGAGATTAATAATAATGTTGGAGAAGCCAGGCTCGATAGGCCAGTGAGTAGGGCAGTTTCACATACCTACCTACCCTAAAGTTTGCAGATCTTGTTTTTAACATAAGGCACCACAGCATGCACAAATCTTGCACTGAAACAAGATCTGCTATTGTCGAGTTAGGGCACGAGATAGGGGTTGCCTAAAAGCTGGTATTAGTGTTTGAGTTGGAGTGACAGTCAATATTAGTGTTAGAAAGAATTAGGTTACCACTAGGATGAGGGTGATGGTTAGATGAATGGGCTAGGGGTGGAACGAGGACTAGAATTATTAGCATCGCTTGGATTAACAATAGGTTTAGAGATACATGTATGATTATGCTTAGATTGCGGGTTAGTTTTAAGGTTTGGATGAAGTGTTTCGATTGGGTCTTAACGCAGGTTTGTGGTTAGGGTTTGTGTTCTAGGTTTAGAGTTACAGTTAAAGTAATTGAGCCAACAATTGTGCAAGGAGGAATCCAGACTGCTTAACACCCAGCCTTAGCACAGAGGCCAGCAATTTACAAATAAACATAGAATTGTCAGAGACTGTATCAAGCTCTGAAAACTATAAAGGGCCTACCACAGCAGGCTTCTTTTTTTGGTCACTCTGGTGAGACACTAAAAACACACACAACATGTGCCCTTCTTTAAAAATGCAAATGAGTAAAATATCTGGTTACCACATTATCAGGCCAATACCTGCCTTAATGATGTCCAGAGGGCTTGTGTCACATTCATATGGGAGGGGGACTAGAATTTCGTTGAGTAAGAGAAGGTAATAACCAAGAGAAACAGGATTGGGAACACCCAGTGGTGCTCGAACAATTTTCAGAGTGGCGTCGCTGCCATCAGTGCTTCATCACTGAACTCACAATGTTGAACATATATCATTAAAGCATGGTGTGTTCGCGCAGTGTCATTTATAGACAGCACAATCTCCATTGAAGTGGTCACTTAACTTGCAAAGACATACAATTTTACAGATAAAACTAATGTAGCGCACAAACGATGTGTGGAAATCGGGTGTCAATCAATCAAACAAACAGGATTTGCATAGCGCTACTTATCACCTGTGAGGGTATCTAGGCGCTGGAGGGTGGGGGCGGGGCTGCTGATTGGGGACGTTAATCGAATAACCATCTTTTTAGGCCCTTCCTGAAATCCTGCAGGGTGGCAGTCTGTGTGTTCTCCTTTGTACTGCCGGTCACCGGTGTATTTAACTGTGTAGCCTTGGACGGTTTCATATATGTGCATATAACTTGCATGATCGCGGTAACTATTAGCGGCGATACTATGTGTCTCTCGGTCCTTTTTCCCCAGCACCCCTCATCCCCCTCTCCAGGGGCGGCAATCTGAGGGATAGCCCCGGGCGCCACAAGCTCTAGCTACGCCTCTGCCTCCCACCCATCTACAGGGGAATTTCCCTATTCAGCCCTGGGCTGACTCATTCAGCCTCTGGGAGCCACTCCTGTCCCTGTCACTCACAAACCAGACAGTCAATTCACAAACAGGCCAAGGCACACAGAAAAGGGCAGAAAAGGAAACAGCCACTTTCTAAAAGTGCTGTTTTCACACACAGGGTTTAAAAACCATCTTTCCTAAAAGATGTGTTATTAAGGGTTTCCAGACGTAAATTTGCTATCTTGCTCCTATGGGAAGATATGCAGGTAAACATTATACTCAGCATTCCCCATTATAGCCTATGGGCAAGATAGCCTTTCAATAGTGAAAAACAAAAATGGCTGTAATTCACTACCAGAGCATGTCACCTACACCAGTACATGCTCTACCTTTCACATACACTGCAGCCTGCCCAGGGGGGTACCTAGGGCCTTCCATAGGGGTGTCCAATGTGTACAGAAAGGGAAGGGTTAGGCCTGGCCATTGTGGACACTGGTCAAGTCAGCATGGCAGTTAGGAACTGCACCCAGGCACTGCGGTGACAGGCCTGTGACACCATTTTAGGGCTACTCCTGTGGGTGGCACAATCAGTGCTGCAGGCCCAATAGTAGCATTTGAATCACCAGCCCAGGCACACTCAGTGCACTTTACTAGAGGCTAACAGGTGAAACAAATATACCAATCATGGATAACCAATCAATATAACAATTTACTTAGGGAGCACTTGCACTTTGACACCGATCAGCAGTGGCAAAGTGCCCAAAGCATCTAACCCAGCAAAAAATGAAAACCAGCACAGCATCAAAAATACAGGAGGTAGAGGCAAAAAGTCAGGGGAAACCACACCAAAGATGCCAGGTCTAACAGCCACAAATTGGGCCGATGTGTGGGTAGCCCCACAGCAGGCCTTGCGTCGGATTTGGTGCAGTGATCTCGGACTTCGGAGATCGGTGCACTTGATACAGCAAGCAGCGATTTCTCAAGCCGCAAGCAGGTGCTGTGACGATTTCTTCGCCGATGCGTCCGAAATAGGTGCGGATGCATCGCGCTTCTAAATGTTGCATTACTTTTTCCAGTTCCTGTCAGCAAACATCCTCCAGAGGTCCAAAACAACAGCAGGCACCTCTTAGCAGGTCAGAACTCCCAGCAAGGAAGTTCAGGGGAGCTGGTGGTAAAGTCTTTGTGACCCTGAGACTTCAGAACAGGAGGCAAGCTCAGTTACAGGCCCTTGGAGATCTCCCTCAGTCAGGGGATACAGCAAACAGCGAAGTCCTTTTCCCTTACCGTGTCAGAAAGTAGCCACTGTGGGTCAACCACAAACAGCAAACAACACAGGGGCAGTATTCCTCCTCAGTTTGTCCAGCTCTTCTCCATGGCAAATGTTCCCCTTGATTCTCAGAAGTGATCTAAAAGTCTGGGGTCTGGGCCCCAATATTTATACTACAAAATCCTTTGCTCTCTGGTGGCAGAGAAGCCCTGTGCTCAGTCAAAACCAGTTCTGCCCTCTCTAGTGCAGCTTCCTGGCAGGAGGAGGAGACAGCATTGTCTTTGGCTGACCAGGCCCATTCAGGTATATCAAACTTTATTTTTCTATCTAGTTCCCAGGGGTAGTAATGCTTATAAGATGTTATAAGCAAACTCCCCCTTCTATCCTATGGGAACATAGCCTTGCAATAGTGAAAAATAAATTTGGCAGTATTTCACTATCAGAACATGCCACACACACCAGGGCATGTCCTACCTTTCAAATACACTGCACCCTGCCCACAGCTGTACCTTGGGCCTATCTTAGGGGTGACTAACATGTAAATGAAAGGTTAGGACCTAGCAAGTGGGTGCACTTGCCAACTCAACATGGCAGTACTAGACTGTGCATAGATACTGCAGTGGCAGATCTGAATTACATTTACAGGCTGCTAATGTGGGTGGCACAATCAGTGATGAAGGTCCACTAGCAGCATTTGATTTACAGGCCCTGGGCACACACAGTGCACTGTACTAGGGACTGACTAGTAAATCAAATCTGCCAATTATGGAAACACCAATCCATGACAACAATTTACAAAGGAAGTACTTGCACTTTGGCACTGAACAGCAGTAGGAAAGTGCCCAAAGCATCTAGACCACCAACACAAAGTCCAACACACAGCAAAAACACAGGAGGCAAAGGCAAAAAATGCAGGGGAAACCCACGTCAATGGTGCCAGGTCTAACACGTGTACCCTCCAGTTGAAATGTGGAGAGAACTACCCACCCTCTTGCAAGTTCTCTTCACTTAGGCGGAATAATCTGGATAGACCATCAGCATTGGTGTGTTCTATTCCAGGGCAGTGTTCCACCGTGAAGTCTATCCCCTGTATGGAAATTAACCACCTCAAAAACTTTGGGTTCCTACCCCCCATCTGCATCAACCATCTGAGGACAGATTTCAGAGCATCAAAAGCTTTTTGGCAGTCATCAGTCCAGTTCACTTTCCTGGGCTGCTTCCTGGAAGTCAGCTCTGTCAAGGGGGCAACAATGGTGCCATATCCCTTGACGAATCTCCTGTAATACCCTGTGAGTCCGAAGAAGGCTCTCACCTCTGTCTGGGTCTTAGGGTGTTTCCAAGTCGGAATGGTATCAATCTTGGGCTGTAGGGGCACCACCTGGCTGCTCCCTACCTCGTGTCCCAAGTACACCACTCAACCCTGCCCAATCTGGCACTTGCTTGCCTTGATCGTGAGGCCTGCCCTCTGCAGAGCCTTCAACACTTCCCAGAGGTGGTGCAGATGTTCCTCTCAGGTGGCACTGATGACTGCTATCTCATCCAGGTAGGCGGCACTGAAATCCTCCAGTCCAGCCAACACCTGGATGATCAACCCCTGAAAGGTGGCAGGGGCGTTCCTCAACCCAAAGGACCTCAAACCTGGAATTGGTAGCGCCCCTCTGGTGTTGAAAATACAGACCTCTCCTTTGCCCCATCAGTTAAGGCAATCTGCCAGTACCGAGACGTCAAGTCAAACGTACCAAGGTACTTGGCAGATCCCAACCGATCAATAAGCTCATCAGCTCTGGGGATGGGATGTGCATCAGTCCTGGTGACTGAATTGAGCCCTCGGTAGTTCACACAGAACTGGAGTTCTGGTGTGGCACCCGGTGCGGCAGGTTTTGGGACCACGACCACTGGGCTGTCCCAATGGCTCTTTGAAGGCTCAATCACCCACAGCGCTAACATCTTGGAGACGTCCTCCTTGATGCAAGCCTTGACCCTGTCAGTCACTCTGTAAATTTTGTGCTTCACAGGAGGACAGTCCACAGTGTCAACATCCTGGACACACCACTGAATGACACCATGCATCAGGGAGAACAGAGCAGCATACTCTCCCAACAGTTGGCGGCAGTCACTTTGCTGTTCAGGAGTCAGGACGGGGGAGAGTGTGACACCGTCCACTGACCCATCATGCTCCTTAGCAGACTGGAAGTCAGGAAGTGGCTCAGTCTCCTCTTCTATTCCAGCATCTGTTGCTAGGGGCATGCCCACTGAGGACCTCTCCAAGTGGGGCTTAAGGCAGTTGACATGCAGGACCCGCAAAAGCTTCCTTGGAGACTGCAAGTCCACCAGGTAGGTGATTTTACTCTTGCGCTATACCACCTCAAATGGCCCAGTCCACTTATCTTGGAGCACTCAAGGCTCCACTGGGGCCATGACCCACACTTTCTGGCCAGGCTGGAACTCGGTCAGAGTGGCATTCTGATCATACCACTGTTTCATTTTTTCCTGCTGGCTTCCAGATTCACCTGAGCGAGCTGCGTGAAGCACTTAGTCTGGTTCCTGAAGGCCAGCATGTAGCTATATACATCCTGGGGAGGTTCACTGGGAGCTTTCCCCGAGCCTTCTATAACCAGACTTAGAGGTCCTCTTACAGGATGCCCATACAGGAGCTCAAAGGGACTGAACCCCAAGGACTTCTGTGGTACCTACCTGTAAGCATACAACAGGCATGGTAAGAGTCACACTTACGCCTTATGGGCTCACCAAGACCCATAATCATGACCTTCAGGGTCCGGTTGAATCTCTCAACCAGCCCATTACCTTGTGGGTGGTAGCGAGTGGTGAATTTGTAGGTAACACCGCACTCCTGCCACAGGGACTTCATATACTTAGATATGAAGTTGGTATCACAGTCGGACACCACCTCTCTGGGGAACCCAACACGGGAGAAAATTCCCATCAACACACGACCCACCACCGGGGCCGTCACAGTCTGTAGAAGGATGGCTTCCGGATACCAGGTGGCATGGTTCACGAAGACCAGGATGAACCTGTTGCCCATGGCTGTTTTGGGATCCAGAGGCCCCACAATGTCAATACCCACCCTCTCAAAGTGGGTGCCGACCACAGGTAAAGGTTGGAGAGGAGCCTTGCACTTTCTCCCACTCTTGCCACTTTCCTGGCAAGTCTGGCAAGACTTACAATGAGTGTCAGAGTTCTTACGCATTTGGGGCCAGTAAAAGTGGGTGACAAGCCTTTCAAAGGTCTTGTCTTGCCCCAAATACCCTGCCAACGGCACATCATGAGCCAGACCCAGTAGGAAGGCTCTGAAGTGCTGGGGTACCACCAGCACATGGGCTGACCCAGGCTCAGCAACCTTAGGCTCACTATACAGGAGACCATTCTCCCAGTAAATCCAATGTGATCCAGACTGATCACCTGCTGCCTGGTTTGCAGCCTGTTGCCGCAAACCAACAAGAGAAGGGCATTTCTGCTGCTCCTTGCAGAATTCCTCCCTGGAGGGGCCCCCTTCCTGCTGCCAATGGGTCAGCTCAGACAGGTCCCCCAGTTCAGCCACTTGCTTCCCTGTAGGCTCGAGGGCATCCCCCTCAAGGTTTGCCTCCTCCTGGACTGTGGGAACTTCGGGGGCTGGTTTCCCATGCCCCTTGCCTCTTTTCCTTCTGGCAGGCACCTGGGCCACTGTTTCAGGGTCCAGGTCCTCCTGAATGCCCTTACCGGTAGACCCAACATCTACAAATGAGATTTCCACTCCACCTTCTCCCAAGGGGAAGTCTCCAGATCGTTACCTAGCAGACAGTCAACAGGCATAGCTGGCCTCACAGCTACTTTCAAGGTACCTGAGAGCCCCCACCCCACGCAAAGGGAACCTATACCACATTGCAGAGGCACCCAGAGTTGTCAGCTGCAACTACTGGGTAAAATGTGTTGGGGACCACCTGCTTCTCAGACACTAGCTGACAACTGACAGTTGTCACACTGACTCCAGTGTCTCTCAGAGCTTCCACACTATTGCCATTGATGGTCACCCACTACCTGTATTTTTTTATGTTATCAGGCAGATGAGCTCTTAGGACCATCTCACTGTCTCCTAAAGAGACCAGGGTAATTTCTGCAGATCCCCAGCCCTCTTGGGCACCCGACTCCTCCCCAAAGGCTACACTAGCCATCACCCGGGGCAGTGCCCAGTGGGTGCGGTGGTAACCTTTTTGAGACACCTAGGGTCCCGCTGGAAGTGACCCACCTGACCACAACCATAACATGCCCTGGGGCACCTCTGAACAGGCTTACCTGTAGGGCGCAATGGCTTCTATTTAGTGGGAAACTGGGAACCTTTCCCTTAGTTCCCTTGGGAATTACGTTGGGGCCTTTTCTGGAACTCCTTCTGTTTACCCTTGTCCCCCCCACTCTTCTGCTGGGGTCCTGCGCACCTTTAAAGGAGTCTCCCACACAATATTTTGGACCCTGGTACTGACTCAGCGGTCCGCCTCCAATCAAACTTCCTGGGGTCAGTCAGCTTACTGTCAATCAAGTGCTGGCGTAGCTCTGGAAAACAACTATCTGACAAGTGCTCCAATACAACCAAATCATAGAGCCTCTGAAAATCATTCACCTGGCTACCCTTCACCCATACATCCAGCGCTCTGCAAAAATAGGAAACATACTCCACCCAAGTGCTCGACTCCAGCTTCCTAAAAGCCCTCAACTTCTGCCCGTAGAGCTCTGGGGTCAAACCATATCTCCTTACCAAGGCTTCCTTCATGGGGGCAGAAGACATCTGATCCTCAGTGGGCAATGCTAACAATGTATCGCTCCCTTCACTGACAATGCTGCTTCACAACCCCTCTCCCCATTCTCTCTCAGGGATTCTGTACGGCCTCATTGCTACCTCATATGCTTTAAACCACAGACAAATGTCCTTAGGCTTCATAAAATCCTTAATAACCCCCTTGGGGATGTACACCATCCCTTCTCCAGGCATTGATGGTGCGCTGCCACCATTGGGCTTGGACTCTGAAAATTTTGATTTTAGATCCATTTCCCTCAAACCTCTTTCATGCTTAAAGAGTATCTTTTTCTCCTCCAGGGTAATTTTGACTTCTGAAATGCCAACTCCTTATGCTCCTTCCCCAGCCTGAGCTTTGTGAGCTCCAACTCATGCATCCTGTTTTTCTCCCTGTCCTCCAGCTCTTCTGCTGGAGACAGCCTTTTTGAAGAGATACCGCTGGTCCCCTGGGAAGGTAACCTCCCCCCGGCAGACCCAATAGCCTATTCTGCTGTTCATCTAAATTCTCCACCTCCTCCAAAGGTTGGTCATCATGCTCACTGGCATCCCTTGACTCCAACAAGGCCCTCAGCGCCTTTTAAAATTTCTCCTTTCGGGAGAAGCCTCTTACAGAGATTTTAAACTTTTTGCAGATAGCTTTTAGTTGTGACACCATGTAGGTTTCCATCCTATCCTCCTCAAACTCAAAATCCACAGATGCAAGTGATGCTGGCCTTGTCATGATGAAGATTGGCAGTTCTCAGTTGCAAGAAAAATAAATAGTTCCAAAGAACAAGTTCCACCAATTGTATATGGCTGTGTGATGGTCTGTACTCTACTAGTAGTGTACACCAATCACTGTATGGAAGACACAAATGCAAGTCCAGATCCTTACCGCTGATACCAATGTTAGAAATGGGGGTCTCTAGTTGGCAGAGGTAGGTTCCTTTGTCCAAATAGGGACCATTGCTTCTAGTCAGGGTAAAGGGAAACACTTCTAAAATAACCCCTGCTCAGCCCCTTGGTATTTTCACAATAGCAAACAGGCTTATCTCATAGGCAGTGTTAAGCATTTGTGAACACATACAGTAATATAGCGAAAACACTACAAATGGACACCACACCAGTTTAGAAAAATATGTAATTGTTATCTAAACCAAACGAGACCAAAAAGACGTTAATCTACAATACAGTAATAAAAATATGACTTTCAAGTGGTGGAAATAGTTCAGTTCAAAGCAAATTTCAGATGCAACAATTTTCACACAAAGCACCCTGGATGTGTCGCGCACACAAACAAAAAGGGCCGCATGGAAGGTGATGAGTCAGTACCTTACACTCAGGGAAGGTGATGCGTTGGTTCCTTGCTCGAGGGGAGGTGATGCGTTGGGTCCTTACTGCTGCGCAGGGTAGGTGATGCGTTGGTTCCTTACCGGAGAGAAGGTGATGAGTCGGTTTCTTACTGCGTTGGGAGGTGATGCATCGGTTTCTAAGTGCGTCCCCCAACGATGCAACAGACTTGGCATCTCGATGCGACAATCCAGGACCATGCATGGGTTCTTGCAGCCGCACAGCAGGCCTTGCTTCGGAATCGGTGCGGTGATCTCGGACTTCAGAGACCGGTGCACTCGATGAGGGGTGTCGCGATTTCTTGAGCTGCGGATAGGTGCTGCGATGATTTCTTCGGCGATGCATTGGAAACAGGTGCGGATGCATCACGCTTCTCGAAGTTGTGTTACTTTTTCCAGCTCCCAGCGGCAAACAGCCTCCAGAGGTCCAAAACAACAGCAGGCACTTTTGTGTCGATTTAGATACCGTATATAGGTTTCCCGATTTATGTCCTTATATAGGCACAATTCGCATTGCCCATATTTAGGCATATAAATCCTACCCTTATTTAGGCATTATCCATGCTAACCAAATACAGGCATGGCCACCTACATCCGTTCATCTACGTCACAACGAGTTCTTGGAAAATCTGACTCTTAAGCCTTTAGGACTTCCCCTTGCTTGGATATTGATTTCTCCAAGAACTCTTTTATTATGCATGAACATCTATTCCTTAGGGGTTCATTCATGACGTTCTTCTGCCCGACTTTTATGTCAATACTGGCATTCCTAAACACCTTCAAGGTATAAATATATCTTCACTTACCATGGCAAACCACTGTTCGGCTGCCTACTTGCACGATGCGGCTCGCCACGGCAAGTTCGGAAGGAAGTCAAGTCCCCGCATGACGCACTGACCAGACGCTGTCATCCTCCTCGCAGAGAATCCAGCTCCAGTGTTTCTGATTCCCCTTGCGGGGTGTTAGAGATCGAGACTCGGAAAGAGATTCCAACCTCACTCATTCTAAGGTATGGAGCGGACTAGAACCTAGAGGGACTTTTGGCAACTATAGCTAAACTAGACCATAGACAAACAGTACCTTCTTCTTACCTCGTACTACACTTAGGTTAGGTACACTGGGGTAGAACTAGCTAGAAGCATTAGATGAGTATTTAACATTTTAGCCTATGTTATTTATGCATGTATTTTTATGAATATCTGTCATAGCTACAAACCATGCTATTGCAGTATTATTTTATCTTACTGCTAACTCTGTACATATTTTACTTCGCATTCTGTCTTACGATTGTAGCAGTTCATATCTCTTGCACAAGAAACAAGACTGTTCAATAAACCCTTTTTATTGAAACGCCAGTCTAGCTATTTCTGTGTAACTCTGTAGAAACGAAGCATGCACGATTGACTGCGTGAAACTGTTATCTATTGTTTCCACGATTCTTAAGATTAATGTACTCGATAGAGACACACTGACCTCGGTCCTATGTCAAAACTATAGTGTATATTATTCCTTTACGCAGAGCCTATCAGGGATATAGGAACTACACTACATGGTGCCCAACGGTTTGGTAAGGCACTAATTTAACGCTAGATACTGAAGTAACTCAGTCGTGCTTTTCTCAGAGAGCCCTACTCATAATACTCCATAAGACGACTGGAGTGGGTAGGGATTAATATCCGCCATAGCTAAGTAGGACAAAAAATTCTATGTATTAGCTGTTTGGTTTGTTCAACGTTGAAGGATACAGTGTTCCAAAATATTGTGCACCTTATCTTTGTTCCCTTCAAACTTGCTCTGCAATTTTCATTAAACAAATGTCCCTAAACGAGGATAATAACACCGGAACCGGTGGAGCTGTACCCAATGATGTCGCAGCAGCTTTTGATTATACAGGTTTTAATGAAACCGATGAAAATGTGAAAATCATCACTCCAAATTTAAGGAGAGCCATCACTTTAAAACTTATAAAACATGGCCTAGGTGGTAGAACAGTTTTTGTGATAGAGGCTCATGAATCTCACCAGACAGAGGTATTCTATTCATGGATAGTATTCCCAGAATCAAATCCAGTAACTAAAACGTTTCACTTCTACAAAGAAGATGAACCACCTGAGGAATATATTCCTTTCGAGAATATTGAAATTCCACTCACATACCAGGAGCATGATCTCTGGTTTAAAGGCACCCTAAAACATTACAATCACATTACCAGGCTTGGTCCACTAGGTAGACCAGGAGCAATATGGCCGATTTTTGCTGGCTACACACCTCATCCGGACATTGAAGCAATGTCACGTAGAATTACTTAATCAGATACAAAATGTAATAGAATTACACAGTTAAACCACAACTATCTGAACGGCCTGAAAAGGCCTTTATTAAAAACAATCCTACCTCTTCTAAAAAGAAGTGGGAAAATAACAAACAACATTCAAAAGAGAAATATTCTCAATCCCGAGGTAGGTCTCCTCAAAAGGAGCCCTCTGAAAGGAGGTATAACCTCAGGAATAGGTATAATTTGAGAAAACCTGACAGGTATCAAGATACTGATACAAATTCCTCTTGTACGTTTCAGATATTGTCACAGACATCTGCAAGAAGAGGACGGTCGGATCAAAAAGAAGAACGCGTGAAGTCCAAAGACGATCAACACGTTCAGAAAAACAAACCAAAACCTCAATTCTCCAAGAAGAAAGCAGAAGGTCTGAAGATCAGACATGCCGAGGACTGGGCTCAGACAATGTTGGACAGCGTAGCAGAACTATCAATAGCTCGCAGGAACCTGAAGGGACTGGAGACAGTGGACCTAAATGAAGACATTCAAGTTGAAACTGCAGACACCAGGGTTAGTTCTCCACAAAGGTTATATGAAACAGGACTGGCCACCAGAATTTGTCAGAGAGTGCCCACATGGCGAAGACATCATTATGACAGCCTTCTCTAAACATGTTCCAGTACATTTAAAATATACTTATGCCAGGAAATGAGCAGTGGCCCAAGCCCCAGCATTATACAAAAATCATGTAGGATGGGATGAGGACTCACCTCACTATAAGATCCAGTTAAAAAATCAACCAACTGCACAAAGGCAGTATCCAATTAAGCAAGAAGCTAAAAAACATGTCAGGGAGATCTTAGATCAACTTGAATACCAAGAGGTGATTGAAACATGCACCTCATCAATGAACAATCCTTGGTTTCCTGTTTCCAAACCAGACAATACATATCGTCTAGTTTCGGATTACAGACACCTAAACTCTTGTTGTACAACATTTGCAGTGCAAAGTGCACATAGTACAGCATTAATGAATAACATTGTGCGTAAAAAATATAAAACCACATTAGATATTTCTTTTGTCAAAACATAGCACCTGAAAGTAGGTATTTGACAGCTTTCTCAATAATGGGGACCCAGCGTCAATTCTGTCGTCTCCCTCAGGGATTCAAGAATAGTCCAGGGTTATTCTCAACAAGGGTAACAGAGATACTACAAATTTATGATGACAAGGCATTGTCATATGTTGATGATATCTATCTGACAGATGATGACCTGAACAGGCACTTGAACAGGGTGAATACCATTATACTGGGCTTCACCTCTGAAGGTTATAAATTCAATTTAAAAAAATCAAGAATTGCCCATCTCAACGTCCGTTTCCTAGGGTATGAACTATCAAGTGAAGGAAAAAGCCTGGCAGCCAACTTTTTAGAAAAGTGTGCGCTGCTCAAACCTCCAAAAACAATGAAAAACTTACAGTCGATTCTAGGTTTCCTAAATTTTGGAAGAACATGTATTCTAAACTACGCAGAAAGGGTTAAACCTCTCTACGAAGTAATCAAACCTGATTTTAAAATCACACATTGGACACAGGAATACACAGATATCCTGCGTTCACTTCAAGCTAACATGTTAGCAACAAAACACTTACAAACACGTGTAAACATTCGCAACTTAGTGATCCGAATCATTCCGGGTCAATGCGGATTCACCTACTTAACTTTTAACGAAGGTGAAAAAGTACCAATTGCATACAAATCACATTTGTATACGCAAGCAGAAATGAAATTTACATGGACAGAAAAAATTCTGACAGCAGTTCAAACCGCTGTAGCAAAAGAAAAAGCCCTAGCACAGGGAAAACGCATTATGGTCGTAACCCCTGTACCAGCCTTAGAGGCAGTTACAAACGCGAGTATTCCGAATGCAAAAGCTTTACATCCAAGATCGATACAGTGGGTTAATTCTCTTGCTGCAACTGATGTTGAATATGTTTTTGATCCTTATTTAAAAACACAAGCATTCCTGCAACACGACCACGAATTTCCTCTGCCTACTGAAATTCTCCCTCTTGACCAGTAAGAATTTATAATTTATACTGACGGATCTGCACAACCCGCTACGGGGGAGGGTAAGCAAGCTTATAGTTCAGCATGCGCGATCGTTAAAGGTCGTATGCTCGATGGCAAATTTAGACAAATGGTCACAAAAACACAATCTCTAGGAGATTGTACAGCTCAGCGCGCTGAACTACAAGCATTTAAAATGGCACTTTAAAATAGGGATCGCGAATTCCCCACACTCATAATGTGCGATTCTTTTTATTGTGTTCAATCATACAATGAATATTTACAGAATTGGCTTCAAGATGGTTTCAAAGATGCAAAAGGTGGCACAATCAAGCATAAAACGCTTTGAGAATAAGTAGTTCAGTTGTGAAACGGACTACAAAGCGCTCACGTGATACACACACCGAGTCATCAACGTGATGGCGTTCACGTTGAAGGGAATTCATTGGCTGATGAAGCCGTGAAAGGGGCTGTGCAAACGGCTTCCGTAGCTGCAATTACTTGTTCAAAAACTAAATAGACAGTGAAATAATACTGGCTGTCAATGCTTCGAGCAAAGGCAGCGGTCTAGCGTTACCTAAAAGGTTTCCACTCAAATACACATATATAATTGATCCCTGGAGTTGGGGATAGGGTAATACCAAACATGGAACATAGATTAGGACTAATCCTAGCAGCACATGAAGGGATCACCTCTTTCCATGCAGGTGTTTCCGCCACAGTATCATTATTAAAACAGAGATACTGGTGGCCAGGCATTAGGAAACAGACCAGGAATTATGTTTTGGACTGAGAAATATGCCAGAAGATGAAAGTCTCTACTGTGAAACGTCCTGCGCAGACGCCCCTGTTAATTTCAGATAAACCATTAGCATGTGTTTACCTGGACCACTGCAGTCCCTTACAAAGCGATGGTAATTATAAATATATCATGGTCGCAGTGGATTCGTGTTTAAAGTTCCTTTGAATATGGCCTCAGCGCTACGGCTGCCGCTCAAACTGTTATAAAAGATTTGCGAGTCTTTTTTTCGGCATATACGCAATTGGCACACTACAGTCTGACCAGGGTCCTTCGTTTAGGTTTTGAGCTTACAAAGAAGCCATGGCCAGCTGAGGGAAATTCTGTTGTGGAAAGAAAAAACCAGGACATAAAGCATTCTATAACAGCTAGGGTATTAGGTTTGGGTGATGGGTGGGTCAAACATCTTTATGGGGTCCAACGCTCATTAAACAATTTGCCAAGAAGTTCTCTAGGGGGTGTCACTCCATATGAAGTCCTATTTGTAACTAGAATGTTGATTCCGGACCTTGACATGAAAGGCACAGTGGTGGAGAATAAAAAGTTTGATATCAAAGATTGTTGGGCTGGTTTGCAGGACTTAAATGGACTAAGATCGAAACAAAGCAACGTGTTCCTGAAGCCAACCACCACTGGGGCAACACCAACCGTCCCAGCAAGGCCTATCTAGATCCCAAAGCTTGGTGATCTAGTCAGAGAAAAGATTGCGGACAAGAAGGAATTTGGGCCTTCTTACAGACTACAGGTACCTGTCCTAGCAATCCACGGATCGAGAACAGTACTACTGCCGCCCCTTGCTGGTAAAAAGGAGAAAAGATTTGTGTCCATCGACCTGATCAAACCACACTATGTGGCTGATACTAAGCAGTAGGCCAAGTGGACTCCGACAATGTAGCAGGCGCACTCCGCTAGCTACAATCCAAGAGGTTCAAACTGAGAGACTCATCCCCTTTGAAGATTCTACAGTGAAAAATAAAGGACTAAGCAACAAAGCTATGGAACTCGTCCCTCTTGAGGCCCAAATAACAGTTCATCCTAATACACATGTCTACAATGAAGTAACAAGTGATCATGGTTCCAGCGATTTCAATGAATCCTGATGCAATTCCAACCATTGACAGAACTGCCTCTGGCTATTTCATTAACTTTGATACGTTTTCTGAGGATCCTAGTGAACCTGAAATGACGCCAGCAGAAAGAACTTTCAAAGAACAAGCAACAGACTTTTTTCATCTCCTGAAAAAGACTTATCTGGTTTCACCATGGACTGAACTGTGGATTGTTTTGGGAATACTCTTCTTTCTACTTTGGTTAGCTCTGGTAATAATTCTGGGTATGCTGATAAATGGAAGATATATTCAAATGGACACAGCAAGTAAAAGAGTGAACTTACTTCTCCAGCCACACAAATCATCCCATCGTGATGCAAGAGACTTGTCAGCAGTGAACATCACAGCCGTTCCCATACCTGATGGTATAGTTTGGGACAGAACTGAATATAACATTTTTGGCCCGTCGGAACATTTGAAGATTCCACACTTATTTAAAATTTCATTAAGTGACTTTATTACCTCTAGTACCTTTTCTGATGATTGGGACTTCGAGACTGTTAATAACATGATGTCTGATCTAGAGATGTCTGCAATATTCACAAATCATGAATATTTAGAGGGTTCATCAGACTATGAACAAATGTTTTGTTATAACCACTATGGTCATCATTTCTTGCATAAAACTGCATCACCTAGAAATGTATTTATGTATAACCAATGGGAACATTGTTCTACACCTACACCTCCAAAGGGTAGCTCAAAAACTTTTTCAATGAAATTTCCATATTTTTCAGGATTCAACTTATCAGATCCAGAATCGTTTTATTTTAAGAATATGAACACGACAGGACCGAAAAATATGTTAACCAATACGAAACAGATTTATTCTGCAGCCTTTATTGCTCAACTGTCTAGATAAGGGTTCGACTTTTGGAAAGGCATCATTGAGACAAAATCTGTCTGGGGTACAAAAGATTGGCAAGTGCAGGGGGTAGACGCTCTGTTTAAAGCCTGTATCATCCCTGAGCAAATTATGTTTTTGAATGACACCGTCCATCTTGCCTTGGGTTAGCCATGATCAAAGACATGAACACACCGGCCATACCTATACCTGCATGTAATAGCACTACACAGGGGGAGGTCAACGTACATAGGGGCAGATTTATGTTTCCTGGCGCATCCCTGCAAATCAGCAAGGATGCGCCAGGAATGATGCGTCACGCAAGTTTACCCTTGCGCCACACATGATGCGCCGCATTTACAATGCGGCGCATCATGGCGCAGGAATAAACAGATGCGTGACGCATCCGATGGCGTAAGGTTGGCGCAGTGCTTCAGTTGCGTCGCAAGCGCGACGCAACTCCAGCACTGTTCCAACCTACCCTATCCCTAACATGGTGCGTCAAGCCTTACGCCTGCTTCAAGCAGGCGCAGGGTTTTGGCTCATCAGCGTTGGGAAAGTGACTCAGTCATATCTTATAGATTTGACTAAGTCACTTTTCAGGGGCGTTCCTGCGACGGAACGCTCCCCCCTCTGTCGACACGCCCGCGTGAAACCTGACGCAGGTTTTACGTGGCGCAGGGCTTTACATCGTGACGCATCTCCATAGATGCGTCACGATGTAAATATGGCGCAACGTGGCGCAGGGTTTACACCGCCGCTGCGTCACAAAAGTGACGCAACGGCGGCGTAAAAGTGGCGCATCTCCAATATAGATCTGCCCCATAATATTTTGCATCACAACAGATCAGATCCGTAATGGTAACAACATACAATGTAGGGAAACACTGCCTTAATTGGCTACAGAAAGCTACACTGCCGGATGTAAAACAACACTTATCTATACTTAAAGAAGGCGCAGATCTTAGGGAATTCTTGCTAGGACCAAGAAAACCGCGTCAAAAACGTTTCAAATATGCCGGTATCTACGCTGCTTATAATGAAATATGGAAAATTACCCAAGCAGAGACTGCAGATCGAATACAAGAAATTGATCGTATTAATTTAGACAAATCTTTCTCTGTAGTAGACAATGGGTTAACGACTCTGTCGTCCAGGATATATTCATTGGACAGCATTGTGTCTTCTTCCATAGACATCATGGAACAAGACTTGGTCATGCTGCAACATGGTCAGTCTCAATTGCGTTCTATAATGCTATTAGGCTGGACGCTCCAAAACTTGCGTTCAGGCTACAGGCAGCAATAAAGGTGCATGGTCCAGCGGCCACGGTGCGGTGAGTGGGGCAGTGGCGGGCCCTCTAACTGCTTGGTGCTGCAACCGATTGCCTTATAATTTTTAAACTTGATGTCACTAACGTGTATTTTTAATACTCTGCAAACTCTATGAGGGGAGTGTTGGGGGCATTTTAGTGACTTACCTGCACTGGAGGCTCACGGAGGTCTGGGCTCAGTCTTGATTCCTTCCCGCCCCGGTCTGACGCGGTAACCAGTACCGTTGCGCGGAGGGCGGGGAAGGTGAGAGCCAGGCACTTCTGGTCAACCGGTTAGCGCTCTAGTTGTGGGGAACAGGCAGCAATCAAGGCATATAGTCCAGCGGTCGCGGTGCAGTGAGTGGGGCAGTGACAGGGCCCTCTAACTGCTTGGTGCTGCAACCGGTTGTCTTATAATTTTTAAACTTGAGGTCACTAACGTGTATTTTTAATACTCTGCAAATTCTATGAGGGGAGTGTTGGAGCATTTTAGTGGCTTACCTGCACGGGAGGCTCACGGAGGCCTGGGCTCAGTCTTGATTCCTTCCCGCCCCGGTCCGACGCGGTAACCAGTACCATTGCACAGAGGGAGGGGAAGGTGAGAGCCAGGCACTTTCGGTCGACCGGTTAGCGGTCTAGTTGTGGGGAACAGGCAGCAATTAAGCCACATGCCTCAGCGGGCGCACCAAAGACAAGCCCGTCTGCGCCCGTCGGCGGCCGAACGGGGCCTGGGGCCACAACCCCTGGGTGTTCTGGAGTAAAGCTACAGTACAGTATAGCTCCCAAGAACTGTATGCTCTGTGCCCCGCAATGGCGGATCTGTGCAAACACAGCATGGAAGGAGGAAGTATGAGATGGGACTGTAGGTATTGCCCCTTTAAGTCTAGTGCGGGGAGGGAGGTGAAGGAGGCAAGCTCTGCTTTGAACTGTTGCCTGCTTAACTGTCGATCACTCAGGAAGCATAGATTAGAGATCTACGACCTGCTTTTAGATGGTCAGATAGATTTGATGTTTCTCTCTGAGACTTGGCTGGACGAGGACTCTGCGCCAGAGATCCTAGAGGCACTACCTAGTGGTTATGCGATCACTAGGATAGATAGGGATTCCGGCAGAGGAGGTGGAGCGGCAATCATATTTAAACATTCCATCCAATGCTTCCTCGAGCCTGTCACCATTGCTGATAGCGAGGCTGGTCTTTTTACGATTAGAGTGGCTATTAACTACATCGTGAAAGGGCTCCTGGTCTACAGACGTCCTGGATCCCCCACTCGCTTTTCTCCTAGCCTGATAGATTGTCTCACTCAACCAGCACTGCGTTATGATAAAATCTGCATTTTGAGGATACTAAGAGTGTCGTGGCGGGTGACTTATGTCAGGAAATGGCTACCTTACAACTCAGGCTAAAATCTGACTCCCCAACCCATCAGGTGAAGAATGTATTTGTTGATTAATTAAAATCATTACAAAAGGAAAAAATAGTAAATATCCACAGCAACATTTAACTAACATATACATATACAAACACAATGAGATTTATTTACAGCACCAAAACTAAAGTGCCTTATAATAGCAGCAAATGTAAACAATTTTATTAATATGCCAATAACAATTAGCCACAGAGACAACGTGCATTACAATTTCAACTTCAAAAATAAAGTGTCATTATGCTAGCAGCAAAAAGTTGCAGCATTTCAAGGGGTAAACTACAACATGAAAATAACAAATACAAACAACAAAAATTACACATATTAACTTTCATAACAAGTATTTATTTTACTTAGAATGTCTGCTTTACAAAGTTTCTTTTCAGCCATAAAAACAAACTTAACAAATTGGTAAATAATATGAATGTTAACACCACTTAGACATAAAATATGTGCAGTCCTACATGATCTAACCCCCAATTCCTTAAAAATAGGCTTCAAAATGGTCTTCCTCTCTTCTAACAAATTTGGGCATAGAGTTACTATGTGCAATAAGGTTTCGTCACACAGCCCACATAGCCTACAAATACTCGATGGCCATTTATTCTCCCATTTTGGGGTTCCATCTTTAGTTGGATATATCCCAAATCTTAATAACATGAATTTATTTTTAATCAAAGGTTTTAAATGAAAGAGCAAATACGGTTGTGGCAACAATTTGCCAAAAGAATTAACTATTGACCATAAATGATTTTTTCGCCTTAATTATTCTTTGTCTGTTATGGAAGACAGTAAGGCTGCTGTTTGGTTAATTTATAGACCATTTTGCTCCTCACTTCATTTACTAAGTTTGGGCATTCAAAATTGCATAAACACTCATTTAAATAAACTTGCCAGCTACTCGAATATTCACCTTTCGAAATCTCAAGCAAGCACAAATTAGCTAGTGAGCCCTCTTCAGCTCGAGATAGTGACAGTAAAGACTTTAAATATGTAGATTGTCTGGCCAATAACAGTTTTTTTATACCAAATTCGAGTCTTAAATTAGCACGACTAATATATCTGGGAACCCTAAAAACAGATTTATACGTCCTTACTTCTATATCATCGAGCAGTTTCGCATCCTTGCCCCGAAAGATAGTAGAACCGTAGTCCAAAGATGGAATTAACTTTGCTCTCATGACCTTCAGTAAGTGATCGTAATTAGGACATACTAACTTCTCCCTCAGCACCCTTTGCTTCAAGATTATTAAAATGCTGCCTAAATGATAAACCAATATCGAAGGTGATTCCCAAATATTTGTATGACTTTACACTTTCGATCACCAAACCATTAATATTCCATTCTTTTACTCCCAATTTGCCTTTTCCCACTGTCATTAGTTTAGTTTTTTCTGTATTTATTGATAGTCCATTTTGTGTAACATATATATTGAAAGAATCGATTAATCTTTTCAACCCTATAACAGTTTGGCTTAATAAAATGGTGTCATCTGCATATTGTAAATATTTTATCTCTTTATCCGACACAAAAGGGGAATGAGAGTTAACATTATTAAAATGGGCTGGGAGATCAGACACAAAAAGATTAAAAAGGCAAGGAGCCAGGACACATCCTTGTTTTAAGCCTACTTTAGCTTCTAGGCGACGGGTCGTATGTCTTCCGTCGCCAACTTCGATCTATACCCAAGTATCGGAGTATAATAATTTAATCATTTTTAAAAGTGTTTCAGATATACCCCACTTAATTAACTCCGACCAAAGAACATTTTGGGGCACAGAATCAAAAGCGGCTTTTAAATCTATGAAACAAATATACAATTTTTGTTTCCTACACTTGGCTCTTTCGCCTAATAATGTCAATAAAATTAAATTAGTATAAGTTGATTCTCCCTTTCTAAAACCAGTTTGTAAATTGGGAATCAAATCCTCTGTTATAGCCCATGATTCCAATTCATCCAGCAGACAACAAGGAAATATTTTCGCATCTACATCTGTTAATGTTATTAAGCGATAGTTTGCGGGATTATCCCGGGGGACACTTTTATAAATTGGTTGGATAATACTTCCCTGCCATGATTCCGGAATAAGGCCTGTTATAAGCACATCATTAAACAGGAGCGTTAATAACTCTGGCCAGTTCTTTATCTTAGCCTTAAAAATGGCATTTGGAATACCATTCGGTCCAGGCGCTCCATTAGACCTAATCTTATTTATTATTTTCTTTACTTAATCAACAGTCCATGGCTCAATATCAATAAAACTTAATGAATCATAAGCACTAGGGTGTGACCCCCCATCTACTATCTCAGATTGGTATTGATGTACATTACATTTACCTTCATCACACTGTGGGCATTGAGAAACAGTTTTCAAATTATTAAAAAAGTTTACCCAACTTAATTCATCAAGATTGATCACTATTACTTCTATGATTACCATTTTCAAGGTTATTATTAATACCCCAAAATAGCCGCGGATCATTAGATTTGCACAATGTAATTTAGACCACGTTTCTTCATAATATGCCTGTTTAGCCTTTCAAATTTCGTGCTTATAACCCTTTTTCAGATCTCTAATTTGTAAGGATATCAAAAAATATGATGACCCTTTTGCTTTCCTATATAGTAATCTTATTTTTTTATTAAGGCTTCTTTTAAGATGTAATAAGCGTTCAGAAAACCACCCTGGATTCTTAGGATTTAAAATTAAACCTCCAGAAGGTTTCTGGTTAGAAAATTTAACCAAAAACGCATCACATAAACCAGGCCAAAGAGCAACCATAGATTTTCCCTCAACATTAGCAACCTTGACATCCAAAATTAAACATGAAAGAACTTCTAAAATTTCCTTCTCGGTTTTGTCATTCCATATCAGCCTTTTAAGATTAAAAGGGGTAGAAACCGATTTAAATATTCTGGATTCAGGCAGATAATCAAATGGAAAATTAAAAGAGATAACTTGCGGATTGTGATCACTCTCAATCCTAGGAACTATCTCATAACTTTGGACTAAATTAAAAAGTTTCTCTGAAATTATTGTATTACCCTTTTTATTAAATGTCGGTATATGATCTCCATCCTGCATAATCTTTAAGTTATATTTTATAAACTCACAATTTATCCATTGGGATAAAAGTTCTGAATGAATTACCCGATTTTTATACGAAACAAGATGCATATTAAAATCCCCGGAAATGATCATCATTGAATCCAAGTGATCAAAATAAAGCACTTTCACCATTTCCCATAAATAGGTAAGTTGCGTGGATCTAAGCTTTTTTTTCGAATGCATATAAACATTTAAAAAAATAAGTGATTGTCTAGCAATTAATTTAACACACTGTATCAATTTTACTTGAAAATCAATCTCAAAATGTTTAACATCAAGTCTCAAAGAAACATAAATAGAGAGACCACCACTTGGGTGGCCCCTAGAGGCCTCACAAATTGCCACATTCAAATATTCAAAATAACCAATCAGCGGTTCACTACACATATTCCATGTTTCTTGCAAAATTAGAATATCAAAAGATTTTAAAAAGCCAGTAACATTCGAATCCTCAAGAAATGTTTTAAAACCGTTCGTATTCCAGGAATACATTTTAAAAGAGTTTAGTGGACTATTTTGAAAAGGCCTGCATCAATCTATTTTCACAGAATTTACATTTGTTAATATTGACGGAAGCCAACTCCAATCCTCAACCGGATCGGTGACTTTCTTTAATTCTTCACAAATTCGTGAACCTGGCTGACAGCTCCTGATTTTAATACCGCATGACACATTTAAGTCCATTGATGGACCTGAAGCACCTTTGAATACTCTAACATGTGATGCCCTGGTTATTTTCGGTTCATACTTCTTTAAAATCGGGGAACATAATGACTTAATTGGTATTAACGGAGTTGGATATTGCAAACCTTGCAATCTCCATACTCTGATACCCCATTTCTCGAATTTATTAGAATTAGCAATTATTTTACTAACAATATCATCACTTTGCCAAGTTGTAATCGTAATCTCCCTATAAATGTTGTCTCAATCTTTCTTGAACTCTACACATTCCAAATCATCTGATACTACATCCTTAAGATCTGGAATTGCATTTAATAATTTCAAAATATTTCCACGATTCAAAATATCATAAGAGCCTCTCGTAAAATATTTAGGACAAAAGACTAACTTCCTTTTTTCAAACAACAGATCAGAAGACTCTATATCATCCTTATTTCTAGAGTCAACTGATACTCTTTTCCCACTAGTAGGTGCTAAGACAGAAATTGTCAAATGGTTTAATTCAGTAGGCTCTAGTGTCTTTTGGTCCTGAATACAGGGTTGATTAGCCTGATCATTCCTACTATATTGGAAATTAATAGGATTTACAGATTTCTGATTAAAAATGTTTTGATTTCCATGTTGGACAATCAATTCATCCCTAGACTGATCAGACACTACAGCCGCTAACTTTATTTGAGGCTGAGCTTTAAGCCCTATACTTAAATTAGCCTCCTCATGTATAGCACTATTGACCTGCTCGCTCATTTGTATGGCCTTCGAATTAACTATAGAATCTTTCGTTGATCTAAAAATAGGTAAGAAGGCTTTCGTTTCAGGTTCAATACATGTTTTAAGATTATTACCAACTATCTCACCATAGGGTTTTTTTTCCTGTGAAATTTTATTATGGGTTTTTCTTAACCTTTTCCTTGCCCGTTTGGACAGAATCTCAGGATTAGTAATATCTCCTATTGCTTGACTTCCATTAGGATAAATCTTTTTCATCTCAGAATTTTTACTGACACTTGTAGCTTGATTTGGCTCAGAGTAGTCACCAATTATTTCCTCCACCACCAAAAGATCCTTATTATTTATACTTTTAGGACGAACATGGGAAACCTTCGGTAATTGCAGTTTGTTGGCATCATTTACAGATTGATGATTCCTATCCAAGACTATACTATTTCTACTAATCATTTCATTTTGTAATATAGGAAGTTTATCATTAGATAATGACCCTAAAATAACGGGGCCATTTAAATCATCATTTTTTTTCCTGTTAAGTTGCTAGATTCTTTCCTGCCTGACAACAATTTTACTTCATGCACCATAAACTAACGATTAATGGTAAATCTGAAATTATATCTATCAGTTGTGCACAAGTACAGGTTATTAACTGATTCTCTTTATCTGCCGGTACCTTGGTAATCAATTTAGTTAATTGCAGAAGCTTTGCATCAATTCCTAATACATGGAATGCCAGTGTGTTAAGAATGTCTACCTGAATATCTAACTTATCTGAATTAAAATTCAGAGCATTAGTAATTGAGTCCATGGTATGTAATAGACAATACCAAATACCACGCTCCGTTCCAGGAACCTCATTTTCCAAGTCACCAGATCTGACTTGAAAGTTCCCATCAAATTTAGTTAATAAAGATAGATCAACTATATTGGTGAATTTACACTGCTCATTTGCATTGGGAACATTAACCCTACTCGCCGCACCTGGGACCAGTAGTGATTTATTAATAGTAAAACTATCCTCCAGATTTATACTCGACTGGTCCAAATTAAGGAGTCCAGCTTTACCCATTTTGTCTAATTGGTCCATTGGGCTGGATACTAATTCATCCAACCCCCTTTTGGAGTGTAACTCATCAGTTATAACATCTGACACAACAACCACATCACTCACATTATGAACCAAACAGGAGGAGATATCAATTACTGACCCAGCCGCTTTTCCAATTTCGGCTGTCGTTTTACTAAGCGCCTCCTGTCTGGTGACCTGGGAGTCATCGACCATAATTAACTCAGTAGGATGTATCAAAGCATCGTGTGAATGTGAATGAATTTGGACTTGTGTCTGCAACTGACCTGAAGGTGATAATAACAAATTAGACAAAAATGGCGCTACATCCTTTTCAACATTCTTATTCCTATCCTGTATACCAGCTACAACATTCAGATTTTCTATTTCTGTTTCTGATGAAATCTTAGACTCTGTTTTTACACAAGGGTGAACTCTTTTTTCACATAATGGTAATGGTAATGGGGATGTTACACAGTCACTGACAAGTTCAATATTTTTATTTATATTTCTTTTTTGATTTTGAAACTGATTTTGAGGATACTTAAAAAAGAAACTCTTAATAGATGGCTAAGTAGCAGGAGTTGAATTCTTACAATCCTGACCGGGGATTAAAAGGGAACCATCCGATTTAGCCGACTCGTTCATATGCTCAATTAAAGCAACACTAGCACCACTACTTCCCTCATTTTTTTGACAAGACCTTGATTGAGACGCCACATCCAAAAATTCTTTAGTCTTCGGACGTTGTTTTAATTTTGGCAGTGCCCCACGCTGACGGCCTGATCTCATTATCTAATTTTAGTGTCCTCACAGATGTGTTAACTTGCTTAAATCCTCGAGGCTTTCTTGCCCACTCGGTCGCTGTGAGTCTATTGCAGGCCCGTGTGACAGATTCACTCTTGGGAAGAGCGAGGAAACATGTGCTGGGCTCCCTGCTACACTCAGTCGACCACAAATCCTCAGCAGCCGCCGCACAAGCAGCACCGCAGCACCTCGGCACCGCAGCACCGGCGGCAGCCTCTGCTCCCGCAGCTAGGCGAATCTCAAGAGCTAAAAAACACCAAAAGCGCCACTACACCAATATGCCAGTGTGCTGAAAACGCTGACAAAACTGCTAGGAGCGTGAGCCAGAGCAGTAGCCAGGCGGCAGATCAAGGCTCCTCCGCTCCTCCGCTCCTCCGCTCGATCGCACAATGGGGCTAGGTGACAAACCCAATCAGCTCCTCTATAATCCTCTATGATCAGCTGGGCCATATGCTTGACCCCATTTTCACGAACTGGGAGGACATAGTTGTTAACCCACCTCTCCCTATTGTATGGACAGACCATTTCCTGGTTCCTTTTGTTATGATGCTGCCTGGGCCAAAGGTACAGGAGGAATCTAAGAGGGGAATAACATGCCGGAAGTGGGCTGGCTTCTTGCAGGAAAAGTTTAACAGTGCCCTTTCTCAGGGTGGGTTACCAGGGGGCATAGATGCCGAAAGTGCATGCGTAAACTTGGACAGGAGGATTGCGGAGGCATTGGATAGCACTGCCCCCTGTTCACAGAAAATACCGGGTAGAGCACAAAAATCTGCTCCTTGGTATAACTCCACCTTGAGAATGCTGAATACAGACTGTAAACGCATGGAAAGGCGGTGGAGGAAAGACTTCTCGGACCAGGGGAGGAGGAAGTATAAAGATACGTTGAAGAGCTATCATGGGCTTATTAGAAGGGCTAAGGCATCATACTATCTGGAAAGAATTGGGTCGGCGGAAAATTCGACAAGGGAACTATTTAGGGTTTACAAGGAGATATCTTCCCTAGCTACAGCGGCAGTACCTGCAACGTGCTCAGAAGAGCTATGTAACCACGTGGCAGATTTCTTTTCAAACAAGGTGGAGAAAATCTATTCCACCTTTCCTGACTCCGCCCAAGTAGGTTACGAAACCTTGGAGGAGGCAGAGCACGCCCGGGAGGGTGAAGGGTTGGATAGCTTCACCGTTCCCCCTCCAGAACTGCTAACTAAAATCTGTTTTAGTGTTAAGTCGGGCTCTCCTAGAGACCCGGCCTCCCCTAAAGTGCTTAGAGGGAGCATAGAAACATTGGAGCCATACATTAGACATCTCGTGGAGGTTTAATTTAGGACATGCACAGTGCCAGGAAGATGGAAGGAAGCAGTGGTCCTTCCGCCACCCAAGAAACCCCACATAGGCCCAGACCAACTTGACAGTCTGCGCCCAATCTCTTTACTGCCGTACTTCGCAAGGATTGCGGAGAAAGTGATAAACATGCAACTTACGGCGAATGTTGGGAAATTTAACCTCCTGCATCCCACTCAGTCTGGATTCCGGGCTTTCTACTTGACGAAATCTGCCCTGCTTCTCGCCACAGAAACCATCAGGCAATATGCGGATGCGGGACAGACGGCGGCCTTGATCCTGTTGGATTTAAGTGCCGCCTTTGACACTGTTGCCCATCACACTCTGGCACAGTGTCTGAGGAAAGGAGGTGTGTCTGGCAGTGCATTGAGCTGGATGAAAGCATTTCTGTCAGAGCGCAGTTTTCAGGTGAGGCAGAGCTCTCACTATTCTAAAGCCATCAAACTGAAAGAGGGGGTGTTCAACCTTTATGTGGCTCCATTAGCGGAGATTGCTGACGGATTTGGGATCAGGGTCGTGTCCTATGCCGATGACACTCAATTGGTGGTCTCCCTGACACAGGCACAGGATACGGCAGCCTCCAATTTCGTGGCATGCTTGCAAGAGCTGGCATCCTGGATGGCTAACAACTGCCTGAAATTGAACGGCGATAAGACCGAGGTGCTTGTGGTGGGGAGAGCCCTGTCGGTGTGGTCATCAACTTGATGGCTCCAGAGCTTGGGATCCACCCCAACGCCTTGCGCTCAGGCGAAAATCCTGGGGGTGTGGCTGGACACAAAGCTCTCCCTTGAGTACCATACCAGGCGGGTGACAGGCTCCTGTTTTGGAGTCCTGAGGGGCCTTTGTAAAACCCTGGATATGCTGCCTACTGCAGCCAGGAAGACCATGGTTCATGCCATGGTGACATCGCGCCTTGATTATGGCAATATCCTGTACCTGGGTGCAACGGCGAAATGTATGCAAAGACTCCAGGGTGTGCAGAACGCAGCAGCTCGTCTGGTTCTTATGCGCCCAAAGAGGGCCTCCAGCAGGCAAATATGAAAGGTTGGGTAAAGAATACATCAAGACATCTTGGGATTTACATTACACAAATAGATGTTGGAGTGGAGGGCGTGAAGTGTTTCTTAGCGGTACAAACTGTGAAAACACACTAAGCGGTTCTCTACTTTGTCAGGGTATTAATTTACACGGGGCCTGCGATGGTTCCGCTACAAACTTATCCTGTCACCTGCACGGCTCACCAGCTGCAGTGATTACTCCAATTTTTGGACTACTTTCAAATGGAAGTTACCTCATGTTGAATGATCACAGCTGCTGTGGCATGTTGCCAGGTATCCCATATCTAGTAACGGTTACATCCAGGGTCACTTGCTGTATGCAAGTCTTGTTTCCACAAATACAGACAGTCAGGGAGTCGCCTCTATGGCCTTCACTGAACATTTCTTCAATACGAATTTATACTCTAAGCAGAATGAAAGCCATTCTTTTACAACAAACTGTGCCACTGACCTCGGCCAAAGAAACCTATGATCTACAAGTCGCAAGGACTTCTGCGAGATACAAGCCCTTTTGAATACAAACTGCCCTATACATTTCTCAGAAAAGTTAGAATCTTAAACATGTCTGATACGAGCGGTATTGTACATGTATTTAAGACCGTGTGTTCAGGACTGTTGGCACCTTTTCAAGCAGTCCGCGGAATAATTCCCAACTTCGTGCACTCTGTGTTTGGCGGACTGCCACTACGTTTTGGACTCATTGCAGGGATCCTATTTTTGCTCCTACTGCTCCGATATGGCAAGCCAAGTCATCAGCGTCACTCCGAGCACCATACAGAGAGCTCTATTGGAAATGTAGTGTTGTGAGCGCATCGTCCAAATTTTAGGTTTACCTCATCTACGAGAATTAAATACCACATGGTTTCTGTCATTCAGACAAATCTGACAAGATTGCATCTTACCTGTTCTACGCTGCCTGCTTTGCGGTGAAGAATGCGTGCTAGACATCTGTCTAACACTCCGATCAGTCATGCCTACAGATATCGATACTCTGCTGGACCCGGTAACGGCCCATGCTGTGTGTTGTCCCCAGCGGCTACCAATTCTGATGACGGCATTGATTGAGATCTCAGAGATGCAAATTGCTACTGCTGAGGTACGAGAGGAAACAACAGGCACGCAGGTAACATCCGATACGAACATTGCTGATGCGACCAATGCTGACGGCGATGCTTCTCATCTATGTGCGGTTAGTCTTCTAAACGAGGTAATCCAACTTTCACTTAAAACGGTAGACGACGTTTTGTCTACAGGGTTAGAAGATTTCATGTTTTCTCCATCCCCATACACTGCCTTTTGATTCAGCACACAGTGTTCCGGGAAGACTCTGAATTTGGCCTTCATTTTTCAAAACAAAGAGTAAACTTGGAACATTTTGCTATGATTATTTTTTTTTTTTCAAAATTTGAATTTTTTCTTTTTATGGCACAGTAATCTGCTTATAGTAGAACAATTCATAGAGAACAGAATTCTTTGATACACTTTTAAGAGACAATATGTCACCTTGTCAATACCAATTGATTTATGTAACGCAGCATGAAATGGTTTCGGAATTTTTTCTTCTAGATTTACGAGCAATTTCATAATGTGTGTATGTCTGTATGTTCATTCATTTAGCATTCAATGTAAATATGTGCTTAGAATGAAACATTGCTTTAATATATACTGCACCAGTGCATTTTATGCATGGCAACAGTTTTTAAGCATTTTACAATGTATTTTTGGACATGTTCTTAGCCATCCATATGTAGCTATATTTTAGATATGTTTAGCATGTTTAGGATTTAGTAATGTCGTTCATATGAAAGTGGAGTGGGTGTTGTGTGTCGATTTACATCCCATATATAGGTTTTCCGATTTATGTCCTTATATAGGCACAATTCGCATTGCCCATATTTAGGCATAGAAATCCTACCCTTATTTCGGCATTATCTATGCTAACCAAATACAGGCATGGCTACCTACATCCGTTCATCTACGTCACAACGAGTTCTTGGAAAACCAGACTCTTAAGCCTTTAGGACTTCCCCTTGCTTGGATATTGATTTCTCCAAGAACTCTTTTATTATGCATGAACATTTATTCCTTCGGGGTTCATTCATGACGTTCTTCTGCTCGACTTTTACGTCAATACTGGCAATCCTAAACACCTTCAAGGTATAAATATACCTTCACTTACCATGGCAAACCACGGTTCGGCTGCCTACTTGCACGACACGGCTCGCCACAGCAAGTTCGGAAGTAAGTCAAGTCCCCGCCTGATGCACTGACCAGACGCTGTCATCCTCCTCACATAGAATCCAGCTCTAGTGTTTCTGACTCCTCTTGCGGAGTGTTAGAGATCGAGACTCGGAAAGAGATTTCAACCTCACTCATTCTAAGATATGGAGTGGACTAGAACCTAGAGGGACTTTTGGTAAATCTTGGCAACTATAGCTAAACTAGACTATAGACAAACAGCACCTATTTCTTACCTCGTACTACACTTAGGTTAGGTACACTGGGGTAGAACTAGCTAGAAGCATCAGATGAGTATTTAACATTTTAGCCTATGTTATTTATGTATGTATTTTTATGAATATCTGTCATAGCTACAAACCATGCTATTGCAGTATTATTTTATCTTACTGCTAACGCTGTACATAATTTGCTTCGCATTCTGTCTTACGATTGTAGCAGTTCATATCTCTTGCACGAGAAATAAGACTGCTCAATAAACCTTTTTTATTGACACGCCCATCTGTCTATTTCTGTGTAACTCTGTAGAAACGAAGCATGCACGAAGCATGCGCGATTATCTATTGTTTCCACGATTCTCAGATTGTTCCAATTCTAAGGGAAACAAAGTTGTCATGTTTATGCAGTTGTCAGAAACTAATCCCTTCTTGATCAATCGGGAAGTTTTCTAGTGACCTCTGAGTTAGCTGGCACACACAAGTAAGTAAGTTTAATGTACTCAATAGAGACATACTGACCTCAGTCCTATGTCAAAACTATAGTGTATATTATTCCAATGTGCAGAGCCTATCAGGGATATAGGAACTACACTACAGCACCTCTTGGCTCGCCTGAACTCCCAGCAAGGAAGTTCAGTGGAGCTGGTGGTGAAGTCTTTGTGTCCATGGGACTTCAGAACAGAAGGCAAGCTCAGTTTCAAGCCCTTGGAGATCTTCTTCAAGCAGGGGACACAGCAAACAGCAAAGTACTTTTCCCTTTTCTTGGCAGAAAGTAGCCACTGCAGGCCAACCCCTGACAGTAAACAGCATAGGGGCAGTATTCCTCCTCAGTTTCTCCATCTCGTCTCCTTGGCAAAGGTTCCTCTTGATTCCTAGAAGTGATATAAAAGTCTGAGATATTGCCCCAATATTTATACTACAAAATCTTTTGCTGTCTGGTGGCAGAGAAGCCGTGTGCTCAGTCAAAACCAGTTCTGTCCTCTCTGGTGCTGCTTCCTGGCAGGAGGAGGAGACAGCATTGTCCTTGACAGACCAGGCCCATTCAGGTGACAATAAATCTCCTCCCCCCTATTCTAAATGCAGCCTAGGTCTATTTAGCCCAGGCCTGACTTATCCAGACTCTCTGGAACCACTGCTTCTCCCCAGCCCATCATTCCAAAGCCAGACATGCAATACACAAACCTAGAAGAGGCACACTGGATAGCAAAGCAAGAAAATACCTACTTTCTAAAAGTGGTATTTTTAAAGACAGAATGTAAAAATCACTGTCACTAAAAGATGCATTTTAACATTCTAAGGTGAGGCATATCAAAATGTATTTTACTATCTTGTTCCCAGGGGTTCTTATGAGTACTTAAGCAAACTCTCCATTCTATCCTATGGGAAAAGATAGCCTTGCAATAGTGAAAAACTAATTTGCCAGTATTTCACTATCAGGACGTGCCACACACACCAGGGCATGTCCTACCTTTCACGTACACTCTACCCTGCCCATAGGGGTACCTTGGGCCTACCTTACGGGTGACTAACATGTAAGAAAAGGTAAGGTTAGGCCCAGGCAAGTGGGTGCACTTGCCAAGTCGAAATGGCAGTGGCAGATCTGAGTTACTTTTACAGGCTGCTTATGTGGGTGGCACAATCAGTGCTTTAGGCCCACTAGCAGCATTTGATTTACAGGCCCTGGGCACACACAGTGCACTGTAGTAGGGACTGACTAGTAAATCTGTTCAGCCAATTATGGAAAAACCAATCCATAACAACAAATTACAAACGGAGCACTTGCATTTTGGCACTGAACAGCAGTAGCAAAGTCCCCAAAGCATCTAGACCAGCAAAACGAAGTCCAACACACAGCAAAAACACAGGTGGCAAAGGCGAAAAATGCAAGGGAAACCCACGCCAATGGTGCCAGGTCTAACAACATCCTTTTGTGAACTGTCAGTACTTCTGGCTAAATCAAGTGCTTTGTTTGAAGTTTGATTTTTGCAAGATAATAGCCTTTCTAGCACCCTTTTGGAATAGCATCTTAAACTAACTGGTCCTAATAAGCTGTGAAGTCTTCACATTCACAACTTTTTTCTAACACTTTTATTGCTGTCGCATAATCTTGATTGGTTATTTCTGTCTTGTACATTAGTGAAGAATTTTTCTCAATTCTGCCCCTCGAAATACCTCTCAAACTGCTTACTTGTCATTTGTCATTCTTCCAAATGTTTATCACCATCCTGTTCTACAATGGGTGGTAAACAAATAGGCATATTTTTCCCTTCATTGGCTAAATAATAAGAAGCACGTTCTTTTTACTGTCCTGCCTGAATATTAAGCAATGTATTTCTTCAGGAGGATTACCAGTATCTTGCAGAAAGGGCAGCCGAGATGCATGGGCGTCCGCAGAAATTTTTCCAGGGGGGGCTAACCTGGCAAATAAAGGGGCGTGGCTAATGTTGATCAATTGGGGCGGGGCTAAAATGGCAGACAATCAGGATCGGATAATTCTCGGGCCAAGCTGAGAAAAACAAGCATTGGCATAGCCAATAGGTCTCGCCTTTGGGACCTTATAAGTATTTAGTTATGCAGCAGGTCCCAACGGTGAGACCTATTGGCTATGCCAATGCTTGTTGTTATATCTGGGCATGTTGAGAGGCTAGGGGACTGGGTCTCGATGTCGGGTTGGGAGCACAGCAATGACCTACTCAATTTGAATGTGTAGGTAATACAACCGGAGGCGTGAAATGAAAGGTTCACTACCAGGAATAACAGGAAGGTAGAAAGTTAGGCTGGTTAGAAAGGTAAGGAGGGGTAGAGGCAAGCATGGTGGTGAGGGGAGAAACAGATGCATGCTAGGAGAGTGCTGTGAGGGATTGAGGCGAAATGGGAAGAGGCACTGAAAGGTGCGTCGGGTAAAGACTGTAGTGAGGCAAACAGAAGGGTAGCGAGGGGTGAAGGGTAGACAAAGAAGTGAGGTGTAGAAGAAAAAGATTCAGGAGCAGACAAAGGTAAATCAAAGATGGAGAGGGGAGAATAATGCAGTCGTAGAACGTGAGAGGGCCAGGTAAAGAGAGAAGGAAAGGTGTGTCAGAGACAGGTAGAGACAGCTGAGGAAGAGGGAATAATAAAGACTGAGGTAGACAGGTGAGGTAGAGAGGTGCGTTGATATAAAGGAAGTGCAGAGATGTGTCAGAGAGATGTTACTGAAGAGGAAAAGAAGTAGAGGTATTGAGAAAGGAGTAAGGTACTAAAAGAAGTAAGGGGTGAACAGAGGTAGAACGAGTGGAAGGGGAGAGAACCCGTAGAAGATGAATGGCAGGGTAAAGTGAGCGATCAGGCAGTGAGTGTGAGGAGTGGGATACAGAGGGATATGTGGCAGTGAGCGCGAGGTGCTGGGTACACAGGGCACAAGTCCTAAAAAAAGAAGTGGGGGGACGCTGACGTCACGACAGGAAGTGACGTCATGAAAGGTGGCTTGCACCATCAGACTCATTACCTCCCCTCGCTCACCCCTTAGATGCGATTGCATCAGAGAAGCCAGCTCGTGACCAGCGTTCTGAATGATCTCTGATCTCGCCCCAGAGAGGCCAAAGAGTTGATGTGTGGCTCCATTTGCTCCAGTTATCGAGCACTGGTAAAATAAGTGGGGGGACGCCGTCCACCCGCGTGGTACCCTGACTCGAGGACTGGGGGTACAGAGTGATATGTTGTGGCAGTGAGCACGAGGTGTGGGGTACAGAGGGATATAAGGCAGTGAAACACAGGGTCGGGACATCCTGCCAGACATGATAGGGTGCATACTGGCAGATAGATATGTTATTGACATTAGTCTGTGTACGTTTTATTGGGATCTGAAATCCGGGCTACGCTGCAACCTCAATTTTTGACTTGGGAGGATAATGCATCGACTCCCCCCCAGAACTTCATTTAGAAGACCCCTTGCTCTCAGGCTACACAGTGTTAAAAGGAGGTCTTGCAGTGGTGTAATGAAACTTGAGTGAGCCCCCCTGCAAAGAACAATGAGGGCCCCCCCCAGCAGCCCGGCCCACCACCTACCATCATCCACCAATTAGTTATCACTAATATGCATCTCACATGGGAGTCACACAGGGTCACGAGAAGGGTGCGCAGGGCTTTTTTATGGGGTCTTTATGGCCGTACAAATGAGCTGTGCCCCCCACCCGACAGAATGTGCATGGCATGTGAAATGTCTCCCTCTTACAAACAGAGATGTTAAAACAATAAAAATAAATCTCGCTCCTTAAACACAAAGATCTTTTGTGTGAGTGCACGTCAAAATAAGTGCACGGAGGTTTGTTTACATGATCCTCGGCAGACGTGGTCATAATGAGTGATTACGTGTGTCTGGCCATGCAGGTTATATGACGAACATACAGGATCCTCATCAGCTAATTTGGACGCGAATCATTGCTGCTCATGTTTAATCCGTTCTATCGGCACTCTTAATCCCAGTGCGAACGGTACACAGTAACCGCGTTATCTTGGGATTGTTTCACTCAGCACGCACCACACGTGTTTTACAAGGTTATCCAGCTTGCACGCTCCCATGGTGTAGGACCCCTGAAGGGTTGTGTCGGGGGTGGGTGTGGGGGCTCTACACAGTGTAAGAGGGCAGCTGCAGGTGCCACAGCAGGAGTTCGGCTGACACAAGTACTGTAAAAGCAGCAGTGAAAACTGCTCTCAGTGCCACCGCTGCAAGTGCAGGTTGCCCCATGCTTCCCGATGGTGTGCTGTGAAGTACTGACTGGTGGGGCATCTTGTGCTACAAGTAGTGTAAGTGCCTGGAGCAGCGCCCTTGTGCCCACTCTTGCAAGCACAGTCAAGTACTCATGCTGCAAGTTGGTGTGAGCACTCCTGCAAGAACCCTGACACTTAAAGAAACAGGGGAGGTTGCTGTGAGTGCTGGATGCTGGTATTCTCCGGGGTTTTGGGGGCGCTCCTTGGTACTTTTAGGGCCACACCCCTCACTGTACAAGACATAGAGGAAGTGCAGCTGCTGAAAATGACTGAGGCATGAGACTGTTGCTGCAAAATTGCCAATAATGCAGTTTGCCTTTGTGGTAAATTGTGGAACTGTAAGCCCCTCTGGTCCTTGCAGTGTAGTTTGCCTTAATTGCTGCATCTACACCCCGCGAAGGCTACTACTTTATCCTCTCCACCCTTCGGTGCCACCACAGTGCCCAGACACCATAATTGCCCTCACTGTGTTTCAACAAAGTGCCTACTGCAGTAAGTGCCATTGCGAACGTGGTGTAGGCAAAGCATCACAGCAGACCGTTACAAATATATCTATGTCATCTGCTTTTCCAATATGTTTACTATGTTATTTGCCGTGGTACCAGCCTCTCCATTCTTAGTGTTTCCTATTTGCCTTGATTTTTGGGTCGCTCCAATCCCATCCAAACTCTATTATACTCCCTCCTCCCCCGGGTCCCGTCTTCCGCACCACCTTGTATGAAGCACTCAGAAGTAGCAGCAATGTGCAGTGCACTTTAAATACAATTGTGAAAGGAAAGGGGCCTCTCAAGCCTCGAGACAGAGATCTGGCTTTGGGTCAGCTTGAGGGCCTCTGAATCTCAATCCAAACTTTTTATGTGGTTTCTGTTCCTGCACTACTTGCCTTAGTTTCCATTTTCTTGAAAATACCTTAATTCACTATGCCTCCTTTTCCTCGACCAGGCCAGACCCAAGAAAAGCCAGCAAAGAGACAGGAGGAGGTCATTATTTTGCCGTCTAGCGGTGCGACGTCAAGAGAATAAAAGACAATGGCGGCCCGTCACACCAGTGATTTGTCGGAAAGAGATTGTGCATTTCCTGATAACCGGTCCTTAATTTGTACCGGCGGTTACAGGCGTGGCACCATCACTTATTTTGGGAGCCAGTTTTTTTTAACATCAGACTTTAATCCAAAGCAGCAAAGAGAGAAAGGCAGCACCACCGACGTTTCTTATAAATAATAATAAATATGTTTTCACCGATGAATGAAATCTGCTTTCTACTTTAGGCCCTGAATTGTTTGATTTAATTCTGACAGGGCTGGCAAGGATCAGAAGAGCTCTCCCTGTTTGGACTGAGTGAAGTCAACTTTTTTAAAGCTAAAGAACGAAGACCACGAGAAACGAGACCCGCACTGGGTTCATCTTCTCCCATGTACCTGTCTTCTACAGTAACGTAGACTCTGCCAAGCCTTGTATTCACACACCGTCGTACAGATGTGCCTCGGTTTATGTTTGAAGATCCCCGGACATGTGTGCAGTACTCCCGCCCATACCCAGCCTTGTCACTCATAATTGAAGTTCAGCTGTGTTAAGATGGATATTGGAGCAGTTTGGAAATCAGTTGCACATTTTCATGAACTTTTCACTATAATGTCTCCGTGTTTCATTATTTGTCTCAGAGGATGAAAGGATGAACTGATGAGGCTGGGGTCAGAGCTCATGACCTAGGATAAGCAGGAAACAGGAACAGGTGCTGAACCGACTAGGAAATCTATTGGGTGTTTGAACATTTTCTTTACCACATTTATGGGGATTTATTTCCAAGCTTAGTAACCGATTCTACCGTTCACTCAGTGGTCGCATGGTGCACTGATTAGGAATTATTTATTCACAGCATAGTATAATTCTAGCTGAAGGTAGCCTTGTGAAACAAAAGTACGAATTTGCATTTGAGATTTTTCTGTGGAAATCACTGATTTATCAGTCTCCCACAGATGTCAAAGTTTTTTTTACAGGTTTTACAAATTTTGTACATTCCCGCATATGCTGGGCATTAAAGTCGACAATTAAAGCTGGCATAATGGTTGTGATATTCATTGACTGAATTAGCAGGTCGGCAGAATTTTAGGCTGGTCTCGGCAGTGGACTCCTGCAGACTGAGCCTATGAACGGGGGCCACCAGACAAGGCGATGAAGTCACCCACTGAAGGCTTTCTCCTCCTCCCTACGACCGAATGCAGCAAGTGCCAGTGCACTCACAGGGGCATAGACGTCAAAGGGAGGCTTGAGGAAAGGTGAGTGAGGAGGCAGACACCCTGGCATCGAGACCCAGAAACGCTTCAGAGAGAGAGAGATAAGGATGGAGAGCTTAGCGTGAGATGGAGGCAGTGGCATAAGGACTCACTAGAGAGATCTGTGCATAAGGGAGAGAAGGAGCACAAACACACCTCCATTATCTTGTCTCCTAAACTGCCAGGTATCTTTAAATGATTGCAGTTTCTGCATCTCGATGTGCTTTTCTTTTTCTATTTTGATTTTGTCTAGGAAACATTATTCAACATGTTCACCGTTGTTTCATCAGACTTCTTGTAGACTTTTTTTTAAACTATATCTACAGATTTTCAAATTTTCTGCAGATAACGACTGGCTCTAGTCTTGTGCTATGAATGTATTTATAGACGTGGCAGGAGACAGTCCTTTGACTGTGCTCAATGGAGAACATTAAAGCAACAGGCGCGCTGCCTCCCCCCCCCCCCCACCGCTGGGGCTGTGGGGGCCTTTGTTACGCCCCTGAGGTCTTGGTGTCCAGATCTAACCACTCGTGCTTGTGGCGCGCAGCTCAAACTGGCCATTGTCATTCTGTTTGTGATAATCAGCCACCGACAGAATGATAATGGGCGGGAGGGGCTGAGAGGAGGAGTACGAGGCGCCCCATCAGGGAGTTGAGGCCTCTGGCAGGGAACAGCTCTGGTCCCTGCAGGGCCCCTAATTATGGACAAAAGTCGTCCGTAAAAGCATGGGCGGCCGCAGGGGGGGCAAGGAGGGGCGCTCCAGGGGGGGGGCATTCGCCCCTCCTTGCCCCCCCCTGCGGACGCCCATGCCGAGATGTTAGCTTAGCATGCTGAACAAGATAACCAGAGCCTGATGCAAACAATAGTGGTTTAACTAAAGGGAAGAGATGCGCAGTGGAAACACCACACAGGTACTGTATGAATCGCTGATGAGCAAATGCAATGACCTTAAATTGATAGTGTGAAAAATCGCTTATTGACCTGCTTGAATGAAAATCCACGTGGATCCACAGATCAGTCCGAATGTGTTGTAATTGGCTGATTTCCTGAAGTGAACTAAACAGTACATAAAAGTTGGGTTACGCTGTTCTTTGGACAGAACACCATTTTCAAATACTTGTTTTGTAGAATCCCCAGTGCGAAGAACCGTTCAGTGCATTTGTCAAAATGTAAAAATACAGAGTGAGTAACTCTCCACTCAGTTGCAGAAAAGCGAGCAAGTGGATCCAGCAAATCACAAGCATGTTGAACTATTTCAAATTATTCAGAAAACCAGGTAGTATTCTCAGACAGATATGATGCAATAGCAGTCGACTTCTATCATCGGTTAAATAGTGTTGTATGTTCGAGTTAGTTATCGATAGTTTTAGTACAATGAGCACACAGGCAAATCCGTCTTTCTTGTCAATCTTATTGTAAAAGGGCAGGAGTTGGATCCCGGCGATTTCAGATTATCAAAGAACCTGCGGACACATGTTTCGCTTCACCTGGAACTTTTCCAAGGCTGCAGCGAATAAAATGTACAAATGGAGACCCAGCGAAGGATGTACTACATTTTAAACTTTGCAGAAAACCAGTCATTAGAAAAGGTGTTAGGAAGGGGGGCAAGAACGCTTATACTGTTCCTCTCTTCAGATAGTGTATTCGGAAAAAGAACAAGCAAAACTAATGATGGCTCAATGTCCAGAGACAAGAGAACCTAGAAAGTGTGTCAAAATAAAAAAAAGGGTTAAAGTGGTTTGAGAATGGTGGGAATAAAGATAGAAACTTCATAGTTAATTCCCGTTTCTGAGCTGTTATGGTCTATGTGCTCCCAAAAAGGTAAAGAGTGTTGAGGTCAAAGGTGAGGTGAGATGCATGGTGAAGTGTGAACTTGATAATAATTTGTGCTTTGGAAGATTTGTATTTCGAAAACTATATTAAAAAATAGAGACTATGGTCAAGCCAATGTAGAACATAGTTTCATGAGTGTGGTTTTGCATTCCACTGCCACCTGTCTTCAACTGGTTTCAGTCGTCAAACATGAGTTGTGTATCTCCATCACCACAAGGAGCCATTCAGTGACATTCTAGCTGCAGGACGGAAACGCGGTGCAGGGTGAGTGTGGAGATGAAAGGCAAAGAAATGACTGATAAAGGTGTGATACAGGCAGTGCTTATGATGAGAATGCCTTTGCCAAGACAGGGCAGTAGGGGTTTCTTTACACGTTCCTCAAAATTACAAATAAAGAGATCACTGCAATGAAACTTGCTGGCATTGTCGGTTGTGAACCATATAGTGGAATTATGCGGTCAGCTGCTTAGAGCCACCAACTTGACCATCCCTTCATTAACATAGGTCCCTAACTGAGGCAGTGCAAGGACGCAAGAGCTCTTTGACAAACTTAAAATGATGAGCAAAACTAGGAACTCTAGCTGGACAGGTGTGATTTATTGAAGCACAGAGGAAACCATACAGCATGAGTCCCACAAAAAGATTGTAACTGTCCAGACAGAACATTACAAGATGGTGTTTCATGATGTCACAACATCCACCAGTCATCAAGAAACCTACTGAACTAAGCCATTCAAGCTGCCATTGGGATGAGAGCGCTCTCCTTTTGGAAGACCTTGAAGTAGCAAACATTTGATTTACTGTTCTCAGAAGTGGTATTTTTATTCCAATTGGAGGATCCTTAAAGGGCAACACCATAAAGTTCTCATAAGTAGACAACATAATGTAGGGACAGATGGGCTTCCTGGTTCCCATCAGTTAAATCTTGGTCCCAGATAAGTTTTTCAAATGTTCTGGCTTTGTTAGCTGCTGTGTGGGAAATGTAAGCTTCCTTCTCCTCTTGTAGAATTTTCAGAAGTTGCCCTCTGATTGGGAAGTGAGAATTCCTGGCACATATGGGTTCCAATTCCCAAAGAATCTGCTGTGACTTTCTCTTGCAGTGCTATGTGTTTCTCCTGAATTCTAGGAGTACGCCAGGAATAAGTCAGCAATACTCCTGGAGTAATAGCTGCCGAATTCCGGGATAAGCCAAGAGTTCTATATGAGTAAGTCAGAGCTACTCACAGAGAGGTCTTTGTCAATTGGACATGCTATTATGATGAAGCTTGGGACTGTGGAGTCATAAGCATATGTAAGGACAGGAGAGCAGTAAACAAGAGCAGATAGTTGTGTTAGATCTCTGAGAATAGGTCAGCAGGAAAGGAACAGGAAAATTGATGGAGGATGGGGAACAGGCATTTTCAAGGCTTTACTAATTGCACACTGCTCCGGCCACTAAAGGCTAGTAGGCCATGCTGACGCTTTCAGGTCTCATTAGGGTGATTTTTATTGATCCCTATAAAGACTCAAGAGACTAGAGAGGAAGGTCTGTCAACAACAGTTGTTACAACTCTCTCTCGATTTCATATCAGTTCGCACCTGACCTTGTTCACCTTGTCTGAGGGTCCATTACAGTGAGACTTGTCTGCTCACGGAAGTCCTAAATTCCTAGCATTTATGTACATTGATTTTACATATAGTGCTATACTCACCCCTTTCCTGTCTCTCTGTGCTCTTACCGTCATGGTGGTACAAATGTATAATATCTCTCTCTCTATCATATGGGGATTGGCCGTACTGACGGTACATAGCTTCAGGGGGGTGTTTGGAGTGTTACACCCCACTAATAAATGTATTTTCTGGTAAATATTTGGGTGCAGCTACTTTTAATTGGGTATAGTGAGGTGTCTTGAATTTCACCAGGAATTTGTACACACACACAGACAAAAACACACACATAAACGCTCCCTTTCTCTGTTCTGCAAGTCTTCCAAAATGTTGGTAAGTTTCCAAAATACTGTGTTTTCCCTCAATCAGTACCCCTACAAATTTGCCTTTCTCTCCCCTTCCTCTGCCCCTTTAGCCCCTCTCATGCACCCTGCCCTCTTATAATGTATTTAACCCTATATGTCAATGTGATTGTCGGAAAATCTGAAGCTCACTCCCCCTCTCCCCCCCAATCTTACTGAGCAAGCTACGCCCCTGGCCTTACTATTCAGGTCATGACAAGTTGGGTCAGCAACTCCAGCAGTATTGTGGAGACTGAACTGTGCGTCAGTAAAGATGGTGGATCTTACTTAGCACTTAGCATTCACCCCCCTGCCTCGGTATGCAAATAGCAGAGGAACGCTATTAGTCGCTTCATGGGCATGAGGCAAGTGGGAGTGCCTCATCGGTGTTTCCACGAAGGAGGATTCCCTGTGACGTCATCTGGGGGTGCCGCCTGTACCAAAGCATATAAGGCATCACTAAGGCTAAGGATGACCTCATTTCCCTCCACTTCGTACCAGTAGCCATCCTACCCATTCCCACACCCACCCACTCCTGGATGAAGGCGGAATCGGACACATTTCTTGCAGTAGGAAAGGGGGAAACCCCAAATGTGGACTGATTTACTGAACTTTCCCTGCAGAGGGGTGTTGATTGGTGTGGGCACTGGGCAGGCAGGAAGGACTGACCTGCTGGTGCTCCTGGACCTTACTGCCCTACCCTGAGACGGCTGGAGTTGAACATTTTGGGGGATTTGCCTGGTGACAGGTGCCCCAGCTGGGAGGAGCGATATGCGGTACCCTGGTTTATGTGTTGGTATGGAACGGCGTGTATTGCTTGCCCATCCCTCTGAGAGGTGACGGGAAGATCCAACTAAAGTATGTATGGGTTAGATAACCTTGGTGGGGGGCGTGGGCAATGGATAAGGAAAGGGGCCTTCTGGCACTTTCTTCCTGAAGTGTTCAGCTGTGATCAGGGGTGGAGACAACTTTGAATTGCCTGCACAATCTTTAAACTGTTTTGCTGACCTAATGTCCTGCATTATCATAACAGTAATGCATGACTTTCCTGGTCTTACGTCCTGTAATCTCATAACAATGTCTGCTTAGGTCCTGTATACTCATAAAAAATGTCTTCTTACCTATGGTTATCGTTTTGCAATGATACTATGTGAATAAAGGCTACACCCTTGGTTAAACCACATTAATTGCATTGGTCTCTCGCCCTGGGTGTTTCTGCATTAGGGGGACAGTGAATTGCAAGTTGTGAGGGCACTATGTGCTACACACACCTAGCCCTAGTCCGCGGGAGACTACCTGCTTTGGATATTCCATCAAAATGGCCCGAGTCTCATGTACACAGGGAACCAGGTGAATATAATTTGTCCAGGATTTGTAGTTAAGGTTGATGCTATAACTGTATTTCTCTTTGAAAACATACTATCGATTTAATATTTTTTCTGTCCCCATGTCTTTTTGCCATCAGGTAATCCTTTCTACACTCCACACTGCAGTCACAGAAGACCGCATAAAAAGCTGGGGGAAGTGGGCCCTAGGGCACTGTTGAGCAGTTGTCTGACGGCAGGAAAGGAGGATTTTTTGGACGTGCTGAAAATCAGTTTTGTATATAGTATGAAGGGAGCTTGAGCTTGTGTTGTACGTTGTGCGCTGTGGTGACAAGAGGTTTTGCCACAAATAAAACTGTCTGTTGCTAGAACAAAAAACTTAAATGGCGCTTAATTTACAAAATATATATGGTGTCGATTCTTGTGAAGTTAGCAGTGGATCCAGAGCTGTTTGATATAAATTGTGCAACACTTATGATTTAGCTGGAATTATATAAATGCTTTCTGCATGTATATTATAGCCAGAATCCTCACCTAGCTCAGTTTTTTTCAGTCAAGCCTAGCGGCAGTGCACATGCGCTGCTTGCTCTGCGAGGCATGCTGTAGTAGAGTATGCACTGGAAGCCCCACCCACTCTCTGACCATATTTTTAATTTGCTTGTGCCATTGTCCTTCGCAAACGCTGGCTTCCGATTCATTATTAGGCTTATTAGTCCCTCCTTGGTACCGCCTTGTCTGCATATGTTGTTGCAGGGATTCTGCACAAATACAGAACTATGCACAGGAAATGGTATCTTTGTGTATAGGGACTGAGTCTTCCTACCACCTTAGTACCCACGAACCCAGGACCGACTAGCTATAGTGTCTCACTTGCTCTCCTACTCACTCACAGGGAAACAAATGATTAGGCACCCCAGAACACAACACTCCCTGATCTCTCAGGAATCGCCGTAACAAGACACACCCTTTCGCTCACTCTTTTGTACTCGTCCACAATAAGATCTGACAGAGATACGAAACAGTTTAAAATATTTATTTTAACTAATGTGGCCTAACATGCAGAATACATGCAAAACAAACAGGCACATGCATAGTACTAATATTGTTAGCATAGCAGTCAATCCATACATCATGAAGGGAGATGAAGGGAGATGTCATCATAAAAAGACAATGGAGAAAGGACTATGGTGCCTAACCTCCCTCCCCTTGCCAAGAAGAAGTATTATTATATAATAATAGAAGATCTCTGGGCTTTGTCAGCAAACCCCATACCTTAGCCTATAGATGACAGATTTTCATCATGGGCGCTTGTCTCCCTGGAAAGGTACCTTTCCAAATGCGTGTTACATATTGGAGCACCCAACTAAAAACCCAAGTACGCTGTCCAAGCAACAGCTGCATCAGTATGTTTTGTCTAAGGGCTAAGGACTGGCCAGAACAAAATGACAAGGGGCACATAATGTTCAGTCAAAATCCCAAGAACATGCAGAGAGCGAACACAGTGATGAGTTCTCATGTGAAAGCAGTCTTTGAAAATATTGCAAAAAATAAAGACGTGTCGTAACGTGTGCAAAGCAGCAGGCAAGCTGCAACGTGCTCATGCTAAGTTAGTGAAAAATTGCAATGTCCCTATGGTCCACCTGACACCCTCCCCTTGGCCAGGGCGCTAGCAAAATGCATGAAACAAAAATCAGAGGTGCGCAGAGGCAAAGTGTCTTTTTCAATGGCCAATCCGTGTAATTTTGAAGCCCAAAAAACAATTCTGTACTGCCAGGGTATAATGTTCCAAAATGTTGCCAATTGGGTGCTCAAAAATTGCTAACCATTCATAGTTAGTCATCAACTTCAAAAATGATGCTGGTAAAGCGGAATGCCGTGAACTCCAGGACGTTGTCCATTCCTTCCATCAAAAAAATGTATGCCATCCAGTTTAGTAGGCCGCTCATATCCAGAAGCCGTTAGGAGCGTCTCAGGGCAACCTGCGTTAACCTTGATGAAACTGCGGTCTATGAGGCGCTTCGCAAGAGCACAGGTACTCAAGTCTGCTGTTGGTCCACGGAGTTCTATATAGCGCAAACTTGACCCGGTATCAGGTATCAGAGCGCTTTACATAGCACCGGTTGCATTACATGAGGACACGCATTCATTTTTGTTCCCCAGATTCAAGGTCGACCGTCCTAGACGTTAGGCCAACTCCTCTCCCCATCTTGAACCTTCTTTAGAACGCTCGGCGAAATGCTCATGGAGGGGGTGCCAAAGCACAGTGTATACACTGCAGCAAACATCGTCCCCCATGTGGTGCAATCAGCTAAAGCGGGAACAATACCACTCGGTAAACTCACTGTAAGGATCCTGTGTTTCTCAACAGGTGTATTATGGGGAAAAACAGCTTGGAGTTGCTCAAACTTTTCTGCAAGCCAGTCAGGGAAATCATCCCTTTCTGAGGACGTTTGCCCCTCACTGAATTAATCATGATGGAACTTATGACAAGACCACCACCATGTCCTGCGAGGGGATTATGGACAAGCACAAGCACTACTCAAGGGTCTCGTGAATAAGTACCAGGCCAATCACTGGTGGTGCCATGTTACAGGGATTCAGCACAAATACAGAACTATGCAGAGGAAATGGTACCTTGGTGTATAGGTGTGAGAAGTTGGCCTGGCACATGCTGGTCACTAGTTATAGTGGCCACCTTGCACCAGTCCAATTCAACTCTTATGGTAGATAGGTTTAAGACAAACTTTTAAAGAAAGCTATCCTAGTGGTAGCTGTGGAGAGCAGTCTTCAGGCTAAGTCTCAGAGGAATGTAAAGCAGCTTGTTTTACCTTATAATCTCTTGAATTACCAAATGAAAGGACACCACACAGGCATATGTATCAAATATATATGTATTTATTTCTAGACACACTCTACTAATCTCTTTATGAGATTAGAAGTCAGGAAGACATTCAAATATCAATGTTTCACAATAAGTTAAGCACAAATATGGCTGGGGCCTTAGGGGCGTACCAGACCATATACTAAAAAAGAGGTTTAGGAAAGTCGATTTGCAGAATGACAAGGCCTGGGGCCTGTATAATTGCTGGGGCTTCACTAATGCAGTAAAATCAGGTAAGTAACAGACCCACGGGAGACACATGCAGTGTGAGAACATACCTGCGGGTTCCCTATTGATTACAATGGAGCAAGTCGCGGTTTGATTTTTTAAGTTTTAGGGTACTTCGAGGAAGTCTACAAGCAAGCCACTTACAAGGTAAGTAATTTGAGGGCCAACACACACTAGGGCACCGGAGTGCACGAGTTACCTCACCCAGGGAAGCTGGGTGCATAGGTGTCTTTTGGTGTCGGGCCGCAACGCTGTTTTCTATGGAGACCAAAGAAGATTTGCTGCTTGCGAAGACTGAAGAAGTGTCCGGTGGAATCCAAGGCAGGATTCAAGATGCAGATGACCTGAAAATTGAAGGGACAGTGTTCACAGTCACTTGCCAGTGACCCGGGGCCAGGAAGATAGATGCCCACGGAAGTCGGGTGATTTCAGGTGATCAAGGGTGTTTTGACTCTTTGCTCACGAGGTCCAGGAGAAATTGACGATGACCAGCAGCTGGATTCGGAGTGTCCCACAATGTCTGAAGCTGGCTGCTGTGTTGGTAACCAGATTGGAGCCAACAAGTCTTGGCAACAGCAATGGAAAGTGAATTTAGTCAATGGTACAGACCAGCAAGATCTGAGGGACTCACCCAGCAAAGGTGAGTGAGAGCAGGCCTAGAGCAATCAGGAGAGCTCTTTGAGTTGATAAGAAAGTCTTCGGGGGACCCACAAGCCAACAGGCAAAGGATTGCAAAGACACCTCTTCAGGAAATGCTTCACAGGAGCCCACGGTCACTCGGGATGGGGTAGGCCTCTGATTTTCGCTGCAAAACCTGCTGGATGCTTGGGCCACAAATGATCCAATGCACAAGTTTGTAGAATGTCGTGAAGGGTTGCACTCTACAATAGTGCACGGTACCTGGGTATTGCTGTTCCTCGTCACTCGTGCAGTCCACTTGCCTCAGTTCTGCTGGGGACTCACAATGGCCGTCGAGAAGTTAGGAAATCTACTTCTGGTGCTGCAGGGACTTCGGACTCCGGCGGGAGCAGGAAAGTTTGTGACCGTTGATTAGAGTTTTTGGTGCCTGCCAAGCAGGGGAGTCACTCCTTGACTCCAAGGGAGATTCTTCTGTCTTCCAAAGGTAGTGAAATGTCTAAGGGCCAGGATTCTTCTTTGTAGAGCGTCGTCCAGGGTTATCTACTTTGCAATGGCAAGATTTCCTATCTTATACTGAAGATAGGGGAGGGACTAGCTCTAGGACCACTCCTCTGGGAGGGTCAGGTTAGGGGGTGGTTACACCCACTTCCCTTTGTCCAGTTTCGTGCCAGAACAGGGACAGGTAGCCCCTGAACCGGTTTGAGCTGGCATATGCACAGAGGAGCCTACTGCTCCCCCAGTGCAGGACTTCAAAGCACTCTAGAAGTGCACCCAACCAGCCCCAATACACTAAATCCTGTCTCGAAGGTAGTGACACCTCCCTGTGACAGGATGCCTATTGTTGGGCCTACTCCACTGCGAGTTTCCGTCAGCAGCAGGAGGTCAGCCCAGTGTCTGTGCTGGTGGCATCCATTTTGTGATGCCAGGGCTCTTTCAGATTTCTACCGTGTTACCAAAGTAGGTACATGTCGTCCCCTCTAGAAGGTTGGGATCATGCTCCTACATCATGGACTGATGTGGGGGGTATGATTCCAAGTTGTTTGACACCAAACACGACATGTTTTGATGCAGTCATTCCAAAGTTAGCATTTATAATGCATTTAAGAGTATATAGTTTAACCGCATCCACAAACAGCCACAGAGAATAGACTCTGCCAGCTGCAGAGGGGCCCTGCTCATGCAGAGGCACCCCCTCACATTGTAAACCAAGCACCCCGCCTTCAGGATTGATAGGAATAATTATACAAAAAATGGGGCGACCCTGTGTCCCTCAGAACCTGGGTATATCGTAATATTCAAAGGTGGTTCTGTCGGGTTTCAAAATAATTAAAATTGCGCATTTACATGTCACAAGAGTATTTCAGAATGCCTAGATGCCAATAATTATTTTACAAACAATAAGGCACATAACTCAAATTGCTGTCTGATGTGTATGTTTATCCAAATATTGGCATTCACATTCTGACATTAGTGCTCAGTGTACAGTGATGTGCAATATATACAGGGTGGTGAAAGTTTTTACATGTGGGTAATGGGCCGGATAATGCAGGGGAAAACAGTAGGACTGCCGGATGATGATTCTTTCCTTGGGCAGCGCCTCTAGATGATCCGGGCCTAGTGTGGTTGACGACGTTTCGACCCAGTTATGCTCCCTTGGGGTTCCACTTACTGTGCTACCAGGTCTTGCTCCAGGATTCCTCTTATTGTGAGTTTTACCGCCAGTTACCAGTCGATTTTCGCTACTTATTCGTATCTCTGCCAGATAATAAAATATCCAACTCCTTCCTTAATTGTAGGCTGTCCTTCAATCCCCCCCACCCATTCCCGTCCTGATGAAGACCCGCTCTTGACTACCCAAGGGAGCATAACTGGGTCGAAACGTCGACAACCACACTAGGCCCGGATCATCTAGAGGCGCTGCCCAAGGAAAGAATCATCATCCGGCAGTCCTACTGTTTTCCCCTGTATTATCCGGCCTATTACCCACATGTATAAACTTTCACCACCCTGTATATATTGCACATCACTGTACACCGAGCACTAATGTCACCACCACCTATTTCTTAATTGTTTATTGTATTGACAGCCATCAATATATGTGTAAAGAATGTGAATGCCAATATTTGGATAAACGTACACATCAGACTGCAATTTGAGTCATGTGCCTTATTGTTTGTAAAATAATTATCGGCATCTAGGCATTCTGAGATACTCTTGTGACATGTAAATGCGCAAATTGAATTATTTTGAAACCCAACAGAACCACCTTTGAATATTATTTCTCAGGATTGACAGGGCCTGCCATTGGGGTGGCTGATAGGTTTATATGTGTGTGTATGGTGAGATATAAGAACCTATACCTCAGTGAGGAGTGCTAACACTACCTCACCCAGGCTGCAGTAGCAGTCCTGTGGTGTCAGATTGAGTCTGCTTCCCAGGGGTGGCATAATACATGCTTCAGCCCCTGGTAGGCCTGTGAAGTGCCTATGCCCTAGGTACCTAAGGTGCCGTATACTATGGGCTCATAAGGTACCACAGTATCCAAACTCTAGTGCATCTAATATGCACACCAGATTAGCAGGGACCCAGCCAGACTATAGCCAAAAAACAGTGTATACATCAGAAAAAAAGTGGGGGCAACATACGTGCAGATCCTACTCTCCTACACAACCCCCCCCCCCCCAAACGCAGGGACACTAAACTAACCTTGACCAGTTGAGTCTATGTGTTCTAAGTGGAAATACCTTGAGAGTCCATCTGCATTGGCGTGTTGGGTCCCAGGTCTATGCTCCTCTGTATAGTCCATCCCCTGTAGGGAAATGGACCACCTGAGCAGTTTAGGATTTTCACCTTTCATCTGTTGGAGCCATAGGAGGGGCTTGTGGTCAGTCTGAACTATGAAGTGAGTGCCAAACAAGTATGGCTTCAGCGTCTTCAGGGCCCACACCACAGCAAAGGCCTCCCTCTCTATAGCTGACCAACGTTTCTCTCTAGGGGTCAGCCTTCTGTTTATGAAAGCTACTGGCTGGTCTTGACCTTCATCATTTAGTTGAGACAGTACAGCTCTCACACCCAGTTCTGAAGCATCTGTTTGAACAATGAACTTCTTTTTGTAGTCTGGACTCTGCAAGATGGGGGCAGTGCACATTGCCTGCTTTAGGTCATCAAATGCCTTTTGACAGCTAGCTGTCCACTGAACCTTTTTTGGCATTTTCTTAGAGGTTAGATCATTTAAGGGGGTCACTATAGATCCATATCCCTTATCAAACCTCCTATAGTACCCAGTCAGGCCTAAAAAGGCTCTAACCTGTGTCTGGGTTGTTGGAGCTACCTATTCCATTGTGGTCTGGATTTTGCTCTGCAATGGTTGAACCTGACCTCCACCTACAAGGTGGCCCAGGTACACAACCTGACTCTGCCCTATCTGGCACTTAGTAGCCTTGATAGTGAGGCCTGCTTTTTGCAGGGCCCCCAAAACATTTCTGAGGTGGACCAGGTGATCCTGCCAGGTGGAACTAAAAACAGCAATATCATCTAGATAAGCTGAGCAAAAGTTTCCATACCAGTCAGAACTTTATTCACCAACCTCTGAAAAGTGGCAGGTGCATTCTTCAAACCAAAGGGGATCACCACAAAGTGATAGTGCCCACCAGGGGTTGAAAATGCTGTTTTGGCCTTGGCATCATCAGCTAACTTGATTTGCCAGTAGTCAGCTGTTAGGCTGATACTGACTGCCTAACAGCTGGCTGTTACTTGACTGAGATACTTCTCAGATACTCCGTTCATCATTTCCTTTGGTTTTTGCTTTGTTCGCCATAAGTTGGCAGGGTATGCTCAGACGTGAGTCCCTTGCTCACTTTGCCACTGTATTCAAGCAAGCCTGGCTGAAGACGGCTGAAATGCCAGAAACCGGTCCTAGGAAGCTTGTTTCCGGTCCAGGGTGGACTGTTCCCATGAGGCACAGGGTCAGACTGATTTGCATATGGCCATGTCTGAACTGGGGTGGCAGAGTAGGCTAAAGAATGGTGATGGATTAAACCCAGATCAGGGGGTGAGTGCTTGCAATGTTCAACACTCCGTTCATCATTTCCTTTGGTTTTTGCTCCACTAGATCCTCTGCCACCATGGAGACACTAGCACCTGTGTCCCTGAATGCCAAAGCCTGTTTGCCATTTATTATAGGCTGCTGTTTGTACTTGCCCAGATTACTGGGGCTCACTAGGAAGGACATATCAAGGTCTCCCTCACAAACTAGCAATGCCTGTGTTCGTACTCTGACTAGGCCAGAGTCCACATCAGAACCCAGGGTCAACCCTACTACACCCTTATTCTGATTACCACCTCCACCAATGACTGCACTAGGGGGAACAGTTGCCTTAGGGGCAGGAGTGGTGGTGGTTTGGTCTTTGGACTTGGTACAATCAGAAGTCCAGTGCCCTTTCTGTTTACAATTAAATAATATTGATGCACACGCTACAAGAAATATAGCACATAAAGCATATCCAGCACAAACTCCAATTCTTCTTTCTTTATTTTCAAGATTCTTCCACTCCCCCAACACGTTTCGTCATTTGGAAGGGATTAACCCATACGACTTCCTCAGGCCTGGAAGTAACATAAATAACACAATGTATAGAATAATGGCGGTAAAAGGTATTGTGCACAATGTAAATCCCACATTTTGTTTAGAATTAAACAAAGGGAGAAATAACCGATACAATTACAGACAGGTTCGAACTGAACAAATATGTAAAATTAAGAACATCAATAAAGGTAATTAATACACAAAAGCTTACAAAGTTCAAAGAACACAAAATAGTGACAACACAAGATTTATAGCACTAATAATCTACTCACCAACCCATGTGAGTTTCATGCTAAGTGTAACTAATGCAAAATTATCTGTACCTCAATTTTTTGGAGATCTGAAAAACCTAAAATAGTACAAATAACCCTGTGTTAATAGTTACGTCACACATGAGGCACAATAAATCAAGGTACCCATAAGGCAAAGTAAATACCTGATGATACTTGATTGTAACCAAACGTCCTAATTTCCAAACCGAAATACATAAAGCCATCCAAATGTAAATATTGTAATTTAGTATTGTAAGCACCTGAAACAACAATGTACAGAAGTTATAAAACTAAACCAAAGTAAATGTGCCAAAACGAACGCTAGAACAGTAAAAAGCGGACTTAACCTATTTAACGTCCGAAGTTGTTTATGTGAAATATCAAACAACCAACAAGTTCTTTAAAGATGAATCATCACTACAATAGGTGACCTACGAGTGAAAGAATTTCCAAATTAGCGATATTCCATTAGTTGCTACAAGAACCCCACTTGTATCCAGTTCCTGAATGTGACCTCGTGCAGCTTACCTGAAAAAACGGCTTCTAAGTCCCCGAGTGCAGGAAACAAGCGCCGCTGCCGGCAAGCACTTCCGTATTTAATCCAAAAAGAGTGAAAATAAAAAAGGTGACTAACCCAACGATCAGGAGATCAGGCGCCATATCTAAATGGTAAAACCTCCACGTAGAGACTTAGGTGCCATTATTAAGCGGTGTAATGTTCAATAGAACAGCTGTATAACCATTGCGCTAATCATAAGAATATCAAACAGCGCTATTGATTTCTTTAGATACAAATATACCAGTATGTACGATCATCTGAGAACTGTTATAAATAAAACTCAAACATTTATAATGCTACCAATTTGAATCCGATTGAATTACCAAAAGCTTTATTCGTCGCGTAACACAGGCCCGTAAACAACGAGCCTAATATTGTATATCATTGAGAAATTAGCCATCATGAATAGCCCATATCCACATTTGTCGTTAGCTTTCTGGTGTAACAAGAACATATCTATATCAATGATTAGTATATAGTATATTACAAACTAGATAGTGTGCGTTCAAGAAAAATAATCATTATTTGTCGATGTTTAACAACATTATTCATAGATATGAAAAATTAGTAGTAATAATCAAGACTCAAAACAAAAAATATTAATCCTAGTTCAGTAATGAGATGTCCAAAAAAATCGCTCATGCGTGACTAATTAGTAATTATTATAGTACAGAAATGTCAAGGCCGACTTCCAAACGCATTAATATTTTGTTGCAAATTCACTGTCGAAAAGAAATATATTTATTTCTATCGTGAAACTTCAGCATGCAGATCCAATGATAGCCCCGCAATAGACGAAAATCTATTGTTATCAAAATGAAACAGTAACTATCTATGATATCTACAAAGAATCAAAGTGCCAGAATCAACAAGGATTGACAAAAGTTGTCATAATTATCGATCCCCTAAAAAATACTGTAATTCCTCATCGAAATTTAAACCAGACTCTACAGCCTTCATACGCATGATCCATCGTGCCTCACGTCTGCGCAACATCAACTCTCTATTGCCACCTCTTGGATCAAGTCTCACGTGTTCAATACCATAGAATCGGAAAGATTTGATCAGACCTTGTGCCTTACACTCTTGAACATGTACAACTAAAGGATATCTCATATCACAATTTTTTATAGCTCTCATATGTTCACTAATACGTTCCTTAAGAGCTCTGATAGTGCTACCTATGTAAATCCTCTCACAATTACAGATAATAACATATACCACATATTTAGTGCTACATGTGATGTTGGACAACATTTTATATACATGACCAGACTTATCATAAAACTGTAAGGCTTTATCATGAGCATATTTACACATGCCACAATGCCCGCATTTGAAAAAACCTTTGTTCAATTTATCCAACCATGTTTCTTGTTTTTTATCTATGGGGTAACTAGGGCTTAAAATAGATCCTAGAGTCCTACCCCTACGAAAAGTAATTTGTTGTCTGTCAGTTAAGAACCCTTGTAAAGTTCTGTCGGCTTGCAAAATATGCCAATGTTTATTTAGGCTTTTTTGTAGACTGAGACTCAATGGAGTATAGTCAGTTACCATTCTAATAGGTGTAACATATGACATGTTAACCGCACTATGCTTGAGTGTTGATTGGCGTTTGATGTTAAACACCCTACGCTTGGCAGATCCAATATCTTTATTTGAATAACCCCTTAAGGAAAATCTCTTACTCATGTCCTCTACACATTTGCAAAACTCCACATCTTCGCTACAATTCCGACGAGCTCTGATCATTTCCCCAAAGGGAATAGCTCGAATCTGATGTCGGGGGTGTGCACTGTCCGCATGCAGAATAGAATTGCAAGAAGTGGGTTTACGATACATTTTGCTATGTATTTGAGTACCCATAACAGACAACTCTACATCTAAGAATACAATATGCGACATGCTCGAACAAGATGTGAACTTGATATTCAATGCATTGCTATTCAGGTATTCAATAAAATCATATAACAATGACTCAGTACCGGTCCAAATCATAAGGCAATCGTCTATGTATCGCCCCCAAAATAGAATATAATCTTGCCATTTGCCACCTGATGTTCCCCAAATTACTTTTTCTTCGAACCAGCCCATATATAGATTATCATTTGCTGGCGAAAATTTTGAACCCATGGCAACTCCTTGGGTTTGCTTGAACCATTCTTGTTTAAAGAGAAAAAAGTTATTATCAAGAATCATTTCGGTCATGATAAGTAGCATGTTCCCAAAGGCTCGCTGGTCTTTTGGATAAAAAGTGTTGAACAGCTTGTAAACCCAAATCATTGGGTATGCTTGTGTAAAGTGACACCACATCTAGTGTTACTAATAGCATGCCAGCTTCCCAATTCATGTCTCCAAGCGTACTCAGAATATGCCTGGTATCTTTAATATAGGAGGACAGATTAATCACTAGTGGCTGCAAAAATAAATCAACGAACTGAGACAATAGGCCTCCCTGGTGGAAAAGGGAGGTCCTTGTGAATTTTGGGCAGCGTGTATAGACAGGGATGACGAGGACGATTAATCTTCAAATATAAAAATTCATCCTCATCGAGGAGATGATTGTCATACCAATGTTTTAGTAACCCATTGATCTTAGTTATAAGGGAAAACATTGGATTATGTGGAATCTTCTGGTAGCATCGTTCATTATTTAACTGTGAATAAATCTCTTGTTCATAATCTATTCTATTCATAACCACCAGATTACCCCCTTTATCTGCTTTCCTTATGATTATATCAGGATCATCAGCTAAAGATCTAAGTGCTTGTCTTTCTTGCACCGTCAGGTTGTCATGCTGAAACTTAAAGGATACCTTGGTATTCTTAGCAATTCTGTCTAAATCGTTCATGACCAAAGTATGGAAAATCTCAATATTATTTCCACTAACAAGATTCGGAGACCACCTAGATTTTTCTTTTAGACCACTTGTTATTGAAAAGTCAGGTCTGATGTTTAAATCTGAAAGAACCTTACTTATCGTGATCGGATCATCCTCCATTTCGGTAATGGAGAGCAGCATCATGGTATCCTGTATGTCCTTTATTGTAGTTACATCAGACAATGGGTTACTCATTTGTAATGTAACGTCTTTATTAGGTGAGGGATTCATAGTAAAATATTTCTTCAATTTTAGATGCCTCACAAATTTGAATAAATCGATTTTAATATCACATAAATCACCTTTGTGAGATGGACAAAATCCCAAACCTTTTTTCAGTAACATGGTCATATCCTTAGTGAGTGTACGGTCAGATAGATTAATTACTTCCACTTCTCCCCCTGTTATTGTTTCTGGTCTTTCCTGTCCCAAGATCGTGTTTTCATCCCTGTTCTGTCTACTTCTCCTACCACCCCTGTTGCCCCTCCTTGTCTTCTGAGGTTTTCTGTTCTTTTGTTCTGTTCTCGATTGCCCCTTTTGATTCTGTATACTTCTTGTAAGAAGGATGAGTTCCCCAAAGGGGGGGCCTGTCTAACAGTGCCATCAACGTTCCCCTCTACCTCACTATCACTAGTGGGTATTGTATTCAGGGAGGTATTACTCGAACTGGTGGATTGCAGTGGAGGAATTAATTTATTAGCACCAGCAGGAATGAGATAATCATATTTTTTGGAAAAGGTAAACACTCTACCAGTGTTATAATCTACCTCATCCCTTTTCAACTTTCGGGCTTTACGTTGTTTAATATCATTCTGATGTTCTGAAAGCACCTCTTTGAGGATCTCAAAGTTTTTGGTTGCAACTTCAGGCATATTCAGAGAAGCAATCTGATTTCGGCCTGCAATTTCTGTACTTTTCTCTCAGCATTTTCAATTAAGATTTCCATAAGTTTCATGGAACTAGACGTAAGCTCTTTTTCCCATATACCCAGAAGGTCGTCGTCAAGACCATCGTATGTTGGGATGATCTGTGAACGAAGACCTCTGGGTATCCTGTTAGGCTTCATATATTGCTTAAGTGTGGCACCGTCCCACCACTTTGACATTTCTGAACGTTTAAGTCTTTCAAGCTTAATAAATTTGTCACAAAGTCCCTCATTCTTAGGTTTGTTAGTAGTATTGACTGCCTGTATAACCAAACTCCCTTTGGATAAATTGTCAAAAAGTTCAGCCGCCAATCTATCTCTGTCTAGATTATCACTCATCGTGTAGTAAAATTTGTGCTTGTTGTGTTTACAGAATTTGCACCAGGGCTTCTTTTGGCCTTTTCCCTTTGTAGGCTGTGAATCCCCACCAGATGCAGATTTTTGGGGCCCTTGTGAAGACTTCTGGTCTTTTGCCTTATCCCCACCTTTATCTGAGCCTTTAGGATCCTGCTTCTTAGTGTCACCCCCTTGGTTCTGGGTTTTCTGCCTCACCCTGGTTCTGACCCATTTGTCTGCCTTCTTTCCCAATTCTTGGGGAGAGGTCAGATCAGAGTCCACCAGGCACTGACGCAACAACTGGTTTTGGCAATTATTAAGTATCTGTTCTCTCATGATAAGATTATACAATACCTTAAAATCAGTAACTCTACTACCAACCAGCCAATCTTCCAGAGCCTTGGTTGCACAATCAACAAAGTCAGTCCAATCCTGAGTCTGTGCTTTCTGGGCATCTCTGAACTTCAACCTGTACTGTTCAGTGGTTAAGCCAACCCCATCTATTAATGGACTCTTCAGGGCTTCATAGTCATTAGCATCCTCTTCTCTGACAGTGAGGTGCTTGTCTCTACCTTTATCAGAAAAGGAGAGCCACAAGATTGCTGCCCACTGTTTCTGGGGGACCTGTTGAACTTTACAGGCCCTCTCCATAGCAGTTATCCATTTGTGGATATCATCCCCACTCTGGTAGGGAGGAACAACCTTGGACAGGTTCTTATGGTCTGGAATGTAATCTGCCTCTAGGGACTCTGTTGCTGCCACCAGGGGTTTCTAACCCCTCTTTTCTAGACGCTCTCTGGAGCTCAAAGGCTTCTCTATCTAAGGCCAATTGCATGGTTCTGAGGGCAAGCCTAGCTTCCTCATACTGGAGCATCCTGTACCTTCTTTCAGAGGAGGTCTCTCTATGAAAGTATGAGTTCCTCTGATGGACAGAATCTTTGTCAGAGTGATATGGGTGGTTAGATTCCCTTGAAGGGGACCTAGGCCTCTCTTCCATTCTGTCAACTCTCTTACGGAGAATTCCTCTGTCCTGTTCAGACCTTTCTGGGTCTGACCCTTTAATCACAGACTCCAGGTCATCTTGACACCCACCGCCTGATCCAGATCCACCAGCTCCTAGAGCCAGTCTAAGATCATCTGCTATAAGTAGATTCATCAGGTGTTGTGTGGAGGCACACTGTCCTAACCCCAGGTGTCTTGCAACACACATGCACTTCAAGTCAAAGAAGGTCATGTCCTTATACTGAGGTTGGGTGGACCCACTGGCTCCATCCCTTGAGGACATTCTAGTGTTATGCAGTGTTGCACTACCTACACTAGTTTGTGACCTACTGATCCTAGCTTGAGCAGTAGCAAGGGTGTGCTATCCCTTCACAAACAACTCTAAGTTCAGTAGAACTTATTGATACTAAGCTTGACTTTTATATGTACCTTGAGTCCCTTTAGTGGTTTTCAGTTAGTAGTTCAAATAGAGATTTTCTGGTAAAACAATGGCAAGCTGGAATCCCACACGCTGCCCACCAATGTGAGAAGTTGGCCTGGCAAATGCTGGTCACTAGTTATAGTGGCCACCTTGCACCAGTCCAATTCGACTCTTATGGTAGATAGGTTTAAGACAACCTTTTAAAGAAAGCTATCCTAGTGGTAGCTGTGGAGAGCAGCCTTCAGGCTAAGTCTCAGAGGAATGTAAAGCAGCTTGTTTTACCTTATAATCGCTTGAATTACCAAATGAAAGGACACCACACAGGTATATATATCAAATATATATGTATTTATTTCTAGACACACTGTACTAATCTCTTTATGAGATTAGAAGTCAGTAAGACATTCAAATATCAACGTTTCACAATAAGTTAAGCACAAATATGGCTGGGGCCCTAGGGGCGTACCAGACCATATACTAAAAAAGAGGTTTAGGAAAGTCGACTTGCAGAATGACAAGACCTGGGGCCTGTAGAATCGCTGGGGCTTCACTAATGCGGTAAAAGCAGGTAAGTAACAGACCCACGGGAGACGCATGCAGTGTGAGAACACATCCGCGGGTTCCCTGTTGATTACAATGGAGCAAGTCGCGGTTTGATTTTTTAAGTTTTAGGGTACTTCGAGGAAGTCTACAAGCAAGCCACTTACAAGATAAGTAATTCGGGGGCCAACACACACTAGGGCACCGGAGTGCACGAGTTACCTCACTCAGGGAAGCCGGGTGCATAGGTGTCTTTTGGTGTCGGGTCGCGTCGCTGTTTTCTATGGAGACCAAATAAGATTTGCTGCTTGCGAAGATTGAAGAAGTGTCCGGTGGAATCCAAGGCAGGATTCAAGATGCAGATGACCTGAAAATTGAAGCAACAGTGTTCACAGTCACTTGCCAGTGACCCGGGGCCAGGAAGATGGATGCCCACGGAAGTTGGGTGATTTCAGGTGATCAAGGGTTTTTTGACTCTTTGCTCATGAGGTCCAGGAAAGATCGATGATGACCAGCAGCTGGATTCAGAGTGTCCCACAAGGTTTGCAGCTGACTGTTGTGTCGGCAACCGGATTGGAGCCAACAAGCCTTAGCAACAGCAAGTCTTGTGGAAAGTGAATTTAGTCAATGGTGCAGACCAGCAAGGTCTGAGGGACTCACCCAGCAAGAGTGAGTGAGGGCAGGCCTGGTGCAACCAGGGGAGCCCTTTGAGTTCATAAGAAAGTCTTCGGGGGACCCACAAGCCAACAGGCAAGGGATCGCAAAGATGCCTCTTGAGGAAATGCTTCACAGGAGCCCACGGTCACTCGGGATGAGGTAGGCCTCTGATTTTCACTGCAAAACATGCTGGAGGCTTGGGCCACAAATGGTCCAATGCACAATTTCATAGAATGTCGTGAAGGGGTTGCACTCTACAATAGTGCATGGTACCTGGGTATTGCTGTTCCTCATCACTCGTGGGGTCCACTCGCCTCAGCTCTGCTGGGGGCTCACAATGGGCATCGTGAAGTCAGGAAATCTACTTCCAGGGCTGCAGGGACTTTGGATTCCGACGGGAGGGGGAAAATTTGCAACCGTTGATTAGAGTTTTTGGTGCCTGCCAAGCAGGGGAGTCACTCCTTGACTCCAAGGGTTATCTACTTTCCAATGGCAAGGCTGCCTATCTTATACTGAAGATAGGGGAGGGACTAGCTGTAGGACCACTCTCTGGGAGGGTCAGGGTAGGGGGTGGTTACACCCACTTCCCTTTTTGTCCAGTTTCGTGCCAGAGCAGGGACAGGTAGCCCCTGAACCGGTTTGAGCTGGCATATGCACAGAGGAGCCTACTGCTCCCCCAGTGCAGGACTTCAAAGCACTCTGTAAGTGCACCCACCCAGCCCCAATACACTAAATCCTGTCTGGAAGGTAGTGACACCTCCCTGTGACATGATGCCTATTGTTGGGCCTCCTCCACTGCGAGTTTCAGTCAGCAGCAGGAGGGCAGCCCAGTGTCTGTGCTGGTGGCATCCATTTTGTGGTGCCAGGGCTCTTTCAGATTTCTACCGTGTTACCACAGTAGGTACATGTCGTCCCCTCTAGAAGGGTGGGATCATGCTCCCCACATCATGGACTATTGTGGGGGTATGATTCAAAGTTGTTTGACACCAAACACGACATGTTTTGATGCAGTCATTCCAAAGTTAGCATTTATAATGCACTTAAGTGTATATGGTTTAACCGCATCCACAAACAGCCACAGAGAATAGACTCTGCCAGCTGCAGAGGGGCCCTGCTCATGCAGAGGCACCCCCTCACATTGTAAACCAAGCACCCTGCCCTCAGGATTGATACAGCCTGCCATAGGGGTGGCTGATAGGTTTATATGTGTGTGTATGGTGAGATATAGGAACCTATACCTCAGTGAGGAGTGCTAACACTACCTCACCCAGGCTGCAGTAGCAGGCCTGTGGTGTCAGATTGAGTCTGCTTCCCAGGGGTGGCATAATACATGCATCAGCCCCTGGTAGGCCAGTGAAGTGCCTATGCCTTAGGTACCTAAGGTAGCATATACTAGGGGCTCATAATGTACCACAGTATCCAATCACTAGTGCATCTAATATGCACACCAAGTCGTTTAGAGAGAACAGAGAGACTGGGGCCCAGATTATCAGGGACCCAGCCAGACTATAGCCAGAAACCAGTGTATACATCAGAAAAAAAGTGGGGTCAACATAAGTGCAGATCCTACTCTCCTACACAAGGGACTGAGTCTTCCTACCATCATAGTACCCACAAACCCAGGACCAACTAGCTATAGTGCCTCACTTGCTCTCCTACTTACTCACAGAGAAACAAATGAATAGGCACCCAGAACACAACACTCCCAGATCTCTCAGGAATCGCGGTAACAAGATACACCCTTTCGCTCTCTCTTTTGAACTCAGCCACAATAAGATCTGATGGATACAGGAAACAGTTTAAAAAATGTATTTTGACTAACGTGGCCTAACAAGCAGTTTACGTGCCACAACAAGCAGGAAAATGCATAGTACAAATATTGTCAGGATAGCAGTCAGTCCATAAATCATGAAGGGCAATGTCATCATTAAAAGAAAATGGAGAAAGTACTATAGTGCCTAACCTCCCTCCACTTGCTAAGAAGAAGTATTATTACATAATAGAAGATCTCTGGGTTTGTCAGCAGACCCCATACCTTAGCATATAAATGATAGATCTACAGCATGGGCACTCGTCTCCCTGTCCAAGTGTGTGTTACCTATTCATGCACCCCACTAAAACCCAACTACGCTGTCTAAACAACACCTGCATTGTTATGTTTTGACTAAGGTCTAAAACTGGCCAGAAAAAAATAACAAGGGGCATTGTTGTTCGACCTTGCACATAATGTTCAGCCAAAATCCCAGGAACATGCAGAGAGCGAACACAGCAATGAGTTCTCATGTGAAAGCAGTCTTTGAAACAATTGCAAAAAATAAAGATGTGTAGTAAAGTGTGCAAAAGCAGCAGGCAAGCTGCAATGTGCTCATGCTAAGTTAGTGAAAAAACGACAATGTCCCTATGGGCCACATGACAATGTTACCTCCCATAACGACCTTTTACTTGGCTTGTTACACGGTCTGCTTTATCTAGTGGGTGAGCACCATTTTGTTTACTGACTCTGATGGGGACAATGGTGGCTGCTTTTTAGTATTTGCAGTACTGCTGAGCGTGGCAAGCACTATAGGGGCACCATGTTCAGTTTCAAATTTTATTTTTAATTAAACTTTCATGTTGAGCACGGCGCCTGCTTCAGGGGCACCGCGCTCTGTTTCATTCGTTTTTTTAAATCTTTCATACTGAGCGCGGTGCCCCCTTCAGGGACACCGCGCTCTGTTTGTTTATTTGTTTTTAACTTTATCACTGAGCGCAGTGCCCGCTTCAGGAACAACGCACTCTGTTTGTTTATTTATTTTAACTGTAGCAATGTGTGCGGTGCCCGCTTCAGGGACACTGTGCTCATTCTCTTTTTTTTTTATTTCTTTTTTTACGGACACCACGCTATGCAATAGTTATCTCTTTTGCAAAAGTTTAAACTATTGGTATTGTAAATATTATAAACGGCATTGTCATTTACAAGGCCAATAGCTCAAAATCAAGCATTTGCAAAACCTATTGCATTGTAAATGCTTGTTTCCTTGACGCCTTACGAAACCTAATTATGTATTTTTTCAAATGAGCAAAATGTAAAATGGATAAAATTGTTATCAATCACACCACAGTACATTTCAGATAGATAGACAGCCACATGAAAGTAGATATTCCAATTAATATTATTGTGAGGATCTATAGTGCGAAGTTGCTATCTGCACTCCATCTTCAATGCCCATCACATATATTCATTAATTTGTGTTTTCTTTGACATCAGTTCGTTAAAGAAAACCTTTAAATTGCCATTCTTTATGTTGCAACTTGTTAAACTAGGCTTTGTCACTTGTTTACAGACACCACTGAACCTCCAAGGTGTTGCAATTTGTTAAGACAATTTATGCAACACTCCCTGTTGACACCCCAAGTTGTCCTTTCTTATTCTCCATAGTCTGCTTTGCAATGATTGCATTTGGAACCTCCTAATAACTCTATCAAAAACATGTTCATAATGACGTTGATGTCATCTCTCCCTAAATGATCCTATGCAGAGGGACCAATTTACCATCTGGAAAATGGTAATGAAGAGTGCATTCCCCAGAGGATATAAGACGGATTTCAAGTACTTTTGCTTGGTACCAATAGTTTCTATTACTCACAGAACTAATAGACGTTTTAGAAAGCGACAAAATGGGCACAACATTTCCTACAAGACTTTTGACACTGCTCACCCCAAAGGGTTACTGGTGAAGGACACTGATGGGTGGCACTAGCGTGGGCGGTGCAGTTGAAATATTTTGGCTAATTCAAAGTACCTTAGGCTAGATATATTTAAATTAAATAGCTCTTGGTGGCTTTTGTCTCTCAAAGTAATGAAACACAAAACAGGACACCTTGTGGCCATTGTTTCAATAAAATATGTTTTTTTTTTACAAATTTATGGATAAAATACTTCTGGGGTCAGTTAAAACCAAATCCACCTGCTTCTGTTTTCAAAGGTTTCCTGAATTGCTTGTGATTGCTTTCAAATCTCGAGTTAGGGCTTTCCAAAGTCTTGACTATTGTGCCGTCTTCTGGCTCTATGCTTAACCCTCGTGAATCTACTGGGCTGATTATGCGTGAGGATTTTGATCTAGGTGTGATGCTGTGTCAGTTTCTGCAGTTTCTGCAGGTGTTCTGGAACTTTACTCAAATATGCTTTATCAACAGTGCACAAACTATAATTTTCATATCTACAGGAACTTAATGGAGTACTGTAAGTCTTGATTTGCCCCCACTGTTGGAGCCTTAGATAAGTTAAAGCTGCCTGAATCTACCTAATTTTTGGTATTCTCGCAACTATTTTTGTTAAATCCAAAGTTGAGGACATTATTATATGCAGAGGCCTCTTCTCAGTTCAACTTGATGGTCTGTTTGGAGAAGTGGGAGTATTCTGTACAGAAGGAAGATCTAAAAATTCATGCTTTTTCCCAGCACTTATGATTGCTGCAAGATACCATTCTCGTATGTCAGCTTTGCTATTGGTAGCGCTTTCAGCGCAATGGTCCAGAAATTGAGCACTGCTTCTGCAGAGCATTCTTCCAAGGGGAGTTTTTATTGACTCCAAACTGATAGATTACTAAATACTATGGGCCACATGTATCAACCTATTTTGCATTCGCAAACAGTGCGAATCGCTAAATTCGGCCGTTTGCATATGCAAAATTGACTTACCGAATGTATCACATGCATTCTCAGGCCACTTTTAGGTAACCGGAAAAATAGCGGTTCCTAAAAATTGCGACACCAAATAGCGAATCACAAAATGCGTTCACAATTAGGTAATTGCAAATGACATGTAGAAACCATTCGCAATTTGTGAATGGCTGACAAAATGCAAGTGTAAAATACAACCAAGTCACATCAGGTGGTAACCAGGTGCAAGCTATTTAAACAGGCCCAGAGTGCCGCAGCATATTCCAGAATGGTTGCACTTTACGTCATTGCGAGGAGGATGAGGATCCAGGCTGGTGAGCATAGGACAAGCAAAGAGCACATTTTCAGAACACGCATTACATTGTTTGGCCAGACAGAGGAAGAAATCTAGACAAGTATAGGTTAAATTCTGCCGTCATATTAGACCAAACAGAGGACCTGCAACCACAAATGCAGCTTCACACTCGCAGGACCAATGCAATTCTCACCCATGTGCAGGTCCTATGTTGCCTGCACCTCCTAGCCTCAGGGTGCTACCAGTAGTTAATAGCAGCAGCAGGAAGGGTCTCCCAAAGTACACCGTCGTGCTTTTTCAATGCATTTCTTGATGGAATGTTCAGAAAATCCATCAATACATCACATTCCCCAAAATACCACAGAACTTGCAGCTAACTAAATTGCATTCCTATCAGATAACGCAAATTCTGCACATCATTAGCTGCATTGATGGGTCACATGTAACAATAAGTCCCCCTCTGTCAATGAATACATCTTCAGGAATAGGAAATGCTACCATTCACTAAATGTACAAGTGATATGCAATGCAGCACATATCACGGATATAGTGGCCGAATTCCCAGGTAGTACACATGATTCCTTCATTTTACGACAAAGTGGAATCTACACACATCTCCTTTGTGGTATATTTGGAGAAGGATACATACTAGGTAAATCCATGTAACATATTTTAGCACTCAGTATGGATGCAATGACACATGACAGTGATTAACCTCTTGACGTTTCCCCTGTAGGTGACAGTGTATATGCTGCGCGCTCATTCATCCTCATCCCATATCTCAATCAGTAAACTCAAAGTGGGCATTGTTACAAAGCTGCACACAAAAGCACACGCAAAGTAGTTGAGAGGACCTTTGGATTGCTTCCACAGTCTCCATAAAAGTGGTGGGGCTTCATAGTCCTGAAACTAGCTTCAAAATTGTGGCTACATGTGCCATATTGTTATGTTATGTTATGTTAATTCCACTTGTAACGCGCTCGGCTACTCAAGAGTGTCCCGGCGCGAACCGGAAGGGGGGAGAGAGACAATCAGGCAAAAAGGAATGTTTTAAGCTTTTTTTTAAAAACTGCGAGTTCCTGAGTAAGGCGAAGATCGAGGGGAAGGGCGTTCCAGGCCCTACTGGCTCTGACCACCAGAGAGCCGCCCCCAATCCTCTGGAGTTTATAGCGGGGGACCAAAGCCAGGCATAAAGCCGACGAGCGCAGTACCCTTCCAGGGACATAGAAGGAGAAACGCCTCTGAAGGTAGAGCGGGCCCTGACCATGAAGAGCACGATGGGCCAGGACCAAAGATTTAAATTTGATCCTGGCCGCAATGGGTAGCCAATGTAGAGAGTGCAAGTGAGAGGTGACGCTCATCCTAGATGAGATACCTAATAGCAGCCTGGCAGCCGTGTTCTGGACCACCTGCAGTTTCCTAATCATATAGCCAGGAGACCCAACAAACAAGGAATTGGCAAAGTCTAGCCGAGAAAGAATCAGCGCACAAGTCACTGTTACTCTGGCTGCTTGCGGAAGAAGCGGGAAGAAGTTCCTAAGAGTTTTAATGAGATCAAAGCAGCAGCCGGCAGTTTTCTTGCTATGGATAGAAAACAAGAGATTCTCCTCAAACCATACACCCAGGTTCTTGGCGGGCTGTCCTTCCGAGATGGGAAGAGGAAGCTCCTGAGGCCACAGCTGTTGACGAAAGTCAGTTGGAAAAGCGCCAAAGAGCAGGATCTCTGATTTCTGCTCATTACACTTGAGCTGAGCATCAGCCAGCCAGGCAAAGATGGAACGTAGGCACTGTTGAGCGGCAAGGACCGAGCTAGAGGCCTTATCCCACGTAAAGAGCAACTGGGTGTCATCGGGGTAGGCCAGAACCTTAACACCAAGAGCTTCTGCCAGATGGATCAACGGCGTGACATAAATATTAAAAAGCAAAGGGCTAAGGGCAGAGCCCTGCGGGACTCCAGTAGTAACCAAGTGAGGGGAGGAATGAAACGGAGGGAGCCAGATCTGCTCAGCCCTCTCCTCCAGAAAAGACCTAAGCCAGCCCCACACGGCCCCAGATACACCAATCTCAGTGAGACGGGTCATCAGAAGGTCGTGTGGGACCGTATCAAAGGCTGCCGAGAGGTCCAGCAGGATCAAGGCTGGTCTGCCCCCAGCATCCAAGCATGTTCGGACAGCCTCTACCACCTCAACTAAAACCGTCTCGGTGCAGTGGCCTGTCCGGAATCCCGATTGCGCTTGGTGTAAAATACCCTCCGTCTCCACAAAATCTGACAGCTGTTTGTGCACCACCTTCTCACAGACTTTAGCAATAGCTGGCAGGAGAGAGATGCGACGATAATTGGCCGGATTGTGCGGGTCCAAGGAAGGTTTCTTTAACAGTGGAAGGATCTTAGCCTGCTTCCAAACCTGTGCCATGTGCCATATTGCACAACATTACTATGACAAGAGGCATACCTTTGGACCGGTCTGATCCGGAATCAGATGAAAGCAATGAGCCATGTCAACCCCTCCAACCTGCAGACAGTTAAAAAAAAGCATTGTATTACTGTGAGTGTTGGTACAAATTCTTTACACATTGCCTTTGGCATAAGCCTGTCTACTCGTGCCAAGCTACCAAGGGCGTCGGAGCTGCGGAGTACGCCGGGCGCTGCGTTGATCACTTCACGAGTGGCACCCTGGGCCTCTATGCAGGTCGCGGTGTCAAAGCAGCGGCGTCAACGGCTTCGGAAACAGGATTTCTTCCTTCTCTTGAGTTTCTTCCAGCTCCCAACAGCAAAAACAATCTCCTGAGGCCCAACACAGTTACAGGTGCCTCCTGGCAGGTCAGAACTCCCAGCAAGGAAGTTCAGGGGTGTTGGGGGCGAAGTCCTTTTGTTCCTGAGACTTCAAAACAGGAGACAAGCTCTTCTTCAAGCCCTTGGAGACATTCTTTAAGTCAGGGACATAGCACACAGCAAAGTCCTTCTTCAAGCAGGGGACACAGCACACAGCAAAGTCCTTCTCCTTTCTTTGGCAGAAACAGCAACTGCAGGCCAACCCCAGACACACAGCAAGGGCAATACTTCTCCTCAGTTTCTTCAGCTCTTCTCCTCAGCAAAGGTTCCTCTTGATTCCAGCAATAGTCTAAAGTTCAGGGGTTTTAGGTCTGATACTTATACCCAAAAATGTCTCTGATCCTTTTGTGCAAGGGGCTCTGAGCCCAGTTCAAGCCAGTTCTGGGGGCACTCTGCCAGTGCACAACATCATCCTTTGTTATTGTGGGCCTGGGTCCCAGACACACCACAGGGGGGCGGAGCCAGCATTGTGGAAGGCAGGCACAGCCCTATTCAGGTACAGGTGCTACTCCTCCCACCACTCCCAATGCAGATCGGCCTATTCAGACTAGTGCTGCTCACCCAGACTCCTGGAGCCACAGGACCTCCACCAGCCCCGTCACTTCCAAAGCCAGACAGTCAATCCATAACCAGGCAGAGGCACACGGAAAGGTTGAACAAGAAAATAGCCTCTTTCTAAAAGTGCTATTTTCCAGCACAGAATTAAATACCACCTTCACTAAAAGATGTGTTATTAAATTCTGAGATCAGGGATACCAGACTCCAATTTTCTATCTCATCCCTAAGGGAAGATGTGCTTGTAAAATGTTACAAAGCATTCCCCATTCGGTCCTATGGGCAAGATAGCCTTTCAATACTGAAAAACGAAATTAGCAGTATGTCACTATCAGGACATGTTACACACATCAGTACATGTCCTACCTTTCACATACACTGCCCCCTGCCCAGGGTGGTACTTTGGGCACTATATGGGTGTCCTATGTGCAAGGAAAAGTAAGGGTAGGGCCTGGCAAGTGGGTGCACTTGCCAGGTGGACATAGCAGTTAACAACTGTGCACAGGCACTGCTGTGGCAGGCCTGAGACATCTATTCACTCATGTGGGTGGCACAATCAGCGCTGCAAGCCCACTAGTAGCATTTGATTTACCAGCACTGGCACACTCAGTGCACTTTACTAGGGACCTACTGGTAAACAAAAAATGCCAATCAGGGAGAACCAATCACAATAACAATTTAAACAGAGAGCATATGCACTTTAGCACTGATCAGCAGTAGTAAAGTGCCCAGAGTCCTATAGCCAACAAACACAGGTTAGGAAAAAATAGGAGGAAGAAGCAAAGAGTTTGGGGATAACCCTACAAAGAGGCCATTTCCAACACTGGCACTATGGGATTGTTGGAGGGCTAAATCACCCCTAAGATCTTGGAAATCTCCTCTTTATACTGGCCCTCACCTTTTCTGACAACCTGTAAATCTTATTTTTAACAGGTGGACTGTCTCCACTATCTATGTCATAGAGGCACAGGTGTGTGAGTCCAGAGGTAAGGGAGAAAAAAGAGGCAACCTGCCCCAGTAACTGCGACAGAAGCTCTGTTGCTCTGGGGTCAGAGATGGGGAGAGGTTGACACCTGCCACTGATATGAACCCTAATGTACCCCAAAGTATGCCTAGGTAGCTATACGGCCTTATACCTACATTTGTCCTACCTTGCTCTGCATAATGGTTTTAGCACTGACCTTTTACCCAGTTATGTGCTGAATACATGTTGATCGGTTTCCTTCAAACTAACCTTATTTATTATGCATGAGGATTCTTATAAAAGTCCCTGCACATGACGTACGTAACAGCATAAACATACTCTGTTTAAAAGTCATGATCATTTTCATCCTAGGGCAAAATATTTTTCTTTGCATTATCAAAGGTGTTGTTTTAGGCTCATCGGCATATTCGTACTCACAACATATTGATTATGTAAGGAACCCAGAGGCGATATTTATGGTATAAAACTTCCATACCACCACTAGATAGGCAGAGGAGAAGCTTCCACGCTGACACAAGACACTGGGGTCCCGGCCTGCAGAAGCTACAACACGCAGTGGTCTGACATCCTTTGCGGGGTGTCCAACTCGAGACCAAGACGGGGTCCTTCATTCTCTCCCATCAGGTAAAGGGGTTGGCTCTTTCCTATGGGAATTCTTTTTTTTTTTGTTTCAATATTTTTTAGTGTTAAAAAGGAAAGCTACATCAAAATATTCAATACCGCAGCAGCAGAGAGTGACAGCAGGCAGCAATAATGACAAAATAACTTACAGAATTTATACTCATTCCTAACAAAATCCCCAACACTTTTCAGGCAAACATAGGATTTTGAAACACAGAAAGAAAAAGGCCCTATTCTACCACATAATCCAGGCTAGTCGAATACATTATGTGTCCTCTAAGCAACACCAAATAGAATCACATTTTTGCAGGGATCGGATTCCCCTAGCTCTAGCTGGGGCTTTCTCCGTTTCACAAGTTTCTCTCACGATTACCCACCATTCAGCAGCTGAGGAAGGCTTAGGTGAAATCCAAGCTCTGGCAATAGCAAGTCGGGCTGCTACCAGCATTATTGTGATGATAAATTTATGGCCACGACTATCCTCTTTATAGCCCAACATCAACTCTGCTGTTGAAAAAGTATAATCACCCCTAATCGAAGCTTGATAGCAAATAATATCTTTTGCTGAAATGTTTTTAATTCAGGACAGGTAGCAAACATGTGTACGATATCAGCTGCATGGGCCCTACATTTGGGGCATTTACAACGTTCTCCTCCTTGTACCCCTGCTTGTATGCCCCCCCGCGGGCCTATCTAGCAATCCTCTCCGGGGTATAGTAGAGTGTGCAGATCATACGGAACTTCTGCAAACTAATACTGACCGAATGTACCTATCGCTCTATGACGTCAAATGCTGTCCTGACCCCTTCAAGGGTGACATTTAACCCCAGCGCCTCACTCCATCGTATTGCTAATTTTTCACAGCCATCCGCCCTGAACTGACCCAAGCGTCTATACATCATGCTAATTGCTGCCCTCTGGTTCTACCCATGCAAACACTCCCACATCACCGAGCTCGATACATTTTGTAGTGCAGATGTCTAGTAAAGTAGTCTCTAAGCTGAAGATACTTAAAAAACATCTGTTGAGAGATAGCAAATGTGAGTTGCAAATTTTCGAATGTTTGAAAGCCATTAATGTCATATAACTGACTCAAGTACTCAACCCTGAACCTTGCCCATCTCCTACCCTCAGAGCCCTTAAATACCTCGGGCAGCCTTGGATTGCCCCAAAGAGGAAGCTTATCGTGTATAAGAGAAATAGAGCACCTAGCCACAATACCCTGCCATATATGAACACAATCCCTGATAGCCTTAAAGCGTACCAGTTTAAAATAATTGGGATAATTAATTTTGTATAAAACATTTGGATCTCAGTACCACGAACAAGCCGGTGCCAAAATTTCGATTTATCTGGACTCAAAAGGCTGCAAAGACGCCCCACAAACGCTGGCCAGTAGTACATTTTAAAATCTGGGAGATCTAAACAGCCCTGATAATAGTTTCATTAATCCAATTGTCCATCTCGATTTTCTGTACCCCCAGATAAAACTGCTCAGAAGGCCATCCAATTTATTAAAAAAAGAATTGGGAATACGCAATGGGATTGACGGAAATAAGTACAGAAATTTTGGAAGCACCTTCAGCTTTACAATATTGCACCTACCCAGAATGCTAATTGGAAGCTTGTGCCAGCATTTCAGTTGCTTAGTAATAGTTGCCAGCAAAGGATCATAGTTTAATGCGGTAATGCATTCGACCTTAGGGGAGATACATACCCCTAAGTAGATAGCAGTCGGGCAGACCCCTGTGATAGGACGTTCAGGCTGAAAGTTAAGAAGCACTTGTGTCTTGCCAACATTCAACCTATAGCCCGAGAAAAGGCCAAATTTCTTTGCTTCTGTTTCAATAGCTTCTATAGCTGGCGCTTGCTCGGTGGTAAAGACAACTATGTCATCTGCGTACGCAGTGAATTTCACCTGACGTTGCCCCATAGTCAAAGGAAGTATTTGTACATTAGCCTGCAGTGCCTTGATGAATGGCTCAATGTATAGCGCAAAGAGGAGAGGAGAGAGAGAGGGCAGCCCTTTCTGGTACCACACCGGATTCGAAATGGAGCCGTTTGCACACTGGCATAGAGCAGTTTGGCCTGTGGTCTACTATATAGAGCTTGAATCCACTTGCAGTATCTTCTCCTTACTCCAAATACTGTAAGTCTTGCACATAATAAATCCCAAGCCACCCGGTCAAAAGCTTTTTCGGCGTCTAACAAGACCATGCCTAGCCTCAATGTTAACTTTCCCGCAGCATCAAAAGCCCCCAATGCCATGTTGACATGAGCGGTGGTATCTCTGCCCTGTATAAAACTATGCTGCTGGGGGAAAACCAGGCACAGCATCATATGAGCTAACCGGGTGGCCAGGATTTTTGCAAATATCTTCGCATCTGTATTTATTAAAGAAATCAGCTGGTAAGAGCTCCACTCCTCCGGTGCCTTGTCTTTTTTCAAGAAAAAAACAATATTAGTGATATTCCATGAGTCAGGTACCCAGCCACTCACTCCTATTAACTGAATAACCTCCCTCAATAGCGGGACCACTAAATTCTTACAGGCCTTGTAAAACACGGCTGGAATAGAGTCTTCACCGGCTACTTATCCCAATGATAACCCCAGAATTGCTTCCTCAATTTCTTCCTGTGTAATTTCCTGTTCTAATAAGGCCGAATCTTCCTCCCTCAGTAACTGGAGTTTGTCTCCCTTTAAATAATTCTGCATGCCTGTTGTGTTCAACACTGCATCTTGTGAGTATAGCTTTTGATAAAAGATAGAGAATTGTTCAGCAATGGCTTTTGAGGGTGCTTATGTAAAATACTATTCTCCCCTTTAATCACTTTTATCATTGTTTTAACGCGATTATCAGTTACCTGATGGGAGAGCACCTTCCCAATTCGGTCTCCATACTCATACTGTAACATCTTATGATTGTTGTAGCTCACCGCCACTTTCTCCCTTAGAGACCTGCTAATTGCCACTTGTTAATCTATCAGAGAAGCGTATAGTGAGTCCTGATTTAAAGCACCTCGGCCAACAGCTTCAGTATAGCGGAGTTCACTAGCTATTAGTTTTTGAAAGGCCGCTTTGCCTAACATTTCCCGTTCCTTATTTTGCCCCCAAATGTACTGCTGAGTAGCCCCCCTGATGCATGCCTTCATTGCATCCCACACTATACGAGGAGCAGCTGACCCCATATTATCCTCTAAGTAATCTGCTAGTTTTTTTTTATGAATGAAGGCCAGATAGTCAAAATCAGTGAGCAAATAACGCAAGAATGAAAAAGGCAGAGGTATTTTGGGCCCTGCTCTAACCTGAAAAGATAATAGGATAGGGTTATGGTCTGATGTAATCCGGAGACAGACTTCTATATAAGAAGAGGTCAGTCTGCTATCAGAGACCCATGCCATGTCTATCCTGGAAATAGGGTGCGCCATGCATCCTTCAACAGATGCAGCCGCCCCAGTTCTAGAATTGAATCTCTCACCTTCACCATTAAAGAGGTGGACGTCCGGCTAGTAGAGTCAATAGCGCACTTCATTTACACAATTAAAATCCCCCATGATTACTCGTTCCCCCTGCCAATCTAGTAGCTCCAGGCTAACAAAATCAAAAACAGCAGGGTCGTCGATATTGGGGCCATATAGTGCGCAAAAGACATATTTCATACCCTTACTTTTGAGTAGCCAAAAGCCTACCTTCCTCTTTGGTCTTCCAAGGTCTTAAGAACTCTATATTCCAGTGCCTTGCTCACCAAAATAGCAGTACCCCTTATAGACACATTCTGTGAAGTAGATATTACTGTTTGATACCCAAGATGTTTAAGCTGGCCTCTATCCTTATATGCTATATGTGTTTCAGCGAGGAGTACAATATGAGGTTTATATGCTTTCAACGCGTCCCATAATATTTGATGCTTTGCTCCACTATTTAGTCCTGACACATTCCAGGCTAAACACCCAATCAGTGCCATATCTCTTGGTGCGCTGACCCATTGCCCCAATTTTTTAGTTTAGACCCTTTATCTGCCCTCCATTAAACTTTATGTACCTTTATTTTGCTCCCTGCCACCCTCCTACTCCAATCATCTGTACCGTTAGATATGGCAGCTATCAACCCGCGGCCCATCGAGAGCTGCCCAGCAACCACCCACGACTCATCACCAAATCACCCGCAGGAAGGAGAAGGACAAAGCCATCACCTAGTCGAAGTATGAATAAAAAAAGAGAAAAAGAGAGGAGGAGAGAAAAAAAAAAGAAGAGAAAAACAAGCATCAATATGTCCAATAAGACCATCCAAGGGCTAAAGTTAAGCACTTATTATCCATAGGCTGCTAGTTCTTGTAAGAAGGACTAGCCGCTTGCAGAAATTGCCTGTCTTAATAAAAAAGTTACCAAAGAAGATCAGGAGAGGTCTGGGGTATCGGGAATTAGGTTTATGCAGGGTTATAGGTAACCTATTTGCTCTCTGAATTTGGCAGTCCCAATCCCAGTCTGACAGTTCAGGAAAGGCTTTTTGAAATAACTTGACCACAAAGGCACGGGGTCAGTGCCCTCCTTGCCTTCAGGAACCCCAAATAGTCATAAATTATTCTGGCGTTGTCGGTTCTCCAGATCTTCTATCTTGACTTGTATGGCAAGCAGCTGTTCATTATGAGATTGTACTATTCTTGCAGTTGCAGTAGTAGCCTCTTCTTTCTCCATGACCCATGTTTGTAGCTCTGCAATGTCTCTTGTTAGTACCGCCACTGTACTGGTCACCTCGTTCAAGGACTGCTGGATACTAAGATTGACCGCCTGGCCTGCGCATAACGATCTTGTGCCTCCCACCTTTGCTCCTGCAGCACCTGTAAAATTACAGAAAGTGATGGCTCTTCAATTATCCCTTGGAGTTGTCTTTCAGCCATGTCTTTCCTTTCACTGGCACCGCCAGGATTAGGTGGAGATTCCAATGGTTCGGGGGTTATCGTTTGATAAGTAAGCGTAGTCAACCCTTCTGGCAAAGTAACTGAACCTGATGAGGCTCCTTCAGAGACAAATGTTGTGAGAGGATCGGATCCCGTTCTGCTACCAGAGCCTGATAGCCTGGAGATCAGAGATTTTACCTCCCCCCTTCGCTTGAACCCGTTTTTGTAGGGGGCTACCCTCTGGAGTAGCTTTAATGCGCATGTTAGAGTTGTTGTGCCGGTTACTTTCAAACATATCTGTGCCTTTCTTGCACAATCTGCCTGGCTTTTTTTTCCTTCTTATTTCCAGGGGAGATGTTTGACCCCGTTGCGTATCCCTCTTTTGTTTGACACTCTCCAGTTCAAGTGGGCTCCCTGATCTTACCTCCATGGCAAGAATTGAACAGTACTTGGCCGCCTGTTCCTTGTACGCCATAGGTATCCCTTGATCCCCACCATTAGCTTTTGATAGAACCTGAGCAGGATCTGGATTATTTCCAGGCGAGGTACTCCGCCTCTTGCCTCCATCCCAATCTCCATCCTACATAGGCACGACCGCTCCCAAACCTCCGGCCGCCAACATGGATGTATCTGGCCCTGATACATGCTCCCCTTCCACTGGTCGGTCCTTCCCTGCGGTCTGAAAATTATCGCAGGCAAAACCTGCCTTGTCGTGACAAAGTTGCTGTTCCCTGCTGACATACTGGCTGGATACAAAGTATCGCCATCCTGGGTTCCCTTCCCTGCATAGCTATTATCCAGAGAGTAACTGCTGCTAGAAGACCCCTCTCGGCTTCCCCATACCTTCACTGCATGCCGGTAACTTGCCCAGGATAGTGTCAAGAACAATTGAATCCGCCGTTTGCACAGCTACCTCACCAGATGAAAAAAACTCCACCGCTTTTCCTACCTGTAATAGCCGCAATACTGGTTTACAAACCCGTGATGAGCCTCCTCTAGCCATACTCCTTTACGCTCCGGCGACCGTGTCCTGTCCAACTAAGGGGGCACCTCCTGGATTTCCATAGATTTTAGCCGAGCTGCCCGTCTTTACGGCTTCTTTCTGTGCGGCCATCTCGCTAGCAGGCTGAGGAGCTGAGATTCCAGCAAGAACCGCAAGACCCGTCCAATGGAGCCCAGAAAGGGGAGGGCCATGCGAACAGAAAGCAAGTCGCAATGACAGCCAGAACCGCCAGATACCCTTCGTCGCCGATCCAAACATCTGTGCAGGTGACCTCCGAGTACACGTAAGTTCATATATTATTTATCGTTCTCCAGCTCATAGATTCGCTTTCTCCTGCTCCAATCTCATACTGGTGGTGAAGTGGACGAGAGCTGCTCTTGGAACCTGCGAGTAACGGCGGCTCTATTCCGCCATCTTCCTTTACTTCCTTTCCTAGGGGAATTCCTGGCTTTACACACACATACATGCTAGGTACACTTACGTACACTTAGGTCGGGTTTGCATTTTAGGAGTACGCATGTTTACTGCCATGTATCTATAGGTCTGCAGATATTCACTGTTTTAGCACCATGGTAGAATTCTGCCTTTTATTTACTCTGATGGTGCTTGCAATCTTATACACCTGGTTCTGTTTAATGGTTGTCGCAGTAAACCTGTTTCATAGTAGAATGATGTTGGTTCAATAAATGCTTATTGAAAACGTTATCATAGTTTATTCTGAGACTAAGAAAGCATGTTTCACTGAGCAAAAAGTATTGTACTGTTTCCACGATCCCTGAAGGATCAAGGGTTGTCATGTTCGATAGTTGCCAGAAACTATTCGCTCCTTGGTAAGGTTAGGGGGCTTATGATGGCACTGTGAGCTAGCTGGTATGAAGGCTAACATATCCTTTGTGGGTGTCTGGAATCAGTCTGGACACCAATCCCATAGTTTATGTTGTCTGAATGTGCAGATCCTATATAGATTTGTAGAAACTACACAACACTACTGCCCCATTTTGTTCCTGGGCAAAAAGGAGGTCAGGAAGAGGCTCACTCTCCTCTTCCACTTCCTCATCTGCCATCAGCCATCAGTAGCATGCTCATTTCAGACCTCAGAAAAGTGTGGTTTGAGGCGGTTCATGTGGGGAACCCTTAAGGGGTTCGTAGCAGTTTTGAGACCCGTCAAGTAGGTGTACTCCTCCTTCTCCTCCATCACCTCATATGGGGCCGTCCAGCGATCCGGGGTAGCTCTGAGCTCCATAACTCACACCTTCTGGCCAGGTTGTAACTTTACCAAAGTGGGCTACAAGTCGCACAAGAGCTTCATAACTTCTGAACTGGCCTCAAGATTGCTTTTCACCTTCTTCCAGAACAGTGCATCTGGTTGCGGAGGGCCAGTTTTTAGCAGACCATATACTGAGTGGGCTTCCTGGGAGTTTGCTCCCAACCCTCTCTCATAAGGCTAATAGGTCCCCTATCCGGATGGCCACAGTTCAGAGGAGCTAAACCCACCCCCTTTCTGTGGCACCTCCGTAGGGAAAGAGAAAGAATGTTAGGAGGACGTCCCAGTTACACTGCATAGGCTCAGGTAGGCCCATTATCATGCCCTTCAGGGTCTTGTTGAACCTCTCCACAAGAACGTTGGCTTGGGGAGTGATAGGGTTGATAACTTATAAGTTACTCTGCATTCATCCCACATGGACTTCATGTACGCTGAAATTGAGTTAGTGCCTCTGTCAGACACTCCTTCTTTGGCGAACCCTGCAGAGGTACAAATCCCCATCAGGGCCCTGGACACCACAGATGTGACCTCCAGCAGAATAGGGATGGCCTCTAGGTGGTGACTGGCATGGTCTACCAGGACCAGGTTGAACCTACTGCCTAAAGTTGTCTTAGGGTACAAGGGTCCAATAATGTTGACTCCTGCCCACTCAAAGGGAGTGCCAATGACAGGTAATGGGGTCAAGGAAGCCTTGAGCTTTTTCCCTGGCTCCCTACTGACCTGGCAGGTGGGACAGGACACACAGCATACATCTAAGTCTGCTTTTATCTGGGGCCAATAGAAGTTGGCAACAAGCCTGGCGAAGGTCATGTTTTGCCCCAGATCTCCTGCCAGGGGTATGTCATGAGACAAACCTAGTAGGAAGGTCCTGTAACACTGGGGGACCACCAGCACATGGACTGCCCAGTTCCAGCAACCTTAAGCTCGCTATTTAGGAGGTCATTCTCCTAATAGATTAGGTGTTCTCCAGAGGTGTCACTTGCTGTCTGGGCCTCAGCTTGCCACCTCAAGCACTATAGAGTGGGGCACCGTTTCTGTGATTTGCAGAATCCCTCTCTGGTGGGATCACCCTCAAATTGCCATCAGCAAGCTCAGGCAGGTTACCTAGGGTGGCAAAGTCTTTCCTGGTTGACTCAGAGGCTTCCTCGTCATGTGCCCCATCAACCTTGACCGGGGGAACTTCAGGGGCTTGTTTCCCATGCTCCTTGCCCCTCTCCTTCCTGGCAGCTGTGTGGGCCATTGTTCCAGGCACCAGACACCCTTGACTGCCTTCATGGGAAGCCATGGACCTTGTAGTCATACTGACCCATCCAGGCAATCCCAAAACCTCTAAGTGGGACCTGAGCCCTACCTCCATCCAGAGAGCACGCCCCTGGTCATTGTCCAATAGGCAATCTACAGACATGGTAGGGCTCACAGCTACTTTTAGAGGACCTGAGACCCCCCCCCACACTCAAAGGGATCCAGAGTCACTAATATATGTCGCTCACAATTGACGGAGACTATGATTAGCTGGAATTTGTTAGGGTGGAGGTGCTCTGAAGACACCAGCTGACACTTCACTGTAGTCATGCTGGCTACCGTGTCACTCATAGCCTCCACCCGTTGCCCATTGTTGGTGACCCCCTGCCTGTATTTAGGAAATCTGCAGGCATCTGGGCTTTTGACACCATCATCTTATCTCCCAGGGAAACTAGGGTCACCTCTTTCTGCTCCCCAAAACTAACTAGGTCTACCCCCTCCCCGAGCGCTACACTTGTCAACCCAGGTCTCTGCGCACCAGTGGCGGGCTGTGCCCTTTTGGGATATTTGGAGTCACCCTTGGAGTGCCCATACTTGTAGCACTCTGTGCATTGGGGTACAAACCTCACTGTCTGTTTGTCATAGATCCCCTTCATTTTAGGCTCAGGCTGGGACTGGTCACCTCTGCTCCCACACGTTTTTCTCCCCCCTTTTTTTTGATGGTGGGACCCCATTCTCACCAGAAGCCTTTTTGGACACTCTGGTGCTAGCCCAGAGGTTTTTCTCCTCAGCAAGCCTCATGGAATCGGTCAGCTTGTGGTCAACTAGGTGCTGGCATAGCTCTGGAAAAAATACTGAGCATGTGCTCTCTCAAGGTTAGATTGTACATCCCACTGTAGTCATTAATTTTGCTGCCCTACACTCAACTATCAGTGACTAGATAATGTAATCTGCAAAATTCGCCCAGACTGATTTAGGAGCCTCTGACTGTGCCTAAACCTTTGGCAGTCATTTTCAGAGGTCAGACCAAACTTAGTAAGAAGAAATGGCTTTCATAGGGGTTTATTTGGTGTGGTCCTCAACCTATAAAGTAAGAAGTGGGTCCCACCCCACTGTAGGCATGCGTTTCCACAATTCTACCCCCAGTGCTCTTTTGGGATCTTGTGAACCCTCCGGGGTACCTCATAGACAGAAAACCATGTGTCAATGTCATCTCCCACCACATCAGTGGGCACTAAATCCTTGGGATGCTGAATTTTTTCTCTCCTTCAGACACTGCATGTATGCTGCCACCTTCACTGCTGAGAATATCATCAGTGATGTCACTAACCATGTAATAAGTGATGTAATATGGAAGTTCATAAGCAGTGCATTGCGAGGGCATAAGTTATAGTTAGCTCAGGTAACTATAGCTGCTGAATTTCACTGTTTTTTTAAGACTGTAATCTAAGCCTAAATTTAAAGTCCCTAGAACCTTTTCTTTTTTCAGCGAATTTCTAAGGTTTTTTAAAATGTTATTTCCCAACTATAATGTCCCTCTGACCTCTGTTTTTTCTAATGATTTTTTTATATTATTTACTAACTTTAACGTCCCTGTAACCTTTGTTTTTTTAAGTGAATTTCTTATTTCCTAACTGTAACCTGTAACCTTTCAGAGTGACTGCATCAGTGTGTGTTTGAGTGAGTGTCTCAATGGGTGTGTGAGTGGATGTGTGAGTGGATGTGTGAGTGTGTGTGGGAGTCGCTTCATATGTGTCTCACTGGGTGTGTAAGTGGGTGCATGAGTGTCTGAGTGAGTATGCGAGTGGGTGTGATAGTGTCTGAGTGGGTTTGCGAGTGCCACCATCAGTGTGTGGGTCAGTCCGTGAGTGAGTGCATGAGTGTCTCAGTAGGTCTGTGAGTAGGTGTGTGAGTCTCTGAGTTGGTCTGTGAGGGAATGTGCGAGTCTCTGAGTGGGTCTGTGAGTCAGTATGTGTATCTCTGAGTAAGTCTGTGAGGGTGTGTGAGAGAGTATGAGGTGTTCTGTAAGTTGGTGCATGAGTGTCTGAATGGGTCTGTGAGTGGCTGTGAGAATGTCTGAGTGGTTCTGTGAGTGGGTGCATGAGTCTATGAGTGGGTTTGTGAGGGAGTGTAAGAGTGTCTGAGCACATCTGTTAATGGGTGCATGAGTGTCTGAGTATGTCTATGAGTGGGTCTGCGAGTAGGTGTGCGAATGTCTGAATGAGTCTTGGAGTGGGTGTATTGGTATCTTAGTGGGTATGCCAGCTGGTGTGTGAGTGCCTGAATGTGTGAGTGGGTGTCTAAGTGTCTTTGTGGGTGTGTCAGTAGCTGTGTCAGTGTCTGGGCCACAACAGAACTGCACCTTCCCCTTTATCCAAAAAGAGCCCACAGTTTTGCACAAAATATCTACCCAAGTAGAATACTTACTACTGGTTAATTACTAAGTGTTACCTCCTTGGGTAATTTTCCAGTATGTATTCTACACTACAGCTGTGAGATGTCACCAGTGACCTTGTGTGCATTTTAGCAATGTGATTGTTCCTCATAGGTCTTTATCCAGAAATTTGTGATAACATGAATCTTTCTATAGAGAAGAGTACACAGAGGTAAATCTCCACCAAACATTGTCCTTCCTCTTAACTATATGAAGTCAGTGCTTCTTTGTTCGGTGGAGATGTCTCAGCTTCAAGAACGCATCACCAAAATCCGTGGGAAAAGCGCCGGGGGGCCTTTTAGTAAGCTTCCGATCATCCTGGCAAAAGGCTGAAAGACCATTGAATTCTACTAAGGTGGACGGAAAGGGGCCAAACAGGTGGTGTTGCACATTTGTAAACTCGTAGTCAAATAAAGGGAGAACCATGGACTCTGCTATCACCAGTTAAGGACAAGAAAGAACCCACTTGTCATAGTCATCCCACATTGCGCTCCAATAGATCAACAATGCATTCTCTTCCACAAAGCATTTCAGATTGTCTCTTAATGTTGAATCACCAAGAAAACACACTTGCTTAGCCTTCGTCAAGCCCAGGAGGACAAGATAATTGTCCTTTACAGAAATTTAGCTTCAACTGGAGCACCTGCTTCATTTATATATGTGTTTCCTGTTGTGGTTTAATTTCTGTAAAAATTAAGCAGGTCTTCATGCCAGCTCCACCTGTGACAGTTCTTCTGTCCAGCTTGCCCACAGTCTGCTATCCACTGCTGTCTGTCTAACTGCTGCCCTCTGTTTGTGCCACCTCTGCTCATTTCTTGCTCTGCTTTGGTTTTCTGCTTGTTTTTCTACCCTCTGTTTTGCCTTTCCTGCTCCTTTTTCTGCCCTCTGTTTTGCATCATCTGCTTGTTTTTTCTGCCCTCCATTTTGCCCTTTTTAAACATTTTTCTGCCCTCTGTTTTGCCTTTTCTGCTTGCTTTTCTGCCTTCCGTTTTGCCTTCACTGCTCATTTTTCGGCCCTCTGTTTTGCCCTCTTCTGCTCTGTTTTCCATTTCTGCTCATTTTTTGTGCCCTCTATTTTGCCTTTCCCTATTCTGCTCGTTTTTCTGCCCTCTGTGTTGCCCTCTTCTGCTATGTTTTGCCTTTTTTACTTGTTTTTCTGCCCTCTGCTTTCTTTTTTGTGCAGTGGGGGAGGGGGCCGTGCTAGTTTTTCTTCCCTCTGTTTTGCGTTTCCTCCTCCTTTTTCTGCTCTCTCTTTTGCATCTTCTGCTCATTTTTCTGCCCTCCGTGTTGCCTTTTCTAATTCTGCTCTGTTTTGCATTTTCTGCTCATTTATTGTGCCCTCTATTTTGCCTTTCCCTATTCTGCTTGTTTTTCTGCCCTCTGTGTTGCCCTCTTCTGCTATGTTTTGCCTTTTTTGCTTGTTTTTCTGCCCTCTGCTTTCTTTTTTGTGCAGTGGGGGAGGGGGCCTTGCTAGTTTTTCTGCCCTCTGTTTTGCGTTTCCTCCTCCTTTTCTGCTCTCTCTTTTGCATCTTCTGCTCATTTTTCTGCCCTCTGTGTTGCCTTTTCTAATTGGTTTTCTGCCCTCTGTTTTGCCATTTCTGCTCGTTTTTATACCCTCCATTTTGTCTTCAATGCTCGTATTTCTACCCTCTGTTTTGCTCTCTTCTGCTCTGTTTTGCATTTTTGGCTTATTTTTCTGTCCTCTGATTTGCCTTTAGTGAAATGGGGGCCACGCATCCAAATTCAGCTTGGTGGACCCAATCCCCCTGGGCCTGACCATAATTCAATGGGGGAGGGGGCTGCGACCGCTCCCCCATGCAAATTCTGGCCACAGGGATCCTATTCCCTGGGGCCTGCCCCCACCAGTGTGTTTTAATGGGGACAGCAGGGGTATCCTTAATGCCCACAAAGTCCCAGCATGCTCTCGGCCTCCTGCAGAGTCGGCATTTTTTCCTGCAATCAGGGGCCTGCTAAATGTGCAGCTCCTTGTGTGTGGGAGCAATTCTTTCATCTGGTTCCCTGCCTGCATTACAGTGGGCAGGGAAACATAAAAACTCTGCTCCCAGCAGCGGGATTAGTTTGACAGCTCCTGCTTGCTGGAAGCAGAGTTAGTGTTTGCTTGCATTTTTGTGAGAGCTTCCACAGCATCTGCCAAGCAACAGCAAACTTCTATCTCCCGAGGGTGAGCACCTCGGGAGAAAGAAGGAGTCGGCCCTGGGGGGTGGTGGTCCCTACCGACATTAATGGCTCCAGGAGTGGGGCTGTGCCCTGGGGAGGTGGTGGTGCCCAGGGCATATATGGTCCAGAAGGGGGGCACCCAGCCCTCTCACATTCTGTAATTTATATTTGACCACGGGGAGGTGGTGGTCCCCAGGGTACATTTAAGTGCCAGAAGGGGGGTCAGTGCAGCCCTACTCCATTGTTTAAAATGGAGCCCAGGGAGGTGGTGGTCCCCTGGCCCATTGGAAGGGGGTCCCTGCGGTAGCCCTCCTTGATTTCACAGGGGCAATGGATGGTGCAAACTCTGGTGGATTCCTGGCATGGGCCCTAGCACTGAGTAAAGCCCCGGGGAGGTGGTTTTTCCCAGGGCTCATAATAGCCTCATGTGCCCCCCTCCTTTATTTTTTAATCTATGTGCATGCCCCCAGAGCTTGGCCCATCCAGGGGCTTTTTTGAAAACAAGCGCAGGAGCCTGGGCTTGTTTTATTTTGTATTTTTACTGCAAATTTACAAATCTGTGCGATTATCTGTGGGACCCCAGAACCAGAGCTCAGGGGGCAGGGTATTCCTGCCCTGTCCCTTTTCTTTATTTTTTAAGTTTTTATTGGGACTCAGCTGAGTTGGAGTCCCAAGATGGCGGCCAACATTTTCTGTTTGAAGTGTTGGCAGCCAATCAAATCTCTGAACAAGAACGTATCTTATCTTATCCTATCTTACCTTATCTTATCTCATCTTATCTTGACCTATAAAGTGGATAGCAACCCTAAGGCTTCCCAGTGCTGTGAGTCAAAAACATGCACCAACCGATCTGCAATTGGGTCATAGTTGATTAGCGTATAGCCAAGTTTTAAGATGCTTTCTGAATTTGGCCTCATCTGACTCAGTTCTCAGACTGATTGGCAGTATGTTCCACAGTTTGGGGCAGTGATAGGAGAGAAATCTTTCAACCCATTTGGCCTTCTGAACGCACTGAACTGTTAGAAGACCTTTGTTGATGGATCTTAAAGTCCTACTTGGAATGTAGGCAGTTAGCAGGGCTCTAATCATACGAGGGCCCTTCCGTTTTATTGCCCATGAGTCAAACATAGTGCTTTGAGTTTATTTCTATGTTCCACAGGGAGCTAGTGTGATGAAGTCAAGGCTTTCTTAGCTGAGGAACATTTAGGTATCTTATAAATGGTTCTGGCTGCCACGTTCACAGCACTTGTAGCCTTTTTTGGACTGCTAGGTAGAATTGATATATAAAATGTTAGTGTAGTTCAGGCATGAAGAGATCAATGCCTTGACTACTACTCTTGTGCAAAGGATCATGGGCAGTAGATCCAAAATGTCCTCCTTTCCTCAAAAAGGCAAGACAGGAGCTAATTAGTTTTTTTGTCTTGGACTTCCAATGACAGAGAGCTGACCAGCCACATTCTGAGGCTTTTTGTAGGGGAAGACGGAATGGCCTGCTTCCCTAGGCTATTTCCCAGTGCCATCAGTTTGGATTTGTCCCCATTCAATTTCAGTGAGCAACTTGCCATCCAGTAGGCCACTTTCTCAAGACATGGGCCTAACTGAGGCTGAGAACCCTCATTTGGGGCAAGGGAGATGACGAACTGCATATCATCAGCATAGAAGACAATGGACACTCCAAATTCCTTGACAATTGAGGCCAATGGTCGGACATAGATATTGAAAAGAGTAGGGCTGAGTGTGGAACCCTGCAGGACCCCACACTTCAAGGGGACAGCCTCAGAGTAACAGGGGTTTCCCAGATATGGAATGATCCTTCTGTTAGAAATGACAAATGACAAAAACCATTCTAGAGTGGTACTTCCTTTTCCAATTTCCCTCAACCTGAGTGCCAGTGTCTGGTGGTAGACTGTATCAGATGCTGCACTCAGGTTGAGGAGGATGATGGCTGCAGATCCTCCCTTATGTAGGATTTGTATGACCTCCTCAGTGACTACCAGCAGCGCCAACTTTGTGCTATGCTTAGGACGGAATGCGTTTTGACAGTCATCCAGAAGCAAGTTATCCTCTAAATGCTTAGAGAGATGCTGGTTGATATGTTTCTTTAGAATTTTTCCAAACACCGGCAACTGAGATATAGGCCTAAAGTTACCTGGACAGGCGGGATCAAGATTCGTTTTTTTAGCAGAGACTTGACCACCGTGTGTTTCCATTCCCATGGAACAATGCCTGTGGAGATTGAGGTGTTTAGTAATTTCCTCATTATAGGCAAAACCTCTTGACTCACTTGTGAGAAAAAGTGAGAAGGGGGCAGGTCTAATGGGGAGCCCAATTTCACTTTCCCAAACAAATTTGGGAGTGCTTCTCTCATGATAAGGGGAAATGTCTGCAGACAATCTGTCCCTTCCATCAACGATGGGGGCTTTTGTGACCGGTGGAGGCAACTTCTCTGCTCTTTTGTTATTCACTATAGATGTCTGCCACCTTGTTTTAGAAATAATCTGCTAACTTATTGCAGCAACTTTCTGAGGGATTGTACAGTTCATTTCCAATTTTGGGGGGCGTCAGACATTTTACAATGATGAAATATTTCCCTAGGAGCATTGACTGGCTTGCCCAATTGATCTTCATAAAAGGCAGCTTTAACTCTTTTTATCTATTGGTGATAGTGCCTGGGGGCTGTCCGATAGGCAGGTATTGTATTCTGATCGTATTTGCTTCTCCACTATTTTGCTAATTTTTTGCACCCCTATTTCAGGGTGATTAAAGATTTATTGAACCAAGGAGATGATTTTCCTTTGCATCCCATTTTTAGAGTACCAATAGGTATCAGATCATCCAGAGAGTTATTGATCCACCCATTCATCAGGGCATTAGCCGCCTGGGGATCATTTCCTAATGTTGGTCTGGTATTGGCAAGTGTGGATAGCCAGGTGTCTTTCCTAAATGTAGACCATCTTCGGCCTTGGCTCGTAGGAAGTTGAGCACCTAGGGGAGGATCTTCCAGAGTGAATGAGATGAGGGTGTGGTCAGTCAAGGCCACTGGGTTAGGGCTTTTAGTTTTAACGCTGGGCTCATTACTAAAAACTGGATCTATAAATTGCCCTTTCACTTGAGTGGGCCTTTATACTTTTTGTATAAGAAGCATACAACCCACACACTGGGGAAAATTTGTGACCAAGCGATTATTGATTTCTTGCAGGTGCAGGTTGAAGTCTCCTAGCAAGGTTAATTAGCTTTTTCTGTAGTGTGGCCGGCTACTAACTCTGGTAGGGCTTCCACAAACCCTGTGCATGAACCAGGTGGTCTATAGATAAAAATTCATGAAAATGAAAAGGTAAGGGAGAGGTTGACGGTAAAGTCCACATTTTCATACTCTGGTATGTCTTTTTTTGTGAAACATTTTTATTGGCATTTTGCATGTTCGTATCAGCTGTTAAATATATCTTCTCTAGGCTCCTAGACATCCTTATTTTTATATTGCATCGTTATTTACTTAAGAAGCCTATAAATCACATGCTGTTCGTGCCATCTTAACCATCAGAAAACATTCACCCCACCCTTCCCCTTGTTGTGCCATTTCACAGGACATAAAGGAACATTTATTTTTTTCCATAGTTACATGAATATACATCTTACATTCTCTATTTACAGATCATCTGGCCGTGCCCTCCGTGTCTATCTCCTCCGATCCTTCCACCGTCAGTTCCTCATTTGGGGTAATGTTTTTTTTTACATCTGCCATTATAAGGGCCCAAGCCCTCGCATCCTCTTTTACCTTATCATCTCTTCTGACCTTTTTCATTTGAACTAGTTCTACAGATGCCCATTTGTTCAGGTCTTTGAACCATCCTGTGATTGTGGGGGGATCCGGACTAAACCATCGTTATCGCTATTCTTCTCTTTGCCAACATAAGCCTGAGTTGGACAAACTTTCTACTGAGGTTTTTAGCTTTAGATGTGGGGATCAGTCCCAGTATTATAACTTTTATAGTGGTTGGTATTTTCTAGCCTGTGGTGGTTTGTAGACAATCTATTACCTTCCCCAAGTATTGTGTCAGTGTTGGGCACTCCTATAACATATGAATAAAGTGTGCATCTGGTTGTCTACATCTAGGGCATTGGTTTGTGTGGTCTGGATATATTTTATGGAGTATTCCCGGGGTGAGCTATGTCTGGTGTATAACGTTATATTGTATAAGTTTAAACCTCGCGTTTGAGCTTACCCATTTAACTTCGTCATGTATTTTCTCCCATTCTTTATCTGATAGAGATTCATCTATTACTTTGTCCCATCTTGCCTGGACTGGAAGGAGTTTTTGGGGATATCATTAAGCCTGGGCGGAGTTAAAAAAAACCTCTGCCGCGCTACGTGGCGCTCCAAAAGCAGCAGAGTGTGTTAGATAAATGCAGTTCGCAGTGATTTTCAGTGCCAGGTGCATGTCCACACTGAGCAATCATCGTGAACGGCACCATGCACAGCACAAGCTAAAACTGCTTCCTGTCTGCCGCTCGAGTAGATTTTTACTTTAGCAGCAGCTTTCTCGACGCGAACAGACCGTTTCGTGAAGCGAGCGGTTGCGAGCATACGCAACCACTCTCAATGAGAAATCTGACCGCCAGCGTTGAGAAATCTTGCCAGGAGGTTGATTTTCCACGCTCCCACTCGCCAACTTATTGTTGACGATCACGATCGAGGAACAATCTTGCTGGTAGGTGGATTTTCCTCACTCGCCAACTTGACGTTGACGAACGCGAGAGAGGAAAAAAACTCCGCTCTGCTTTTCCGGATCTCCGCAAGCTTTACATAACGAGGAGTGCGGAAAACACCACAAACTCCGCGAGCGGAGTGAGGTTCACCGCCCTGACTTAGATATCATCTCTGAGTGCTTTGTATATATGTGAGACCAATCCACGGACTCCAGCTAGACTAATTATTGCCTGTAGAACTGTGGTGGGCGGTTCCTGCAGGAATGCCCCCCATATTTCCCAGGCCACAGCCAAGATTTTCCTAATTTACATATGTTCTTGGCTTCCTCTCTCATTAGGAATTGTTCATTACTGTATAAATCTCCCATTATTTGATAACCTCCTTCCACCCATTTTCAAATAGACATTGTTTCTGCTATCTTTCTAAGGGGTTTCACAACCCATAACAGCGCATCACGGGCATAGGGTGCGTGTCAAACTACTTTCCGTACTACTCTTTTCCAGATCATCGCTACGTGCCGTATGATATATGGGTAGGAGTTGGGTATACCAGCCCCCATCATGAGGAGCTTCGATAGAGTAGCCCTTCCATATGTACCTGCCAACAGTTGTTTTTCCCAATTATTGTGTTTCTCCATCCAAGGCCATATTACATGGCCACACAGCGTGTTGCAGCTGTGTGGCCATGTAATATAAATCCTGGGGAGGAAATTCCCTATCTCCCGCCTCCCATTTTCGTTAAAGAGTATCAAGTTTTACTCGTTTCCTTTTGCCATCCTACAGCAGATCCACCAAGAGGTCTTCTAATTGTGCAGAGTATTCGTGTGGGATTCTGAATAGGGAGTTCTGAAGGGTATATTAGCACCTTGGTAATATGAACATTTTTATTAGCGCAATTCTATCCATCAGAGAAAGGGGAAGCCCCTTCCAAAATGTAACAGAGTTGCCTATACCTGCTACTGTTCTACCTATATTATTGTCTAAATAGGCAGCATGTGTGTGTTAATCTGATCCCCAGATATCTAACACCTTCTGGCACTCACTTCATCCCTACCTTGGGCAGAGCATTGTCTGGCATCCCGGCCAAGCTTCCCATGGGAAGCAGTTTGAATTTTCCTGGGTTAAGACGAAGGCCCGACAATGCTCCAAATTTCTCAAAGTCTGAGAGGAGGACTGGTACCACTGCGTCCGGTTGTCGTATGTATACATTGTGCACATTGAAAACATGATCAGTGTCTCCCAATGAACTCCCCATTGTCCCAGTTTGTCCCTTAGTGTGACCACCATGGGTTCCATCGCAATGGTAAATATAAGTGGGGATAAGGGGCAGCCCTGTCGGGTGCCTCTCATTAGTGTAAATTGTTCTGACACTTGGGCTCGTAATCTCACTCTTGCTGTTGGGTTGGTATATAAAAATTTTATCCATTGTTTATATCCCAGTCCCAGCCCCATTTTTTCGAGGATCGCCCATACATAATCCCATTCATCTAAGTTGAAGGCCTGTTCGATGTCTAATAATGCAAATGCACAGCATTCTTCCTTTATACTTGGAGCATGCCACACGTGTGTTAGTCTGCACAAGTTATGCATAGTTTTCCGCTTAGGAATAAAACCGGCTTGGTCAGGGTGGATAAGTTGAGGCATATAAGGCAATAATCGGGCCACCAGAATCCCACTTAGTATTTTGGCATCTAGGTTTAACAGGGATATCGGTCTGTAGGAATTTGGGAATAGGTCTTTAAGGATCATAGTTACCACTGCCTCCTGCATAGTTGTTGGTAAAACTCTCTTTTTAGGGCCTCATTAAATACTTCCAGTAACTGGTTGGCTATCAGCGGGGCAAACCATTAGTAGAACTCTGCAAGTAGCCCATGACTTCCAGGGCACTTCTCTGTTTTCAGTTTTTTAATGGCTGCTAGTATTTCTTCTTTTGATTTCGGCACCCGAGGGCCTCTGTGTCCGTTCTTGCTAGTGTGGGCAATTCTTTATTATTCAGGAAGTCCCGCTGTACCTACTGCAGTATGTGGGGATTATTTGTGCATGTCGACTCTAAGTGTAGTGCGAGTTCCGTCAGGATCACTGTCACACAGAGGAAGGCAGAGCCTGCAAACAACAGCCGGATACAGCAGGAACGATGGAGATGCAGAATTACCCCTACCCCTAAGGAGAGATGTCCGGAGTAATCAGATGTACACTACAGGGACATATCTCTAATCGGGGAGAGGGAAAACAAAAGGGAGAAAGAAACTGGAGCGCATCTGCGAAGCCTCAAAACTAGGGGATCTTCGGAGGGGATGATTCTCTCCCGTCTATCTGTCACCCTGAGTGCCCTGGAAGAGAGACCACACCTTCATTAACACATATAAATCATCTGCCTTACACCCCTTCTCCTCTTCCCCATATGTGTATGTACTTACTCAGGCTTCGACTGTACATTTACCCAACTAACAGTGGTGAACTTGCTTGAAGAGGGAGACCTTGTAACAACGTTGTCGTTTACCAACATATAGGCATATTCCTAGAGAACGCCTCCCTTAAACTTCAGGGAGTACGAGGCAATACCAGCCTCGGCGCAGGAACCGGAATGGGTACTCCAACTTCTTCCAGGCGAAACTCGTTCTATCGCCCCGACTTCACAGTCAGACGGTGGCGTAGGAGTAATTGTGTCAAATGAATCAGTTGAGTAACGCGGTGTCTCCCCCATCCCTTCTCGTCAGGGAGGTGAGGAGCAAAAGCGCGTTTTGGTCGTGCAATAAATCCAGGTTTAGTGATTCCTATCCTCAGAGTAATCCCGTGCAAATGAGGCGTTTGCACTCTCAAGGAACTCCTTTGGAAGTTCTGGGGATTTCACTCTCGTAGGCGAGAAGGCACGCACTTCCTTGTTGAGTGCGGGCTTAGGAAGTCGAATCCTGCCGCGTCGGGCAGTGTGCAGGCAGCGATGTGGCCACCTAAAACAGCGGGGTCCTTCCTCGCGGAAGACGAAGCTTCTTTAATCCCATTGCCAGGACTGGAGATGGACAATAAACAATGTTCTGGCCTCTCGGAGGAAGCTCCAAGAGCGGTACTCGGTTATGATATCCAGCGCAGTTCTTCAGGGATATCCAGGGGGATTGGGCAGCAGAATGAGTACTCCGGACTCCACTGTAGGCAAGACGTACTCAGGTGACAAGCCTCGTTTGGGCGCGTGGGCGGAGTTTATGTACCCGCGGGGAAGGTCCTCTGTCTGCCGCTAGGGTGCCTGGGATACGTAGTCTTCTCACTCACACATGCAGGCTGGGACTATACTTGTGTGTCTATCACCGCCGGGTTGTGACAATCGCATTCTGTGTGCAAATGATGTCCCCATTTTTCTTTTGAAGTTGCAGTTTAGGCATGGTCTCTTTGTCTGATCTGATTAATCTTGCTAGCAGAGCCCCGGTTCGATCACCCTCCATGTGTAGCCGTTGCCTGTATGCTGTGTATGTAAATGTTTCCAATCTAGGCCATGATTCAAGTAATTCCCCTTGACCCTGGATCCATTCGGTCATATGTAGTGGTGATGTGTGTATGGTATCCTCTAGCTTCTTGAGCTGTTGTTCTTGTGTTTTTATATCTCGTTCAAGTTGTTGTCTCACCTCATATGTGGTTTTCATGTACACCCCTCTAATGACCACCTTCATGGCTTCCCACTCCATTAATCTATTGGCTGCCGATCCCCAATTTTCTTCAAAGTAGTGAGTTAAGGCCTCTGATATCGCTGAAGTTTATGTTGGGTCTGTGAGCGCTTTGGTCCTGAGCCGTCAAAGCGGGATGGCCGGTCGGCCCTCTCCACTCTTCAATGTAAGTAACAGTGGGGTGTGATCAGATAGGTATCTGGGTAGATAAGACACCCCCTCTGTCGCTGCTGACAGCTCAGGTGTGATACAACAGTGATCTATTTATTTATTTATTTATTTATTTACGCAACTTTTATAGCGCGACAAATACCCGAGGGTGTCTCGGCGCTGTGGAGCAACTAAAGTTCAACATCCTACCGTCTTCTCACTGGTTAAACAACCATGTTTTCAAAAGCCTACGGAAACTAATCAGATTCGGAGCGACTTTAATGGCAATTGGCAAGAGGTTCCAAAGTTTTGGAGTGGCCACGAGAAAGCGCCTGTCGCCCCAGGTGACTGATCTCGTACGTGGCACCGGCAAAAGACCGGTATTGGCCGATCTTAATTGCCTTCTGGGGTATAGAACTGAAAAGCTTCGATCAGGAATCTGGGTCCAGTGCCATGTATGGCCTTATAAGCAATACAGAGGGCCTTGAATTTAACGCGGCTCTCAACTCTCAGCCAATGAAGCTGACGAATACCAAGGGTGGTAGATTTGCGGCGAGGGATGTTGAGGAGAATCCTAGCAGCCGCGTTCTGAATAGATTGCAGCTTCGTTATGACACGCTTCTGAGTATGGAGGAAGAGAGCGTTCCCATAATCTATTTTTGAGAAGAATAAGGTAGAGACCAGAGTCTTCCCAGCTGACGGAGGGAGATATGGTAGCAGCTTCTTAATCTTTTTCAAGATGTAAAATGAGGATGACACAACCTTATTGATATGGAGGTCAAAGACCAGCTTGTTGTCAAAAATCACTCCCAGATTTCTGGCTTTTTCCACTGGGACAGGTGGATGGCCGAGCTTTTCTGGCCACCAACCGAGAGACCATTCAGGGGAAAGTTTTCCAAAGGTCATGATCTCGGTCTTGTCCGAGTTAAGCCTGAGGCAATTCAAGGCCATCCAAGTACTGACCTCGAGCATAGCTTTCTGGAAGTTGGCTGCTACAGTAAGGCCATCCTTATGGATACCCAGCACCAGCTGGGTATCGTCTGCGTACGATGTTAACTGTATCCCATAGGCCTTTATTATCCTCGCTAAGTCCGCTACATAGATGTTGAAAAGCATAGGACTTAGCGAGGAGCCTTGTGGGACTCCACAAGGGAGTGCAGAGATAGGAGAATAAAAGTCTCCGAGCCTTACTGTCTGGGTACGGTTTGCCAGGAAGGATGAAATAAGATCCTTGGCCCGACCATTTATCCCCAGAGCTGTGACACGGTCGACAAGAGTGACATGGTCGACCGTGTCAAAGGCTGCTGACAGATCCAAAAGGATAAGAACAGCCGCCCCTCCCTGATCCATGATCGTCCTGATCTCATCAGAGGCCTTTATCAAGGCAGTCTCTGTTCCATGCCCTTTCCTGAACCCGAACTGCGTTTCGTCGAGAAGTTGGTGGGTCTCGACGAACTCTGAGAGCTGCTGATTCATCAGATATTCGCATACTTTGGCAGGAAAGGGCAGGCACGCAATCGGTCTGTAACTTGCGACAGCAGTGGGATCTAAGGAAGGTTTTTTTAAGAGGGGTTTAATAACAGCCTTCTTCCATATACTAGGAAATTGGCCTGTTAGGAATATATTATTGCAGATTTCCATCAAAGGGAGGGAGATCACTTCTGTGAGTTTCTGCATCACGGACGGAGGACAGGGGTCCAAGGGGGAGCCTGATTTAATAGTGGAGATGATTTTAATCACATCCTGATGTGAAACAGGTGAGAAACAAGTGAAGGAGTCAGGATTAGGGTGCGACAGTACTTCTTTCCTGCTGTCACCTCTATGTTCAGTTCTGATGTCATTTTCAAATGAAGCGTAAATATCTGCAACCTTAGTGGTAAAAAAGATGGCCAGTTCATTGCACAAAGTCTGTGAGGGCTCCACTCCAGGCCCAATGGAGGGGGTGGACAAGGTGGTGACGACGGAGAAAAGTTCTCTGGCAGAATTAGCAGCAGTCTCGATTTGTGCTGAGTAAAAAACTGTTTTTCGGGCCAAGATCGCCTTTTTATAAATCATAAGAGCGTCTTTATAAGTTTGTCTAGCTGTGGGACAGTAAGCTTTCCTCCAGCGCCTTTCTAAATTCCTACAATGTTGGCGATGTAGACGGAGATCTTCATTATACCAGGGGGCCGAAGGAGATACTCTATTGGGTTGCGTGAATTTCTCTGGGGCCACTAGATCAGCGGCACTTCGGATCCAGTCCTGAAACTCTGAAGCTGACAATGACAAGCTATTTCCTCCCTGAGGACAGAAGGAGGCCAAGGAATGCAACATCTGAGGGAGATCTGCAGTTTTCCAGGCCCGGGTACCTATCTTGGTGCGAGGTCTGGGGTGCGGCAAGGCAGAAAATCGTGTATCTAGTTGAAAAATAATAGCCCTATGATCTGACCATGTAATTGGAATAATATCTGATACAGTAATATCAGGATCATTAGTAAATAGCCCGTCAAGGGAGTGTCCAGCTTGATGTGTGATACCCTTGACTAATTGGTGCAGTCCAAAATTGGAAAGATCAGTCGTAAGTTGGGCGGTGTCTGGGTTGTCCTGGTCTTTCAAATAGAAGTTGAAATCTCCCAATATAGTAAATTTATCTGAACAGATGACATTGTCACTCAGGTCAGAGAGGGTAGAGAGAAAAGAGTTACGGGGGCCAGGGGGTCGATAGAGTATTATACCCTTTAGTGCCCGCTTGGGATTAATACTGATAGCAAAAAACGCTGATTCACAGTTAACCGAGTTTATAGGATCGAGTGTGGTGCGATATTTATCCTTGTAAATAATTGCAAGGCCCCCACCTCGTCCTATAGGCCTGTCATGTCTGGCAACACTATATCCAGCCGGAGTAGCGTTGCAGAAATCCGGGCCTGACCCGGCATCTGCCCAGGTCTCAGTAACAAATAATAAATCCACGTCATGGGTGACAATAAACTCACTAATGTAAAAACTGTGACATGGGAGCGAGCGCGCATTGATAAGCGCAGCTCGACAACCATGTGGAGTTGTATTCTCTCTGACAAATAATATGCCATGGTTTGGATCCGAGTAGGCTGGTAGACAAGTTAGGGAAAATTGATAGCTACAGCCTGGGCACATAAAAGGGCGAGTGGGTATCGCAGCGGTCAGGACGGCACTAGTACAGGCCTGACATGGCTTACCGGGATTTAGCTCTAGTAGATGCCGGGGAGTGTACAGCAGTCGGGAACCAGGGGTGGTGGCCCTGGGCCGGGTCCGGCCGCGGACGGACGCAGACGGGCTTGGCTTTGGCGCGGCTTCGGCGCGCGCCCGCTGCGCCAGCCCGCTGCGCCGTCTGGCCATGGTTCCAATATATGGGGCGTGAGGAGGGTGGGAGGCCGGCGCGACTGGAGCGCAGCCCCAGCCCACACCCAAGATGGCGCCCGCCGCCGCCTTTCACACAAACAAGCGGCTAGGCGAGACAGAAAGAAAGTAGGTCAAGCGTGAAAGGTGTCAGTGTGCCTAACCTCAATTCCCGCTACAGAACAATCTAATTAGAAGCCCCCAAGGATATTTCACAACATAAAATTTCACACGTTTAAAATCGATATTTCAGTTTCTAAAAACAAGCAGAAAATGATGGCTGAACACAGTTTGCTCGCAGCCCTAGTACTCCCGACTAGACTATGTGCCTAAATGTATTAGCTGCTGGTGTATAACATGAGAATGTTCTTTTAAGGGTGCTTTTGGCTCTCCATTTGTCTCCTAATTGTAGACCTTGCATTATTGTTGTCAGTGATAAATCATACAGGGTTTTGTATTGCTTCTGGGGGCTCTCTATCTAGTACTGCATCAAAGACACAGTTGAAGTCCCTTGTGAGGATAATCTCCGCACCCACATATGGTGTTGCTGCTTTCATAGCTGATGGGAAGAAATCGGGATAATCTGAGTTTGGGGCATAAACATTTATAATACATATTTCTCTTCCCTCTCATTTTCCATGTAAGATCAGGCATCTCCCCCCTGGGTCCAGGACATGGTGTAAGTATTGGAAGGGGATGCCGGGTGTCACCCAAATGAGTGCTCCCTGTGCGAAATCTGAGTAGGAGGTAACATAAAGTTGTCCTCTCCACCTCTTGCGCAGACAAGTGATTATGCCCCCCATATATGGGTTTCTTGTATACAGGCTATTGCTGCTTTATATTGTTTCAGGAATCCGTATGTACGGCGTCTTTTTTTTCAAAGCCCGCTATACCCCGGACATTCCAGCTAATTACTTTCAGGACTTGTGCCGCCATTTCCATCTTTCATCCATCTCCATTCTCGCTTCTCTTCAGGGTGCATATTTCCTCCAACCATATTTTCCAATCGAAATATCGAATTGCGGGCACGACAATGTTAACTTCCTCAAACCTATAACAACTCAAACAACTGAACTTTCCCTTGCCCCCCTCCTCCCCTTGGGCAGCTGCGTGACTTTCGCTTCCATACCGCCCTATTGCCCGCCAGATTTCTTTTTCTTGAAACGAGGAGTGGTCAGAAGAGCCATGTGGGCAGAGCGGAGCTCGCGACCTGGGAGGTACGGTTTTATGGCGGCGCAAATAAACTCGGGGGCTGTACCCGATCTAGCCTGAAAAGTGAGGCAACCGAGTTTAAAAAGGGCACGCTCCCTCACCGGGAGCCAGTGCAGAGCTTTAAGCAGGGGAGTGGCACGATGGTATTTGGGTAAGCCATGAATCAAACGAGCCGCTTGATTCTGAATGAGCTGCAAGCGATGGAACGCATATGCTGGAGCTCCATTGTAAATGATGTTACCATAATCAACTCTCGACAGTACCATGGCCAGCACAATAATTTTTAAAGCAGGAAGGGAGAAAAAGCGGGATACTTTCCTAATTAGTCTTAGAGAAAAGAAACAAGCAGAGACCACTGAACCCACATGTGAGTGGATAGAGAGTTGTGTGTTAAGAAAAATCCCAAGGGTTTTGACCTTAGAGACAGGAAGAGGGGGAGCACCGAGTGACAAGGGCCAGTGGGAGGAGGTCCATGGACTGCAACCACCTCCGGTCAGGACTAGCTCAGTCTTGTCCGGATTGAGTTTGAGGTGGTTGCAGTTCATCCAGTCCTGAATGAATGTCATTACAGTCTGAACATTAGGGGCAGATGAGGGGGAATTAGAGAGATTAAAGATTAGCTGGAGATCATCGGCGTAATTAAACACCGTGACCTCCATCTGCTGTAAAGAAAAGATGAGGGGATAGATGTATAAATTAAATAGAAGTGGGGAAAGTGATGAGCCTTGAGGGACTCCGCACTCCACCTTACGAAAGTCTGCGGTGAAATTGGCCAGATGGACGGCTTGGGCCCTCCCTGTGAGGAAAGACTCAATCCACGAGAAGGCAAGACATTCTATGCCCGCCGCCCTGACACGATTGAGAAGAATGGAATGATCCACCGTGTCAAAGGCGGCGGACAGATCTAATAAAATCAAGGCTTGCGGAAGGTTGGTGTCAATGCCTTCACGTAGCACGTCCATAACCGAGATCACCACTTTCTCGGTGGAGTGCAATGGGCGAAAGCCGGCTTGACGGGAGGAAAGACAGTGATTGATTTCAACATGAGTGCTTAAGGTGGTTGTGACGTGAGTTTCCAGAATTTTTGCTAGGTAAGGCAGTAGGGATATGGGACGGTAGTTGGAGGGGGAGGAAGGATCAGCGTCAGATTTTTTAATAATAGGTATTACAACCGCTGATTTGTGTATGCCAGGAACATTTCCTTTCTTTAACGAGTCATTGAGGAGGGTCAAAGGGGGAGTGGGGGAGGTTAAATAGATTTCCCTAAGGATATGGGCGGGGGCAAAATCTAAGGGAGAACCGGATTTGACTCGATGAAGTAATGAGAAGAAGGTGTCCTCAGTTAATGGTGGAATGAGATTGAGTTTGGGGACAGTGGGCGGAGGGGAAGGATTAACGAATGCAAGGGAGGGTGGGGGAATGTTAAGTTTAATTTTGACTACTTTATCAATAAAAAACTCATTGAGTGAGTTACAGAGGGACTGAGATGGGGGAATGGTAGCCGTGGTTCTACTGGATAATGCTAGTTCATGGACCGCGGTAAAGATTTCCTTTGAACGAGACTCAGCTGCCATAATCCTGCTAGTATAGAATTCAGTTTTAGCCGCCAGAATGCCCGCTTTATAAGTTTTTAAAACAGACAAATATATAGTCTTTAGCTCTGGGCTATAGTTTTTCCTCCAGGCTCGCTCGGCTCTTCTAGCTGCTAGTTTCTGTTCTTTTAGCTCTAAAGTGAACCATCGATTGGCTGCGTGGGCCCGCTTAACAGTGAGTCGCCTCATGGGGGCGAATTCGTCGCCCGCCAGAGTCAGCCAATTGTCAATGGCGGCCAGTTGCGAGGTAGCAGTGAGGCCTATAAGGTCAGGGGCGGTTTTGGCCAAGGTTGAACAAAAGGAGGGCATGTCCGTTTTCCCCCATTTCCTGACCCAAATGTTTTTAGGAAGTGGAGGTTTGACCAACGCGATCAGTGCAAGGGAAAAGGAAATGATAGAATGGTCGGACCAAGAACACGGGGAAATTATGGGGGGTGTGGATGGAATGTTTAACGCCCAGATTTGATCCAACATGTGACCGTGGATATGTGTGGAACCATGAGTGAGCAGTGAGAAGTTCAAGGAAATCATAGTGCTAGTGAACTGGTTTCCGCCGAGGTGCGAGATTGCTCTCAAGCTCCCCAGGTGAAGTTCAGTCTCTGTTAGGGTGGTGCTTCCCAGCTCCATTGTGGTATTGTTCTTACATATAATTTGCGCTTAAGTCTGCCTTCTGGCATATTTAATCCCCCTCTCCAGTATATGCATGTTTATTAGTCACGTATCTGCGCTTGACTCTGTTTGCTCTCCTGCTGCTATTCATTCTTGTACACTCTCCGGGCCTCCAGGATCTGTCTCTATGTCTTGAGACACCACCGCTGAATCAGGTATAGTCTCGGTGTCCGAAGCTCGCAATGTTCCGTTGAGGAGAACTTCAATCCAATTGCCTTTTGAATTTCCTGCATTCTTGTGTCCAATTCTCCAGTCGCTGGAATTCTGCTGGATCCTTTGGATGGGGCAAGACACCTCCTTTCAGCTCCTCTGGTGTCTAACCAGCCACTCGCCTAGCCATCCGAGAAGAAGAACAGAGTGAGTCCCTCGTTTTCCACTCTTAGCTTTGCAGGAAACATGAGGCTGTATTTTAGATTCAAGTCTCTGAGTCTCCGTTTAACCATAATGAAGGTTTTCCTCTACTCCTGAACTCTTTGTGTATAGTCCGGGTATACGGAGATGGGATGGCCCTCATAGAGGATCTGACCATTGTTTCGGGTAACTTGCAGAATGGCGTCGCGGTCCTTGTAATGAAAGAATCTGGCGATAATGGCTCGGGTGGTGGGCGCTCCCAGTCCGGGGGGGACCAGCACCCTGTGTGCTTTTTCAACATTAAAGAAATGTGAGAGTCTGCCAGGAGCTATTTCCTTGGTGATCCAGTCTTCTAAGAATAATTCGGTTGAGTGGCCTTCTGCCTTTTCTGGAAACCAATACACCTTAGTTTATTCCTCCTAGATCGGCCTTCGGAATCCACCACCCTCTCGTCCAGTTGTATTACTTTCTTTTTGAGTTCCACCACCATGGCACTAAGAGTGTGCATTTCTTTCTGTAACGCATCCATGTTGCTTTCCGTGGTGGTTACCCTATTCAACACTTTCCATAGGTCACATTACAGAAGATTCACATCAATGGCTACCACGTCATTTCTGTGGACCACATCGTCTCTTGTTGACTGGATTGCTTGAATTACATATGCTCGTGTCGGGGAACCTCATTACTCTGATTGTGAGGGTCCACCCCTACATTGGCATCTTCTTCTCTGGTTTCTGGGCCTTGCTATATCGGTTGGGCATAGTTTGATATTTTATTAGTTTATGCTTTGGGTGCTTTCCCTTTTACCATGGATACTGTGGGTTTCCTATTCCTGCGCCTGAATGTCCGGGAAGGCCCTTTCTCTGAGGACCCTGGTATGCAGTGCCTTGTTTTTTGTGCTTCTCTGTATTTTGGGCATTGTTCACAGCTCTCAGTCCCCTCTAATGCTTCAGGTTTCTTTTTCAGCCCCCCGGACGCAACCTATTTGAAATTCTTATTAGGTATAGTTTTCAGGTTAGGAGTGTAGCTCTCCTGGTCCGGTCCGCTCCTTGCATTAAAACTGTGCCAGACTGGTGCCCCACTAAGCATTGTGGGAGGGTCTCTGCTATCATCAGTACTTTTTATATTTATTTTTCCTGTCCCCATTTGCTCCTGGCCTCCACTGTGCGCTTGTTGGCCACCTCCTGCTGCGGGCCTCCCCCTCGATGTGCGTGTTTCGGTCCCGTTCTGCTACCTGGGAAACAAGCCCTCTTCATCAATTATGCTGCGATCCGGCTCAGAATGTCGGGGCTGCGCAGCAGGCTAACGCAGGCGATAAGCCTGAGGGCCGATCGGTCTCTATAATTGCAGGTAGGTGCGTATTTGCTTCCCCCACCGTCAGGTCGACCATCAGGGCCTATACACAGCCTCTGGTGCCCTCAGGTCTGCCGGTCTCGACTCCGTCACCTGAGGCTCCGGCGGGGGCCCGGAGGTCCGATGCTAGTCACCAGCGCAGTGGGGAAAGGGCCAAAGGCCGGCCGTTCATCACTATTGCAGGCAGGGACAGGCATGCGATCCCTTGCCTAAGTACGCATCCAGGGCCTCTATTATTGGCAGCAGAGGCAGGGTTGCTTCTCCTACTCCCAGGGCAGTCCAGAGGGCTTCTCCTCAGTTCCCGGTGCTCGCTGGTTGTCCGACTTCACCTCCTGGGGAGCCAGAGGTGCTCTGTCCCTCACTGGTGCGGTGGGCGAAGGCCCAGGGGCTGGCCGCACTCAGCTATTGCAGGCAGAATAGAGCCTACTATCTCCTACCTTTGGAATGTGTTCAGGGCTCCTCACCGGCACCCAATGTCCTCCTGGTTCATGGTCCGGTCTCTGCCCACTGGGGCACCTGGGTGAGCTCTGAAGGTCCACTGGTCGTTGCAGGCAGGGTGTCTCACTTTCGCTTTTGTTTGCTCCCAAGATGGTGCCGCCTTCACTTTCCGGCTCTCTGTTGTCGTTGCGCCGGTCCTGGGACGAATATCAATTCTGTACTTCGTTTTTCCACTGTGGGGGTCTTGCCGCTATTCCATAGCGTTTTTTTGGCTTATTCCGGAGAAGGATATTGTAGGATGTTTGCGATAATGTGTACTGCCGAAGGGAGCTCAGAGAAACGCGTCTGCGCGGCCATCTTGGTAGGCCACGCCCCCATTCTCTGGTATGTCATGGGGTCTAGATATACATTTCTGGTCCTCTTTAAAAATGATGGCAATACCTCCACCATTTTATGTAGATGATCTTGTCTACAGATGTAGTATCCAGGTGGGAGGGACTGATTAATATCAGGTGTGGAGCATTCTTGGAGCCAGGTCTCAGTAAGAAACAATGCATCAAACTGTTCTTCCTCAATTTGGGTCAGTAGTTCATATTTATGAAAGGGAAGAGATCTACAGTTTAAGAGCCCAAAATGCCATTTTGTAACTCTTGAATTAGTGGTCTTGACCTCCTTTATGCTTGTTTGGGTAAAGTTACGCTGGGAGCATTGTTGTTCCCCATTTGCAAGGCATAGCGGAGAGCAATTTGAGGTCAAAGGCTTAGGCCTAAGGGAAAGTAAAAAATCAGCAGAACAACTCATCTTTTTGTGGTGGTTAGGCCCGGGGTTCTGGCGCCTGGTTCCGTTTGGGTGTGGACGAGAGCAGATGAGTGTGCCTTTGATGCACCTTTGGCGTGCCCACTGCACGCTTGCTTTGCAGCTGCCATTTATGGGCTCCAGCAACATCTAGAGTGTTACTCTTCTTAACGTCTCTATGGTCATTGTGCCTGTGGACCCTCTATGGTTGTTTCCTCCACACTATATCCCAACACAGAACACAATAACAAAATGCCTTATCTAAGAGTAAAAAAATAGGAGTGGAGGTCAGCATCCTGTCTTGGCAGAAGCAAATGGAGGAAGCGCAGGCTTGCTAGTCAGAGTTCAGAGAAGCTAAGGCAACCAAGGGGGCAACTTCTAAGGAAGCCACCTGGGTGCATGCCATTGTACCCAAAACATGAGATTCGTGTCAGGGGTGAGAAGGAACATTGTTTGATATCAAACATGATATATTTCAGCGGTATCATAATGGAGCTACCAGTCTCGAGAATACTTCGGTGGCAACCCATGTTATCCTATGGACCGCTAATACTTATAGTAGTTTCCAATAGGAAATGTCACTACAGGGACATATAGGCTTGCATATATATGTCCTCTCCTTTAATATAATGCACCCTACCTCCTGGGCTAGGAGGCCTTTCTTAGAGGTGCCTAGAATATATATTAAAAATAGTGTATTGACTGTGACACACATGGTGAGGGCATAGTCGAGTTTAAGCAGTTTGCACTGCCCCTGCAGTCTGCAATGGTAGGCCTGCTGGCAGTAGTTTACTTGGGTCACTCAAGGTGGCAAAACACTGTGCTGCCGCCCTGGAGACCCCTTTGCCATCCATGCCCTGGGTACCCCTGGTACCATATACTAGGGACTTGTAAGGGGTAAAGTATTTGCCAATTTAAGATTACCAAGTAGAACAAAACAGTTTTGGGAGAGAGCACAGGCACTGGGGTCTGGGCAGCAGTCTCCAGTGCACTATCAGAGACATAACCACCAGCATTTGAAGCTAAATGTGGGGTGGAAAAACCATACAAAAAGGGCACTTTCCTATGATGGGTGCATATAGTAGGGTGTGAGGGAAGACTGCCTTCTCCTTTAATAATACTATGCAGAATTATATAGCAAGGCTAATCATCCGTGAGGGTCTCTAGGCACTGTCACCAGACACGGGGAGTTTAAGTGATTTGCCCCAAATCACAGGTTGTTGAGCTGACCTCAAGACTAGAACCTGGATCCCTAATTCCACCCGTCCTCCTTTAGACCTCTCTCTTAGATGAGGAGTGTGTATAGCAGGGTGTGTGGAGGGACTGGCTTCTCTGCTGAAACCTCTTTGTGGTGATAAGTGTGCATAGAAGGGTGTGAGGAGAAACTGGACTCTCTTTTTTGACCTCTCTCTCAGATGACAGCTGTGGGTAGTAGGGTTTCTGGAGAGACTTGCTTCTTTGCTGAGACCTCCCTCTGTAATGAAAGCTTTCTGCAGTATGGTGTGGGGAGAGACTGCCCTCTCCTTTCAGACCTCACTTTCAGATGCCAGGTGTGCTAGTAGGATGTGTGAAGGGACTGGCCTCTGCTAAGACGTCTGGCTGTAATGATAGGTGTGCATAATAGGGTATGGGGAGTGACAGGGTTCTCCTTTTAGACCTCTTTTTCAGATGACAGATATTCATAGTAGGATGTATGGAGGGTCTGGTCTCTTTGCTGGGACCTCTTTCTGTAATAATGGGTGTGCATAGTAGAGTGTGGGAGGGAGTGGTCTCTCTGGTGAGACCACTCTCTGTACTGATGGTTTTGCGTAGTAGGTTGTAGAGCGGGACTGGCTTCTCCTTTCAGACCTATCTCTCAAATAACAGGTGTGCATAGTATGATGTGATGAAGGACTGCTCTCTCCTTTGAGTCATCTCTCTCAGATGACAGGTCTGTGTAGTAGAGAGTTTTGAGGGACTGGCCTCTCTGCAGAGATGGATGTGCTAAGTAGGGTGTGTTTAGGGACTGGCCTCTTCTTCCAGACTTCTACATGGGGTAGGAGTATGAGGGCTCCAAGGAGCCACCTGCCTACTGATGGGGCTCTAGATGGGGGTGCAAAACAGGATGCAGGGACATCCCTTCTCTTGTGACAGCAGCATTTCAGCGGGCAGGAGGCCTCCATGGTGTGAGGATGTGCACAATCCACTACAGCCAGTTCCTTCCTGCCATATGTGGCGCCAGCTGTGGCTCCTCCTGCATGTAATCCCAGCTGCTGATGAAGAGAGACACAACAGTGAACTGCACCAGGAAAGCAAAACTAGACACAATAGTATCAGAGAGCACACCCCTACTCCCAATTCAAGTTCAGGAACCCTTGGTTCCAGTGCTTGGGGGTGTGTAGCGGATGGTGCACAGGTGTCACAATGGGATGGCACTGCATTGTCTGGGGAAGTGGCATAGGAAGCAACTTCTGCTTTGAAAACTCAAAGAGATGCAAATAGGATTCAGTCAGATGCTTTCCCTGTCTATTTTGCGATCTGACCCATTACAGCTGCCCTTCCACCATTTGCGTCCCTGCCAGTGGAATTGTCTTACAGTTATCTACAGATGTTTTAGCTGGAAGTCGACCTCTCCAGAAAAAAGATACTTAAGGCTATCACATGAGGTAGACTAATCTTAAAGCCTTATCCCTGCCTGGGTAAAAGTAATTGAACTGTTTCATGGGAACAAGCAAAATTGCAGGAATCTGCATTAAAATGGTAGAATGGTTCAATAGTTCATTAGCAGCTTTTGTTGAAGAATTTGCACAGATGATAAAGGCCCAATAAATCTCAAGGTGACTTAAAGAAAAGCTTAAAATCCTACAGAGCTAATCAAGGAAATTGGAGAAGGCCCAGCTAAAAGACCCTAATGACAAATAGATTCGAACCGAGGGCTCTAAACAAGTAATGCTTTACCTTGTTTATTTGAGACAGATGAAAATATAACACTATCCTTAAAATTCTGTTAATTCTTTATGAGTATTGTACTTAAATGTAAGACACTCAATCTGTATCAAAATCATATAACTTGCCTGGGCACACGACAAGGCAAGCCCTTCAGGGCTAAAGTTCTTAAATTGTACATTATCACCAGTTATCCACGCTTTGGAAAGGATATATGTAATCTGCCAGATTTAGCAAAGTTATCAGAGTTGTTTTGTTGTCTTTAAAAAACACTTATTTCACTTTGAAAATCTTTATTGTATATCTTAAAACAATATTACAATATGAAATTAATTAAGAATGGTACAACTGGACATGATTACAGAACGAAAACCATAATGGTCAATCATATCTGAACTTGTGATTTATATGAAGTCTTGTTTTTAGCCTAACTGTATGCAGTCAAATACTATTTACTGATTTCAATTAAATACAATCAAAAATTCTAAAAATACTAAAAAACATGATTATAATAATTACAAATAGTTTGAAAACATTGATAATTGCATATAGTTTAAAACCAATTAATTGCGAACTATGGGGCATATCAACAAGCAGGAGATAAAAAATTATCGCCGCTTTTGCGGCCGTTGTCGGCGATAATTTTATCGCCAAACTAGCAAGGTCACGCTAACGCATGAAACCTCGCATTAGCGCCTGGATTCCTAACGCCCAGCTTTGCATCTCTAATGAGATACAAAGTGGGCGTTCCTGACCTGGCATGACAGGAGAAATGTCGCTAAGTGACATTTCTCCTCTAATCAAGCCCCACGCTATGAAGCATGGCGTCAGGAAAAGTAGCGATAACCCCTGTTATCGCTACTTTCCTTACGCCTGCTTCAGGACTGACTTAGCCATGATATCCTATGGAAGGTGGATATCATGGCTAAGTTTGTGAGTCTCTATCAACTAGCTAACGTGAGATTATCGCTGGGTTTCCAGCGATAACCTCACGTTAGCCAGTTAGCGCTAGGATTTTTATCGCTGATGAGATAAGCGTTGCTAATAGCACGCTATCTCAGCGATAAAAATCGGCGCTAGCCGGCGATAATTATCCGAGCGCTAATTGCGCTCAGCGATAATTATCGCCGGTTGTTGTTGATATGCCCCCAAAAGTCTCTAGTGATATTGCTATCTTATAGAGCAAAATGTATCTTATTTCTCCCCAAAATTTTTTACAAAGTTCAACCTTATATTCTAAAAAATTTGGAATGCCCAAAAAAAGAGAGGGTCACAACCAAGGTCTATTGTTATGTTCTGGCTGCTGTTCTATATAGCACAAAAATTCTCTGACTTAAGAGAGTTCCAATAACAAATAATAACATACCTATTCTGTCAGGTACTAAAGAATGGTGGTACTAAGCACTATGTGGAAACAAGTTGTATTATACAAGTGTAAATGAACTCGGTTTTGACTTTAGAGCCCAACTCAATATGTCAAAGCAAAGCTGTATTACAACAAACAAAATAAAACATTTGTTCACATTATGTTGCATGCATCCCATGTAGCTATATGCCTCTTCATCTTTAGGTTTACATTTACGTGTCCATTCTTCACTTTAAAAAAAAAATAACAATAGATTGTAGGCACAGTGGCTTCAAGAACTGGATAATAACTTTTCCTTAGTTGTGACAATTTATCCCTGTTGCATGTAATAAATGCTAATGAAACAGTCAGTGAAATATGAAGCCAACACTGCTAAAACAAGTTTTACACACCAGTGATTCATCACAGTTGTTCACTTTCACAGTGCTCATAATAAAGCGTGATACTTAAACAGTCATGAAAAGAAAGACAAATCAATTGGAGAAAATTATCCTGCAATTTCATTGTGAATCCTCCTATGTCTTTCAAGAAAACATTTTTTAAGTCATTGTAAAACAAGAGAAGAAAGAGCATTCCAGCTTGGAAATGACCAATGGCTATATCCAACTTTTTATGTTAGCCTTCTCTCCATGCTGACAGGTTCAGTTGGCTTATTCTGTCACAGTTTATGAAGTCTTTGGGGTACTCATTGGCCCTGAAAACATCCCTTGGCACTTGCTTGATCCCAGTGTTAGCACAGATAATTTGAGGAAAAGAGACTTGCTCCAAAGCAGTGCGTTGCCAGTTGTTGAATACACCAGGATTCTGCCACCAAAATCTGGAGGACATAAACAAAAAATGCAAGCATTAACCCTCTTTTCAAAAAGTAAATAATTCATCTCCAAGACTCTGTCAAATGACCTCCAGAATACATTCCAGAATTCTAGTTAAATGATGTTTTCATTTTGTGTCCAGTTTGAAAAAACAAAAGAAAATTCTTATTTCAAAATTCAGATTTTCCTATTTGTCTATTGGAAGATTAAACCCACGAAAAGCCCACGGCCACCGTTTTTGATGACATTCCGATTGTAAGAAAACCCAGATGCCCATCTCATGTTTTTGCTACATGAATGCCTGGTCTATGACCTCTGCGTGACCCGAAGGGCTGCTAAGCAGACTCCACACTCAATATGCTCTGTTTTCAAATGGTTTATCCTCCCATTAGGCAGCAGTCAGTGGCAGCCGGCACGGCTCGTGGGTGGGGGTGGCGCGGGTAGGCGATATATGGGGGGGTACAATGTAAATAAAAATAATTAAATAAACATTTATCTTGCCGCCAGGTCCCGCGTTTCTGCTCCAGCAGTCCTCTGTCAGACTCCAGGAACACGAAGCACAGCTAGGCTCCCCTGACCAATCACAATGCTGCAATGCAGTGTTGTGATTAGTCTGTGCATCGTGGTTTGACGATCAGCCAGAGCATGGGCCACTCCTCCCCTGCCCTGTTCCCTAGAGCAGTGCATCCCCGCCTGCCCACAAAGCAGCGCAGAAACATAAAATGATAATAACTTAAAGTTATTAACTTAAAGTTATTATCATTTTATGTTTCCTTTATTTGCACTGCTTAAAAGCAGTGGGGCGATGCTCCTCTGCCATAGCGGAGGAGCCACCACTGACAGGAGTTAGGCCTATCAAAGTGCACCAGGAACCTCTTCTTCTGTCCAGAGCCATGGCCATAGTGGAGGCTTTTCCACATTCGGTGTCCAGCTAAAAAGAATGTACGAAGGGGTGTAGGGATATTTGTGGTGTTCTTTCTGGCCACAGCTGCAGACAGACACAAAGATTCTATTTCTAAAACATGTTTGTGCTGTTTTCTATTCAGGAGTCAGGGCCATAATTGGCCTGGCTCTCTGTTTGCAGTCCAAGAAACATAAAATAATGCAGTGTTTTTCCAAATTCCAAAAGACATACCAAAAAGATAGATTTTCTGACTCTAGTCATATTATGTGTGAACATGTGCACTCGCAGTGTTGGCTGCATGTGTTTGTAGGATGTATGTGTCTGAAGTGTGCATGTTTCTTGTGTGTGTCCGATTTCTGCATGGTTGTATTCCTCCTATATGTTTGCTACCTGTCTTCTCCTGAATATTGATATGTGTTATCTAAGTGTGCAACGTTGCCTGCACATTTGCATTTAGTACATGAGAGTTAGACCTGTTGGCTTTTTCAGTTATGGTTTCTTCCGGTTTGTAACTTCAACCACAAACGCCCGGTGCTATGAGTTGTTGGACCTGGAATAGGCAATAAAATGCAGACTCTATGTTACCAGTGACTTTTACTTATGCGGATCGTCAATATCGGCCAAATAGTGGGTCCTTTTCTACTCTGATTTATCACTTGCGCTGAGCAGGTGTTAAATGAGAAGTAAAGGCTCCGCAGGGTGGGACAATGCCTGCAGATGTCGTCAGGGGGCCGGAAGGCTTTTGAAATACTGGCTGCAGTCAGTGGTGTAAAGAAACTTGAGGGGCTGCCCCTGAAAAGTACATGGTGGGGGCCTCCCACATTTCGGACCCAGGCAAGAGCTCTCAGGCCAGGGACCCCCTGCCCATGCACAGTGCTGGAGGGATCCCCCTAGAGCTTGGTCCCCGTCCCCCTTCTCTCCTCATTGCAGGGGCTGTGGGAGCCAATGTTACGCCAGTTGCTGTAGCGCTGAATGCACATCCAATGTTGTTGCATGTGGTTGGGTGGGGGCTGGGCTGTGCATCAACCAGCAGCCCGTTATCTTTGCAGGCTGCAGCTTTATCAGGTAGATATCCACACCCGATAAACCCAGCCTGGTGTTCTCACACCCAGGAATTGTGGATGCGGGAACAAAGTAGGAATACTACTCTGCAGCCTCGTAATGAAGGATTATACTCTAGACCAGTAGTCTAAGCAGTTTATTACGATTCTGGAGGTCCACAGACCGCCAGACTCTTAGAGACGGCGGTCTTGCGACTGCACTATTATGACCGTGGCAGTTGGGCTACCCTGGGACCACCGCTACCGCCAGGGATCCCTGGTATGGCGTTCTTGAGGCTGCAATATACTTGGAAGGGTTGTTGCAGTCCCAGCAGGCATATTACTATTTTCCTCATCGCCACACTTTTCATTGCAGTACGACCCCCTGGTGCCTCTGCGCCATGGGTGCATGCACCCCCATGTCTGCATGAACCCTCATGTTCCTGCACGGAATGAAATGCACAACATTGTGCATTTTGGTCCGTGCAGGAACATGCTTTGACATTCCCATTCGGGTGTCTATTTTAAAGGCACTGCTGTGGGAACGCAATAGAACTGCCTGCCAGTGACTTAATACATTGTGATCTGACGGGCGGTCTGTTTTAGCTTTGGCAGTGTGGGAGCCGGGTGGCAGCGTTGCGGCCCCACTCCCACACTGCCAAAGTCCTAATAATGCTCTTAGGTACACATGCCTCAAGCTAAGAAATAGCGAGTCCTTATTTGCGATTTTTAAGGAATCGCAAATAAAGAATCGCTATCTCCTATGCATGACGCAGATACCGAAAATACACCGAATCGGTAAAAATCGCTAACCGCGTTAGCGAAAATAACCCAAAAATCGCTATCTTGGCAAAACACACATATAGTGATCTCGCAATTAGCGAGATCGCTAATAGCGAGCTCGCAAATAGCGAAATCGCTATTTGCGAGTTCGCTATTTCCGAGTCGCATTGGGAACAGTCTGATGACATCAGAACCAGGAAGTAACTCTTCCCATGGTGCAGTCTGTGTTCATAGGAAGCCAGAGCAGGAAGCTGAGTGCCTGTATAGAGCTGTGGAGAGGACTACTTAGCATCCAGACCACTGCAAACCCAGGAAATGGCCAATACATCAGCAGAGGAGGGTGCAGGTGCCAGGAAATGAAAACTAAAGTTCAGTGAGAGGGAACTGGAGTACCTTATTGAAGAGGTAGTGAAGAGCCATGACAAGCTCTTTGGGAAGCTCTCCCTTAAAGTCCCAGAGGCAGAGAAAAGACGCCTCTGGAACAAGATCAAGTCAAGGGTAAATGCTGTGGGTGTGACACACCGCAGCATCAATGATTTAAAGAAACGCTGGTACGATCTGCGCAGTCGTGCCATGGAGAGAATTGCCCAGAGGCTGAGGGAGGCAAGCGAATTGCCCAGAGGCTGAGGGGGTTAAAGAGCACCGGAGGAGGACCATCGACAGTCCTGGACAACACAGCCCTGGAGGACCTGGTGGAGGGCACAATCCTGCCGGAAGCTGCTGTGGGGGTGACGCAGATGGATACATCCGGCGCAGCCTGCAGTACAGAAGGTAAGAGGCACTATGATAAACCCATCAATGTACATTATAATAGCGCCCATACAGTAATAAGAAGGCAGGCAGCTGTAACCAACCCCAGTCCACAGTCCATATACAGTTACTACTGTATCCTGGGAGTTGTAGTCCCCTGAACCAATTAGTGAGTCACATAGCACTTCGTGTGACCATTGTGCCCAATATGCATTACAGACAGCGAATACAGAGAGTGAGAACGTAAGAGCAGACATAATCACCATGTAGCTAAACATTATCCAATGAAATTTTAAACCTGCACTGTTTCACACCACAGGTGCGGAGGAAGGAGACAGTGATGGGAGCGAATGCAGGGAGAGCACCCAGTCCACCGCAGAGCCTGCCGTTGCAAGACCAGTCACACCTCCCAGCACATCCCAGGCTCCCACACGACCCAGGGCTACAGTCCCTCCCATGCAGCCAATGGAGTGCCTTTCTGAACCTGACATGGCAACTGCAGAAGACCAGCCTCGTGTCAGGTCCACCACCCCGCAGACACCCGTCCTGACGATGCGAAGACGCAGGGCAAGGGGCCACACAACTGCACAGGAGTCATCGACTCCAAATGTCTGGGGACCCGTTGAGCTGCATATGACAAGGGTGCAGCACCTGCAGGCACACCACATGGGAGCAATCAGCCTGCAAATGGCCAAATTGAACAGAAACCTCTCTACCATGGCAGATCGCATGAGTGACCTCACTCAAGCAGTTGTGGAGGGCAACAGGGACACCAACGCCACATTGCACGAGCTCGTGCGTGTGATGCAGGAGGGACAGAACACCGAGCGGAGGAGGCATCGGCAATTCATGGGGCGCCTGGCTGGATTGACACGCTCCAACCACAAGTTGAGCAACGCCACTGCACTGCTGTCACGTCGGTCGGTGGCAATGCAGATCGACATGGGGCATTGTTGTAGGGACGTGGCCAGGGCCCTTGGCCAAGTTACCACAGCTGTAGAGCAGATCCAGGCTGGTGCAGGTGGCCTCAGCAATGCCACTGGAGATGAGGGGAGTGAGGAGGCATCCAGCGTGAGCAGCATGTCTGCGCCAGTCAGCACCGGCCGAAGGTGTAGTGCATGACGTTCTACACCTAAAATTCCACCAATGGGTGAGGATGGCGCTGCAGGAGATAGACGCCTCGGTGTGCGTGGGAGGAAGCGCTGAGCACTCGCATCCCTCCGGACAATTGGCCATGGTGGCGTAACCATGGTCAGGACATACAGAGGGACTGGTAATGGAGTCCAAACATTATTCCTCATAGTGCCTCGGTACATGACATGAATGTATCCTTAGATTACATGTATGTTTAGACACACAAGAGTCCATGTGCAAGTGCAAATAAAAACTTTGCATTTGATAAATGATAGTTTCTGTCTCATGATTACGTACCTTTGAAGTGATGTTGGGTCATGTGGGCACGTATCAACTGCCCCTCCGCATAGCTTGCAGGTTGCGGGTGTGGTGGGTGTACAGGGGGCTGATTGTCCGCAGTGCCGTGGCCATCTATGGGTATGAGTATCGTGGGAGCTACGATGGGCTACATTGCACATGCTGCCACTATCCGACAGCAGGTCACCAGCTGGTCCTGCATCGCAGCACCAGGTCTGTGCAGGATGTGGAGGCGACTCTTGACCTATCCAAATGTCCTTTCAATCACATTACCTGTCCTGGTGTGTGGTGCGTTGTACCGCTGCTCCTGTTGGGCGCCTGGGTTCAACTATGGAGTCATGATATAGTTCCTCACCGCGCATGCACTGTCACCTACAGGGTAGCATGGAATGTGTATGTGTCAGGTTCGCATTGCGGTTACAGAATGTTTTAGTGTGCATGAGTATATTGTCTGACCTAGCAGGTGTCCCTCGCCATGTCCCCCCCTGAGCAGGCGTGTGTGAATGCCAATGTATCGGAAGATGTATGGATCATTGATGCTCCCAGGAGATTGCGCTGCGAAGTCCGACATGATGTCATTCACATTGCACATTGGTTGGACGTTGATGGAGGGATAACAATTCCGGTGACGGAAGCTCTACTCATTGACTGATGGTGGACATATGGGTCGTGTGTGCAATCTAGGCATTCATATCACATTAGGGAACTGTGCAATTCAATATGAATGGAGTCTGGGTGGGTTCAATTCCATTTGGGTTTTGGGGAGGCTGATGTGGTAGTGGGTCTGAGTCATCATGGCAGCCAGGAAGGTTCTCTAGACACGTGGGTGGGAGCCTAGTGATACCCCTCCCGCTAATGCCACTACCCCCTGGACACCTCCTGATGCAAGTAGGTGCAGGCAACATTACACCTGGACATGGGGACGGTTGTCATGGGTCCTCTGTGTATTGCGCAGCATTGTTGTTTCAAAATCGGCTATGTGGTTGAGTTGTATGGCAGCGTTGATCATGTACTACTCATATATGTCCTCGTCGGTGTGTCACATCTGAGTGATGCGAAGGCAGAAAGCCCTCTCATGGAATCTCCTTCTGCCCTGGCCTGCTGCATGGGTCCTCATCCTCCTATCAAACAAGTAGTGTGCCGCCTTTGTGTGCGTCCTCTATGGACTCATTGGTTAGTTGCAATGGCCCTCACCAGCTCCATCATTTGTATTGCAGTTAAATGACAGAATTTTTTTTTACCACCTGCTTCTGATTCTCCTTATTCTGCACTTGCTAACATGCGGTTTTTAATGAAATCGCAATTAGCAATTTTTGATGCATCCATTTGCGAGTTTTTTCTGCGATTCCTTATTTGCTCCCGCTATTCAGGTTTGCGCTGATTCCGATTCGCTATATCTGGTATCCCGGTATTTGCGAGTCTGTATTTTAGCGATTTCGGGATATTTGTTTGATGCATGGGGATTCGCTGGAATGCGCTCGCAATTAGCTAATCGCTATTTTTGCGAGCTGTTTTTGGCTTGATGCATGTGCCAGTATGTGATGTAATGATAACAGTATTGCTAGCAAATACTTGAGACAGAAATACTTACACAAAGTGTGCCCTCTCTTCAAAGTTAACGATAAAAAGTTAAATTTACTACTACTTTAGTACTGATATTGGACTGATTTGATCATCCAGAATCAACAAGGTGGTAGTACTTTGGGAGAGTTGTACTACTGACGGTGGAGAAAAGGCAGTTTCAGGACTTGCATGGAAGCGGTACATTTGGCTAATATTAAAGATGAACCATACATGTATATTCAGGAGCAGAGCAAGGAAGTGCAGTACTCCAAGCAGAATGGAATTTTGCCAGGTGAAGTGCTTCTAGAACATTGAATAAAGGAAATGTTTATGCCTATTTCGAGTAATTGACCTCACCTTTATATGTAGTAAAACATGGCAATTGCATATTAATTAGAAACTTAATGAGTTTGAGATAAAGTCTGGGATAGCACACTAGGGTTTCATATTTATCATTACCTGTCTCCATTACGGATTTTCTTAAACTGTCTTCCTAAAATGCAGGCTAAGAGGGGTCCAACTCTTCCATTCTTGACAAAGGGCTCTGCCACTCCTCCAAGCCAGATGTCAATATTTTCAGGTGTCTTGTACACTTCAAGGAGCTTTTGGGCAAGCCTTGAGTTTTTTAGGACCTCGGTCAGCTCCCGTAGGTTTCCAGGGGCCGAGAGGTTGCAGAACCTTCTCCAAGAGTTATAGCCTGGAATAAAGAAGGAGAAGACATGGACATCAAGGTAGAAGCACAAGCATCTGAATAACCAGTTAAAGAATTTGGACATGCACATCCTCCTTCGAAACAAGATAATTCCATATGAATCTGTTCTACTCAACTAGCTATCACGATGTTGGAAGTAATAATATAATTATTTTTCTTTTCGGTTCAATTCTGGATTGTCTTACTTTTGGACTTGGACTCAGATAGAAAATATGGTTTCTCACTTTGCTAACTTATTTGCGGGCCGCTTATTGGTGCTTTATGGCTTAGCACAAGATCCTAAAAGGTGAAAGCATTGAGGCCCAGATTTACTAAGCATTTGCACTGGTGCAAAGTAAGCATGGTATTTACTGCCCAGTTTAAACAGTGTTTTGTATTGTAAAGATGCCCTTTATTACCACAAAATCCACTTTGCTCTGCTTTGTGGTTTGTGTCAAGGGGGTGTTAACGGGACGGGTGAGAGGATGCACGTGTAGGTTTTAAAGCAAAGCCTGGATGACTAAATTATACAGAGTTGAAGCAGGCGAAAGTAGAACAAATGCGTTTTTCTTTCAAAAATAGTGCATTATAACAATGCACCGCATGTGTGCTACAGTGCAGAAAACAAATCCAATGCAAGGGTTCCTTCTGGGGCTGTACCTTGTAGATCTGTCAGAACTCACCTGTCAGTTTATAAGCGGAAATGAAGGTCTGATGTGGTTTTCTCCAAGGAATCATGTTTTAGGTCAAAGCCTGCCACACAGCGCAGCATTCTGAAAGCTTCCCTGGGAATGCATTCTGCCAATTAGCTGACTGTTGGCTTTGTGGTTTGTAACTCACATTTTCTTGTATTTCATTTGCTGTCTTATTTGGATTTAGGCTGTCCGGTGGTGCAAACCCTGTTTACTATATTCTTCCATGAATTCGCTTTCTGTAAACAGGCCTTTAAATCTGTTTCTTATAGTGTCACATTTGCTGTGCACTCCAAGACATAGGTCAAATGTCAAGCTCTGTCTTCAGAGAGAGCTTGGTGTTTACTTTTCATTCTCTGACTTCAAAGTGAAAGAATTTATGTGACAATCTTGCTCTGAAAGAAAAGGCTTTTTCCAGCACACAACACATTTTAAATGCCTGTAAATGAACCATGCTGATTTTTCAGGATATATTAGAATTTACAAAGTATAAATGATGCACATTTGTTTGTAATTCAGAAGTGATCTACCCCACTCTCTTCCAATCAACTCAGCTCCACTCAAATCAACACCAGTCTACCCCACTCCACTCCAATCTACCCCATTCCACTCCACTCAATCAACCCAACTCCACTCCAATCTATCCCACTCCACCGCAATCTACCACATCCCACTCCAGTCTCCACTCCACTGCAATCGTTCCCACACCACTACAATCTAAACCACTCCACCACTCAAATCCAACACTCCATTCCACTCCAATCTATCCCACTCCAACCTACCAACATCGATCCCACCACAATCTACCCCAATCAACCATATTCTGCTTCAATCTATACAACCCCACTCCAATCTACCCCACTCCACTACAATCTACCCCACTCAACTCCAATCTACCCCACTCCACTTCTTCTCAGTCTACCCCTCTCCACTCCAACCTACCCCAATCTACCCACACTCCACTCCACTCCAATATAATCTACTCCCCTCCAATCTACCCCACTCCAATCCACTCCAATCTACCCTAATCTGCCTGACTCCACTTCAGTCTATCCCAAACCACCCTACTTAACTCCACTATGAAGAAGTTTCTTCTTTTCCCAGATGCTTGAATATTGATGACAAAAACACGTACGAAAGTGACATTCATGTTTTCTAATACAATATCTTTACACAGCTCCACTAAAAATAGCTTTCAAGATAACTGTGACGTAGAGAAACAATCTTTTGTAATTAGACCATTGATCCTTTTGATTGGCAGGTATGTTATTGACTGTTTGTCTGTGACGTTTCTATACATAACAATTGGGTTTGTAGTTTAATAAGTTTTTTTTTATTGCTTTCTTATTGGAAAGCTGAATATCTTATTACCTCTAAGCCCGTGATCTCTCCCGCGCTGCATGTTGAAAGAAGCCAAGTCAAGTCCTGGATTCGGGGATCTTTCAAAGAGCCTCTCCCGCAACTCGTCACTGAGGATCTTGTCCTGTATATTCAGCTTTGCCTCGTTTGCCAACAGGCCACGGAGCAGAGGGTCAATACCTCCTGCAAGGACAACAGACAATGAGCAGAGGGTTGATACCTTTTGCAAAGACAGCAGACAATAAGCAGAGGGTTAATACCTCCTGCAAAGAGAACAGACAATGAGCAGAGATGGTCAATACCTCCTGCAAAGACAACAGACAATGAGCAGAGGGTTAATACCTCCTGCAAAGACAAGACAATGAGCTGAGGGTCAATACCTCTTGCAAAGACAACAGTCAATGACCAGAGGGTTATACCTCTCGCAAAGACAACAGACAATAAGCAGATGGTCAGTACTTCCTGCAAAGACAACAGACAACGAACAAAACATCTGACCAAACATCATTGAACTTCAAATCACAGCTAAGGAACTAGGCCATTGCTTTCACTTTGCAGGATTGAATTTCTTAATGAGTATTTTGGGACATGTGAACGTGGACAGCAACAGGAAAGTCTGGACTGTGGTTGATTGAGATTCTGTGTACTGTGAGCAATGAAGACTTACTCAAGCTCCTTTGGTGGGTCCATGTGTGCATTCATTTACTTTTTAGAATTTTGTGATCATAGCTTGTGAACTTCTGTATTTTTCTAACTATAAGTGTTTGGTTAGCCTCGCCGTCCTGTACTATTTAATACAAATTTAACCCACTATTTAATACAGAGAAAATAATTATTGCGATTCAAATGAGAAAAACTACAACATAAGTAATAAAAATGTAAATTTACATAAATTGGAATTTACTTACTATAAACAATTGAATACCATGTCAAAAAAGAAACAACTAAAAAAGCCAACATGGCAAATACTGTATCCCTGAATTAGACTGCATTTTTTCTCCCATTTAAGTCCTACTATTAAATATGTCTAGGATGGGAGTGTAAAAACATAGGCACAGCAGGGCAGGTACATGAGAGATGATCAGAATAAACACTAAATATATGCAAATTAATTCTGCTTGGAGTCATTGAATATCATTTTATCTGAGGTGGAGATCTTAAAATAGGACTCATATCGGTCCCGTTTGGACCCACGTGGGATAATCTTGGTCTGGGATAATCATGACAACCAAAATGATTCAATAACATCAATGCAACATTTACTTTATTGTCATGTCAAGTCAGACAAGTGTTGCCAAAGTAATCGCATAAAATACATTATATATTATAGTCCATTCGGTACTGATCATTCCAGTTCCCAGGCTGTTTGAAAGTCATGTTTTATGTGCTGTGCCCTTTTCTATTCCGGCACATATATGTTAATTGTCCTTAAGATGGTATCTCACAAATACAAGAATGAACAAGTGACATTTATCTGCCATGTACAGTGCAGAGACAAAAGAGCTACTGGGCTCCGAAACCTCTGCTACAGCCATATCCACCTCTGCAAAGCTTTGATCTGGAAAATCTATGGGCTACTCTGGTGGAGATGTGGGGTGCACGTTTTGTGTCTGTAATATTTTTAGGGGAATCTCAGGGAGTTTTATCAGGGAGTTTTCAGCGCACTACTCTTTTACTTAACTGAGAAGTCTCAGAGGCAAGGACCTGGCTGGTCAGTGCTTTCTAGAATTATCCAGGTGAGGGAGCTTTCAGTGTGTCAAAGTTATCTTAGTCAATTGTTAATGAGAGAGATCTGTTTATAAGAGCAGCGTGCTTTGGTATTCCTCTGTGGTTTTTGGGCCTAGTCCTTTGTTAACCTAGCAGCCCACTCCACCCTCTTCCCACATGATGCTTGCAGTTCATCATGGAAAGTATGGTAAAGAAAATGAGGCACGTACCCAAGCCCAAGAGTAAACACATAAAATCCTTGTTAGATTCTAGGCACAATGGCCTGCTTCCCCTGACACTGTGATTGGTGCTGCCTCACCTCCTGAGTGACCGCCTGAGATCCTCAATGGTCATCAATGGCAGCCCTGCAGAGTGTCACACATTGTGAGTTAGATTAACGCATTTTGGGCTTTCCTGACATTACTGCCAGATCCTAGAAGGCTCATGTTTTTTTGACCTGAGAATGTGCATTTGTATTTCGCTGTCGCTTATGCAGCCTAGTCCTTGAGTAACGCAGCAGCTCAGACCAATCCCTTCTGCCACACGATGCTAACAACCTATTGCAAGGAGTATGGTAATGAAAATGAGCGTGAGATCCTCACTGGATTCCAGTCACCTTTGCCAACTCTCCCGTTTCTGTGATTGGTGCTGCCTTGCCCCTCTGTGAGCACTTGAGATCCTCATTGGACCAGAAGGTATCTACTCTTCCTCCATGGGGCTGTGATTGGTGAATACTCAGATCTAAGGCCCTGGTCCTGTGCGATGCACTTGGAGGCTCCAGTGATTGGCCCTTAAGAGTGAGAGACACAGACTTGCTGTGAGTACTGACGGGTACCCTGATGTGTGCTTCATCAGCAGGTCAGTCTATGAGGAGCATGTATCTCCAAGACTTGGAGCCGGTCAGGGGACCAGTGGCACGCTGTGCACCTCAGATTGCTGCAAAAGGGTATTTGATCGCCACTTTCAAAGCCAGAGCTGCAGACCTGCGTTGAGTTATCAAACTGAATGAATCCAGTTCTGGGGCCAACTTCCAACAACACAGAGTTGAGAAAGTCTCCTGGGAGGTCTGATATTTACATTGTGTTTCATGAAGGCGGCTCTGTCCATTAGTAGAATATATTGGAGCATTTGCTCTTCTCTGTGTATCCCTGTGGTTTTCGAGCAGGCAGAGAAGACACAGAAATTTCTAATTTTGAAGGTTGTCAGTGGCGAGCTGAACCACTCGTCGTCTGGATCCCAGGGCTTGGAAAAAGGATTAATTGTGTCAAGCGAAGCCAAAGTGGGAAGTGAGAATGTCAAAAAAAGAACGGGGCTTCAGTGATAGGACAGCCAATGATCTGAAAGGCCTGGTGAGCTCTAGGTGTTCATGCTAACCCATATAGGAGGCATTCAAGGAAGACAGAGAGGAGATAACTATAACTTGAAAGGGAAGGAAACTTTGAGAGACCAGGAAGAGTGCCAGAGGAGCAGGTGAACCTATAGATGAAATGAAAATAAATGTTATTAAGCGCTCGATTGCCCATGGGCATTTTGGCACTGGTCCAGCAACAGATGAATGAAAGTAAAAAAAAAGATAGCAGCCTAGATAAGGATCTACAAATTAAACAGCCAGGTTTCGAGATTATTTCTGAAGAACAAGGAGGGACATGTTTTTGAGTGGAGTGGCAATGCATTCCAACGTTTAGTTGTGCCATAAATAAACCTTCTACCGCCTCAACAGGCTCTTTTGACTTTGGGGATCATCAGATTGAAAGCTGTTGAGGAACGCAATGGCCTAGGAGGAACCTACCCAATGAATTTCTTTATTTTCTTTGGTCCGGTCCCACATCATGCAAAGCCTTGAAAGCAATACACAAAGCCTTGAAATTGATACGCTTGTGTACTGGCATCCAGTGAAGATGGACAAATGCCTTAGAGACAAACTGGTGCTTAGGTATTCCAAGCAGCAGCCGGGCAGCAACATTCTACAGGATCTGCAGCTTATTCAGTAAACGCTTCTGAAGATTAATTTACAAGGCATTGCCATAATCAATTTTAGAGAGGATGAGAGCGGTTTCAACTAATTCCCTCAGTTCTATTGGAATAAAAGGAAAGATCTTTCTCAAAATTTTTAAAGTAAGAAAAACAGCGGAGGCAACTGCATTCACCTGCTTGTCAAATGACGGGTGGTTGTCTAAGACAACTCCCAAATTTTTCACGTTTGCTGTTGGTAAAGGAACATCACCTAGCTCAGACGGCCACCAATTTGGAGACCAAAAGAACACCTTATTGCCTAACAGCAAAACCTCTGTTTTGTCGGAATTTAGTTTCAGGCAATTATTTGAAAATTAGCAGCTGATACCTGCTGATTTCCAGATATGGAAACAAAAATGTGGTTATTATCCTCATAGCTGACAACTAAAAAAACAATTGTTAAAATTAGGTTAGCTAAAGGAGTAACATATAAGTGAAAAAAGGGTAGGGCTCAAAGATAAGTCTTCTGGTACCGCAGAGTGAAGAGAGAACGAGCTAGAAAGAAAGCTGTCCATTGATACAAATTATTCTTTCTCTAAAAGAAAGGATGTCAGCAATGCCAAGGCAGTGCCACTTATGCCGAAGGACTTGACATAGTCAATAAAAACCATGTGATTGACCATGTCAAAAGTGGCTGAAAGATCCAGTAAAATCTGCGCTGCAGTGCTTCAGTTGTCCAGAATTGCTCTCAATTCCTCCGAAGAGGTAATCAGAGCAGACTCAGTACTATGCTAGCCATGAAAACCAAATTGAGAATGGTCTTACAGATTAAAGTCAATTTCTTGTTAGTAGCTTTTTCCCCGATCTTCAACAGGAAAGGAAGACGTGAGATGGGACGATGATTAATCACAAACAATGGATTAAGGTAAGATTTTTTTTAACAGAGGGAATATTGAAGTCACCTTCCATTGTGTTTGAAAATATCCTTGCTGAAACATTTCATTAAAAATCAGTGCAGGAAACCCAGCTATGGTGGCGGAGACCAACCAGAGCGTCACCAGTGAACAAAGGATCCAATGGAGAGCAAGAACGGGTGGTGAAGATTATATCCTGAACTTGGCCCACTGTCAAAGGGCAAAAGAAAGAGAGGGACGGTGAGCTAGAAGAGGATGGTACTGTTGTGGAAATCTGAGAAGAGACATTATCTGAAGCTGGAACATCTGCCATCAGTGATGATGCTCGGGCCGGGCCCATGGAACGGGACAATGTGTTGAATATATCCAACACCTTCTCCTGAAAGGAAGATGCGATATTATCACAAAGGGTCTGACGGCTTTCTGTTTTACCCTGATTGCTAAAATTGGATTTTTTTTTAATCTTGGCAAAATGTTCTTTATCAGAATCCTTAGCTGAGATTAGTTCTGGTAAAAAGTACATAGATTTCTCAACAATAATCTGGGATCTATATTTTGATGTTTTTTGTTTATAAAGAGTTTTTTCTGTGAGATTGTAGTTGAGTCACTCTTGGCATCTGCAGAGCTGATTTAAGTCTCCGAGATTCTCTGAAAACCAAGGTTGAGAGGGGTTTAGCCTCTTTGTAAGGGGTGATCTACAGGGGGCCAATTGATCTATGGCTAAGGTAAGACATAAAATGTATTTTAAAATATCCTGGTCGAGTATTCTAGAGACCTTAGGAAAAGAGGATAATAGTTTGCGATCAAACTATTCTGCCTCTATTTTGTGCCAAGGTCCACAAGTTTTAACAGTGCTGAGAATGTATTTTTCTTAGACAGCTTGTCTATGGTATTAAGATGGAACAATACTGAGGCATGATCAGACCAGGCAAGCAGCAATGTCTCAGAAAAGACAAGTGTGGTATTGTCAGAAAAGAGGCTATCAAGCCTGTGATCAGCAGAGTGGGAAGGGGTAGTAACCAACTGATGTCATCCAAGGCTATTCATAAGGCTATTCATAAGGTCAATCAAGATAGTCAAGTTTCTATCCTCCAGCATTTCCAAATGGAAATTAAAACCCACAAGAACAGTGAAATCTGCAGAATTTACCTTATTCTCAAGGGGGTATCTAGAAAGGCAGATCGTTGGCCTGGTGGTCGATTAATTAACAGCCCATTGAAGGTAACATGGTCATTAAAAGTAAACTTAAAATGTAGAGCCTCAAGATCTTTAGAGCAGTAAACACAAGTTCTAGAGAGATATTTTTTATACACTAGCGCTGGACCACCTCCTCTCTTCCCTACCCTATCCAACCTAAACATAGCTAGGGTTGCTAAAACTAAGTCTGGGCCTGAGCTATCGGCAGCCCATGTCTCAGTGATGAAAGGTAGCTCAATATTATTCGTTTTCAAAAACTCAAATTTGTTTTTGATAAGTGATCTTGCATTAATGAGAGTGCAATGCAACGAATGATGAGGAACCGTTGCATCAATTAGAGATGTCTCAATATTCCTAACTGGCCTATTTTCATGGTTATAAAACCCAAGTAAACAGTTGGGGCAATCATATAAAGACGTTGGAAGGACTGAACCTTCCATCAGAACCTGCCGGATGCACTATTCTGCAGTTTAAGTATCCCAACATCTGGTAAAAGGGGGTGGGAAAGGGGCGTGTCCAGGCACTCACTCGGCGCAAAAGTGAAGGAAAAACCTAAGAACAAACCTCAGTCCAGCCACTCCATATACAGAAAGGCAAGCTCCCTTGTCTGGCTGCAAGTACTGGAAACACATCACAAATTGACTAAAAGGTGAGAAGGAGTTCTAAACTCATAAAAACAATATAAAAAGTGCAAAATGCAAAAAAACAGTTGATGGACAGAATGCAGAACAATGTCATACATTCACCCCAGTACAGAGATCTGGGCCCAAATCCATCGTTTTTTTGCTCACCATGCCGTTCCGGTTTGAACCCAGCGATATGCAAATCAGTCTTGACCCTGTGCCTCATGGGAACAGTCCAGCCCGAACTGCCAAGCCAGGTCCTCCCTGGACTGGAAACAAGCATCCTAGAACCGTGTGTCTTTTACCTTATCCACAGGGCAGAAACATTGGGGAACTAGTTAGTTGCTGGAAAGATCCTCAGCACATTTGGTTTAACCCGCGGATACTAGCAGATTGCTATTAGCCTTTATTTCAGGACCCCCTTTATTGCTGAGTAATGTAAAAGCACAATACTATCTTCTAGGCTGAATACAGTTAGTTTGGTTTACTACCTACTGAGATGTCATAGAAAAGAACAGTTAAATCTACTACCACATTGATTCTGATCAAAGGACACCTCTGAACTTTCATCTTTTCTGCAGTTAGAGCACTCTATTCAATTCGACCTCACTTGTGACTGAGAGACTTCAAAAGGTAAGTTATCTGCTACAGCAGGTCCTTATTATAAACGAGCGACTATTAACTACACCAATGTTTCTAAGATAAATATACATTATACTTGTCCATTGGTCATCACCAAAGCAAATAATAACAGTGCTATTTGAGTGAGAAAATTAGATTAAGCCACACTGTTTGAGAGCTACACATTGTGTTTTACCTTCATTTGTGACTCTCCAGGTAGCAAAGAACATTTCATGAAGAGGAACCTTATAATTGTCACCGAGGGGCTTATATTCATCATCCAAGCGGTAGACGGATGGTGGAATTAAAGTATGACCAAAACGAAAGGCAATGGAGAAAATGTTTGCAACTCGCGGGTCCTCATCCTCATCATATCCAGAATACTCAGGAATTTCCCTCTGATACCTGTCGCCAAGAACATGAGGAAGGTAGTCTCGGAATGTGATTTTCTGGAATAAACAAGCAGGATTGTTAACTGGCAGTTTTACCTCATCTTCAGATATATTTCCTACCTGCATCCCACTTACACTCTTCTACTGACCAGCGGGCGCAGGGAAACTCCATCTTGTCTTCAGCAAATTCGGGAAAAAATTATGTGTCAATGTTGCATTTTATGGCCTTTCCTGTTGCAGGTACTAGTCCTACGCACACAAGTGAGGTACCATTTTTATTGAGAGACTTGGAGGGATGATAGGTGGTAGGAAATTAGTTACTCCCTGCAGATTCCAGAACTTGCTATCACGGAAATGTGAGGAAAATGTGTTTTATAGTCACATTTTAAGGTTTGCAAGGGCTTCTGGGTAGGAAAACCTGGTGGAAGTAACACAAGTCACTCCACCCAGGATTCCTAGGCGTCTAGCTTTAAAAAATGGCCAGGTTTGCTGGCTGAGCTAGGGTGCAAAATCCACAGCTAGACACAAAAATTGTCAGTTTTCAGTGAAAAATTATGATATGTCCATGTTGGTCCTTTCCTGTTGCAAGTACTAGCCCTACCTACACAAGTGAGGTACCATTTTTATCGGGAGACTTGGTGGAATTATGTGCTCCTGCAGATTCCAGAATTTTGCACCACAGAAATGTGAGGAAATGTTCTTTCTATAATCAAAGTTTAAGGTTTGCAAGGGCTCCTGGGTAGGAAAACCTGGTGGGAGTGACACAAGTCACTCCACCGTGGATTTCTCTGGGTGTCTAGTATTAAAAAATGTGCAGGTTTGCTAGGTTTCTCTAAGTGCTGGCTACGCTTGGGCCCAGAAACCACAGCGGGGCACATTGGTGTTGTCTTACAATATAAGCCCCCCCAGGCTTTCGTTCAGGAGCACAATATCTTAAAGTGCTTTTTTATGGTGTTTGGACAAAAATATCAAGTGGACAAAATATCGTGTAAAGAATATCGAGGACAAAAATATTGTGAAGGTAAGTTTCTATGGGAAGCAAAGTTTTAGTCTACTTATCTCCATATCTACATACCCTGATGATATATATATCGTCAAGTTATATAGATAAGGAGTTATGAATAGTATGCCTATACTTACCTATTTTCACTTACCTTCTCGATATTTTGGTCATCACTATTTTTGACATGATACTCTCTCCACACAATTTCTTTGCAATTATATTATATCAGACATTCCACTTGCACTACAAATTGCTGTGCACCAGTCACAGAACTACAGTCTCACCAACTGTTCTGTGAAGGTGTATCTGAGCCGCAGGCTCCATAGCTGCAGCACTCCTTAATAGGGTTGTGCAGTCTCTGACCCCTGTGATCCTACCACCTCTATAGGTTGGAGCAAGGACCCTCTTCAGACATTTTTTGACTACGCTGAGGGTTATGTGTCAGGAAAGCCCGGTCTGGCTCTAGGAGGGAACCAATACAAATAACAAGGGAAAGCATACAGGGCAATATCATTATTGGTTGTTGCTTGCAATACATTTGACAAGTGTATGAGAATATTGTAAGATTTTAAACTTTACCCTGTTTTGTACCATTTATTATGTGCATGTCATGTATGATTTATAAATGTAATTCAAACATGTAAATTGTCTAAACATGAAACGTGAATCCCATCAGCCACCAGAAAAGCAGCCCACATCATTTGGGATCCGATAGCCCTGTCTGAGCCATCAGATTGATCAAGGCTGCAGAGAGTTCGGGCACCTGTCTATACATCTTGAGATGAGGTGTCTATCAAATCATAGTGTGGCTGACAAACATACGTGGTGATGACAGAAGCAGTGCAAAAAAACAAACAAAAATTCTTTTTTTTAAGGAAAGTGATGTTAAAAATGTGAAATGGACAGAAAAAACTTTTTATTAATGTATGTCCATGTGGCAACAGTTAAAAACAGTGTAGACGCAGTTTTGACAAAATAACTGCACAAGTCCAAATAATGAGGTCAACATGTTTCAGCCGAAGGATGAATATTAATCCGGCTTTCGTCAGGACCAAACAGAACCTTTGCTACTGCTGTATAATGGTGTAAAATCAAATTTTAACCACATTTTTAACCCCAGTGCAAACCAATTGATTTGTTATAAATTTTCAAACCTCTCCTTACGATTTGTTAGGGGAGCATCTTTATTTTAATCCCATCTATAGTACGGGAGACCGCCTCACCTCACCTGGCATCCTGCTCAGATAAAAGTGGCCCCGCTCTGTCCGTCGGTACCACGGAGCATTGTAGAGTAAGACGGGGAGGTATAGGCGCGCCCCGTCTTACTCTACAATGCTCCCCTAACAAATCGCAAATGCAAATGAGGTTGTTAAGTGGTTTATTTATTTGAGTTGTATATAGTGTGAACATGACCCACAAGTATCAAAGCCCTTTACAAAGTAAACACAACAATAATAACATGAGGCACATAGAGAGTTATATATATATATATATATATATATTCACAGAAAAAAACAGATGTTTCAGGCACGTTATAGTTAGGAATTAGCATTTAAAAAACCTCAGAAATTCACTGAAAAAACCATAGGTTTCAGGGGTGTTATAGTTAGCTGGACTTTTCACTTGTACAAAACCATTGAAATTCCCCCGTTATAGTTAGTTCAGCTAACTATAACTCGCGCGCCCGCAATGCACTGCTGATGACGTCACATATTACATCACTCATGACATGGTCAGTGACATCACTCATGACATCACTGATGACATCTCAAATGACATCACTGGTGACATCATCCAGTGAATGTGTGTTTTCTGAAAATTAAATATGTTTTATATATGTATATCTCAAGGTCGATGGAAGAATAAATGGGTATATAAGTGTCTAAATGGATGATTTGTTTTTGAAAAATTGATTGTGTAACTGACTGATTAAGTGTATCATAGTGAATACATGGCTTAGTGAGTAATGTTTAAATATGTAAATATCTGTATCAGACTCTCACTTTGTGTATAAGTGGCTGCATGGGTTGGTGAGTAGCTACATGGGTGTCTATATAGGTTATTAGTTGGTTTTTTGAGTATCAGTCTGAGTGTCTGCATGGTTCGGTGGGGGGTATTACGTAGTGCATAGGTGCATGAATGAGTGACTCACTCTTTGTATGTGTTGAAGACAGCATGTGTGCAGGACTGTATGGGTGGATGAGTGTGTGTATGGGTGTGTTAGTGAGTGAATGACTGTCTCAATAGTGTCTTTATGAGTAACTACATATGTTTTAAACTAGTATATGTGACTATTGGTGTATATAAGTGAGTATATGTGAGAGTGAGAGATTGAAAGAGTTCCTGTATGAATAAGTATGTGTTTCTATAAGTGTTTGTTTAAAAGACTAAGTATGTGTAAGTTTCCGTAGAAGTAAGTGTGGTGGTGTGTGTATAACTGTATATGCAAATAAATGTATGTTTGATTCTTTATTAGCATGAGTGACTATGTGTGTGAGTAACTCTATGGATGAGTGGCATTGTGTAACAGGATGTATAGGTGTATGAGTACATATGATGAGTGAATACATGTATGAGTGACTGTATAGGACTGTTGGTGAATGAGTGGATGTGTATGTGGATCTTAGAATTACTGAAGAGGTTGTAACTGGTATTGGTATGTCCATTGTTTTGAAAAGTTTAGTCTCTATTTTTGAATGTGTGTATCAAAGGTTATATTAGGGTGAGAGGAGGTCTGCCACTCTATCACAAGGATGATGTCATCAGTGATGTCATCAGTGATGTCATCAGTGATGTCATGAGTGATGTCACTGACCATGTCATGAGTGATGTAATATGTGACGTCATCAGCAGTGCATTGCGGGCGCGCGAGTTATAGTTAGCTGAACTAACTATAACGGGGGAATTTCAATGGTTTTGTACAAGTGAAAAGTCCAGCTAACTATAACACCCCTGAAACCTATGTTTTTTTCAGTGAATTTCTGAGGTTTTTTAAATGCTAATTCCTAACTATAACGTGCCTGAAACATATGGTTTTTTCTGTGAATTTCAAAGGTTTTTTAAATGCTAATTTCTAACTATGCCTACAGAGATAGGACATGTGAAGAAAGAAGAAAAAATGCACAGAAAGAAAAAAAAGAAGTGCAGAAAGAAGCAACAGAAGTCCTCAAAGACGAAGAAAAGTGCAGTAAGAAGGATAACGTGCAGAAAGAACAAAAAGAAGAGCAGAAAGAAGCCTTGTTGCAAAATCATCCTGTACCCTCAACTTTTTCAGACGGATACTGGTGGTAACTGAGTCTGACTAACCAGTCCTAGAGCCAGTGCTATGTTAAAAGACACTTAGAATACAGTGAAAACACCTACATACACTAAGGAACATTATGCGTTGGGGTACCCCTGTGATTAGCATGACCTCCTCTGTAAGCCCCTAGTATATAATAGGGCAGGGGGATTAAAACTACCTCTTAAAACAGGCCACAGGGCGTTTTTGCACACGTTAACTCAGGCCCCGTCCCCTCCCTTCACCACTGTGTAAACACGCCCTGTGTCCGATTTTAGTTGGGAGATTAAGTTCATTTGAATCCTGAGGGTCCCTAGGGTCCAACTAGCCCACTAGGTACCTCCAGTAAGTGCCACAGAGCTGCGTTGCAGAGAGGTGTAAAAAGTGGCACGGCCTGGACCACCTCTCTGCAATGCAGCTCAGTGGCGCTTACTGGAAGCACTTGGTGGGCTAGTTAGCCCCCAGGGGCCCTCAGTATTGAAGGAAAATTATATCCCCAATTTAAAACGTGCCATAGTGCGTGTTTGCACACGTCACCTCAGGCCCCGTCCCCTCCCTTCACCACTGTGTAAACGCGCCCTGTGGCTGTTCTAAGTTGAGAGATTAAGTCCCCTTGAATCCTAAGGGTCCCTAGGGTCAAACTAGACCCCTAGGTACCTCCAGTAAGCGCCACAGAGCTGCGTTGCAGAGAGGTTTAAAAAGGGGCTTGGCCTCAGAACTCCTGTCTGCAGCGCAGCTCCCTGGTGCATACTGGAGATGCCTGTTGGGCTAGTTGGCCCTCAGGGACCCTCAGTATTGAAGAGGAATTAATTCCCCAACTTACAACTCGCCAGGGGGCGCGTTTGCAGAGTGCTGCAAGGAGGGGGCGTGGCCTCCGGCACGATGCCAGTCTTTTATTTATTTTAATTTTTTAAGAAGGGGGGTTGTGTGGTTCCCCTTCTTATTCTAATTTATTGGCCCTGATGACCCCATCCCCCAGGGCCTGTCTCCTAATTATATTTTTTTGACCCCAATCCCCAGGGCCGGCCACTGTCTTTTATTATTTTTACAAAATATATATTTATAGACACACCTAGGACATGCTGGACAAACCATACGTACCTATCACATGACGATTTGCGTGATATTCATTAAAAGGCGACTATGTATACAATGAATCCACGTGGAATGTATTTACACCACTAGTGAAGCTCTGACATGTCTGATGCCCTACCGTGCCTAATCCCGGTAGACTCCCTTGTCGTTTATTTATACAAACATGGGTAGCTATTGACGGGCACATTTAATACACATGCACACCAAGCCATTCAAAGGGGATTCGACAAAAAGTCGACCAAAACTATGCAAGAAACCCCCCTCACGGTTAATAAAACACACATCCACTGCTGGATGTGTAATACTTTTTATTTTACTCTCTGGAAAGGGGACGAACATCACTTGAGAGTCACAGCGCGCTCCTGGCAGAGCCCAATGCTGTGTTACACCCACCATTGCCTGCTGAGTGCCACACACCTCTGTGTTGTATTCCACTAGCTAGTGCATATGCTATGACACTCTCTAGCCCATGTGCACTGTAACACCACCCCGTGAATATGTCATGCCACACTTGTCTTCGCACGGGTTATATTGCCCCATCTAACGTGCCTTCCTCGATGCCTATGTTATAACGCACAGTGCTATGCCATACATATTACAATCTGGGATCCATATCTTTGTCACAGTGCATATGCAACGTTACACTCCCCAGCACATATTTTATATTACAACTTTAGAGAATAGTTAGGTTACACAACACTGCCCTGTGCATATTACACTCCAAGGCGCATATCGCATAGCACGCGCTAGTGCCTGTGCTATCTCGCGCTCTCCAATGAATCTGTCATTGCGCACAATGTATTGCATATTATATTTCACGCCCGGTTCATCTTATATCACACTTTTTGGTGCATAGTTTATACCATAAACTATATCTAGTTTTCATTTTCAATCGTGCTCTCAGGACTATGTTCTATATAACACTGTGTTCACCTACCCTTTTCACGGGCATTACATTTTGGGATAGGGGGTGGAGGGTCAGGGGGTGTTTCTGCCAAGTGAGCCCGGAGTCACAGTCACAAACGTCCTCTTCTTCCTGAATAAAAGTGAGATTATGCTGCATTCTTGTTCATATTTTAAGTAGTTCGCACAGACACACGTTTTAAAAACAATAAAGTTCCTAATACCCGCCTTCTCTGAACAGTTAGCTTGCTGCCCCACCCCCCTCCTCCCTATCCTCTGTTGTGTGAATCCATGGACTAGCCTCCTCCCTCCTGCCATGCATGGTCTGATGTGCTGCCACTGCCCTCAATTTAGTATTATGTACCAGTCCACTCCTCCTGCCCTCCATTGCCCAATTCTATGCCCCATCATTGACCTCCTGCTTAAACTCTGTGCTTAGCTTGCTGCCCCTATTCTCCTTCCCCCTGCCCTCCGATGTCTTTGTGTATGCCCCTGCTCCATCCTTTTTGCCCACCATGTTCCATGGACCTGCCACTCCTATCTACTCTGAGTGTTCTGTTGAGCTGCCACTCCCCTCCCACCTGCCTAGCATTGTCAGATGACTGTAACCTGTCCCTGCCACCTCCACCCTGCCTGTCCACATGCCATGCCCCTATCCTCCTCCTCCTGTCCTACATGGTCCATTGTACTGCCACACCCTTCTGCCCTCCCTGGTCTGTTGTGCTGCAACTGCTCCTCCTGCCTGCCCCGTGCGGTCTGTTGTGAGGCCCCTTCCCCTGAACTTTCTTGTCTGTGCACAGGTCCTGACCCTCCCTTCTATCCTCCATCGTCCTTTGTGCATGCCCCTGCACCCTCCTTCTTGCCCATCATAGCCATTGTGCTACCACTAACCCTCCCACTTGCCATGCATGGTCTTCTGTGCTGCCATGGCCCCTCCCACCTTCCCTGTGAGGTCAGTTAGCTGCCCCTGAACCCCTCCCACCTTCCCTCCATGGTCTGTTTGTATGCCATCACAGTCTCACTGTTGCTCTTCATGGTGTGTCTTGCTTCTAGTGCCCATCCTGCCTGACCTCCATGGCTATCTTGCTGCTCCTGCCCTGCCCCCTTGCCCCCAGCCCTCTGTTTACATGTGCAGACCCCTACTCCCTCCCTCCTGGCTTGTCTGTTCCATTGTAATGCCCCTGATCCATCCCTCCTGCCCTTTATGGTCTGTTATGCTGCAGCTTTCTCTCCTGTCTGTCCATTATGGTCCTGCCTCTTGCCCCTCTGTTCTCTGTTGTCCATGTGCATGGTCCTGTCCCCTCCCTCTTGCTTTCTATGGATTGTTGTGCTGCACTCCCGTCCCGCATGCCCTGTGTGGTGTATTGTGCTGCTGCAAACCCTGATGCCTGCCCTGCAGGTTCAGTTTGGTGCACCTCTCCATGTCCCTCCTGTCCTCTGTTATCCAAGACCATGTCCCTACCCCATTTCCTTCCATGATCCAATGTACCATACTTGCGAACATTTTGAACTTGGTAAGAGGGAGATTTTGAAAAAAAACTGGGGTATTGATTTTCCCCTTTGAGTTACATTGAAAAAGGGGAGATTGTAGACAGGAGACAGATAAAATAAAGCCCATTTGAGCTTAAAAACATTGGACGTTTCCTGGCTGAATCGGGTCTGTTGGCATGTATGGTTGTACTACCATTGCCTCTTCCTTCTGCCCACAATGGTCTATTACATTGCCACAGCCTCTCTTGCAAGTCCTGTATTGTTGGTTTGTTGCCCCTGCCCCCCTTTCCACTGCCCTCCATAGTCTGTTGTGCTGCCACGGCCCTTCCTGCCTGCTCAGTGTGGTTAAATTGTTGCCTTTGCACCCTCCTACCTGCCTTCAATTTTCAGAGTCCGTGCCCCTGGCCTCTGCCTCTCAACAGTCCTAATGAACAACTAGATTGCTAACATTCTATATTTATTACAAAAGTGTGGAACGCCTGACGTCATCTTGATGTAATCAAAACTGTAATACCTAGAGCATTTCCTTTAGAAATTACATATATGAGAGGGTCTTATTGGCATCAAAATTATGGTTAGTGCTTTAAAAGACTAAAATAAGGACATATTTTCTGAATTTTCAAATAGCGAGAAAGCACTTTTAAATTATTTGTTACCTTTATGTTTTTTTATCCAGTTGACCACTTGATTAAATGTTGCACCTAGGGGAGAGGATGCGTTGTTACTTCCAGAGCTGCAGACTTTGCAACTGGGGAACCAGGTTGGAGTTTCTGCTTCAGCTCGACATTCTGTGATTCTGGTCAAATCACTTAGTCTCCCCATGTCTACAACCAAAATGAATTTGTTCTTGTGTGATGTAACCAATGCTCATGTAAAGCACTCCAATAGCTGACAAGTCTGCACTATATAACACTGCAAAAACACAAAATAATAAGTGTTTTGCACACTTCTGTCATTGGGCTATATTTGGGCTACATCTGGGTGATTTTGGGCTACATTTGGACTCTTTTGTCTCCGGTGGCCATCTTGGGAGATTAATTTGTTATGAAGTTTCCTAATTTCCTCATGTACTGCAGTCTCCTCAGTAGGAAATGCTTTCAGTTTTTTACTTTGATTCCATCATGAAGGTATTCAGATATGTCACACTTTTGCCATAAATTCTGAATGTTAGCACTCTATTTGCTCATTAGATCACTGTAGTAAAACTACTGTTCACCATGGAAGTCTGCTCCTGGTGTTAAAAGTGCATGTTTCAGTCTGCATGTCAGAATTTTTTAATGAAATAGAAGAGGATTTGAGAAGTCACTCAAAATGTGCCCTCATTTTCTTTCTTCAGCATTAATCATAATTTCTATGGCAAAATGAACCCCCTCATTGTGTTCCTTTTTAAATTAAATGTTTTAAGTGTTACCAGTTTATTCCAATCAAGATGGCTTCAGGTGTGCCATACTTTTGTCATAATGAAGACAGTAAGCGCTCTAGTTGTTTTTAAGAACACTCTGGGACATTCTGTCATTGGGCTATACTTGGGCTACATCTGGGTGATATTTGGGCTACATTTGGGCTCTTTTGTCTCTGGTGGCCATTTTGGCAGACTTATTTGTTATGAAGTTTCCTAATTTCCTCATTTACTGCAGTCTCCTTAGTAGGAAATACTTTCAGTTTTTTACTTTGATTCCAAAGGCATTCAGATGTGTCACACATTTGCCATAAATTCAGAATGTTAGCACTCTTTTTGCTCATTAGATCACTGTAGTAAAGCTACTGCTCACCAGGGAAAACTGCTGCTGGTATTGAAAGTGCATGTTTCAGTCTGCATGTCAGAATTTTTTAATGAAATAGAAAAAGATTTGAGAAGTCACTCAAAATGTGCCCTAATTTTTCTTTCTGCAGCACTAATCATACTTTTTATGGAAAAATGAACCCCCTCATTTTGTTCCTTTTTAAATTAAATGTTTTAAGAGTTACCACTTTAATCCAAGCAAGATGGCTTCAGGTGTGCCATACGTTTATCATAAGTAGGACTGTTAGCGCTCTAGTTGTTCTTTGGAACACTCTGGGAAGCTGCAGTAGAACACACAGGAATCAACTGACAGTCTCTGCCCTTGTTGGATGTACATGTTTTACTGAGAATGTCAGACTTCATTCTCACATGACTGAGAAAGATAATGTGAATTTACAGAAAATAAGCTCTCACTTTAGCTTATAGATCACCTTCCAAACCTCTGTGGGAAAAGCATGAGAAAATATTTTTCTCTCAATCATGATATCCCAGCAGAAGGCTTTTTCACATGGTGAAATCACCTTAGAACATACCACAATTCCTAAAATTAGTATGGTACCATCAACAAATGATTTATAATGTAACTAAAGTCTTAAAACCTTCTATTAACTGCAATGCTTTTTAATGAGGTGCTATCATGTATATTGGTCTCAAGATGGCTGCCAACACTTCTTGGATGAAGTGCTGACAGCCAATCAGATCTCAGGATGAGATGTGTGGTTAGGCTCCGCCCACATATATATATGATTTTACTTTTGATTTTCTCAGGAACTACTGAACAGATTGACACCAGACCTGCAAAAGGCACATCCCTGACCTGAGGACTACCTCTCTGCCAAATTTCAAGTAATTCTGTTCAGCCGTTCGGGCTGTACCTTGGACTAAAGGTCCCTATGGAAAATTGCATGGGGAAAACGCGTTTTGGGACCCCCCTTTTTTCTCAGCCCCCGCTTGACGAATCCCCCCGAGACTTTCAGAGTAGGAGCGGAGCGGAGCGCCCCACCTATTTTGAAAATTTTGCGAGGATTCGTCAACCGGCGCCAAAGTTATTCCAAATAGAATGTTGCGAATTTCCTATGGAAACACGGTCCTAACTATAACTATCTACTGGCGACCGCCAGTAGATAATATATATATATATATGTAGTAATAGTAAAATTGCAACCGAAGTACAGTGGGATATGGAACAAAATAACAGCACGTACTGGGGGTCACATGATGCATAATAAAAAATAAAATGTATAAAGATACACAGCAACAATTATATAAAAGAAGAGTCTGAAAGACAGTAGGACTACAAGAATGCAGAAAGTTCAGAGGTAGATATGATAGGGAGTTGCCAGGGTAGGAAGATTACAAATCCAATTGGCCGCACTCTGCTCGTCTTACCAGCAAGTTGCCCCAAGGAACTATGGTCCATGTAGTGGCGACGGCGAGTACGCCTGTGCCACAGTGTTAGAAGAAAGTAAGTGTCGCATTAGCCATCCCTGGACACGTGTTTCGAGGTTGTTGCCTCTCGTCAGCAGGGAGTAGGTGAGTGTATGGGGGTGCCGCGTAGACTGCCAAAAACGTATTAACAGGTAACGTACCACTCATGGCGCGCAGGTGCTGGTCCAGGGCCCGTCGACCCAATGGCTCAAGGGAGCCTTAATACAACAAATCCAATTGGCCGCACTCTGCTCGTCTTACCAGCAAGTTGCCCCAAGGAACTATGGTCCATGTAGTGGCGACGGCGAGTACGCCTGTGCCACAGTGTTAGAAGAAAGTAAGTGTCGCATTAGCCATCCCTGGACACGTGTTTCGAGGTAGTTGCCTCTCGTCAGCAGGGAGTAGGTGAGTGTATGGGGGTGCCGCGTAGACTGCCAAAAACGTATTAACAGGTAACGTACCACTCATGGCGCGCAGGTGCTGGTCCAGGGCCCGTCGACCCAATGGCTCAAGGGAGCCTTAATACAACAAATCCAATTGGCCGCACTCTGCTCGTCTTACCAGCAAGTTGCCCCAAGGAACTATGGTCCATGTAGTGGCGACGGCGAGTACGCCTGTGCCACAGTGTTAGAAGAAAGTAAGTGTCGCATTAGCCATCCCTGGACACGTGTTTCGAGGTAGTTGCCTCTCGTCAGCAGGGAGTAGGTGAGTGTATGGGGGTGCCGCGTAGACTGCCAAAAACGTATTAACAGGTAACGTACCACTCATGGCGCGCAGGTGCTGGTCCAGGGCCCGTCGGCCCAATGGCTCAAGGGAGCCTTAATACAACAAATCCAATTGGCCGCACTCTGCTCGTCTTACCAGCAAGTTGCCCCAAGGAACTATGGTCCATGTAGTGGCGACGGCGAGTACGCCTGTGCCACAGTGTTAGAAGAAAGTAAGTGTCGCATTAGCCATCCCTGGACACGTGTTTCGAGGTAGTTGCCTCTCGTCAGCAGGGAGTAGGTGAGTGTATGGGGGTGCCGCGTAGACTGCCAAAAACGTATTAACAGGTAACGTACCACTCATGGTGCGCAGGTGCTGGTCCAGGGCCTGTCGGCCCAATGGCTCAATGGAGCCTTAATACAACAAATCCAATTGGCCGCACTCTGCTCGTCTTACCAGCAAGTTGCCCCAAGGAACTATGGTCCATGTAGTGGCGACGGCGAGTACGCCTGTGCCACAGTGTTAGAAGAAAGTAAGTGTCGCATTAGCCATCCCTGGACACGTGTTTCGAGGTAGTTGCCTCTCGTCAGCAGGGAGTGGCAGGGATGGCACACGCCACGCATACTTGCATTCACACTCGAGCATAGGTGTATCCGCCGACGCTGACCTTCAGGGACCATTTTCATTGGGGGAACACGACTGGTAGGTGTAGCAGTGTGCGACCAATCTGGTTTAAGGGTAGGAAGATTAGATGCATAGATTCACCCAAGGAGGTGAACACATATGGCATCTTAGCACGAGCATTCAAGGCAATGTGGTGCTTTATTGAGTTAGAACAATATCAGTACACCAGGTACATAGAGAGCAAATATAAATATATAGTACACAATGTGTAGTGGGATATATAAACAGAATATCAGCAGTACCCAAGATACATAAAAGTGTAAATCAGCAAAGGTGCAGGTTTCTCTTCCTGCACAAAAACAATAATCCCCGCAATGCAGGCACCCTTGCACCATGGTGCAACGGTGCCAGCGTTGGCGCACGGCAACCTATTGTGCACTAGTGGAGGAGAAAAGGACAGGAATGCACTGTATCTGGCGTATTCCTGCCCTTTTCTTTTGCCTGTTAGAGCAGCACAGCAGGAAGGCCTGCAGTGCTGCCCTATGGCAAAATCTTGTAAATAACGCCGTTTTTGTTCAAATCATTCGCTTGTGCAGCAAATGATGGATTCTGTAGGATATGTGGCAGATCCATATTTATCTGAAAATAACTGCGGCGGCAGAATTCCAGTGGCCCTGGTCATAGGTCAACTGTTTTTACACAACAATAAAATGCATTTGTGTGTGATCAACATGTCCCAGCATCAGATAACCGTGAGGTAGCTCAGTCGGTTCTGCAGTGACTCCTGTATTAATATGTTTTTTCAATCCAGATGACGTGTTATCAAAGTAGTAAGATAGTCCAGTCGGCAGGATGGCAGGTCCTCGCGTTTCTGTGAACCCAAGAAGCTTCAGGTTGGATTTGCATGCCTAGCAGAGTCCATGCATCTGTTAATAGAACCTCTGTATAATCAGAAGGTAATGCTTTCAAATCACAGTAAGGAGGAGCAGTGGGTTCAGCTCGTGCTGCTGTGATCCATGTGTAAGCCGTAGGCCTCCTGTTCAAACAGTACGAAGATGTCACTCCTGATGGAATACTCTCTCTAGTGAATGTGTCACCTGCTTGTTGTTAGTCCGTGTCTCTGTAGAGACATCAGCTGATCTGTGCACACACCTCTTTGTGCTTCCTGCGGCTTAGAGGCTTAGAGGCATATTTAAGATATTTTAGGGGCATATCTTCAAGGACCAGCGATAATTATCACTAAGCGCACTTAGCGCTAGGGTAATAATCACCGGATTACGTGGATTTTTATCGCTGAGATAGCGTGCTATTAGCAACGCTTATCTCAAAAGCGATAAAAATCCTAGCGCTAGATGCCAAACGTGAGATTATCGCTGGAAACCCCAGCGATAATCTCACGAAGTTTGGCGTTAGCTTCATGATAGGGCAAGGCAAACTTAGCCATGATATCCACCTTCCATAGGATATCATGGCTAAGTCAGTCCTGAAGCAGGCGTAAGGAAAGTAGCGATAACAGGGGTTATCGCTACTTTTCTTGCCGCTATGCTTCATAGCGTGGGGCTTGATGATAGGAGAAATGTCGCTTAGCGATATTTCTCCAGTCATGTCAGGGCAGGAACGCCCACTTTGCATCTCATTAGAGATGCAAAGCTGGGCGTTCAGAATTCAGGCGCTAATGCAAGGTTTCACGCGATAGCGTCACCTTGCTGATTTGGCGATAAAATTATGGCCGCTTTTCGCCCGAAAACGGACGCAAAAGCGGCGATAATTTTTTATCGCCTTGTTGCTGATATGCCCCTTAGTTGGCTCAGTGCCAGCTGCACAAATATCTGCAGGCCAATTTTGGACCAGAAGTAACATAGAAGTGTAGGGTGATAACGGCAACAGGTATGTACGTGACGTGGAAGGCCACCGATTCTAGTAACGAGCAAGTACCTGCTTCTGCTGAAGAGGTCTGCCTGTGACCTACCGGTGAGAGTCTCACATCACAGCATTTTGATTTAGGCACCTGTTGGAGACACGTGCTAGTGAACTGCCGGTCTCGGGAGCAGAAACAGTATGAAATGTCGGGGCCTTTAATAAGCCGCTCAAAATGTACAACATGCAAGCCAGGAGGTCTTATCCATGTAGTATGGAGATTTCAGTGTGTTAGACATCTTTGCTCAGAGATCTGAGTGCCACCTCTGGGTCATAGTTTAAACTTATACTAAGTTATCATGGCGGATTCACACATCCCCAACAGACACCTGAGTGTACTGTGGAGGGGCCACCTCTGACGTCTGTCATGACTGACAGGGGATAAGGGAGCTCTTAGTTCCCTATCCGTCACGGGCCAGCAGAAAATGTCTTACTTCACAGTGAATGAGTAAAACTTGCTGTTTGGTCTGTTACACTGGCTGAAAGCAGGGCCACTGGAATTATGCGACTGTGCAACCGCGGTAACTTTCGCATTATTATAGATTTGCTGCACTTGCCACATAATCTATCATCTGCTGCACAATCTGCATATTTTAACCCCCAAAAAAATTGTTTCTAGCTCAGTGGGGTCAAAAGTTACTAAAAGCGCTGCAACACATGTTGCCATGCAGTGCAAGGCCCTTTCCAAACATTAACTGGTCACCTTTCTGTGACTTACTGTTATAGTTGGATGCTAAAGTAGTACTGAAGAGGCGCAACTAATGCCCAGACAGTGAAACAAGTTCGTAAATGACATAATAATGAAGCAATCCTATCACAAAATTTGCCGCATAATTTGCCTTTTCTTGCCACATAATTTCCTCAAACTTGCTGCATTATTTAGCTCTCTCCTGCCACATAATTTAAGTGGCCCTGTGTTGAAGGTAAAAAAGAGGCTGCTGGGGGCTCTCACATCAGGGGAAACAAAAGCACATGTAATATGCGAAATCACAAGATAGCAAGAGAAACTGAGAGGTCAAAGTGTTTTTGACTTTCTCTATAACATAGGACAAGTCTATTTGTACTCCTAGACTTGGAAAATCAAGAACATCTATCAATCGTTAAAGAATAGCAAGCATTTATTTAGCACACAATTGTAGTTTTTGCATTTAGCAACAAATGTGTATTACTAGCCAACCAAATCATGTAATGACCCTCAAAATAAACAAAATGTTAAATAAACCTGCAGATATTCAGAGGGAATGCCTTGCGCGCTACATATAAATGTATGCAACTAGCACACAACTACGTCATTACACCAGGATTGTATTTTGTGACCAACAAATGACTCAAATATCCCTGGACACCAGCATTGTTCAACCTAACTATGTGCACTGGCTAGAAACCTGAGACCTGCATGCTACATACAAAGCTCTAACATGAATCAAACTTGTGATCAACAACTACATACGTTTGTTATGTTCGAGCTGGGTAGCATACTTGTAAAGCCAATCAGCCTCAGACAACTGACGCACTGCCCGGCTTATGTACACACACACAAATAACAATTGCAAATACATCTCGTCACTGTTGCTTAACAACTGCTATCTACTCCATTCTCTGTTTACTAACCTTATCAGGTTATAACCCAAGACCTTGCAGGAGATGGCAAATCCTATTTCCCATTGAACACAAAAAATGACTCTTAATTATGAAAAGTCCATTCCCCTCATGAAATCTTTTAGCATTCACACTAATAACCGACGCCAGACCAACCCTCAAGCAACCTTTTTCACAACATTCCCTGCAAGCGTACACACCACAACATATGTTGTTATGAACTACTTATCAAACCTTAATGAACATGCTTAGCCACAAACCAAGTTATAATACTCGCCTCTAATCTCTTCAGTTCCCATTAACTCCTTGATCACCAGTAGTAATTCATAGTTCACAATGTAATGGTAACTTGACATTGCACCAATGTTCATCCTGCTTTCATGTCAGGAAGTAGAAGGGAAACTCTGAAATGTCGCTTGACTGCGCTTTCTTTTCTGTCCTGTGTTGCTCTGTCGCAAGTGAACTGGACACAAAAGCGATATCATAGCTGACCTCATGAATGCTGTTTTGCTTAAATAATCCCAAAAGACGAAAAATAGTAGGAGAGAAGAGAGAAGGAATTGAGAAATAAATGAAAACAAGAAAAATAAGGAAATACAACCGGAAAGACTGAAGGAAATAAATAAATATAAATCTGTTTCTGTTATTCACCGACAGGACAAAGGGACTATTATTAAGACATAAGGGCCTGTGAAGGGCACATATCAGGGCCCATTTTTCCCCCGGTGATTAGCACCTGAATCATGCAGTCCATTATTAGCCTGCTCTAGGCCCCCTCCCACACTTGCCTGGAATGCCAGCCATTACCTCCTCGTAAGTCTTCCTCGCCACATGACAAAAAGTGAGCTTCAGCTCCGCACCAGAACCCTACAAAGCAAAAAAGTCAGCCTCCCATGCCTCCCATCTCTTCCCAATATGGCCAACCCATCACACCCTTGGCCTCTATAAGAGGCGGGCCGGGCCAACCCTTCAGCCTGTTTTTTTGGTTCTGCGTACGATGACTTTCCAGATGCGCTGTCAGGTAAGTGGTTCCTGCTGTAGAGGGAACATGGGTCCGTGGTTGGTGGTCCTGATCTAGCAGGCCCTGGGGATCTAGGACCTCCCCCCTTCCATCCCCCGGTGTCCTTCGGTGCCGGTTAGGCTCTGCCTTAGCGAGTCATGGGTTTACAGGGGGGGGCGGCCGGGGTGGTCTGGGGCTCTCCCTAACGGCCTTTTTTCTGCCCACCTGGCCGTTTTGACAATGGTTTTGGGACGTTGTCTGTGCCCAGGCCGCCCCGTCGGTGCTCCTTGAATCTGGGTTTATTTTTATCTCCGTGTGGGCGCATGGGGCGGCTTTCCCTGAGTCTCCAGTTCCTTCCGGCTGGGGGGGCGTCCCTGCAAAAGGCGGGCTGTTGACAGGGGTTTTGGGTGCACCCCGGCCGCACCCCTATATATTAAGTTTGCAGGCTGGCGTTCGGCACAGGTTGCTGCGGGACTCCTCGTCCCTTTGGTTTCTCCGAGCTCCTAGGAGCTCAGGGGCTTACCTGCTTGCCGCCGGGGCATGTGCGGTTGCTGGCGCAGGCTTGTTCCTACCTCGATATTCTCCCTGGCAGCTGGCAGTGGTACGGTTCTCGGCCCTCTCCTCCGGGAATTTCACGCGGGTCTTCTGCAGGAAGGGGTGCCGCTTGTGATCGCGTTGTTGGCCCTGCCTCCGAGGCTGAAGAGATGGTGGGCGGGGATGGGCTCGCCCGGCTTCCCGTGTGGCTGCTTCCCTCAGGTGCAGCCGGTCCCGCAGGTTACTGGGTGGCTTTTTCGTGTTTCACCTCTTTTCTGCCTGAGTCCGGTCTGTGGCTCAGTCAGCCTGTGGCTGTCTGTGGCGTACCCTGTTTCAGTCCCGGGGGGCTTGCGGCTGGAGCGGGCTACTACAGGACTCCGCTTTTGTAGTTCTGGCATCTTCAGACTCGCCTGATTTCCTGGTTTACAGCTGGCAGTGGTAGTGAGCAAGTACTATTTGGAGTCCTCTTTTCGACTCTTATGCTGCTGTCGCATTTCGGTCTCTTACATGTCGTTGTTTTTGGGTCCTAGTGGCCCTGGGCTGTAAGGCGGGGAAATGACTCCGGGTGGGTGTTGTTTCATTGTGTAAATGTGTATATGTTTTACTTTTCCTGGGGGTGTCTCTATCACCTGTTGCTGCGGTAGGTATGTGTTTGCCTCGCAGCTTTGTCGGTTGTTACTAGCGATTTTTTTTCTCTCCGATATGGGTGCAGTTTACTCATTGAAGCCCCCATTACGGACTGGGGTTATCTGATCTGCCTCTTGACCTAGGGGCTGACGGCAAATTGCTTTTTTATGCTTCTTTTGCTGCTTCTGGTGGCTCAGTGGACTAATGCAGGGGCCCATCTTTGATCCCTTAGTATCAGGTTCAATTCCGGCGGGTCCTCTCTGCCTTTTCGTCCACCTGAGGTCAATACACTGAGTGTCATTGCGTGGGTACCAATATCCATCTGTTATTCAGCGCCGAGATACGCTGTTCAGGGTGAACGTGTGCTTTACAATGACACATGTTTTGTTATAAACCTTCTGGGTGCCGTACGTACCCTCTGATGTGCGCTGCATGATACAGCTTTGGGCCCTTCCAGGTGTTCTAGCAGTTTTATTGGGTTCCATGAAGGGTTCCATGGGGTAGTGCTCTGCGCTTCTTGTGGTGCTGTGTAAATTGCCATTATTTGTACTGGTGGTTGCACTTATTTTGACCATTTGCCCTATGGGTTGTCTGTTCATGTGCGGATATTTTTTCTGGCATTTGGCAGTGTATCACGGGCCACGGCTTCATGGTGTTGCTGTATTTGTCCCTACTCCTTCTTCCCTTCCGGGCTTTGGGCCGTTGGTCCGTCCATCCTGTTCCCACCGGCTCTCTATGGTTGTGCGGGTTCTGGCCTGGTCGGTCCCTGGTGGTTCGTCCTCCTGGGGTTTCCAGTGCTACCTGGCTCGGCAGGCTGCTCTCGCACCCCCTTCCTGGCTGTGCTTCACCTCCCTTCCTTGGGGTTGGGGCTCTGTTAGGGCCTTCTGTTGCCTCTCCTCCCATCCTGGGTGGCCTCTGTCACGGTTCCTTGGGTCCTGCCCACTGCTGGGCTGCTCCGGTTGTCACTGGTTGTCAGTTATTGGGCTCCCCTGCTTATGTCCGGAGTGCTGCGGCTCTTTGGTTGGTCTTCTACCTTTGGGTGGTGGCTGCTTGGTCGGGCCAGGGGTTCGGCGCGCACTTCTGCTGGGGTGTGCGTTTTGGCCTGTTCTTGCAGGGTCGCTTTTTTGCTGTCTCGCTGGTCATTCTCCGGTGGGTCCTGTTCATCTGGTTCCATTTTACCGGTGGGGTATTGGTGCTTTCCCCATCCTGTTCTGGTTTTCTGGTTTCTGGTTGCCTTCCTCCTGGTACATGTCTCCCTTCGGCTGGTTTTGTGCGACCCCCCAGCTGTTTGGGTCGGGGTTGTCTGCCTTGGTACGGGCCTGCCACGGGGAGTGTTTTGGGTAGCTTGTGGCCATACCACCCTTATATCACCTGCTCTCGTCTGATCTCAGACGTTCAGCAGGGTCAGGTCTAGTTAGTACCTGGATTGGAGTCCACCTGGGAATACCAGGTGCTGTAGGCTTCACTTCCCCGGTTCTGTCCCTTGTAGGTCCTCCCTGTCCAGTTGGTCTCAAGGCTTCTGGGCCTTCTTGGGTTCCGGTTCATTACCAGCTTTGTCGATTCCCGTGGGGGTCCCTTCTCTTAGCCGGTGACTCCCTTCCTGCCATGTCTACTGGTGTGGCGGTGGTCTTTCTGTTCTGGTGTCCCCCTTCCGGGTTTTGACGGCCTTTCCCGTCCTGTGGGGCGTGCTTGGGGTCCTGGTCTGTACGGGGTCGGTTGGTACACCTGATGGCGGGTATCCCGTCTGGCTTCTGTTGGCCGATCCTTGGTTTTTCTGGGATTTGCCCCTGCCCTGTGGGGTCTTTCTTGTAGTTTTACTGGACAGTTTTTCACCTGCCTCGTTCACTGGGGGAGAGAGGGTTGCTGAGCCTACAGCATCCATGAGGGCGTCTGTTCTCGTCTATGTCAGTAGTTGTGCTGGGTCAGGCCTGTTTTGTGTCTGTATGGGGGACCACCTGGGTATACCGGGTGCTGTTGTCTTCCGTTTGCCCCTTTGGTTTTTTGACACGGTTGTGCTGTCCTTGGCTGGGTCACTTGTTTCGGTTTGCGTCTGTCTTCTCATCCTGGCTCCTGGCTTGGCGCTTTCCCTCTGTTCCCTTTTACTTATGGGGTCTGGGCTTGTCTGGCCTGGACAGGGCATTTGACCTGTTGGTGGTGCTTGCCTGGGTGCTTCTCCCTTGGTTTCTGCTGCTGCGAGTGTTGGACCATGGAGCTCTGGCTCATTGGTCATTATTGTGCTTCTGGGGGCACATTCTTGCACTTGCCATGGGTTTGTTTCCTGCCACGGTGCTTTTTCATTGTCAGAGGTTGCTGGGTTTTCCAGGATCTCCTTCCCCAGGTGGCGCCCTGCCCTTCCTGTATGGAACTTGCATCCTCTTCCTCTTTGTCCCTGGTTTTGGGGTGCTGGGGCCTGCTGGCTCGGGTTTGCTCCCTGGAGGTGTTGACGTTGCTCGGGCTCGTTTCACTCAGCTCTTCTGTCCTTCCCACCTTTGGTGTTTTTCTGCCTGTGGCTTTTCCTCCCTGTGCACTCCTGTTCCTGTCGGTTCTTCATTGTTCGGCTGGGCTGGGCCTTGTTTGTTGGCTGGCTGTGTGGCCGCCTGGGTGCTCGCTTCGGCGGCTCGCTTCCTTCTTGTGGAACGTTGCTGCGACAATTTGCTTGGTCCCTGTGCGAGGTGGTCTCGCTCCTCCGTGCTGCGTTCCTCTCCCTGCGGGCTCTATGTGCTTTCTTCTGCATGGTGGCCTCTGGTAGACATTCACTTCTTTTCTGGTGGCTTGGCCTTGGGCCTGGTCCCTTCCACTCTTTTGGCTCCGTGGGCAGCCTTGTGGGCTTTCTGATTTTCGCTGTTGGCCGGTTGGGTTCCCTTGGTGGCTGGGTCTCTTCGGAGTCGTTTCATGCGCCTTCCTAGGTCTATTTTGCCTTGTGCCTGCCTGGGATCTCTCCTTGGTGTCGTGCTCCCTTTCGGGTGGTCCTTTGTACGACTGGGGTCCGTGTCCCAACTGTTTATATCCTTGCAGGTGGGGTTGTGGTGGCCTTCATTTTTTTTGGGTGGTTTGGTTGGCGTGCTGGGTTCCTTTTGCACCTCTATCCATTCTAGCGGCTCCTGCCAGTCTGTTTGATTGCGTCTGGTTCTGCTGCCCAATTCCTCTGATGGTTTCGGCTCTCTCGCGGTTGGTGGTCCACCATGCAGTGTTGCTGTGTTTCGGGCAGACTGCATCTCTTTTCGGCTATGGCTTTTTGTTGGGTCGCTGTGGTGGGGATGCCCTCTGTTTCTTTGGTTCCACTGTCTGGGCTTTTGCTCCCCTCTTACTTTTGGCTGTCCGTTAGGTAGTCTTGGTGTGTTTGGACCGGCTTGCTGCTTTCTGTTCTGGGGCCTGTTTGTTGTTGCTTTTGGCTCCGTGCCGTCTGGTTCCGTGCCCTCTCTGTCCTCTTTCGGACTTTGGTTCGGGTGGATTTTCGGGAGGCCCTACGTGCCTCAGGGGTCTGGATTTTCGGCCCTCCTGGTGCCTCTCTGTCCTGGGCTGGTTCTTCCTGCTCATGGTTGCCTCTCTCTTGGGTGGTCCTTCCACTCGTCTGGTCTTTTGGGTTTGCCCTCTTTTGTGGGCGTCCACTTCTGGTATGTTGGTTTCTTGTGAGTTTCCGTGAAGCCGCTTGGCTTTGGTAGGTGCTCACTTTGTTAGTCATGTGGAGAGGAAGACTTGCGAGGAGGTAATGCCCCAGTTACTTACCGGTAATCTTCATTACTCCGAGTATAGTCTTCTTCGCCACATGAGTTCCCATTCTTCCCTCCCTGTCTGGCTATCGGTTTCATGTTTATGCTTGGTAGTTTCAGGCTGAAGGGATGGGCCGGACCGCCTCTTATAGAGGCCAAGTGTGTAATGGGTCGGAAATATTGGAAAGGGATGGGAAGCTGACTTTTTTGCTTTGGAGGGTTCTGGTGTGGAGCTGAAGCTCACTTTGTTAGTCATGTGGCGAGGAAGACTATACTCGGAGTAATGAAGATTACCGGTAAGTAACTGTTGCATTTTTGAAGCGCAAGTGCTCTTCAGATCATGTCGTAGAGAGCCTCGTGTGCACTCAGACCTTTCCCAGCTCTTCCCAGAATGGTGTGGGGCCATGGATGTTTGCTCTCACCCCACAATGTGACGAGTTAGGAAAACGGAAGGGTGCAGTCATACACAGTGCAAGTTCATTGATTTACAAGCTGCCCTGGAAACCCAGGGCTTATGCCTAAAGCGCCCAGGCTACTTGCTATCAGCGGGGCTGCAGTGCATCCTCATTACATTCCAAGGATTTTAAAGTGCATATTGGCCGTGGAGCCCGCATGTGTCAATCTGCGGTGGTGTGTAAATATTGCCCGAGCTAATGATTTACAGCAGTAATCAGACACCAAACAGCAACAAGTAAGAGTCAGGTCCAATCCTAACAGTAAAATTGTATCCAGGCGTTGACAGAGGATCGTGGTCCGGGCATTTGCTTTCAGGTTTTAAATAACAGCAAGTGTCTGAAAACAAAGTGTTATCGCCACCAGCAGCTTAATTGTATAAGCCGTGATCATTAGCCAAACGGTAGTTGCTGCGTAAAGGCGTGCCGCCACTGTTTCAAAAGTCATAAGCAGAAAACAAGCATTCATCAATGCAGGAAAATATGCTACTACCAATAGAACTAGAGGTAAAGTAGTTAGCCCGCACAAGAATCAATGAAAAGCCAGGAAAGAGAGGGGGTGGGATGTCAACCCTTTGCATGCCATACCTTAAAAACAAGACCAATCCCCTTTAAAAGCAAATTTCCTACTAGTAAAAGCCCAACTGAAGGTAAAGATCGAAAAGTGCAAAAAGCCTAATAAACATAATACAAGCAGCGGAGTGGGACCCAGTGTGGGGAAGGCAGCAGTAAAAAGGGCAGCAGTAACACAACCGTGGCATTAAAAGGAGGTGGGAGAAAGAATGCTATCTTTCAATGTAAGCAGCTAGGGCACTGAAGCTTAACACAGACAAACAGTAACAGAGCAGGAAACCAAGATAAAAAATAGTCCCTCAGAGAACAAATAAAGAACCATAGCGGAATGAGACAGTATTAAGCTCCTGCTCTATGGGAGGAACAGAAGAGAGAAAGGAGGGACAAAGAGGCAGGACTGACCACTAGCAAAGAAGGATTTTTCAATGACTCTTACGTAGACAAATGTAAAGCAATTGCAAGAAAGGTGATGGACTTGATGCCCATAGACCGATTACAGCAGGTCTCGAAGAGACAGCTGAGGTGTCTAGCTTGACCTAAAAAGAAGTAGAGTGTAAATGTTTCATCCCTTCCTCTTTCTCTCATCATTCTCTTTGTATACCTTTCTGCTTCCTCCCCCTTCTTCCTTCTCTCTCACTTAAAACGTTTCGGTCCTCACCCCCAAAGACCCAGAGATGAAAAATAAAATTGTAAATGATTACGAGTCGAGCGTCAGGGTGGGGGTGGGTCCACTGTTGAGTGATAGCAGCAGGGAGGAGGGCGGAATGGCTAAAGCACTGTTTAAAGTGCTTTTGTCTTTTTGGCCGGCCGGCTTGCGATGGCCAGCTAGACATGCGCACTTTAAACCTCTTAACCCTGCTGTCCTAAGATAGCTGGGTTGAGAGTAAGTGCAGGCCTCCAGAGCGCTGTGGAGTGCCGAGTGTGGCTGCTTCCACCAATCCTGGTGCTGCTCACATGCTGCATGTGAGCAGTGCCAGGATTGGGCAAGGGAGTTCCATCATCCAGTTCCAGTAAAGAAGAGGTCCAGAGTGTGGACGTCGCATCAGGTAAGTTTAATTTTTTTTATAATATTTTTTGTGCGAACGCCCCGCCACCTCAGTCCCCGTAGATGCCAGCCGCCATTGCTTACCTTTTCCTCCCCTCCCCTCTGGTCCCTTCAGTAGCTCACTCCTTTTCCGTCCTCCTTTCATCTTGTTCTCCCATTCCCCACCTCTCTTTATCCCTTATGTATTCTTCATTCACAAATGTTCCTCTCTTCCTTACTCCTCTCTTCAATCATTTGTCTCACTATTTCATCCTCGACCTCTCCATCCACATTATCTCTGTTCCTTTTCCAACTCTCTCCTTCCCATACTGTACCTGTCTTCTTCCCCTCTCCTATCTCTGTGTCTCTCTTAGTAGCCCACTCTCCCTAATCACTCCTCATTTATCCCTCCCTCTTCTACCTGCTCTAGCCCTCTTTTTTATTACTACATCCTTCATCCCTCCCCTTGTTCATTTTTTTCACTCTGCACTTCCCTAGCTCTCTTGCCTCCCTCTGCTCTTCCTTATTCTGTTACTCATGTTGTAGCAACTAGTTTCTACTCTGTGAAAGGCTCATGCATCATATAGATATGTTATCTGTTTGCTCATTCTTCTCCTTGACTGTTTCACCCATAAAAGCAAGGCTTCAATGGTATTTATATGTAAAGCGCTCTCATTCCTTCTGGTGTTCTGCGCTATATAAAACTGTTATATAGATAAATAATAATCAAAATTGTCATTTAAATAGCTATTCACACAAGTCCTATTGAAGCTTTCAAGAAAAAGTACAGTAATGTGCATTAGAAGAAATGATTGCAATGCTACCAATTCTGTTCTGAATGTAGTTGCACTCTAAATAGAAGGAAAGCCCAAACACAAATGTCCAGACAATGTACCTGCATCAAGAGATCTCAGATGAGCAGTGAGATATGAATCAGTAGCTGGATAGAAATATATATATGGAAAAGCAGTTCTACAGTCATAACCGTTAAAGAGTATTTGTGGATTCCATCTCTCACCCAAGTTTGGAATTTATTTTTGATATAAGGTCTTAAAATTGCACTAGTGAAATGAAATGCAAGTGAGATTTATAGAGCGTGCTAATACCCAGTGGTGCCTAGGCGCTGGGCTCAGAAGAAGATAACCAACTGAACTGAGGCAGGTTGCAAGAGAGAATCTAGTGATTAAAAAGTCATGTTTTAAAGTCTTTCCTGAAGGCTGGAAGATCTGTTTTCTTTGTCAGTTCAGTGGGGAGGGAGTTCCAGAGTCATGATGTACTACCCACAAAACTCCTTCCTCCCCATTGAGACTTTTTATATTTAGGGACAACCAGGTTGTGGACCACAGCAGAGCTGAGTGATCTCGATGGGATGTACCAGTGAAAACATTGACTGAGATAAGCGGGGTCACTACCGTGAAGCGCCCTGAAGGCAGAACAGAGGGCCTTAAAATCGATGCTCTTCTTGACAGGAAGTCAATGGAGAAGGATGAGCACAAAGGAAACAGATTCACTTTTGGGAATGCCCAAAAGTAGTCGAGCAGTCACATTTTGTGAGGTCTGAATTTTGTCAAGGCATTTTGTCCGGATCTTGACAAATAGGGCATTGCAATAATTGATTCTTTATACAATGAGGGATTATATTACGGTTTTATGTAAATTCATGGAATAAAGCAGAAACATTTTCTGAGAAGTTTCATTATAAAGAAGGAGGCTGATGTGATGGAATTGATATGGCATTAAACGCTAGTTTATTCTCCACGACAACCCCTAGATTCCTGACCTTTGTTACTGGGGTAGGGAGTGTGCAGCGTTCCAGAGGCCACCACATAGGTGACCAAATGGAGGTATCCATTCCAAAAAGCAAAACCTCCGTTTTACCAGAGTTAAGCTTCAACAATTGTGGGACATCTATTTTCCAACCTGGAGCATGCAATTGTGGAAACATGTGGTGATGTCTGCAGGGTCACTGGCAACTGAGACCACAATTTAGGTAACATTGGTGTAGGATACTGCTGAGAACCCAAAAGACCTAGTTTGGCCAGCGGGTGACATAAATAATAAATGGTAGGGCTTAAAGGAGAGCACTGGGGAACGCCTGAAGGTAAGGTGAAAGGGGATGAGTTGAAAACTTCAAGAGTGACAAATTGTTTTTGGTCAGTGAGACAAGATTTAAGAAGGGTAAGTGCTTGACCCTTGAGGCCAACAGAGAGAAGACCGCCAAGGAGTATATCATCGTTGATGGTGTCAAATGCCACTGAGAGGTCTAAAAGGATCAGGGCAGCAATACCTCCTGAGTTGATGGCTGACCAATTTGCTCTGCTGCTGTACTTAGAGCAAGCTCCTTGCTATGATGGCTTCTAAAGCCAAACTGGGAAGTGTCAAGGTGACCCTGTTTCTCAATGAAGGATGTCAGTTGAGAGTTAATAGCTTTCTCACTGATGTTTGCAGAGAGTGAGAGGCGTAAAATAGGGCAGTAATCATGGGGATTCGAGGCATCCAGATTTGGCTCCTTGAGGAGAGGAAGGATGAATGCTAGCTTCTAACATGCGTGTTACGTGAAATTTCAGTTATGTCAATATGCCAGGTCGCGTAATTATAGGCTATAGCAATTTACTGCAAATGATAACTACAGAACAGCATCTGTTTTTTCGCATTGCTTTTGTTTTTTGCATTTTATTTTAGTGCAAAATGGTCTCTTGCATCAACAATTTAAGGACGCATTTTGAGCCAAAATAAAGCACAAAATGACAGATTTGCAATTTGCACAATTACACTTAATTTCGCACACCACAACTTCTAACATTTTGAAACGTGTATGTTTTATAATAATCCGTTTTCATAAAATGCTGCGCACCATACATAATAAGTCAAATTCTAACCGTGAACACGCTATTTTTTACAGTCTTTGACCTCTGGTTTGGGGCCTCTTCTGTGCATGGGACTTCCTAAAGCAGTCTCACTTACTTAAATGCTCGAGGACAATGGTTCTGGGCTGTTATCCCCAGTACACTACTTTTAAAGAAGGCCAGCTTCTGTGCATCGTGGGAAGGGGATTCTGCACACAGTACAGGGTATATGGCCTTGTGGCCACTTACAAAAGCACATGTTGCAGCTGAGCTTCCTGTGCACCTGCAGGGCTAAAATCTGCACATTTCTTTGGGTGGGTCTTCATTTCGAGAGGGGTTCAGCAACACATAACAAGTTCTTCGGCGGCCACCTAGGAGCAACAGCGAGCTCCCAGAAGTCCCCATTGTGCAGAGAGAATTTAAAACCCAAGTTCTTCCAGAAGGAAGGGTGCAGGGTCAAAAAGGTGCAGGGTACCTATTGTAGACAAATCTAGTGGGTTTAAAGGGGGGGGGGAAGGGGTATAAAATGTGCAATGGTATAGGGAGCATGACTTGTGATGGGGTAATAAGCGATAGTAAAAGGAATATGCTAAAATGAGTAGGTTTGTGATTTTAAATATTTTAAATATTTACAACCAATGGGCTCTGACTGTATTTAAGACAGTAGCTTCCCATTGCGACCTTTGGTTTTGGTATTAATGTGTTACCTATTGTTGTTGCTAGGTCCCTTGACGGGTAGTGCACTTGGTATTTGCACCTGCCATCTTGTATATATTTGTAATTTTGAGTAAGGTTTTTTTTGCTTTCCAGAATTCGGAGCTTCTAGCCCACATCACGTTCCTCAAATGTGGACATTCTACCTCCTTTCTCTTTTAGCACTCTCACCGTTCACTTTCTGACAGTCCTACCTGAAGCAATCATGAAAACAATGGCAATGCTGTCTGAATGCTGTTCAGCTGTGCTAGCCTGGCAGCTCACCTGAGTACTGGTCACCTCAGGGTCCACTTTTTATCCAGCAGTTTGTTGACTCAGAAAGGGAGATGGATTTACTGAAACACCATTTGTGGTCTCAGGACCCTGGAAGCTTTATCAACATAAGCCTGAGAGAGGCTTTAATACCTGTTTCAATTTAAGATATGACCAGGGCTCACTGTGTGAAGGGGCTGTAAGGTAACCTGCATCAAAACATCAGGACCTGGCCTCTTCTCTCTCCCTAATGCAGCTCCTACTCTCTCTACCTACAGCATCCAACTGCCAACTATTCACTACAGCTTGGTACCAGCTACAACATTCCAGTGATGGTGTCACATCTTCAAGCCTTCAGCTGTTCCTGGCACTGGGACATTCTGCACAACAGCAGACACACCATTTGCATACAGGGGTCATACACAGTGAAAAACACTTTGTTACACAAGAAAAGAGTTGCTGTGAATTCTGTTTCGACTATTTAACACTGAGTCACTAAATGGTGTATCAACATTACTCCTGCTGAATCAGCCCCTCCGGCGCAACAACTTAAATTATCATCTGTCATGGAGCTCTGAGGTGAAGGTAATCCACAGTCTAACTAGGATTATGGTGACAACTATGGTTAGCAACTGCTATCCCTATGTTGCTGATCATCTTCAGCGCCTGGATACCCTCACGGGTGACAAGCAGCGCTCTACAAACCCACCTTACATTACATTACAATACATAGTTATGTGAAGGGCCTTGCAACCTATTTGATTTGCCAAATCTGTTTAAAATAAGCATTGTTTTAACTTTTGTCCCTGGCTGCTGCTAGAAAGCTATAACTTTTAACATGTTGCAATCAGAATCTAGAAATATGATTTCTTTCAAAACCAAGGACCTCATTTACAAGAAACAGGCATAGGGCAGCGCTGCAAGTCTTCATGCTGCGCTGCCCTACGCCAATTCGAAAGGTCAGGAATGCAGCATATTTACAAGATACAGTGCATTCCTGTCCTTTCAGTCAGCGCACAATTTGCAGCCGAGCATCAGTGCAGGCACCCTTGCACCATGGGGCAAGGGTGTCTGCGTCGTTGGCATAATTGTTTTTGTGCCAAACAGGATACCTTCCTGCATAAAAAACAACTAATGGAGGCGTTTTCCTCTCTCAATGCGTGCTGCAAAATGCAGCACATATAGAAAGAGGAAATAAGAAGGGGAAATAAAGTTATTCCTCCTCGTTACGCCTCCCCTGGGGAGGTGCACAGTTTCGACGCAGTCCCAGGTTTACATATCCTTGTAAACGTGGGTGTTGCATGGGAAAACCCTTCACAGCGCTCATAGAATGCCTCCTTGACGTAGAATAAGGCAAGGCAGCACCTTGCACTGCCTTACTCCATATCTATGAGGCCATGCAAAGCCGAGCAGGGAGGCTTCGCGTCGCCTCATAGTTATGATTAAGAGGCCTGCACCACCAGAGCTTCATTAAAAGTGACGCTTCGCAGCGCAAACCTTTTGTAAATAAGGCCTTAAATGCACCATGGCCCCTCAGTGAGGTCAAAGTTTGGATGTGTGGCTATGAGAGAATGTGAAGTTATTTCCGATGTCACCATGTATTCAATGAATGCACGTCACCCCATGTCTTCATGCCTCAGATGCCATATTATAAAGACCAGCTATTCTGAAATGTGCAAATTTTAGCATGTATAAATGCACTTTGATAGCCGCATAGCACGTAACACATACCTGAATCATGGCTCCCACTATCTTCCTAGTCTCCTGATAGATTTTCTCACCATCCCATGTTGGATTTAAGGTCTTCAGGGTTCCAGCCAGGCGATTGTGTTCTCGCAGAAACAACGTATGCATAGATAGAAGACTCATATGTTCGTTGGCGCGACTGTCACCTTGGGAGGTATAGATAACTTTTGAGTTTCATATATAAATATAATATGCATATCAATTATATACATTTAAATACTTATCATTTCAAACAGAAATGCTGCAAAAATGTAATACCCATGATATGTTGAGAAACACTGTGGTGGAAATGAGGATAGATATGAGGCAGTGGAGAACAATGTCATTCTTCTGCGTAATCACGAACCTCAGTTTCCAGCAGGTGTGGTGGTAGAGGTTACAAGAAAAACCCTGAAGTGTGAAAAGGTGACTTTCAACTGAATTTTCCCAATAGACGAGACCTATCTTACAGCTATGCTGAGTGATACCAGGGGAGTCAGAAGAGAGATGATCTAATGGCACAGACAAATGTGAGGGTCTCTGAAGGCACCTTGAGGGCAGAGAGGGGCTTATTCTCTCAGCCGTTGGTTTGTGTCTGTGTCAAAAGATGATCGTCTTCGTCGGGCAGTGAATGTTTCAGTGTTCACCACATTTCACATGAATAACAGAGATGTCTTTTCACATTCCCTTTTCCTCTGGTCCTGTTTAAGCTCATGGGCATGTAGATTATCTGGCCACAGGCCCTACATAAACTCTATAACGTTTAACAAATGAGTTACCCCAAAGTCTTAAATGAGAGGTAACTCTTTAGGCATCAGTTGGAAATCATAGACTTTTATTGTACTCAAAACGTCCTGGAATCTTGCTCAGAGGGGTTGTGTGATCAGCTCTCTGCTTCGCTGGCATTTCTGTTTCTACAGTTGCTTTCTGGCCCCAAGTGAGGGACATTTTTATATAGAGGACAACCAAGGCCATGTGTCAAAGGGCTGAAGGTAGCTCTCAGCCTTCTCGGGCTACACTGCATTGGACCATAGACAACACTGTGCTCCAGTCCTCTGAGATATTAGCTTGAGTATCAATGTTCTGAGATATGAAATTGATGGTTCAGATGCCCAAGATCACAGTAGAGAAAAATGATAGTCAATAAACAATAACAAATACGGCAGTTGTAACACCAAGTACATACTTTTCAACAGAATTATAACAGAATGAGTTCTAGGCAGTAGACAGATTTGAATGCTAGAGTAAAAAGTGAAGCGTTTTTTTCTTAATCTTTAAGAACCAATGCAAGTCTTTTTTTCTAATCTCCTCTTTATCGACTCAAAGCAAAAGGTAGCTAAGTATTTGTTTTATACAAGAACACTTTTTAGAAGTCTATCACTATTTAGTTCATGTGGGATTGGCTTACCACAATGCTTTCTTTAGAAGACTTAAGAGTTATTTGATAAACATACTACAATGCTGTAAAATTACAAAATACAATTTAGAAAACCGGAGTATATTAATCCAAAAACCAAAGACGCATTCAGGGAAATCATTTTTTAATGGCTGACGCCTCTAAGCGTCAGCCATTACAAGTATGACGAAAAATTAAAAAAAGGAAAGTCATAATTTTCTCTTTAAATTTCTTGAAGTTTTTTCCTGCCTGATATACTCGATTGGTTTATCTCACCTGCAGACACCCAAAGAACTTTGAGGCATATTTACAACGAGGTGTCGGAGCCTCCTTGGCTCAACGCCGAGCTCCTCCACTTCAGAAACGCAGGGTTGCACCATATTTACAACAATATGGTGCAGCCCTGCATTTCCCCATGCGCTGGCACTAAATTTAGCAACCGAGCTCCAACGCAGGCATCCTTGCCCCATAGTGCAAGAGTGTCTGCGTTGAGGGGAAGATTGTTTATGTGCAGGAAGGTCTGCCTTCCTGCACATAAACAATGTTTATATTGTGTTTTGTAACTTTTATGTGTGCTGCTTAATGCTTGAATTACGTAAGAAAGAGATCCGAGTAGTGAAGAATTTTTAAATATGAGTTTTTGGGGGGGAACTGTGTTATTGCAACTCACAAATGCCATTCATCGTTTGGTTACATTCATTTGTTTCTTCTCACGCAGTGGATGATTCCTATCTCCACTCTGCATGAAAATCCTTCGGCAAGGCAGCGTATTGTGGCACACAATATTTCCATATTATAGAGCCGAAGGATTACTGTGTGCAATGGGTTAGGCACTGCACAAAAACATTGGGGGATATTCACAAGGCTCTATCGCCGAGTTAACAGCACTTTATCGCAGCCAAAGTTGCAATAAACTTATCACCCCAATCACAAGCTGGTGTTAACATCGCACAGCTCCTGTTTACCTGCGATAGCAGCCGCAAAAAACATTACCACATATGACCCCCACAACTATCGCTAATGAGATGCAGAGTAGGCATTCCCGTGCCAAAAGCCGAGAGAAAACACCACTCCACAACATTCACCAACCAGAACTGCGATAAGAACACAAAACAGGCAAAAAGGCGTGTTAGCAGCAGGAAAATAACACCTGCTCTGACCTGGTGCAAAGTCAGACCACAGCCTGCACCACAAAAGGGAGCACAGCCCACAGCCACATCGGAAGGGCAACATATGCCATGGAGCCACTGGTCATGTGGCCTGGACAACCAAGAGGGCCACAACAACCCACCGCCACCACCCCAGGACCCCAAGCCCCACCCGGAACACCCCCCCCCCAGACCACCACAGAGGTAACGCAGCCAAAGACAGTGGACCCCCAGGAAATGCACCAGCCTCACAGACCCAACACCTGACAATGTTATTGCCCACTACAGGCTCAAAAGGACAAACATTGTATGCATCCTGACCAACAACGCCCAACAAGCTGACGGCACTAACACAGCAGACAACCAACATCCCAACCCACACAAAGCTACTGGCTGTGCTGGACCTGTTGGCCCCTGGTACCCCCCCAACCAATACCCGCCAGAGTCAGAGGAGTCACACAGCCAGCCACATCCAAGTCCCTCACACCTGTCCTGGACATCACCATCAGCCTGGTGCCCCAGTCGCTATACGTCCAACACAATGCGCAGGATCTGCAGCAAGGACCATACGCCATATCTGAATGCATGCACGTGTTGGGGGCAATCCACAACACACATGTCATTCCTGTGCCCCATTGTGACACAGCACACAATCACCGCAACAGAAAGCACACGCCTCATATCAATGTACAGGCAACAACCGAACACTGTGGAACACCGTGGAACCTCCACCAGTGTTGCCTCTAATACCCAGCCAGTGTGCATGATTCCTTCATCTTCCGACTGTCCATCAGCAACCAGCGTTCCCAGGATGGCACCACGGGAAATGCACAGCCTCTTGGCATGTTCCAAATGAACACACGACTCACCTCAACTCCACAACCATGAAACTCACAACTCTGGCAATGCACACGTCATAAAATCACGTCACACACCAGACACGACAGAACAACTCACAATGGTAACCTGGGCAACATGTGAACATGAGCAATCAACGGCATGGCACCTCAGCCACACACTAGCCGAATGTGGGGAGAGGTGGCAACAAGGCAAGAGAACCATGATTGGGAAAGTACAAAATGCCAAGAGTGGCGGAGATGTGCTGGACAGACAGCAGTATGCCAAACACAACCATATCCATGGAGACATACACCGCTGGTGTATGGAGTGTAGTGGACAGTTGATGCAACCATGTCACCCAAGACAGCGGGGGAGTTTGCGGAAATGTTGCCTGTTACGTCCCCCCGTAAGCGTAGAGGGATGGCCCGGCGTACGCCAAGTTAGCGTACGGGTGTGAATAAAAAGCACGTAGCCCTGAGCGTGGTCCTCTTCCAGAAAGCCTCTTCCAGTCTCTTTCAGGGCGGCACCTCTCACCACACCACAAGGCCGACCCCGTCCTCGTGAGCGGAGTTGCCTGCGATCCTGTGTGCCTGCCGTACCCCGGCCTGCTGCACTCCGAACCTGTCAGGCCCAACCCTGCGCAGCCAGGCCGCACTGATCACCTTCCGACACCGGCATGTGTCAAGGAGGGCCCACCACGTGCCTGCGCAAGCTCCAAGTCCGAGGGCTGCGACCTTGGCAGCCTCTAAGACCATCATGGCCTCCACGACACAGGCCCGCTGTAGTCCTTTCTCGTTGACGTACTCTGCTGCCGCCTCCGGCCAACACCACGGTCAAGTAGATCACACATTTGGAACTGAGTCTTGATTACACCATGGCGGTGAACATTATTTAAGTTTAAGGCAGAGTTCATGTCACTATACTCCCTTCGATGTGGTGCCACCAAGTCTGTGCATAGCATTACGACCACACGTGTCTGTGGGCCTACGCGGACTACTGCCCTAGGCCTACGCTGCACACAAGTAGGTCACAGAATTGGAACTGAACATCGATCATTCAAAGGCAGAATACATTTAATCGCACGCAAGGAGAGGCGTAAGAGGATGACGCGTTGCAGTCCGGAGGGAATAGGATCATCATTACGGAGGTGATCTAACACTACCGACAACTGCCCTGGTGTCACTAACTCTGTGCATCACAAGCCAACGACAGGTGGGTGTGGTCCCCTGCTGACTACTGCCTTCTGCCCACACTACGGACAAGTAGGTCACACATTTGGAACTGAGTCTTTATCATACATTGTCCCTGTACGCACACCTGTCGTGGATGCCATCATCAGATTGATACCCTCCTCGGCACTCCAGGTGCCACTGACTCAGTGCACCGCAAGCTATCGTCCGTTACTGATTGAGTTTTGTGTCGTTGAGAGGTTGCGCAGCAATGTCACCTCAAGCAGTGTGGGAAACCTGGCACATTGATGAGGAAGAGGATGCAGGTCTAACACACCCCACTGCATCTGCATCAGGCATGTCTCGAAGGGACAGAATCCAAGATTCCGAGACTTTTTCTTCACATGGGTGCCCTGGCGTCCACTGTTCAAGTGGTTGCCAGCACCAAGCGCTCTGTGCGGGCTAGCTCACACTCACCCCACACACATACAGCGCAGGCGTCACAGTACATGTGGTCCATGTTGCCCTACCAATAAAGGGGCCGGGCGCACATGCTCGTAGCCAGTACAACATAATATCTGCATGTGTCCCTGTGGTCTTGTTGTATGCATGAGGGCCCTGGGCCCTACGAAATTACATTGTGCTGTGTACAGCTAGGATGCAGACATGTCACCGCAGGCAGCGGGTTGGAGCTTGGACATGTAGCTTTGTCATCATCCACTCAATTCATAAGGGGAGTGGCCTGGGCCATCATACGCAGAGCCAATGTTGGTGTGTGACTGCTATTTGCGTGCCCCTGGGCGTGGTTCTGTACTGAGAATGTGCATCTGCATGTGTCTCTATGGCAGTGTGGGTCTCCTTTGTGGGTTGTAGGTGGTCCCTGAAGGGTAATAGACACCAACGTATGTGATCTAGTTCGCCTTCCATGGGTTCGGGCCCCACCCACACCTGTTGGGTCATCTCCTTTTGGCTTGCTGACACATGGCATTGGGGTGCCATGTGTGGGTGGGTGAAGTGTCGTGAGCCAGCTGTGCTTGTGGGTGCTTCCTGCTGTGTGGTCTGTTGCAGGCTCTGTGTTCTCCTCTAAGTAGCTTGGGTGGTATGTCCATGGTCTGTTGTAGGGCGTCAGTGTCGAAAAGTGTGTTGGTCCTCTCCGGCATCACAGATGTGTTGTCTTCTGTGCTCTGCTGGAGGTGTTGTGTGCCCCTCTGCAATGTGAAGGGGAGATGCATGTTGACATTGTGTTGACATGTATGTTGGCACATTGTTCTGGTTTACATGCAGACTGTATGACAATGTACATTGTGACTGTTTGGGAGGTGCTGGATGCCTCTGCGGGACAGTGTACATTTGGACTACATGACGGATGTCCAGTTGTACATTTCCATTTCACAGTTTCTAGCTCTGTCAGCTGTAGTAGGCATGTTTCTGTGTATGTGCGGAGCTAGTTGTGTGCTCTGTTCTGCAGTGTCGGCTATGTGCATTGTACCACGTTGTTGTCAATATGGGTGTGCTGTTCTTGCTATGTGTGTGGGCTGCAGTGTGCCAAGGGGATCAGGGACATGATCCTGGGTAATTGTGGGTGTGCAGTGTGTTACACCTCATTGTGCATGTGTGCCATTGTGCCCATCTCCCCCCGTCCCCCCAGTCCCTGTTCATTACTCTCCCTGTTGATGTTGTGTCATGTCCTCTCGAGCTGTGTCCGTACTGCCTACTCCTTGCACCGTCTCCACACTGATGACTGTGGCCTCGGTTTCCTCCAGCTCCTCCTGTGGCGCATGACTGCCACCTCCTGTCACCGTTGCTGCCTTCCTGTTGGAAGTAGGTTTGTGCCTGGATCAGGTTGTCATGTCTTGGCCTCCTCGGCACTCCGACTGCATTCCAGGTGGTGTGCTTGTGGGTCAGTTGCTGGTAGTGTTCTGTCACCTCCATGACGCTGGTTTTGTTTTCCTGCGGTCTGCACCCTGTCTTCCTCTCCCTCTTCTCCTTGGCCTTCCCCGACCCTGTTGTTCCTTGCTGGTGGTCTGTGGGGGTTGTGTGGTTCGCGTTGGCCTCTGTGCTGGGTCAGGGTGCATCAATGTTACTATGTACTTTGGCTTGTTTCTGGTGTGTTGTTTCTGTGGTTTTTATGATGCATTTTCCCGCCAGACGCATGTGATTTACAGGCCTGTGTCTGGTTTTCGATAATTTTTGTACCGTGATTGGCCTCATCGCATGATTTTTTGCATTCGCGTTTCACATTTTTGCTGCGTGGGGTTGAATTTTGCACCGCCATTTGACGCATTATCTGGTGACTATCACATGCTACTGCCGAGTTGTGAATACTTAGTTGGCACGGCATAATTTTCCCGCGATAGGCTCCGATGTTGAGAGTTGCGTTAAGCTACTCTTGCGGTAGTTGTCGCGCCTTTAGTCTCTGTGTTACAGACCCTGTCACTGGTTTCACCATGGCATGCCACTGGGTCAAAACATAGTAGGTAGTATTTTTCAATGATGGCTTTTGTCTTAAAAATGGAAGCTTTATATACATCCAGGGCCCACGCTCTGCACAGCGATACATATTACGTGCCAGATATCAGTCTAAGGGTAGTTAGAATTAAAGTGTTCAGAATGCCTTTGCTTTGGATTCTCAAGAAGATTTTTTTAAGAAACCATTTATTATTTTGAAATGTGTCATCTTTCGGAAAATCTGAAGCCCTTACCAGTATCTAGATATTTCTCCACCACATATTGTGTGCGAGCGTGGGTATGGCTGACAATTTTTTTAGCTTCTTTATAGTGTCTTGTGGCCACGAACGAAGCAGGGCAGCATTGTCTGAAGGAATACATGAGCTCCAATATGTCTAATGGATATTTCAGAGGTGACCCACAGAGCAGCAGCCAGCCCAATTACCTCAAGAATGTTCGATTGCAACGCTGACAAACCTGCTTACCTAATTGGGTGGTTTGTAAAGCGCCTTATGCCATTGCATAGCCACTTCAGAGCACTGAAAAATCAAGAGAAGCAAAAGTAAATCCCAGAACACGAGCTGGTGGAGTCAAGCCTAATGAGAGTTTGAGGAGTTTCCATAGTAGGCCTGCATGCAAATAAATAAGTAGGCAAATCCAAGGGTTTATTTTTACTAATATTGGTGAGGGCGCTTGTGTTGTACATTACAATTTTTGGCTGCTCTCCTGGGCCTTTTTAGTTATTATCGCTATTCATTTTAATTTAGTAGTGCTATTGGCTGTTTGACCACTAGCTCTGTCTCTCTTGTTTTGCTGATAACATGGGAGTCGTCCGTCAGCGCCATGAGACCTTCGGGTGATGTGTGCGCTAAATAAATGCTCCTTGATTTGATTTGATTCCCCCATCTCGTCCTGCTTTTCTGTGCATGCCAGTACCTTCTCTGTAAAGCTTCAAAGCGCTAAGTGCTTAGAAGCAGCTGCACTTTATAAATGGCCACAGAGCATCTGAATGCAGGATTTCGTAAGTCAATTGAAAGTCTGTTCTATTAGCATTACTTGAACTACATTAAGAGACTGTATATCAGAAAGGTTTGAAGTGGTGCCAAAAACATAGCGAATACTTCACAGTTTTCATAAATGAGGGGCTGGAAAAAGACAATATTTGGAGTTGAACTGTATAATTCACCAGGCTGATGATAATTTTCACATACCTGCTATTTAGCTGCATTTTAGATTTGAAAGGGTGTGTCTTTTAGCCCCGTTTTGTTTTGCACTAGACAATAGTGTATCGAGGCAACAACAATGAGAGTATTTTGTGTATTTCCAAAATTAGCATAATTTGTGTACTTTATGTAATCCACCCCTCTTTGGTCAAAACAAAGGTTTTGCACTAGTGTATACAATGTAACTCAATGAAATTGTCCTATGTATCTGTGTGTGCATAGGAAGGGGAGCAAGCATACCTTTCACCACCTTTCAAAGGGGAAAGATACACATAAGTTCGAGGTAAAATCAGTTGCTTACATTTATGATTAGATACTCGCCAGCATTTGTTTGGCCCTCGCTGCAAAACGCAAAAGATGTTACAAAATATATTGAATATGCATTTGTACAAACTCAATAATTACATAGTGCGGCACCAACTGCAGAACGTGTTCATTTGCCTGTAACTAAATTAATGCCACTGAGTGAAGGCAAAATATTTGAAATGCAAATATCATTCAGAACAACTTGAATCTAAATAGTATATATAACATAACATTGCATAACATGTGTATTTGTAACTCTCATGGTCACTCAAGGGTATCTTGGCACTAAATAACAGATGTTTCTCAATGGTACTCCTTTTATCGACCTTTAGAAGGATGAAAGGAACATGATCATTAACCGGGAAGCCTTGCTTTACAGGTCGAGCCTAGCCAGCTGCGAGGTCTGCTGTGTCTAGTTCTATGAGCTTTGGACACACCCTTGCTGCCCATTGGTTAAAATGTGTGTCCTTCTGAAATGCTTACTTCTGCATGGTTTTTTGTGGGTAACTGTCCCACCTTATCTTGTCTTACTCCTCCCCTGGAGTATTGGCCTAGTAGAGTATCCTTTCTCTGATCGCTTTCTACTTTATGTTTGCGTACTCTTTGCAGCTTGTATGTTGACTTTGTAAGCACAGCGGCCGCCTGCCTTTCTTTTCTATTTATTCATTTTGTAACATTTGCGGCACGCCGTACTTTAGCGTCACATGTTTAAAGCTAAAGCGCGCCATAACCGCAAATGCTACAAAAGATACTAGAAAGAAAAGGCGGATGGCTGCCATTACATTATTTCCGGCTTCACAGCATTTACCCCGGCTTCAGCTTTAACCCATTTGATGCATGCGTTGGCCAACGGCAGAGGCAAGCACTCCCACCCTGGTGTGGCGCACGTCCAATGGCCAACACCAGGGACAGCCTCCTGTAATTCTCTGGTGCACAGCACCAGAGGTTTCCTTTTTTTTTTCTCCCAGGGGAGACACAGAAGGCTTTTCGCGTCTCTCCCTGCCTCCTCTCTCGTCCACCTGTGAAGTCAGCGCGGCTCGCCTCGCCTTCCAAATGTAAGGCACTGTGCAAAGATGCCCTCTAATTCACATGCTGGTATAGGTACCCACATATTTGGAGGTGAGCAAATAACCACTGCTTCTAAACTCCAAGGGGCAGATTTACAAGCTCCGTACGCCACATTTGCGCCGCCGTTGCGTCACTTTTGTGACGCAGCGGCGGTGCAAAGCCAGCGCCATGCTGCGGGGTATTTACAACATGACGCATCTAGGGAGATGCGTCACGTTGTAAAGCCCTGCGCCACACGTGGGCGTTCTAGCACGGGGGGGGGGGCCTTCCGGCGCAGGAATGCCTCCTAAAAGTGGCTGAGTGAAATCTACAAGATTTCACTCAGTCACTGTTACGGCCATGCTGTGTCAAAACCCTGCGCCTGCTTGAAGCAGGCATAAGGATTGACGCAGCATGTTAGGCATAGGGGCACCCGAGCCTTGCTGGAGCTGCGTCGCTCTTGCGATGCGACTCCAGCAATGCTTCACCTTTTCGGCAGCAGATGCGTCACGCATCTGTCTATTCCTGCCCCATGGTGCACCGTATTGTAAATGCGGCGCATCCAAAGTGGCGCAAGAGGTGTCTGCGGTGATGCAAAATAACTGGCGCATCCCTGCTAATATGCAGGGATGCGCCAGTTATTGTAAATCTGCCCCCATATGTTTTTTCCACTTTGGAAATACATAGTTTTCCATAGTTTCCTTGATACCTACTTTTCACTTTTTATATTTTACCAAGTTAATTGCTATATACCCGGCACACAATAAAAAACCATAGCAAGGCGCAGCTCAGTTATTGACTCTGGGCACTTAGGGTTCTTGGTGAACCTACAAGTCCTATATACCCCTGTAACCATAGGGGTACAGTGGACATAATGGTATATTGCTTTTAAAAATCTGCCATACTAAGAAGAAGCTGCAGTTCAAAATGCAGGTACAAATGGCTGTTTTATACAACTCGTTTTCAATCTGTTTTAATTTCAACTGTCACTTTCTATAGGAAATCCTTGTAGGATCTATTCAATGACCCCTTTGCTATATTCAGAATTCTGTCTACTTTTAAGAAATGTATAGCTTTCTGGGATCCATTATTGGTTTTACATCAATTTCTACCACTAACTGAAAGGAGGTTGAAAGCACAAAACATAGGAAACAAGCATTTACAATGCAATGGTCTCGGCAATATTATAGGTAGAGCTATTGGTATTGCTCATTATTTTTTTATTATTTTTGTATCCCTAAATAAATGGCATTGTCATTAGCTTTTTTTTTTTTGCATATGTGATACCTATTGCATTAGCAGAGAGAGAGTGAGGTAGTGAGATAGAGAGAGAGATTAAATGCATCTGAGAGAGTGTGGTTATGGAGACTTGGTCACTGTTAAAGGGTGCTAGTGAGAGAATCTGTGGTGGAGGTGGTCATGGGTGGGGGCGCCAACAAACATTGACGCAGAGGGCGCCACCAGCACTAAAGCCGGCCCTGAGCGCTGCAGCGCTATCGAACACCAGCATCAGGGCTCCGGATCAAGTATTAGGGGCCTGAAGGAGTGCCCAGCGAATGCCTCAGGGGCAGTAGGCCCCCTGCGGCAGAGCCCAATTGTCTCTCACAACAGGCAGACACGCCGCCTCCGCACGGCCCGGCTTGGGTAATTAAAGTCCCTCCAGCGGTGTATGCAGACGTATGATTGATGGTCTATGTGTAGTGTGTGTGATGCAAAGTGCTCGGACACCCTACACTGGTATGAGTGGCGCTATATAACTAATTAAATGCATCTGAGAGAGTGTGGTTATGGAGACTTGGTCACTGTTAAAGGGTGCTAGTGAGAGAATCTGTGGTGGAGGTAGTCATGGGGGGGGCGCCAACAAACATTGATGCACAGGGCGCCACCAGCACTAAAGACGGCCCTGAGCGCTGCAGCGCTATCGAACACCAGCATCAGGGCTCCGGATCAAGTATTAGGGGCCTAAAGGAGTGCCCAGCGAATGCCTCAGGGGTAGTAGGCCCCCTGCGGCAGAGCCCAATTGTCTCTCACAACAGGCAGACACGCCGCCTCCGCACGGCCCGGCTTGGGTAATTAAAGTCCCTCCAGCGGCCGGATCAAGTATTAGGGGCCTAAAGGAGTGCCCAGCGAATGCCTCAGGGGCAGTAGGCCCCCTGCGGCAGAGCCCAATTGTCTCTCACAACAGGCAGACACGCCGCCTCCGCACGGCCCGTCTTGGGTAATTAAAGTCCCTCCAGCAGTGTATGCAGAGTTCTTACCCCCACGTGCTAATGGTGACAATCAGCTGCTACGTGGGTCCGGGGGGGGGGGCCAGCAGGAGCGCGTCTTCAGGTCGCGTATCACACCCCGCAGTAGGCCACACCCACCTGCCAAGCAGGGCGAGCAGCCAGGAAAATTGGCAGTACTCCATCGCAGAGCCCCCCCCTCCAGGCCCCGGGGCTCTGTATTCTGCAGGTAGGCAGTTTCACAGCAGGCACACGGTGGGGCCACCCACTGTCATCAGCACCACAATTCAACCACAGGTCAGGCACAAGCAGTCTGCAGCTTGGTCCCAGGCAGCCATCTGGCACCAGTTTATCAGGCACACAGGGCAACAAGTGGTGGGCCACTATTTTACACGCCGACAAAGGATTATGAAGGATAATTCACACGGCTGAAGGAGCTCTTCCAGTACGCAGCTATTTCAGAGCCAGGCATGACCCGCCCCCAGCCACTAATGTTTTTCAGACCTCAGACTTCCACCTACTCTCTCTTCCTGAGTAAGGTGTCCTGGCATACACCAGGGAACAAGCACACCACTTCCTTTCTCCGAGGCGAAGCAGAAATGCCTCGGAGAAAGGCAGCGGCATTTTCGGATTCGGGGGCGTGTTTTTCTTTTTCTCTCCTCTTGCCATTGGCTGGAGGAGATAATCAGAAAAGTAGCAAAAAACACGCCCCCGAATCCGAAAAGGACGGGGCCTGTTCGGAGAGACAATCCTCTTCTCCAATGGCTGGCCAGCATTCAAGAGGCCAGCCAATGGAGAAGAGGAGAGAAGAGGGGCGGGTTCAAGCCCCTCTTCTCCAAAACATGAAATCTCGGACCGAGACTGCGCAAGCGCAGCCTTCGAGCCGAGACCTAAAAAGGCTATGTCCCACTAAAATGCCAAAACTTAGTAGAACATTCTGGTTTTCTGACAAAAGTCTGCCTGTTCCTAAAAACTGGGAAGATGGTGATTTTATCACAAAGAACTCTTTGTTGATACCATTTGCAGGGAAAACAAGCATTTGCAATGCAATAGGTCTCGCATTTATAAGAGTTTGAGCTATTGGCATTGTAAAATTACAATGCCTTTTATTTATGTTTTGGTTTTAAAACAAATAACAGGCATTGTCATTTACAATGTCAGTAGCATAAACTCGCTTAAAAGCAGTGTGCGGCGTGCAGCAGTGTGCGGCGTGCAGCAGTGTGTGGCGTGCAGCAGTGTGTGGCGTGCAGCAGTGTGCGGCGTGCAGCAGTGTGCGGCGTGCAGCAGTGTGAGGCGTGCAGCAGTGTGCGGCGTGCAGCAGTGTGCGGCGTGCAGCAGTGTTTCGTGTAGCAGTGTGAGGCATGCAGCACTGTGACGTGCAGCGGTGTGCAGCAGTGTGCGGCGTGCAGCAGTGTGCTGCGTGCAGCAGTGTTTCGTGTAGCAGTGTGAGGCATGCAGCACTGTGGCGTGCAGCGGTGTGCAGCAGTGTGCGGCGTGCAGCAGTGTGCTGCATGCAGCAGTGTGCTGTGTGCAGCAGTGTCGTGCAGCATGCAGCAGTGAGTAATGCAGCAGTGTGCAGCAGTGTGCCGGTTGCATCAGTGTGTGCCATGCAGCAGTGTGTGGCGTGCAGCAATGTTTCGTGTAGCAGTGTGTGGCGTGCAGCAGTGTGTGGCGTGCAGCAGTGTGTGGCGTGCAGCAGTGTGCGGCATGCAGCAGTGTGCGGCGTGCCGCAGTGTGTGGCAGTGTGTGGCGTGCAGCAGTGTGAGGCATGCAGCAGTGTGTGGCGTGCAGCGGCATGCAGCAGTGTGTGGCATGCAGCAGTGTGAGACGTGCAGCAGTGTGAGGCGTGCAGCAGTGTGAGGCATGCAGCGGTGTGTGGCGTGCAGCAGTGTGAGGCGTGCAGCAGAGACACATTGAGGGTGAGGAGAGACACGTGGAGGGTGAGGAGAGACACGTGGAGGGTGAGGAGAGACACGTGTAGGGTGAGGAGAGACACGTGTGGAGGGTGAGGAGAGACACGTGTGGAGGGTGAGGAGAGACACATGTGGAGCGTGAGGAGGAGACACCTGTGGAGGGTGAGGAGGAGACACATTTGGAGGGTGAGGAGGAGACACATGTGGAGGGTGAGGCGGAGGGTGAGGAGACACGTGTGGAGGGTGAGGAGAGACACGTGTGAAGGGTGAGGAGAGACACATGTGGAGGGTGAGGAGAGATGTGGAGGGTGAGGAGAGACACGTGTGGAGGGTGAGGAGAGACACGTGTGGAGGGTGAGGAGAGACACGTGTGGAGGGTGAGGAGAGACACGTGGAGGGTGAGGAGAGGCACGTGGAGGGTGAGGAGAGACATGGAGGGTGAGGAGAGACACGTGGAGGGTGAGGAGAGACACGTGGAGGGTGAGGAGAGACACGTGGAGGGTGAGGAGAGACACAGAGGGTGAGGAGAGACAAGTGTGGAGGGTGAGGTGGAGGGTGAGGAGATAGACGTGTGGAGGGTGAGGAGAGACGTGTGGAGGGTGAGGAGAGACGTGTGGAGGGTGAGGAGAGACGTGTGGAGGGTGAGGAGAGACACGTGGAGGGTGAGCAGAGACACATGTGGAGGGTGAGCAGAGACACATGTGGAGGGTGAGCAGAGACACGTGTGGAGGGTGAGGAGAGACACGTGTGGAGGGTGAGGAGAGACACGTGGAGGGTGAGGAGAGACACGTGTGGAGGGTGAGGAGAGACACGTGGAGGGTGAGGAGAGACGTGGAGGGTGAGGAGAGACACATGGAGGGTGAGGAGAGACGTGGAGGGTGAGGAGAGACATGTGGAGGGTGAGGAGGGTGAGGTGGAGGGTGAGGAGAGACACGTGGAGGGTGAGGTGGAGGGTGAGGAGAAACAGAGTTGGAGGGTGAGGAGAGACGGAGGTGGAGGGTGAGGAGAGACGGAGGTGGAGGGTGAGGAGTGACCGAGGTGGAGGGTGAGGAGAGACGGAGGTGGGGGGTGAGGAGAGACGGAGACGGAGGTGGAGGGTGAGGAGAGACCGAGGTGGAGAGTGAGGAGAGACCGAGGTGGAGGGGAAGGAGAGACCGAGGTGGAGGGTAAGGAGAGACCGAGTTGGAAGGGAATCAGAAGTGGAGGAGAGAGAGAGGTGGAGGGTGAGGAGAGACAGTGGTGGAGTGGGGGGGAGGGGAGGATATCACTTTTACTTCCTCTCCTAGTGTAAGGTAACGCCCCCACCCCACAGGCCCTGCCGGGGCTGAGAGCGGATCACTGTTCGCATCAGCCGTCACCCGAGACCGCTCCGTACTTGTTGGTAAATAGAGGTTCACTATCTGTTGATAATGGGATTCACTTGGGGGGCTGACTTACCTCCCCCATCCCCAGGGCCAACACTGAGAAGGCATCAGAGACCTGGTGCTGCCTATGCTGCAGTACTGCAAGAGGGAGGGATGGGGGGGTGGGCAGAGGAAGAGGAGTGGGGTTAGAGAAGGGACAGGTGGGGAGAGAAAGAGGAGAGAAGGGACAGAGACACAAAAGGAGCAAAAAAAGAATTAAAGAGAGTAAAGAGGAGAGTTGGGGAAAATGAAAACATTACGAGAGAACATGTAGCAAAGAGGTGGAGAGAGAAGATGGGAGAGAGTAAGGACGCAGCCAAGTGATAGGGCAGAGACAAAAAGAATCGAAACAATACAAAAGTATTTTCCAAACTCGTAAATAACCACGGGCCAAACAACTGATCTGCAATGAAGCATCCGAATCCGGTATATCATGACGTTAACCATGCAAAAAAAATAAAAATTTAAAAAAAATTAAAAAACACCAAAAAACACGTATACACCATGTTGACCCTTTTCCATGCAACGTATTCTAAAACGCCATTCTCATTCATACATTCACAGCAAACCTGTTCACAAGAGTGAGAGAAAATGTGGTATTAGTGTTACATTTTTGTTTACATCCATACCCGCTCACTTATGCAATTAAAGGATTCATGACCACACGGTTAAACAAAACGTACTGATTGGCCTTGCCGTGAAGGAGAAACACGTGTTGACACACACTCCCGATCTGTGAAACGTTCACCACACTTTCTCGAAATTGAAACCAGTGCATGTGTCCGACGAACTTCCTGCCGCTTATCTGAATGCACCAGTGGCAGAAGATAGTCACCATCTTGCAACAACACAATTAAAGGGAGGAATGTCTGTCTCTCACCACCGCCACATGTCTCTGAGTCTTACTGTCTCATGCGAGATCTCCCTCTCGGAGACAGCTGACACCGACTCTTCCCCTGAGACAGTATGGGAGATGCGTATGTGTGCATAGTGTGTGTGTCTATATGTATATATCTGTGTGTGTATGCATGTGTGTGTGTTTGTATGTGTATATGTTTGTGTATGCATGTGTGTGTTGGTGTGCAAGTATGGGTGTGTCATTGTGTTCATTTGTCTTCATGGATGTGTACACATATGTTTGTGTGTATACCTATGTCTGTGTATGCATGTTTGTGTGTATGCATATGTGTTTGAGTATGTTGGTGTGCATGCTTGTTTATATGTGTATGTGGGGTTGGTGTGTTGGTGTGCATGTATATGCATATGTTTATGCATGTCTGTGTGTGTTTGTATATGTTCATATGTGTGTGTAAATGCATGTGTGTGTTTGTATGTGTGCATAGTTGTGTATGCATGTGATCAGAGGGAAGAGTGCACTTGAGGGCAAAGAGGAAAACATACGGGGAAGAGTATGTGAGGGCAGAGAGAAAAATACAGAGGGAAAAGCACGTGAGGGCAGAGAGAAAAATAGAGAGGGAAGAGTCCATGTGAGGGAGGAGAGAAAAATAGAGAGGGAAGAGCTCATGTGAGAGCAAAGCGAAAAATACAGAGGGTAGGGCGCATGTTAGACCGGAGATAAAAACATAGAGGGAAGAGAGCATGTGAGAGCACAGAGAAAAATATAGAGAGAAGAACACATGCGAGGGCAGAGAAAAAAATACAGAGCGAAGAGCACATGTGAGAGCATAGAGAAAAAATGCAGAGGGAAGAGTACATGTGAGGGAAGAGAGACAAATCCAGAGGGAATAGCATGTGTGAGGAAAGAGAGAAAAATAGAGAGGGAATAGCACATGTGAGACCAGAGAGAAAAACATAGAGGGAAGAGCATATGTGAGGACAAAGAGAACAAGTACAGGCTATGCCAAGCGGAAGTGATCGCGTTTGCGATCAAACATCAAAGCGGCGAAAGTGAAAGTAATTGAGCAGAGCATCAAAGGGCTGGGTGAGAAGGGAGGGGGGAATGCAAGGGTCAAAGCGGCTAAAGTGAAAGTAATCGAGCAGAGCATCAAAGGGGTGGGTGAGAAGGGAGGGGGGAATGCAAGGAGCAGAGGAGCAGCTGTGCATGTGCACGCCAGCAAAACCTTGTGGGTAGCACTTTTGAAAGCGCACTTACAAAATGTCTCAAAGAGACAGCTTTCGCTGTCTCAGCGAGACCTAAACACAGCCACTTTCTTCTTCAGCACTTTTTTCCAATTTTTCACCAAAACTCTGGGTACCTTTAAAATCCCCAGGGTGTTGAAAAAAGGGATGCAAATTTGGCATGGAAAGTTTATGTGGGATGCTATCTTGCTATGCTCCTAAGTCATAGAATGCAGTATCAGTCAACGCCCACCAGGCGCCATTCTTTTTCCACAATATAAGCAGCACTTTTCATCCTTACCACTAGGGTGAGGAAGAACCCCTGAAGTGTGCACTTTTCCCATTGTGCTCTCAAGCAACTCTGTCACCACTACTTGCTCCTGTCTGCGCGACTTATTATGAAATCCTTATCGTGTGCAGTACTGAATTGCCGTGTAGCTATATTCATACTAAATAAGTCACATACATAAATCACAAGATCTATATATTGGAATATCTAGTACAGTAACACTTTCATTGTAGCAGAAGATCCCACTGATAATATCTCGGTTATTTAGATGAAGCACTGAGCATATTAGTATATTTCATGATTGCAATGATAGATCTTACCAGCAATGAAACATGGAATTTCAAAAGTTGTATTGATGGATGCACATGCACTATTTGGGTTAGCTTCAAAGGGCAGAAATGGTCTAGTTCCATCCTGAAACCTATCGTTGACAGCTAACAACCCCAGATCATTGGTCTTATTCCTTAGACTGGCAGCTGTAGAGGCTGAGCTTCCATACACCATGCTGGCATCAATGAAGGAGGTTAAGCCATTCAGCTGCTCTCTGACTATTGTATCAGTGGGGCACGCTGGACCAGTGCGAAATAGGGGAATGCAGTTGCCCCTTCTATCACCCATTGGATCATTCGGCGGCATCTGTAAAACCATAATATAGATAATTTGAGCAGTTAATGTTTCAAAAGATAATATTATATCAGTCTACCATATTCAATTTAACATGACATCTAGTGAACAACATTGAAGGTAATCA